>NC_064922.1:741263325-742620825 GCF_023897955.1 Schistocerca gregaria
AAATATATTTGAAGTTTTTTTAGTTGTAACACATGCATTCCATCAAACGGAAAAGTTTGTAAAACATTAGGAGTAGGCCTTTAAAGGGCAAGCTACTAGACATACTGACTGCTACATCACAAATGTTTTTGACAACAGTGGGTCAGTGAAAATTCCCCGTATATAATAGTGATGACTCATTTTTCCAAATTTATGAAATGTTCAAAATAAAACACAAGGATCAAGAAAGAGAACAGACAAAAAGTGCCACACTAAACAGAAAAATTTGAAGGCCCCACTACTTAATCCCAAAATGTCCTATTAGGAGCAAATAACAACACATTACACTTAACTTCGCGTTGCAAATTTAAACGTTCCATGTTAGGTTATGTGTAAGTACTGATAAGACTTTCATTTGGGTGTTGAGTTTTTAGAAGAATTTCTTTTTTCCAATAAGATGCACTGAACTAAATATTAAAAATAAACCTGAATGCTAATATTTAAGGGTAGTTTTGTAGTTCCAGTTGTCTATATGTAATCATTGCATATGGCAGTTCTACCTCCAAAGATATACCATGTGAAGTGCTCACAGTGTTGTTAATCTTCTGAAGTTTTTTATTCACTGCCTGATAACGTGCATATCCTACTTCTAAACAATGTTGCTTATTGGGCAGTCTGCTGTTACAGTCCAAAGATGCTAAGAAACATTAGCTTGATAATATATGGCAGTGGTTTGCTATCTCATACTGTTCAGCATGAATGAAATGCAAGTTCATTCCACACTCAGTTAAGGACTATACACCAGGCAAAAATCATTATTTATTGTTTCAGTGGCTTACAACCCCCCTGTGCAGACACTTGTCTTAATAATTTTGTGTTCAGTTCCATTTCATGTTAGTTCTAGTGTGAATTTAAGATCTGTAGATTATAAAACATTTGTAGATACTCCGGCACATTTGTAAAGAAGATACCACTGTTACTCCTTTAAATTGTGCTGTTACTAATATAGAATGGTGTTATATAACCTGAACACATTTTCAAACTTCATAAAATACACTAACTTTCAAAATTGTGTTTAACAGTGTCACAGAGGCAGTAAAAATTTATTTCTGCAAAATTATTTTCAAAGAAATTTTATATTCAATATGGCAGTGAAAAATGACGTCTGCATCCAAAAACCATTTCTCAAAACAGGAAACACAGTCATTATTGTAAAAAATGAAGTGGAATACAATGATAAATGCAAAATATGTTCATGGTACGTAGGCAGTGCATTTTGTTGAGCCTCTACAAGAGAGCTGGGGATTATCTTCTTAACACAGAATGACACTAAATGCCATAATCACTGCTTCAACATGTCTTTAAATTTTTTTTGCATTAAACTTTTTGCAATGTATGTAGAAACTCCATCAATGAAATCTGATGGTTTATGATGACATGGATACAAACATGCTTCCCCATTGCCCTCCTTAACATTAGTAAGGCAACCTGGCACAATACTGCAATAACAAAACACTATCTAAAATTCTATGAATATTTCTACAAAATTGAACAGAATTGAAGCTTCAGCTGGATAGATTTGTGTTGTTTACTCTTTGAATGTCCCAAAGTGCAATAAAATATATTAACATATGCATCTGATCCAGACCAGAGTTTTTATTTTTTAAAAGTTGAAAACATTAATCGATAAGATTCATTTGGAGTCTACTGCAGTGTGGAAAGTATGAAAATTTCCTCAACTTTTTAAGTATGAGGAACATCAATATGAATAATATGTGAACAAATGGAATTAACCACAGGCAACATGATATTATAATGTGGCATATAAAAATTCTTATTATATTCTTACTTGTTTATATGGATGATTAAAAGCACTTATCTGAATTAACCTTACGTTATTAGTAAGACTTGAACCCAGTCTCAGATCAAAGCATATGATATCATGTTGGAATTTTACTATTAAGCACAAATGCCTTTCAATAACATTTCTGGATTGAAGAAATGGTCCACAGAAGATATTTGTGCTTCTACTGAGACTTTGAGTTTCACATAAAATTCTTTTGTAAAGGGAAGGTTAAAACAAATTAATGTTTTATATCAGGAGATATTTTAATCAGTCAGCCATTTTAGGCTATATTAACAAAGAAAATCTGTACTGAGAACCAAACAGTCTTGATGGTGGCAACGATGTATCCACATTAAACACTGTGACCCAATGGGCCAATGTCAGTAGTTACAAACAGCAGATCGTAAAGCTGCTGCAACAGTCCACAGAAACAATACACTATGACAGTTGTTCCAAAAACTCATTGCTGGCTCACCATAAGAAATGAAGAAACTGTCAAAACTTCAACACTTCCAGCACTAGCACTTCCTTATCACTGTACATCAAACACTGAACATCTGTCATATCACTAAAATTAATTGACTAACTCCTCCAGTATAAAAGTTCAGCACTTTCACTTTTCTACTGTCCACATAAACAAAGGTGCTGTTTGTCTCCAAATGAAACTATATTTCAATATATTTAAAAACGGACGGCTATATTCTCTCAGCTTCCGGCAATACATAAAATGCCACTGATGTGTTCTGTTTATGTTGTCCACAGGAGCAAACAGCGTAGTACATATGAGAAGTCATTTTTTATTTCTTGTACGTAAAGGCAGCACCTTAAGTTTCTTATAGCTTTAATTTTCATCACACACACACACAATTTATATTAGTGTTCTTGCTTCATCTAAACTCAATGTAAAGGCACCAGACTCAATGTCTCTTCAAAATATACATCCCAGTCTTTCTTAAAGCCTGCAAGCCCCTCCCAATCTAATTTTAATTCTTGTATAAATAATTCTCTGACAAAACAATTAACAAATAATCATTTCCATAACAGTAAGCAATATTTTTTTCCAATCACATTAACAGCTACAATCCTAATATATTATATATAGATTCTAGATTTAAACACACTATATCTCATGTTAAGTCCACAAAGATCCTTCCCAATACCTTTACTTACTACAAAACAAGAGTTATTTTTCACAGCCTTCATTTTGGTGGTGTTTTTCATGTTCACGGGAAGATGAATAACATGTTTTCTATTAATGCCTGTGAAAAATGCTTCTTCAATCTTCCGTTCTTTTGCACCTCCGAATTAAACCATTTAGTCAATCACTATCACAACCATTAAAGTATTTTTCATATTAACATTAAGACAGTAGGAACAGTACACAAACAAGTTATACACTAACAATTAGTATCAGACATAAGATAACATGGCTCTCAGTGTAACATTTAAGTGAAACAGACAATAGATACACATTTGATCTACATAAGCACATTTGAAACATCACTACATTAGCTTACTTTGAAGTACGATTTCACGAGCTGTCATCAGAAGGGTACTGATACTATCTTAGTTGGGGTTTTTAAAATAAGTTCTGTTTAACTCTGGCACACATAATACAGACATTTACAGCACTATAACATTTTTTACTCAACATTCTTAAAAGGGTGAAGTGACAGAACCTGAAGAGGTAATCAATTAATGGCCTTACACCATTTGCATCTTTCATTTTTACAGTTAAATGAGAAGTATTTCTACTTGAAAAGTAATTTTGAAATTTGTTATTTCATTCACACCAAGCAGTGAACAAAAACTGACTGCCACTAGTGGCAAGTAAGAAAGATGTAGATAACACGATTAAAATAAAAGAATAGGATGATTCCATCCAATGTAATGCCCAGATATCAAACTGCCTGTGACCAATTTACAGATACTTGCTCACACGTCCCTTAGTACTCAGTACTTTTGGACAATTACTATAGTGATTCAGCTTACATATGACTTATTTATAAAACATAATTTCAGTCAAAGAATAGTGAATCTCTTAAAACTTTATTGCACCATATCTACAACTTCTGTAATTACAAAAACGTGTTTAGAAAGAAAGCAGTTTTTTTCTTTCTTATCAGAGAGAGGGGAAAGTTACTAAAATCAGTCAAATTCATTTCTAGTTGCTTAATAACTGTGTTATGTGCATATATCAGTGAAGGCAGATTTGTTCCCCACCAAAGATGGTGGTCCCCACATATTCCTCACAAATTTCAGTCACTTCATCAGAGACAGCCATTCTTTTCTAAAATTGTGTCAAACATTAGGACAAAATTTCTGTTACAAAAATAATGGGTCTTCAAATTATAAATCACAATTAATGTTACAATAAAATGGAAATAGCCCATAGCAGCAGACACTGATACCCATTGCTGAACTGCTGGTGTCTTCCACTGTTTCTTGTCTCTTGCAATCCTGTAACTATTTTGTCAAACTACTACTTTTTACTGTTGCTGAACCATAATATTGACACTGCAATAATTAAAAAAGGTTCATTTAAATAGAATCTGTAGAGACTTAAAATATATAATGCTGCTTTCACTGGGGATATAATGAAAGTATGAAACTGTACGCTGCCTTCCCCTTCGATATATGCAATGAAAACAAATGAATACGAAAAACAGTCAATTTCAGTATTGTAAGGACTAGTACTTCAGGACCTGCTGAACACACTGCCATCTATGGGATCACATCCCATATCTCAGCAAGGAACGGTGGCAGCTTCTTGTTCTTCAGTTTGAGAGAGAAGCACATTTCTGAGTTCTGGTTTCCTAGAGTACGCAGTTCGGTAAGAACTGACAACAGCTTTGCAAAAATCGTTCCAGATTTGGGACGCCGCCTGTTGTCCACGTACGCTTTGAGAGCTTCCAGGTAAATTTCTTGTATCTTCTCTACTTTCCATCCTTCAACAAGTGATGGGCGCTCTGAAAACAGTTAAACTTAGGTTAACGGTGTGTCTAATAAATATGTCAGGCTACATAAAATAAAAAAAGGCTTAAAATCCATACCCTGCTACTGCTTAAAGTAACTATCTACCTAAATATTAAAATATTTAACTATTACATCAAAGTACAATGTAATATTACCCACTAGTAAACTCCTGGTTTGACGAATTCTCCAATTACTACTATATCTACTGTTTTTCTTCATCTCAGGAGACCTCAGATGAGGAAAAGTTACAGTATACAGAATTCTGAATATTTTAGCCATGTACCAGATCCACTGTGGGATCAGCTATTTTTTTATTTGTGTATTTATAAATAACTTTTGTTCCTATTATAGGAATATACCATTAACCACATAGCCAATTTAGAGGTGGATATCTGTTTTGAATGTATGAAACATTTAAGCAATTTTCTGCTGTGTCTCTATTCCACAAGATGTAGGAACAGCCCCTTTTCCTGTTGGTAACACAACATGGCTGCAATGGAGTTTATCCCCTTTACATCTACCCATTCCCCATAACACTCATAATGCTGGATGGGATACCAGTCAAAAGGTAGTAATCAGACACTGTGCAGGAACTACAATAATGATACACATATTTTACTGAAATAATCACTTTATGACAATGTAATGTGATGAGATGGACAAAAAGTCTACTCATGCTGCCGCTTGGTGAGTAGATCATTTTATCTATCCAACCACATATTTTTCTGAATATTAGACTAGCTATCAGTATTCTTGGGACACCACAATCAGAGATAGTTACTGGTAAGCAAATTAAGTTCATATCACATAATACATTAGATAGCCCAACTTGTTACTCAGCCATTTCGAAGAGAATAAGATGAAGCTGAATCATCTAGTACCATGAGCTTGAAAGTAAAGTTGTCTTCAACCCAAAGGGTGGCTTGGTTCTATTGAAGGTGGTATGTCCTTCCAAACTGATTTAACCAGACACTTAAAAGACCACCTTCAATTCCACATGAACTCCAAACTAAAATGAACTTGGCTTTTCTTAGATACGCAAAAAACTGGCAGAGAGGAAAAATTCTATGACTGACAGTGGACTGAACCATGGACTCTTATGTTTGTAAACTAATATATAAGTCACTAAGCCACTGAGCCGTACCCCATTAACATAGTTCCTGCTAATGACATACCTGAAAATATGACTATTGCAGTCAGAAGGGCATATTCCGCATTATCAACCTTCATTGCATACATCTGTCTGCAAAACCGCAACATGTCTTCTATCGTTTCCCCCATACCAGCCAGGTTGTAAGAATCCTTCGTGTAAGGCTGATTGTTGGCAAAAAGTATAGAGTCTGAGTTTACATCATAGCGCCGTGCCATGCGAAACATCATTACTTCACTTGAACATGCCTACAAAGAAAAAGAAAAAGTTAATCAACAGGAGAAAACAAAATTGTACACAGAATCACAACTAACTGTAGATTTATACAAATTTTCTTTCTTGAGAAAAACATATTCTCAGGAATGATGCAATGGCTCTTACCTTTAGTAGTGCAATCTGATCTTCCCTCAGCAGTTTATCAAATCCTGGTAACCGCTTGGCAAATTCAACAATTAGTTGAACAGTTAATATTGTGATCTCAGTGATGTGCCGAAACCTCACGTCACTCTGATCCTCTCCTTCCGTTGGCTGACTCTGCGTAACATGAAAATACAGTTTTAGAAACAATCAGCTCTTGCACATGATTCAGTTAAAATAAGGCAGAGAGTGATCACAATTGTGGGTGGTTCACACCACTACTTTGAATTATCTGTAACTGAGATTGACAGATTCTGGCCTTTTTGGTAGAAACTTAGTAGATCATCCAGTTTCTGAATTTCCATTATACAACTGAGCCAGACAGTCAGAAACCATTTTCCCAATAGTGAAAATACATATTTTGGAACATTACATGCAATACAACTGAAATACTCATAAAACTTGTAAAGTCACATGCAGATAGAATTCAGTGGTAAAGCTTGCAAACATTCAGCAGATAAAGTGATTCCCTCACAGTCAGATTTTCAATTATTTACACAATATATTCCACACTAAAAACTGTGACAGCTGTCTGATGGTTATGTGGCTAAAGGCTCTCAACAAAGCAAGCATCACTGAAACTCGACATTAGATTATCAATGTATTTTCCAACCCAATTAATTAGCCAAATACAGAAATTATTAAAAAGTGATTACTGATGGTATATCATTAATCAGCAACATCATGTTACTTTAAAATGACTTTGGGTGTAATATTACATGTAAAATATTCTTGTGTGAAAGACTGCTAAAGAGATCATAGTGTACGGTCAACAAATTTCAGCATAAAATACTTTCATACTATGAAGCACCACATAGTATTTGGGTAAATTTCTAATGTGACATTTACCGTAACTCGTCTCAAATCTTCCTCAGAAGGAGACTCGTATTCATTCTGGAAGTACACAAGCCTATGTATAAGCTCCTCCTGTTCAGGGCTCACAGGTTTTATTCCATTTGACAATGGTCTTTCTGGTTCCACCTGAAAATATAAATTGTAAAGAAAAATTATACATTTGTTCATCATCTGCATAAACAGTAAATTACAGTATAGTATTTGGTTTAAATCACAGAGGTCTCTATATAATCTTATTTTACACAGAAATGTCAGGAAACAGTGCACATATCTTTGATATAGTTTTCAGCATATCACATCCCACAACCATTGCATTAAACACTACTACAAAGATAAATTATCAAATATTGCTTGCTAACCTTGGCATCTATGTCTTTCAACATCATCACTTCTGGTGAACCATTCGTAGTAGAATTAGGTTTATCTTTATCTTTTTGTGCCTTTTTCTCTTTTCTTTTCACTGCACATTGGTATTCAGGTACTACACCTGTGACAAAAAAGAAAGTAAAACTTATTAATTTGGGATCAAATGAATTTATTTTCTATTCCATTTAAACAATAATTATTTTCTTTGTCTCATTTAAGTTGCTTCTCATTTACTATTTAAGAACTTCAAAGCAAAAATCAACATGGCTTTCACTGCCATTTTACAACAAACTGCTCTTTAAGATATTCTGATTGGCTGTTTTGGATTTATCCACCCAATAAATGTAGCTTCTTAAAAACAGCCTGTATCTAAAAACAGCCTGTATCTCAATACTGCCTCAGTTATTTACAATTACCATCAAATAAGCGACATTGTTTTTACAGGAATTGGAAATAAATACTCTCCAACAGTTATCTTCACACTGATTGATGAACTACTGTACATTTGATGATAGGTGCAGCAACTAAGAATGGCTAACATTATTTTACATCCAACTGAAATCTCAAGCAAGTGTGTGATACATACACTCTGGCCTCATGCCCACAGTGAGGCACTTCTTCAGTCTGCACTCCTGGCACTTTCTCCTCATATACATGTCAATTTCACAGTTATTGCCATATTTGCACTGGTACACGGCATTTTTTGTTATGCTCCTCCTGAAGAAGCCTGAAATCAAGCATAAGAATATTACCTTATCAGACATGGATAAGAGTAAGGATTAAATTTTTTGCCTTCTGATCAAGATCAGATGCTAACTAATTAGTTCAAGGCTCACAAAATACTAACGATACTTATACTGTCACAATATCATTCTTAGAGTAGTGATGGGAGAAGTTATTCTTTGATTAATTCTTACAGAAAAATGAAACAGAAAACAGAAACTTATACTCATTCAGAGTAGTAAAGTGAAAATGAAGCAGAGTATAAATGGAAAAATTTTATTTAATAAAAACTCCGAAACTTAATTTTTTATTTTGGGGGAGAAGGGGGTGGGTTGCTTCTATTATATTAAATAATACAATTAACTTCAGATGAATACAACACTGATATTTTGAAGCAACCTTAACAACTATCCTTCAAAATCCTAACCATAGACAACAACTTTGTTGTATCTATTTCATCCATTCAAACAACAAACACATACTACACTACATACAAATATTAGAGGACTATTTTACCAAACATAATATTCTTAAGTTGCCGCAGGACTATGTCACGCAACTCCGGCAACATCTTATTCTTACTACTGCTTGATATCTTCAGGTGGAAATCGCTAGTGACTGATTGGAAATAGTAGCAGTTACGAGAGACTAAAACAATACTGGAGACAAACATTCGGTCATAGTCAATACCAAAGACAACTGTTAGATTTAAACATTAAAATGGCAAAAAAAGAAGAAGAATGAAAGCAGGAGTTGAAGCTCTTGGAACAGTTGCTAAATACAAATAAGTAAATACAAATGTACTTCAGGGAGATATATGTTGGCTCTGCACTCTGAAACCATTAGACACATGAAGCAGGCTACACAGTCATGGCAGAAAATGAATACCTGATGGCACAATGAGATGTTCTCAAGACCACATCATATGCAGGGCCCTAGAATAGGAATACTAGATCTCTGCCAAACTGTACAAACAAACACATACAGCATAAATAACTGTTAGGCCTAGCACTATCTTTTTCAGCGAATAGATACATGGACTGAGCTAACAAATTTGATACAAGAATACAATAAGTAGATAAAATTAATATCTGTCAACTGAGTCAATCCGTTTGATGTTAACATTAATAACAATAAAACAGCTCAAAGAAACTGAAGTCCAATGATCTTCACAGAGCTAAGTCGCCATTGGAAAGTGAAACTTTCATCATCCCAGTCACAGTTGGTGCCCTGGGACGAATGCAGTACAGTCCAGCAAATCAATACCAGCTCTTCAACATGCAATGTTGTTCATAAACTGATTCTTCATGACCAGCCAATAACTCATCTAAAAGATAGCCTAGGTATGGGACATCTACCGGAAGTGGGTTAGTTCCATTGTTTGCAATACCCTATACATAAAGAGACTTTCAGAAAAGTGGATGCTGAAATGTTTGTACGGTGAATAAAAGAAGGCACAAACTGAGACACCTAGGGCTGTTTTGAACTCATTTTAATACTATAAACGGCTATTTGACTACATTAGTGACTTGAGATTGAAACGCGGTTTCACAATAATTATACAAAAAGCAGTATACAGTCGAAGGAATGGCAATGCTGTGACTCCCCACTACCAAAGATGTTAAACATCCAAAAATTGACCAAACAAGTAACGGTGTCCATTTGCTGGAACAAACTGGGCTGTAGTATGTCCAGATAAAATTGCACCAACTTCCTCGACCAGATGAGTGAGGTAGTTAATATGAAACATCAGTGAAAGTTCTCAAAATGATGCTTTTGATGCAAGACAATGCACCATCACACACAATCCATACTATAGACCATCACCTCCCTCTATGCACCTGGGCTGGCCTCTTTCGGACTACAGTCGGTTTCCTAACATGAAGAAACGGCTGAAAGGTCATCACTGCAATGAAAGTGGAGATATCAAACAAGCTGCTGAAAGGATTAGAAAGGCTGCAACAACAACGTAAAATGTGCATTAGCATGAATGAGTATGTTGAACAAATATTTACTGTCAGAAATCAATATTTGTGCTCAAAGTCTGGAACTTTTCAGCCCGTCGTGTATACAATGTTATGAAATGTAATCGTAACAATACAAATGGTTGATACTGACATACAATGAATTAGACAGACAGAAATGGAAGGTGTTACACTACGAACACATAACCAAAAACTAGCTAACTGATAATCAAGTATTTCCTTCACCAGGGAAGACGAATGGAATATTCCAAAATTTGAAACACGAACATCTGCTAGCATGAGTTTCTTAGAAGTAGATACCTTAGTGGTTGCGAAGCAACTCAAATTGTTTGATACGGGCAAGTCTTCAGGTCCAGATTGTATACCGATTAGGTTCCTTTCAGATTACGCTGATACTACAGCTCCCTACTTAGCACTCATATACAACCGTTCGCTCACCGATAGATCTGTACCTACAGATTGGAAAATTGCGCAGGTCGCACCAGTGTTTAAGAAGGGTAGTAGGAGTAATCCATTTAACTACAGACCTATATCATTGACGTCGGTTTGCAGTAGGGTTTTGGAGCATATACTGTATTCAAACATTATGAATCACCTCGAAGGGAACAATCTATTGACACGTAATCAGCATGGCTTCAGAAAACATCGCTCTTGTGCAATGCAGCTAGCTTTTTATTCGCACGAGGTAATGGTCGCTATCGACAGAGGATCTCAAGTTTATTCCGTATTTCTAGATTTCCGGAAAGCTTTTGACACCGTTCCTCACAAGCGACTTCTAATCAAGCTGCGGTGCTATGGGGCATCGTCTCAGTTGTGCGACTGGATTCATGAGTTCCTGTCAGGAAGGTCGCAGTTCGTAGTAATAGACGGCAAATCATCGAGTAAAACTGAAGTGATATCAGGTGTTCCCCAGGGAAGCGTCCTGGGACCTCTGCTGTTCCTGATCTATATAAATGACCTGGGTGACAATCTGAGCAGTTCTCTTAGATTGTTCGCAGATGATGCTGTAATTTACCGTCTAGTAAGGTCATCCGAAGACCAGTATCAGTTTCAAAGCGATTTAGAAAAAGATTGCTGTATGGTGTGTCAGGTGGCAGTTGACGCTAAATAACGAAAAGTGTGAGATGATCCACATGAGTTCCAAAAGAAATCCGTTGGAATTCGATTACTCGATAAATAGTACAATTCTCAAGGCTGTCAATTCAACTAAGTACCTGGGTGTTAAAATTACGAACAACTTCAGTTGGAAGGACCACATAGATAATATTGTTGGGAAGGCGAGCCAAAGGTTGCGTTTCATTGGCAGGACACTTAGAAGATGCAACAAGTCCACTAAAGAGACAGCTTACACTACACTCGTTCGTCCTCTGTTAGAATATTGCTGCGCGGTGTGGGATCCTTACCAGGTGGGATTGACGGAGGACATCGAAAGGGTGCAATAAAGGGCAGCTCGTTTTGTATTATCACGTTATAGGGGAGAGAGTGTGGCAGATATGATACACGAGTTGGGATGGAAGTCATTACAGCATAGACGTTTTTCGTCGCGGCGAGACCTTTTTACGAAATTTCAGTCACCAACTTTCTCTTCCGAATGCGAAAATATTTTGTTGAGCCCAACCTACATAGGTAGGAAAGATCATCAAAATAAAATAAGAGAAATCAGAGCTCGAACAGAAAGGTTTAGGTGTTCGTTTTTCCCGCTCGCTGTTCGGGAGTGGAATAGTAGAGAGATAGTATGATTGTGGTTCGATGAACCCTCTGCCAAGCACTTAAATGTGAATTGCAGAGTAGTCATGTAGATGTAGATGTAGATACAGTGATTAAAATTTCATCGTTATGAGAGCTTATTTTTTATTTTCAGTACAGAACAAACCCACTCCTGCAGATAAAAAAGTGAGTACCTCATGGGTATTAGGTGTATCTAACACTAGCGAAACTTTCCAGGTGAAGGTAACACTGTAGGCCCAAAGGACTTGCCCGTGCAGCATATCACTTTCTGTAGGACTTTCAGAAAGGCCGAATCTTCGAGAAGTGGTACACGAGAGCATTATCCTGCCAGGTCACACATACAGTTTCCTGTAGTGCAATAGCTGCAGAACGAATGGTAACAAGATGGATGCAGGGTCCTTCCAAAATGACTACATCGTGAGAAGATTGTAGGTCGTTCGAGTGGGTCCGACGAATACACACACGACTGTAGCTGAAATCTGGGCAAGGTTAGAGGTAGGATTTCACCACTAACCACTGGGAACAAGTTACTGGAAGCTGGATTGTGATCTCAAGTTGCCACGTGTAATTTATTGTCGACACCATTCCACCAACAAGAGAGATACGAATGCTGCAGGGCTAGAGTTATTTGGCGTTCAGGTAGCATTCTACAGCATTCGGTGAGGTCGACGCCGTGTTCTCAGATGAGCTGGATAATGTTCATAGTTATCACAGTTCTCAAGAATCACTGCTATTATGTATGACAGGAAAGCTGATTTGATAATCATTGAAGGGAAGCTGAATGAGCCCCAGTAAATGCCAAGAACGGTTGTCCAACTCTTCCCCACCAGGGTAGCAAATGGCATACTCGAGCAGGATAGTGACAAATCCCACCACTGACACCTCGAGGAATGCTCGGACTCTCGAAGAGCCTGCCCCTCCTCGAGTCTGTCGTACAGAGTACACCTGCGATGTAAGGGGAAGACATTCCAGATTGCGGGCAGCAACCTTCATTAACTGACAATGTGTGTGTTTTGGGCACGCCAAGAAATTCCTTAAGGTGATATTTGGAAGCTGACTGCTTCCGTGTTACAACAAATACAGCAGTGTATTTGTATTCATGGCGGTCACAACTCTTCCTGATGTTTAAGATGGATATTAGTTCTAAATGGAATGAAAATTTAATAACTTAATATCTATTAAGAGATGAACGTCTCAACAATTTTTTACAAATATGGGACTGACACTTCACGGTGTAACACTTCGCCACTCCAGATGGTAGGTACCTTTACAGCCCTCGCAGGTGAGCGCGTTGTAGTGGTAGCCGGAGGCGCGGTCTCCGCACACGAGGCACAGCTCCTCCTGCTGGCGCGGCGCGGCGCCCTTCTTCTTCTTGGCGTCGCAGCTGTCCGCGCTGTAGCCGTTCAGACTGCTCAGAGGCGACAGGTCCTCCCGGCCTGCCAACACCAAAACCAGAAATATTTCAATACAAATGTCATCTGCGGTTTTTTATTATTTTTGTTAAAACATTGCCGAGCTTCCAGCCACATCGTGTCCTTAAATACACACGCGCTTTCGGAGGAGTGCTACTCGGGCGTCGACAATTGTGGCCGACAATGACCGAGGAGAACTCTTCCGAAAGCTCGTGGATATTTCGCCACTTGACGTGGCTGGTTATTTAGTTTATATCGGCTTGAGACCATGCGTTCGTACATATATGGCTGTTTGGATTGGGGCTCACAGTATGACAATTAGCGTCCGTGTACAGTTCAATACGATACCACTGCAGAAAAAGTAATTAATTAATTCTAGAAGTAAAAGATGAGTTCCGATGGTAATAAAAATTTTGAAGGTGAGATGTACGTTGAAATCTTATTAAAACTGCACAAAAAATAAAGGAAACCGTGTCTCCTGCTATAACATCCAGCTTGCTCAATCTGTAACACTATGGGAATGACTTCTCAAGAAAATTTAGCAAACTATCGTTGTCTAAGAAATACAGAAAATCAGTTGCCAAATTGTACATATAGACCCATGTTTTTACATACTTTACGTTGCGTAAAATTACATAATATTGCTTTTTAACCCTCCTTCAAATTTCCCCGTAACGCTCCCTTAGAAAGATATCCGAATCTACTTTTACATGCATACTTCAAAAACCACACCTGCCACATAACTTACAGATGTGAGCATCATGATTTTAAAAAATGATGTTCAACTGCAACAGAACGTAATTAGTTGCACTGTGGGCCGATTATGAAGAACGTGCTTCTTCTTCTTCTTCTTCTTCTTCTTCTTCTTCACTTCCCATGATTCGGGATTTCAGTTCTCAAAAGCAGTAATGATATTGTGTGAAGTAGTGTACTGCTACGATTATTTGTAGTAAAGGGCTTTGAGTGCTGTCGAGATTGAAAATGGGGCAAACAAAAAACAGAGGCCCGAAGTTTTCCGACTAGTAGCGACTACACCGATTCAGAACTACAAGTGCGTTGTGGCATCAAAATCATCATCTACCTTAAGATCATCCGATAAATGACGCTTTCTCAACTGTCACACTAGGCCGTATTTAGTCAACTGGCGAATGTTTTACTAGCTCTGCAGCGTATCTCATACTTGCATTGACGACAAGAGTTGTTGGATGTCCTCCTGAGACATATCGTGACAAATTCTGTCCAATTGGCGCATTAGCTCGTCGGAATCTCGAACTGGTGAGAGGTACGACTGCCCTGGTGGCCAAGGTGGAATTTGGCAAGCATAAAGACAAGCAGCAGAAACTCTCGCTGTGTGCGGTCGGGCATTATCTAGATGAAATGTAAGCCCAGGATGGCACAGAATATCTCCGACGTACAGCTGTGCTGTATGAGTCCCGCGGATGACAACCCAAGGGGACATCGCAGGCCACCACTTTTGTTTGTCGGGTGGGTGACGGTACGGTTCGTATCCCACTGCTGTCCGGGAATCTCTAGACACGGTTTCGCTGGTCATCAGAGCTCATCACTGAAGACAATTCTACTCCAGTCAATGAAATTCCAGGGCGAAGACGTGCGTGGATACGCTCCGTAGAGCGGTGGAATACCAATATTAATGTCGCTCGCCATACGGCCTCACAACCAAAGTGATGATCTGGGGAGCCATATTTTCTAGCAGGACCTCCCCTCGTTTGTCATCTGCGGCACCCTCACAGCACATTGGTACGGCTAGTTTTGCTGCCATCCATGGCAAACCATCTAGGGCTTAAATTTCAGCAAAATAATGCCCGACCGCATATGGCGAGAGTTTCTACAGCTTGTCTCCGTGCTTGTCAAACCGTCCCTTGACCAACAAGGTCGTCGGACCTATCCCCAACTGAAAACGTTTGAGCATTACGAGCAGGGCCCTCCTACCAGCTCGGGATTTTGACGATCGAAAGTGCCAACTGGATAGAATTTGGCACTCAGGAGGGCGTCCAACAACTCTGTCAACCACTGCATAAGGGGCAGAGGTGGATCATCGAGTTATTGGCTTGCTCAGTTTGTGAAGTTTTTTCTTTTGAATAAGTCAACCAATTTTTCTGAAATTTTAATCATTATTTTGTCTGTACCTGTTCTAAACACAGCATTCGAATAATTCCTTCTTAGTGGGTCTTCTTTTTTTTCCTTGGCCTGTATTCAATAACATTTTCGCGCCACTTCATATTTTCTCACGTATTTCACCCATTTTCATTACATAAACAGGAAGATATCACGCGTTTTGATATTACATAAAAGTATGGTCTCCAGCCTTAACACATCAAGCCGAAGATCCCTCCAGCTAGAGTGGGAATCCATGCGTAAAGGGGCAGTGTCGAATCAGAAGGAGCTTTACAAACATTTCCCCACTTCTCGCATGCACTTGGACTAGAACTCACGCAAAATTATAAAAAGTATCCTCCGGTAGACACAGTCTGTAATTAAATGTGTTTTGGGGCCCATGAGTGCCTCCTCCTCTGTCTCACTTTTGGATATGTGCCTGGCTTCTGCCAAAGTCGACAGTGGAAACTTGGCAGTCACGGCGGGAGTAGCACACCCAGAACGGCTAAACCAGAGAGAGAGAGAGAGAGAGAGAGAGAGAGAGAGAGCAGTTGGGGGCGACAGCAGGCAGCGCTCCTTCCGCCAGAGCAGCTCGGGTCGCGTCTCAGGCGTGGCTGGTCCGCCGCCTTGCCGCAGCTGGCGGCAGATGTGGCGCCATCTGTCACTCGCAGGACAACGGCCCTATAGTTCACAGCCGCCACCGCCGGGGATCGAACTGCGCCACGCGGCGCCGCGTGCAACCCGACACTATGTAAAGCCTGTTCCTCGCATAGTGTTGACTATAACAGGAGACGGGGGTGCAAACTATCCGTGCGGACGCTTACTGAGCACCCTAGGCTGAATTAGCTCGTCAGTAGCAACTCCGTGACAGGAAACTGAAAACCGCTTGTGCTCAAACTATCTGATTTACTTTCGCAAGACACTGATTTCCACCGTGCTTTCTTAGCTACTACGTCTTCGGCTCATGAGGCTGGCTCACACTAGGCCAGTATTTAGTCAACTCAGTGATTTAGTAGCTCTACAGTAAATTTCGTATTTGCGGTGAGACAGCTGAAGGAACACCACTACAAAGATCCACTCCACTGATGGTCTGCCAAGACGCAGAAAAAGTGTGCGACACTGTATCCAGAAGTAAAGTTTTGGTGGTACTAAGAAGGAAATAATGTGTAAATTGTATGAGAGTGGGGGTGTGGGGAGGGGAACCACGTGATTTCTACCGTCGTGGAATCGAAAAGTCGCCCAAGCGTTGGCGGACAGTTGTAAATATTGAAGGACAATATACTGCTCATGACTAAAGTCTCTGTTACATGCATACTAAAAAATACTCCATACTCCATACACCCTGTTCTAGTCCCGCCCTGTAAAGTATAGTATGGGCGCCCTTGCTCAGCTACTTCCAAAATACTTAAAATATAATTTCAAATCATCGCTAAACTTTTTCTCGCTTACACGCTTCACGTAAAATATTTAACACAATAACTCATTTATGAAGTAATGAGAACGTTGAAACTGTTTTTTACTTGAGCGTTCGATTCTTTAAAGAATCAAATTAGTGCGGTGCTGAAAACACAGCACTCCATCATGTGAATTGCTGACGTTGAGAATGCTTAGTAACTATAACTACCGCGCTTTTACTGCCGTCAATCAGGCTGGCCTTTAAGCCCCCTTTTACACGACAGACTTTCTTCTCTGAATTAACAACTCAGAGAAGTGAGCCTACTGCACCGCCTCTGGCGTTTTATTCCTGTACTGAGTTTCATCTGGCTCGAATGGCAATTTCGTGTTCGTGTCATCACAAAAACTGAGTGTGTTGTGAAAGCTGTCTGCTGCGTAATTTGGCATCTTAACGGTGAAAGTGAGGTTACGAGGGACTGTCTTTTTCTACGAAAAAATTAAATATAATAGCAAACTAACGGAACAAGCAATTAGAATAGAGCTTATCAATGTCTTCAGCAGAATTCATAGTGGAAGTTCTTGTCAAAGGTCGTGTGGTAAATTCTTTACACTCCTGAGAACTGAAAGGATACGAAAACTGTTATCTAACCATTTCTAATGATAAACATTTATTTTCTCCAGAAAATATGTACTTGCAAAGGGCAAAACACGTCAAACAATATCTAGAACGCAGTACATAGCCTCTTTTTCTTCTTCCTTCCAGCCTTCTTTCGTTGCTAAGTGTCAAATAACATCGAAAATTATTTTTCTCGTCAAATAGTTCTAATCTTTTCACGGTTGAAATAATTCATATTAATTTTTTTTATCTATTTTGCGTTCTTATTTCTGCTAGTGTGGCCTTTTCTCTGTAAAACGTAAACAGCTTTGCAGGTTTCAGATTTTTCGTATTCTTGCAAGAGAATATTAGCGGGGAAAAATACCAGGACCCTGCGCTTCTCAGTGTGTCACCAACACAAAGTAAACAACACGATAAAGATTAAGGTGACACGAAACCACAAAACCCATTTCATAACAGGAATGAGCTCGGCCGGAATACGGCAACTTTCCATTTTAGCAGCCGCTAAGAAAGTCCCTTGTTAATGTGCAGCGCATTCCGAAATTTATAACTCTATGCGCGGCACACTCTACAGATCACTGACGTCACAATTTATAGATCGCTGACGTCACTGATACAATCGCGTCGTGGTCGGTTGCTGATTTACGCGGAGGATAAAAGGCGTACGTAGTCTGAGTAGTGGATTCTTGGTGAGAAAGTAGCTCGTGATAAACGGCCTTTAAAGGCGCCTGTGCTGCAGAAGCACGTGGCTGTTGTACGGCGCAGGTAGCAGGCGGCTGTTGCGGCGGCGGCCAGGCCCGGCGCAGGGGGCACTGTGCGGCCTTGACTCGTTCCGCGCTCGCCGCTCTCCTCGCTCGGCAGCGCCGCGCCGGTTCGCACTGGCGAGTGGCGACAGCTCGGCTCGCACGCGGGTCGCCGTCGCGACGGTTCCGGCGCGGATGAGCTCCGCAACAGCCTGGCCGCTACTACTGACCGCTGTTCGGTGGGTGCGCACTGCTCACGTGTGCTTAGCTTTTATTTGCAAATTCCGCATTTTCCAAAATTACCTATACGAGTTGTGGGTACTGAAAGCGCAGCGCACGATCGTCTACGCCGGGCGCTCCACACCTTCGGTGAGCCGCGCGATTCACTTTAACTTCGCGCGCAGCCACGTTACGTGGCGCTGTAGCAGGGCTCCTGGCGCATGAAGTAAAACTGTAGCGTCCGTGACAATGTTTATGGGGTAAGGCAACCACATGAATGGAATCCCGTTCCCGACACACCACGCCACCAAATTGTGCCTGGAAACACGCATTATTGAGATTACATTCATCCGAACTTCAAATGCTTACATTTACTTAACGTTTTAAAAATGGCTGCGTGGTCAGCGACCGTTTACAAAGCAAAATCAAAGCAACAATAGCCCTCGGTCGCAAAATTAGTCTGATGCTACCTGTGGCTTGACATGTGTGAGCTGCACATAGTGGCTTGCCGTCCATTCATTTTTTGTTAAAATTTTGTGAATAAAGCTTTATGGCTCTGAGCACTATGGGACTTAACTGCTGTGGTCATAAGTCCCCGAGAACTTAGAACTACTTAAATCTGACTAACCCAAGGACATCACAAACATCCATTCCCGAGGCAGGATTCGAAACTGCGACCGTAGCGGTCGCGCGGTTCCAGACTGTAGCGCCTAGAACCGCTCGGCCACTCCGGCCGGCACTAAAGCTTTATCGCTTGATATTTATTTTGTACCTGACATGCCACTTTGAATGATTTACATCTGATGAAGGCACACATGGTAGTGCCCAAACCAGGCCAAAGGACTTAAGTTTTGCGACCGAGGGCTGTTGTTGCTTTGATTTTGCTTACATTTAAATACGTGTCGGGAACATTGTTCCTTTACTTACAATGTTTTACACTAGCAGTCTTAAAAGCTTGCGCTGCAAAATTCTGCAACGGCGTTAGTAAAGAAATTGTGTTCATGACGCGTAAACAAATATAAACATCTGAAGATGTGATACCGGGTATCTTGAAATGTCATCATGGAAAAATAAACACCTATAAAAGCAACTGGTTGCACCCAATTCATTATAAATTACTTTCAGTTTCAACGGATGCAGTGAAAACAAAATACAGCAAAGAGATTGGCAATTCCAGTAGACAATCGGTTCGAAGTAAGTTTCCGACTTTTGGTCACTAGCACGTCATTCGAGTGTTTGCAGTTTAGTGCGTTAATATCCATAAATACTATTGACAGATAGATATCCAGCGATCACATGCCCTGTAGACCATGCGCTGCTTCCATAAACTGCCTCCATTCCTTCCTGTTTCGTGCCCGCTTCCTCTAGGTGTCTTCAATCCCCAGGTGTGCTAGGTCCTTCGCCAGGTCGTCCATCCAGCGCTGCCTTGGCCGTCCAACGTTTGGTGTTTGGTTTCCCCTATAGTGCCATCTTCGCCTGTCTTCCATCTGGCATACCGGCTACATAGCCCACCCATTGTATTCTTTCGCTCTTTATCTTCTGTATAATAGTTGGTTGTCGCATCAGAAGGTAGATTTCCTTGTTTTCCTCCTCCTCCACTCTCCGTTATCTAAAACTGGTTCCCATATCTTCCTCATAACTCTTCTTTCAAATATTAATGGGTTTTCCTTTTCTCGCTTAGTCATGCTCCATGTTTCTGAACCGTACAATACTGTTAGGCATATCACTGTGTTGTAGACTTTCATGTTAGTGTTCACTGAGACAGATTTAGAGCCGAGCGTCTCTCTGAGGGAATGCATGCATTTCATTCCCACTGCTATTCTTTCCTTCATGTCCATTTTTATGTCGTTGTCCGTGGTAAACCAAGGTCCCAAGTATCTGAACTGGTGTACTCTCTTGAACCTCTTGCCCTCTATCTCAACAAAATCTTCCTGCTCTTGCCTTCTTCCTGGGGCCAGTTGGCTTGCAACAGCCACTGTCAGTCCCAAGCCCGGATAAAGGAGGAGGGTTGGGCATTGGGCTAGCAACCCAATCCTGTAAAAAAACTCTTTTTTTACGAAACGCAAACTACTTGCCTCGGACATGGGTGCATACACTATTAGCAGCTATTTTTTAAATATCTGTACAAAAATGCTTTTGATCGCTGATCGCGAAATATCCGAAAATGCACCATGGTACTATTCGATCGATCTCTCTCTCTCTCTCTCTCTCTCTCTCTCTCTCTCTCTCTCTCTCTCTCACACACACACACACACACACACACACACACAAGAATTTCTTATGCCCTGATCGCCCAAAGTACAACCAGCACGTGCTTAATAGCGTATTACTCTACCTCTGACGCGCCTTACACAGGGCTGTTTCACACAAGCAACTTATTTGACGCCCACCCGCTTTCCATTTTTGCTTCGTACACTTTGACCCGTGTCAGTTTTGACTACTGATTGTAATACTGTGTAAAAATCTTGAACTTGTACGGCCCTCGAGCCCTTTTCAACTCGGCTCCCCAAGAGACCGCCACCTTAAAACCATCTGTGATATGTCCTGTATAGAAATCTTAAGACAGTTGCAGTGCCTCTAGTGTCCCCCACCCCACACCAACCCATAGCCTATCAACTTGGCGTTTAGGCCTTAAAGCGGCCGTGGCAATACAGTGGCGATTCTGCTCGGCATAGTGTTGACAAGTCCTTAGCAGGTTTCCGGAGGTATGAGACACCAGACGTCTACGCAGAGGTCACGCAGTTCCAATAAATTACGGGCTAATGGTTTGTGGGAGCTGAAACCCTGCAGCGTCCCAGCTTTGTTCCACCGGGTTCAGATCAAGCGTATTTGGTGAGCAAGACATCAAACTGAGTTCACTTTAATGCTCCTTAAATCAATGTACAACGATTCTCGCCTTTCCACAAGAACTCGTTTCCTGCTAGAAGATACAACCGCCATCGGGGAAGACATTCAGAATGAAGAAAATAATGTTCACGTAGTCCACAACTGCCGTGGTGCCTTCCACTATTATCACGTGTCTCACGGAAGCCCAGGTGAATGTCCCACACAGCATAACGCTGCTCACGCTTGCATGTCTCCAGCAGTTCACTTGGATGACAACGTATCCGGACACCGTTACACGAAACGCGATTCATCTGACGAGGAGACAGGTACCATTGATCCGCAGTCCAAGCTCGATGATCCCGTACCAACTGCAATCGCAGTTGATGATAACGCTGGAACGGTGTGCTCCGGAACACGTGTGCCTGCCCAAGCACTGTACTCAGCTATCAGCTTTAGCACTGATCGCCGTCTATCCCGCTTTACAAGCTGGCAACCCTCCAACTTTCACGTGATGTGATGAGGCGTGGCCGTCAAACACCTTATCGCCTGTAAGAAGTTTAATCGTCCTTCAACTAAGTTCCATAGATGCTGACGACAGTAGCATCCGAATAGCAGACCGGCTTCCCCGTTTCTGAGATCATCGTTCCCGGATGCGCCTATACAATCCACCCCTTGTCAAAGTCGCTTACGTTCCTGGGTGCCCCCCCCCCCCCCCCCCCCACCCATTTGCGACTGGGATCGTTATTGTAATGATTCCCCTTTGGTCTCAGCTTTCCTTACCGCGTCAGATGATCCCAATGGCATCTGGTGACAATCTTGCGGTGGGCAGTGGTCATAACGTTTCAGGTCGTCAGGCTAAGTGTGCTCTGTTCAACGTCCCGCGAGTCACTACGCCGTGAAAAGTTTTGGCTGGTTTGAAGACTGCAGTACTTTACTAGCATCGTCCTGTTAGAAATGCTATGCTTTGGCTTGCTTTCCTCCACATTCTAAACTGACTTATCCAGTGAAGATTCACATCTTAATGTGGACTCCGAACCCCGGTTCAACTTGCCATTTTCACATTAACAAATGATTGCCAGTGGTGAAAAAGCACGAATCACGCACAAAATGACAGGAGCGACTGCGGACAGAACTCCGGAATTTCTGAATTTGCAGTCTGACACTTACTCATTAAATTCATCTTTGGAGCGAGTCTGGCTTCTTATGTGCAGAAAAACATGTATGTTAACTAGGCGGTGGGCGGGGCGAGCTGAATCATGCGAAACTCAAACTAGAATTGTATGATCTGTACATAATCTGAGGAAGTATTGTTCACACGTTGTGTCTGATGAATTGAGAATGTAAATATATGCACGAGTGAATAGCTAAGGTTACCTTTTCGTATGTATCACTAGATCGTCACGAATACAGCTTTCAAACAGATGGTTCTCTTTTTAAAAATGGAACTAAGTCACAGTAACTATGTAAAACGTGCAACAGTATAGCGGTTGATGGTCAGAGACATGGCTCCACCTCGCCTCTTATTGCTTGATTTACAAGCATTTTTATTTACTACATTTTCCCGACACGACTGGTCAATTTAGACCTCACTGGCCATTCTCAAGCTGTGTAGGTATCAAAGCGTACATCGTCGGCAAA
This sequence comes from Schistocerca gregaria, assembly GCF_023897955.1. NCBI lineage: Eukaryota > Metazoa > Arthropoda > Insecta > Orthoptera > Acrididae > Schistocerca > Schistocerca gregaria. The sequence goes on from NC_064922.1 coordinate 741,286,315, forward strand.
GAAGAAATCTCATTTCTCCCTAGACAGATGAATGCGGGCTAAAAGTTTGTGTTATCAGGCCACTTCCAAATAAAACAATAGTAGTGTGTATGGCGGTGTGCTACTATGCACTATTTGATTGTATCCCGTCAATACAAACGTAAGAGTTTCAATTAGCAGTTATTGTCGCGGAAATACGCTGCAAACGACCTGCCTCTGGATTTTTATGACTTCCTATTCATTTGTTTTGTCTATAATTCCAGAGGTATGCGCAGCAGAAAATTTAAAAGAACTCCCACGGTGCGAAAGGAACATTTCCAGTGTCGCAGTAGGGCTTCATCGAATGCAGAGGAGAACACGTTCTCTTGTGACAGCTCTGAATTTAAACGAATAATGTTTGTCTTTTGACCTCTTACATGCATTGCAAAGTTTTGCTCCATTTCCATTGACAAGTTTTGTTTCGTACACGTTTTGACGTAACATATTATCGCGTGGTTTCACGGAACATTTACTTACATATGTATTTCCGACGTGTCTTTCTGACGTCGTTATTATAGTCAAGCATTTGAATATGCGAATTTGGCTTGCAACCCTGTTGAGACAGAAAATATACCACTATTATTCCTCCTGCAAGCTCACTTCTTCATCTCTTAAGAGCGAACGCCACACAACACAACATTACATATCACTACCTACAGAACATTGTCTCCGGGAGTGTATGATTATGGCGACAAGGTGTGGAAATAATAAGTTGTATCCAGGATTTCAAATTCCTCCCGCGGATCTTTGGCGCCACTGGACGACAAATTTAAAATGTAAGGAAAAATTTTTAATAACAGAAAATTTCTTTCATATTGAAAACACGACGCTGAACAGTTGTTTTGAGATCCCGAAGAGATCGTCCGAGGCAAGAAGTCAATGTAAGACCGCCTACTGTCGAATACGCTATGTTCATCACTGTCACATTTTCGGACTCTTATCTCTGCAGCTTAGAATGATGCTAGACAGCTGCGATAAATGGAAGTTTTTACTTCTCAGCGCCTCCAGGGAACTTTAGGTTTGTGAGGTTTGGAAAAACAATCGGCCATAGCGCCTTCGTTATTATAAACGCGGGTCGCATATGCGTTGAAAATCCAGTTCCGTGATTCAGATTCGCGTTTTCCATAGTTTCCCTTGGCCACGCGAGACGATTCTTATGAGAGCCGTAGCCAAATTCACTCGACTATCCTTGCTGAAAGGAGGTACTGTTCAGTCTCCAATGACCTTGGCGGGGAGTGAACGCTGAACACTCACAAAAAAGAGGATTCTGTTCAGCCTCGTGCGGTACGACTTGAATAAGGAAGCAGAGATGCCGTGATTCGTGTACCGGCTATAACTGCTCAAGGGCAACAACATACTAAGCAGAAGTTACCCTTGAACTGTCCTGGGGCAGCAGTCGTGTTGTAGGAATGCCCACTGACCAAACCCCTGAAGCGGTGGTAAAAGGCTGTGGTACAGCAATAACTTTGCAGAATTTTCTACATTTAGTTGACGATTAGGTAGACGAAAACACAGCCACTAAATAGTTTGAACTTGGCTGCATCCAAAACTATTCACTGATTCAGTAGTAGACTGAACTTTGTAAAGAACCTTCCTGACAGATAAAACTTTGTACCAAAGTGTAATCCGAACACGCACATTTGCCTGCGAAGGAAAGCAGTCTGTGTTCCAATATACAGTTTTAATCCCTCGACAACAGTACGGATAACAGTTCGTCCGTAATGTCGAGTTTTCAGTTCTGATAAACTCACTTTCACTTAGAACTCACTACAAAAGTGGAAGTGACTGTAACTGAAGGCAGACTGTCCTATGACACGTCGTTTCACTTGCATCCGCCCGTAGATATACTAGTTAGTCACTAAAGGCTAAGTCAGATAAGCACTTCCTTGGGACGCAGTGACGAAAGAAACTAACGTACTGAAAAACTAGGTCTCCGAAAAGTCGCTCTTTTGATGATTAGCACCACCTGTGACTCTGCACGAAACGTTACACAACAATGCGACATTGTGATAACAGCCGCTAATATGGCGCCATGCGGAACAGCTGATGGCAGTGGAGACCAGCCCAGGAGGACAGCCATGGTGACAATGTCCCGGCCACTGGTCTATGAGGCACAATAACGTTCGTCACTATCTTTTGCGACTACAATGCGACTTCCCTGCCATGTCGTTGTTTAATTTCGTTGAATACAATACAACATTTCATCTTTCATGGGCATCACAGTGTAGTCTACGGTAGTAGTAAGGGAAGAACTGGACAGTAGTAACGGATCATAATAGGTGAAAAGCAGGAAAAATTATAGAATACATGAAGGTATTCTGTTTTAAAATAGAGAATGGTGTCAGGTAAGGATGCTTGTTATACCCGTTTCTGTCCTGTTTTAAACGGAGAACAAGATAACTGGTTGGTCATTAAAAATACGGGGTGCGATAACATAGCGTTACAAGTTAGACGTAAGAAGGTTTGAGATAATTTGAACTCGTGAGTGTGATTCAGTAAAATCATGCACCGCTTTCCTGTGTTTTTCTACAACATACGAGTGCGAAGATGAGGAAAGGCACAACAAAGATAGGCAAGACAAGCTATAGATTACTGAATAGATGGTCGTGCAGTACCTAAGAATCTAAAGAGTAAGACTGTAAGAAAAATACGCCCTGATGATGACACAACGGTGGTGAAACTCTTTGAGAATAAATAATGAATAACAGCCGTTTGCAAAATATTAGGCAGACATGAATTCCCTATCATAATCTGCAAGGACTACTTCTGTTACAGCTTCAGATACAAACGATGACGAATGATGTTATTAACGAGGAAGAAATGAAAAGACAAGGAAACATGAAAAATCTAGTGCAATGCACTTTGTCCCCTGCAAAATATTGAGTCATCGAATGTAACGTGCAGCGTCTGTAAATGTGCAGTCATTAACGACAAATGTTACGAAAAACAAACTGTTCGTTATTAATAACCATTCAGTTCAATTAAATGATACGGAATAGATCTAGGAGGGTCTACATTGCAGTTACTTGCTCTAAATCTGTTCTTTTCCATGTTCTAAATCTGTTCTTTTCCACGTCGTCCTGACGATTCTGAAGCGGAACCGCAAAGAGTGCGGATTAACTGATGCCTTCGATACCACTTCGCCAGCTCACAACCATTCTGTCACGTTTCGACATAATCCAGACCTCAGGCGCGGCCTACGGATCAGAAAGTCACTACAATCTGCACTCCAAAAAATAACGCGGACGCAAGTAAATGTAGTCAGTGTTCTGTTCTCTTCCTGCTGTCGACGTCGCACGCCACATCATCATTACGTCATGGGACTAAGTCGACATCTAGTGCCGATAGGTTCATTTGACCCAATAGTGCTATGCCGGTTGCGTCTAACAGGTCAGCGAGACTTGGAGAAGAACGCCAATCTTCGAAAATTGCGGCGCCACTGGCCACTTGCAGGAAACAGTTGCGTAATAACCAGGAACTGCTAAGAAATTTCTTAATGGTGCCCGTCCACGAGGTGACACAAAGTTGCAGAGCAGGAAAGGGGGGGGGGGGGGGAGGAGGAGAGGCACAGTGATTCGTGACGTCATAAGATTAGGTCGCGCGAACACTGACAATGAGCACAGAAATGAAGCAGGGCGAGGCGCGAGCGAGAGCACTGGTACCTGAGTCGGAGGAGAGCGAGCAAAGCGGCGAGCGTGCGCGAGGTTGCGCGTCGAGTATCATCTGCGCGGGCAGGCGGCGAACTGGCGGACGCGGCGAGCGGCGAGCGCCTGCGTCGGCAGGGCAGGGCGCGAGGTGCTAATGACGGTCCCGCTGTCCCCGCGTGGGCGGGGCGCCGCCCGGGTTCAACACCCTGCGCCGCGCGCCCTACCAGCACAGTTCCGCGCAATGCCGTTGCAATATTTTCGTCCTTGCCCGAGCGCAGTCAACGCCCTACCGCACGGCCGCCACTTACTGGGTCGCAGCCACCACCGTCGACAACTGGAGCACTGTGTCACTCGTTTTGTTCGGAGCACACTGCGCTCGGAGGCTGCACCACAGTACGGGTACGACACCTAAATTGACTCATCGGTAACAACGGAACAAAAGTAACGTTACCGACAGTTTCTCGAAACATTTATCGCTTTTTAAGCATTCTTTCACTACCAATTTGTTTTCAAAGTAAAGGACATTAATGTAAGGTTCTTTCAAAAAAAAAAAGTTCAAATGGCTCTGAGCACTACGGGACTTAACATCTATGGTCATCAGTCCCCTAGAACATAGAACTACTTAAACCTAACTAACCTAAGGACATCACACAACACCCAGCCATCACGAGGCAGAGAAAATCCCTGACCCCGCCGGGAATCGAACCCGGGAACCCGGGAGTGGGAAGCGAGAACGCTACCTCACGACCACGAGATGCGGGCTACGGTTCTTTTGATTAATTTTGTAGCCAGAACTTAAAAAAGGGGAAAAAAATATTTCCCGTCATATTCACACCACATGGCCGAAATTCTTATTATTCGTTCCTAAGATCCTGATCTAGAACAACCTTGAGAGGTTCAAACTCTTTCTTCTTGTGTACGCAAAATCCGGTGTGAGGCGAAGATGTAGTTTTGGCCGGTATTACACTGTCAAATTTCTTTGTCAAAGATTTGATCAAAGATGTGATCAAATATTCCGTCAAATATATTTGACAAAGGTCTTTGACGCAGCGCTAGAAGGGGTATTACACTGTCGTCATATTTTTCGTCTAAGCTCAAGATGGCTGAGAACAACAACTTGTTACTAACAGCAGCAGTTGCATGTACCACAATTGCACTGTGTGCACATGCGGAAGAGAAGCGGGGGAAAAAAAGGAAACGTAGCTGGGTGAAGCCGTGGGTTTTACGACGACAGATAAAAGCATTCAACAAAACTTGTTACGTGAGCTTATAGTGGCGGGCGTCAAGTCGTACATCAATTACTTAAGAATGGATGAGCATACATTTCTGTATGTGCTCAATGAAGTGTATCCTCATATCACAAAGAACAATATTCACTTAAGAACTGCTACATCTGCAGAAGACAGGCTCACTGTAACACATTACAGGAGAGGGTTAGGTTAGGTTAGATCAGGTCTCCAATCTTCGTAATCTATTTTTGTATTCAGCGTGCCTCACGTTGTAAAGCGCATCAACTTCATACATTTCTATTAATTTTGTAATTGTCGGCACACACCAATTGTATTTACCGGCAATGTCTATAAAAACACTACAGACGAAAGAATGCAGCGATGCTAGCGCTCTATGTGGTAAAATGTCACATTGCAGTGAACAGAAGACAAGCGACTTCTTTGATCAAATCTACAGCGAGGCCCCAGATTTGATCAAATATTGGACGACATTTGACAAAGTTCCCTATTACACAATCAAATATATTTGACAAAGATATTTGACAAAGAAATTTGATAGTGTAATACCGTTCTTATATAGAGTCAGCCACCACTGAGAAACATGCTGTAAAGCATCTCCGTTACCATCAAGGAGCTTTTTCGGAACTCATTGTTGTTGTACTGAAGCACGTGAAAATTTTTGTGCACGTAAAATCCAGTCCGAGGTTTTAGTTTTGCGTTATTTCAATTTCACATAAGTAATCAAAATTTTACTGACTCAAAGTTATTTTCATATGAGTGACACGCACTGCTGTCACGAAACGGAGGGAACGAGTGGAAAAATGCTCCTACCGGAACACAAAAAAGGCGAAAATGCTCCTCTTTATTGAAAGACTCTCAATGAAGAGTGGCGTACCAGCTGGTTCATTCTATCTTCCTCAACAACATTAAAAATTTTCCCAAAAATTTTAGGCTGCGAACATATTCGCGCTCTTTCGAAGACGCAACTGGTCTCACATTCCCAAAAGCTACCACAAATAGAACTCGCTCACACTTAGTAGTCCACCGCTGTAACTCGGTCGTACCCGTCCACTCTCAACTGACCATTCTCTCTCACTCATTCATTCATTCATTCATTCAGCCCAACTCGTTCTCATTATCTCTTTCTCTGTCACTGCCTCGCAGCCAAAGTCTCCTTCGTTCTGTCCTACAACTACTGTCTTCTTTCACTGTCATTGTCTCCCCCTTGCTACTACTATCTCATTCATTCCTTTCCACTGCTGCTGTTTCTTCTCACTGTCATTCATTCTCTCTCTCTTTCTTTCTTTCTTTCTTCCCCCCCCCCCCCCTCTCTCTCTCTTCCTCGTTATCATTGCCATAGACTCTGTCTCTCATTATCACTAACTGCCCCCTACTTCCCTCTAGTGTCATTCACTGTTTTCCTAGCACTGTTCTGTGACTGTTAACTATGTCCCGCGGTCACTGTGTCCCTCACTCTCACACAGCTGTCGTCTCCTTCGCTCTTTCTATACCACAACCAATGTATTCTAACCTTCAGTATTTATTACCTTTTCGGCTCTTTCCCTCTGCATCTCTCTCCTTCTCTCTCAGCATAAAAACGAGTAAGTATGTTTGCATCCCAAAATGTTTGGGAACATTTCTGAAGCTGGAGAGGAAGGCAGAATGAGTCAGCTGCTACCCTACTTTTCAGTCATAGTCTTTTATTACACAGGACATATTCGCTTTTTTGGTGCCCCCGACAAGAGGGCTTTTCCGCTGCTTCTCTTTTTTTCGCTATTATAGCAGAGCATGTCCCTCATGAAAATAACTTAATGGGTCATTTTTTTTATAGTTTACTGATGTGAAATCGAAATAATGCAAACTAAGTAATTTATACGTCAGACTGGATTTTATGTTAATAAAAATTTTGCATGTGCTTGAGTACTACAACAACATGTGGCCTCCAGAACTCTTCTGATGATAATGGAGACACTCTACAGCATATTTTTCCAAGCTACGTCACTTTATAAATTACGTTTGTCTTGGAATCCACACCTCCGTTTTGGTACCAAATAACCATGTTTCTCGGGTTTTCTCAGGAAGCGCCCATGAACTAAACGGTGCCTCCATAAGAACCTTTGGCGCACCGTGGACGACATGTAATGTGAAAAGAACCAAGCGATGTGTTCCTTTTACCTAAGATGGAGAAAGGGTGTAAATTCAAAATTGATGGTGTACTGCAGGACAGAGTAAGACGATTGTCTTTCTATCCATGATATGAATCCCAGAAGAACCCCGGTTTTATTCGCGGCGTTGAGGAACGTACCGGATTGGACGTGCTGTCGCATGCGTACCGATGTACAGATGTCACGGCAACCCGCGCGGAGGAGAGCGAGCCGGCGCAGCACGTTTCCTCCAGCTGACCCTGCAGTTGCGGCTGAATGGCACCAGATGCGGACAAAGGCGGTGCACAAAGAAGCGGCGGGCACCTGGCGACCGGACTGCCGGGCCAGGCCGCAGCCAAATGCCAAGGCCGGAACTGGCTCGCGCGAGCTTCCCTCCGGCCCGCGCGACCTTGCGCCTCGATCGCGGAATTCCACAAACGGCCCGCCAGAACGACAGCCACGTGCGCACGCTGCGTAAATGTTGTCACCCCCGCTCTCGGTGCTTCACACGAGTTATCACTCTTCCGTTAAGTACAGCTAAATATCTTCACGAGGACAGCTTTGTAGTTGCTCATTATTCGTAAGCACACTGGGTGAAACACATTCGAAGGAAAAAAAAAAAAAAAGAATAATAAAAAGACGCGCTATTCAAGGATTATCCGAATAGGACGTAAATCGGTAGATGTGATATATACCATGAAAATCCGGTGGAAGGGTTAGAGTTTTGCGAATGCTGCAGCGCATTGCTTGCCATCATGTGCAGCGCCAAAGTGAGAGACGATGAAGGTAGTGTTAACGGAACAGGAAGTCTCTTTGTGGTTAGGGCGTCTTCCTCTTATTGCGCTTGAGAAAACGCTAGAGGAGGAAAGATATGAACAAATTTGAAAGCATCATATACTGCCTACAGTAGAGGAACAGCTCTGATACGACCATTGTATCGGTATGACAATGCACCCTTTCATAAAGCAGCATCTGTCAGGTACTGTCTTCTGAGCATTCATAACATTCCAAATGGCCTGACCTGCCTTGTCTCACCTGAAACAAATAGAACATTTTCGGGTAAGCTGTAACGTCGACTTCGCTCCAGACCCCAGCGTTCTCTGGTTTCGGCTGCCATTCCTCCACAGCCATGCAGACACCCCACTGACAGAGCCCTCATACGAGTTCGAGACGTCACAAAAGTGAACGGTGAACACACCGTTTCTTATTATCCAATAATAAGTGTTCGGATATTTATGAGCAGATGGTGTATGCGCCAGTCGGTTCTTTGAAATCAACGCGGTGAGGTGGGTCGAGGTTAGGGAATGGCAGGAAGTAGCAACCGTGTCTGTATAGGCCTCTGACCCTACCGTGAATGAAGTTACCAAATTTGTTTCTCTATAAAGGCAGACGGGCCATCTTATATGCTAGGGGTAGTGTACTATTCGCAGTCATGTAACACGGCGTACGAACAGTGGTCGCAAAGGGATCCTAACCGACGAAGCCAGAGACGTGTGTTACGTCAGTAGCCAATATGATTCTGTTTCAAGCCCAATTGCTATTGCTACTGTCAGTGTATGCAGGCCCATCTCAACCGGTTTCTCAGCGAACACTACTGCTCGTCGTGGCACATAAAGCTGCACGCCTTCAATGGACAAACAACACCGAAAGTGGACAGTAACTGACTGGAAGCAGATAGTGCGGCCCGACCAGTGGCGATTTTGTATCTTTCTAAATTTTTCGAAGTATCGAGTTCACCAACGTTCCAATAACGTGTTTAATTCGTAAGGAGGAGGTGGTTCTGTGGTGGTTTGGAGGTGTTTTTGGCACTATGACTTGGGTTCAAATGGTTCAAATGGCTCTGAGCACTATGGGACTTAACTGTTGAGGTCATCAGTCCCCTAGAACTTAGAACTACTTAAACCTAACTAACCTAAGGACATCACACACATCCATGCCCGAGGCAGGATTCGAACCTGCGACTGTAGCCCTCGCGCGATTCCCGACTGTAGTGCCTAGAACCGCTCGGCCATCCCGGCCGGCCATGACGAGGGTCCACTCAGATTAAGGGGCACGTGAACCAGGATGTTTATTTCAAGATGATCAGAGTCTGAAAGCATCTGGGCAAACAGTGAACGTTTACGGACAAACAATTCGTTGGCGCACTAGCAACTTTAATACCGATTCATTGTCGTTATAGGTCACTCTTTTCGATAGTCGCTCCAAAAGGGAACTAAACGACGATGCCTTTTGGATTAGTCTGCAGGAGGACGCTGGTCTCAATTACCTAGCTCCTACAGGTACACGTTCTACGGAAAGACGCTCATAAGCCTCTCTGACAGGGATGCAGAAGGCGTGAACGAACTGTGCTCGTAATTCTTCTTTCTCTGTCCGTAATGCGTATGGATACCCACCGAGATTCGTGGAACGCAAATACAGGACCAAGATTATCTCAGACAGCTCCCGTGTTTTTAAATAACACCAGTAACCTCATTTCAGGTATCTTGCTACAACGTAAATCTAATGGATCTGAGGCAAAAGCAAAGACAGCTAAACGGTTTGAAATGTGTTATCCAAACATGTAAGATTCATTCCACCCCCAATAACAGGATCGGCTTCTACTGGAACCAGTATTCTTAGCCCTTCAGTGAAGATTAAATTGACAGCCGCAACTATAAGAGCGATTTTCGCTGCGAGTTTCACGACACAAACAGCATCACTTTGTTTCATTTGCGCAGAGATTTGTATTTGCAGTAAGCATATAAAACATTGGTAGTCAGGCCTCTTAAAACCCCCTGCCCCAACTCCCACGCATATAAATCCCTTCCATTTCGCGATTAAAATCACGAATTCTCTTAATTAAAAATTCTTGTCGCTTTTGCTGTCGTGATCTCGGTAGTCAGTGGCACAGAATGAGAATCGTTTGGACCTCGTCTCAACATAAAAATCCCCCCCCCCCCAAGTTTTGATTAATTCAGAGATTTTATTTTAATTAAATCTAGTATAGTAACTAGTGGAAAGGCTGAAGCTAACCCTTTTCACTTCTCCCGTCAGCTGAGATATCGGTCTTTTCTTTCTTTCCTGCCATTCAGTATTTTAGAGTGCAATTCGAGATAAAGAAACAAGTGACGACTAACTATTGTTGTCTTATATGCTTTCATCCAAGAGTAGTACGAGTTATGGTTAACATTTAAAAATATAAGAACGCCCGGGCTCTCAATTAGCGTGTCCTTATATATGTCCCCAGATCAGTGCGAAACGACTTGACATTGCAATGAGAGTTTGCATTCTGTCATCCCGGTTATGTTCTCGAGACTGCCTTCTTACTTTTTATCCAGTTAAAGCCGTACGGTACTCATGGCCGAGAGGCACCGAAGGGTGGTTCCAGCTGACAAATTGGATACTTAACGAAACAACGTCACTGCCAGAACAAATCGATTGCCAATTTTCCAGTAGGAAGTACTTCTGCGGTCTCTTGAAAAGACAAGGCAGAACGGCCGAGTGGGATTCTGGGAGCAAGACTGAAATCCGGATGCGGTGTATGGCTTTAGGGTTAGCATAGCCTACCTAAGCCCTTTTAGACGAATACCTCGATAGTTCATTCATAAAAATTAACAGTTCACTTCCTACTTTTTACCAAACTTAGCTTATGCCAAATTTAGCTTATGCCAAATTCAGCTTATCTTCCGAATATATCTAACTTTATTTCTTTATTCTCAGACTAATCAATGAGGTATTATCTGATTATGGTTGCAGATTGAGGTAAGTAAATCGGTTCCCTTTCCGTAATATACTTGGAGCGCATTGATTGCATCGCGGGTTTACGCCAGGGTATGTTAAGACACAATCAAACGTTCAGAGCCTGCAGTAGTAAGCAAAAAAGATGGTCTTGACATTACAGTTTGCATGTGGTTTTAGGAAATGGAATCAATAGGTAACAAGCCTGCACGGAATGCTGAATTCTGTGTTAAAAGAGACATTTTATTCGAGAAGTTCTGTGCGAGATTATTACGCAGCGTGGGGCAGGCCACAACTATCGAATTTTGTAGTAGGGAACGATTTTGTTTTAACCAACGTTCTACACGCATGGCAGCGTGTCAGAGCGAACAGCGCACAACGTCATGCAACCTGGACATGATTAGCGTTCTGGCCGGAACCAGTCTTGAATGAATGATAAATCATGTCAAACAACAGGGTTCGCATTCTTAATACCACAATAGTCTACACAAGAACAAACGTAAATGAACACGCGGCAACTGTCGCTACAGTACATGTAAGAGATTTGGATCAGATTACTTATTTTATGTTCTACTACAGTACATTTGTTATGACTGTTCCTAATTACACTCACTCACATAACTCCTTTTAATATACTGCGGTTGTTGGCAGTTTTTGTTTCCTTTCTACAGAGAGAAGTTACGTACTCTGATGGGAAGATGTTGAACAATCTCCGATCCAACAAAAACCAATTACTTGAGAATCCGAACCATTTGAAAGGATAATTTAAAAGATATCTTTGTATCCACTACGAATTATCTGAATGTATAGATAGAAGCATTGTTAGCTACGTGGCAAGTAGCGGCGTTTGTTGTACGCCTGGTCAACAAGTAGTAATGTACCGTAAATAGGATTCAGCATTTCCTGACGAAAATAAGTAATTTCTTTGAAGAACAGCAATGTAATCACCTAAATACTAAGCTACCAGTAGCCCATTTACAACAACGGCGGAAGTAGTAGATTTTTTCAGAGTATCAGGTTTCCTTATAATGATCTTGATTAAATTTAGCTGGTATACGCATGAATTCCTCTAAGCAGAATACTGATACTTTGTTATAAATACATTAATAAAAATGAAGTTTCTGTGCTGTCCATATATTTTCTTAATGTATCCCTTGACTCGTTATACATTTATGAAGGTTCTTTTTCTTTATGGGATCTACAGGACATCTTAAGTTCTATAAATGAGAAAGAAGTTGACAGTTTCCACATCTACGCCTTCACTCCTCGAACCACCTTACGGTGGAGGCTACTTCTGCTATCCCTCAAAATAGATGTTTCAATCGCATTGACGAATCCCTTGTTATAACCTCAAATAGGTAGAGAAATGCGAAGCATGAGTCGTATGACTTGCAAGTGAGAAACGGGAGGGCGAGTTGGCGAGCGGCGCAGCCTCCAGAGCAGAAGTGAGCGAGCTGGCCGGCGTGTGGCTCATGTCACGGTCGAGAAAACGCACATCCGCCGTCAGTGAGCCCGCGGCACCGTGTCCTTAACGCCTCGCAGGGCCGCCATTCACGCTCCGGCATACAGCGTGCAGATGTTCTTCGCAAGACGCTCACAGCCACCAGTCGTGCGATCGAGGTTGGGTCTTCTTCATGAAGGATCGATCTCACAGATCAATTCGTTTTGCTCTGGAAACGGGCGACGCGTATCTCTGTGGAGAACAGGTCTCCGACTCGCAACATTTCGACACCGAGATATACAGGACAGTACAGTAAACTCTTGATAACAACAAGTTCAAAGAAGTAGTACGAATAACTGAGAGTTAGATACAACGAAAGCTTGATTGGTAGAGGTGGAATTAGGAACAAAAATGGTACCAAAATTTCAATAATATTCGCATTTCTTTACAACAGAAAGCAGAAAGTAACAACTTGAACTCAAATGAAAGGAAAATTAGTTTTTTAACCTACTTAATTTTTTCAAATTTATTTCAACACTTCACACGAAAAGCTTATACATTCTATCGAGGATACATAAGGAAACATTCTCTCACATTCATTTTTCCATGCTGAACAAGCTGTGTCATCACAGCTCTCATTTATTTTGCAAACCATCTTGTCTTTCTTTCTTTATTTTTTTTAAGAAAGTAAGTTAGTGAGCACCTCTCACTAGCGGCGAATCCTTCGATGTCGATGCTACCCTCTTTTCTCAGCATATAAAATCCGACAGCCATCATCTACCCAGAATAAACCATCTGAGTGAGCGAAGGGGCGCGAACTCACCTTGCCTGTTCCGCTTGTCCTCTCACTTTACAGGGATCTCATCTTTCTCGTACAGGTTTATACGCACTGTGGATGACGGAATCCCGGAAGTTTTTATTTATTTATTTCCGCTCCACATTCCATGCTCACAATAACCTGCCTCTTTCCTGCGAAAGTGAAACACTTTTACTCCTTCAATGCAAATTTTTGTAACAGTTTTATGTACTACAGTGCATTATTACACCTGAGATTCGCGAAGAGCTGAATGACGATATAATTATCTGAACAGTTGAAGAAAAAATTCAAATTACTTAGTGTTACATAGCTTCTGATTTAGAATAACGGAATGTTTGCCTCGATTTAGCGAGTGTGTTCGAACACACAAGATTTTTTTCAACGGACCATTTTTTTTTTTTTTTTTCAGGCCACTAGACATCTAGTTCGTTTTATCGAGAAATTCCATGTATTGAGGTTCAGATACTCTCAGTTTCTACTGAACTCTTCAAAGCACAGACAAAATATCGAATTTGCATGTGTTAATACGACGTGTATGTGAGTTGTGTTACGATTTTGGGGTAGCTGGAAAAAGTTTCCAGATACCATCTTTGTTTACAGTTTACATGTGTTGTGTAATAACACAACACGTACATACTTCATATTAACACATGTAAATCAACCTGATGCGGGTTTAAACCTTCGGAAAGCTTTGTGAATACAAATCAATAGTAACAGATAACAGTAGACGTTTCGTTTCATTCGATAACACTGACAGTCACGGTAAAGCCTAACTTAAAATGTTCGCATTTCAACAGACAAAATAGCTACGTACCAGCTAGCTGGACATTTCCGAGAGAGAGAAAAAGACAGAGAGAGATATTTGTAGGAAGGAGTGAGGGAGGCGGGAGGAGCGGGAACAAGCAATTTTAGGCTAAGCTGTACCTACTTTCGTAACAGATCTGATTAGAAACTGCTTTCTATTCACACAGACGTTCGGAAAATTGGCTGCGGTAGATCTACAAGTATGCACAGTCTATACAGCCGAGTGCAACAAAATACGAGACACCAAGCAGGAACTGCCATAATGGTAGAAAAATGGAAAAAAAGAATAACAGTATAAACCTTTAATAATGAGACTTGTGCCAATTCGTTCCAAGATATATAGAGGACATACGACGATAGTAATGATTTGTAGTCTACAAGAAGGTATGAAAGGAGATATTAATAAAACAGATGTACTACACCTCCGTGTAGAATGGAATGTCTGAGTTGGGGATTCCCTGTCATGGACATCTTCGCAAATTTCGGGAAAGCCAGAAAGGATGGAAGAATGTTGTACATTTGATCATTTGAAGGTGACTGAAACATTCTATAGAAAAAGAGATATTTATAAGTACACCTGGAGCTATCAATCATAAACTGTGTGGTATCTACTAGAAAAGGAGAATCTCCAATGAATGATGTAGCAGTATACACAGCACGTGATGTATTTAGCGAGTATTATCTGCTAATGGCCAAAATACCTCTAAGAACCAGATGCTCAAAATCTAAGAAACAACTTAGTACTAGAAAAGAAAATGAAAGAATTACACCAGTGAAAGAAAAATCAATAGCAGACCTCTATCAGCAAAGATGAAACAAATATTTGGAAGAAAATGAAACAAAAAAGGATATTAATGAAGAATGGCAGGGGAAAAAAACTTTATGAAAAGAGCACCAGATGAAGTATTGGGTAAATAACCCTTGGAAACAAAAGAAAAAAAATCGGAACACAATGTATACGGGAGACATGACATGGCCTTTAAATTATTGAACAATTTAAGTCAATTAGAAAGAAACAATGCACGAATAGACGTGATAATACGTGATGAATGGATTGAACATTATAATGCGCAGACATTTCTGCTAACACTGAAGATAGGACCGGAGGATCAAAAGTGTGACTTACTTCATTTAGTAAAGTTAGGGGCAGTATCAAAAAAGAGAGAGAGAATAAAAAAAATCACCAGGATCAGAGCGCACATATACAGCACTTATAAAGAATGGAGGACTCTTACTCAAACTCCACTTTCTTCATCTATTTAACACTTGCTGGCTTACAACAAGCATCTCCGATTCATGTTTCGCGACAACCGTCTCTTCTACGTAAATTTAAGAAAGGAAAGAGAAATAAACCTAGAAACTTCAGAGGTATATTATAAACTTTACGCTAGTATATTAAATAACTGATTAAAGCCAACAGCAGAGTCGCTGTTGCATGAATAGCACATTCATTTTCGTAAAGGGAGAGTTTGTATTGACAATGTATTTGCTATGACTCAGCTAATATAGAAAAGGAGGGAATACAATTTGCCCGCGTATATGGCATCTGTATATCTAGAGGTCTTCGATAAGGTATACAGACATGAACTTTGGAATATAATGGTTAAAAAGTTTATATAATGGCATCTGGTTCAGACTCAGTTTATCGAATGACTGTGAGGAAAACATAGTTACTATGGGTGCGCATCATCACCTATGTTTTTTTAACATTTATATGGACGATATCCTACCTAAATGAAGCGTCAGGTACCACCTAGAATTAAGTAAGGAAGGGCCACTTTAAATGTGCCAGCAGATACTGATGACTTAGTGATTATGCAAAATAATGAAGATAATCTTCAAAGAGTTAGTTATTTACTACTTAAGATTTGTAAACAATATAATTTTAACATTTATACCTCAAAATCAGCAACCATTGCATTCCAGAACAGACACCCAATAAGAGGAAGATTATTTTGGATGACAAAATTTTAGTAAATGTTCAATATTTAATTATTTAGGCTGTGAATCTCGTATGAATAAGATAGAGATACGAAAACTAAGATAAGAAGATATCAGGCAATGTGTGGAACTATTTGAACACTGAAGACAGCAAGGACCGAAACACAGCTGAAGCTATGCAAGATAATGATAGTGCAGGTTATTCTATATGGCAGTGGAACGTGGACATTAAGACAGAAAGACCACAGCCATATACACGCCACAGAAATAAAATTCCTTGGGACACCACTGGGACACGTCTTGACAAAATAAGAAAGCATGATATACGGTATCGGTTACAAAAATTTGCAATATAGGATAAAATGGAAGCATGTAGAAGTAAGTGGTAAGAGCATTTAGAAAGCACGGACAGTATAAGGATTCCGAAAATGACACTGTCATAGAGACTTATTGGCCGAAGAGACCCAGGAAAATCGGAACAGGCCGAAGGGCCTAATTCCTGAAAGGATGAGGATTTGGAACAGGGCACAATATGGTTGTAGATTCAGCGCATATCTCTTATGTGATGCCATCCTTGTACTATACCTTCAACAATATACGCATTGATAATAATTCAATAGCTACACTTCACCAAAATTACTGTCCACCATTCGCTGCATGACTTTTATTATCTAGCTTGGGTACGTCAATACGATAGACTTAGAAGTTTATTACAGTGTTTGTTTTTCTTCTCCCCCCCCCCCTCTCTCTATCTCTAATACGTAGGAAATAAATAAACAAAGAAATAAGCTATCTGAAGGTGTGCGGAAGTCTGAGACGTCTATGGGCAAAGCGGTTGGTTCCCCTGTTTCAAATGGCTGTGAGTTCTATGGGACTTAACATCTGAGGTCATCAGTCCCCTAGAACTTAGAACTACTTAAACCTAACTAACCTAAGATCACCACACACATCCATTCCCGAGGTAGGATTCGAACCTGCGACCGTAGCACCCGCGTGGTTCCGGACTGAAGCGCCTAGAACCGCTCGGCCACCGCGGCCGGCTCCTCTGTTTCTACAGTACTTTCAGACCGAGAGGGGCTCCTGGTCTGACACCGGGAAGAGCAGCTTAAAAATTTTCCTGTAAGCCCGCCACTGAGGCGAACAGACAGGCTGTTTCACAACCACTTTCTTGTCGAAAGCTGACGCAGAAGGTATCATCAGCCTCCGTTTCATGCTTGTTACCTAACGAGGTAACATACCTGTTGAAGAAACCCTCACGGAGACCTTTGCACACAGCGGAATGAGACGAGAGGTTGCACTTCGGGGCTAAGATTGGTCGCGTGAAGATTACGGAGGTGCCTGGCTGCGCTGCGCTGTCTGTGTCGGTTTTTTCGCGAGGGACCACTGGCGGAGAGAAACGCCGACTGTTTCGCAAGGCGGGGCGCGAGCCGCAGCCGGCGTTGCGCCACGCGCCCGCCATTACTCAGCAGCCGGCGGCTCCAGCAAGCCTCTCCAGCTCCAGCCACTAATCGAATAGCTGCCGCCTGTCCTGGGGGGACGCAGGCGCCCTGCTCAACGTCCCACACAAACGACGCTATCATACAAACTCGCTGCCTTCAACCTAACATCCTTTCAACACAGTTAAATAGCCTTCGCCTCAAGGTTTAATTGTTCGTAGTAGTTTGGCAGAACATGACAACATTATTAAATAGGAACACTTTCCTAATTTTCTGCAAAATATATTTTGGTCACGAACCGGCTTTTGGCTTCATAGGCCACCGTCAGGTCGCAAATACAGATAAAATTATTTGTGACTACCACAGGTATTACTTACACTGATGAGTCAAAACATTATGACCCCTTTGTCCGCCTTTGTAACGAAATACATCACTTATTCTGCATATCAGGGTTAGTTGGTATGTTTATGGAGGTAAGTGGCATTAGATATCTACGCACAGGTCACGTAATTGGCGTAAATAAAGGTTCACTGATTTGCGTGAGCGGCGATGGCGCCAGATAGCGACTCATATGGGTTCCGTGGGGTTCACATCAAGCGAATTTGGTCGCCGAGACATCAACGTGAGTTCACTGTAATGCCCCTAAAACCTTCACAACGGTTCTGGCTCCGAGACACACACAATTATACTCGACAAAGACATCAAGCATGAAGGGATGCTGGTTGTTCGCAGCTGTCAGCGTATCTTCGATTACTACCACAGGTCCCATGCAAGCATAGGAGAATGTCTCCCACAGCATAATACTGCTCCCGCCAGCCTGCGTCCGTGGCACGCTGCGCGTTTCGAGCTGCCATTCACCTCAATGACGGCATTTGTGGGGACACCAGCGACCTAGTGTCGGAAAAATTTGAATCACCCGAAGAACCGACACGATTTCATTCATCAACGCTCGAAACCCGATGGTCCCGTGCCTACTGCAATCACAGCTTGCAATGTCCTTGGGTCAATATATGAACACATAGGAGAGGTCTGCTACGAAGCTGCATGTTTAACAGCTTATGATGAAAGATGTGCTCCGGACAACTTGCGCTTGCACCAGCAATGTGCTCTTACGGCAGGCATGCCACAAATCATCATCTATCCTACTTTACAGAGCAAACAAGCCTCCGAACCCCACGTTCGGTGCAGAGTCTTGGACGTCCAGCCATTTACCGCCTAGTGGTAGTTTCACTGTCCTCCTACCTCTTTCCGTAGATGCTTACGACAGCAGCACAAGAACATTCGACCAGCTTCGCCGTTTTCGAGATACTCGTCCACAGGCTCTGCGTAACTGTAATTTGCCCTTTGACGAAGTCGCTCATTTCACTTGATTTCCCCATTTGCAAGGTGATTCCGGGTCGATGTCTACTCCGCTTACGTATTTTAGTTACGGCGTCACTTGCCCGCAGCACCACCAGGCGGCATCTAGTGTCGCTGTACGCTGCGGTCATAATGTTTTGGATAATCAGTGTATATAAAAGGATGTAATAAAACATGTAGAGTATCTACAAAGAAACGTGTCATGTTTTAGCGTCGCGCTGAAATAATTATATATGACTAAAATGCAAAATTAAGGTTTTATGAGGATACTGTTACATTTAAGAACAGATGAAAAATAAGGCCTAATTTTCAATTGTAATCTGATGTTTGTATAACTGAAGTATAGTTTAACAGAGGGAGCAAAAGGAAACTGAGTTTTCGTCATTCAAAACTAAGCTGGCCTTCTGTGTCATATGTTTATTCAAGTTTTTCCAGCGGACAGAAAGATGACACTACTGGAAATAACTGGAATTAATAAAGTATATTACACTCGACACCAGCTTAGTTTTAAATTACCAAACGAAATTTCCGCTGTCCTCGCCGTTAAACTAAATTTCAGTCATACAAACATTAGATTACAACTATAAATTCAACTTAATTTATCATCTGTTGTTACATGTAACAATATCCACATAGAAACTTTATTTTTCATTTTTAGTTAAACTATTTCTGCATTTCGACATAAAAACGTAAAATCGTTTGTAGATACTCTGCATGTCATTATTTTAACTAACAAAAATAGTCACGACACTCACCACTGTACAAGTTATTGTCGTCTCACAGTTGCAACACCATTAGCGCCCGTCACGCCGAGAAAGTCCGCTATTCAATTAATGTTTCTTTTTAGTCATATTGCTACTTAATTAAAGAAACAATTATATTTTTGGTTGCAAGCCTAAGCAAGTTATCAAGAGAATTGAATGAACGTGAAGTAAACGTAAAAAGAGCCCAATTTCTTATTGATTTAGTGAGATAATCTATAACTTATTCATGAATAAATACTTGCAAATACTAGTATAATCGCAGCTTACTCCACAGAAAGCAACAGAATATAAACACAGTACTTGATGCATATATTTCTTCAAGTTATGTGGATTAAAGATGAAACGAAACTACGAGCCCCTCTGCGTACTACGAAGAAAAAATCTCATTTCGACATCTTGAACGGCTCACCAAAAAGTGTACAACTGTTAGGTGAGCGCCATGTATTTTCGCTGTTGGTCTTTTTTCCCACTTTGATTAAGCATCTCTTCATTACTTACTCAAACTACCTATACAATCTACAGTATTCTTCTGTTGTACTTTTCAAACGCTTCGAGTCTCAACTTGTCTCGACTACTTATCGCCCGTTTTTCGTTTTTACATTTGGCTGCACTCCGAGGACATATTTTCTGAAAAGATTTCCTAGTAGATAAGTTATATACAGAAGATACATTAATGAAATTTCGCGTATCATTAGGTCACAGGAAACTTAGTTTACCAATAGTCGCTAGGATGTCATAAACGAAACAAAAGAGTTCTTTTTCAGAGAACTACTTCTAATATAAAAACCTTTGTTACCACGGTATGAGTAAATTTCAGAGTGAATTCAAAATGTAGGTCATTCGAGATAAAGGACAATCGTGTCACCGCACATGGACTATCGACGACTGACAATGAGATCATCCAAAAAGAAGATCACAGCATCAAGACTGCTATTTCAGCTGAAGATAATATTAGGGAGAGATTCTAGAAGTATAGTGCGATGCCGAACAGACTAGCTGGAAACGTTGACGCAGACACAGCTGGAAGTGACACTTTCGATAAGAATCACGTGGCCCTTGACTGAGACGCAACATTATCATTTATCTTCAAGTCATAATATGATAAGTCAGCTTTCTGGGTCACAACGCAAACAGTACTTTATCACATTCGTATCACTTTATTTAAACAACTATTATACCTTCATTGTATTATACCTTCATTATTCCAGTTGACGTTGAGTAAGTAATGTGACTAAATTAGGTATCAACGACGACCTGAATGCGTGGTGCAGATTCTTGCAGCCACGACAAGGAAATAAATAGCAGACATTTTCTTACCACAAGAACTAACGTGGAAGAGGTCACTGTAATACAAGCCTGGGTAAGCGGAAACGCATCACGTTAAACTGTTGGTAGAACTGCTGTTAGTCGAAAGATACTGGGGGGCAGATCAGTGCCAGTGTTGTGAGGTTGTTCACGAAGACGTTTTAACGCCGTTTAGAGGTTGTTAGCAATGCGAGAATTCGATTCTCTTAAATTCTGCCGATAATATTTGATAAACTGGTAATAAAAGCGGGCCAGGTCTTCGAAGTTCTAGGTTCGCCGTGAACTCGTCGGGGATGATGTTCAACAGTTCCAACTCCTCGGAACAGTGATTTAGAACTGCGGTGCGATTGGACCGTAGCTCGATAGGTGTAGATGCTTAAGAGGCTTAGATTAGTACTTCTGATAACACGAACTGCTGCAACACGAATTTCTGCAATGCGCTAATGTCGGTAGGAACCTTCCTACTAATGAAATGTATCCATTGGTGTCAAGTTGAATACCACGTCCGCACCCATATCCTAGGTTTCACCAAAGTCTACACAAGCGCTAGATTTTTCAAAACTACCAGTATCTCCTGGGTTGCGAATAGGGCCTTTTTCAACGTTGACCATAACCTGCGATACACAACTTAATAAATGAAAAAAAAAGGACTACCCGTGCACACACCCACTCCCGACTCATACTTTTATTGTCACTGATATTTACATCTTGGACTTCCAAAGATTTAAACGGTGTGGTAATCAGATTTATACCGTGCCGAAGCAGAACGTCCATTTCTTAAACTGGTGTTTCCACCGCATATTGTTCCCTAATCTTCCGGCCGAAATACTTATATCCGTTCCAGAAATAGATTTCCTGCGGCTGCACGCCTGAAATCTCACGTCTAGGCTTCTCGAAAGTATGAAGATGCACTACTACCCAAGTTTCTCCCACGGGATATACGGGAACACCAACAATGGGGTAACGGAGCCAGTAGGGGATCGTGCCTTACCGTGCCACAAGCGATAGAGATGGCGTTTCACAACTCCTATTAAAGGCTTCCAGAGATTGCACAGGGGCCGTAGCAGTTAAAGTTTTGGTAAGGAACCCATGTCCAGAAATGTGCCAATTGGATGTGAAGTAAGTATGAATATGGGGCCACATTACAAATCTGCAGCTTCGCCGTACGCATGCAAACTGAGCAGAAGGCGTCGTTATTTCGGCGATGTAATGTATTCTCTGTTTACGGTCACTGCTCCAGCGTCCTGCTCCCTTGTCAGTCCGTCACTGAGCAGTACAGGACGGCGGACACACGTTTGAAGAGTACACAGTGATGTTGACAGTTTACGGTGAACTCGCACAACGCAAGTATCGAGAACGTTTTCCAGATGTAAAATTTTAGACAAGATACTTTCAGTGGAGAGTGAACAGCGATAGGTGTGAAATATTAAAATTCATTAAAACAGTATCGACCGCAACATATATATACTGGTTGACAACCAGTTTAAGTCTATAATTTAGACCATCTTCAGGCCTTAAGCACCATGATAACGGCTAGTGGCGTTGGACGCAGCAAGATCCGGACGTCTATGTTCTTACGAATCTTGTTCCGTCCAACGCCACCAACCGCCACCGTGGTACTTACGGCTTGAAGATGGTCTACATTATAGACCGAAACCGGCTGCCATGTAAAATAAACCTCTAATGCGATCGAGGCTGTTTTAATGAATTTTAAAAGTTTTCCGGATCACCTCAGTCCATCACATACCATTTTCGCCCGACCATCACAACGGGCTGCGAGAAACTGCTAGGACCGCGGCTAGGAGGGTCAACTCGGCTGCTCCACGAATGGGCCACTCCCTCGACTTCGCCTAGCAGAATAAAATCTGACTACGAAACGCCACCCATGCCACGCACGTGCCCCACGCGAGCGTAGGTGAAACGGGAGTTTTGAAGTGATCCGATCTTCGAACTTACTTTTACATCCAAGCGGTATATTTCCGGACATCGGACCGTTGCCAAACCTTTATAAGTCCTAGACCTTAGAAACCTGTAATACGAACACTGGAACAACACACAGTTTGCGAAATATATTTAAAGCATTTAGCATTTCCACTTCTCGAAAAATTTGTTCCTGCACCCGGAAGCGTTTGTGTAGTATTATTGGTACCCGGTCTACGTTTCCCAGCTTGAATATTCTACCTTAAGTTTCCAAAGCAACAACATTGTTCAGCCATGTCATGTTCCATCTTGATATGATGCAATGGCTTACTGGAGGAAAATAACTAACAATTAGATTGCCTAAAATGAAAGTTTTCTCAGTGAATCGCCACGAGATTACGACTGGTACAGTAATCGAAACGTCACATTAAAACGAAGCTGGGTAAGTAGATTTCTCTTTCAAGGCACATTTTCTATTCGTATATCTACCTTATAGTTGCAATCACACATCGAACACAAGTTTTGTGTGGTATCATTTCCCAAAAAATTTCAACTTGCGGCTCACAACCTCCCCCTTTCCTAGTGCAGCGCCAGTAAAACACGCTCGCGACTCCCACTTTTCTTAGCGCAACGTTTATGCAGACGTAGAGACTCATCGGAGCCAACTGAGAAATCCTTCCGGCCGGACGGCATTACGTAAAGACATTACGCTGGGGCTGTCGCGCCAGCCGTGACCGTTACACTTTCTTCATGACTCGCGTTCACCCGAAAAGAAACACCGCGCGCCGAATGCAATCGGCGAAACCAGCGCCAGTCTTGCAGCGCAGCGACCCGATTTAGACGATTTCCTCTACGGTGGGAGGGGAACCGGCAAGACGCACGAAAGTGGAGCACGAACGACTGTCAAGCAGCGTCGCAGGAACGACTGCCTGGCCGGTCATTGTGTGTTGTTCACTCGAGATTCTCGCCTAGTCATTGATGCACAACAGTGAACAGAGGTGAGGTGAGGGATGAAGCTCCAAGCTAAATGAGCAGAGGACGTTCATCAGTTACGTTGGTTGGTTGATTTGGAGGAGGGAACCAAACAGTGAGGTCATGGGTCCCATCGGATTAGGGAATAATGGGGAAGGAAGTCGGCAGTGGCCTTTCAAAGGAATCATGTCGGCATGTGACCCAAGCAATTTAGGGAAATCACGGAAAACCTAAATCACGATGGCCGGACACGGGTTTGAACCATCGTCCTCCCGAACGCGAGTCCATTGTGCTAACCACTGCGTCACTTAAAGGGAGGGGATGGGGGAGAGGCAGAGTGAAAAGCTCACATACACTTTTTAATGCAGAGAATATTATATAACAAATTACATTTTGTTTTTGTGTAATTAATCCGGAGCATCGAATATTTTAAAGTGCGCAACATTCTGTAAGGCCTCTCTGAATGGAATGCTTCACACGTGAGCTTGGTCGGGATTTCCCGATTCGAAACAAGTGCCACCCACAAGTGTTAGGTTTCGTCCGGGCAGTTCTCTGCCGCGCCGGTCGGTATCACTGGGCCTGAAGTCAGTGAGGCAGTCGCTACAATTCTGCAACACATATAAAGCCGATGTTATTGTGTTAAGCATAAATCTGTAGTAGAAGTTTTGTCTCCTATGTTGATCGGCATACCGACAAGTCGAAACACACACGTGAGCAAGAAGTTGATTGTTCGTGGAAGGAAATCAAGCTGAAGTTCACTGGCAAGAATTCTCAGAGCGACCATACAAATCAAGAGACTGAAGAGCTACTAATCATACAGATCAAAGGAAGGTACAAACAATATTGGCTTTCATCGGCAAAGTAAGCAAAGGTTCAATAACACTTAATGTAGGTATGATTAAAATTCAGTTTTATAGGGATCAGTCAAAACAATTAATACTATCTCCGCGGAGCTTTTTTGCCCGTCTGTCTCTGTCTTTCTGTTTGTCCGTCCCGTCCGGATACTGATCACGATTGCTATGGTTAAAATAAAGTGTTTTTAATCAAAATGTTTAATACATGTAATAAATATAGCAATGTTTAAAAGAAATTTAAAAGATTCATTTGTATATATTTTACCCAACTACAGCGTAAACCTTACGTGAGCGGAAGGAAGGGTGTCCCACAACATCTCACCAAAGGGGATGGGGGGAGGTGTCCAAATTTTAAGAGAAACCCTCAATTAATGGGTTTCTCCGCAGCCCTCACTACTCTCTGTTGTGCGGGATAAGTGTTTCGTACTGTCTCTGCATTTCCTAACTTTCTCCATTTTTCATTGGCCTAACATTTTGTGTTGGTCCTAACAATCGTAGAGCAATTTTCTACGAAAAATTTTGCACCCGTTTCTGCTTCGCAGACAGTTTTAGGGAGCTAGTGTAGCGGTGCAAGACAATTTCAATCACCGGTGTGTTCACAACAATGGAACAGAGAGCGGGTGGCATAATGTTCTTGATCACCAGACTGTGTGCCAATGTTAAATTATAAACCTCGCACTTAATTCTCGGGGAGCGAGGGCGCGTGACTTTGTTTAACGTAATATATCACCCAAATGAAAACGTTAAGCTCAGAATCCCTCTGGGACCCATTCTAGAAGAACAGGCTATGTTCTCGCACCCGGTACCACCTCTGCCTGCTCCTCATTTCGCAACAACGCAAACGCCACGCTACAAAGCACAAACGCTCATCACTTGTCATTCACAAGACATGGATCCACACATGACGCTAACTAACGGATCGGAATAAGGTCAAGAAAAGCTAATTCCACTAGTATCTTTCTGGAGGCGAAACACATACGCGGAACGGACAACAATGGAAGCAGAAAACTGTTGAGGCTTTTTGTTGCAGCTTGCTGGTGGAACCAGCAACTGAGGGTAAACCTTTGACAGCCAGCCAGACGTGTTGGCGAAACGTCAGAAAGGTCGTTAAACACATGTCGCCCGAAAATCGCGAGACAAAATTCGCAAGCAGTACGTGGATGTGGAAAGATATAGGTTGTGTCCTTCCCTAAGGAACCATTCCGGCATTTGCCTTATTTGGGGAAATTGTGGAAAACCTGCATATGACTGAAGGGGGATTAGATAACCGCTCCTCAAGAAAGCAAATCGTCTCTCCACCACTCAGAGGCCTCGTTCTGTCATTTCGACTGCAATACTGCGCAGAAAAGCAGTGCAGGACTCGCTCTTGGTTCCCAACATTTACTCCTGAGAACAGAATTGGCATTTTGAACTGGACAAAACCTGGATGCATTTATCAGCACAGTTGCTACACAGGCATTAGATTAGAACGACCATATTGACCTCGATAGATCTTAACCTCAATTGGTATCAAAGCAAGGATAGAAGTGATGAACGCCCTATCGACAGAGACGTCATTAGAGTCGAAACACATGCTCGGAATGCGGAAGGATGAGAATGGAAATTGGAAGCTAGAAAAATACGTAGTTTCCTCTACAAGCAGGCACAAGGTGCGGTTTATGCTGAATTGTCTCAGTTCCCTTTCAGGCCCAGACGAATTCATCACCGGTCGAGGGGTTGTTCTCTAACTGAATCGCTTTATCACTTTTGGTGGACCATCGTCTGCATACAGCTTGCGAGTGTCGCTGAAAGGCAACACTGTTACCAGTTGCAAAGGGAGTGGTAACACGAATGCAACCCTCAACTGCGGCAGGTCTTTTTTTGCAGCAGACCTCTAGAAAATACCGAACACTGTGGGGCAATTTTTGGGATACTGGTCTTGCACTCGGAAAGTGCACTCTTCATAGTCGCTTCCAGTCACCTGGATTTACTTTTCTCCTCGCTTCCCGATATCGGTCAAGGCGAATGCCACAATGCTTCTTTTCTAAAGGACACAACCAATGTCTGATGACTTTGTCGTCTGTGTAATGAGAAACCCTAAGTACCTTGCTTTATCGAGAGTTGGTCGACCAAACTGGAAATCGGGCAGTCAGTACGTACTGCAAAAACTCGGCGTTTCTCTTTCCTAAACAAATATCATCAGCGCGAAATAAACCGCTTCTCTATGTTGTGCACGGTAAGTTGCAAACTGGTAGGCGTTTCCTCGAACAATGTGGAACACGTGTGACAAAACTTTGGGAACGCCCGCCAATTTAAACCAGCCCTAAACCAGAAATTACTATAACAAAAACGGCAAATGTTTATCAAGGTAACGCAATATTTTCTGCCAGAGGATGCCTCGTCGACCGAAATCAGTTCCCGAAACAATAAAATAGATGCTTTAGTGGTCGTGATGTCGCTTTTTCAAACATCTGGATGCTACGAACTTTTCGTCACAAAAGGAAACTGGAGACTGTTCCACCTCAGAACGTCTGCAGGAATTCAGACTTGAAGCAAAACCCTCCAGTTTCTCTCCTATCGAGAAGACGCAGTAGTACGGAAAGCAGCAAATAGGTGCAGAGTGCTCTCCATCACATATTGAGGCTGACGTTAGAGAGGATCGCTATTTGCACATGAGAAGGGCCTCATACCAAGATCCTTTGCGAACTGAAGGTCTGGTTCCTCTTACACGTCTTCTCTCAAGCAAGATCCGGAGACAGCTTCCAGAGCCGGCGTGCTATTGTCTCCGCGCGACCTATTAAGTTCCTACTTCAATACTTAATGTAAACAGCGCTGGGGCCTGGTGCCATTATACTATGAGATAGAGGAGCTTCAGGACGACAAATTCGACAGCGCTGAAGGTGTAGCCTGCATATTTCACGCCCGCCAAAGCTACGTTACACTGGTGAAAAACAAGCAACCAAAAAATACAAATTGTAAATGTTAGCACCCGTCAACACGACTACAGAATAAGTTAAAAATAGTGACCGGAAAGTTAGCTTCGTAGCGTAGGTGCGAAGGAAGTAGAAAGAAACCACAACACGTACACGATATTATTATTGTGTAACAAGTTAGCTACACTACCCAATTTACATTCTAAATAAAACTTTCTGTTTACGTCATAACATCGCAGGAGACTCGCAATGCGATTTCATCGACTTTTCTTTGGCTATTAAATGTCTGTAGTTCGTTGTAAGCCTCCCTTGGTCAACGACAGCAATACAGGGGAACTACTTACTTTTAAATAGTTCGTAAGGCATTGGAGGAATAATTTCAGTTGGTGTAGAAAGGTGAAAAAGTCTTCCAATCGTCTCTTAACACTTTCTCGGAAAAAAGAAGGCTGGCAGAGCGCTGCAAAATTGCGAACTCTTACGTTTCAGTCTCAGTACTATTTCGACGGCAAAGTTAATGTGATCAGTATTCCATCAGGTATTATTTCGGGCAAATTTACAGGTCCCTTGCTATAAAATGGTTCAAACGGCTCTGAGCACTATGAGACTCAACATCTGTGGTCATCAGTCCCCTAGAAATTAGAACTACTTAAACCTAACTAACCCAAGGACATCACACACATCCATGCCCGAGGAAGGATTTGAACCTGCGACCGTAGCAGTCGCACGGTTCCGGACTGAGCGCCTAGAACCGCTAGACCACCGCGGCCGACCCCTTTGCTATAGACGATCATACTCGATCGGAGGGGGAGGGGGGGGGGATACTTAGTGCATATCCGGTATACAGTATACACTTTCGCCGCACAAAACTTGGAAAACCTGCAGCAAAAAAAAAAAAAAAAAAAATTATAATTCTGAACGTGTTCCAGCGCTCGCAGGGTCATTGGTGCTGCTGCGTTTTGACGCAGCTCTATAGATGCCGTGTTTCCTTATCCTAGTGCACGGCCATTTAGTGAGTGCACGTCTCGTGATGGTGAGAGAAGAAACTGTCGGCGTGCTCGTACCAGCTGTTACCACCAGATGGGACCAGGATAAATGCCGGCATCTTCTATTAGGAGCGGCGCGTATTGTTACTCGCAGAACGCACATTTTGACACGATAACTGCTGTGGTGAGGTGAAAACCACCCGCAGCAGGTTGCTCGCTGGATATCGGCAGTGGTGGTGGTGGCTGCGACTACCGCCAGCGGCTCTACCACCAGACCCGGCAGCTTATTCACGGCGCTAAATTGCGACCCTGCTCACCTTGACGGTAACGAGCGCGCTCGCTTCTCATGTTTGCAAATTGGTGCTTGGTCACTGCGGTTAATTTAATGCCGTTCAGGTGTGCACGGCCGAAATGAATTCGCTGCCCTCGGCACGAACGTAGACGGCAATTGTAGTCACTTTCACAATACGCGCACCACCGCAGCTAAACGAATCTGGCGCCTGATGGCCTTTTTGTCCGGTGGGCCGAACACTGCGCTGCCGTGTCCTCGGCTAAATTCAGCTCATTCCCGTCCGGTAAGGTTCAGTACACACACTACAACCAGAAGCGAAACACTGTTGCCGAGTTGCCAACGTCTCATACAACGGCGCTATAACAGAGGTCTAAACAATATCACAATAAAGGTAGGCAGCACTATGTCTCTCTTCAAGTTCCTTGTTACACAACGGACGTTTCAACCACTCTGCTGGGATCTTCGTTCAAATGGCTCTGAGCACTATGGGACTTAGCAGCGGAGGTCATCAGTCTCCTAGAACTTAGAACTACTTAAACCTAACTAACCTAAGGACATCACACATATCCATGCCCGAGGCAGAATTCGAACCTGCGACCGCAGCGCTCGCACGGTTCCAGGCTGAGGTGCCTAGAACCGCTCGGCCACTCCGGCCGGTATCTTCTTCGTCATTTGCTGTTGCGCCTGATTAGTTATGATCACTGCAGGGAGATCGATAACGGAATGAGACATATGAGTAGCTAGCTACCACGGTCTAATCGACTTAAGAGGTTTCATTTTCAACTAGCTGTTCCCGGCCATGCGTTGCAGTGGCTTAGACTCGTTAAAACGGATTAAAGAAATGAGGAAGCACGCATTTCTAATATGTATCGAAATTGGATATACTCCTAATATCTTTCTCCACCTCCACCTCTTCTGTTTGTTCACCTCCCCACCCCCCACCCCCACTCTCTCCTCCTCTCTCTGCCCATCTCCTATTCCGTCTCTCTGACCTTGACCCTTGTTCACTGTTATTGCAAATTCATATTCTGCGGTAGTATTCTAATGATAAGCTGATAAGCCATTATATAACGTATAGCCTATATATATCCAAATGTTTATTAGGGTAATGTGTAAATATTTGGAGTAAACCGGCCAAGAAATTTTCGAGATTTTTGGAAATAACGTCTCCCCTTTAAATGTTATAAATATTTTTAAAAAAGAGGTGTATAAAAACACGCGCTTACTCGAATGGAACGTTGTGTCAAAATACATTTGAAGAACAGCTCATTTGAGATGAGAATGGCACAGAAAGCCTGTAGTCTTACATAATGTCAAATTACTCTGAAGGAACTCCAGTGTGGTATCCTTAAAATTAGTGCAAGAATCCAAACTGATACCTATAACCGCTGAGAAATGTTTTTGTTAACAAAGCCCTAGGCTTTTCAAATTTGAGACTATCTTCACGTACTTCAGGTTTTACAGCATCTGCGCTGTGTCGTACGTTTTTGTGGTGTTACGACGGGACGTGTGATTCTCAATAGTTGGACGCGCCCGAGCATAGAATAACCTCACTTCATACTTCCATTACAACAACACTTGGGCACGTTATGAACAGGTACCAGCATTACTGAAACTGAGCGCGCGCACAAACACTTATACAAGTGCGCACAAGCTAACGAGTAGAGAGAGTTAAGCGGAAGGAAAGAACAGAGAGGAAGGACGTGGAGCAGGGCAAAGATTAAGAGGGAGAGGAAAAGGGAAGAGGACAGGATTACTGGATGCGAGAGAGTAAAAACATGGGCTCAAGGTGAAGTGAGAAAAAAAAAAGTTACACAGGAATGAAAGTGAGATCTAAAGAAGAGCTCAGAAATTTGAGATTTTGAGAAGACCACGATAAACGAACGGAAAGGTGGCAAGGAAATTTGTTATTTATTTTAGTGTCTGTTTTGTTTTTCCCATTCCCTAAATGCCTTATTTCTTTTAAATAAAGGACGGAATTGGGTTTATATTTTGTGGTTATCGAAATGAGAATATGTCCTTAATTTGTGCGGAAATTACATTTACATACGCCCCTTGAAAGGCCCCGCCAATAACGACGCCGTAAGAGTCGGAGTGAGTTTATTAGAATCAACCAGCGACAAGCACGAAATATAGTGGTTTTACACTTAAGTTACTCTACCAAATACTGTGGGGTCAAAGTCGTAACATACAGTACGCAGAACGAATCGGAATCAGAGCGGTAAGACAGTGACTATGCGAGAGGCGAGGCGCCGAGTGGTTTGGAGTGGCGAGCATACAGACTACGTACACCTGCGCCGCCGAGTCAGCTGGTGGCGAAACCCGAGGCGCGGCCGGGACCGTGCGATACCCGAGACCCAAGGCCGGGGCGACGGCGGCCAGGCGCTCAACCCGGTTACGCAAGGTCCGGGAGCGGGGTCGAGGAACCACTCGCTGCCGCCACGACCTCTCGGCTTGCACTCCGACCTCTCCTCTCCCAACGGCCTTCTCGCACTATCCAAATAACTCCTGCCGAAAACTGGCACGCTTCCCACAACAACGCCGCGTCCATCAGCCCACATTCGTGTTAGTGTTCCGTCTGTAGAATGCACTGAGTACGCGTCAAATGCTAACAGGAACCGGTAAATGTTTTATTTCTGACAAACCTACATTTTATCCACTAACATGACAACCTTTGAAGGTACGTAAATGTCCAGTTTCCATTTCCGTTCATTATAATATCAAACAAACCAAAATTCTCAAATATTACGTCATAATTCATGATATGAGATGTATTCCGTGTATGTACACTATGTTACAGACCTGAAGATAACAGCAAAGTCCGTGGAAACCAGTAGTTGAAACTAAAGATTTTCACTACGTTGTATCGAGTAATTGGCACGACACCAGATCAGCTGTTTAAAAAGAAAGTACGACGGATAAGGAGGGATAGCAGAACAGTAGGAAGGTAAATTACAAATCAAACTAACAACTATACACGACTATACGTACTTGAATATTTAACATACGAGAAGTAACTTGTCAACTGAACAGGCCCGGACAGGCGCTCACAATGTACAGGGTGATTAAAAATGAAAGAACACATTTCAGTTGTTCATTACATACCAAAAAAATCATCAAATGTGTGTGAAATCTTACGGGACTTAACTGATAAGGTCTTCACTACCTAAGCTTACGGGAAGGCCGCAATGGTTCTAGGCACTTCAGTCCGGAACCACGTGACTGCTACGGTCGCAGGTTCGAATCCTGCCTCGGGCATGGATGTGTGTGATGTCATTAAGTTAGTTAGGTTTAAGTAGTTGTAAGTTCTAGAGACTGATGACCTCAGATGTCGAGTCCCATAGTGCTCAGAGCCATTTGAACCTAAGCTTACACACTACTTAACCTAAATTATCCTAAGGACAAACACACACACACATGCCCGAGGAAGGACTCGAACCTCCGCCGGGACCAGCCGTAGACTTCTCAGCTAACCCCGCGCAGCCACTGCATACAAACTATAAACGACATGTCAGTGGATAGATGGAGGTTCAAAGTTTCGACAAAGCTGCGGTGGTTCAAATGGCTCCGATCACTATGGGACTTAACATCTGTGGTCATCAGTCCCCTAGAACTCAGAACTACTTAAACCTAACTAACCTAAGAACATCACACACATCAATACCCGAGGCAGGATCCGAACCTGCGACCGTAGCCGTTCCAGATTGAAGCGCCTAGAACCGCACGGCCACAACGGCCGGCTGCTGCGGTGATGATTGTTCGTAGCAACATGGTGACAACACCACAAGAAAAATCGTTGAGCCTGTTGGAATCTGTGAGAAGTCAAGTTCTTGTTCACTGCTCTTGACCTCCAAGGTCACCGAAACTCACACCTTACAATTTTTTTCTGTGGGCCTGCATGAAAGTCAGAATCTTTCTCCCGCCAAAGGCAGCTCTCTTCAGGATATGAGAAATCGATATGTTGAAGCTGTCAATAGATAGGGACGTGTTGATTCGTTGTGGAATGAAGTGGACTACCGTTTCTTTGCTTCTCGAGTAACACATCGTGCTAATGTTGACTGTATGATACACTGTCTGTGAGAATATAAAACACTGAACCTTCCTCTGTCCAGTAACAAGCGCAATGTGTTTCTATCTTTCCGTAATAAACAACTGAAATCTGTTCTTTCTTTTTAAATCACCCAATTTATATGCGCTCTAATTATTTGAAATATGATTTAAAAAATTACCGTCTGCCAGCATATTTCAGAAACGCAGTATGACTACTCCGCACATTATTTGCGAAATGGCAATACATTTCGCCTCCGACTTTATCTTCCACTAATGGCCACTTCAGCTGCTACGCTATTTTCGAGAGTTAGTTGGCGTGCATGCGTACAAGCCACCAAGTTGTCCAACCATCATCATATGGAAGGCAAACAGAAAACTTACAACAAATAGGCATGCATACAGACGATACAGAAATACTTTAAAAACTGTCGCTAACATGTCCTTATTTGTCATACTATTGGCAAAGAGGAGCAGTGAGTATGTTATTTTAACTACAAAGTTTGTTTCAATCAACGATCAAATAATTTAACTACTATACCAGTTTCAACAGACTCAGTCTTTTTAACAGTCCTACAAAAATAGGTAACAAAAAGTAGACTTTTAACGACTTTATATTTACAAATTAGATAAATACGTAACTATATGATGTGAAATTTTCAACTGTCTCTAATGTCCTTTAGTAGAATACTCACACAAATGTACACTCCCAGCATCATGTGACATAGGATCACTTAAATGCCGGCCGTGGTGGCATGGATGTGTGTGATGTCCTTAGGTTGGTTA
Organism: Schistocerca gregaria; assembly: GCF_023897955.1. Taxonomy (NCBI): domain Eukaryota; kingdom Metazoa; phylum Arthropoda; class Insecta; order Orthoptera; family Acrididae; genus Schistocerca; species Schistocerca gregaria. The sequence goes on from NC_064922.1 coordinate 741,319,703, forward strand.
TGTTTAAGTAGTTCTAAGTTCTAGGGGAGTGATGACCTCAGCTGTTAAGTCCGATAGTGCTCAGTCATTTGAACCACACACATCTATACCCGAGGCATGATCCGAACCTGAGACTATAGCCGCCGCGCGGGTTCAGACTGAAGCGCCTAGAACCGCTCGGCCACTCCGGCAGGCGTGAAATTTGTTCTTATGGAACATTTGGAAATGGCGTTAAGTAAGTGTAAATATGAACATCAGTAATAAATAAAGTTCAATGGAATGTACCACAGTTATCTTGTTATTAAACGCCACAAGAATCATTACACCATAATTGGAACTGCAAGATATTAAGCTTAGCTGAAATTTTTATCTTCAATATCCAAAACGGTGACGCATCTCCAGACACAGCAGTTAATTCGGTCAATACAGACACTAATAAATGCATAGCGTTATTTCCGTACGACTGCAGTTTAACAAGGGCATGTGAGTGGGATATCGGAAACTTTTAGTATTGTTCGCATCACACGGAAGTGATTGAAGCCTAAAACAAGCGAAGGACTTTCGATTACTGACCAAAGTCTACGACGTGATATCAACGCCTACGATAACTCAGCTGCAGCGCCTGCAAAAAATGCAACTGGTTATCTCCACTGTGCCACCTGCACGTCTGTTTATGGAAAACCCGATATAGTAGAATCAATACAACACTCAAATACCTCCAGACTGATAAAAAAAAATCTGGATAAGTGCTAGTAGGTCTCGGGCACCGAGGGTTGCGTTCAAACTTAATTATGTGTGTAGAGAGTTCCCCAATCCCAGGAATCGGCTATTTCGACGATTTATGCCTGTTATCGATATCGATATCGATAAAGGCAAGATGTATGTCTATTCACTCCTCAGACAAAACGGGTCTTAACATGACAGACAGACAGTTGAATAACAATGACGAAAACAAATTTTTTTAACGTGATATAATTACAAATTGACAATTCCCGAATTTTTATACCATCAAGGGACCGTAGACCTCAATAAGAGACACACATTTGAACTCGATACGTCTACTCGTTCCTGAGAAAGAGTTTTTAACAGTCGGCCGGACACAAAGACAGACGGATGGATGGATGGATGGATGGATGGATGGATGGATGGATGGATGGATGGATGGATGGACGGACGACAAAGCGATCCTATAAGGGTTCCGTTTTTACCGATTGAGGTGCGGAATCCTAAAATGAATATAATTCAATTGGTACTTTTTGAATAATGAGACTCAACGTCTAACAGATAGTATGCAAAGCTGAATAACAAAGGTAAGCTCACATTGCCGAGCTACACAAGCAAGTATCGTATCAGAAATATTACTGATTTTAAATCAGACTGATAAGATTCTACTTCCGTGAGAAATTGTCAGTTGTTTCCACGTCTGCCATCATTCGTACGTACCAACTGCACTGAAAGCTTTGGAGGAGTAATACAGTTATTAAAGTCGTACAGTTTCCTTTCGTCTTTGACCAACTTACAAAAAAAATAGGTTTAAATGTCAGGGTTTAATCACTAAAGAACTTCGTGACTAAATGAAGCCACCAATATGGTATCTCTTGTGCCAGATGGGGTACGTCATCTGACAGTAGCTGTCAAAAACATCTGTATTTAATCAATTTTTCTAGTTAACTACGGAATGTCTACGGCGTAAAGACTTCCTGTCTTGCTAATATGTGCCAGTGTTACGGACGGACAGTTCGTCGTGGATTTGGAACTTTTTTTTCCTAGAAAGCGAAAAAAGCGTGATAAACAAGTACCGAATCGCTGAAAAGAACCTGCAAACAGATGTAGACCAGGTCATTTCGCGGCGTGTTTATGAAAGCATTTTATCTTGCATGTATCAGGCATACCTCATCGACGACAAATATCCAAGTCCAGAAGGTTTAAGAAAATACTGTCCAGGAAATACAACGAAACAAGTGCTGACTACTACCTCAGGAAGCGTAACACTACGACATGCTCAGTACAGTATTTCGCACACCACACCGAAATCGCGGCATGCTCACTCAGCACAATGCGAAAAATCTTGTTCTTTTGTCATGCGTATCATGTAGAGTTTTATGAGATCTGCGGTTAACTACACAATACCTACTTAAGGCCGATTGGAAAAAAAAGACCACAGACGTAGACTTTCAAAGGACGAGGATAAGAAAATATACAAAATTGTGCATATTCTTTCGACAAAGTTTCGTTTCCATTTTTTCCTCTCTGTTAGTTTTGCATGGCGTCGTATTCGCGAGGATCGAAGTTGACATCGCAAAAGATGAAGCAATGTTGTAAGATTTATGAAATAAATCATTTCTCTCAAGCTGACAGTGTTAACAAAAGCATTACATAAAACTATTTCACATCCGATTACTCGAAGACTTGAGAGAAATTCGTGCGCATGCTGGAAACGCGATAATTTGTGAGAGATCTCTTGCAGATTAAACTTTATGATGGCTAGAAATTACCCGTTGTTAAAATATGGATTTCACTTTTGCGTTAGTTACAGAAATGTCACGCCCGTTCACACAAACGCACGTGGAATGTACCAGAACAGACGGACAACCTTCGGTGCACTCGGGAACCTCGGGGAAGGCGTCCTCCGAGTCGAAGTCGATGCACGCGATGTCGACGGCGTCGAAGGCGAGCTGCGAGAGCAGGTCGGCGCCGCTGGCGTCCAGCTCCTGCGGGGGCAGCACCATGGCCTGCCTGGCCTCCGCTCCTGACCACACTGCAGGCGGCGGCCGGCGCACAACCTTCACACCGTTCCTTCTCCTTATCGGTCATTGTTCCTTATCTCCGATCGTATTTACCACCGCTCGCCGGTTCGAGGATTAGATGAGCGCAACTGATAACCGACTGCAGATCGTCTCTTGTCTTATCGACACACTCTCGCCAAGTGACGTTACTTTTGGTCTGCTCGCAATCAGCTGAAGTGTATCTGGGTCAGCTACGGTATTTTCGTTCCGACGCTCGTGGGCCACGACTGTCCCCTTTCCTTTGAAATTTCCAAAAGTCTGAGTGCTTCACAAGGCGGATCGAAAGTACCGAGATAACACGAAATACTGGACCGAAATAACGCCACTGAAGAAATACGAACAACATACTACCTGTGGTGGGTGAAAACTGGCAGCGGCTGCAGCTACATTAGTGTGCAAAACATGAGGACGAAAGTAACAGTTGCGTAATGTGCCACTACCAAGATATATCACTCGATGAAACTTAGAGCATTGACAGAAATAACTGCTACTACTGCAGCACTATAATATAGAACACTGACGCAAACGAACAAAAATGGTTCAAATTACTCTGAGCACTATGGAACGTAACTGCTGAGGTCATCAGTCCCCTAGAACTTAGAACTACTTAAACCCAACGAACATAAGGACATCACAATCATCCATGCTCGGGGCAGGATTCGAACCTATGACCGTAGCGGTCGCGCTGTTCCCGACTATAGCGCCTAGAACCGCTCGGCCACTCCGGCAGGCTGAGACGAACAGAAAGGACACTTCCATTCGAAGACAATAATTACACTGACGTCAACGCGATTTATAATGGTCCCCTGGACATTGCAAAAGGCGGAACACTGTCCTTATTAGGGAACGAGATCACAACGGACGGCACTGCGTTCTCTGCAACGTCCTACCATGGCTGGTATGGCATTCTTGTGGTAGGGCGTTCCATTCCCCCTCCAACGCGGGTGCCAACTGCTGGACGGTCGCCGGTGCTTGTGTTGTATGTAAGACGGAGTCCCCAACGCATCGAACGCGTGGTCGATGTGAATTAAGTTGGGGGAACGGCCAGGGCAGTCCATTCACCGAGTAGCCTCTCGTTCCGAGAGCTCCTCCACCTGTGATGTTCGAACCGGTGGCGCACCGTCATCCATAAAACGGAGGTCAGGGCCGAATGCAGCCCTGAAGAGACGTACATGGGGAAGGAGTACAGTGTCACAATAACGTCGACCGGTTGAGTGTACTATGATAAAACGTCTACTCACGTGCAACGTAATTCCCATCCACACTATAACATCTTGACTACCACAACGATCATGTTGGACAATGTTCGTGCATGTATTGTGTTTTCCCACTTCTCATCTTATTTGTTTTAATTAATAACTAATTAAATGCAAAAGTTCTCAACCGAGCCTCGGAATCACGCGGATATAACAGGAGGCGGAAGAGGACAGCTACGACAAATTTATTTTATGGGTGAGATTCATTCATCACAATAAAAGAAATAAGCAGAAGCTTTAAACTCAATATATCTGACTCTCAGTAAAATGTTAGTGGAATTCTTTGTTAACAGAGTTTCTCCTGGGATCCACTTCCATACCTTCTTTGGCTATAGCATTCGCTATAAATGGCCATGTCGGTTTAACCTCTTCCTCTCAAAAGCTTCCATTATGTTCCGTCCCACTAAAATTTCCTGATATCTTTATTTCTAATGTCGTCTGATCTTGAGCACTTCATCTCTAGCCATCCATTTCTATAGTTAGCAGTCTGTCTATTTCTTTCTTATTTCCCAAACCTTTCACCCATCTACACATGTGGCTGCTTACTGTCCTTTTACAAACAATATGTTTGTGATCTTGTGAGTCCAAAGAACTATTTGGTCGAATAACACGGTCCTTTTCCTTAACACCAATGTGAAAACAAATTTCAATGAAAAAGTTATCAAGTGAGCCTCGTAAACAGACGAACATTACAGGAAGTGGAAAGTGACGAATAAAGTTTGTGCTCGAGAAATAAAGAACATCTAATGACCATATAACTGTGTTAAAACATCGCAAAATTAGATATAACTCTGTTTTGTAAAGGTAGTGTTAACCAATGCATTTCCATTATAACAAAGGTCACTGCAATATTAAAGGGCAAGTTCAACAATCTTCAGCTCCGCACTTTGCCAGCTGGTAAGCAGTGCCTCCGACCGGCAACCTTGAACGTGTCGTGTGAATTCCGTTGAGCGATGGTCATGTCCAAATACATTCTCTGACCGAGAGCCTTAGGCTCGCAACAAAATGCCATTGTCCTCGCGCGTGGGCCTTCCGCTGTCAAGCGTGAGACACGCATGCAATTCCGAGCCAGCGGCGTGACCTCTTTATCGAAGCGGCGACGATGCGATTAGGCAGCGTGCCGCTCGGCGCGCCAGCGTCGCTTTCAGCTGGACGAGAAAGTGTCGGATTTGTTACGACACCGGCACATCCCGCCGCCGCTCAAGATAAAAATGCGGCAAATAGGTCAGTTATCGCGTGACGCACACGCGGCTTTCTGGCGAGGGTCGTCAAAGTAACACGTCACCTCGGCAGCTACTTGTATTTTGCTGTCCATGTGCCGAAATTGGGTCGGGATGGGTGGGGGTTGTCAGCATATCACCAATTAACGCAGCTTCGCAGAAACAAAGGAGATGCCGTGGGATAGATTTACAAGTAAGAGTTATAATCTGTTATATCAGTGCCCTCATTTATTCGCCGATAAGGAGAATTTGAAGCCCCGCTACAGCAGTGAAGTGGACGCCAACTTGGAAAACAGTGTGAATTTTACTATAATTCATTTGTAACGAGGGGCCCATGAGACATGCAGCTGTGGTAGAAACCGGGAAAAAATGTCAGTGAGCAAAGAAAGAAATAGCACAATTTGATGTTACGTCTTCCTGATTAGAAATTGACCAAGAAAATATTAAAAGAATTTCAGCCACAGTAGCTGGGCAGTTATAAACTGCCTAAGATGAGAAGAGGCCAGTACCACCGCACTCATGACCCGGTTCGCATTTTACTGTGATACGTCAGCACCGACACGTTTGTTAGTTTTCCTCGGTTGAGCGAACGAGTATAATGTCCATGACAAAAGCAGCATGTCTCGTGTTTCTTCACTCGCAATAGATAGCCAATTTGCGCACAAAGCGAAGGACAGTGTGGCAAGATTATAAATCCTAGAGTATGCTGTTGATGTCAGGGTCGTTAGCTACAGAAAGCTATTTTGTTAAGGAATCAACCCCACATTCGAATCAAGTATTTGGCGATTCCTGTGAAAAGCTAAATATCGACCACCATATCCTTATTTGAAATCCGCCCCTGTAAAAATAAAAGTCAAACGGCTTAGCCCTGACCAGTGCCTCCCTGTGAAACCAAAACTGCGTTTAAGTTACACCATCCAGTCTGGAGCTTCCAAATCTTGATTCAGTTTTAAGTATGATTCTGATTAATTCTATGCACAACTCTATATGTGTCACTGCCGTTCCCCAGCTGTGTCAAGTTGCAATCCCAATATTTCAACTTTGACGCCACCCATTTTGCACCCTGAAACGAAAGTGTTAATCCTCGCTGGCCGTTGTGGCCGAGCGGTTGTAGGTGCTTCAGTCTGGAACCGAGCGACAGCTACCGTCGCAGGTTTGAATCCTGCCTCGGGCAAGGACGCTTGTGAAGTCCTTAGATTAGTTACGTTTAGGCAGTTCTACGTTCTAGGGGGTCTGATGACCTCAGTCCCGTGGTGCTCAGAGCCATTTGAACCATTTTGTTCATCCTCCTCCTCCTTTATCAGCACCAACATTACACAAAGTTTGACTTTCTGGACGAAGACACAACCTCACATCTGTTTGCATCGCTTCATCGCTACCAAGATGATGCACTCGAAGGGGTTCTTTTAGTTTTGGAAACAGATGAAAATCGGATGGAGCCAAGTCAGGACTCTGTATAGGAAGATCGATGATAATGAACCCATGGTGTCGGATTCTTGCAGAAGTGGCAGCGGTCGTGCGTGGTCTGGCATTGTCACGCTGAAGGAGAGGGTGCTCCATGTGTGGAGGGACCCTTCGAAGTCGTGCATTAAGTTTCCTGACGATCTAGCAGTCTCTTGCGGAGACTAAGCTGGTGCCTTTAGGCATTACTTCCACACCCTGAACATCCCAGAACACTGTGAGCATGATGTTGCCGGCTGACGGCACGATCTTGAACTTTCCTGGCGTCGGTGACTCTTTGTGGCGGGACTCCTTTGATGTTCTCTCGTTTTCGGATTCAAACCGGTGATCCCAGCTTTCGGGACCCCATTAATGCTAACTGGCTTTCGGATTCAAAATGTTGAACCCAGCTTTCATCCCCTGTCACAATGTTGTTAAGGAACCCATGTCTCTCATGCTGAAAACGCAAAAGAAACTGATGACAGATCTCTGCTTCACATCAGGAGTGAGCATTCGAGGCACCCATCGGAGTTTTGCAATGATGGCCTGTACACGCTCTCGTGTGTTTGTGTCTGTGACATCTGACTACTTTATTTGATGAGTTCCTCAATACAATTGCGTTGATTCTCTCTGGTTGCTGTACACGGTCGTCCACTCTGAAACCTAACACCTACGCTGCGGTGTGAGGAGTGAGCATTCGAGGCACCCATTGGAGTTTTGCAATGATGGCCTGTACACGCTCTCGTGTGTTTGTGTCTGTGACATCTGACTACTTTATTTGACGAGTTCCTCAATCCAATTGCATTGATTCTCTCTGGTTGCTACACACGGTCGTCCACTCTGAAACCTAACACCTACGTTGAGGTCAGCACCACCGTCTCCTTCATTACGAGCACGAAAACCTCAACGTCGCACCTTACTGATCTCGACAGAATCATCTCCGTACACAGCTTTCATTCTTCTACGCATTTCAAATGGAGTCACGTTTCATGCGGTTAGAAACTCGGCTACAGCACGTTGTTTCTTACGCACTGGCATAGCTATGTTGCACACCACCATGTTACATGCTACAATTCGGAGGCCTCTAATGTTAGTTGGTCGCAGCTTGCGTCAGCGAAGCGGGAAAGTCAACCGAGTAATATGCATGACATGTACTACCTCAGCCGATACTGAGAGCAGAATAAAAAATGTGGAGGTATTATTTTCAGTATGCCCGAGTCATAATATGAACTGTAGCTCAAACAAAAACGGCGAGTACTTTGTAGTAAAATATGGCAACGGTTTCTATGAGACTGACTTTGGCAAATGGGGTTAAAACACCATCGGAGGCGGCGGCGCGACAACAGGTGGACGTGGCAACGCAGCGCGCCGCAGGGCTGCCAACCGCGGAGGAGCGCGTCCACGTGACCGCGAGAGTGGTCTCGCTCCGGTGGCCAGCGTCTGCGCCGCGACGGTTCGCACAGCCCGGGCCTCCCCGCGCACTTTCCTCTGAGAACGCCTGCCGGCAACTGTGGAGACTAATAAACTGCCACTTCGGCACCGTGGTATCTTCCTGTACGCTAAAAAATTACCAAACCACGAAACGTCACGCAGACTTACAGTAATTCGTGGAACACGGACTGCAAAAACATCGAATATAAAATTAAGTATTTACCGGCGTGTAGCCCTGTACAGAAATGAGAAGCTCTTATAGCATATAACTTGACAGAAACTGGTTCATCACACTCCTGGCACACTCGACTAGCTTCAAGTGGAGTAAGAACTATTAGACTGTCTGTGGAGTTACTCAGTAACCGTTCTGATATTAGTAGAATGTTACTCAGTTTCGCTTCTTCCCACACGTTTAGTTGCCCAAAATATGCGACGATGGTTGGACATAACCGTTTCCTACTGTAAGATGGCATTTCATGTATGTAACGCCAAGTTAAGAGCTGTATACTTCCGCTGACAAGTCTTTTAGTGGGGTTGTATTCGTGACGGCGGAGAGGAGCGGAACTTGGCAACATTGCTTTTTCTTATGTCAAACCAGGAAGTTTTCTTTAACGTGGCTACAGCAATGTCTTAGCGTTCACTCTTACCTACCACCCTATCTAATGGTATCGAAATCCACATCACGTTAAATTCTACTTCTGTTCTTTACATACGCTGAAGCGCCAAAGAAACTGGTATAGGCATGCATATTCAAATACAGAGATACGTAAACAGGCACAATACGGCGATGCGGTTGGCAACGCCCATATAAGACAAGTGTCTGGCGCAGTTGTTAGATCAGTTAGTGCTGCTACAATGGCAGGTTATCAAGATTTAAGTGAGCCTGAACTTAGTGTTATAGACGGCGCACTAGCGATGGGACACAGCACCTCCGAGGTAGCGTTGAAGTGGGGATTTTCCCGTACGACCACTTCACGAATGTACTGTGAGTATCATGAGTCCAATAAAACATCAGACCTCCGACATCGCTGCGGCCGGAAAAAGATCCTGCAAGAACGGGGGCAACGATGACAGCCATCAACGTGACACAAGTGCAACCCTTCCTCATGCTGCAGATTTCAATGCTGGGCCATCAACTAGTGTCAGCTTGCGAACCATGCAACTAAACATCATCGATATGGACTTTCGGAGCCAAAGACCCACTCGTGTATCTTTGATGACTGCACGACACCCAGCTTCACGCCTCACACGTCGTCTCCAGTAAATAAATGTCAATCTTCTGCGGTACTCTTTTCATTCTTTCACTTCTAAGCAAAGCGCAAAATTTACCATACAGCGTTTGTCAAGAACTTTTATCATGAATTTTGCTTTGGCCATTGATACACCCTATTATCTCTTGTTCCTTGATTCTGGTACCATATTCGGACTTTCGCGTCCCATTACCCACTTTCGGTATCCGCCGCCAGTCTGAGCAAAGTGACGTAGTGTTGACGTTTCACCTAGTGTCAACACACATCCAGTTCACAGGGACGTCGCCTTCCGTTCGACTGACGTCCAGTGTGTACTGACGGCAGCGCGAGGCTAGCGAGTTCCATCGAGCGCCTGCTTGGCAGCCCGGACGACAGAAGCCGGGCGCGGAGGAACCGGCCAGACAGGATGGTTGCTTGGTTACTGGTTTACCGCTGCCGTCGAAAGCGACGGCGACGCACGATTTCGCTTCGCCGTGAGTCACTCTCGCCATAGGGAACCGTTAGGGCCCTCTGCTCTCGTGCCCACCCACGCCTCACCCATCGGCTACTTAGGCTCCGTCCTGACACGTCACCGCAAAAAAGGCGAACGAGCGCCACCCTTCCCTCCCTCGCATTTAAAGTTCCGTCGTCAGCGAGCCCATTCAAAACGTTTAAACTGCATTCCAGTCAGTGTAATCTGCGCAAACTTTGGATTTCGATGAGGCTTTTCCATCCAAATCTCTCAAACGACGTGTGAGTATTCAAATTGGAATCCATCTGAATTTGCGACCCAGTCTTTCTTTCTGTTAAAGAGTCCCACTGCTAGCGAATCCCTTAAAGGTATATGCATTGCATACGAAACAAGTTCTAGGTATTCTCAGAAAAATTTGGCTGTCGTTGAGCGCTCCGTATCAACAACGGGTATTGTTTTAGCGCAGTTGCTTCAGATGACGTTATGATATAATTCCAAATTGGAACTTCTCTGAATTTGCGAATGAGTTCATAGGTCTCCTGGATCGGCCCGCGGAAGTCCACGAAAGCTCGCGCTGTTTGGTATTCGAGTAGCGCGTTTGGTATAAAAAAAATTTCACAAAGGCAAAAGCGAACAGCCTCGCTTAAAACCGTGAACTAATGCTATCAAGGCGCTGTCATTGCAAAAATACATTATTATTCAAACTGGATCGCAACATTTGGAAGCAAAATTTCGTAAAACCGCGCAAATTATCGAACTGCAACCGTTCGAATAGTCGTCTATCGTTCCAACATTACGCTACAGTCAATAAGTCTAACGTGCTTTCGTTCACGCCGTGCAAACTACATAATCATTGCGGTTCGTTCAGAAAAGTGACCCATTACACCTAGGTCTCAAGGAAATATTCTGGACGTTAAAACAACCGTGTGTCTGAATACGTCGGTCGAATCACAGCAACATCGATATGTAATTAAATTATAGACAATTATTAATTCCAGCAATGATTATGGAAACAGATGTGATTTTTAACTTCTACATTAAAAACAAAACGACACCGTCATAATGTGTATCTGAGAGTTGTTAATTTCCTACCAGTTTGCTAAATGTTATCTATGATTGTTTTCACAGACATACTTAATTTTTTTTTACTCCGTCCGAACAAGCCAAGAAGGCCCCAACAGTACCGACCGTCACTGGATGCGGATACGGAGGGGCATGTGGTCAGCACACCGCTCTGCCGGCCGAATGTCAGCTTACGAGGCCGGAGACATACATTATAGAAACTGTCAAAACCGTCTCTTCTACTGAAGCCTGACGTTTGATGAGGTAAGATGGCGGCGTCAGGAACTTTGTGTATTGTACTCGTATTACTACAACTTTCTGAAATGAAATGACGTTGTAAGCTTTATGGGGTTGTCTAAACTGGTGCTGCAGCTGAGCAAATATTTGCTTAATAAGTGTGTTTACCAGATACATCATTCTGTGAAAGAACATCAGTTTACATATACACACGTTTAAAGCAGACTGGAGTTTAGGTAAGCACACTCAGCTGAATAAAGACACTTTCTTATCAACGGCAAATAACACTTCCTACTTATACGAATACTTAGATAACAAGCTTACTATTCGAACAATAGCCGTATTCCATCAGAACTGGTTGCAACACATCATTAAGTCACGTCTGTTAGTACAGCTAGATTAATAATAATGCCGTGTGGCTAGGGCCTCCCGTCGAGTTGACCGTTCGCCTGGTGCAGGTCTTTCGAGTTGACGCCACTTCGGCGACTTGGCGTGTCGATGGGGATGAAAGGATCATGATAAGGACAACACAACACCCAGTCCCTGAGCGTTCTATCTCCGACCCAGCCGACATTTCGTCGCGCTGACCACTTAGCTACCAGGGGCGGACAATACAGCTATATTTATTAAACCCTTTAAAATATACATAAACTATGTAAACAGCGCTGGTATTTCAGATAAGACAAACTGTAATGTAATTGTTTACGCTTATATGCATTACAAAAGCAAGAATACGTAAGATGTTTCTAGTGATGTTTGCACTCAGGCATGTTCCTTCCCCTGCATCTTTCATCTGCTGTAAGAAAAATTACAGCTAAACACGACGCTTATGTTAACCATTATAGCAAAAATCTAAAGTAACGTAGTTACATTAGTTTATCCAAATTTCTTACTGTTTTATCAGTAAATAAACAGCTGTTTAGAGATTCTCTACGCTCGCCGCCATATTGCTATTCTAAAGCGCTGGTTGCAGTGACGCCAATGATACTGCATACTATATTGCCGTCCAGTATCGTATGCCTATTGTAAATGTTCCTGTATTAAATAGTTTCAGTGAGTAGACTCTTAGCTATAGTCCTTAACTGTCTTTTTCTAAAAGACTCAACAGTGTAGTTTCCTCTGTCTTTAATAGTGAACTACTGCTACATTCTTACGATCACATGACTGCCGATGGAAACAGATAATTTATTGTAGGAATTATGAGTGATTATATATTTGTAAGAATCAAAAGAGACTCACTCTCTCTCTCTCTCTCTCTTTCACACACACACACACACACACACACACACACACACACACACACACACACAGAGAGAGAGAGACAAAGGAGGGGGGGGGGGGGGGGGGAGGAATAGCGGGGAAGTGAAAAAAAAAATCGGGAAAGTTGGCATAATTTACAGAAACAAATGAAACATTACATATTGAAAGCGGCAGTTAAAATGTTACGTTACGAAACTACAGCAACTACACGAACCTCGTGATGACTGGGTGTTGTGAGATGTCCTTAGGTTAGTCAGGTTTAAGTAGTTCTAAGTTCTAGGGGACTGATGACCATAGATGTTAAGTCCCATAGTGCTCAGAGCCATTTGAAGCCAACTACACGAAAAACATGGAAATTTTCAATCGCTTTTCCAAATGGGAAAAAACGGCACGGTTTCAAACATTGGTTTCGACGTTGTAGTGTAATTACCTGTGCATTTTACTGCAAACTATTTCGTGAGAAACCAATTCGTGAAAACGAAAAATCATGTACGCCTAATGTTCCCGGGTACACACTGGAGATGCTTCGTTAAAACAGCGAAACCGTTGTAGAAGTATAAATAAAATTTTAAGAATCATGTACAGCATGCAGAAATGCGTTTTCTTGTGAAATTTATTATTTCACCCATCACTAACGTATATAGCGCGACCAGAATCTTCTCTTCAGAATGAGATTTTCACTCTGCACCGGAGCGCTCGCTGATATGAAACTTCCTGGCAGATTAAAACTGTGTGCCGGGCCGAGACTTAAACTCGGGACCTTTGCCTTTCGCGGGCAAGTGCTCTACCAACCGAGCTATCCAAGCACGGCCACGCCCCGTCCTCGCAGTGTTACTTCTGCCAGTACCTCGTCTCCTACCTTCCAAACTTTACAGAAGTTCGAGTCTCGGTCCGGCACAGTTTTAATCTGACAGGAAGTTTCAAAATCTCCTCTTATTTTCAGAGAGCGTATTTCTACTTATGAATGACATGCAACAGCAGTTACAGCGAAGACTTCCTGCAGAAAGCCCTCGGAAGCTGCGCGGAGCCTCCACATTCACAAATGGTCCAGGCGGGCAACAGGAGCCGGGCTCCTTCGGCGAGCTGTCAGTGCGGAAGCTGCCGACAAAAGGACGCAGCTGAGGCACCGTTACCTCTTCAGCAGCGACCGTCCCGCCCTCTGTTCGCCGACGCCAGTAACTAAAACCTAGCCCCCCTCCCCAAGCAACAGCGTTCCCACACTCCGACACCACGCGCACATTCTGCGCCCACAGCTGGTTGTGGAATCCAGCCAAGTTGCGTCATCAAGCCTAAGCTGTCGCAAAGAAGATGGCCAGTTATGTCTATAGGCCGAGACGGCAAGTCAGCTGATCGTGAGTCTACAGTAAACAGTGGCGAGCCATCTCCAAAGTACAGCGGCAGTGTTTGCCATCGGAGCGCGCTCTGTTGCCTGTTGGTCACGGCAAACAGTGACGACAGGTCTGAAGTTGTGAAAAGACGCAGTCATTTCAGCTGGCAACTTACCAATTCCACAATCATCCCTAAAATAATTAAGAAATGCTGGTGGATTTATGTCGAATACATAGGACTTACATTCAAATAAAACTGCAACGAAACTAAAATAAGAAATCATTTCGTGTCATAAAAAGATCCACAGACAGCTGTAGGCCGCTCTTGTGCAAACACTGGTATAATTTTCTGTTCGTTTTCATTCACAGAGCTAGTAATGACAATATGGACTGTTATTGAATGTGTTTGTTTATTAACGATCGCAATTTCTGCTACTGCGCCGATTCCATGTAGCAGCACCAATAACATGAATTGCTGAATAACGATTTCAGTTTTAGAAAAACATTCTGCTCTCAAAAATTTGTAAACCCAATTTTTTTATTAATTCATTTGTCTTCAAAAGAACATCGTCCTCGCATCAAGGATGTTTACATATTTCGTACGCACTGACGCTCTTTGTAGTGAGGCACGAGCTGGTGTTATTTTAAAAACAAAAATAGTCAGCTGTATTTGACAATGGCACAGTAGCGCCAAAATGGGCACTTATGAATACATTAAATATAACAGAATACGATGAAAATACTGTCATTTCTAAAGCATTGGTGTCGTCCTCACAAACGCTGACACTGCCGTCATCGTCAGAAATGTTAGTCAACACTGAACAACATAATACTTTCGAGCACAGTACAGCACCCCGAGGAAATAGATCCATTATCTTCCTAAAGTGAGTCGCAGTACAAGGAGCTCTCCTTTTACACTGTACAGGGCTTCCCGAATTCGTTGAAAGCACCTAAGATTATCTAAGAGGAATTTTTTTACTTCTTTTATCTGGCAGAAATATGTGGCAATATTTGGTTTATTTGCTCAGGTGTTCTAGCCACGAACTAAAAGGTCTGAAGCCAGTAATCACTATGCCCAATGAGCATTGCAGATGTGTGTTATCCAGCAACTTTTTATTTCATTTTATTTATTATTATTTTTTAATTCGCAGCGGTAATTACAACGTCTAAACCTTAAGACATCTGTTATTGGTGAAACAGTGTCGTAAATCTGTTATCAAACTGAACGTTGATTTGAGCACTACAGTATCTTATTCGGCATGATCCTATTGGAGGTGACATGCCCTCGCCTTCCTCTGACCTAGGAGCTCACCTACGCAATTAATTATACAGGGACCTACAGTTTGCCATTGATTACGAACCACGGTGCAACTCGATATTTTACACGTGCTTAAATCATTGCGAGAGGGGAAAGCACTGATCAATGACACAAGAAATAAACGGACCGATTGGTAATTTTTAACCTCGCACTAATAAAGAGCGCCACGCTAGTAGAACCCTAAATCAAGTGAGCGACGAAATAGACAAAGATAAGGAATTTTGCTATCCTGGAACCAAAATGACGTATGACGGACGAAGCAAAGGCTCTGTATGAAGCTTACTAGCAGCACAGGCAAAGAGGGAATCATTCGCAAGAATGTGACTTCTACTTGTTTCAAGAATAGGCCCTAATTTGAGGAAGAAATATCTGAAGATGTACGTTTGGAGCACACAATTGCATGAAAGCCGGAAAAGAATGGGATCGAACAGTCTGAGATATTGTGCCGTAGAAAGATGACGAAAAATTGTGTAGACTGATGCGAAATTTGGCGGTTCTCCGCAGAAGCGGCGTAGGAGGAATACGTGCAAAATGCTGGAGAGTAGAAGGAACAGAATGTTGCAAAGTATGTTAAAGACATTTGGGATTAACTCTCGTAGTTCAAGACTTGTTCTGCGAGGTAAGTTGAGTTTAGAAAGCATGGAAGAAGTGGAGGAACGGCTGCTTTCGGAACAGTGCGCGAGATGTTTCGGACACCTGCCCAGTCAGAGTCTGAAAGCGAGCTGGTCGTGTAGCATTTCTGCCTGTTTCTCCTGCTCCTAATGGACGCTGCAAGCAGCTGGAGTCAAGTTTCCGCCAACGTTCGGCTGAAGGAAGCGCTAATGCACGGCAGCCGCTTGCAACCCCTTCTGGCCTCTCCATTATCTCGGAAGACGAGATCTCAGGAAAAAGAGGCAAATGTGTATTGCACACCGGCCAGTGGTACTGGCGAGGACGCAACTCGTGGACCAACAGCCAGTAACATATCGAGACCACGAATCTGTATTATTAAACGACGAAGCCAGAGCAATCCCAACTGTGAGTAGCTTCTAGAAGCAACCAAAATTTTGGTTTCAATATTTCCTATAATTATAGACCGAATTTGAAAATTTAATTGCTGTCATAATCTAATCGTTCAGAAGTATCAGCTTACGTTAATAGTTTAACACATTAAGACAAGTATTATAGTTAGGAACTGTGCTTAATCCCTTTTGGAGGCACCTGACTCAAGGGTGTGGAAATTATCCAGACAGCATTCATCCAATATTTGTTGAAGAGGGCATTTAGCTATTTCCAACAAACTTTACACATAATTTCAACCCTTTTCGAAATTTTTGCTCGCTGACACCTCTCATAAAATAACGAAAGAAAAAACCTTCATCGACTACTGTATTTTTCTTGTTCATGCACTAAACTTTCAGCATCAGGTACGACGTTTTAATTTATTAATTCTTTGTTGCTAAATCTACTCGCGACACATTTTGCAGACGTATCAACTTACACCACTGAATGTGCCTACAAAATTATATCACTGGACGACATATAGTTCAGGAGATATGACATCAACAACACTGACATGCATGAAACGAATGTTTATTACAAGGCAGTTCGAGTCTTTAAAGAATAGGACTGGAGTGTTTACTGGAAGTTTCTAGGAGCCAGTATGAAACAGACACACTATTAACGCGATGAATAATCTCAAGCGAAGAAGCTCTACCACAAAAAGCGCTGCTATACGATTAGGTAAAGTCCTTTAACGGAAAGTATTTCGAACTGTTTTCTTTCCTTTTATAACGTAAAGAAACTACCACAGATTGCGACACAGATAAATTTTTACACTTCCAAGTTTCAAAGGAGGTTACTGGCCGCATCACTAGGTAGTCTTTGGTGGCACTGCGGAACTGAACAGATTACAGAAACGTATACTTTCGCCGTAAAACAGTGTGTGCAGCTCCGTGAATTATAGAGCCGGAATACGGGAGTCGCTAAGGTAATGGTTGTCCGCCATCATACTTAGTATCTTGATGGGATCACTTACGCAGATTATCTGAAGAATGATTACCACACAGATGTTAGGACTGCATTCCACGCAATAAGAAGAAAAAGGGAAAACTACTAAAAAGGGGGAGTAGAAGAGAATAAAAGATTAGGTTACGTCAGTCATGGGAGCAAATGCTTTCACGAATAGCAATAGCGAGCTAGAATAATATGTTATTCAGAATGCGACAAACGCCCAGCGCCGCTCTAAAATCGTAACCAATTTTTTCGATAGAATAACTCAAGGAATGTTTAAGCCTCTTTACCCTTTTCATTGGCCTACAGAAAGTACGTTGTGCTATTGCAAGTTAGGAGGACTATATAAAGAGCACTTATTTTAGTGTTATAAGTCAATTTCGAACAGCTGAACAAAACAAAATTCGAAATAGATAAGTTTCAGCTGCGTCTTAGTGTGCTGTAGCACCGTAGAAATGTAAAACTTGAACCCGTGAATCTCTTATAGTGTCTGGCATGACCACAACACCCAAGTTGCGATAGATCGTCGGATCCCGTCTCTTACATGCACTGAAAGCAAAGACTACTTGCTAAAGCGTTCACACCGTTACTATTATTTGCGGTTATCAAATCGGTGTAATAAGTTTAGTAGGACTGGCGCGGGAGAAATTAATTCGCTGTCTGTGACATTAGATCGCCTTCCTACACCTTTTACTATTTTACTACAGTAGTGCTGAGAAACCGGATAAGCTATCCATTGCGAGGAGAAGTTGGCAGTAAGACAAGGCAACTCGATGTCAGCTTAAGTTCAGTACTTACGAGAATAAAAAGTACTGCAGAGGGGATCTACTTTTCAACAGGTGGACAATGAATCAGGCGGTAAAATACAGCCTGATCACCGAGGGCTTCGAGGCAGTGGAAGAAAAATAAATGGAATATATTAAGCCATAGTGAGTGAGGGCGGAAATGGCTCTTTTCGTGTGCCGAATCAAAGTTGTATTTCACTCGGCAAGATTGCAGGTACGGCGGAAGGTGGCTATCCCAATTACAGTTCGGACAAATTTACGAGGATCCGACATAAGAAATATCACCGCCGCGAGCACTGGGGCGTTTAGAGCTGTCCGTGGCTGCAGGAAGTTAATCTAACAACGTCGTGCAGACAAACCCAAAGAAATGAAAGATAAAGCGATGCAGGCGAAATTAGAGACAGAGTGAATTTAAGAAAAATGAAACATCCCCCGTCACCGAAGGGTCCCCTTTCCCCCACTGTCACATCGATAAGGGCCTATCACCAAGTACCTACTCTGCAAGTCATCTTCGTTTTGAGAATCCTATGCTGCCTGCCTCGGTTTTCATTTTGATTTTGAGCTGATCTCTTCATTCTTGTCCATATACTACACCTCCAACGCACTCAATACGTTATGATGCCTAATTCAGTATTTATTGCCCCAATATGTTTCCCCCTTAAATGCTACTTCTACTGCCAAATCAGTTAGTCCTAAAAATCGTGGTACATTTCTCGACAGGCAGCCAGTCCAGTCTTCTTTAACAGTCCATTCATCAACTAATTGATTCTCTCTCTTCACTTCGAAACTCATCTGTACACATTTTTTCTAATATCCTCTTGTAGAAACAAAAGTTCCTCGTTTTACACCCGGCAGCGCCGCGCAAACACTGCAGCTAAAGTACTGGGCTCGTATTCGGACAGCGCTGGGTTCAAATGCCTATTCAGCAATCCACATTTTAAATTTCGGAATAGTTCCTCAGCAAGACTATCGCCTAATGCAAAAGCGCATCTGTTCTCTAATGTCCTCTACCGACTCCCTGCCTTCTTCTGTTCTTCACGCTGAAAGTTCTCTAATTTTTGAACTTTCGGCAGTTGGTATTGTCGTTTGTATTGCCCGTGATTTCTTTAGCGTTTCCTTTGTTTATACTGAACCAGAATTCATACTGAAGTAGCTTTCAATTCGTAGTTACTGCTTTCTGGAACATTAACTCGTCAGTGTCGGAGCACTTTAAAACGGGAGAGTTTCGGTATTTTAGAAAGCTATATGAGGCTGTTCTATGCATTTATTTAGGCTACTCGTAACGCTGGCATCTAAGCTTCCACGAGTGTAAGCACAAATGTACGTTTGAAAGTATCAATTGCCGCCTATTAATTTTCCTTTTTTTAAAATTTAAAACTGGTGTAAAAGTGGACTCGTGTAAACGTCTTAAGAGGGAAACGAAAGAGATTGGGAGGACATCCCAGTGTAGGGTCAATCAGTTGACTCTGGATTAGAAAAGAAACTAGGGAAAAAACACAGTGACCGTTAAATAAAATAATTTACAGTTGCTATCCTAGTTTCCCTTAGTGAAGGACTAACAAAACAAAGCCAGGCGTATTCGTCCAACCATGTGAAATTGTCGGAAAAGACTTGTCAGAATATGGCAACAACAACAACAACAACAACAACAACAAAAGGATCCGAGGGAACATTCGAGTCACCGACTAATGGCGCATTAACTGCGTCTATATCTACATGATTACTCTGCAAATCATGCTTAAGTGTTTGACAGGCGAAGGACATAATCACTTCTAGATTATTTCTCTACTGTCGAACAGCAAGTGGAAAAAAATGAACACCTGAATCTTTCCACGACACGTCTGATTTCTCTGACCACCATCGTCATTTCTACCTATGGACGTAGCAGTCAACAAAATATTTTCGTCTTCCGAAGAAAGCCGGCAATTGAAGTCTCGCGAAACTCGCTCATCATACCCAGAATTCTTCCCCACCCCCCTACTTCGTGATAATACAAAACGAGCTGTTCTTCTTTTAACTTTATCGCTGTCTTCCGTCAATCGGTCTGGTACAGTGGCCGGTATATAGCCTACTAATCTTTACAGAATGGAAAGGAGCTGGTGCTGCAGAATCTAATTCATCAGATTCACATGCGGAAGTGGTCGGGTTTTAGCCTCGGTTCGCAAGCCTACCGAAGGGCAGCGTCTTTCCATTAAGTCATTCAGGTAGGAGTGGAACACCGCAACGTATATAGCGTTCGGGTACCGAAGTAAATGTTTCAAGAGGGCTTGACCCAACGCACAAAGAGTAACCGGTATGAAAGGACAGGGCAAAACATCTAACTACTGCACGTTTCAGATAAACGTAAGGCCCACATGGCGCTACAGGTTGTGTGCTAGCTCTCGGCCCTGTCGATAACCGCTGTGGTGGGCGTAAAGTACTGGCGACTGATCACCACCTCTCTTGTGTATAGAGAGCCTATTAAAAACGTTGACTGTGATATAGTTACTGGAAGGTGTGCGCCAGGAACTGTTCATTCCCAAAGAGTACAGTCTTTCGGTAGCTCTGGCGATTTATGATCCGAGGAGAAGCTATGGCATAAAAGGCACAAAATTAATAGCCAGCGCTCGCAACCTTTGCTTTAGGAACGAATTAAAGCTGTTTATTATTATTAGCCTGGACTCTTGGTTGGGTGTTCCGGTCACGGACGGGGAGTATCGAGGAGTTATTTACGACGACAGCCACGGGAGAGCGTCGTTCGCTGAGCTTAATTGCCGGGCGTTCATTTTCACCGTCTGACCGTATAAATGGTTTTCCCCCCTCCCACACTAAACTTTCAGTCACCAACGGACACGTGGCCTTAATCACTCTGTGTGTGGTTGTGGACAGGCTCAAATGGAAAATAACAATCGTACGGGTCTATATTAATTACCTGAATGCCTACAGGCAAACAGTAACTAACGGCTCACATGTGGTTAATAAGTAATAAGCAGAAGATACCAACCAATGAAGAGCAATTTGTTCAGTTCTTGAAAGAATATGCGGTGATACTGGAGTCACTACTAAAATATTTTCCAAAGAATACGATTTATTTCTGCCAACGTTGACAAAGTTATTTAGTGGCTCTCAGTCAACAACATGATAAATTTAAACACAGTGCCTACCTTAGTCAAGCCTTGGTCTTTCTTGATGCCTCAGCACGTGTCCTGTACAGCGAACGCTTTTTAAGCTGTCCTATAATTTCCATTCTCCCCATCTAATCTTCAGGATTCTTCTGAACGAGTAAAAAACCTCCTATTCTCTTCTTGACTTCACTATTTATCGTCTACGGTTCATTTTTTGTGAAAAAACACACCAAAGACAAATACCCTGAGAAGACAAATACCTTAAGAAAAGATTAACAAAGAGATTTCCATTACATTTTAAAATATCTTAGAATGTTTCAAGAATACATTCAAAGTAATACTATTTCATTAAATCACTTTTTCGTGTTACAGGAGGAGGAGGAGGAGGAGGAGGAGATTAGTGTTTAACGTCCCGTCGACAACGAGGTCATTAGAGACGGAGCGCAAGCTCGGGTGAGGGAACGATGGGGAAGGAAATCGGTCGTGCCCTTTCAAAGGAACCATCCCGGCAATTGCCTGAAGCGATTTAGGGAAAGCACGGAAAACCTAAATCAGGATGGCCGGAGACGGGATTGAACCGTCGTCCTCCCGAATGCGAGTCCAGTGTGCTAACCACTGCGCCACCTCGCTCGGTCGTGTTACAAAAAGGTACGGCCAGACATTCAGGAAACATTCCTCACACACAAATAAAGAAAAGATGTTATGTGGACATGTGGCCGGAAACGCTTAATTTCCATGTTAGAGCTCATTTTAGTTTCGTCCACCTACGCTCAATGTAGCACGTTATCATGATTTCATACGGGATACTCTACCTGTGCTGCTAGAACATGTGCCTTTACAAGTACGACACAACATGTGGTTCATGCACGATGGAGCTCCTGCACATTTCAGTCAAAGTGTTCGTACGCTTCTCAACAACAGATTCGGTGACCGATCGATTGGTAGAGGCGGACCAATTCCGTGGCCTCCACGCTCTCCTGACCTCAACCCTCTTGACTTTCATTTATGGGGGCATTTGAAAGCTCTTGTCTACGCAACACCGGTACCAAATGTAGAGACTCTTCGTGCTCGTATTTTGGACGGCTGTGATGCAATACGCCATTCTCCAGGGCTGCATCGGCGCATCAGGGATTCCATGCGACGGAGGGTGGATGCATGTATCCTCGCTAACGGAGGACATTTTGAACATTTCCTGTAACAAAGTGTTTGAAGTCACGCTGGTACGTTCTGTTGCTGTGTGTTTCCATTCCATGATTAATGTGATGTGAAGAGAAGTAATAAAATGAGCTGTAATATGGAAAGTAAGCGTTTCCGGACACATGTCCACATAACATATTTTCTTTCTTTGTGTGTGAGGAATGTTTCATGAAAGTTTGGCCGTACCTTTTTGTAACACCCTGTATAGTCTGTTCCACTGCAGTGCATTACTACTAACTTCCGCAAGTATAAATGTCTATACGTTGTTAACAAAGCTCGCCCCTCCCCCCCCACCCCCTCCTCCACAAAAAATAAGAATATAAAAGTCAGTACACACATACACGAGGTCGGAACTTGAGCGGTCCAGTCCCTTTCAAGTACGTTATTGTCCACAATCATTGTCTCACAAACGCTGTTTTATAATAGGGTGCATCGTCACGTTGATTTAAACAATCATCGTCTCCGACCTATTTCTCTACAGCACGCAAAACTGTAAAAGGCGGTTCATATATATCTGTATTTAGTGTTTCGTAAAGCGCGACAATTCCTTCACCGTATTTCGCTGTTGGCACTGCACACGATGACAGGTAATCGTTCTGCACGCATTCGCCAAATCCAAACCCTTCCATCGAATTGCCACAAGGCAGAGCGTGATACGTCAGCAGGAATCACTCGTTTCCAGTTATCCACTTCTCAGTGGCGACGCTCTTTACATCACCTCAAGAGTCGCCTAGCAGAGACTACTGAAATGTGTGGCGTAGGAGGAGCTGTTCGACCACTGTACCCGATTCTTCTTAACGCCCTACACACAGTCACTTTGCTCAACGGATGGCTGGTAGCACTTTGGAACTCGTGGGTAGTTCCATCCCCTGAAAAAAAAGGGGAAAAGGATCGCATAGCATTGATGGCCGGGCATCCCGACTTGGGGAAGTTCAGCCCCAAGCTGTCAGTTTTTTCAGCTGACGTCAGTCCCTGCCGGGAATCGAAACTGGGCCCGCTGCAAGGCAGCCAAGACGCGCTGATCGCTCAGCTAAGGAGCCGGACGTTCCGCTAATCTCGTGCGAGTTTTTACAAGCATCTTCGCCAACGCTCGGCGGTCCCTGTCCCTCGGTGCATGATGTCTGCCTGGTCTTGTTTGTTCCTTCGCGTTCCCACTCAGAACCACATCATCACCAGTCACCTTGGGCAGCTTTAGAAGAGTTGGAACGCCCCTGATGAGTTTGTTACTCAGGTGACTCGTTCGCCGTTACTGAGCTCTGCTCACTCTGCTCTTACTCCTTCTCTAGTGACAGCACAACACTCTTCGCCTCCTCTTACACTGGCGGGTCTGCCTATCGTGACATCTAATAGTCAATTCCGCATTCCATAGGATTGTCCGGATACTTTTGATTAGCTAGAGTAAAGTTATCGACTGTTGAGGTCACATAGTTTTGGTTTACCATCTTATTTTACGTTCCTTTTACTAATTTATTCAGGCAGTGTGTGTACTGACAGTACGTTATATCTGTCTACCACGTTTCAACACAATTCCGTAAAGTTGTCATGGATCTTCTGTTGTGTAATGCATTCAGATATGCCGGTGATATCATTTTCTCCCTCTCAATGTTACAGTATTAAGTTCCCTGTTTGCAGCGCCAAGGGCAACGGAGATTACGCTTTTCCAACGCTTCAGCGCTTGTCACAACCCCACGGTGTGTTTCATGGAACGTTTCTTCTATCCAGAGATCTAAACTTTATAATACGCAGCATTATTATGCGAAGTATTTTATTTTCTTGTTACATAAATGGACCGAGTAAGTCCCAGTTGTGACACGTAATTGTAGTGTTCGAACGACGATGATTACAGAAAGAAATTTTCACTCGGAAGCGGAGTGTGCGCCACTATTAAACTTCCTGGCAGATTTAACTTTGTCCCTGATCGAGACTCAAACTCGAGACCTTTGCCTTTCGCGGGCAAGTGTTCTACCGACTGAGCTACCCAAGCACGACTCAAGACCCGTCCTCATAGCTTCACTTAGGCCAGTCCCTTCAGCCTTCCAATAAGCTCTCCTACGAGCAGAGGGGTCGTGAGCCGTGCTTGGGAATCTCAATCGCTTGAGTAAATGCCCGGTAAAGCCAAAGGACCCGAGTTCGAGAACGGTCCGGATCACAGTTTTAATCTGTCAGCAAGTTTCACTGTTGATTATGGAGTTGCTCAATAGTGGTTGGAAAATCTGTTTGTGATTAAGTATAACATACCAAACGGGAGTAAAATAGTGCATTTAAAAAGATACTGTGTATTTCTTAACAGAGGTCTCGCAGTTGTTAAGTGCTACCGCCCACGAGCGACCTTTAAGTGGCCCTCTTAAATGCAAATCGCAATTTTCTGACCTACTGGTGGAAGAGACGCCTGCGAGACTCGGCTGGTGCCACGTACCTGGCGTGGGACAGCAGTGCCAAGCGTGTGGGACGCAGTCGCAGCAGCAGGGAGAGGCTGGCCGACGCTCGCGCATGGGTCGCCGCGCTACTGCCGCACAGCGCCGCCGGCCGCGGGCGACCGCCCTGCCCCCTGGCAGCGCGCCGACAAATTTTCCACTCGCTTATCGCTCGCGGCGCGCACACCGCCG
This sequence comes from Schistocerca gregaria, assembly GCF_023897955.1. NCBI lineage: Eukaryota > Metazoa > Arthropoda > Insecta > Orthoptera > Acrididae > Schistocerca > Schistocerca gregaria. The sequence goes on from NC_064922.1 coordinate 741,344,405, forward strand.
GCGGCGGCGGCCACACTTTGGCCCAGTTTTACGCTGCGCCAGCGCGACTGGCCGCTGGCGCGTGTGCAAATCAAAACAAAGAGAACGGACGGCTGCTACAGATTAGAGGGTCTCCGTCGGAATCGCTTTCGCTGTCGCCTCTTTTCACCAACAACTGTATCATTCACCTCTACTTCACTCTTTAACCCTACATTTTCCATAACGTGTAATAGTAAGTAAGATGGGGGGAGGGAGGGTACTTTGTGCGCACCACGAAAAAACTGGAAAAAAATTCGTTTAATGTGTTTAACTTTTAGTAAAAACATCCTTAAAATGGGTGTGATCTATAAGCAGAGCACAGAACCCCAAAGTATCTTTTAGCTCTATCTTACAAGGGAACCTCCCCACCGCACCCTCCTCAGATTTAGTTATCAGCTGGCACAGTGGATAGGCCTTGAAAAACGGAACACAGATGAATCGAGAAAACAGGAAGAAGTTGTGTGCAACTATGAAAAAATAAGCAAAATATACAAACTGAGTAGTCCATACGCAAGATAGGCAACATCAAGGATAAACTGAGCCCAGGAGCGCCATGGTCCCGTGGTTAGCGTGAGCAGCTCCGCAACAAGAGGTCCTTGGTTAAAGTCTTCCCTCGAGTGAAAAGTTTACTTTCTTTATTTTCGCAAAGTAATGATCTGTCCGTTAGTTCATTGACGTCTCTGTTTACTGTAATAAGTTTAGTGTTTGTGTTTTGCGACCGCACCGCAAAACCGTGCGATTAGTAGACGAAAGGACGTGCCTCTCCAATGGGAACCGAAAACATTTGATCGCAAGGTCATAGGTCGACCTATTCCTCCACAGGAAAACACGTCCGATATATTCTATACGACATTGGTGACGGCATGTGCGTCACATGACAGGAATACGTTGTCGACGCACCTAACTTCTACTCTTGGCGAATGGGTAAAAAGGCTCTTCTACCTTGCCCGATTTAGGTTTTCTTGTGGATGTGATAATCACTCCCCAAAAAAGTGATGAAAACAACGGACGGATCGATAATAATTGTCTGAAAATAAAAAATTAAACTTTTCACTCGAGGGTAGACTTGAACCAATGACCTCCCGTTCCGCAGCTGCTCACGGTAACCACGCCGCTCCTGAGCTCATTTTATCCTTGATGTTGCCTATCTTGCGCATGGACTACTCAGTTTGTATATTTTGCTTTTTTTTTCATAGTTCCACACAACTTCTTCCTGTTTTCTCGACTGATCTGTGTTCAGTTTTTCAAGGCCTATCCACTGTGCCAACTTATAACTAAATCTGAGTGGGGTGCGATGAACAAGAAAATACCAAGATCACATTTGTTGTGAAAAGTCACGTTCACTACTAACAATTTTTTGAATTAAGTTTTACCGAAAAATTTAAGACAGTTCCGGAATCTGATATAAGAATTCCTCATAAATAGGAAATACATTTTTTTTCAAATTTTGAAAATATAAAGTACCAGACTATTTTATTATATTTTCAAAAGGTCCCGTGAAGTCTCATTTCGTTTCCTCTTTCGATTCTGGGTGCTTTGCTTTTTTTGTCAAGCAGTGCGTATAACGCAGTGCATTGATACTTTACCCTCCCCGGAGTCGAATGTCTGTTTATTTTTGCACGCTTTGAGCGACACACTCGCCCGGGTGAAACTGTTACATTCACGAAGACACAGGAGTGCAAGAATACAGCACACGCGCCTAGAACGGAAATAAACGGCTGCAGATTACGAATCGGTCAGCTGGGCGTATCAAAACGTGCCGTTCATTTCCAGCCCGCCGAGTGACGCATCTATTAACGCAAGCTGGTTGCCTGCGATAATGGGCAGCATCCTTGAATCCGCGGCCGGCGATAAAGCGGCGGTCATGAAGACGCCCCGTCTCGCGCAATCGCCCGGCTGCGACCAGCAACAGGCGGCGCAAGGTTCAACGGCCCTGCCGCTCGCGTCAACAAACGGCCGCAACTGCCGCCGCAGCAACTGGTCTCCCGTACCTGCTGGACCCCGCACCACTGCCAACCCCGGCCTGCTCAACTGTGCCAGTGTTACGCGCCGCCGGGGAGGGGCCGTACCTCTGGCCTCGTCGCCAGCTGACTAGCACTGAACATACGGTGTTCCGAAATCATTCGTTCAAATTAACACAGGAGGTACGGAACATCAGAACTAATATATTTCGCTAAGAAACATATGGTGTCTGAACTCAATTTGTGAAGGTATGGAACATTTTATTAGTGGTACTGAGATAAGCTGCTGTCTCTGTGTCGTTGACCCAGTTCAACATTGCTGTTACGTATCACCTTCGGGAATCGCTGGTTCGGCCGAGGTAGCCCTATGGTCACGGCACCTTGGTCACCTGACCTCCCGTGTCTAGAGGTCACACAAAGCAGCTGCTGTTCAAAATGTTCAAATGTGTGTAAAATCTTATGGGGCGTAACTGCTAAGTACATCAGTCCCTAAGCTTACACACTACTTAGCCTAAATAATCCTAAGGACAAACACATACACACATGCCCGAGGGAGGACTCGAACCTCCAGCCTCACAGTCATTGACTGCAGCTGGTGTATGAAGCCGTTGTGGAAACAGAAGACCTCGGCGCTAGAAGTGCCGCCACTGCCGGTAGCGCTGTGGACATGGCAGCAATCTTCGAACGGACACGACAGTCAATACCCGACGATGTACTGCGTGCACACAGGCCAATGATCACGCATTCGAGCAGTACCTGTGAATCCCACTGCTGTAATTGTCAAGCTAAAAGATCTTCTGTGTAAATCGTCCCTAGCGTCGGAAATTGCTGGGAGGGATCACATGCACTATAACTAAACATATATGCTTTTATGTTCTCTACCTTCTGTATTAACTTGAACGAATAGTTTCTGAGCCAGACGGTGTGGCCGAGCGGTTCTAGGCGCTCCAATCTGGAACCGCGCGACCGCTACTGTCGCAGGTTCGAATCCTGCCTCGGGCATGGATGTGTGTGATGTCCTTACGTTAGTTAGGTTTAAGTACTTCTAAGATCTAGGGGACTTACGACCTCAGATGTTAAGTCCCATAGTGCTCAGAGCCACAGTTTCTGAAAGTCCTGTATATACAGACTTAGCGTAGTGCCTAAGCGGAAAACAGTGATTCTCTTCTCTCGTAACAAACTTATTTTACTACATTTATTAACTTCGCATATGATAACGACACTTAAAGTAGTAAAGGAGTTTTGCTATTTGGGGAGCAAAATAACTGATGATGGTCGAAGTAGAGAGAATATAAAATGAAGACTGGCAATGGCAAGGAAAGCGTTTCTGAAGAAGAGAAATTTCTTAACATCGACTATTGATCTAAGTGTCAGGAAGTCGTTTCTGAAAGTATTTGTACGGAGTGTATCCATGTATGGAAGTGAAACATGGACGATAAATAGTTTAGACAAGAAGAGAATAGAAGCTTTCGAAATGTGGTGCTACAGAAGAATGCTGCAGATTAGATGGGTAGATCACATAACTAATGAGGAGGTATTGAATAGAATTGGGGAGAAGAGGAGTTCGTGGCACAACTTGACCAGAAGAAGGGATCGGTTGGTAGGACATGTTCTGAGGCATCATGGGATCACCAATTTAGTACTTGAGGGCAGCGTGGAGGGTAAAAATCGTAGTGGGAGACCAAGAGATGAATACACTAAGCACATTCAGAAGGATGTAGGCTGCAGTAGGTACTGGCAGATGAAGAAGCTTGCACAGGATAGAGTAGCATGGAGAGCTGCATCAAACCAGTCTCAGGACTGAAGACCACAACAACAACAACAACAACAACAACGATAAAGACGTTGTCAGGCATCTCTCGGCCTGTTCTACTGACTGGTACTATACAACGTATCTACACCTACGTGGCTAGTCTGCAGTTCATATTTATGTGCTTCGCAGAGGGCTCTTCGAATCACCTTCAGGCTATTTTTTTACTGCCCCACACCCTAAAGCGCATGGAAAAAACGAACACTTAAATATTTCCGTACGAGCTCTGATTTCTTTGAATTCATTACGAAGATCATTTCTCCCTATGTAAGATGGCGATAGTAAAATATTATCGCATTCAGACGAAAAAGTTGGAGATTGAAATTTCGTGAAAAGATCTCACAGTAACGACAAAATGCCTTTGTTTTAATGATTGCAACCCCAACTCAGTTGTCGCATCCATGATCTTTCTCCCCTATTTCGCAATAATACAAAGCGAACTACTCTTCTACGGACTGTTTCCATGTCCTCCGACAGTCCTATCTGGTAACGATCCCATACCCCAAAGCAACACTCTAGCAGAACACGGGCATGCGTAGTGTAGGCAGTCTCTTTAGTAAATCTATTGCATATTCTAAGTGTTATGCCAATAAAACCCACTGGTTCGACTTCCCCCAACATTGGCTATGTGATGATTTCAGTTTAAGATGTTCGTAGCTGTAATACCTAGGTATATAGCTAATTCGATAAGCTTTAAAGGTGTGTAATCTACAGTTTAAGAGAAATGTAGCAGAATTAATTTTGGTGCTCACGTGAATGACTGCGCACTTTTTATTATTCACGATCAATTACCGATTTTCGCACCTTGACGATATCTTTTCTATATTGGATATCATCTCAACTGAAAAGTCCCAGATCCTGGGACTTCAAATCATTTTGCGGCGAATACAGGTACCACTAGCGACTGTGCAAGTCGCTTTAGCCAGCCCCCCCCCCCCCCCCTCCCTGCAGCCGTGTACCTGCTGCGGTCCATAATGACGCTCAAAGACTCCCTCACCCTCCAAGCAGCGACCTACGGCCACTCTGTCCCTGTCACCTTGTGTCGCGCAGTATAAATAGCCCCATTACTAGCAATGCGGCCATCCGAGCTGCCCTTAATAGACCCAGCAGTGTGGATCGCGCGCCGAACCCTTCCCGGAATCCGTACCTTTTTAGTTGAGAAGCGGCAATTAAGTCGGAATGTAGCTTGCCGGTGCCGCAGGTACAGATCACGCTAGTTCCATTTAAGCAAGAAGATAACGAGGAAGTCGAAGACGCGTGACGAAGACACTGGTATGCATCACGCCATCAAGGCAGTTAACAGGCTTCTCGACAATGCAATCAAAGGTTTCGAGCTTAAAACACTTTGCGACGCTTGCCGTGAGGACCTCAATGAGTGCTTCTCGTTTTCAGGTAACGGAGCACCTCGCGTCAGATACGCACTTAGTTCGGGTATTCAGGTGGAGGGTGGTTCAAATCGCTGTCGGTCCGACATCGTTCGTTTGAAAGGGCAAGTCCAGTTTCCTTCTCCCATCAGAGTTTGCGCTCTGTCGATAACAAGCTCGCCATCGACGGGACGTTAAACCCTAATATCCTTCAGTTCAACCGCTTCCGCCCATCGAGTGAAATGGCGCTTACAGAAACTCACTAAAACACACTGGGATTTACATGTACTGGTGGAATCATTCAAACTAAAGGCCAATCTTCCTTTCAAGAGATCACTCAATACTTTCTGCCGCCCTCCTCCCCCCCAAATCTAAACCTGTAGATGTACTACATCTACACACCGTAAACTACCTTACGGTGTGTGGCGGAATGCACTTTCTGTGCCACTATGACTTCCCCCTTTGTTTCAGTTGCGAATGGCTCGCGGGAATAACGATTGCTGCTAAGCCTCTGCGTGTGCTCTTTTACCTTCGTGGTCTTTTTCCGAGACATACTTAGGAAGAGGTAATAAATTGACTGACTCTTCTGGCAACGTACACTCTCGGAACTTCAACAATAAACCAGTCGGTGATGCAGAACGGCTCGTTTTGCAACGCCTGGCATTGGAGTTGGCTGAGCATGTCCTTCATTTCGCGCTTACTAAATGAGCGCGTGACGAAACGAGCTTCTCTTCTTTGGATCTTCTCTATTTTTTTTCTATCAGTCCTGTCTGGAATGGATCGCAGACTGACGAGCAATATTTAAGTATCGGCCAAACAAGGGTTTTTCACGCTACCTCTTTTGTGGATGGTGTGCGCTTCCTGAGAATTCCTACAATGAATCTCAGTCTAGCATCAGCCTTACCTGCCATAAGTGTTCTGTGTTCGTTCGACTTTAAATCGCTCCATACGCTTTTCCTAGATATGTTATGGATGTGACTGCTTTCAGTGATTCTTCTGAAACCGCATAATCATACAGTATTGGGTATTTCCACCTGTTTGTGCGCAAAACATTACGTGCGAGGATCATTTCTCTGCAGGCCTTCCCGCATTTCGCTACAATTTTATGGCGTTAGGACTACTACTTGTCACCGACGGGTCGTTCAGTCCTAATCTTCCTTCTTCCATCTGTCAGTTGGGTTCTAGCCTTCATGAGGGCAACAGTGTGCTCGATTTTTGCTTATGTAATTACTTTCTCTCTGTACATTACTAAAATACGTACAGCAAGTTTAGCACATGTTTCAAGTTACACAGTTACGTTATAACGTCCACCCGCTATTATCAAGACAAGAGAACCGTTCTCTCTCTCTCTCTCTCTCTCTCTCTCTCTCTCTCTCTCTCTCTCTCTCTCACACACACACACACACACACACACACACACACACAAGGCGTCCGAAACTACTTCCTGACAAGCTTTTATTTTCCCCTACTTTTTTTTACCAACCTCGTCTCCCTCTGTAGTACCACGGATGTATCATCGTCCTGTCCCTTCCTCTCTTTAGTATCCCCACATATTTCTCTCATCGCCGATTTTGCAAAGAATCTCATTTCTTACCAGACCACTTCCTTTTCGGCAGTATTTTCTAACGTCGCATCTCAGATGCTTCGAAACTGAATATACTCTTCAGTATGGAGCGAGTTGCGCTGATTTACTATCTCAAGGTCACATGTTTCAGGCACTGTCGTCAATCCGTGTCATATGTATTCAGACAGTGAAACAGTTAATCTATCTGATGGCCGGATTACTCTGTGTAACTACGAACACGATATGATGTTGGGCGACTGTGTCTGTCATGGATATACTTCAGAAAATAAAATGGCCATCGAGAAACTGGAAATTCTCTTCCGGCAGGTCAATCTAGAACCATCTACATCTTGCGTTCATATATCTCCGTAAGTACGCGTGGTATCTGCAATAGTAACGAAAGATATTGACTGATGTGGGGAGGAATAAAACAGACAAACTTTGTCCGAACAGGCCTCCGAAAGCCCAACAGTACCGCCTGATACATACAGCCCTAGTGAGGTCAAGTGAGGAGCTACTTGTTTGAAAATTTTGGCTCCTGTTACGAAAGCTAACGACGACCTGAAGTGCGATGTGCTGACCAAATGCCCGTCCACTTGCGCATACAGTGAAGCGTATCGCTTGGGACTGACAACGCGTTGCGAGGTTATCGATGAACAGAGAGAAATAATCATACAAAAAAAGAACGACGACCATTAAAGAAGTTACATATTGGCTTAATTACGTTAAGTTCTGCGAAAAGTACTGGTTACTATGAGCCATCAGTCCTTTCGTAGCAGCCGGCCGCGGTGGTCTCGCGGTTCTAGGCGCACAGTCCGGAACCGTGCGACTGCTACGGTTGCAGGTTCGAATCCTGCCTCGGGCAATGGATGTGTGTGATGTCCTTAGGTTAGTTAGGTTTAAGTAGTTCTAAGTTCTAGGGAACTGATGACCACAGCAGTTGAGTCTCACAGTGCTCAGAGTCATTTCAATCTTTCGTAGCACCATCTCCGTTAGTCTTCGGCTTCACTTTTAGACCGCACTCGTCATTCACTCTGATGGCAATCGCACAGTTACAGCATTAATTCATCTACACCACCAGTGCATTCCAAAAGTTTATAAACGTTGCCATTTCAGAAATACCCGAAACAAATAAGTTTTAATGGCTGTGAAATAGCTGTTTTATCCTTCTTATCCCCACCCCCTCTCCCATTCCTACTTTTATCTTTGTGCACGTCTTCTGAAATTAGTCGGAAAATTTTTGCTGAACGTAAATGGTCACGCTTTGAGGACAAGCTAATGTCTGGCAAAGTACTGAGGGCCACTGATTGGGCCTTGGGCCTCCTGGTCACCTCCCACACACGTGGTTTTCATTTACTCCCCCCCCCCCCCCCCCCCCGCTCACAGTCTCCTCGCAGACGCACACATGCATTTATTCTTGCCTGTATCTCATTAAGAAAAGGGAGAGCAATTCGTGCGCTGGTGCACGACGGTCCAAATGAAGCAGCGCTTTCCTTCTGTTCATTACAGAGCCCGCGCGCCTGCTACCCACGGACCTCCTAGCCTTCCACCCATCCTCCCTCCTACTCCTTGTATGGCTCGCCGAGGTGGTGATAACAGGGCCGATCATGAAATTTAAATTAGGGATAATCGCCTCCACCTGTAGGGAGCTGCATAATTACCGACTGCCTGGCAAGGAAGAAAAAAAAAAGGACGACTCTGGCGGAGGAGACTTCTGTACGCATTCCGAAGTGCGCTTAGCCTGGCGACTGGAGGGATGCGGTTGCAGCTACGTACGCGTTGCCCACTCGCGCTCTTTCCCACCTCACGAGATAGCTGCTTCGTTTTCGCGCTGGCGAGTTTAGGCTAAATTCGCTGGCGAGTTCTGGCTAAATTTCTACTTTTGTCGCCGGCCGTGGTGGCCGAGCGGTTCTAATCCTGCCTCGGGCATGAATGTGTGTGATGTCCTTAGGATAGTTAGGTTTAAGCAGTTCTAGGTTCTAGGGGACTGATGACCTCAGCTGTTAAGTCCCATAGTGCTCAGAGCCATTTGAACCATTTTGTACTTTTGTCCATAAATTATACGAGTTCGCGATCACTGGTACTAGTTAATGTAACTTTCAGTCTAGATCGGTTTTTTAAAACTATACAGCTTTACGTGCTTCGGCTCAAGCAATCTTCGGAACTTCCATACAAGAACGTCGTAGAATTAGTAATTACTACTTACACCGGTACCATGTTTTCGTGCCAATTGTTTAGTTAGACAACCGTATTTAGGGCTGAGCACAATTACTTATACATCTACATACAAACTCTGCGAAGTGCTATGAAGTGCATGGTATAGGGTGCTTCGCACTGTAACCATGTGTTAAGAGTTTCTTCCTTTGTAAGCAGCAGACAGGAATCAAAAAGGGGAAAGGGTCTTGAAAGTCATGAACGCCTTACTAAAACTGTCTATAATTTTGCGCATATCGGTTTCCAAGATTCGTAGATAATTCTCGGGGAAAAATGTAGCACAGAAATATTTTAAGAGTAGCAAGGAATTCTAGAAAATTACAAGGCCCTAGAAGGGGAGGAGGGTATGTGATGATATGTCAATCATTACAAAATAGTCAAATTTTAGGATACTATAAGCCCATTTATCAGCATCACGTTCCACTCCCTATGCTTAACGCATGGGAAGGCTGTCACAGAGCAGGTAGTATCCTCTCCTAAGGAAGCTGGCCCACAACTGTTGCGGCTGTTGAATATCAAGCTGGTCCTACACATGTTCTATCAGCAAAGATCTGGGGATCTTGCTGCTCACAGGAGTACCTCGACATCATGCAAGCAGTTCACAGAGACGTGTGCCATTTGTGGATGAGCACTGTCCGGTTACGAAGTGGCACCACGGAACTGTCGCACGAGACATAATAAACGAGGAAGCAGGGCATCCGTGACGTACCATTTTGCCATCAGTGTTTCTCATCTCTACCAGCCGTGATCTGAAGTCATACCCGATAGCTCCCCATACGCGATAAAACCGCTGTGCCTCTCGAAAACACTGGAAGAACTGCACCTCTCCCTAAGTCGCCGCCAGGCTCGAGAACGATGGTCAACCGGGGTAGTAAAAGATCGCGATTCTTAGGTCATCGCATGGCGGCGTCATTCATGAGCAGTCTACGCTTTCCTAAATGCAAACTGCTTGAGAATTGCACTACCGCCAGCCCACGCTTGAGACGAGTCCGGCCGCTGCTAGTCTCCAACCAATACTGCTGGGTGACAGAATGCTGCACGGAGACATTACTTGCTCGATGGTGGCAGGCGCAAATATCAAGGGACTGCGATGTACTTGGTCCGCAATAACGGCGATCATCCCCTGAGGTGATCAGTTCTTCTCGACCGGAACCTTGACGACTGGACGCCTCCCCTCACGTTCCCATACAGTCAAATATTGGGCCACTGCCACGTCCTAATGCAGCAAAAACCTGAATACTGCACGATTCGAACAGCCGGCCACATGGAGACCCTCAATAAGACCCCTTTAAAACCTTATCAGGTGCCGATAACTCTGTGCCATACGTGTACACGGCATGTCCGAGCTCTGCACAGTGGTAATTCAACGTATGACGCTGTACCGCCCTGGTAGGGTACAACTCTAAACACGAACAACGCTAGTGCAGTCTGGAGGCCGTTCTACCTGTCCCAGATGATGACAATGCTAATAACTTACAAAGTCACCAGTGGTGTGTATGGTGTGTTTACGTGGACGAAGTTACACTGACACCCGACCATGTCCTGTGAGAGCTTCTCTCTTCTCGTCAGGCTGTGTATTAGGGGAGAGAAGCAAGTTAATCCCCCCCACCATCACAGAACCCGTCTCCTGGATCCGTGACTGGTAAGCTGTCTCCATATCGTTCATATGCATAGACACAAAAAGAAATTCTGTTCCACTGGTCCGAATTTAGCGAGTGCACGGATCTGCATGTGGGAGACTAAGGGGCTATCCACGAGAGGCTGCTGAGCTGCTGTGAGAACGGAGCGCAGATGGCAGGTAAATTGCTCCCTCGGGACGCAGTGCCCGGGGCGAGCCGGCAGCAGCAGCAGCAGCAGCAAGGAGAGGACTTCTACTGTCCGGCGGAGGCGCCCTCTTCCTACAAAGCTGGGCGCGAGGGGAGCAGGTAGGCGTCCGGGGCGATCAGCATAAATTTAGATCTGTCGGCGGTCCCCACCCGGCTCTGGGCCCGGGCGGGGCGGCAACATTTCAATAGCGGCCACAAAAAACCCGTCGGCCGCGCCGGGTGCATTCCTCCGACCTGCATGCAGCCCGGCCTCACTGGGTTACCGAGGCCGCGGCTCACCTGATCTCGCCGGCCGCGCCTCGCGCGGCATTATGCACAGCCTCCTCCTGCACGCACGCTTCTGCAACGCGTTGCGTCAGCGCGCAACGTAATCACCACAACGGTAACATTGGCGTTAAGGCCAACGGACTAATTATGACGCTGAAACTGATACTCAGCTGACACAATGCCTGATCCTCGGTCGACGTTCGTTAAATGACTTTCTGACGTGTCGCCAGTACGAGGGACAAGCATTGGCAAAAGGTTCACACTGCCTAGCCGGTGGCGCACTGGCGAAAAGCTTCGCAGAAGAGCTTCTGTGAAGTTTGGAAGGTAGGAGACGAGATACAGGCAGAAGTAAAGCTGTGAGTACCGAGTGTGAGTCGTGCTCCGGTAGCTCAGATGGTAGAGCACTTGCCCGCGAAAGGCAAAGGTCCCGGGTTCGAGTCTCGATCGGGCACACAGTTTTAATCTGCCAGGAAGTTTCATATCAGCACACACTCCGCTGCAGAGTGAAAATCTCATTCTGGAATACCTGAAGAGATATAGACCGTTGAAGATTCACAGCTCCCAATCTGCATTTTATTCTCACTGACTTGCTGAGGATTCGGCGCTGTCCGGATATGTACCGGGTGATCAAAAAGTCAGTATAAATTTTAAAACTGAATAAATCACGGAATAATGTAGATAGAAAGGTACAAATTGACACACATGCTTGGACTGAAATGGGGCTTTATTAGAACCAAAAAATACAAAAGTTAAAAAAATGTCCGACAGATGGCGCTTCATATGATCAGAATAGCAATAATTAGCACAAAAAAGTAAGACAGAGCAAAGACGGCGTTCTTTACAGGAAGTGCTCAATATGTCCACCATCATTGCTCAACAATAGCTGTAGTCGAGAAATAATGTTGTGAACAGCACTGTAAAGCATGTCCGAAGTTATGGTGAGGCATTGGCGTCGGATGTTGTCTTTCAGCGCCCCTAGAGATGTCGGTCGATCACTATACACTTGCGACTTCAGGTCACCCCAAAGCCAATAATCGCACGGACTGAGGTCTGGGGACCTCGGAGGCCAAGCATGACGAAAGTGGCGGCTGAGCATACGATCATCACCAAACGAATCGTACGTTCCAGCAGGTATTTATCAGCCAGGCTGGGGATGATGAGATTCTGTAACATATCGGCGTACCTCTCACCCGTCACGGAAACAGTTTTGCCGTCCAGCGCCATCTGTCGGACATTTTGTGAATATATATATATTTTTTTGTTCTAATAAAACCCCATCTCATTCCAAGCATGTGTGTCAATTTTTACCTCTCTAACTACATTATTCCGTGGATTATTAAGTTTTAAAATTTATACTAACTTTTTAATCACCCGGTCTATTAGTCCATCTGCTCCTTCCCCCCCTCCCCCCACTCTCTCTATCCATCTCCTCCTCCTCCATTTCTGTACATTTCCCCCTGCCCTCTCTCTGTCCATTTGCTATTCGCCTCGTTTGTGTCCATCTCCGTTTCCCCCTTTCTGTCTCTCTATCCATTCCATTCTCCCGCTTTCTCTCTCCACGTTGTCACACCTACCCCAAGAGGATGTTGTTGATTTTTATGCCACAGTATTTCTTTCCAGGTAGTGCAGAAAATTTGGGTCAAATCGATACAGGGATTTAGGAGGAGCTTTTTTCCCATGTGCCTTTGCCCGTGTATGCACATGTCACATATATTTCACGTGCCATTTACGTATTTCACATATATTTGTATACATAATTCAACTGTAATTCTGTTGAATTTTGGCCTGCATTTTCGGTCTGATGCAGCTCAACGTTTACAACGTCGCATCTACTGAACTATGTGTCGTACAGTGATATAATTTTGCAGGTAAATTCAGTGGCGTATGTGAATACTGTGTGCAAATGTGTCGCGAATACAGTTAGTAGTAAAGACGTTATAAATTAAAAATTAACTGCCTTATGCGGCAGTTTAACTGTATGAAAAGCGAAAATGTGGTAAGTAATAAACTTTTTTTCCTTTCATCATTATATGGGGGAGAGAGAGAGAGAGAGAGAGAGAGAGAGAGAGAGAGAGAGAGAGAGAGAGAGAGAGAGAGGGGGGGGGGGGGGGGTCACCGAGAAAAAGTTTCGTAAGGGTGTGAAGTTATAAGTAAAGTTTGTTGCAAGTCATTAAGTGCCCTCATTCTCGAATAACGGAACAATGAAGTCTGGGTATTCGTGCGTCTCGGGTTACACACCTTTTCCACACCCACTCCTTTCATAGGTAGGTGGTTTTTACCCGCGCAGCGTTTCTTTTTCACAAGAGATGGCACAGCAAATTACTAAAATGCACACGTTTTCGCTGATGCAAATCCTCGAGCGATAACGGATCTGAGGCACCAGAATCGCTTCAACACCAGTGGATGGGCAGGAACCGTCGGTAACATACTCGGAGGATTATGCGCTTTACCAAACGGTTTAACAGACGCTGTGCGCCCCCGATTTCTGCGCGGAAGTTATCTTTCCTGCTAGAGAACGTTACTCTTGCAGAATGACGAGTGCTATTTACGCATGACAAGGCACGACCTGATTTTTTACGGATCGTGCGACGGTAACACCTTGCAACGTTTCATAAGCGATGGATTGGTCGACGAGGTCCGGTAACATGGTCTTCCCGATGACCAGAGCTAAATCTGTTGGATTTCTGGCTATGGGGATATTTAAAGGCATTAGTGTATGCCCGGCCGATTCACAGTGTGCAGACGTTGCAGGAGCGCGTGAGCAATTCATGTGACACAATGTGAATGGAGTTCGGTGTGCCTGAAACAGTGCTTGATTCACTGCGAGGAAGGGTCGCCGGATGTGTGAGTCAAAACCCGCGTGTCGCAAATGTCGGGAGCATACCGCACACCGCATCGTCGAACATAGATATTGCAAGTTAGAACAGGTAGAGAAATCGGGCATGGTGGAGGACGCACTATATGGGACCGACCGCGTAACAAAATTCGCGGAACGTAAAAAAGTACAACAACATCCGAGACGCAACGAAATGTCCGCAAGAATGATTATGCTAATTATGACCTAGTTATTAAGTTTTAATCAGGTGCAGCACTAAAGGGAGCAGCATTATCACAGCAGTGCAATCAAATTTTGGTATACAAAGTTGTGTAAGTCTAAGACCACGGATCGTAGGATTTTGATCTGCAACTATCACGTCTTTCACATCTGGCAATGATTGTTAATGTGGGATTTACTGTGATTCGACGCTGCCTTAAAATGTATATCCTCACGTAACTAGCTGGATCAATCTATTCAAAGGTAGGACGAATACCGAGACCTAGTAAAACAATCTGTGGATTGACGAATGCTGTACTGCTCGGCTATATTAACTCCGTTGTCCTCTCATAAATCTGACGCTAAAAGACTCTTGCGGCAATCGGTTTTGACTACTGTACAGTTCAAACACCACTAAGTAAAGTTTCTGAAATGGCTGAGGAACGACGCAAATGTTCCCGAGGTTATCGACGTTTGAGTCCGATATATTTCGACCCAACACCTGATCGATGTCTTCTGGCCATATTGCAAAGTTTCACAGGCCAAATACAAAGCCCGAGTGACTCAGCAACATTTAAAACGCCCGAAAATTCTTCAGTATAATAAATCCGCGATTGCAATGATGAAGATGATGATGATAAATTAGATTCAATCAGTTACAATGAAAGCGCTATAGCAATAATTCTATAAAAGGACTTCTCTCTAATTAGAAGTAGCATAATTTTTCCCATTGCCCGGGTTAGATTCGAGCCATGCTCATCTCCCCTTCGCGCAATCTAGCCCGCTGGGCGATAAGCTAGATGAGTAGGTGTCATTCAATTTGTCTGTTACAAAAATTAAACTCGTTAGCACTTTAGCCTAGTTCTGTCTCTTTACTGAAGCTCTCGTCAATAGCCTGCTTATGACGAATCCAGCTCTACAAGTCGACGATACAGCAAATCTCTTGTTCCATGGGAGCGCAAACACGCAGTATTTAGAGAGAGCGAGCGAGAGAGAGAGAGAGAGAGAGAGAGAGAGAGAAAAGCAAAATTGATCCTGTATAAGAAGAGGTGTCGAGAAATAGGTTCAAAGAGCTTTGAAAGGAGCTCCTCGACAGCTGAACGAAGGGAAAGTCGTCAGGGAAAGCAGACAAAGCAGTTAGCACACAGCGGTACCGCAGCCGTGCTCGGAGCTCTGAGACATAAACAAACCGGTCAGGGTGCCGCTTTTGACACGTGTATTTTATTGAGACCAGCTATATAACACACGTACCACATATCGGTTACCATCCCAATATCATTAACTCACTGTTAGCCTTGTTCGGGGACGTCTTCGTTACTGTAAACAACAAACCTTTTTTTTTAACTTAATAAACCTCCTGCACATGTAGGTATTTTTCCACAACACATATTCCTTGCCAAAGTCAATCCATCCGTACTGCTCCTGTTATCGCATTTCCGGAAGGCAACCATAATTTTCTAAATTCGTCACCAATTAGCTAGGCGTGAGCGTGGTGTATTCTACAAAAACGGAACTTTTTTCTTATTTCGGTTGCAACTTATCACAAAATCTACTCAACCCGTTTGCATATGAAAGTCATCTAATGTTACGTTCTTAGACAGCGGTCTCACATGCGCATATGTTATCCAATACAGGATAAACGTAATAACACCCGTGAGAAACGATAACCTTCACACACTCCATACGTGATCTGCCTTCAATTAGTAACAAACTCAACTAAAAAGCAACCACTACATTGAAATTTAACGGTATAAATATCCAACGTAGGCGGTTGCATTTTATGAGTAAATATGCTACTAAACTGCTAACAGTTACTTGCCTGTCAGAAGCAACGTAATTTACATGCAGGGTGGCCAAATTAAAGCGAAATATACATCTTGTTCGTTCTAAACGGAAATTATAATTCAGATTGTGAAAAAAAAGCATCTTCGAGTATTCAAAATAGTTGCAATACGTAACACAGCCTAACACGTCTTGTGGTCTAGAACAAGTATGCACTACTTGGGAAGTGTAACCTGTCGTCACTGAGACTTTCTTGAAGATCGCTTCATTATCGAAACTGATAATCTTAATAACAATTTACGATCAAGAAATAAGTCGTATTTCACATTCAGAGCATGGGCTCCAGGGCTCCACAGCTTACGAAGTTTTATACACAGAAGCGCCAAAGAAACTGGTATAGGTATACGTGTTCCAATAGAGATGTGAACAGACGAAATACGGCTCTGCGGTCGGCAACTCCTGTAGAAGCCAAGTGTCTGGCACAGTTGTTAGATCGGTTACTGCTGCTACAATGGAATGTTATCGAGATTTAAGTGAGTTTGAACTTGGTATTATAGTTGGCGCACGAGCAATGTGATACGGCATCTCCGAGGTAGCGATGAAATGGGGATTTTCCTGTACAACCATTTCACGACTGTACCGAGAATATCAGGAATCCGGTAAGACATGAATCACTGACATCACTGCGGCCGGAAAAAGGTCCTGCAAGAAAGTGATCAAGGACGACTGAAGAGAATCGTTCATTGTGATAGAAGTGCAACCCTTCCGCAAACTGCTGCAGATTTCAATGCTGGGCTATCAACACGAGTCAGCGTGCGAAACATTCAAAGAAACATCATCGATATGGACTTCCGGAGCCGAAGGTCCACTCGTGTACCCTTAATGACTGCACGACACACAGCTTTGCGCCTCTTCTGGGCTCATCAAGGACCGTCTATGAGTGGAAACATGTTGCCTGGTCGGACGAGTCTCGTTTCAAATTGTATTGAACGGACGGATGTGAACAGGTATAAAGACCTCATGAATCCATGGACCCTGCATGTCAGCTGTTGACTGTTCAAGCTGGTGGAAGCTCTGTAATGGTGGGGGACGTGAGCAGTTGGAGTGATATGAGACCCCTGATACGTCTAGATAGGACTCTGATACGTGACACGTTCGTAATCATCCTGTCTGATAACCCACATCCATTCATGTCCATCGTGCATTTTAATGGACTTGAGAGATTCCAGCAGGACAAGGCGACACCCCACAAGTCCAGAATTGCTACTGAGTGGCTCCAGGAACACTCTTCTGAGTTTAAACACTTCCGCTGGTCACCAAACTCCCCAGACATTATTGAGCATGTCTGGAATGTTTTGCAACGTGCTGTTCAGAAGAGATCTCCACCTCCTCGTACTCTTATCGATTTCTAGACAGCCCTGCAGGATTTATAGTGTCAGTTTCCTCCACCACTACTTCAGACATTAGTCGAGTCCATGGCTCGTCGTGTTGCGGGCCTTCTGCGTGCTCACGGGGGACCTCCACGATATTAGGCAAGTGTACCAGTTTCTTTGGCTCTTCAGTGTTTTATTCTCATCCGCTTCATACCGCCTACAGTCACTCGTCTTGACGTAACTCGATCGACAAAAATGTGGAATCGAATTGGCAACTGTATGACATATTCCCTTGTTGGGCACGCCAGGCGTTCTTCCGCCCTTCTCTTGGCAGTGGCTTGTGGAAATGGTGAATACTTTCTGCGGGAGAGACGCTTATTCGCATTAAGTTGTGGGGCACAGCGCGTCTGGCTGGAAGAGCGCCGCAGAGTTGCGCGGTGGACGGCGGCCAAGCTGGCTGGCTGGGTCACTGTGTCCTCGACGCAGCGCGCATGCGCAGACCGTGGGCGCGCCGTACTCGAGGAGCGCGCTCACGTTCGCTGTTTCCGTGGCATTGAACCCTCCGCCAGCGACCGCCGCCTCTTGCAAAACTCCGCGGCAACGCAACTATCCTTCCGTGGCCACGGTGACCGCTACTGCAGGTGTAAACTTGGCGTAAGGAAAAGCAAAGTAAGTCGGGCAGTGACAACGTGACGACTTTGTTAATACGAGGGGTGTTTATTAAGCAACGCAACACTTTTTTTGTCGACCATTTCGGTTGAAAAAAATGCAGAATTTGCTGTGGAAAATCGTAGAATATTTCCGCTTCGGCCCCTATCCTATAGTTTAGTGAAATTCCGATATGTGGCGACGATATATGTAGCCTTCAAATGTCGCTTGTAACGGAGGCGCGTTCCAAGCAGAGATCTGTCATTCTGTTTCTTTTGACGGAAAACCAGAGCATCGCAGATATTCATAGGCGTTTTGCAGAATGTGTACAGAGAGCTGGCTGGCTGTGAACAAAAGTAAGCAGAGTCGTTGGACGAGGTGTCTGTTCATCACTGGAACAAGGTCGCGCAAACAACACTCTCATTCGAGGTCATCGACGGATCACAATCAGACACCTCGCTGATCTACTGGACAAAGCCAGGTCTCACACAAGTCTGCGCACCACAGAGGAGCTCGCAAAACTTCATTGGGCTGTCCTACCTCACCCACCCTACGGCCCATGTCTCGCACTTCCCCGACTTCCATCTGTTTGGCCCAATGAAGGATGCAGTCCGCAGTACGCGGATGGTGCAGACGACGTCTACCAGTAGAGTGCTACTATGCGGGCAGACAGACCCGCCCTCTAGAGTGGCGTAAGACCGTCGTACTGAACGGAGATTATGTTGATAAACAGAGTTTCGTAGTCAAAAGACTGGGGAATACTATGGTGTAATGACATGCTGAATAAAAACCAACCTGCTTTCAGTAACAAAAAAAAGTGTTTCATTACTTACTGAAGGCCCACTCGTAGTTTAAATTGTTTCAGGTTGCATTTCGAATGGTTCAGATGGCTCTGAGCACTATGGGACTTAATTTCTTAGAACTTAGAACTACTTAAACCAAACTAACCTAAGGACATCACACACATCCATGCCCGAGGCAGGATTCGAACCTGCGACCGTAGTGGTCGCGCGGTTCCAGACTGCAACGCCTAGAACCGCTCGGCCACCCCGTCCGGCTGAGGTTACATTTGACGACCCACATTAGATCCAAGCGCAATAACCAGGTAGATCATCATCAACAGAACAGAAAAAGCGCACAGTTTACACTACGACATATACCTTTTTTTTACGACGCTCTGCAATTCAAAGAGAACTTAACATCCCTACACGCATTTTAAACGAACTTCCGGTCGATGTCCGTTTCGTGACTTTTGGTTTGTAGGCAGGTACCAGGAAACAATACGCATTGAACTTCCGTGTCAAACGTGCGCGTGAATGACAATATTTTGCCCACTATAGTCAATGAAATGCTGTAACTTTACTGAAAGTGGGTTCGGTGATGCTTGTACTAGTTGTTTTACACTGTCGTTTATACTTTGTACATGAGTCGAGCACCAACGTGCTACATAATCGACGATCGTGCTAAATTATGTGAACTTAATGTAATGTTACTTTCGCTTAATGTCCGCGGCTCGTGGTCTTGCGGTAGCGTTCTCGCTTCCCGCGCACGGGGTCCCGCGTTCGATTCCCGCAGGGGTCAGGGATTTTCTCTGCCTCGAGATGACTGGGTGTTGTGTGTCTTTCATCATCATTTCATTCTCATTCACTCGCAAGTCCCCGTAGTGGCGTTAAAGAACTTGTGGAGCGGCGGCCGAACCGTCCCGCGAAGCGTCTCCCGGCCACCAATGCCACACGCTAATTATTATTCGCTTAATATCCACAGACAGGTCCATCCTCATCACAAATTTTCCCACAAACGCTTCGTATCGATAGGCTGATCGTGCGAGCGCTTTAATCGAAGTATGAAATATCCGCACGACACTTCCGTGTCGTAACTATGCCATCGGTCGATGACCAAAACATGTTTCCGCGAAATCAAGCTCATTCAACACATGTGACTGGTTGCTGTCATTTCAATAAATGTTCATGACAGTATATGTTTGCTTGACCGTGTGGATGGCGACACGACGATCGAGGAGGATGGGTCTCGCAGACGAAATTTGCGTAAACACTCGAAGAATTTGGAAACCAAAGAAATACTTTGCAATTTCGATCAATTTATTTCAGCTATTTTTCGAACATAGGGCGAATTATCTTTCTTGAAAATGACGTCATCCCCAGGAAGACAATAGTCATCAGGGATTCGTATCCAACCCGGAGTGCCTTTCCACAGGATTAATGGCCTTAGGTACACCAAAAGAACCTTACCCTTCGCCATAACGCAGTCCCCTAGGCACGGGTTCCGTCTCCGCAATTGCAAAGTGCGACACTCGTGTGCACAGTAGGCATATCTTACATTTCCTTCTTGCTCATTTGTCACTTCCGCGGGCAGGCTACCAAGTAGACGCAGGTCAAGTTCCTGATCTTCAGACGTAGTACGTATACGACAACACGCAGAAGACAGGCAAGAAAATAAAAGAGGTTTAAGTAATTACGAACGTGAGATGTTTGACGAATGACTTTGGCGCGAGGAGCAGTTGCGGCTGGGGCTACGTTCTTAATGTGAGTTTTCTTATTACTGATATTTTCGATGACACAGCTGGTGATGGTGTGTTCACCTTCTCTGAAGAATAACGACAGGAGATGATATGCGTATTCTGGAAGGAGAGGATGAAATCGTGTAGTAGTTACTTTTACATTTAACTCCAAAAAGCTGCTATGAAATTTTATTTTTATTTTTAACAATTTCGTCATCTCCAAGCAGACTTTTGCCCTTAAAATGATATGTATATCTACTTTAAGCTTTAAAGGCTGCATAACGATGACGAAATAGACCAAACCAGTTGCAGTGAAATAAAGTTATATATTGGTTTTTTGGTGATTTATGTGAAACTGTCGTTTATTAAATTAGTTGGCAGCTGATGTCTAGGACCTAAAGTTCCTACATTGTCGCAACAAGTACTCCTGCACGCAGTCGCTCTCGGTGGCGTTAGAAATCATTTTAGTCTCTATCTCCTAAAAAAGTCACGTAAACATCTGAAATCATATACTGCATAATTCTCTGTAGTTTCTCTAAGCATGTCAAAAAATTAAGACCACAGTAACGTTGATTTTCTCATGAGAAAAAAGGTTTAAACTTATCACATCATACATCGAAAACAGTTGAACTCGCTAACAACATTTTTTTTCTTGTTTTGGTCACCAAAACATCCCTCGGGCAATGGCCCTTCCGAATCTGCGCATCGCACTATATTTGATGCGTGCGGCTTTTTGTTTTTCTTTAATTTCGTCAACATTTAACTCATAACGGGTACAGGGTGAGCAAAATACAAGTGGACATGTGAGTATTTAAGGCACCTTAGATAGGCAATGCAACTTAAATACTTTGCGCCCTAAGTTGAGTCGGCGTAAGTTGGTCCCCGGCAGTTGCAGTGAGCCTGGCGCGCGCGGAAACTTCGTCGGACTACCTAAACCAATAACATAATGCTATTTTGTAAATGTCCCTACGGCAACGTCTCAGCGCTGCAAGCTCTCAGGGATCTTCGACGGCCTCAACTCCAGCCGTATAATGCAAGTTGATTTACCTATCTTAAAGTGCACGAAATACTCTCCAGACCATTTTTATTTTCCCCACCCTGCAGTTTGAAGTATCTATTCTCTAAAATTATCGACCCAAAACTCTGAATCTCACATATGGTATAGATCTCTACAGTGTCTCCCCTATGTCCC
Organism: Schistocerca gregaria; assembly: GCF_023897955.1. Taxonomy (NCBI): domain Eukaryota; kingdom Metazoa; phylum Arthropoda; class Insecta; order Orthoptera; family Acrididae; genus Schistocerca; species Schistocerca gregaria. The sequence continues at coordinate 741,365,976 of NC_064922.1, forward strand.
TCTCCTAAGTACTTTCCATCGCACATCGTGGGTATGTGGTAATAATGGTTTGACGAGTCAAGGTTCTTCAAAACATTTACGAGGTGTAGGTGGTCGGTATGAAAGGTGGGTATGCGATAATGTTAGAAAAGGACTGGGGTATGAGGGTGATGCAGACAGCTTGTCAGTCGCTAGAACGCATCCATCTCATTTAGGAGCTGCTCACAACAAATGTGGCTCCACAGTATATTTGCCGTTAGTGTATAAGACTTGCCTCAATGTTTAGTGCATGTTCCATGTTACTGTTGCGTTTTTGGCGTTTTCACTACTTTCATGTTCGCCTCCACAGTTCGGTCTTGTGCTGAGTATGCCAAAGTACGAATAAATAGCAGAAGCACCTATCTGCGTAAACGTCGCCACGTGCCCGACAGCGGAGACTTGCTAGGAAGCAGCTGTGTGCCGAGCCAAGTCCTGAGTTATGCTGTAACGCAAGGCTGGGTCGTAATCCGACTGAATAGGTGGGCGAACGTGTAGGCGTGAAGCGACTAAGCGACACGCCGAGCTACGCCAGGTGCAGCTGCGCTCCCTGCGTGCGACCAAGCCGAAACTCTAGACTGGGAATCGCCTCTTAATGATTGCGGCTCACAGACCCGGGATCAGAATGAGACGATCTTCAAGTTCGTCTGTCTTCCTTTCAGAGGATAAAAGATTTCTGCTCTGACTGCACCCTAAGTCGTCCAGCGGGCAGGTAACTTCAACCAGTTCTGGGAAACCATACAAGAGGCTCAATACGAAAGGTACAAGAAATTGACTCTCTTTCCTCGAGAAATAAAGTGGTCGTTTACATTATAGCCTATTCCGGCACTACCTTTATTGCGTCACAAAAAATGAGACGTGGGCGGTTCGGGCTACGAGTATTTAACTCTAATCAAATCAACGTTTTACTGGTCTCCGTCGCATTTAGGAGGATACGAGCTCCACCTTCCTTCGTGAGAGTTAAAGTCTCTTGTTATCATAAACGGGCATCTTCAAACGTGATCAGTTCCACAGCCGTTGGCCCACGGAACATTAACTTTCTTGCTCCTGCAATAAAACAACACATCAAAAAGCAAATAAGCATTACGGCTGGAGCAAGGTTTCCTTCTATAGCTGAGAATGTCTATATATAACTATTCTGTTGGTTAATGCCAAACCAGAATATTCCACTCTAAACATGTCACTCGAAAAGAGAAGTTACTCGATGATATGACAGTCTCAAATTAACTCAACACCTAAAGTACCAGTCGTACTCTCACACATAACACAGCGCCTTTTTTAAATTCTGGACTTTTAAAATTACTGTAGATGCAACTAGCACACACTAACTCGCCTTCTCTGCAAGAGCATCCACTGTAGTAATACCACATTTGCGCAACCTTAATCGACCATCTCCGGAGACTTCGATGCATGCACAGGACAGTATCCCTGAATTAACTTCGAGCGCACATTCTGTTGCAGGCTCACGAATTTCATTTCTGGAACAACGACGTAGTGTATAGCTTCAAGCCCACTGGGGTTTGCACAATTACCAAGAGACACTCAATGTATTTCGGAAGGTTACGAGGCACTGCCAAGTTAAAACATTGTATCAGTCACAACAGGACATTATGCTGATACAGAAGGTTACTTAGTAAGCCGCAGTACTTGGTACTGACGTCGGACAGGACTGAAAGGTTTCGCAAGATCCAGTATTCCAAAGATCGTTTGTCTGGCGGTGAGTTACTAAAGAACGGATGATTCATTCAGCACGAAGCAGAAGTCGGCACATCCATCGACCTTCAGCTTATACGAGTTGCAGAAAAGTAAATCGTTTTATCTGTACAGGATATAAATCATCCATTTTCCCCTTAGCATTACCTCGTTTTGCAGGGTGCAGTTCTTTTATTTGCTTCTGTAGCCAGATGCATTTCCTTATGCCTCAATATCTTACAGTAACGAAGAAATATTAACCATGCCATCAACCTGTGAATCTCGAAAACTCTATTCTGTGCGCGGGTTTATCTGAATGTGGGAAATAGACCAGCATAGCATCACCTAAATGACACTTGTGAAACACATAAAAGCCAGAGTCTGGTTGGCCGGTGTAAAATTTAGTAACGAGCGAGGTAGCGCTGTGGTTGAATTGATTCTCATACGGAAGGCTTTCAGATTCCCGACCCACAAACCATCCTCATTTAGGTTTGCAGGGTTTATCTGAATGTGGTGTGGCAGTAAAAGTCGGAATCTATGTGCAACAGAGCAACGGTCGTTTTATTCCCCTGTCGTTGTCCGACTGACTTAGGGCTTCTTGTTTACTTTTACTGACTTGCACGGAAATCTCTGTCTTTCATTTCTTATATTCGCTTTTAGGTTTTCCTCCCACTCTCAAAGTTCTCCTTCGTGTTGATCTACAGAATCAGCTCATACAGGTAAATTACAATTATACAGCTTGTCAAACATCTGTACAAACTGCTGTATAGTGTACGCAACACAAACTGAAAGGAATGTAGAAATACTTGCACATATGGTCCAGAACTCATCTATTTCAGAACAACAGCTGTCTCTAAGTCTGTGTTATGACGATGAAAAGAATCTTTCATGAGGCTAAGTATAGGCGTCAGGCAGTGTATGCCTGGGAACTATGCAGGGTTAGGCAGAATATACCAAAACTCCTTGCGCACTGTACTTGCGAAGTTGTTAGAAAATCTTTCATTGGACACACTGGTTTCAATGTGATCCATACACTATGACGCCGTACCGAGTCATTCCCTTTCGAAATGTCTTACCAGATTTTTACTTTTGTAGTGTTCGAAATCACATGGAATGAATTTCGAACAAACACTCTGAAATTTTGGAAACTGAAATAAGTACGGGATTTCAAAGATACAAAGGGGAGAAACACAAGAGGTCTAGCGCAAATGTCATTGGTTTAAATGGCTCTAAGCACTGTGGGTCTTAACATCTGAGGTCATAGCCCCCTAGACTTAGAACCACTTAAACCTAACTAACCTAAGGACATCACACACATCCATGCCCGAGGCAGGATTCGAACCTGCGACCGTAGCAGCAGCACGGTTCCGGACTGAAGCGCCTAGACCAGCACGGCCACAACGGCCGACTGTACTTGCAATAGAGGACGAAACACTATTACATATTTATGAAATGGTTTTCCCTGCGTCAGTCAATTTTTACAAACTTTATTAGCATGATGCGTTTCAGCAGCCTTCAGAAATCATCAGAGGCACTACTTTTACATGTACATTAAATTAACGTGAATTATGAGGAGGATGATTTGCCCCGTGTGCCAGTGAAGTTATGCGCCGAAATTTAGCCATGTACAGAAACATTAATTAATTTTACTGTATACCATACCTGAAGTTAATTTTACTGTATACCATACCTTAAGCGAGTTGTATGTTTAAATCATTTCATTATTGTGTTTACTTAATTTTTTTGCTGGAAAGTTACGTGTCTTGCACACAAAGAGTAGTAATAAACATCTGAATGTGAAAGTGTTAAGTGATCATGCTGTGTTTACCACTGTACTCCGTGTGCCAAAAAATATTTCTCCAAAATGTTAGTAAAGAAATTAATAAAATTATTTAAACATACAACACAATCGAGGTATACAGTAAATAAATGAATCTTTCTGTACAGGGTTAAAATTTGGCACATAATCTCAACTGGTAGACCCAGCAAATAACGTTCATCACACTTCAGACAATGCACATGTAACTGTAATACACTTGATGATCGAAACATGCTGCCCAAACGTAGTAATGATTATCAATAAAAAATGACTGAAGTAGAAAATTTTCGTAAATTTATAATATAGTCGCTGACTCCCATCAATTTCATATAACATCGATAGATTTAAGTTTACAATTATTATATGCTTAGAAAACGCGGCTTCGTTCGCATGGGTCAGAGCAACCGTTGTAATGGATTTAGGGAACGTAGCCATAAGTCGTAAGTGTTTTTATTTATTTTAACTAGTTTCGTTCACCAGAATTGAGCACCCTCATATATTCAACGCCCTAGTAGGCAACAGGTTGCTAGTTAAAACCTCTCGCGACTGCCGAGCGAAGCGGGTCAAAATAAATAAAATAATAGGTGACCTATGGCTATACACCCCGTCTACGAACTGTAAACCGGAATTCAGTGCTCCGCGTTGAGAAAGAGAAACACAGAGAACGGGAAAGAGAGAGAGGGAGAGAGTTGCACAGTGCCAGGGACGCAGTTATGTCAGTGGGGCCGCGCGTGGGTGAGCACCGTAGTATTTCTGCGGGAACAATGCGACCTGCGCGGAGGCTGCTGTCGGCGTTGAATCACTGGCCCGCTGCCCTTGACTGCGCAGACGTCAGCATTCCGCGGCAGGGTGCGCCGGCAAGCGCGCGTCTCGACAGGTATAAGCGATGCGACGCTGTTCCCGGAATAGACCCCGCACTGCTCTCTCACCCACAGCAATGCAAAAGCGGGCCGCGCTGTTGCTTCATACGGATAGGGGCGCCGCACGTTTCGGGAAAAAGACTCGCGTGCGGATTGCGCGCGGTGGCGCAACGCCGGCGCACGGAGACTGAGTGCCACCCCAGGCGGGTTACACACCCAACTAGGTCAGCCGCGGTGACGGTCGCTGGCGAAACGGAAAGCCGCTCTGACGGTGAGTAACGCTTCGTCGAAAACATATTCACCGACGGGGCTCGGCATCACTGTTGCCGGAAATCGTAACCATTCCGTGTGGGTCTATTTGGCGCTCTAACTTCCATCAACACTATTTTTTTGGTCGTCGCAGGCCAATTAAGGACCACGTCAAGGTAACTACACTCCCGGAAATTGAAATAAGAACACCGTGAATTCATTGTCCCAGGAAGGGGAAACTTTATTGACACATTCCTGGGGTCAGATACATCACATGATCACACTGACAGAACCACAGGCACATAGACACAGGCAACAGAGCATGCACAATGTCGGCACTAGTACAGTGTATATCCACCTTTCGCAGCAATGCAGGCTGCTATTCTCCCATGGAGACGATCGTAGAGATGTTGGATGTAGTCCTGTGGAACGGCTTGCCATGCCATTTCCACCTGGCGCCTCAGTTGGACCAGCGTTCGTGCTGGACGTGCAGACCGCGTGAGACGACGCTTCATCCAGTCCCAAACATGCTCAATGGGGGGACAGATCCGGAGATCTTGCTGGCCAGGGTAGTTGACTTACACCTTCTAGAGCACGTTGGGTGGCACGGGATACATGCGGACGTGCATTGTCCTGTTGGAACAGCAAGTTCCCTTGCCGGTCTAGGAATGGTACAACGATGGGTTCGATGACGGTTTGGATGTACCGTGCACTATTCAGTGTCCCCTCGACGATCACCAGAGGTGTACGGCCAGTGTAGGAGATCGCTCCCCACACCATGATGCCGGGTGTTGGCCCTGTGTGCCTCGGTCGTATGCAGTCCTGACTGTGGCGCTCACCTGCACGGCGCCTAACACGCATACGACCATCATTGTCACCAAGGCAGAAGCGACTCTCATCGCTGAAGACGACACGTCTCCATTCGTCCCTCCATTCACGCCTGTCGCGACACCACTGGAGGCGGGCTGCACTATGTTGGGGCGTGAGCGGAATACGGCCTAACGGTGTGTGGGACCGTAGCCCAGCTTCATGGAGACGGTTGCGAATGGTCCTCGCCGATACCCCAGGAGCAACAGTGTCCCTAATTTGCTGGGAAGTGGCGGTGCGGTCCCCTACGGCACTGCGTAGGATCCTACGCTCTTGGCGTGCATCCGTGCGTCGCTGCGGTCCGGTCCCAGGTCGACGGGCACGCGCACCTTCCGCCGACCACTGGCGACAACATCGATGTACTGTGGAGACCTCACGCCCCACGTTTTGAGCAATTCGGCGGTACGTCCACCCGGCCTCCCGCATGTCCACTATACGCCCTCGCTCAAAGTCCGTCAACTGCACATACGGTTCACGTCCACGCTGTCGCGGCATGCTACCAGTGTTAAAGACTGCGATGGAGCTCCGTATGCCACGGCAAACTGGCTGACACTGACGGCGGCGGTGCACAAATGCTGCGCAGCTAGCGCCATTCGACGGCCAACACCGCGGTTCCTGGTGTGTCCGCTGTGCCGTGCGTGTGATCATTGCTTGTACAGCCCTCTCGCAGTGTCCGGAGCAAGTATGGTGGGTCTGACACACCGGTGTCAATGTGTTCTTTTTTCCATTTCCAGGGGTGTATTTATTCACTATCGGTACTATCATCATCATTGGAAACATTAATTTTCAATATTTTATACATCGTCGATTAAGTGTCAATGTGAAGCTCTTATTTTCACAGTTTTCTCCCGCACCTTGTAAAAATCTGCAATCGAAGCAGGAATATCTTTAAAAAGCAAAACGGCCTCGCGGTTTCTACATTCTAGTTTTAAGTTTCTGTAATGCCATCCTGTATAAATGTATTAATGGGAATGCAGCCAGTCCACGAACTGCAGAAAATATACCCAACATCTGAAGAGGGGCAGCAGCCCCACAGTTGCAGGGGCAACACTTTGAATGACTGACTGATGTGGCCTTGTAACACAACCAAAACGGCCTTGCTGTGATGGTACTGCGAACGGCTGAAAGCAAAGGAAACTACAGCCGTAATTTTTCCCGAGCACATGCAGCTCTACTGTACGGTTAAATGATGACGGCGTCCTCCTCGGTAAAATATTCCTGGCATTCGGATCTCCGGGCGGAGACTACTCGGAGGATGTCGTCACCAGGAGAAACAAAATTGGCATTCTACGGATCGGAGCCTGTAAAGTTAGATCCTTTAATCGGGCCGGTAGGTTAGAAAATTTAAAAAGAGAAATGAGTAGCTTGAAGTACATAAAGTGTGAAGTCCAGTGGTAGGAGCAACAGAACTTCTTGTCAAGTGAATACAGGTTTATAAATACAAAGTTAAGTCGAAACAAGGTCCCGCGAGAAGACGATGTTCCGTCAGAACTTCTGATAGCCATGGGAGATGCAGCCATGACACAACACTTGTAACTGGTGTGCAAGATGTATGAAACAGGCGAAAGACTCTCAGACGTCAAGAAGAATGTGGCAAATGCAATTCCAAGAAAGCAGTTGCTGACAGGTGTGAAAATTGAAGTCGTGACTGCAAAATACTAACACGAATTCTTCACACAAGATTGGAAAAACTTTTAGAAGCCGAAATTGGGTAAGATCAGTGTGATTGACGGAGACATGTAGGAACACGCAGGCAATACTGACCTTATCTTAGAAGATAGGTTAGGGAAAGACAAACCTACATTTATAGCTCATGTAGACGTAGAGCCAGCTTTGACAATGTTGACTGGAATACTCTGTGAAATTCTGAAGGTAGCAAGGATAAAATACGGGGAGAGAAAGGCTATTTACAACTTGTACGGAATTCAGACGGTACTAATACGAGTCGAGAAGCATGAAAGGAAAGCAGTGGTTGAGAAGGCAGTGAGACAGGGTTTAGCGTATACCCGATGCTATTCAATCTGTACACTGAACACACGGTAACAGAAAAGTTCGTTGAAAACAAAACTTAGAGGTTTACCGATGACATTACAATTCTGTGACAGCAAAGGACTTGCAATATCAATTGAACAAAATGGATGGTGTTTTGAAGAGAGGATATAACATTAACAAAAGCAAAACCAGGATAATGGAATGTAGTCGAAATAAATCAGGTGATGCTAAAGAATGAGATTAGGAAACGAGACAAAGTAGTAGATGAGTTTTGCTATTTAGGCAGCAAAATAACTAATGTCTGCCGAAGTAGAGAGGATATAAAAAGTAGTCTGGCAATGGCACGAAAAATATTTGTGTAGAAAAGAATTCTGTTAACATCGAATATAGATTTAAGTGTTAGGACGTCTTTCCTGAATGTATTTGTCTGAAGTGTAGCCATGTATGGAAGTGAAACATGGCCAATAAACAATTTAGATAAAAGAGAATAGAAGCTTTCAAAATGATGCTGAAGATTAAATGGGTCGATCACGTAATTAGTGAGGAAGTTCTTAGTAGAACTGAGGAAACAAGAGATTTGAGGCACAATTTGACCGAAAGAAGGCCGGCCTTGTGGCCGAGCGGTTCTAGGCGCGTAAGTCCGGAACAGCGCTGCTGCTACGGTCGCAGATTCGAATCCTGCCTCGAGCATGGATGTGTGTGTTGTCCTTGGGTTAGTTAGGTTTAAATAGTCCTAAGTCTAGGGGACTGATGACCTCAGATGTTAAGTACCATAGTGCGTAAGGCCATTTTTTGACCGAAAGAAGGGATCGATCGATAGGACACATACTGAGACACTAAAGGCAGACCAAGAGACGAATGAAGTAAGGAGATTCAGAAGGATGTAGGTTACAGTGGTTATTCAGAGATCAAGAGGCTCACACAGGATAGAGTGGCGTAGAGTAGGTGCATCGAACCATCGTTGGACTGAAGACCACAACAACAACCGTAAATTCGGAGAATAATTTTTTCACGCTACCAGTTTCGGTGCCTTACTGGCACCATCTTCAGGCCCCCATACATAAAACGAGATAAGCTATCCAGTCGTTTGTGACTGCTAAAGGAACAGCTATATCAAATTGGTTTCCGTAGATACCTTCACAATAGACGTGGACACTTCACACACCTAAGGGGATCATTTGATCTGTGATGTATTCACGTCTATTGAGAAGAAATCTACGAGAAACGAGTTTGATATAATGATTGTTTAGTAAGCACAAATGACTGGATGGCTTTTTCTGGTTTCGTGTACAGGAGCCTAAAGATGGTGCCAGTAAGTGATCGAAAAAGGTAACGCAATAACATTATTCCATAGATTTACAGCTGCTGGATGTCTTTTTTCTGGACAAGATTCTAATTTTAGTTTTCTGCTGAGAAATAGGTCATCAGAACGGCTGTTACGTTAAGCTAATAGTTGTCTTTACTACTGTCAAAATTCTGATTCGTAAACGTAAGATACTTTTAACAGCATCTCAGCTGGCCTCGCTATGCTGCCGTCGAACTCTTACGACTAAAGCAGTCATCAGTCCAATGTGCATTTATGCACCTTAAACCTGCATCCTTTGAGACAAGGTACGCCACTGTCCTCCACCGTCTCCGTTGCCCCAGTGGTGCTGTTCCCTCATACTTAACGAGAGGACCTATTGTGGTAGTTTGATACTGAATGAGTCAGTTCTGGAGGCATACTCAGACAGCTTAGAGGATAAGTCGACTGTTCGCGAAAAGCGCGAAATTCGGTGTAGCGCAATTTTCCATTACTCACGACGTACAGAATCTGTACTACAAACCTTTAGTGTGATCCTACTTGCAACTAAACCACCAAAGACGTCATTAGACGTGACGAAAGGGAATGGGCTGGTATCGTGTAATCATGCATGAATTGCATTGCAATCGGCTTATGCAATTAACGATTTTCAAACACGTTCGCCAGTTCATTGCACAAGAAGTTTAGGTACGTTCTAGCAACCTTGCGTGGTGCTGAGGAGAATATTACCCGACGTCTCCAGCCATTTTTCGCCAGTTTAAACATCACGTCACAGACGTACAGCTATTACCGTGAAACAAATCAGTTCTAGGATACATGTAGACACCGAACTGGTGGCACAGAATCTGAGCAGTGAAGTAGTTCACTACTCCACAAATACCATATTACACAAATATCATGGATGTTAGGCTAAACACGAGTAATAAAATTCTAGTACTCACAAGGTCATATCCTAGAACTCAAAAAGATGAGTGGAAAGTGACGCGCCGTTCCATAACGGGGTAACACATAAAAAGAGAATGAGTCGACACCTTCAGGGAGTGAAACACTAGAGCCTTACGGAATTGCCGCACTGCATATGACACTGGATTCGTATTTGGGAAGCGAGGTATTCAAATCCTGTTCGTCCATGGTAAATTATAGTTTTAGCGGATTCCCTAAAACATTTATTGAGAATTCATGGATAGTTCCTTAAATATGGCCATGGACGAGTCCTTCTCAATCCTCGCCTGAATTAGTACTTCGTCTACAATGACGGAAATTCCAACTTTCTTCCATCGCTGAGTGATATGGCGCAGTCGTTAAGAGACTGGACTCATTTGGCAGAACGGTGGTTGAAATCTCGCATGTGAGCATCCACATTCAGTTTCTCTCTATACCGCTTAAAGTATGGATCTTTCGAGAAGACTACGATCGATTTCGTCTCCAGATCCGCGAGTGTGATTTAGAAGCCGCTCAACCCCAATCCGCGCTTCGCCCCAGCTACAAAAGGTCTTGTCGACGACGAGACGCTAAATTTTAAATCTTGCTTCCTTTCCTTTCCTTTCCTCCCTCACTGCATAAATCAGTAATGCTATCCTCGAACCGATGCCTACTTTCAACAGTGCAGTGCTTTAGTTTGCATGGTCATACTGAAGGTGGTACGCCTTCACCTTCCGCTGACCTTTGAAGTCACTCCGCCAGCTATACGTGGACCTCCAGTTTAATGTGGATTCCGAATAATTTTTCACGAATCACTGCTGAGTTGAAAGAAGCGATAAGTTCTAGGGCGCACTTGCATCGGATGCTAGACCGATGGATTGGTATCTAGCATTTATTCACTTTTTTATCTGTTATAGTTTATTTATGATTATTTAATACAGCGTAACCTCGCCAAATTACACGCTTAATGCAAGATTTGCCAGTGGTAGGATACAAACCCACTCACGCATCCGAACAGATTGGTCCACACACGAGATAAACAACGAACAGAATTTGACAGCCGTGACATCAGAGGCAGATGACTGGATTTTAGTATCCGGCAACGCTTTCGATGCAGACTCAATCTAAACACATATGCAGTTGGGGGTGGTCTCTCGCCGCGGGCGCCACACAAGTTCTAGGCGACGCCACACTGGCCAAGCTGTGTCACAAGGGCGTGGCAGTCGCCTCCCTACCCGGGATAGACGGCAGATTCAGCCCTCTCCTGCTACTATACCTATACTGTTTAGCAGCGAAACCTAGCTGACCGCCTCAACGGCGACGAACTATGCTAGCATACTTAAATTTTTCACACGAAATCAGCATCCGTTACTGATGTCTGTGGTGTCTAAAATTCTCGGCTACGACCTGGTTTTCCGAGTGTAGACTGGCGTTACACCCGTCGAATGAATGGACGATGAGGACAGCTTCACACAGCAGGTTGCTGGTAGCGGGTGCCTCGGCAGCGCAGTTTGCAAAGTGCAGACTAGGGCGCGGGCCGCGGCCCGTAGGCGTGGCGAGGAAAGTTGGCGCTCCACTTGCGGCTCCGTGTGCCACTCACGCCCCGCTAACGCGTCACACACACACACACACACACACACAAAGGCCCGCTCGCACCAGCGAAACGTGTCGACGACTACACGCCATGCCTTCATTTTTTTGGTCACAGTGACCTAGGGGAACGTGTTGCGTGCCAGGAGGCAAACTGCTGCAACACCTGCTCCCTAAAGGAAACCAGCGCTTAACAGTGCGAAATGAGATATGGTTTACGCTTCCGATATTCCTACACGTCGCCACCAATTACGCAGTATCGCCACTTGAGAAAATGCTTTTGTCGCTCTTGGCTGGGCTGTTCAGGATTTAAGAAAATGTAAAAACTCGATGACGTTTACTAAAAGACGACATTATGTTGTCGTGGAGACGCCCGCAGTGATCTGTATAAGCCAACTGTAAATAACTCAGCGTACGTCACTGTTTATTTTAGATGGCCGGTTTCAGCCAGTGTAGGCCATCTTCAGATCTCAAAACTCGCCGCTGCTACTTTTGTGCGTCGTCAACAGCAATACAGTTGACGATGCACAACAGTTGTTACTGCTGGACGAGTTATTAGATCCGAAGTGGACTACACTAACTGAAACCGGTCGCTCAAAATAAATCGTGTGCGTTATTCAGACCATTTCAATGATGTTTCTGGTGAGTTGTCGATCGTCGTTTACTACCACTGGACACTTTAAGATGATGGCCGGGACGCAGATGAAATACTGAGTATTCAATACTCTGGGAAATGTCCATGATTCACAAAAAGAGCAAACTAACACGCAAAAAAAAATGACTTTATTTAGGACACAAGACTAATCTCTCAAATGGTAACTGATTAAGACATTCCGTATGATGCGTAATTCATCTACTTCTAATGTCCGCTCGCCAATTATCTGACTTCTTCTCCTGCTATTCTATATCCTGAATTATCTGTTTAGCATATTCCAATTCTCATCTGTTCCTAGAACGCCTCCTTTTGCTGCTATTTCAAGTGTCAAATTGAGCATTTCCGTATGGTTAGCGCATGGCTCGTCACCTGCTGTTTCGTCAGACATCGGTATTCATACTTTTATCGCCTTACTTAATTTTCCTTTATAATACTATGTTTAAAATGTCCTCAGCCTTTCTCCTCCAGTTTTACGATACTCCTGTTTCGGTATCGTGGAACGCTGTGCCCTGGGCGTACAGTTTCAGAGATTCTGCCTCAATTTCGTGTCAGTAATACCATTGTAGCACTCATTTTATCCTGTCGATACAGTAAGTAGTGGGCCCTCTTGCATTTTTGGTAGTGTACTCGCCAGTAACTTTTCCATTATATGTAATGCATTTTCTGAATTTTCTTTGAAGTTATAGTTTTTATGATGAAATCTGCCTCAAATGCGGCAAAGTGATGCGAAAGTTAACATCACACTGGAAAACAGATCTGCCTGTTACCACAACCTTTGTTTGACAATCACATTAGCTGGTTTCGACAGCTCGCAACCAAGTTATCACGTTCCATCCTAACGTAGGCGTCACACTACGTTACAGATAAATCTGTCACCAGAACAACGATTTCAGAGGGCGTGGGGTTTGCAGTATCATACTTGAGCCGATACAGTACAGGTCTTGTGTGCTCTGAGACATGACGGACAGCCGGCGTACTCTCCAGTATAGTGACAATTTTATGGTTTCGTGTTAATCCATAATTCCAGTCCAGGGTAGCTCGAAGAAGATTCGGTGCAGATTTTCGCTTCTAGCCATCTGCTGACGACGAAGTGCTCGGACATCTGCCACCTGTTGCGAAGCAGGCTGTCAGACCTTCAGTGACATTACCTGCGAATGAAGTGGCTCTACACAGCAGAATGGCCCGTGGCTGTGGTGTGCGTTTGCGAAAGACACGGCTGAGTGCGAGATGCGCCGGATAAGCTCTGACTGACAGCCTGCTACCCACAGGGCAGCAGAGGGCGACAGTGGACCGAGATAACCCGCCGCAGCAGGTAATGGGTCTTCCACTCACCGCACACTTCACGCAGCTGTGACCTGTGGTCAGCCGCTCTTTGTCTGTCGCACAGTCCGCATCTGTTGTCTCGCGACGTTGTCGTGGATTCTCCTTGCGACACACAATTATTCGTAACCTGATCTACCGTCTCACATCCGTCCTGGTCTTCTTTACTAGACAGCTTACACACGTCTGTTACTGACGCAAACGAACCTGTGTGTTTGCAGGGTGGGTGCGGGGGGTGGGGGGAGCACACGCGCCTTTTTATTACCGGGGGAGGGGGGGGCTGCTTTGAGAGAAGGAAGAGGATTAGCAATGTACTACTGTTTACAAACATCCGTAATATAAACTTTCATTACGTACCTGCTAGCCTAAGCGGGCGCTGCAATTGGGTATGCTTTATTTCACTGAATCTTATCTGGAATGGATGGCAGATGTGCTTAAAAGTTGCAAGGTACTCAAACTGAGTCTGACTTTCCCTGCAGCTTGAGTTTAGTTGTCTATCGTCGTTCACAAAGTCTTTATGCTACCACACTTAACCGAGTGATTATAATTATAGGGCAGCTACTCGCGGCAGCGATAATTGGAGGATAAGCTAATGCGTTAATACGGAACCGATTTACGCTGGGAAAAAATCAGTTCCAGTTGTGGGCACCAAGTGCAAATCTGGCACTGTACGCCGTTTGTATGACGATATGACATAAAAAGACCGTGCGCTCTTAGTGAAACTGTTTTTTGTGAACGGCAGCAATTACAGCGCCACAATGAGAGTGTATCGCCTATTGAATGGTCTGATGAGAGGCCCGTTGTAATTAAATAGTCAAAAGAGGATGATAATGAAATTCAAAAACACGAATGAGCTTGGTGTGGCACCTGGAAAAGGGAGGCGTCCTACCACGTGGAATTCATTGACGAGTTGCTGTTGCTGTAATGGACCATGTGACATATCCCCCCGAGAAGTGCTAGTGCTCGTGTAGTGTCACGAGAATTGACCATCCCATGGTCAACACTACGGGAAATTTCGCGGTCTATTTCACACTAATACCTGTATAAGATCCAAAGGTGCGGCAACTGAAACCTCACGAACCGCAGCAACGTTCCGAATTTGCTCTTTGGTTTCTGTTACGGATCGAAGGTGATGACATATCTCCGGACAATATTCTACGGAATGACGAGGCACATTTTACACTAAAGGGTACAATGAATAAAAATAACTTCCAAATCTGGGATACTGTTAAACAGCGTGTTGTGCACGCAGAATCATTGCGCTCGCCTACGTGGCTCTGTGGTGTGGATTCATAAGCACTTTTATTCTCGGTCCGTTCCTCTTTGAAGAGAGTACACCAAGATGACCCGTCAAGTGTACGTCTGCACGTTATCGAGAACTCCTTGTACAACATGTGATTCCTGCTATGGAAGAGCGCAACTGTGTGGCGACCACTGTTTTCATGTAACACTGGGCAACATCGCATGTCGATCCTCCAGAGCAACCTACCACGAACATCTTACATCCAGAGATGCATGGCTGCAAATTCACGTGATCTGTGTCTATATGACTTTTGACTCTGAGGTTATCTAAGAGCACGCATTTACCAGGGACACGTTCGGTCTCCACCTGACCTGAAGGCCAGTAGAAAGGAAGTTGCTCATATTACGCCGGAGATGCAGGGAGGAACAGATTATGACGTTGCTTTACGGATGCAACATCTCGTCAACGTCTCCGGGTGTTCATACTGAACAAATTGGGTAACTGGCGGTTAATAATAAAATCAACATTATGCGTTTCTCACTTGGTTGACGTTTTCTGCCCACGTGCTGTTCCTAAACGGAAACATTTCTATATGTCTTTCTTGCATTCCAACGTCGGATTTGCACCTGGCGGCCAAAATTGGAGCTTATATTTCAGCGTACATCGGTTCGCCTTTAATTCACTAGTATATCTACCAAGTTTCATTGCCATCGATAAATACCACCCGCACTGGATCTCTGTGAGTAGCTGCACCCGATGCTTGTTGGCTTGTAACGTCAACCCCCCCCCCCCCCCCTGCTTCTACCGAGAAAGTTGGTCAATAACCAGTAAGCTAATTTCGGAAACAGTTTCTCGATGCCACGTTTAGAAGTTGAATCTGAAACGATGTAACGAGCGTCAGTTCTTTGACACAAACAGTGTCTGTAATCCAACTGCCACGATTTCGTCTGCATGAAGAAGCTATTTCCTTAATATTTTTAATGAAGACGGGAGGAGGATTTCATACAAGAATTGATGTTAAAAATCTTATGCATGCGAAGTATTGCGCTCAAAACTTTCTTATACCTGCATATATTAAGGCCGTTGTGGGAAAAAGTGCAAAGTAATCGCTCGTCGAAAATTATTACGTTCCAGTGGTTTGGAGATTGACTGACTAGAAAACTTCCGAAAGGGGAAAGACATTCCTATTCGCGAGTAAGAGACTGTTCTGTCACCAGACATTAACTTTTTACGAGATTCTGGGTCATTACAAAAGTGTCGAAAGCAGTTTAACAATTAACCACCACTTACTTTTCCTTCACTTCACATATAATCGTTTCGCCCAAGTCAACGATCGTTTTAGAAAGCACGTAGCAAATGACGTAGTTTATATAGAGCTTAATTCAGTTATGGACGCTGCAAACCGGCAGCCACGCCCACATGTCCAGAATAGCTACTGGAGTCATGTTCGTCTTCACGGGAATGATCGTGCCCCACTATCGTGATGTATTCCAGGATAGAAAGAAGGTCAGCATCGGTTGTAATATAATTTGTCTTTTATTGCAGATGTTGATTTCAGCTATCATCATTGCTTTGAATACAAACAGCACAACAATCAGACACAAAAAACAGCACACTGATCAAAAACTATGTCATAGTTGTACACCATTCCAATTCCATACTTACATACCGGTTATCGTAAAGCATATCGGAATACTATAAACTTTGTTTCCACAAAACTCTGAATACGGATTGACAAATTGGTGTAAAAATTTATTTAATTCTGTAGTCAAATCTAAACCATAATCGCCAATATACAGTATTTTTGTATATAGCAATTTTTTTTCTAACTCAACCCAATGATTTACATATGGACGATAACAGAGGACGCAGGCTATTCAGTACGACGTGAACCGAGCTTTGGTGTATGTATAGCTAAACAGCTGACTCAACTGTACATGCCTTAGTTATACTGGAATATTGTGTTATTTTCATTATGTTGAGTCTTCATGATTACATATAACTGCATGTAATTATGGAAAACTATGACATGGCCTTTGATCAATGCGCTGTTTCTATGTCAGATTCCTGTATTGTCTGTAATTGTAACACTAATCTAGATCTGCACTAAAAAAGACATGATATTATGACTGATGCTACCTCCATGCTGTCCTATCTGTTGGAGTGTTTACACGATCAACCACAAACAGCACTGGGAAGTCCATTTATGGACTATCTGACTTTGGAGCCCATGAAAACTGGCGATTCCGCCTTTCACTTAAACAAGCCGGCCGGAGTGGCCCAACGGTTCTAGGCGCTATAGTCCGGAACCGCGCGACCGTTACGGTCACAGGGTCGAATCCTGCCTCGGGCATGGATGTGTGTGATGTCCTTAGGTTTAAGTAGTTCTAGGTTCTAAGGGACTGATGACCTCAGAAGTTAAGTCCCATAGTGCTCAGAGCCATTTGAACTGAAACAAAATCTCTGTACATCGCGGCAACGCGCAAAGAGGACGCAGGGAATAGTTTTTATAATGTGGTCAGCAGCAGGAGGAGCCGAGGCTTCCACAGTACTAAATTCGTTGCTCCAGGTTGACAGGTTTTAACAATTACATGCAGAGAAGGTGGCGTTCCGAGATGGTATCGGCGGGATCCGGCAGCCGCTTCGGCGCTTCCTGTGACCGGCGGTTATCGGGAAGGTCGCAGCGCGGGGCGGCCTCGCATTGTGTCGTTAGCTGGGGAGCAGGCCGACGCCAGGAATACACGCACTACTGTACTGTGGCGGGGTCACGAGGCGCTGCTCCGCCATTGTGACGGGGAACGAGCGCCGGTTACACTCCGACAGACCAGCAGCTCGCCGGCGTCTTACGCTGGAGTGCTCGCAACTAAACCGAGTCTGCTGTTAACCACACAAACATGTTTAGAGGCTGTTTCCGTGACTACCTATTAAAAACATAAACACTCCTCTGGAGGAACGTGTACAACCAAAATGCACAAAACCGCAGGTATTTCGACGTCACTGGTTTCTCAGAAGCAGTGCATCTAGGCTAAATACCGGAACTGCCACCTAGTAACAGAGCAAAGACTCCAAAACCGCATTGTAAATTAAAAAAACTTGTAATTTAGTAACTGGTTTCTAGCGTTCTTACTTATATTAAATCTATTGTTGTTACAGTGTAATGAAACGCGCTTAACGTTTACAAAACGTTATACCCATAAACTACCGCTCCTATGTCGGACCTCTTCCGACATACTGATTGTCCGCTAACGCATCAATGACATCCAAGGCATCACTTTTGTTGCTTTCATTGCCTGGTTGTTGTAAAAGTACGAGGGTCGCTCCAAAAGAAATGCACACTATTTTTGTAAAAATACAGTTTTCATTCTGCATGTGTGAAAGTTTTTGTGGTGTGCGTACTATAAGGCCTTCGGTACACACACCATCAGATTATTTGACTTGTCGCTGTAACGATGTAGGCGAGTGTCAGCAATATGTCTCGTGGTCTTATCGTGGCGTGTTTATCTTCTGCCGTTAGGTCAGACGATAGAAATGCCACTTGCACGCTTAGAGTAGCAGATTGACGGTGACCAACTTCAAACAAAACTTGATTAATTTTCACACACATTTATTAAAATAATAAAAATCATAGACGTCACGTAACTTGACTCTGGATGCTGTTTACAATTGACAATCTGAAGTTCCTTTTGGTCTTGGTACGTTACTCTTATTTTCAAATATCTCTGATACTTGACAAAGTCTCTGTACATTTCTCTTCGTGGCTATGTACAGGAATATGGTAATCTTATTAGGCGCAGGCTGAAACTTGACTACAGACATGCGGACTGCCTAATCGGAGGTCTGTACACTCGTTACAATACCTCGCGCGTTCAGGTATCACTGCGCGAGTGTGATCCGCGAGGAGAAAAGGTTCTACGTTAGCAGCAATCTCATTGGCTGCGTTACATATTAATACGCGGATCGGCGGAAGCAGAATTTGGTCCGTCTCTATGACAGCGCCATCTCGTAGTGCGGAGACGGACGAGCGCTGCGCCTGCGCTGTTGTGCTTAGCGGGGCGCGCTCTAGTGGGAAAGTTGTGTACGCGCTGACTACGCGGAACTATGTACACAGCAGTTTTACACTGTGTAGATACATCCTTCCAGCTTGTTTCCAGACTTAGTTCCACGTGTTCCCGTGGCTGCTACACTAGACGTTCGTCAGAAACAAAGTGCTGTCATAGAATTCTTGTGCTGTGAAAACGAGACAGTGGGAAACATCCACAAGAGGTTGAAAAACGTATATGCAGATGCTGCTGTCGATCGCCGTGCAGTTACTCGTTGGCCAAGCAGGTTTATGTTATGAAAGCGTCCTCGCAGTGGCAGGCCTCGTACTGCACACACTCCAGACAATGTGCAGAGAGTTAGCGAATTAGTGACTGCTGACAGATGCATCACTGTGAACGAATTGTCACGCTACGTTGTGATACAGGAAGGAACTATTTGCAGAATACTGAAAGCGTTGCCGTTAAAAAAGGTTTGTGCCAGGTGGGTTCCCAGGATGTTGACAGTGGCTCACAAAGAAACAAGAAAAACGGTATGCAGCGAACTTTTGGGACAGCTCGAGAACAAATTAAGGCGTTTCCTGGCCTAATACTGAACATGTGCTTCTGAATTCTGTGGCACATCTGTATCATTTTATCGAAGATTAAATCGAACGATATTCTCTGATTGTGTATTCTCTCATTTTTCGCTTCTCCTTGATATCAACAATCTCTGA
This sequence comes from Schistocerca gregaria, assembly GCF_023897955.1. NCBI lineage: Eukaryota > Metazoa > Arthropoda > Insecta > Orthoptera > Acrididae > Schistocerca > Schistocerca gregaria. The sequence goes on from NC_064922.1 coordinate 741,385,255, forward strand.
TTTTTAATATATATTAAAAATCTCATCTGAAGGGGAGAACAGGATTGGAAAAATTTAAAGAGTGGGAAGGTCCAACAGGACATTTAACACAGCTAACTCCCCTCAAACAGCACAGCATATTAACGTATAGTTGTTATCGACCAGAAGATCACAGTGCTATACTGGAGATGGTCCTGCTGTGGATGGAATGCCGTGTATTTCCTCCGACCTCTGAAGTGACCAATCCCAACAGACATGCAGTCTAACAAAGACTCCTAACCACAATGTAACTAGACATTTTCCTGGCTGAGGTGAACGTAGTGATGACAGGTAGAAATTCTACGACTAAGAGGGGATCAAAGTCGAGATCTTGGGACCTGTGGCCTGGCACCTTAACACAGTCACCGTCTCTATTAGTCAAATAACAGTTTCACGCTCTGAATCGATAAGAAGTATGATAATTCGGAACGATATGTTCATAAGCAAACTCACGGTATCATCTCTCTTCCGATGCCTGGACAGATACATGTGTTGTAACTGTGTTCCTTCGCCAGTATTTTAACCATTTTCTCCGTGTCGAGTGCTAGACCAGCGTGTGTGCAAGTAGCCTAATCCAAACGAATTTTCACTCGGCAGCGGAGTGTGCACTGATGAGGTACTTTCTGGCAGATTAAAACCGGGACTTGAACCCGGTACCTTTGCTTTGTGCGAGCAAAGTGCTCAACCAAGCGAGCCATCTTCACAGCTTTCCTTTCCGCCTGCAGCTCAACTCCTATTCTCCAATCTTCACAAAAGTTGTGTTTGTTGCAGTTTTCCCAGCGGATCGAATATTCATCCGAGACGAGGGTTTCCAGCTCGACAAATCATGGAAACCTATCGTTTCATGTCTGCGCTCTCAAGGAAGCATTGCTCTACGTATTCCCTGCCTCGCATTACGACAGATGTCATCCAAAATACTCAACCAAATACTTCGTAAACATTGTGGATTCGCTGGCTCTCCGTGTGTTTAGTTTCTCTCTAAGAGACTGACGCTCTTGTTACCGACAGAGTTAACTTTGGACCAAACGCGTTTACTCCACCGTGTGAACTGCTTTAAAAATAATGCAAGCGACTCACCTTGAGAATGGTTGAAAGGTTGTCAGCCGAAGTATCGGTACTTGAGTTGTTAATATGCCGGACGCACTCCCAGAAAATGGCGGATATTCACAGAAGTTCTCTTCCCAAGTTTGCATGACTAGTATTCCTGGAAAAAGTCCCACAACTGTCACAAGAGAGCTTCTATAAAGTCTGGAAGGTACGAGATTAGGTACTGGCTGTGAGGACGAGTCGTGCTCGGAAAAGCACTTGCCCGCGAAACGGCCGGGTTCGAGTCCTGGTCTGGCAAATAGCTTTAATCCACCATGAAGTTTCGAGTAGCCTAATGTTTGGTGAATCCTTTGAGCGTTGAGTAAACGGTGTCTTTGGCACCGTGCGTGTTTAGGTCACGGTATGCTTCACACAGGGAGAACACAGTAGAGAGCAGGGCTCGGCGGCCACAGGGAGATAAGTGTCGGCGGCGGCGGCGAGCGCGTGTCGACGCAACGCGACACGGCACTCATTAGTGGGTCGCCGTGGGTGCTATCTCCAGAGGCGGGGCCGTCGCTCACGTCACGGCGCTACACGCTAGTTATACCGCGACACTCCCTGCTGCCCGGCACCCGTCATTAATAACAGCCCGCCGGCCCCCAGCTTCACCAGTACGTACTTTCGACAGTGCTACCACGACAGCGGCAGAAATATGTATAAACTCAGAGGTAGAGAAAACATTTTTACACGAACATAACCAAATACAATGCGAAGAAGTTGGCTTCACTGCACTATCGATGATGGTAGGCTACCTGTGCGTTGTTATTTGGAACCAGGCTCGTAACTTTAGTAATACACATTTTTTTAAAAATTTTTCGTCCTGTTGTAAATTAGTCAGTTGAAATTATTACTTCACTATTCCATTTCTGCGTACTGTGGGGACTGTTGGTTACAGAAATGTACTATTTAGTTTCAAGCTCTCAAAAATGGTTCAAATGGATCTGAGCACTATGGGACTCAACATCTGAGGTCATCAGTCCCCTAGAACGTAGAACTACTTAAACCTAAGTACATCACACACATCCATGTCTGAGGCAGGATTCGAACCTGCGACCGTAGCAGCAGCGCGGTTCCGGACTGGAGAGACTAGAACCGCTCGGCCACCGCGGCCGGCTCCAAGCTCTCATTATCGTTTTTTTAATATTATTATTACTGTCTGACTGAACTAAGTTTTAGTAAATCGGGTCCTATACGTAGATACAATTTTGAAAAGGCTGTGTGCCTCTGATAAATGTTACTTTGTTTTCCCGCACTCATACTTTAAATTTTAAAAGTTGTACACCAACTGAAATAATGTAATTATTTTTTTAATCTGTTCACTAAACTGCAGCATAACGACTTTTCAAGGTTTAATAATTTATATTATACATGCTAGTTCATTATTAGGTTGAGAAGGTGGAAATATTGTAACTGGATTATGTCAGTTAAGTTTCTCAAATCGTTGTTTAAGCTGTATATCAAGTGGGCATGTAATTTAACGGTTGTTGTTTTAAGTCTTTGATACTAATGTGAGTTTTGACAGGTCCTCTTTTCCTAAGCTATGGTCAGTGCGCAAGATTTATGGTTACAGCTTGGTTCATGTGTCTCACTATAAGACTGTTAAACTATTATTTCTTGTAGCCTGATGTCATCAGGACTTGTAATAAGGAGTACACAGCGTGTGTTATTCATTCTGTGAAAGTTGAAACAAGGTTTTTTTAGGTTTTAATATTGAATTTTGAATTTCTGTGTAATTAATCATTTTAAGCAAAATGTGTAGTATCATTTCGGCTCAGTACCTTACCACTTCCTCCCCGCTTCATCAATCCAGTTTTGGACCGCCCTATATGTTTTCGTCCATTCGGTTTGCGCGACTATTTGTACAGTATTCCTGGTTACCCATCATCCACTACCCCACTGACGTGCTCTTTCCATTCCATTTTCTTCTGTGTTGTTTTATTTTTCTTGCTCTTATTTGTGTATTTCGTTCTCTGTCTCGTTTTGTGTACTGTGTTACATCTCTGACAAATCTCAAAAAAAGTGTGTGAAATCTTATGGGACTTAACTGCTAAGGTCATCAAAATGGCTCAAATGGCTCTGAGCACTATGGGACTTAACATCTGTGGTCATCAGTCACCTAAAACGTAGAACTACTTAAAGCTAACTAACCTAAGGACATCAGACACATCCATGCCCGAGGCAGGATTCGAACCTGCGACCGTAGCAGTCGCGCGGTTCCGGACTGCGCGCCTAGAACCGCTAGACCACCGCGGCCGGTGCTAAGGTCATCAGTCCCTAAGCCTACACACTACTTAACCTAAATTATCCTACGGACAACCACACACACCCATGCCCGAGGGAGGATTCGAACCTCTGCCGGGACCAGCCGCACAGCCCATGACTGCAGCGCCCTAGACCGCTCGGCGAAAAATCTCTATTTCTTTTTATGGATTCTTAGTGTTACCTGGGTCTCGCTTCCATACTACACAACGGCGAGCGACAGTGATTTGTAAAATTTAGTCTCTACCTCCTTAAGTCTCCTTTGTAAGATTCGTCTAATAGTGTTATTCATTAGGTTATATTTTTTTACCTTCTGCTGAATATCAGCGTCCTCCCCAGTGATCAGAACTTATCGGGGGATACCAAAATTAAACATCATAATACAGCAGTGATACGCGAGGTTCTAAATGGCTCCGAAACACTAAAATTAGCTCGGAAAGATGGCCTAAACAAAATAATGAAAATAGAAAAAATACTGGTTAGAAGCACTCTTGGTTAAAGGGCAACAGATACAGAGTATAACAGGCTACGATGTAAAGAAGAGATCTGTGAACACGCGGAGAACATAATACACAGAACGTGCAAAGGGAGAACGTCGTACTTCGGGCACTTGCCTACAATAGATGGCGACAGATTGACGAAGCAAATATTGAGTAAAATTATGAAGCTGAAAGGACAACGAGTATGGTTTAAACAGACCCTAAACGATCTCTGAGAGCTAAAGCATCAGCATAATGGATACACAAAACAGGAATTTATTTAGGTACAAAATTGAGAAAGTGGTTTTTAGGAACGAACAGCCTCGTCACATCGGAGACCTCCGGAAGCAGAGGTCAGAAGACTGAATGCGACGACGCGGCCGTGCAGAGTTGGGCAAACAGCTGGCTAGGTGCGTGTGCTCCGCAGCTGGCAGCCCTGGGCGCTTCCGCGAAGAGCGGCCGACCGCTAGCCGCTAGCCGTGCGTGGGCGCCTGCGGCGGCGGGCGGGCAGGCAGACGAGCAACAGGTCGCCCGGCACACGGCTGCCCCCGCACGCCCACCCAGCTCCGGGGCGGTCGCTTCCGCAACACTGCCGGCAGGGCCCGCACGTTTCGGTTCCACGGGTGCTGGCGCCTCACTCAACTGCGTTACTTCATAGATGCTGGAGGTCATCTGCAATGACCTCCAGTACATACAGACTGCGGCGACCAGTTTAAAACGACGCTAGATGGATCCATCCGCCAGGATCCCCCGATATGTCACTTCGGCGAGTGTCCGCCAAGCTGTACCCCAGATGCCTTCAGTTCCTCAGTTGATCCGACATAACGCAACAATATTACCACCACAAGTATAAACGACTGGCTGTCACGAGAGTGTGCAGATGACATCAACTAACGCCGTAAGTCCTGTCAGAAGTATTCTGTAATAACCGATCCGTTTCAGTCAAAAACTATTTTCCAGCACAGCATGGATTAACAGCAAGAGTTACACAGGAGTACCATGAATCCAGAAAAGGAACACAATGTAAAGGTACAGGTATGCTATGTTTACTCTCTACAGCTGTTGTTCCCAACCTTTCAACCTTCCTTAGACCATTACCCCTGAGTGCTATCAGACATTAGCTAGTGCCCCCGAACCCCCCTTCCTCCGCAGTCTTTTGCCTTCCCCTTCCACATTATCACCAACCTTAGCACCTCACTAAAATGTAGGATGAAAGACAATCCTTGGAACACTTTCATTTTTTTAAATGATGAAAGATGATTGATATTTAGATCGTGTGTATATCTGCGTCTGTGTGGGAAGGAGTGCGTGGGTATTAGAATGAATGACAAAGGAATTAGTGGTTCATCGCAAGTGCCACCCACAACTCCTCCTCAGATAAAGTTATCTACGCACAGTGAGGGCAAACACTTGATACGAAACATACTTCACCTGCTTTACTCTTGACCTGCATACTAGAACCCCATTTAACAATAAACCCAGTTAAATTGCGTGCACTACACTTACTGTTCGTAAACCACTTAACTGCTGCATTTCTTACTTGTGAACTGGCAAAAATTGGAAGGCTTCAGGCTGTTGATGTTTTGTGCCTGACCACAGCCGCTAATAGTAATAGTTGTAATAATAATAATAATAATAATAATAATAATAATGTGTACAGCACTATAATAGCCCTTATGTAGTTACTGCCGGCTGGTCCCGGCGGAGGTTCGAGTCCTCTCTCGGGCATGGGTGTGTGTGTTTGTCCTTAGGATAATTTAGGTGAAGTAGTGTGTAAGCTTAGGGACTGATCACCTTAGCAGTTAAGTTCCATAAGATTTCACACACATTTGAACATTTTTTGTAGTTATTGCTGTGTTGTGCTGTCAACTAATTCGTTTGTCTGTTTCGATCAACTAATGAAGCAATTTCTGGACTACCCCTGCAGGCTCTATGTAGATTATATACAGCCTTTCCAGTGTAATTTCTGACATTCTAATTTTGACAGTATTGTATTCCAATGTGACTCTTGCTGTTCACCCAAGCCGTGTTGGAAAATCGTCACTGGCTGATACGTGTCGCTTATTACAAAAACTCTTTCTTTGTGATGCTGCTCAACTCGCGCGTCACACTGCCTTGAAAGTCAGTTATGTCGTCAATGAGTTTACCCTTCATGTAAATTTCCATACTTTATCGTTTTAGGTGGGTTCGCAATGATAACTCCACGGCTCACCACCCGTCAAGGTTTTTTTTTTTTTTTTAATACGGAATTGTCCGCGTTTTGCATTTCAATCAAGTCACGGTAGGTGTTCACACATCGTTGTTTTCGTTCTGGAGTCAAGGTATGAGGAACAAACTTAGCAAATGCTTTTATTTTGTTTAAAACATTCAAGAGAATGTCTGGAACACTTGATTTAGAGATGTTGCTCCATTTGCTAATTGTGACACAATAACGTTGACACACTACGGTCGCACGTCCGCTACTTACCACTGCCCACTCACAACTGACTGGTTGAATGTATATTGTTACCGGTAGTTCAAGTTCCTACCGTAGTTACCGAGCTGGCGTCGCCTGTACGGCAACAACAAAATCAGCCTTGGAATTTTTTGAACGGACGGTGTATTCTCCGAAAAGACACTTGTTTCTTTCCTTTTGTCCTGGCCTACAAGGCGACACGAGGAAGTAATGACCGTTGTGCAGCTCAGTAGAAGGAGTTTCTTCTGCGCATGGGATGTCTTTTAGTTTTCCTTAAAAGGGCAGTAGTTGCTAGCTCAGAGACATCTGACACTTAGGAGAAACCGACATTATGGGATAAAGGAACGGCTAAACTTAATTCCGAGTAACAAATTACGAAGCGCTACGTCAAGTAGATATTAGATTTCTTTAATATCGTGAGTCTAAGAGAATACTCTCCCCTACTTGCTACCAATTCCTGAAACAGTACGCCTTCCAGTTGTTAAGGAACTGTGTAGTAGCCGAAAGTCTGATAAATCCTAAGCATGCACGTTGCAGTGACAGGCATTTACAAGTCAGTCCTGACTGCACGGCAAGACGGCTTGGCGAGCAGCCGTCTTTTCTACACACGAGCAGCCACGACAGGAGGCGAGCGGCGGTGGGGGGTCGCGGCTTGTTTCCAAAAACCGCTGGCGGCCATGCGGGCGCCAGGGTGCTTAGCATAGCGTGGCCATGCGATAAGAATTATTAATGGTCATGGAAATGAGGCGCTGCGCTGCGCTGCGGGGATCGGCTGGAATACATTGGGCCACCGATTAGCTTTAATGTCGCGAGACCACTCATGAGCAGAGCCGGGGGCAGAAGGTCAAGCGCGTTACAACACCTCCAGCCCTCTTGTCGGGTAGTTCGGTAGCACTTTGCAACCATCACATACACACACTGCATTCGATTACTTAATGGTTATCGTCCAAATATTAAATTACTGTGGAATCTCTGTAACGATATAAATTTAGTTACGTCTCAACACAGCTCCCGAAAATTCTTAGACTACTATAAATGCGTCGCGCCGATAGTAGCATACAAGCCCAGCGGAGAAACTGATGTTGATGGGTCATAATTACATGATTACCACCCGCAACAGACTACTATCCTTTCAGAGGCTCACCTTCTTCTAGGTCTTATAATTTTTTCTTCGAAGCAAAATATAACTACATTCTTGCGTTCTTATGACTGAAAGTCTCCATTAGAGAAACAGGCAGCGTAAACATGTCTGACACCATTCTGAAGGTCATCAACACCTGAAGACCAGCACTAACACCCAATATGTTCAATTATTTAATGTATACATTCCAATCTCTGTGTCCCGATACAATTTCTTTAATTCTACGGCTCCCTATGGAAATTATTTCTTGGTGTCTGAAGACGTCTTATCTTCCACACGTTCTTCTAGTTATTTATATTTATATATATATTTATTTCCTCACGATTCTTGATTCTTCAGAGAACCACGTCATTTATCATCTAATATATCTGCGAGGGGCATTAAACGAGTAACGCAATTTCTTTTTTTCCAAATATTCAAATGTGTGTGAAATCTTATGGAACTTAACTGCTAAGGTCATCAGTCCCTAAGCTTACACACTACTTAACCTAAATTATCCTAAGGACAAACACACACACACATGCCCGAGGGACGACTCGAACCTCCGCCTGGACCAGCCGATCAGGATTCCAATAGACCATACTATTCAGCTCACTTTTGGCTACAAAACTATTCTTCAACATCATCTCCGTTCAATGCGACGGCCTCGCGCCGTGACTGGTTGGGCCTGTATGCCCACACGGTACAACTGTACTGGTCGACGTCGGAGCCAACGCCTTACTGCATCACAAACCTCTCCATCGTCCACGTACTGTTTCCCGCGGAGTGCGTCCTTCACTGGAGAGATATGGGCTATGGGGTGGATGAGGGAGGACAGCCAATGAAGTTTTGTGAGCTCCTCTAAGTTGCGTAGTCTTGTGTGAGGGCAAGCGTTGTCAAGCAGAAGGAGAATTTGGTTTGCATTCTTGTGCCGATGAACATGCTTAAGTCGTTTCTTCAATTTCTTGAGGGCAGCCTAATACACTTCAGTAGATCGCTACAACGCGAGGGGAAACATCAAACAAAATAACCCTTTTCAGAGTCCCACCCGACCGTCGTCATGACTTTACCGGCTGAGTGTCGGGCTTTGGACTTTTTCTTCGCAGGAGAGGTGGTGCGGCGCCACTACACGGACTGCAGTTTCGTTCCCGGTTAGAAGTGATGAACCGCTGTGTCATCATTTGTGACAATGTTCGACAAAAAATTGTCACGATCAGTCGCGTAACGCGCAATAAATTCCGAAGAGATGGTCCTTCGTTTCTCTTTATGGCCTTCTGTAAGGCGGTGCGGAATCCAGATACACACACACCTTTGAGTAGTTCAACTGGTGGACAGTACGTCAGCACTATCAACAGAGATGTCCAGTTGTGCAAGCGAGGTGTTTGAATGTGATCATTCGATCGCCTGGAATGAGGTGTCCGCACATTCCAACCTTGCACAAATTACAGCTGTGTACGGCCGGCCATCACGAGGGAAAGTGGACAGGTTTGCGTGAGCTTGTTACGATTATCACAGACGCCTCGCCCAACGATTCAACATGCTTTTGTCGACTGCCAAGTATCCGTAAGCATTCTGCAAGCGCCTATGAATCCTGAGATTCTCTGGTTTTCGCCAAAAGAAACGCAAGGAGTTGGAACACATCTCTGTTACAGACGTCATTTTGAAGCCTACGTAAAGCGCCGCCACCTACTGTAACTTCATGAAACTGTGGGGGGCAAACCAGGAATATTCCTTCAACAAATTCCACATTTTGTCCAACCGAATCTGTCAAGGAAAAAAATGTGTTGCAATACGTATTGAACGCACATCGTACTTAATTTTCAACATCCTTTTCAAACGCTTGGATTCTCTTCCACGGTTCACGATTCAATTCGGTATAATGCTGTGTTCGTAACATCCGTTCTCATACATTTATTTCTCGAAGTACGACCTGTGTTCGATACTAGTACAGTTCTATCGGCGAGCAATAATCTCTTTAAAATATTAAAAAAATTTAAAGATCCGTCGATATCGAGATGATATGAAACGAAGCACATGTCGGTGGAGCATTTCAGGCTCGAGATTACGAGTCCCGGCACTTAAACACTGCACGATTTCATTCGATTTCTGTTTCCCACATCACTTAGCTGATTCTAGTCACCTGGCGAAGAATTTCGTACTCTTATTGGAATGTTTCCACATTTAATAAGATAAGAGCCTCGTGCCAGACAGAGAAGTGGCCGATGTGTTTGGTAGAAACCCACGAACTGACAGCCGGCGCCGCGAGCGCCGAAGCGGCCTCCGAGAAGCCGCCGTGAATGCTGCGCGGCAACCAGTCGGGGAGCCTGCACCCACCGCGGCACGCCCCCGGATCCACACGCGGCGCGGCAAACACACTGCAGCACTCCTCCTGGCCCCACTGTGTGCTCGGTATCTTTCAGGCGTAAGCTTTCAAGTGAGCGCACTGTGCCAAGGTATTTCACACATCAGACTGCTGCGAAATCACACGGTTATGGACAGGACGACGCGTATCAACTAACTACATGAACAAAAAAACAGCGGCCCCCACGTAACGGACCTGGTGAACATGTGAAATCGACGTGGCATGGTTGCAATCACACCAAATTCACAGTCTACCGAATTAAACTTGCAGATAAAGTGCCGGGCGTCCGAAAGCGTACTGCTCTTCCGAGAAGGGTCGAGATGAGCACCACCAAAACAGTGCACGTAATGTCGAGAAGATCAACGACTTTAGACCGTTACAGATACTATCACATACAATGTGATTACGAGTATAATTAGACTCTCGCTACTTGATATGAAAAACGAGAGATAGTAGGACAATGAAACTTTGTTGAAACATTTGTACGAACATTGCTGAAGAGAAATAACGGATACATCAGGAAATGAATATTAACTTCCACGTGATAGAGTAAAATTTGTTAACTTCTTATCACGTTTACGTTCTATGTTTAAAAAAAATGGCTCTGAGCACTATGGGACTTAACATCTGAGTTCATCAGTCCCCTAGAACTTAGAACTACTTAAACCTAACTGACGTAAGGACATCACACACATACATGCCCGAGGCAGGATACGAACCTACGACCGTAGCGGTCGCGCGGTTCCAGACTGTAGCGCGTAGAACCGCTCGGCCACTCCGGCCAGCACGTTCTATGATACAAATGTCGCTCAATGTGACGATCATCTGTGACAGTATAGAACTGCACCAGAGACACTTATTGCACAATAATTGTGAAATTACTGTTCGCAGCACTTTACGAATGGTGGACCGTGCATTGACGCAGCTCGTGAGCTACTTGAAGATGGCACATTGCTTTTAGCATCCTCAGCCATGGGGCCATAGGGACGAAAACTTGGTAAACAACTTGTGGCGCAACTGGCCTTCGGCTTCTGCCAGGAGCAATTCCGAAAATGACAGTCAATTCGAAATTCCAAATCAGATTCTTCAGCCCGGTGGGGAAAGAGAACCTCTTCGTATTCCTTTAATGCGTCGACGCTAGCGAAGAGCAGCAGCACTGTTGCTGTTTTTTCGATAGAACAGGTTTATGAGCAAAGCTACGCTCACCTTGTGCACAGACACATGTTGACTGTCTGCAACTGCACCGACACAAATGCTTGTGTTTCAACCCTATGTCGCCGTAGAGTACCGGCGTCTACCTGGCAATCATGACAGTAACTACTAAAAACGCAAATCGTGCAGTGAACTTTGTAAACACCATTCCTATAAATTTTGATACAAATGCAATAATAGCTTTTCGTCTACTTTGGCTCAAGTAGCGAAAGTTTAATCATAATCACATAACACACACAGGTGCACACCTTAGGCTCTTACATAAATGTCTACGACACTCTCCCAGAAAGAAATTCCCGTGTTCCTCCCAAGGTTTACAGGACATTCCCCTCAGCTGTAAGGTAAAACCTGAACTATTATACTTCTCCCCTATATTTCCAACTGGGAATCCCCTGCCTCAGTCCCATTTTACTGACATCTGGGTGAAATGATGCAAATGAAAAGCTCAATCTTATAAAAGGCTAAACGGGCCCCGCTAAGCACAAACGCATTGCTTTTGGATTCGTATTCACTGTACGATTGGAGACATATTTTTAATACAAATTAATGTTCTCAGTAACAAGTTTCATGCGAGAGTGTATGTGTAATGCTATTCTGGTTAAAGAATTCCCGGTTTGTGACTCTTTATACTTTCCCGTCGGATGTGCTGCATATAAGGCTTTTGGGTCTATCGCCAGATCACGTTTTGCAAATTCCACAATACTTCCTCGAGGCAATTGCCCATCTGGTCAGCTGGTGATGTTGGTTACTGCTGACAGTGTGAAGTTGTCATTTGCCTACAGTAACCATAAGCAGACACCTGCCGATGTGCAGCATCTGTCTCCAGACAATACTTTTGAATTTGCACAACGTGATCCAGCAGTATTGAAATAGTAGCCTAAACGAGGACTCTGAATTTGCCCCATATACTGACAAGGTGGCGCATTTTTGCTTAAATATTTCCAGCGTGCTCGAACTGAGGAGGAATTTTCTCTCCACTTTGCTGATTATGATAACTCTATATCGGATTGGTACGTCACACTAGACATAATTCTATGTCAGAATGTATCGAGCTTTTCTGGACCTGAGTTAGAACATTAGCTTTAAACAAGTACGTAATGTGGCCTACATAATTTATTACTGCAGTTCCTGTTTCAGTGAGTGCCATACTACCGATACTCAGGTTCTAGGATTATTCGTGTCCTATCACTTCTTTCAGTTCTATCAATGATTAATTTTGTTTATGAAAACTGACAAGCTGCGCGTTAGTTTAGGATCTACGTAAAACATAGGTCTCCTGGCCGGTCATTGTATTTCGCAGCTCGGAGGAAGGTAAGGCCTTAGCAGCTCCAACAGGACCATGTACTGTGGTGTTGACGGCAGCTTGCTTCACTCACGTGTTCTTGACCACGGTCTCAATAAACAACAGTTCAGTTTGAGTGCGAGAGTAAGTCTGCTCAGTCGTTGACACCTCTCAAGGGGAACTCCCCCATCGCACCCCTCTCATATTTAGTGGGAAGATGGCGCAGTGGACAGCCCGTCAGAAGCTGAACATAGATCAAGCATGGAAACAAGAAGAAGGTGTACTGAACTGCCAAAAAAGAAGCAAATCAGAAACAGTCCAAGCTCAAGGGAGAATTTGAATAGCTGCGGCGTCATGGTTACGCCGTCACGGCGTTGGACTGCAGGGAGATCCGTGTTCAAATCTCCCTCATGCCCCCCCCCCACCCCTTTTTTGCGAAATTATGTACTGTCCGTCCGATCACTGACGTGCCTGTTCGCTGTATTCAAACGTATGTCTGTATCGTGATGTAATTGACCGTTTGCAACAGCGAGGGCTAAAGAAGCGAAATCCTGAAGTGATGTTTGTTCTCCACAACTACCATATGTTATGACTCTTGCCTTCCGTATTCGAAATGTTTACCCTTGAATTTGACATAACGTAGTTCACGCCCTTTTATTTGTTGTTTCCATTTCTGTGAATGCTTACCACATGACCCGTATTCTATACCCAGTGTATAGTACGACAACTGCCAAGACTACAGAGGGAGAACAGACACGTCAATGACGGGACGGACAGTTCATAATTTTGTGAAAATATGGGCACGAGGGAGTTTTGAACACGGAACTCCTCTTTTGTAGTCCAACAAAGTAACCAAACAACCACGACGCTATGATTACTCAGGTTCACTAGATGTTGCGGATCTTCAGCTTGAATCTTTCAAAGTTCCTATTTTTCTTCTTTCACAGTTCAGTACACCTTCTTCCTGTTTTCATGCTTAATCTATGTACATTTTTCGACGGGCTATCCACTGGGCTATTTTACCGCTAAACTTGAAGGAGGGTGCAAACGAGAGTTTCCCTTATCAGTAACACTTTTGTCGGTATGTGACCGTGTCGTCGTGTACACCAACGTTTCGGTCTCCACTGCTTGCTTATTAGGACCTCCAAAATTTACACTGCCATAGGCAGATAAGTGCTCCTTTCTGCAGTGTATCAGTGCAAAGTAATTCGCAAACACTGCAGTCGCAACAAATACTGTGCACGTATGTCGTCAACACTACGCCCTAAGCAAACAGCGTAACAGTTATGGGGCAAAGACCTGTGCCCAGGTAGCTGGCCAGCTGTGTGTGACGTCGCAGTGGGTGTGGGTCGGCTCCGAGGCTGACGCAGCAAAGCTTTGGGCGAGGCCTGAGCCCCACGTCGCCGTAATGCGTTCTTTGCACCCAGCAGCCGGCGCGCCGCGAATGTCTAATGTGAAGGTCGCCCCTGCTCGCCGGGCCCCCAGTTCGCACCTCACATAACGTCACACACGCTGTGACAGCCGACCAGAGGTAGTGGACCTCATGCCACTGCCCAGTCGGTCGGAAGAGCACTCCTCACGGAAGGAGTGCTGAACACTAATTTCCATGCCGGCAGCTTAAGAGACCTGATGACGGGGGTAAAATATGTGGAGGGAGGCGAAAGTTTGACTATAGCAACAAGGTTCTATTGGATTTAGGTTGGAGTAGTTATGCGGAAGTTTGGACAGGATATACTAGCAGCGTACACACCTGACCGTGAAAAGAATGACTGACAATATGGCTCTGAATGTCTCCTCATCTCTCTCATATTGTTACCATGACCCCTGTGAGAGGTATACCATGATGACTGCAGCAGACCGGTTGTATGCGAAAGACCTCACCTTTCCTCCAGATACGGCTACCTGAATTCTCTACGCGTCCCTGTTACTCTCTCGTATGGGCTATACCGATCGGTTACGAAGCTATGCCTGATCTCATTCGATACTCCCTGTCGTGCTCACCTGATAACGACCCGAAAGACAGGAACAATACTCCACAAATGATCTTACTATCATTTTGTGTGCGGCTTCCTAATTAAGAGCACTGTACTTTGCAACGACCCTTCCAACAATTCTTCAATCTGCCTTTCCTGCTAGCCGGCCGGAGTGGCCGTGCGGTTCTAGGCGCTACAGTCTGGAGCCGAGCGACCGCTCCGGTCGCAGGTTCGAATCCTGCCTCAGACATGGATGTGTGTGATGTCCTTAGGTTGATTAGTTCTGGGCGACTGATGACCTCCTCAGAAGTTAAGTCGCATAGTGCTCAGAGCCATTTGAACCATTTGCCTTTCCTGCTACCGTTTTCATGGGTTTACCCAATTCCACATAGCTTTTTAGTATTACCCCCAAACATTAAAGCGACGTGACGTGATCGTCGTAATTGCCACTACTCTCGTATTCGGATACAATCTAGTTCTGTTTGTTATAGGCACTGCCTTAAATTCTAACAGGTAATTGGACATTGTGTCCAGGTGTATCTTACTATAGCCAAAGAACGATACTTTACTGCAGCCAACAGCATCGACAACGATGAATGTGACAGTGCCACTGATTTACAGTTAGTCTGAACGCTTTATTACGAGAAGTTAATATCCTAACACACTGAGTACAGTCACATGCAAATCTTGAATCAGATGTCGCTAGGACGCTACCTGTTTGAGGGAATACTGTTCAAATCCCTGATTAGCTATTCAGGTAATTGGTTACCTTGATAAGGGTGCGGGACGATTCTTTCAACCTTACGTAAAACTGAAGTTTGGTCTGAACACCTACTGGATGTGATATACAGCCTTTTCCCACCATGTCAACTGACATACTTACCCAGTCATAGATGGACCTAAATTTCAATGTCGAATCCGAACCCCACGCAACCCACCATTTTTCATTTAAACAAATATTTGTCAGAAGTGAAAGAAGCGGTAAGTGACAGAAAAAAAATCATAACGATCGAATTCTGTATCTTTCTTGATTCCGGCAACCTGTGAGTCGCTAAGTACGTTGTTGAAAAGACGAGCCAGGGATGTTACGCCTTTCCTCGGTAGGTGTCACAGTGTACGGTCATCGAAATGCCGAAGCCGTCCGCAGGCCAACTTATACCCGCTTTAGTAGCACATACTAGATGACTCGCCTGTCACGCCCCTTGCGGCCAGCACTGGCGACGTTCCTACTTGAGACTTGTGGTGGTTAGTGTTTAACGTCCCGTAGACAACGAGGTCATTAGAGACGGAGCGCAAGCTCGGGTTAGGGAAGGATTGGGAAGGAAATCGGCCGTGCCCTTTCAAAGGAAACATTTGCCTGAAACAATTTAGGGAAATCACGGGAAACCTAAATCAGGATGGCCGGGGACGGGATTGAACCGTCGTCCTCCCGAATGCGAGTCCAGTGTGCTAACCACTGTGCCACCTCGCTCGGTTTGAGACTTGCAGCATCTCTGAGTCGCCGCTGATATCGATAACGCAGCGACTAAAAAAAAGTGGGAACTGCTTAGCTTTATAGGCCATAACGAGAGTCGCAGCGATAGCGCGTGACAGCCTATCGCTAAGGCAAGAGTTCATCTTCCTGTGTATGCGGAAACTGAAAAACCAATCGCCCAAGTGGCGCGCGAAGTTCTGAGGTAAAGGATCTGTCTCTGTATCTATCCTGAGAAAGGCCTTCCGAGCCAAACAAGTATAGCTGTCTATCGGTGCTACACACGACGTTCACTTATGACGTAAACCAGTGGTCATAATAATACGATTCGATAAGGGAAATAAAGGATGCCGTTAAAGAGCGCAGCGAGCGCTGCTCAGAAGGGTGCCTCCTTGCGTCACCGTATGGGCAGACCACGACTCTGGAATCGGCGGCGGCCGTGCATCAGATAAGGCAATCCCCCCAACCTCGGCCACCAAACAGGTTCCCGCCGCCTGCTGGAGCCTGGAGACAGCGCCTGCTGAGGTGACGCTACGGAAAAGCCAAGACTCCGGGTGCCTCTTGACTTTTATCCACTGACAACCAGAAGCAGGCAGGTAATCGCGTAAGAAAAAGGGGATCGCATGCCATCAGAGGCCGCGTGATGTAAAGGAAAGGTACTAAACATCAAAATTAATGGAGAAAGATTAAGCCTTGTCAGACGCAGATACCAAGTCTGAAGCGGAACCGAAAAGTTTTCAGGTCTACCAGTTTGCATCCAAAAAACGTACACTATCTGATCTAAAGTATCCGGACACCTATTAGTGACATTAATCCACCCTTCGCTTTTATGAGAGCTTGATCACTGCTGGCGACACGTTCAGTGAGGTGGTTGGATGTCTGTGGAGGAATGGCAGCCCATCCTTCCTCAAACCCGAAACCAGAGAAGGTAGTGATGTAGGACATGAAGTCGCCGTTGTAACTCACCCCAAAGACATTCCGTTGGGTTCTCAGGGGGACCCTCGACGGATGTTACTGTCCACAGACAATTGCTTCACGTATGCTGATTTTTGAAAGGCTGCATTTTGAAACTGATACAACCATCCCCTACTGTACACAGTAACAACGCCGTAAAATGTTTTCATGTTCTTCGGCATTGCGCTTTCCTAAGCACAATTAGCGGCCACACCGTAACCACGAAAACCACTCCCATACCTTAACACCACCTCGTCCAGAAGTCATTGTTGGCACTATATATGACGACAGATAACGTTAGCCAAAGCTGAGCAGTTAATCTGCTTTCCACAAGGCAGAGTATAACTCATCCCCCCAAACCACTCGTTTCCAGTCATTCACTGTCCAGTGGCGTCGCCTTTTACACCACCTCAAACGTCGCTTAGCACAGACTACTTAAATGGGTGGTTTATCGTACCCCATTCTTTGTACCTACCTACTCACAATCGTTATGCTAGCCGGACTGCTGGTAGCACTTTGGAATTCATGAGTCAGTCCTTCCCCTAATTTCATACTTTTTATTACACACATCCTCCACAATGCTCGACGGTCCTTGTCCGTTAGTAGATGATGTCTGCCTGCTCTTGGTTTAGCTATCGTTCTCCTTTCGCTCTTCCACTTCACACTTACATTACAGCAGTCGACTTGGGCAGGTTTAGAAGGGTTGAAAATTCCTCATGGATTCGTTACTCGGGTGACGTCGCATGAGAAGTCGACGTTGAAAGTCACTAAGCTCTCATGGCCGACCCATCTTGATGTTACTGCTTCTCTACATCTTAGCAGAGCAAACACAGGAATTTTCCATTTCGTATACAGTGCGATTTATCAGCGATATACACCCCACAAATGCCGCTGGAGCGCGTTGCGATCGCTGGGGCCCACCTACATCGTATGCACAAGGAGCATTGTTTCTGAGTGTTCAGCAGCACGACGACATCAGCACGGTCGACGATGACGTTCAAAAGCACGGTCCGTGTGCCACAGGCTTTAAGGGCTACGAGCACTTGTTCAGTAGAAGAGATGCGTTTGACACTAACAAAAATGAACAAGTGCTCATAGCTCTCAGGGTACGCATTTTAGAGCCGATGTTTACTACATTTTTTTTACTTATTTCTGTACAAGGAAGCTGTCCCTGCGGTTTCCTGGTATTTTCTGGGGTTCCCTGTGTAATGAGTGTGTAGGGATACATGAATGTATATGACTACCCTCCTTTTCTTTTGTTTGGCCGTGTGAATTACGGCAAAAGTCGGGATGGTACCTTCGACAGAGCATAGGCGATTTCTTTTCCATCCGTCATCAATATAACTTGCGCTGCATCTCTAATTATCTCTACATCTTTCCCAAATCCTAGCTTCTGTGCCGTCTCTAACGACTTGGTTGTCAGCGGTACATTACCCCCTCCTTTTCATACCCTGGCCGTGGTGACATTATAGGCAACACCGGTGAGGACCCGCGGCAGAGACCACCACGCCAGAATCACGCCTACGGCGCTGCTCGGCCAGGAGAGCGATACGCCGCTCGCGCCGGAGGGTCGCGTTACGCCGGCCGCTGTGTGGGAGGCGAGGCGGCCAGAGAAACCCGGCGCGTGACGTCACAGGCGCGGCTGCTGGCTGCAGCGCGCTGCCGGCCGGCGGGGCTTTCGCCGCGGCACTCGGCAGCGGCGGCGCGCTTGCGAAACAGAGAAACCCCGCGTGCCGTGGGAATGTGGGCTGCGCCGGCCAGCACGTGGTCGCGGCACCGTCCACTGCGCTTCATCTCGTGCCGACGTGGAAAAGCACGCAGCTTTTATTCGTACACTTACGCGTATGAGCAGCACCCGCATCCACTACTTGGTCTTCCAGCAGAAAACCGAACGTCTGGGACATTCTTGCCGGAGCGACTAGTGCCCGTGCTCAGCGATTAGTTCCCTAAATGAGTGTGAGGTCAATGTGGATCTATTAAAATACTGACTTCAGTATCGGTTTATAAATCTACACACACTACCTAGTTTCGGCTACTGCCATCATGATTACGGAAAGACTTACAACTCGTAAAAAGAAGTTCACTGTGAGCCATTTGCAGTAAAATCTACGTTTGCAGCAGGCAACAACTAGACTCGCCCTTTCTACAAGTAGGTTTTATTGAAAAGGACTGACAATGAACGTTGTTTTATGAGTTTTCGTTACATGAAAGCAGTAGCCGAAACCACGTAATAAATGGAAGTACTGCATTAAACGATGTAGACACCATTATTATGAAACAAAAATGTTCTAGTTACATACAGAGAGGTTTCACTAGTCCCCATTCTTCCGACTGACGTGGCGCGAATTCCTCTACCGTCCCAACCTCTTCATCTCAGAGTAGCACTTGCACCTATCGTCCATAGTTATTTGTTGCGTGTATTCGAATCTCTCTGCTTGTCTACAGCTCCATGAAGTATTGTAAAAGTTATTCATCGCTGTCTTAAAGTATGTGCTGTGATGCTGTGCTGTTTTCTTGTCAAAGTTTTCCTTGTGTTTCTTACCTCCCGGCGGTCCGTGGTGGCCGAGGGGTTCTGAGCGCTACAGATTTGAACCGCGCGACCCCTACGGTCGCCGGTTCGAATGCTGCCTCGGGCATGGATGTGTGTGCTGTCCCTAGGTTAGTTAGGTTTAAGTAGTTCTAAGTTCTAGGGGACTGATGACCTTAGAAGTTAAGTCTCATAGTGCTCAGAGCCATTTGAACCATCTTACCTCCCTGATTCAACGGAAAAACCTGCTTATTTTTTATCAGTCCATTGATTCTCAAAATCTCAAACGCTTAGTCTCTTCTTGTCCGGTGTTCTCACAATCCAAGATTCACTTCCATATATTCTCAGAAATTTCTTCCTCACTCTGACGATGTTTACTCCTAGTAGACGTCATTTGGCCAGGAATGCCTTCTTTGCTTCTGTGCTTTTTATTTACTCCTTGCTTAGGCCATCGCGTATTAGTTTCATTCCAAGGTAGCAAAATTCATTACGTCTACTTCATGGTACCGTATAATGATGTTAGATTTAATGTTCATTTCATTTCTGCTACTGCTCATTACTTTCGTTCTTCGGTTTATTCTACATCGATAGTGTGTGCTTATTACACTGTCAGCTGAAATCAACAGGTCTTGCAATTCTAGCTTACTTTTATTGAGGACAGCCGTGTCACCAGCGAATCTTATCACTAAAATCCTTTCACTTTTAATTCCACCCCTAAACTTCATTTTCGTCATTGCTTCGATACACAGAGTGAGCCGATTGTTTGGCTGCCTACCTTCTCTAGTCCCAGCTATTCTTTCTTGTCACGCAAAATTTCAAGTCGTGTTAGCCATACTGTTTACTGATTAGAAGATTAGGCAACTCCAGTCACTAAACAGTGTGACTAAGACAATTTGAAAATTTGAAATTTTGAAAGAAAAGTGGCCGCTAAGGCTCACTCTCTATTTCTGCAGATTAATATTCGATCTTTGTCTTCCATTCTTATTATTCTCTTGGACCTTGCGCATTTTGTATATTACCCGTCTTTCCCTGCAGATTACACCTATTTTTCGAGCATCTTGAAACTTTTTTACATTACTCAAAGCTTTTTGTAGGTCGACAAATCCTATGAACGTGTTTTGATGCTTCTTATGCTTTGCTTCCATTTCGCGCGCAACGTCAGAATCTCCAGTGTAATTCTGATACAATTTTTTTTTAATTTTTGGCCCATTTTCGATTGTTATTTAGCTCTTTAATTTGTTTTAGGCACTAGGAGTTCATGGAAGTTTCGAGATGTGGCATCGTGTATGTGAAAACTGCCAAATTGCTTTCAAACATATCTCGTGAAACGACGAGTGGCTGAAATCTTAATTTTGTAAAATTTTAAAAATTCATTTTTATATCGTTGGGAGTCAAAGGATTAGAGGCAAAGAGATGGTCATCTAACGCATCCTTAAAGAGAACGAGGTGTTAACAAAGACGAATCTGTCCCTGGACGACCTCTGGGCAACAGAGGCGCGGGCGAGGGCGGCGAGCTTGGAATGCAGCGGCAAGGCAGGCGTTGCGGAGGATGGCCGGATCGCGGCGGTGAAAGGAAATGCGAGCCGCGCTGAGGCTGGGCTGGCCGAGGCGAGGCGAGGTGAGGTGAGCGCGGTTCACGGACTCGACCTGCTGAGCCAGTGGCCGCGTCGCCTCACCTCGGCCGCCCTGGCGTCAGCGCGCATTCCCACGCAGCGCGCTCTGCTGACGCCTCACCAATCACTGCGCGCACGCACGCACACACACACACACAACTGCACGCTTTCGTCGCCGTTGCCAGGTTCCTCTTCAAACTACTTCTTGAATGTTTTGTCCCCTCTGTTGGGATCTTCTACACGGTTTACAGTTTAAAAAAATCTCCTGATCGCAATACTTAAATATTTTTAATTCCGGTAACAGGTTTCCGTCTATACGACCATTTTCAGATCAGAGGCTCTCAAATGTATAACATAACGGGCCATGTATGACAAAACTTAACATAAAAGCAACCTAGGAATAAAATAAAAATGATGTGTTGCCAGATGACATAAGGAGTCGGTAACGGAGCTGCAGTGAGCACCAGTTGATACCTGTCATCAATCCCTAACTAGCTAGGAAAGGCAGGGCGGTAGAGTGGGAACGATCTACCCACCTATCCCCACGTGAACCGTCATAAAAGCGACTACAATTCACAAATAGCACGTATACAAACAAATGATTCAAATGGCTCTGAGCACTATGGGACTTAACTTCTGAGGTCATCAGTCCATTAGAACTTAGAACTACTTAAACCTAACTAACCTGAGGACATTACACACATCCATGCCCGAAGCACGATTCGAACCCGCGACCGTAGCGGTCGCACGGTTCCAGGCTGTAGCGCCTAGAACCGCTCGGCCACTGCGGACGGCGTATATAAACAGAAAAACATCATATAATAAATACATGCAAACATAGTAAAAATTCCAGAATGAGATTTTCACTCTGCAGCGGAGTGTGCACTGATATGAAACTTCCTGGCAGATTAAAACTGTGTGCCGGACCGAGAGTCGAACTCGGGACCTTTGCCTTTCGCGGGCAAGTGATCTACCATCTGAACCATCCAAGCACGACTCATGCCCGTCCTCACAGCTTTACTTCTGCAAGTACCTCGTCTCCTACCTTCCAAACTTTACAGAAGCTCTCCTGCGAAAGTTTGTAAGGTAGGAGACGTGGTACTGGCAGAAGTAAACCTGTGAGGACGGGGCCTGAGTAGTGCTTGGGTAGCTCAGTTGGTAGAGCACTTGCCCGCGAAAGGCAAAGGTCTCGAGTTCGAGTCTCGGTC
Organism: Schistocerca gregaria; assembly: GCF_023897955.1. NCBI lineage: Eukaryota > Metazoa > Arthropoda > Insecta > Orthoptera > Acrididae > Schistocerca > Schistocerca gregaria. The sequence goes on from NC_064922.1 coordinate 741,407,274, forward strand.
CGGCACACAGTTTTAATCTGCCAGGAAGCTTCATAGTAAAAATTGCTTAAAATCCACAATTTATTTGAAAATGATTAAAAACGTTAAAAGGCTAGATGGGTGGCAGTAGCAGCCAGAATATTAACCACTGTCCTCAATGACGCAAAAAAAAATCATTATCTTCTCTCCGCTCAGATGAACAGTGTCCTAGAGGGTCTCTTAAGAGCCCCTAATAGATAGGTCGAAACGTCGACTACTGAAAAAGTAGGGACATGACGCGGCCAATCAACTCAGAAGACTTTTCCTTCAAATCTCAGTAACTTTAAGAATTTCCTCCAAAGTCACTTTTCTGGTAATTCGTGACAGGATACGATAAATGCGCAGAATCATAATTCTACTGTACTAGAACACTGCTATTTTACGCATACGACAAAGAGATCTCGTGCGAGGTTACAATACCGTACATTGTCAATGAAAGATATTGCTTGCTGAACGACCAAGTGATATTAGCTCGAACAAAAAAGGGCTATACGTGCTTGTGGAATTCACTAAATATTAAACTTCCTGGTCGATTAAAACTGTATGCCGAACTGGCAGGTGGGAAGATTATAGTTTAATGTCCCATCGACAACGAGGTCATTAGACACGGAGCAACCAAGCTCGGATTACGAAAGGATGGAGAAGGAAATCGGCCTTGCCCTCTTCAAAAGAACGATCAACTCATTTGTCTCGAGCGATTTAGAGAAATTTCGGAAGACCTAAATCAGGACGGCGATCTGAAACATCGTCTTCTTGAATGCAAGCCCAGCGTGTTAACGACTGTGCCGTCTCGTCCAATTGCCGACTTGGGACTCGAACCTGAGCCCCCTGGCTTTCGGAGACAAGTGCTCCACCGACAGTGCTACCAAAACACGACACGCCCCAATGCTTCACTTCTATTAGTACATCTCTCCTCACAACGAAATTAAACTGGTGAACGGAAGGTCCTTCACCCCTAACCACCTTATATCAGACAGCAAATGGTCACACCCGTCCGGCGACTTGCCACTGACAGTACTGGATTGCGGTCTTGTTTCTGTTAAATGCCTAGTACATTGATTTACATGTGTGCGCTGTGACCTGCCAGAGAATTGCCATGATGACACAGCTTCCCTCGCATTGCCAGTTTGTCCTTTCACACTCTGGTGATCTGCTCACGGTGTCGCATGAAACAGAACGTGCAGTTTTCCTTTTCATTCCTTCTGCAACAGTGGTCGCGAAAAAATGTAAAGTTAAGCACAATATTTCCAGAGTGAAAATTCATTCTGGAAACATTCCCCCAGGCTGTGGCTATGCCATGCTCTCCGCAAACAGCCTTTCTTACAGTAGTGCTACTCCCGCAAGGAAGCGAAGTTTGGAAGATACGAATAGAGGAGCTGGCGGAACTAAAGCCGGAGCCGTTAGCGGTAGTTACGTAATCCAGAGAAAGAAATATCTAAGAAGAAAATAAATGACGAGAAGAGACCTTGAAAAATTATTTTGAGTCGTTAAATACACGACCCATTACGGTAAAGATCATTCGTTGATTCAAAATATCTTCCAATAGTTATGCAGAAAAAAACAGTAAGATTTGAACAAAATTTTAGATCTCATCATTATGACGCACTAAAAAAAAACTATAAAGTCTGCATTCCCACCGCCTTTGTAGCGGCCGTCTTCAGGACGAGAAAGATTTTGTTTTCGCCGCCGACGATGCACATTGAGCGTGCAGGGAAACATTACGTAGCGTCCAGTTTGTACAAGGACGGTGACGGGCAGCGTCATTTGCGTACAACAGTGACTGTCCCACAAGTCTAACATTAGCCGACGGGTCCCACGAGACTAGGAGGAGGGGTTCAGTCGCTCATTGTCCTCCGAGCAGCTGCCGCGACCAATGCCCGACACACTGTAATACTGTGCAATACCCGCTGCGCTAGACACGCTGGTCTACACTATATAGTCCACACTCGTGTAAACGACTTGCGGGTCCTCTCCGGAATCATTCTCTGTGCGGTTACACGAATCAGCCTAGTTTGGGGCGACAGGGCCACACGAACATCAGCAATGCGTTTCAGCGCAATGATTTGACAATACGCCTTGGAGAACCTCAACAGGGACGGAAGAACATGTCCAGATAATGGAATTTAGTATTGAAACTTACTGGCAGATTAAAACTGTGTGCCCGACCGAGACTCGAACTCGGGACCTTTGCCTTTTGCGGGCAAGTACTCTACCATCTGAGCTACCGAAGCACGACTCACGCCCGGTACTCACAGCTTTACTTCTGCCAGTATCTCGTCTCCTACATTCCAAACTTTACAGAAGCTCTCCTGCGAACCAGTAAGTAAACCTGTACCGGGCGTGAGTCGTGCTTCGGTAGCTCAGATGGTAGAGCACTTGCCCGCGAAAGGCAAAGGTCCCGAGTTCGAGTCTCGGTAGGGCACACAGTTTTAATCTGCCAGGAAGTTTCATATCAGCGCACACTCCGCTGCAGAGTGAAAATCTCATTCTGGAATTTATTATTGATAACGATACGTCTTACCGCAGCTGACCGTCAACCGCGTAGTAAGCTCAATGAAAATGAATCTTCGCCATTATTCTGTAACAACACATTTTAAAAGTTTTTTCTTCAATTCTCTTCTTGTCTGTATATTTAAATACCACTTTTCACTTTCATATAAGGCAAATACTTCCCGGTATGAATCCATGACACCTGTTCAATAGATGTTAATAAATTTCTCTTTTTCAGAATAGGTTTTCTTGCCGTTGTCAGTCTCTATCTTATTTATTTTTGTATCCTATTTATTTACTTTGCTACCCACAAAACTTGTCTACTAATTCGCGTGTTTCACTTATTAAACTATGTCCCTCACCATCGTCTTACTTAAACCAGCTACCCTCCATGACCATCATTTTAGTACCGGTAACATTGATCTTACAAACTCTATACAGAACACCTTGGTTTTCGTTGGTGCTCGCTCACTAAACAGACTGATGTATACTCGGCATGTCATCGAGTGTGTGGTGGAGGGTGCTTCGAATATCACTGTAACTTCCCTCCGTTCCTGTTTCATTAGCGAATGCTGCGCTGGAAGAACAATTATTGGTAGGCCTCCGTAATAGCTCTAATTTTATTGTCATGAATATTTTCGTGAGAAGGAAGCAGTATACTGATTGCCTTTCCTAGGCACGTACGCTCTCTGAACTTTAACAGGAAACCACATGGTGATGCGCAAGGTCCGTGTTGAAATGTCTGCCACTGGAGTTGGGCGACCATCGCTGTGACGCTTGCAGGTATACTGAGCGGACCTGTGAAGAAACGCGCTTTTCTTCTTTAGATCTTTTCATACACGAGTATTTACCATACGTAGTAAGGAACTAGACTGACGCGAGCAATACTGAAGTACAGATCGAGCCTCCTTTGCCCCGCGGTCTCGGGCGCCTTGCCACGGTTCACGCGGCGCCCTCCGTCGGAAGTTCGAGTCCTCCCTCAGCTTGTGTGTGTGTGTGTGTGTGTGTGTGTGTGTGTGTGTGTGTGTGTGTGTGTGTGTGTGTGTGTGTGTGTGTGTGTGTGTTGGCCTTGCCGTAAATTAGTTTAAGTTAGATTAAGTGGTGTGTAAGCCTAGGGACCGATTACCTCAGCAGTTTAGTCCCACAGAACTTACCACAAATTTCCATTTTCGAACCTCCTTTGAGGAGGGACAAAACTTCGAGAGGATTCATCCAATGTATGACACCTCCCTTTCCAGCGATTTGTCTTACGTGGTCATTCCTTTTATGCCGCTATGCACGCATATTCACAAATGTTTAAAGAACGTGCCTGCCTCCAGAAATGGTTCGGTTGTAAAAGTACAATAACAGGTCTTTCCATCTGTTTGTAAGTGATACGTAACATTTGTTTTTATTGAGGATCAGCTGCCGAACGCTGCACCGAGCGTCGATTCTCTACAGATCTTCCGGCATTTTGCTACAGCATTGTGACTGCTCTGTATTCAACAGTACCAAGTGCGAACAGCATCATGAAACTTCCGATGTTACCTACGGGGTCATGTGCAAAATGTAAGGGCGGAAGTAAATTTCGCATCATATGTGACTGCCAACTAACACAGCTCGATGAAACTTGAACCATACGCAGAAATCTTAGAACCAGATAATCAACCACTTCAACTGTGAACAATGGGCTGCGGGCAGGTGATCGCTGCACGTGAAGGAGGGCTTATAACTGCACGAAACCTGTCGTATTTTTGACCACCGAAACTATTCACAAGCTTGTTTATGGGATGCTAGAGTGAGGTTCACTTACGGATGTCCTTCGTCCGAAATCTTATGCTTTTTCTGTGGGGTCACCAGTCTTCTGACTGGTTTGGTGCACCCCGCCACGAGTTCCTCTCCTCTGCCAACCTCTTCATCGCAGAGTAGCACTCCCAACCTACGTCCTCACGTATTTGCTCGATGTATTGCAATCTATGTCTTCCACAACAGTTTTTATCCTCTGCAGCTCGCCCTAGTACTAAGGAAGCTTTTCCTTGACGTCGTAACAGATGTCCTGTCACCGTGTCCCTTCTTGTCTGAGTTTTCCGTATATTCCTTTTCTCGACGATTCCGCGAAGAACTTCCTCGTTGCATACATTACCATTCCAAATAACGTTCGACATTCTTCCTTAGTACCATATCACAGAAAGTAACTGAAACAAACAGGCAGTGAGACAAACAGAAATGACGCTTTTGATCAAAGAAAATAATAACACGGAAATTACTAACGTTTATGATGTTCTCCTGGCCATTACAAAATGTAGGATATGGTGATCTCCACGTACACCAATGCATGGCCTGCAACGTGCCGCCAAGTTGGTCACAAGGTTGTTAAGCTGCGCGCGGACGTAATGATATACGTCTCCCCGCACACAGATCACACCCGATTTAAGTCGGGGGAACGGAAGGCCAATCCGTTAGGCGAGTACCCTCTAGCTCCAACAGCTCCTCAACTGCGCTGTTCGATGCGGTAATGATTTGTCATCCACAATATTTAAGTCGCGGCAAAATGCACGGCTGAAAAGATGCCGATGCCAAGACTATGTCTCCCCATACCATAGCACCTACACCACGAAAACGATCAGCTTCTACAGTGTTCCTGGGAGCATTACGTGTTCACATCTGTCACCATTATGAGGGAAGGTCCAGAATCACTACTCAGACTGAATACGTTCTCATCCGAGAAAAGCACGCGAGTCCACTCCTCGTTAAGTCAGTCAATATACACTTGCACCATCACAAACAGTGTCGCCAATATGCGGGTGTCAGTGGAATATATGGCGTACTGGTTGTCGGGCACAGAGATCACCCTAAGTAAGTCGACGAGCCACTGTGAAGGGTATGACTGCGTGCCTTGCAGTCTTGTTGAATGTCGTTGCAATTTCAACCACTGTCTGACGTTGGTCCCTCCTTGCCTTTTGCATAAGGTACCGGTCATCTGCTGCTGTGGCTGACTATGATCGACAACATGCAGAAGATCGCCACAATACACAGTAATTTCTCGCTGGCCGATGCACACTGTCTTCTCCCGTTCCTTCAACTGCCTCGTGTTCCGGGACGTCCAACTTTCTGTGCACGATTGTGCTCCAATCATCAGTGTCAAACGCTTTTTTCTGAAATCTACAAGTGTTATAAGCGTGTACGTGTCCCTACTGGCGCCGAGCCGGAGATCTCTTTGTCACTCGTGACCGGACGCCTGTCGGTAGCGGCGGCGGCGGCAGCAGCAATTGCGCAAGAGGACGGAAAGCGGATCCGAAAGAAAGCGACAACGGCGCGTTTTGTGGCAGCGCGGAATGAGGGCGCGACCCCGGCCGGAAGGCACGCCCAGCGGCGCCGGCCTATCTGGGTCACGCCGGCCGCCACCTGCGCCTCGACCGTGACCATCCGCCGCCAGCATCACACGTGCTGCTGCCGCCGCAGACACCGCGTCCGCGTCACCGGTCATCCAAATGTCTCGCGTATCCCATCCCAACAGCCGAAGCATTAGGAGCACTTAAATTTATCGGAATGTTTTGAGGACAGCGACTGTACTGTAAATTGATGAAATAAGTCCCACTGCTTGAGTCACTTTCTACTAATATTTAATTAACACGACGCGTTTCCAGTGTGCCTTCCACACGTAACTGAAATGCACCTGATGACAGCAGCAAGCTGCCGAAACGCGTCGTGCTAATTAAATGTTACTAAAGAGTGACCGAAGCGGTAGAAATTATTTTAAAAAAATTATGACACGGCCCACTGCGGAATGTCGCATTGCGGGTACGTGACGCAGTTAAGGGAAGTAACGGGTGATTATAAGAAAAATGCACTACTTACAGAGGTCGTAATGACAGTGAAACTTGGTTGATATTCTACTGAGTTAATGCGGAATCGATATACGTCGAAAAAAAAAGTTCGTTCCAATTTTTGTTACCGGATGCAAATCTGGCGTTGTGAGTGCAAGAAAGACGTACAGAAACGTTTCCGTGTGTTTTGAATTAAGAATAGGTCATGGACAGAAGATGTCAAACAAGTGAGAAAGTTATCATGTTGATTTATTTCTAACCGCCGCTTACAAAGTCTGTTCAATACGAGGGCATGAGACGTCGAGGAGATGCTGCATCCGCAAAACGTGGCAATCAACAGTTGCTCGTAACAGTTCAGGTGGAATATGAGAACAGTGTTCTTGTGTACTTGCTTTCAAATCAAGTCTACCAAAGAGACTGCTTACACTATGCTTGTCCGCCCTATTTTGGGGTATTGCTGTGCGGTGTGCGATCCGCATCACGTGGGACTAACGGATGACATCGAAAAAGTACAAAGAAGGGCAGCTCGTTTTGTATTATCGCGAAATAGGGGAAATAATGTCACAGTCATCAATCACCAGTTTTCTCCCCCGATTGCGAAAACATTCTACTGGCACCCACCTACATAGGGAGAAATGATCATCACGATAAAATAAGAGAAATCATGGCTCGCACAGAAAAATTTAAGTGCTCGCTTTTCCCGCGTGCCGTTTGAGAGTGGAACGGTAGAGAGACAGCATGAAGGTGGTTCACTGAACCCTCTGCCAGGCACCTCATTGTGAATAGCAGAGTAATCACGTAGATGTAGAAGTACAGAACGAACGTATCCCTGGATATCCCCAGAGCTAAAAGTCACATGGATTCAGATCAGTTGATTTTGCAGGCTATGCGACTGGAAAACCTCTGGCGATGACAGGTTCATGGAAGGTTTCATCAAGCAGATCTTTCACTGACGAGCGACATGACATGACACTCCATCTTGCATTATAGCAGTTGTTTCCACACAGTTGCGCTCTTCCAAAGCAGGAATCACATACTGTACAAAGAGGTCTCGATAACGTGCAGGAGTCATGGCACACCTGACAGCACCTATGGGTTGGTCTCTTCAAAGAAGAATGGGCAAGAATAAAGGCGCTTGTGAATCCACACCACACGGTCACATACAGCGAGTGCAATGGATCTTATATGCACAACAGGCGGTTTAACAGTGGCCCGAATTCGGTAGCTCCGTGTGTTTACTGCAGCCTGTAGCGTAAAATGTGCCTCGTCACTCCACAGAATCTTGCCTGGCCACATGTCGTTAAATTCGACCCTTGCCGGAAACCGAAGAACAAATTCAGAACTTTGCTGTGGATCGTGAGGTTTCAATTGCTGCATCTTGTACGGGTACTAGTTTAAGACGTCAAAACTTCCCGTGCTGTTGACCATGGGCTGGGCAGTTGTCGGGAGACTATACGAGCTCTACCAGTACTCGGGGCACGTGCTGCACGCTCAGTTACAGCAACAGCAACCTCGCCAATAACTTCCACCCGGACAGGACGCCTTCCTCTTCCAGCTGCCACACCAACTACACTCGTGTTTTCGAATTTCATTATCATAATCTTTAAACCAGTTAATGACATCGGGCCTATCTTCAGACCTTTCAGTCAGTGATACTCTTTCATTGCAACAATGCTATTACTGTCACATACAATTTCACTAACAGCGCAGGGCCTGTCTTCTCGACAGCCGTACTGTTCACTCACGTCTTGGTTTGGCAAATGACAAAGTGAATGTCACACCGCCATACAAACAGCGTACAGCGCCAGATTTGCACATGGTTGCCAAAATCGAAACTAATTTTTATACAGTGTAAATCGGTTCCACATTAATGCATTAGTGTATCTACCAATTTTCGTCGCCGGACGAAGCCCACACTGGATCTCTGCGAGTAGCTGCACTGACCGGTACTTTGCTGGACTTCTTCAGAGTCATCCCGTGCTGTAATCTTCAGAGTCATCCCGTGCTGTAAACCGAGTGAATTCGTCCCTAGTCAACATATAACAGCTGCTCTGAGTTGCGGACAGCATGGTTCCCGTACACGAAAAGTGAATCGCAGAAAATTATAGTTTGCCGGCCCTCTCAACGCCTACGTCCTTAAAGACGAAACACAAAATTGGACGGGCAGTGATGGGAAAGGATTCAGGGTCTTTTCAAACGAAATATGCTGTTATTCGCCTCCGTCTATTTAGGCAAACACCTGATTTGAGGTCCCTTCTTCAGTGTTGAAAACATTGCAATACGTCATTTGGTTCATTCATCACAGCTTATCCGTATAGGGTATGGGTTTATTCTGGATATGCGTTTTTAACAACCTGGTGTTCAAGCCGAACATTGAAACATTTCTCTGCTGTAGTAAAAGTAAGGGGACAACTGAACCACTTTCACGTTCAGCAAATTAACTGCTGTGACGACAGTCTCAGCCTTTGGCATAAGCTTCCAGATTCCAGAACAATGCCTTCATTGCCTCGGAAGTGAGGCTCCTAACTGCAGCCTACAGTTGCAGAGAGCTGATCAGTAATACGTTACTAACCAAAACCGCGTGGTGGTCAATCGTCCTGCTTTCACCAGATATTATTATCTCATTCAGGCACCTGCAAAGGTCAGCTGCATTCCTGTCGGTACATTAACGCCCGCCGCTAGCGGGGAGCCAGCGGGGAGCAGACGTGCCAACGAGCGGCTAACATTTTCGACCGCCATTCGCTCCCGGACTGGTCGCTGTCCGTTGTGAAAGTGAACCCACGCGAGAGGCAGCCAGTACCGCACCACAGCTATCAACTGACCGATCCTCAAACTGAAAAAAGTCCAGCCTGGTTTCTAATCGCGCTCGCTTTACGCTGATGACTGCAGCCAAAGGAAAGTCGAGTGGCATTTATATCTGTGGTGTACGTTCCTCAGGACAAGTCCGAAAGACCAGACATGACATATAAATGTAGGCGCCTTGTTTGCAAATACTGATACCTTCAGTGCGGTGCTGTGGGAGTCTGGTAAGGCTCCGTGCAATTGGGATAACGGAGACGGTACATTACGTACGCAGTGAGCGACATGCGGGAATTTGGGGTGGACGGAAAGCGTGGTCGGATAGTCGGAGTATTAAAGCGACCGCTCGTGACAAGCGAGAAACCCGGGTCCGAGACCCGGCCCGACACAAATTTTCACTTGTCGCCATCGGATTTATTTAAATGCCCGACTTGTTCCCAGTAGCAAGAACTACCACATGACCTCACTGTATAAGGCACTGTAAGAGGTTTACTACGTAATAGTCGACAATGGCTCACGATCTTATGTACATTGCCTCCGCCTCATCCCTTGTCCGCTATACAAATGATGAAAATTCCTCCGACTAAGAGCATTGTCGTCGGCGACCTCGCAGTCATTTGCCTCGGCATTAGCTTGCGTTAGCGATTGCAACTACGAGTGCTTGGTCGTCGTTGGGTACAGTACTACGTGTGGACAGCAAGGCTGTGATCGACACCGTGCAAAAGAGAGAATCACAGTAGCAATAGCATATCAGGCACACGGTTAACACACACGGACAGAGGTATACAATTTGACATACTAGTCACGAAATTAGTGAATTAAACTAGAATGTGGCGCCATACAACACTGGCTTCTGCCGCTCCTTGTATCCGGAGGGTGGAACGCTGTATTCTTCTCAACGGTATGCCGTGTACGGCATTGTGATCTAGGCTGGAAATAGCCGAATTAGGTTGGCGAGGTTTCCTTGTGCCGGTGTAGTGTAATCTCTCTGCTTCAAATTAGTTTACGTGGGCGAACGATTGAGCTTTGGGAAAAGAAGGAAGATGACAGCAAAGTATGTAACAGTTTTGCGGACACCGGAGAACGATACACCGTTGTCACAAGCAGGGCGCAGGTTTGGAACACAGCTGTTTCTTTCCTGTAGGCTACGCTGTACGCAGAGGTTGGCGGCTGTCAAGTTTTGTAGGGGATAACAGGTGCTTGCAGCAAGCGGCCTGCACTGTGTGTGTCTCCGTAGGTGGGGGGAGTGAAATGCAGCTGTTGATGGAGTATTTGCTACATGCACTGTCAGTCGGCATTAGCGAGCAGCAGTGATAGATGGTGCATTCTTTTCTTGTTAATGACCTCAGAACGTAAAATTGGTGTTTACAATTGTGCATTTAATTTTAGAGACTAGATAACTGCTCATAACATACTTGCTAAATAATATTGTGAAATGAGGATTGTATATACATATAAGCAACTAGTTCAGGTCCAGTTGTCGAAACAGTTTATTAATACGCTGGTACTGGGCCACGCTATTGGCTAGAACGACTAAAGTCGAAACAATAACTGTTCTAGCGGTTTCAATGAGACTGCTTACGCAAATGTCTGAACTGTTTCAGGTGTAAGAGCCAGTATTGTATTTTGTATTTTATGTCCGTGGACTAATATGAGGCCGCGCGATTTGAGGTGCCGTGTCACGAGCGCGGCACTGTGTGTGTGTGTGTGTGTGTGTGTGTGTGTGTGTGTGTGTGTGTGTGTTTTGTTCTTAGCATAAGTTAGTTTAAGTAGTGCGTAAGTCTAGGGACCGATGACCTCGGCAGTTTGGTCTCTTTGGAATTCACAGATATTTGAACATTTTGACTGATATGAACTAATGCTGTGTTCTAATGGACCTGTTGAAGACGAAGCTGTGGCCGGAACACGACCAGCCATTTATAAAAAAAGGGAAGCTATATTCCGTCTCAGATTATGTACTATTCAGTGAGTATTAACATCTAGTGCTCTAGATTATTTTCAGAAGTATAAAACTGTTAACTGACATGCACTGGTATCAGTTGCTACGTTTATGTGGGCCTCTTAAGTCAGTGTAAGAGACACCGTTCTTTATTATTTGCGTAAGATAAACACCTTTGAAAGTTACTGTAGGATAAAGTTTTGGTTGCGTTGTTAATCGGTGTAGTTTCATCATTTAATTGAGAGGTAGTTGGTTCATTTCTAAAGTCTGTTTCAGAACTAAAGTATTCTTTTTAAATATTTACTTCTAAAGTAACTGATGTTTCAATGTTTAATATTATTACAGTAACTGTGGACCAAACTCAAGAGCAAATTTTGTGCAGTCTTAAGGGACCGAAGTTTTACGGTAATTTAATCTTTAATAAATATTTTTTTAAAAACGCAAATATAATCCAAAGTCAATAAATCGCTCCACCCTACCTGTAGCATCACTGTTTATTCCTTCATGTGTAACATGGAAGCGGGCGGGGTGGTCTACATGTTAACCGCTTCACCCTCTGAAGGGCGATTGCACTAAAAGCTTACCGCAGACGATCACTCCTTCGCTGAGTCTCCAACACTGCTCTTGAGTACTGACAGCAAATAGCCGCAGGGAACTGCGATTTATGCTAGAAATATACAACATTCAAATTGCAGTCTCTCCGTGAGCCTCATGCTCAACAACCAACGGCTAAAAATATACGAGCGAAGCGCGGAGCTAAGAGTAGGCTATTTTATTCATGAGATTCTGGAGCTGAAGAGGCTGGCAGTTCTGGTCTTTGCCTGTTTTGGTTAATGTAATTACTAGCAGGAGGGCCGAGAGAAGCTATGGCTTTGCTACAGCACGTGCAAAGACCGTGGAATTATAGATGAACAGGAGCACAAAGGTCGTTGTAGTAAAGGCATCTCTAAATGTCAGTGTGCTGTAGGAATCCTTTCTTTCCATAATTACCATCACAGTTTCAAGCAATAGCTTGCTACCGCATATTTAACAAATATATCTCAGTAGTTTATTGCAGCATGGTAAATTTTTCTCATTTTTAACCCTGCCCCCGCATTTCTTGTTTCACTAGAAAGGAGACATAGTCTTGAATGAATAAATATAATAACAGATGCAAATAATCGTGAGATTGGTGAGAGGAACAATATTTAGGAACCTAGCATTTCGAAGTATGGTACTCTGTGTTGTCCTTGTCAATAATATGATAATGTCGTTCTAATACAGCAACATTACATGCACATTATACCACGATTTGTGGTGTACATAACTAATATAAATTTTTAAGTACGTTAAGTTCTGTGCAGGGTAGCAATTAAGTGATTCTGGGCCACCCACTGCAGCATCCTTTCGAATTTCAGAAGCGACAAAGCAGATTTGTGATTCTAAACAAACTATAGCAAAAATCATTTTTGCTCATACGACATGTCAAATCCCATATTGAACTTGACTCTGTAATCACTATCACACCACGAAAATGTAATTACGTTCGTACATTTTGGGGAGACCGTTATAAAAATAATACGTAGAATTGGGTCCCGCTGCATTTCTCCGTAACAAATATGCAGCTCAAAAAAATTGACGGCAAATATAAAAAGACATCTTTCTTCAGAGGCAAAAATATTATTTACTAAGAAGTAACAGTGCCTGGGCATAAGGTTACAAAAAAATGGCTCTGAGCATCTTAGGTCATCAGTCCCCTAGAACTCAGAACTAGTTAAACCTAACTAACCTAAGGACATCACACACATCCATGCCCGAGGCAGGATTCGAACCTACGACCGTAGCAGTCGCGCGGTTCCGGACTGCGCGCCTAGAATCGCGAGACCAACGCGGCCGGCCATAAGGTTACAGATATGTATTACGCGTGGCGTGGAACCCTCCGGCGTATCAAATGTAGCTCCTCGGTTCGCTGAACGTCAGGATTATTGGTCAAAGCAATGAAGCTTACAACTACGGACGAGATGCAGTATCAGTACGGGACAGTTGCTTGCAGTAGAGGCTGCGTAGTTGTTTTCTTTACTGCGTTATAATTCCAGGAGTCAAGGGAGGAGTTGTCTCATGGACGAGAGGCATCGCAGAAAAAAAGAAAACTTTTTGAGACTTTCAAAGTGGCTATTTATTCCGAAAAGTAAAATTACAAATAACATTATGTGCGGCTTATTGCCTTGCAGTCCCAGGGCATAAGGGATGCTTGTACGCGTTTTAACACATAAACTGAGTGACGAAAATATAAAACGTCACCTAAATGATATCACCGTAGGGGTATCGAGTATTTTTACAGTATGTGCTAGCACTTCCAACGTGGTAACAACATACGCCTAACATTGTTTCACGGAAAGGAATATGCACTGCAATCATGAAAATACACGCAAAGACGAAAACATCAAACCAAGAATGTGATGACTTATCCGACGACAGTATACTGCTTATACGGAAGAGAATGGTAGCAAGAAAAACTGGAGATTTTATCAAGCAGTAATTAGCGCGCAGAAACTTAATTCAGATGCAGTTCACTTCAATAAGAAATAAGCAATTAAATCACCTCGTCACAGGTGAGCGCCAGTGAAGCCTACTCGGCGGCATTACCAACAAGCATAATTCCACTTGTGCGCTCTCCTTTTCCATCCTGGGTTTCTGTTTAGATTATCATATTAATTACGTTTCCTCCCACATACAAACCTTTCTACAGAAGTTTCTTTGATGACAGTGTCACTCTGCAAGAATCGTCCTTGTCCATATTTATGCCGACTCATCCTTTTGATTTACTTTCGTGCGGCCTAGCTGTCATTTTGGACATCCTCTCTTCATACCAGGCGTGATGACATATTTTCTGCGTTGCACAGCCGAAAATCAGTGTATGTGATCGCCGAAGACAGACAAGTCATGTTTTTAATTAACATCTTTACAAATAAATCGCCTATTGGCAGAAAGCTGAAATGGCACTGCGAAACAGAGGTGAGTCGTCATTCAGATTTCGTACTTGCACTACAGAGCGTTCAACTTTGGTAATTATTTCATGTTAATAACTGATAAGCATAAAGTTATGACCTTTAGTTAAATATAAAAAAACTAACATTCTACACAACTATCCGTTCTGCACTAATAGTAGAAGACCAAGTGTTTCAACGTCGAACTTGTCTAAAATCGCGAAAGATAATTTTTCAGAGACAAACGCAGTAGACAGCAATGCAGTTTTAATGAAACAGCGCTTTAATAGGGAGGATTTAAAAAGCTTATGAACCTCTGTTGCTGCTGATTGCTTTGGTCAGGTTCTATTGTAACACATATCCGAAAGGCTCTGTGATGAATATACATGAATGAGAGCATAACATCCACCACCAAGCCCTGCTTACGAAGTCAGCAAACGTATTGTGAAACTCCCTGAGAATAGGCCTGTGAAGGACCTGTGTCGTCAGCAACCTTAAAATAATGAAACACCAAAAACAATTGACAGTTCAAACAAGGACTCTAAAAACGAGCACTGAAGTAATGTGCATTCAAAAAGGGTGATTATAGTGTTTTCATTAAGAAGCAACCTTATTTAACGCACAGTTCGAAATGATGGTGAAAAAAAAAAAGAGAAGCAGCCCCAGTAAAAGTAAGGGTACTTCACAAGAGTCGTAGGTACTGCATACGACCAGAAGCCAATCAACAGCGACTTGTCATCCACAACGATCCGACAAACTTGCGCAACAATGCGTGGGACATTACGTGCGTTGATTTTTATCATGCACCTTATTTTCCGACGCCATCAATCTCTGCTAAAAGTTCATGATTTGATTTTCTTTAAACAATTCAATCCGTTTCTTTACGTCGTCCTACGACTGTACTACTCTGTGCCTCATGTCGTAGCCTTTTCATATCGTGCATAGTTATTTACAATAACTTCATAATCATAGTGTATCCCTTTCACAATTATTTGCACAGTCTTTCTGTTTCTTCTATATTGGCCTGAAGACGACGAATGATGGAAACTGGTTATCAGATAAGACAAAAGTAAAGATGTAGCAGAAACTACGGTAGTAACATGAATTCACAGACAACTAGTCCCCGTCACCAAGACACATCTTCAGGTCACAGATTAATACGGCCGGCCATTAACGACACTTGCATACGCAGGCAAAGCAGTTACATGATTGACGGCAAGGAACGTTGCTTAAGCTTGACTTCCTGTTTTCTGTTTTCTTGCAACACACTCCATTACAATATTTGTAAAACTACATGTATGTATGGTGTGTGTGGAGTGGAGTGCAGTGTTTGTGTTGTATGATGATGAGAGAAGGGAGAGGATGAATCCTGGTGCCGGTAGATACATAGCCTACTCATCGCCAATAACAGGCAGCCGCCAAGAGGAACGTCCCCATCCGACGGAGGCTTCAACAAGAATAGTCACATGCCCTCACGTTATGAGATACTGCGGACAGGTTCGGCATTTAAGCCAAGACACGGGTGATCAGGAATTTTACGCCCATCTCTCCTTCCCTTGCCGACGTAAGTTTTCTGTACCCCAAGTATTCGAACTGGCCCGGGCCGAGTACCACCGCAAAAGCGTGCGTTAGCGACGTCGTCCACGTAAGCGAGTTAAGCTTGATTTAAAATAAGTACTTTTTTATTTACTTGTTTAACCTGCAAAATTACGGCCATTGGGTCCTCTCCTGCATCTAAGTTGGCATTCTCCATATTCTGCAATACATTACGATCAGTACGTTACAAGTTGGATTTAATATGCAACATTTAATAATTGCAACAGTGCAGAAATAAAAGAAAAACACAGCTTACATTTGTTCCTGTGAGGTGCGATAATAAAGACCGAAAACAGGGGGAAAAATCCAATGGAGATGCCTCAATGTAAAGGGCGAAACGCAAAAAAAATACATTGCAGAAAGAAAAAGTTTAAATTTACAAAACGAATATATACAGAAAGCAAGATTTAAACTATGATCGCTAGTAGCAATCGGCACAAGAGAACGGTGGAAGAGGGAGAGACAGAAGAACGTTCAAAATCACAATTACTGAAGACAGGACAAAAGAGAATGGTAGCGACAGACGAATTTGCGAACTTGTTTTATGGATTAATCCAGGACCTGAGGACGGTCACTTGACCGAAACGAAGATGTCTACGAATGAGCTTTTGATGGTGTCGCGACACCGTTCTATAAACACACTGAGATTGTGTGGCGCCGTCTACAAAAAAAATACTTTCATCCGCGATCAAAGATTGGAGTAAATAGCAGAATATAGGACGTTGGTGGACAAGGCCCGAGCCTGGCGAGTGGAGAGGGCAGGACGGTCGTACCTGAGACGGAGCTGGCGCTCGAGCCGCAGGAGCGGTGGCCGGAGGCGGCGGCCGCGGCGGCGGACAGCGCGACGGCGCCGCGCGAGTTGTTGATGTCGAGGTCCCAGAACTCGATGTCGACCTCGCCGATGGAAGAGGCGAGCGAGTGCGCGGGGCTGAGAACGGACGACGAGCTGACCTCGGGCGAGCCGTCGCCGGCGCCGACGCAGCCCTCGGCGGCTCGCGCGTGTAGCCGGCCGGGCGGCAGCAGCACGCCGGCGCCCGCGCGCGACCACATGCTCATCGCCGACACCACGCTCATGCCGCGATCCATGCCGAACGGGGCATCGCCGCACTTGGCCGACACCGCTCTCCCACTGTCCTCCAGTCCCGCGACCCTCAACAGGTGTCCGTCGGCCCACGCTGTCTCTTCTGGACGGCAACTCTCGACCGTTTTCCTCGTGCCGCAGGCTATCCCACAAACACTCTCCCCAACTACCCAATCCTTCTCTACAATGTCACCGGTAACGTAAATATCCTCACGGCAGACGAAAAGGGACTATCGTTGCTTCTGGTCCGTAATATTCTCAGTCGAGTCCTATCCTCTGAACTGTAGCGATAACGAAACACCTGTCACGCGAACTGCGACAATACCTGTTTCCAAAGTCGTTTAAAAAACACCAGATAGCACTACCGCGCCCATTAGATACGCAGTCAACCAGTGCCAGAAGCGAGTATGTACACACACGTGCTCGACGCCTCGAGCAGTCCCACGGTGATGATGCACTTGTCGGAGAAAAACAGAAGAGGCTAAAACACGGAACGCTGGGGGCGACGCGAAGACACACGCACTAACGCGGGGAGCACACTACCGTCCGCGACCGAGGCCAGGAGCCGACTGCGTGCTCGGCCGGCGGTAGGTGGCGCGCAGGTAAGCGCGGCCGTGACGTCACAGCCCGTCCGCTGCCGCTGCCGCGCACAGTGAAAGTAGAGGTGGCACCCCTCGCGCCGCACGATCTCGCTCAAAGGGCCTCATCTCCCCCCTGAGGTTTCCCCAGGCCCTGCCTCCCCCTCCTACGGACAGAGGACTGGACAATGCGACTCTGCTTCTCGGGGGTCAGTTGAACTAGGCCCCCAAAGCGCTGCATCTACTACACAGACATGGAAGGGGAGCTTGCCGAAATTTCTGCTACGGGACGGGTTATGGAAATTTACAGTCTCTGCAGGGCCAATCATTTCGTGCAGAGTGCAACTTCTTTTCCTATAACATTCTTTCATCTGTTCACCACGTCCCTATTTTATTTTACTTTATTTCCTACACCATTTCACACTGTCTATAGTATTTCAGAATAAAAGGAGTCTTGGTTGGGAAATTATTTAATATCAATGACGCTTTTCACCCTTTTCGGGGATCATAATAACAAAAAAACAATCAATTATAAACAAATAGAGGAAAGGACATGGTCCTACCTTACACGACTATCCCGGTAAATTGAACTAAAAGTAACAAGAACTTACGTAAAAGTAGCTGGGGGTGTAACACACAAAAATCAAGGTGACCTAGTTAAAAGAAAACGGCCTGTAAATCGTCAAGAACGTACCGGTAACGATTACCACATGTCCTCTATTTGTTTTTTAATTGATTGGTTTCTTGTTTTTATAGACAATTTGATGATTGCCCAAAAGGGTGAAACACGTCATTCATATGAAATAATTCGAAGCTGGTTACTGTAGCACCGTGCCACAATGGAATGGAATAATTTTTACACTTCCTATAACAGTTTTCAATTTCCCATAACTATATTTTTGTCAAATCTTGAAAAGTCTTTGAGAAAATATTTTGTTTATAAGCCTATTAACGTTCGTTCCGTGTCAACGTCTAAAAATCAATCTTTTATTCCCACTTGTTCGATATTTTTTCTATATTTTGATGCATTTCATCAATGTTGCTGGCAGTTGTGCTCCTTATTGGACCTAAAACGTTCCTCGTCATTCTCCTCTCTAACATTACTAGTCTAATTTATCTTTCAGTGTCAGGTATTCACTTCAAAACAGGAATACTAGTTTCACTACAGTGCTGCATTATTTTTCAATTCTACATTGCAATTCTTTCATAAAAATATTTTTTGTTTTACCATACGCCCATTCCATTTTATGAATCCTTCCGTTTACGACAGGTGTTTCTAAAGTATTATCAACTAGATGATCTTAGTTACAGTTAAGATCTTACAAACCAAGTTGAGGCAGGCTTCTAACTCGAATATTTGTCCTAATACCTGCTACACGCAAAAAGACGTTCCTTTCTGTACTCAACCGCTTTACAAGCTGCGGCCTCGTCGTTCTTGACTTGCCAGCTAGTAAAGAACACATGAGTCAAAACTGAAACTGTGGTTATTGTATATTAAGAAAGCGACATAAAAACAACGTCAAAATTTTAGTAAGTCTTTTTATTTTCAAACGCTGCTCACAATCGTTTTAGCATCTTGTTCGCTTCTTGAAAGAATACGGTAACATGGTTAGAAAAATCAAACAGCTTCATGTTGACCATTGTTGGATAAATATGTGTTGATTGTTTCGCAGTCAACGACACCTTCAAAAACTGTCCTTAAGACGAAAACAGTTAATAGAAACATAATCACGGAACAGCTTTTCAAGCACAGATTTGTTAAGTAAAACAGTACATTCCCTGACTATTCATCGACGATATCCTGGACTGTTTTAAAGAGTTTCGACTCATCGTCTTCTCTTACGGTGAACGCCAGAAGAAGTGGAACATAGTGAGCTAGATCTAACGTTACAGCATAACGTTGTTGGTACTTGGTTAACAGCTCGACAATATCTTATTGCAGAAACAGCGTTTTCAAGTGAGACACAATTAAGGAGAGGAAAACAGGAGAGCTACGCTTTTGCAGTTGGAAGTGGTAGATCACGACGAACTGGGAAACTGATGGAAACAGAGCTTACGAACTCTCGCTTATCGTAAAAGACTTCCCGAAGGCACTTCCTAACAGAGAATTTTCGTCTCCTCCCCTTTCTCCAAATCATCTTCTCTCTCTCTCTCTCTCTCTCTCTCTCTCTGTGTGTGTGTGTGTGTGTGTGTGTGTGTAACGCGCGCGCGGGCGCTTGTGTTAACCCCCATGTATTGCTCAGGTATGAAATACAACGAGATGTGTTTGTCAGTTGAAAAAGACTTCATAACCAAGATATTATTCATGGAATTATGACTGCAGAAATACGATCACAAAAACAAACACTAGTACTTTTTGAACCCAGATTGAGAAAAGCATTTATATTTCAACGAAAAACGCGACTACTTTATGACTGGACGAGGGCTAAAATAAGTAATAATTCAGTTTCACAACACAAAACGATGTCTTGAAACACGAGATTAGAACGAAGACAATCAATAACTAATATATTCAACTGATCAGTAAACAGTTCTACCAAAAAAGAACGTTTAATTTGAGTGATACGATTTCAACTTTAGGAGATAGCGCACTATTCAAGCCACAATGGTCGGATCTCGTCTTTAACGTACAGTGGACCATTTCTCTGCTGAGTGCTACATTCTTAGCTGTATTTTCTCAGCAACTGTCGTATGGAACATGTTTCAGAATATCTAGAGGAAACGCGCAGCAGGCTTTGCTGCCGAGAAAGTTCCAGTGTACTCGGTCGGGACTTGACTTCCTCAAGGTCAATGCGAAACTCGGCTGACTAATGTCCCGAGTCAACAAAAAAATGGCAGCAGAGAAAAGCCGTTCAGCTAAGGCCAACTCAGGAGGGAAACTTTCGTGAAAAAAGGCTTCCTAAAAAGCTATGCAATTTCTCTGAGGATTCTTCCGTTTACGTAATCTCTGTTCCGCATTTGGAAAACTCGTTCCGAAAATACCAACAATCTTAAGTGCAACGTGAGGTTACTGAAATGTCAAATCAAAACATCTTTCAGCCGTCTAAATTTCAAACTGTTATTTTATTTGAGCAACCAGTTTCGGCGCTACATTACGGCATCTTCAGGCCCCCTGAAAGACGTGTAGGAAGAATCCCACCTCTGGTCCAGTCAAAATAGGGGCCAGTATTCAATGACTGGTATCCCTACATTTAGTCAGCAAGCGATCGTTGTGTCAAAAATCTACAGATACCAGTCGCTGAATGATGATACTATTTTCACTGGACCAGTGGTGGGATTCATCCTACAGGTCGATCAGGGGCCTAAAGATGGCGCAGTGTAGCGCTGAAACTGGTTGCTCAAATAAAATAACAACTGGAAATTGAAACAACTGAAAGGTGTTTTGATTTGAAATTTTATACTACACAGCAAGGTCGCTCAATCATGTATATAAAGATGGACTAACGGAGACTTGATATTACTGAGGCTGTATGTTTGTCTCCAAAAAAAATATAAGTTAATTTTCGTTCCATCGTATTATTGCTCTCTGTGCGCTTACTCTTGTGTGTTTGTTCTGCTGTATCAGTTCTACAGTGGAGTTTTGATGTGTTCCATAAGCTAGAGGATCCGGCAATCCAGCGGCAAACTTCCAGATGTGGTAGTGTTGAACAGGACGAGAAGAAATGAGTAGTACGGACGTATTCTAAAATGCACACCTAAAGAGCTAACAGCACCTGTTCATCTTCGCTACTGTGAAACACATCTCTTCCGCTGAAAGCTCTGGTGGTAATATGGACCAAAAAAGAAAAAAACTGTTCAGTGAGTATGGGCCCTGAAATGCATACCTTACGAGCTATGAGCACTCCTTCATTTCTTCTGCTAAACAAGTGCCCACAGCTCTTAATACATGCATTTTAAAGCCCATGTTTATTGGACTTTTTTCCTTGTTTTGGTCCATACTACCGCCTCTGAAAGTTTGTCAGTGGAGTTCTTGTTTACTCTGTATATTATGTTTCTGTAAACACAATTCGCTTTACCAGTGCCGAAATAGACAAAGGCGTAACAAGATGTTCTAGTAGTGGTATTTCTTCTACGACTTACTTTGACGTCTTAATTACTATTAATGTCATCTGAAATGTTAACAGTTGATTTCTAATATGTCTAACACAAACTGAACCTTTTGGTTACACAAACTATATCACTTTACGAGTGAATGGAAGCAACAATGCTGTGAAAAACAGGTAAAACACGCACGCCTAAGAAACTTCTAAAATTTTGCGGGATGGCCGATTTTTTTTAAAAATTTCCCGTAAAAACAACTGTCCTCAACTCAATGTCGGGCCTCAGCATCACACTGCTTCAACTGAAAAAGTTGAGACGTCTCTATTAGATTCGTATGAAACTTCTCTGTAAGATTCGTTTCATACATTTAACTTGTATTTCGTGCTGTCACGCTCAATTATTTGTAATTTAGTTTTGTGCTTCGCATTTGCTCCCATTCATTGGTACAAGATCACATTACAGTATCAATGGTTCTAGCATACATCTAATCTTATGTAATTACCTACACTTCATGAAACTTCCTCGCAGATTAAAACTGTGTACCGGACCGAGACTTGAATTCGAAACCTTTGCCTTTTGCGGGCAAGTGCTCTACCAACTGAGCTACCCAAACACGACCCACGCCCCATCCTCACAGCTTTACTTCTGCCTGTACCTCGTCTCCTACCTTCCAAACTTTACAGAAGCTCTCCTGCGAACCTGCTGTATAGTTTGGAAGGTAGGAGATGAGGTACTGGCAGAAGTAAAGCTGTGAGGACGGGGCGTGGGTCGTGTTTGGGTAGCTCAGTTGGTAGAGCACTTGTTCGCGAAAGGCAAACGTCTCGAGTTCGACTCTCGGTCCGGCACACGGTTTTAATCTGACAGGAAGTTTCATATCAGGGCACACTCCGCTGCAGAGCGAAACTATCATTCTGGAACCAACATTTCATGCTACCAAACTGGCTTTCCCTTTTTATCATCTGTATGAATAAGTGAGTAAGTGTGTATGTTGAATCTGTCGTATATATGTACAGCATCTGGCTGTTTGCTGTGACAGCAACAGTCCAGCCAACACAGCGTTCTCAGTCAAGGCAAAGAGATTTGTACCCTTTTGGTAGTCATTCGACAGTAGTTTAGTTGGTGGAGCAAAGGACCCCTCTGATCTCTTCCGGCTACCTGGGGGAAGTTCGTTGCAGGGACTGAGCCTTTGGTTAGTGAAGACGGTACTCTAAAGATCGACTTGGAGCTGGTGAGTAGTTTTTGTAACTGATCTACACGTTTGATCTGCTAGTTCATTTTCAAATTCTTATATTTTTCAGAGTGTAGTCAAGAGTATATTTTCTGAATTTAGTAAGTTTTTCCGATCGGCTTTGTGTAACCAGGACATGTGGCGTAGGAAGTTCGTTACTCCAGCACAGATTTAAAATTCAGTTGTCAGACATTTCTTTTAATTGGAATGTATGTGTGAACTTTTCACGTTTGTATGTGGTTTATTTCTGCTACTTTTCATTTCCTTTCAGTTTTAAGGCTCTGCAGCTTTTTTCATACCACGTGGTGGTAATTTCACCGTGTGTAATTTCCGTACCATCTTCAGTAAGTTTTATTCTTAATTCCGCGTGATATTTTCTTGCTATTTGTGTCTCTACGATTTACATTTGTGTTCTTGAAAGTTTCACGAGTCTCAGTAATTTTGCTTTATTCTTGAGTATCCTTGAACCGGCAGCAGAAGGTAAAATGGTGAGTGAACCCCAAGAAATAATGAGAAGATGGGAAGGATATCTAGAATGGCTATGCGCTGCTGACAGCCGACCAAGTGAAGAAGAGCTTGGGATAGAAGAAGAAGATAAAGCTGCATATGATAACAAATGAAATGCAATACTAACTAGTGAGATTTAAGCATCTATGAAGCAGATGAAAAATGAAAAGGCAATGGGAATTGATGAAATTCCGGCGGAATTGTTAAAGTCATTGGAGAAAGAAGGGAAAAGAGAGTTGATTGAATTGTGTAATCAAATATACATGGCAGGAAAATGGCCAAAGGAATTTACAGAAATTATCTTTATACCTATAGAAAAGAAAAAGTTTGAAGAACATAGAACAATGATCATGATATCGCATGCAGCCAAAGTCTTGCTGAGGACGCTCAACAGAAGGCTATATGGAAAGTTGAATTGCGTAATTGGAGAAGAACAATCTGGTTTCAGGACAGGAGTGGGAACTAGAGATGTCATTGGGCTACTGAGAGTGTTAGGGGAGAGATACATGGAGAAGAAAACGAAGGTGTATGTTGCGTTCATTGATCCTGAGAAGGGTTTTGACTGTGTCAGATGGGACAAACTGACGGAAATCCTAAGGAAACATGGAGTTGACTGGAGGGATAGACAGCTAATCAGAAATTTATATTTGAACCAGAAAGCAAGATTAAGAATAGGAGGTGTGATAAGTGAAGAAATTGAACTGGGAAAATGTGTCAGAGAAGGTTATTGTTTATCGCCAACACTGTTCAATATCTATCTGAAGGAAATTTTTAATGAAAGTTTTGATGGAAGGAGAGGAGTTTGTATAGGGGGTAGGAAAGTGGAGTGTATAACATTTGCAGACGACATGGTTGTGATGGCAGAGAGTGCAAGAGAGATGGAACAAATGTTAGATAATCTAAACACAATATTAGAAGAATATGGAATGAAGATTAACAAGAAGAAAACGAAAAGCATGGGAATTGGAGGAAAGGGGAGAAAATGGCGTCTGAAAGAAAATAAGGGGGAGAGGAAATAGAGCAAGTGAATAACTTCAATTACTTGGGAAGTGTATTACTCAAAAGAAATTAGGAAAAGAACTGTAATGACAAAACAAGGATTCAAGAGGAAACAGGAATTACTTTGCGGACCACTAAACAAAGATATGAGAAAAAGACTTGCCAAGTGTTACATCTGGAGCGTTGCATTGTATGGCGCGGAGACCTAGAGATTGAGGAAGGAAGATGAAAGTAGATTGGAGGCACTAGAGATGTGGATATGGAGAAGAATAGAAAAAAGTATAATGGAAAGACCGAGTAAGGAATGAAGAACTATTCGGAAGAGTTGGAGAAGAAAGAAACAAGCTGAAAGGCACTAGAAAGAGAAAACGGAACTGGTTTGGACATTGTTTGAGAAAGGACTGTTTACTGAAGGAAGGAATAGAAGGAATGGTGGAGGGAAAAAGAGAAAGAGGAAAAAGAAAGTATCAAATGCTGGACAATATCCAAGGAGACAAATACTCAGAAATGAAAAGACTGGCCATGGACAGACAAAAGTGGAAGAGGCTCAGTCCATGACAAGGCCTGCCGCAAGGAAGAATACCTACTACTACTACTTGAATATTCGCGGGATTTGCGGGTGTTTCGCAGTGTAGCTTAGTTTCATAAACAAGGCGATGTTGATAAATTGCTTCGTTGGTTAACGAGAAGTGATGAACGTCTGAGCATCTGAATTACTGTGATGGGCAAAATTTTTTCTATCTCTATTCTTGTGTGTGAATCGTGTATGCCTGCGTAAACTGTACCCATGCGCGACTAAGATTTGCTTTTCTCTTATCACTGCAATGTACCACATCACTCAATGTAACAGTAAGTGAGGTAATGAATTACATAAGAGGCAACGAAGGATCATAGTTTATAATTAGTTTGTGAATTTTTAATGTAATGTTTTATTTTAATTAACTACGTTAAACTGTGATGACTGTTTCTCATGCAAACCTGTCCCCTTTTGTAAGATTATTTTTAACACGTCCCACCTGGCATTTCCGAAGCACAAAAGTCAGGTCTTATATTTGTAGACTTTCATCTGATTACCTAATTCTTCTTGTTGAAGTTCTGAATTATTTGATTTAACGTTTGTACTTAAATTGTTCCCACACGCTCATTCCATATATTCATAGGAAACATATTAACACGTTAGTTATGCTTATCAATTCAGTGACTAATTCACTTCTTAAATTAAATTTTCCCAGTTTTAGTTTAATTGGGTGGCGACCCAGAAAAATTTTGTGGTACACGAAACTTCTGTAGACTGCAGAGTTCCACATTCGCTAATTTCCCCCAGTTTCTGTTTGCAAATTACTCTCCAGAAAACTATCGATACAATAATAATTATTTAGGGTTCATTTCATTCGTAATATATTTGAACCGACTTCCCAGTAAGTTGCACTTGGGTTAGTGCTTAACGTAGAACCCGAACGAAGGTGCAACTCTGTGTGCGTCAAAAGCCATATAAAATACTGGGGATCAAATTCCGGTATCTGGCTCTGCTGTTGTTCAGTAGTCATAGCGGCTTGGCACAT
Organism: Schistocerca gregaria; assembly: GCF_023897955.1. Lineage (NCBI taxonomy): Eukaryota > Metazoa > Arthropoda > Insecta > Orthoptera > Acrididae > Schistocerca > Schistocerca gregaria. Next base: position 741,432,884 of record NC_064922.1, read on the forward strand.
CAATGGGAGGTGTTTCTAAAACATGTCAAACGATGTTCTCGAGGTACTTGTCGCAAAAAACTGCTGTCCAAGCTGCTACAGTTTTATCAAGCACCAAGTAAAACAATCACTTCCAAAACCATCCCCGCCTCCGGTTTTTGTCGCTTCTGTAGCCAGAGTACTATTCCTATCTTCAACGTTACTGAATATGAAATGAGAGAGCAGAGAGCTATTAAAATTGTAGATTTGAAAGTATGTGTTCACTGAACACTGTCAGTCAGACCTCTGTCAGTCAGACCTCGCCTCACTTCACGACGCTATGTTCGGCTATGCCTAGTACACTTTTGAAGATATTGGGGAAAAAACACTACAACGAGAGAGTATACGTTGCAAATGTGCCACGAATTCATGTATCGCTATACTGACATGCGCTTTATAGTCCGTGGCAATGGCAGCTGTTCAGAAACTGATACGAAAGCGTGAACGGCCATCCGGTCATCCTCTGATTCAAGGCCCGCTACAGGAAGCAGTAAAACACCATCACCTCTGCCACTGGCCACTGCACACAAAGCGCCGCTCTGCGCGGCAAACACAGATACTGTACTGCTACTTTACGTAATACTCTAACTTTAGAAACATGTTACGTAAATGCTGTAACTATTGTTTTTATTGCTACATGGATGATTAGCAATAACATTGTCACCGTTACTATCTTTATTACTGCTAATGAAACTTCGGAAAAAAACCATCTTGGTCACTCACTATTCAAATGAAAACGAGACAGATGGAAAAATTAAGTAAACAGTTTATAACTTCAAAAGTAATCGCCATAACTATTAATACATTTATCGCAATGTGAGACAATACACTCAATGCCTTCATGGAAAATGTCTGCGGTTGTCTACGGAACTATGAGTACCCAGACGTCGAACATCTTCGTCCGAACTAAATCGACTGCCAGGAATCTCTTTCTTCAGGGCTCCAGAAATTTGGTAATCGCATGGGGAGAGATCGGGACTGTATGGAGGAAGTGTAAGGGATTCCCAATGAAAATCGTGCAGCATGACTCGAAACAACCTTAGTAGCATGTGGGCGACATTCTGTTGGAAGGCTGTTTCAACTACACTGCAGAAGTTTTTCTGGAATCCCTTATGCATCCTCCATGCAGTCCCGATCTCACCCCATGCGATTACCAAATTTCTGGAGCTCTGATGGAAGGCATTCGTGGACGTCGACTTGGTTCGGACAAAAGAGTGCACGTCTAAGTAGAATCATGTTACGCAGGGAACTTCAAATGCGATAAATGCGTTAACCGTTGCGGCAATTACTTCTGAAATAATAAACTGTTCACTTACCTTTTTTTTAAATCTGTCTCGTTGTTACGTGACTGCCCCTGATACCTGTTCCGATAAGGGGCACAGACCATCTCCAGATTCAAAACTAGTGCTGCAACGCGCAGAACAAAGTGATCCCGCATCGCTGACAAAACTACGCTTTGGAGAATTAAATTTCGTATCTGCAGACAGTGAGTGACGGTGTTCTTCCACAATATTTTTACTGGTTAGAGTTTCCCAAATAATTACGTCGTCTTCAGTCCACAATCTTATTACTTCTCTGTGACAACCATCCTCTGAATATGCTGGAAAGATTCATGTGATTTACAGGTTCTTAAGTACGATGCTGATTTTTGCTCCGTCGCAAAAATATTCGTGACCAATCCAACTTATTAAATATGGCCTATAGATAGTTCTTTGTAACTCTAATCACTCTACATCGCCATAAATAATGTCGGAGACTATTCCTCGGAACACTATTACTATACAGCCGACTGACTCTACGAATCTAGCTGTACATTTTAGCCGTACTCTTGGCGGAAGATTCCGTCTAACACCGAGTGCCAGATGGGCAGCTTGTGTGATGTCGTGTTGCCTGCGTGGCTCATACCGACACTCGACTCCCCATTTCCGCTATCTCGCTGTGCACTTGCGATGCGCAAGCAACAGGACGATCAAACGAACAGTTCCAGTTACACAGAAGGGCGACGAAAATTTCTTGTTCAATTGAAACATCGGCGCAACAAAATTTAACGGTCACAGTTAAACATGACGGATAAAGGACTCTGGCAATGTAAACAGAGCCATAAAAAACTGAGAACTGCAACTTATCGAGGAATCGGAGCTAAACGCCTCGACAGTGTCTATAGTTACTTAAGACTTACATAGTTGTTCAGCTCACGAGGAAGCAAAGGTATTGCTGAAGGCTTGGTACACGCCTCACGCGATCTTGGTAAAAATAAAAAGATGACTGGACGACGCTTCTTGCAGATACGATTCCAAATACCTACACAACTACGGCACCTCAATTGGCCTGTAAATGAACACCACAGGGAGTTACACTGAGGCGACCAAATTCATGGAATACCTTTTAATATGTCCCGCACCTCCTTTTGCCCGGCATAGGGCAGCAACTGAGCGTGGCGTGGACTCAGCAAGTCATCGGAAGTTCTCTGCAGAAATACTGAGACATGTTGTCTCTATAGCCGTCCATAATTGCGAAACTGCAATTGTGTACGAACTGACAGCTCTATTATGTCCCATAAATGTTCGATGGGTGAGAAAATCATGCTCGAATTACCCAGAATGTTCTTCAAACCAATCGCGAACAATTGTGACATGGCGGACTGTCATATCTCAAAATTCCATCGTAATTTGGGAACATGAAGTCTATATTCGGCTGCAAATGGTCTCCAAGTAGCCGAACATTGCCATTTGCTGTCAATGTCGGCTCAATTGGACCACAGTACCCAATTCATTCCGTGTAACGACGCCCACGCCATTATGCAGCCACCACCAGCTTGCACAGCATTTTGTTGACAACTTCAGTCCATGGTTTCGTGGCGTCTGTGTCACATTCGAGCCCTACCATCAGCTCTTACCAACTGAAGTCGGGACTCATCTGACCACGCCACGGTTTTCAAATCGTCTACTGTCCAACCGGCATGGTCATCAGCCTAGGAGGGACGCTGAAGGCGATGTCGTATTGTTCGCAAAGGCACTCGCATCGTTCGTCTGCTACTAAAGAACATTAACGCCAAATTTCACAGCACTGCCCTAATGTACACGTTCATTATACCTCCCACATTGATTGCTGCGGTTATTTCACATTGCGTTGTCTTCGATGAGAGGAATCCCTGAAATTTGGTGTTCTCGGCACACTCTTGGCACTGTGCCGCACGGAATACCGAATTCCCAAACTATTTCCGAAATGGAATGATTTCCTCAATATTTACGGAAAGGAATGTCCCATGCGTCTACGCCTAGCTCCAACTACTATTCCGCGTTCAAAGCTATTACTTCCCATCGTGCGGCCATAAACACTTCGAGAACCTTTTCACACGAATCACCTGAGTACAAACGACAGCTCCGCCAATGAATTGACCTTGTATATCTTGTGTACACGACACTACCGCCACCTGTATAAGTGCATATCCCTATCCCGTGACCTTTGTCACCTCAGTGTACTACTTCTATGTCGCAAACTCTATCGAACAAACGTGACTCACATACAATATCCAGTCACATTAATGTGACCGCCTGTCACAAGCCTGAATAATCACGATTTACACGGCGGATCGCTGCAAGACATGCAGGAAGAGATTCAATGGGGTTATGGGAAGTCCCGACAGGAATGTGGATCTATACCGACTCCAGTGGCATGGCCAGCTGCGGTAGGTTTCTCAACTGAGGATCCCTCGCGCCTGTAGCCTGATGCGGAGTTCGTTTCACATATTCTCGAATGGGTTAAAGTCCGGCGTGCTTGGTGGCCAGCGGAGTACGGTAAACACATCCTGGTGCTCTTCGAACCGTGCACGAACGCTGTGAGGTGCGTCCCACATTGTACTGTGCTGAATAGACGCAATCGTACCGATAAAAATCAAGCAAACTGCATGAAGGGTTGAACGCGGTCGCCAAGGATAGATGCATGGTTATGTTGATTCGCTATGCCTTCCAGAATGGCGAAATCACCCAGAGAATACTACCAAAACATTTGACTTCAGGCTTTCGACGCCCCACATGACAACAGCCATCCGTCTGAGTATAAAACGTGATTCACCTGAAAAGGCCACCTATCTCAATGTAGAGAAATGTAATGTGATGTGAATACATAGAAAGATAGGTCCCTTATCATTTAGCTACAAAATAGCAGGTCAGCAACTGGAAGAAGTTAATTCCATAAATTATCTGGGAGAACGCATTAGGAGTGATTTAAAATGGAATGATCATATAAAGTTGATCGTCGGTAAAGCAGATGCCAGACTGAGATTCATTGGAAGAATCCTAAGGAAATGCAATCCGACAACAAAGGAAGTAGGTTACAGTAAGCCCAATGCTTGAATACTGCTCAGCAGTGTGGGATCCGCACCAGGTAGGGTTGATAGAAGAGATAGAGAAGATCCAACGGAGAGCAGCGCGCTTCGTTACAGGGTCATTTAGTAATTGCGAAAGCGTTACGGAGATGATAGATAAAATCAAGTGGAAGACTCTGCAGGAGAGACGCTCAGTAGCTCGGTACGGGCTTTCGTTAAAGTTTCGAGAACATACCTTCACCGAAGAGTCAAGCAGTATATTGCTCCCTCCTACGTATATCTCGCGAAGAGACCATGAGGATAAAATCAGAGAGATTAGAGCCCACACAGAAGCATACCGACAATCCTTCTTTCCACGTACAATACGAGACTGGAATAGAAGGGAGAACCGATAGAGGTACTCAGGGTACCCTCCGCCACACACCGTCAGGTGGCTTGCGGAGTATGGATGTAGATGTAGACGTAGATAGATATCGCAACTCTGTGGGCGTACAGTTGCGGCACTGGCGTACAAATTCCAGTCTGCGTCTTCGATGAACAGCTGTCAACGTAGGTGAACCAGTCGCCTCTTGCAGAGGACCACATGCAGGACGTCCTCTGAACAGTCGTAGAGGAGACACTGTTGACAGCCGTCAGAAGCTCCCTAATTGCACGTCTATTTGCCCGTGCACAACTCCGCAGCTGTCTGTCAACCTGTCATCTATGGCCCGTGATGCATCAAATTTGCATCGGCGAGACTCTCGTTAGTCCCATTTTCGCAAGCACGGTATAGTTTAACCACGGCGCTAAAAATTAGCCGTTTCGGAAATGCTTTAACCCTTGGCCCGAAAGCCAATGATCACGCTCTTTTGGACATCAGATAAATCGCTCTGTCACTGCATGCTGACGTCGAACGTCGGAGGGGATCACACTGAGACTGGTCCACGTATATTTTCTGTCTTTCAAAAAAAGTGAAGCACATAGAAGTGCAAGAGTAAAGGAAATGAAACCTCTCGGTTTGAGAGGACACGTAACGTTACTTCAGTTATTACAAAATCGAGACAAATTTACAAAACCCCTGACAATAAGAGCCCACTTATCAATACGATGTTGCACCTCTCAGGCGCGAATGCAAGCACTGATCTGGTTGGGAAGTGTGTCATAAGGCCGTTATATCCTGGTCTTTAATATCCTGGATACTAGCACTGAGACAATGTGCGAAATGTTCACGAACATGTTCTATCGAGGATGCATCTGGGAATCTTACTGGCCACGGTAGTACCTCAACATCACACAGACAGACAGGTCCCGTGTGTGGTCGAGCGGTGTCCTAACAAAAACAGCACGCTGTCACAATGTTGTGTAAGAGGTAACACATGAGGACGCAGGGCGCCTGTGAGGTACCATATCGTGCCATCGGAGTTTCTTCAGTCACCACCAGCCGTGAAGTCATTCCCGTGGCTCCCCACACCGTTACGACAAAAGTAACAACACTATACCTCGCTAAAACATTGGAAGAAGGGCATCCTGCAGCAATGCTCCCCCCGATGGCCATCTGGAGGAGTACAGAAGTGCGGTTGATCGTTGAACATAATGTGGCAACATTCTTTAGTAGTCTATGAGTCCCAGTCACTACATCACTTCGAACGTTCTCGTTTGTTAACGGAAGCTTACACATGGAGCGGTAATTTCCTAGTCCGGCTGCTGTTAGACTACGACCAATGGTGCAGGAAGCCACAGCTAGACCATTATTGTTATCGGTTGGCAGGAGCAGATGTGAAGAGTTTCCGATGTGCTTGGTGCGCAATACGGCAATCTTCCCTTGTCGTAGGTTAGTCGTCCCCAAAATCTCAAAGATGAGTATGCCTCCCCTCACGTTCCCAAACAGTGCAACATCAGGCCAATATCACCTCCGAACGCCCCACAAATCTGGACATTGCAGAATTTGACCAGCCGGGCAAATGGGGACCCACAATGAGGCCCCCATCAAACTACGTCAGGTGGTGGCAACGTTGTCTCACAAGAGAAGCGTCATTTCTGTGTCCTTCACAGCGATCACTCAACATCTGGCAGTCTTCACGCCCCTTATGTATCTTACGGACCGTGGTAACGACACTAAACACGAACAACAGTAATGCACTCTGATTTGTGTTCTATATGTTACAGAGAATGGCATTTGCCGGCTGATGTGGCCGAGTGGTTCTAGACGCTTCAGTCCGGAACCGCGTTGCTGCTACGGTCGCAAGTTTGAATCCTTCCTCGGGCATGGATGTGTGTGTTGTCCTTAGGTTAGTTAAGTATACGTAGTTCTAAGTCTAGGGGACTGATGACCTCAAATATTAAGTCCCATAGCGCTTAGAGCCATTTGAACCAAGAGTGGCATTTACATACCTGCCGATGATGAGAAAGTGCGAAAAGCTGCAATGACATGTGCCCATGTCTTCTTCGTGCTTTACATTATTTCTTAGACAATACACACCAAATCTTGTTCGTAACGAAGTCAGACAAATATCCTGTTTACATCAATAAGTGAGATAATTCTCTCAGGCAAAACTACCTATGACTGAAACGAATAAAGAAAGTTAAGACTGTTACTCTCCACTATTGATTGACTCAACGATAAGAAAGTGACGGTCGTCTGCGTAGCGCAATCAAAAATTAGAATACGGCTCTGTTACAAGAGCGAAGTTGTTGCGCAACTTGGCGACAGTTGAGTTCGCAAGAAAGAGGACGGGGAAAATACGTGGAGGATTCAATATCCGGAGAGCGGTAGAGTTCCATGTAGACGAGTAAAAAAATATATATAAAAAAAGAAGAGGCCGAGATATGGCAACGGCGGCCGTTTCCAGGCAACGCGAGCTGTTCTCCTGCGTGTCTCTCAGCGGGCAATCGCAAGCGGAAATCTGCGACCGGAAGCCGTAATGAGCGCACGGCGGATCGCGGCGGTGGCCAGCCACCAGCAAGGCAGCAGCCGAGAAGCTGCGCAGACGCCGGCAGCGGCGACGTCGACTCCGTCTCGAGGACGGCGCTCCACAGCCTCGGACGCAGGCGGCGCCCCGAGGGCGGTTCTCAGTGCGCCATAGCTCAGCAGCGGGTCAAGCGCACATTACGACTCTAGTCGTCGGTTTCGACGAGCGACGCAGTTGAGCGTACGTCACGTAACCTCATCGTGGAGCCTAACGTTTTAATTTATTATGTCTTTACCTTTACTAAAGAACGTTAAGGATACTTTTAGTTTTCAAACGTACACTTTCTTCTTCTTTAAACTTTGTTGGCTTATTTTCATAGATCAAAAATGAAATTGAATGCATTTCTATTTTGTAACATACCCGTTATGTATTTTTCAAAATTGATATCGTAGTATGGAGTTGAAATTATATTGTTAAATTAATATTTAATGACTTTTTTATAATTCACTTTTGCTATGATCAAGCATTAAATAAACGATTTGCCACGATGCATTATTTGCCGAAAAGCTGTTTATAAATATATCAAGGAGTATTTTTTGATTTACCACTTTTGGCGGGTAACATTTTCATTAGTCTAAGGGCGAATAATCCGATTTTAATATAACCAACATAATTACGCTTTTGTGTCTTCAGCCATAAAGGTTTTACATGCTTGCTTGATACTTAACACATTAACTCATTCGTAAGCAGACCTTTGAAGCCCTTTTATTCATTTAAGTCAGATTCTTTGAAGAAACAGGGGTGCAGGGTTTATTGGTAAGTAAAGTGCGACTGACGAACACCTGTTCATTTGACAGGCTGCAGAGAACGTGGCGCGCCTCCGTCAAGCACAATGCGATTTGTTACATGGAAGACCTCAAACGAAACGTGGGAATCCCATATTTCAAATGGATGTTGTCAGCGTATACTGTATGGCTAATTACCTCCCTTGGGACTTTGAATGCACTGGCATTACTTACATGTATCTCGCTATGGTTACGGATGACTCACCTGAAACAAAAAAGAAATAAAAAATATTAAGATGTGCATTCAGCGGCATATCAGATTGTACAAAGAGCAAAAAATTCAACTAAATATGCAGGCAGAACACCACATAAAAAAAACAATCTATACAACATGCCTAAGTATCAGACACAAAAATATCTGTATCAGCTGATAAAACCAAAGGAGTGTGAGACTAGTAATGAAACGTTATTGAAGACAGAAAGGAAAAAGGTATGTTTTGAATCATAGCGTATTTACAATTCCTACATTATTTCCTACGTGCACAGAGCAATGAAGGTAAGAGGTAAAAGCATATAAAGAGCAGTGTAATCCACGTAGCACATTTGTCAGTTTGACGAATCAGTCAAATGTCGTAAAGACACGTTTCGTATGTTCCACGTTTACTGTTACCATCACCGTACGTAGCTCAAAAGGAAGTAACTGACTCGTTCGAAGCCTGTGTAACATAGGATGGTGTGTAAACTTGACGAAGCAAATGTATTTTCTCACACCAAGAAAGTCATTATTTGAAGAGTCTTTACTACATCTTTTTCCTTTAAGAAGTATGCTACGTATATTATTAGTAAAATGTTTACCGATTACTATTCCTAGAGGTTCTTGCGAACTATAAATTCTACGATGATAAAGAAAAGTGTGTTTTAAGAACTTAAGCTTCCTTTTGTGTGATGGGCCGCGCGCGTCATTATGGAACACTAAAATAGCTATAAAGCCGACTTTTCGATCGTTTATATAGCGGGGCTGTAGATGACCGCTGCATAGAAAGTACAAATGTCGGATTTATAGTTATTTTAGTGTTTCATAATGACACAACCTAACATACAAAAGAATTTTATTGAAAAAGAATAAGTTCGATAACTTCTCTGTCGCCATACAATTCCTCGCCATTTCACACTACTGTGGAGTAACTGATATTCGACAAGAAGAACACAAGCAGAATCTATAATTTTCATATTTTACAGTTGGTTCTAGATTCTTGATACACAAGACTCTCTCAGTGATCCTTCTATAAACTGTAGTGCTGAATTATCTTCGCTTCATGAGAACACGTTACATTTTAAAACAAACGCATCCAGATGTGAGCCAGGTCTTTAGTCTTACATTTACCACATTAGAAAATCCGCAGTACAGTGTCGGGAAATACATACGGGTACAATCGATAACTGTGCTTACGTTCTTCAAGAAGAAAGCGTGAAAAGCTTTGAAATCGACAGCAAGAAAAGTAAACAACAAACACAGCTACGTGGGAAGTTTATAAGAAAATCGTTCTATCAGTGCGAACTGCTAACACAGTACCTTCCAAAGATTAAATGACTGAACTGTTTGTTTGTTCAAATAAAGATCAATTTGGTTCAAATGGCTCTGAGCACTATGGGACTGAACTGCTGTGGTCATTAGTCCCCCAGAACTTAGAACTACTTAAACCTAACTAACCTAAGGATATCACACACATCCATGCCCGAGGCAGGATTCGAACCTGCGACCGTAGCAGTCGCACGGTTCCGGACTGCGCGCCTAGAACCGCGAGACCACCGCGGCCGGCAAAGATCAATTTAAAAGGAGCCTGAAAGACTTACTAGTGGCCAACTCCTTCTACTCCATTGACAAATTTTTTAATAGAAACAAATGATGTATTGTATATATTCATACCATTAGTATCGTTATTTCAGCTATATATAAAAAAAAAAAACGAAGTTGACATGTTCCACATCCCCGAGGATCTCCTCAGCATGGATCTATGGAACGAAAAACCAATCTAATCTAATCTAATCTAATCTCTCTCTCTCTCTCTCTCTCTCTCTCTCTCTCTCTCTCTCTCTCTGCGTGCGTGTGTATGTGTGTGTGTGCGCGCGCGCGCGTGCGTGTGTCTTTTTATAACACGTATTGCTTAATTTTTTCCGCTTCATGAAAACACTTTACATTTTAATATAAGTAACTCACTTATGGGGCAACCACGTATTCCATTTTTTACTAATCACGCCCTGTCACAGAGAACTGCTGGGACTTTCTCTGGTGCAGAGTTACCGCGGCAATGATGCATCTCATTTGGCTTCCCAAACACCTCAATGAGGAAACACTGTGTTCCTTTCTCTCGTCGGATCGCAACAAACGTTGTCATAGGATCGAGACAGAGCGATGAGAAGTCATTCACTGGAGAGTGACTTGAGATTTCTCGGCGAAAAGAGCCGCGGTGAGGAACACCTGCCACTATCGCAAGGAGACAAGTTCTCGTTACAGCCAGCGATGGCCGCCGCCTGCGCCGAGCCCCTCATGCGGTGGCGAGTGTTTCGCGATAAACAAGTGACCCCCTTTGTTCTCCGCCTGGGGAGCGACAAACAAGGGTTCTGCTACCTGCGGACCTGTTCCAGGAGCAAGAGGATAGCAGCTTCTCCTCACAGCTGCCCACTGGCACAGACAAAGATATGTTACTCTGTGCCACTGGAAATCCGCCTGCTTATGATTCGTCATGCGCATTTCCACGCCCTAGGACACTCATGATCGCACTTCTTCACAGTTCCACTATATCCATTTATTCGTTCTCTCCATTCCGTCACTGTGCACGCCGACCCCCCCCCCCCCCCCCCCCCCCCGCCCGGACTCCTTAATTACAGTTTTCATATACAGTGTGTGTGTGTACCTACATCACATGCACATACATCGTGTTTCACAGATGATTCAAGATATCGAATGAGGTGTATAAACTGATGAAAACTTCAAATGCAAGAAGAATATTGCTGAGCATTTCAAATAATTAAGTTCCTCTACGTCGCTCTTCGTACAGTTCTAAGTCTCAAAAACAAACAAGTCACCTTCCTGACATATTTTGCATATTTGCACTCAATGGTGTGTAACGGAATAATTTTCTGGGGTAACTCATCACTTATAAAGAAAGTACTGATTGCACAAACGTTACCGGTAAGAATAGTATGCTGTGTTCACTAGCGATCCTCATGTAGCAAGCTCTTGAAAGAGTTAAGCGTTTTAAATGTATTAATACAAATATCCGATAATGACATTCATAGTAAATAATCAATTACAATTTGAGAAGAATAGCTGTGCCCACATCTACAACACTTTGTTGTTGTTGTTGTCTTCAGTCCTGAGACTGGTTTGATGCAGCTCTCCATGCTACTCTATCCTGTGCAAGCTGCTTCATCTCCCAGTACCTACTGCAACCTACATCCTTCTGAATCTGCTTAGTGTACTCATCTCTCGGTCTCCCTCTACGATTTTTACCCTCCACGCTGCCCTCCAATGCTAAATTTGTGATCCCTTGATGCCTCAAAACATGTCCTACCAACCGATCCCTTCTTCTAGTCAAGTTGTGCCACAATCTTCTCTTCTCCCCAATCCTATTCAATACCTCCTCATTAGTTACGTGATCTATCCACCTTATCTTCAGTATTCTTCTGTAGCACCACATTTCGAAAGCTTCTATTCTCTTCTTGTCCAAACTAGTTATCGTCCATGTTTCACTTCCATACATGGCTACACTCCAAACAAATACTTTCAGAAACGACTTCCTGATACATAAATCTATATTCGATGTTAACAAATTTCTCTTCTTCAGAAACGCATTCCTTGCCATTGCCAGTCTACATTTTATATCCTCTCTACTTCGACCATCATCAGTTATTTTACTTCCTAAATAGCAAAACTCCTTTACTACTTTAAGTGTCTCATTTCCTAATCTAATTCCCTCAGCGTCACCCGATTTAATTTGACTACATTCCATTATCCTCGTTTTGCTTTTGTTAATGTTCATCTTATATCCTCCTTTCAAGACACTGTCCATTCCGTTCAACTGCTCTTCCAAGTCCTTTGCCGTCTCTGACAGAATTACAATGTCATCGGCGAACCTCAAAGTTTTTACTTCGTCTCCATGAATTTTAATACCTACTCCAAATTTTTCTTTTGTTTCCTTTACTGCTTGCTCAATATACAGATTGAATAACATCGGGGAGAGGCTACAACCCTGTCTCACTCCTTTCCCAACCACTGCTTCCCTTTCATGCCCCTCGACTCTTATTACTGCCATCTGGTTTCTGTACAAATTATAAATAGCCTTTCGCTCCCTGTATTTTACCCCTGCCAACTTTAGAATTTGAAAAAGAGTATTCCAGTCAACATTGTCAAAAGCTTTCTCTAAGTCTACAAATGCTAGAAACGTAGGTTTGCCTTTTCTTAATCTTTCTTCTAAGATAAGTCGTAAGGTCAGTATTGCCTCACGTGTTCCAACATTCCGACGGAATCCAAACTGATCCTCCCCGAGGTCTGCATCTACCAGTTTTTCCATTCGTCTGTAAAGAATTCGCGTTAGTATTTTGCAGCCGTGGCTTATTAAACTGATAGTTCGGTAATTTTCACATCTGTCAGCACCTGCTTTCTTTGGGATTGGAATTATTATATTCTTCTTGAAGTCTGAGGGTATTTCGCCTGTCTCATACATCTTGCTCACCAGCTGGTAGAGTTTTGTCATGACTGGCTCTCCCAAGGCCGTCAGTAGTTCTAATGGAATGTTGTCTACTCCGGGGGCCTTGTTTCGACTCAGGTCTTTCAGTGCTCTGTCAAACTCTTCACGCAGTATTTATCTCCCATTTCGTCTTCATCTACATCCTCTTCTATTTCCATAATATTGTCCTCAAGTACATCGCCCTTGTATAAGCCTTCTATATACTCCTTCCACCTTTCTGCCTTCCCTTCTTTGCTTAGAACTGGGCTGCCATATGAGCTCTTGATATTCATACACGTGGTTCTCTTCTCTCCAAAGGTCTCTTTAATTTTCCTGTAGGCAGTATCTATCTTACCCCTAGTGAGATAAGCTTCTACATCCTTACATTTGTCCTCTAGCCATCCCTGTTTAGCCATTTTGCACTTCCTGTCGATCTCATTTTTGAGACGTTTGTATTCCTTTTTGCCTGCTTCATTTACTGCATTTTTATATTTTCTCCTTTCATCAATTAAATTCAATATTTCTTCTGTTACCCAAGGATTTCTAGCAGCCCTCGTCTTTGTACCTACTTTATCCTCTGCTGCCTTCACTACTACATCCCTCAGAGCTACCCATTCTTCTTCTACTGTATTTCTTTCCCCTATTCCTGTCAATTGTTCCCTTATGCTCTCTCTGAAACTCTGTACAACCTCTGGTTCTTTCAGTTTATCCAGGTCCCATCTCCTTAATTTCTCACATTTTTGCAGTTTTTTCAGCTTTAGGAGAAAATAAATTTTATTGCGCCCGGGTTCCCGGGTTCGATCCCCGGCGGGGTCAGGGATTTTCTCTGCCTCGTGATGACTGGGTTTTGTGTGATGTCCTTAGGTTAGTTAGGTTTAAGTAGTTCTAAGTTCTAGGGGACTGATGACCTCAGAAGTTAAGTCCCATAGTGCTCAGAGCCATTTGAACCACTAAATTTTATTACCCTTTATTAAAGCATCAAATATATTCGTAGTTGCGAGTATGGACAACCATCATATGCATAATGGAATGACGACAGTGAAAGTTTGTGCCGCACCAGGATGCGAACCCGGATTTCCCGCTTGTCGCGAGCGGTCGCCTCACATTTGGCTATCCGAGAACGGCTCACGGCGAGACTCATACCTCCATACGCCTACAACCTATCTATATTCCTGTACAGGGGATGATTGCAATATTGAAGTGCCTGTGTTATTTCCAAGAACACAGGCACTGCAATATTGTGTTTATTAAAGCGGTCAGTGGCTCAAAAAGGAGTTCAGTATGCAGGAACAATAATCTCCCAATAACATAAAATGACTGATTAAAACCTGGTAGTCATGGACTGTACGACTGGTCCAGGCGGAGGTTCGAGTCCTCCCTCGGGCATGTGTGTGTGTGTGTGTGTGTTTTTGTCCTTAGGATGATTTAGGTTAAGTAGTGTGTAAGCTTACGCAGCTTTTCCGGTATGAGCTATTACTTGCCGATAGCAAGCCACAACACATCTTTTCGTATACCTGCAGTTTTGCTGTATTAAGACTTTGTTAACGATTCGTAATGGCTGCTTTGACGCAGCAGGAACATTGTGTGTGTGTGTGTGTGTGTGTGTGTGTGTGTGTGTGTGTGTGTCTGTGTGCGTGAATGGGAGGGCGGGAAGGGGGAGTGAGTGCAAGTTAACAGTAAGTACACAACTGCACGCTGTCTATTCTCTCTCCGTTACTTACGCCACGAAGTAGAGAACGCTTGCCTCGAAAGACAAAACCCTAAACTAGAAGTCTTGGAATCGATTCGAGACTGGATCTAGATTTTTTTATGGTAGTGGACGCTATTTTATGTCTCCGGAAATAACTTCGGCAAGAATCGAATTATACAAGCTCATGTTATAGGTTGAGACAATTCTTGTGATAGCATACGGCAAAAGCACATTTCGCACAACTGGTTTATGACCAGGCTGGTACAGCATGGTACGGTATAGACTAAACTACGATTTTATAACTGTTTCAAGTTTTCCCACTGAATTTAGATTTCACGCACTAGATGCACACTACATGCAGTTATTCAGAAAAGTTTGTCAACATGGTCCACGACACAAGTAACTTGTTTGTACGCAGCCGAAGTTTCGCTCGAATTCTGATGAGATAATGACCAGTATACGTTGTGCGAGTGTGCCCTCTACGCCACAGGGCTGGTGCCCCACGAAAGAAGAACATGATACACCGTCGGCCCTGGCCTGATCTCTGAATAGAGGTAATACAGGTGACGGTAATCATTCCCATATTTTTTTTCTATTACGGACTGATTATACAGCTAAAATGTATTCTAATCAATACAAGGCGAACAAATATTTGATGTATGTGCTTGAAAATTGCAATTCGTCTGAAGCAAGGCGTTTGTATGATGAAAGATTTCGTAACTCATTTACCGAATAATAAGAATATACACAAGTGTTGTGAAGACAGGCTCTTTTGAGAAAAGCTCATTTCATTCTGAAATACCAAATAGCTGTAGAACATCTTATTTCGAACAACGAGTGCTCCATCATATTGAGAACAATAATGGCGGCAGTACCACAGAAATAGCAGAAACTGAAAGTGAGTCATGTGACAGCGTGGGAAATGATAAGAGAGCAACACCTTTATTCACACCATATTGAGAGACTGTAAGGTCTTACTGAAACTGATTTACAATACAGGACAGCCTTTTGTATCTGGCTACTGGTGATGTGTACTTAGGAGACCAACAATTTCCATCATACTGTTCACTGATGACACAAGGTTTACCAGCAACTGCGTGCACAATTTTCACAGCATTCACGAATAGGTGGAGGAGTATCTATTTGCAGTTGTGAAAACAAGACATCAACGTCAGTTTAGCATAAATATATGAGGTGGAATAATTTGATACAATTTAATTGGACCTTTCATTTTTCATAGAACACTGACTGGAGAACCATACAATAAATTCTTAATTGGGCATTTAAATGTTTTAAAATGCTGGAAGAAATTCCTCTACACTTATAACATAACATGTGTTTGATGCACAATGGGGCTCCACCTTATTTTTCTCTGCAAGCAAGAACAATTTTAATTCAGTGTTTCCCAAATTAATGGATATGTCGTGGGGCAGCAACATCTCGCTCTGCTCAATATCCCGGTCTCAGTCCATTCAGTGTTAATTTTTGCGGGACGTTTAAACGACAGTGTATTCAAGGCCTACTGCGAATGCTGACATTCTTTGTCAGCGTGTTCAAGACGGATTTCAGCAGATGCAGCAGACACATGGAAAATGTGAGCGAGTGAGAGAACCCGCGATGCAGCATTTAGAACCTTGTGTTGCTGCTAGTGGCACACATTTTGAACGCTTTATTTAGCCATCAGAAGACTACACTTGAAAAGAAAAACACACACCTGTAGAACCAAGCTGAAAATTTGAAAACAAAAAGGCAAAAACGAAGCAAAAATGACACAACATAAAAGTTACTGTAACAAAGAAAATTCAAATAAAGGGTCAGATCTGTATATATGAACTTTCTTTTAAACCCTCTATCCAGTCCCCAGAGATTCCTCATGTATTAGTTAACGTTCTGTATCATCTAGTTGGCTCCCAAGCAGTGTTCTACAAAACACTAACAGTCCGCAAAAGACCCAATGAGATGTTGTCGAAAAGACAGAGAATAAAATTACAAGAGTTATTTCTCACGGCAGTGTGGTTCTTCAAATTTTTGGCCCCAAGCCAGATTTGACGGCGATGCCAACTGAAAAATCGTATATTTCCAAACTAATAGGGGTAGTGAAGATCCCGTGGCTTTTGAAAACGTTAAACAAATGTCAGGGCGTTTGTTGAAGCCCGACAACTACCTTCCCAACAAACGGAATTTCTGTTTAAATACTGAAAATGTAGATAAACTGTTAAGGTTACGTTATTATTTCATACTCTTCTACTATTTCCTTATTTACATCCCTAAATAATAAAACAGCTGTTTATATCCATTGGTTCGTTTTCTTGAATTTAATTATTCCTCAACTTTTCTAAGAGGATTTTTGTCGCAATATGTGTAATCGATCGTTCACCTGAATTTAACACGTGTTATTTGCTTCACCTTTCATATAACCACAGAATCATGCTTATCGTCTTAATCATAGACGTAAAGTCTCATTCTTACAGTTAACGGCGTATTTGTTAATGTTATGTGCAGAGTCGTCTAATCTTGATATTGTTTGCGAATCACAACATAAAAATCTGAAAACTGTAGTAAGCGGCCCATTTGCGTTGGATGAGTGGAGGAAGATCGTTTAAATTGCGACATTAACTCGCGCTTAATGACTCTGACCATTCCCTGAATAATGGGACGTGTTTTCACCGCTTTATTTTGTCGCTAATAACAAAATTTCACCTGATGTTACAAATTTTTATATGTCTTCGCGTTTCGGGCATAGCCCATCAATAGAACATCTGTTATAATGATTGTAATTGCCATGAAAGTGTGAGCAGAACGATTACATGACATTAAGAGTAATCTCTTCTATCTGCTGTGCAAGATATATGAGACAGGCGAAATACGCTCAGACTTCAAGAAGAATGTAGTAATTCCAATTCCAAAGATAGAAGTTGCTAGCACGTGTGAAAATTACCGAACTGTCAGTTTAATAAGTCATGGTTTCAAAATGCTAATACGAATTCTTTATGGAAGAATTCAAAAACTGACAGAGGCAGACCTCGGGAAAGATCACTTTGCAATCCGGAGAAATGTAGGAACGTGCAGGGCAATACTGATCCTACGACTTATCTTAGAAGATAGGTTAAGGAGTGGCAAACGTATATTTATAGCATTTTTCGACATACAGAAAGCATTTCACAATACTGACTGGAAGATATATATTTATAGCATTTTTCGACATACAGAAAGCATTTCACAATACTGACTGGAACATATATATTTATAGCATTTTTCGACATACAGAAAGCATTTCACAATACTGACTGGAACACACGCTTTGAAAATCTGAAGGGGTTAAATATTTGGATATAAATGTTATTTACAACTTGTACAGAAACCAGACGGCAGCTATATGAGCTGAGGAGCATGAAAGAGAGGCAGTGGTTGAAAATGGGGTGAGACAGGGTTGTAGCCTGGCCCCGACGTTATTCAATGTGTACAATGGAAACCAAAGAACAGTTTGGAGTAGGAATTAAAATTCAGGGAAAAGAAAACAAAACTTTGAGGTTTGACCATGGCATTATAATTCTGTAGGGGGGCAGCAAAAGCCTTGGAAGAGCAACTGAACGGAATGGACAGTGTTTTGAAAAAGATGATATAATATGAAGATCAACAAAAGCAAAAGAAGGATAATGGAATATAGTCGAATTAAATAGGGGAAGCTGAGGGAATTGGTTTAGAAAACGAGACACTTAAATCAGTAGATGAGTTTTGTTATTTGGGTAGCAAAATAATTGATGATAGTCAAAATAGATAGGATATACACTGAAGAGCCATAGAAACTGGTATACATGCCTAATATCATGTAGGGCCCCCGCGAGCAAGCAGAAATGCCGCAACACGACGTGGCATGGACTCGACAAATGTCTGCTGGAGGGAATTGCCACCACGAATCCTGTAGGGCTGTCCATAAATCCGTAATAGATCTCTTCCGAACAGCACGTTGCAAGGCATCTCAGATATGCTCAATAATGTTCATATCTTGGGAGTTTGTTGGTTAGCGGAAGTGTTCCTGGAGCCAGTCTGTAGCAATTCTGAAAGTGTGGGGGTGACGACTTGTCCTGCTAGAATTGCCCCAGGCCGTCGGAATGCACAACGGACATGAATGGATGCAAGTGATCAGACAGAATGCTTACATACGTCTCACCTGTCAGAGTCGTATCTAGACGTATAAGCGGTCCCATATCACTCCAGCTGCACACGTACCACACCATTACAGAGCCTCCACCAGCTTGAACAGATCCGGCTGACATGCAGGAGCCATGGATTCGTGACGTTGTTTCCATACCTATACACGTCCATACACTCGGTACAATTTGACACGAGACTCATCCGACCATGCAAGATGTTTCCAATCATCAACAGTCCAAGGTCGGTGCTGACGCGATCAGGCGAGGCATAAAGCTTTGTGTCGTGCAGTCATCAAGGGTACACGAGTGGGCCTTCACCTCCGAAAGTCCATATCGATGATGTTTCGTTGAGTGGTTCGCACGCTGACGCTTGTTGATGGCCCAGCATTCAAATCGGCATCAATTTACCGAAGGGTTGCACTTCTGTCACGTTGAACGATTCTCTTCAGTCGTCGTTGGTCCCGTTCTTGCAGGATCTCTTACCGTCCGCAGCGATGTCGAAGATTTGATGTTTTACCGGATTCCTGATATTCATAGTACACTCGTGAAACGGTCGAAGGGAAAATCCCACTTCATCGCTACCTTAGAGATACTGTGTCCCATCGCACGTGAGCCACCACGTTCAAACTCGCTTATTTCTTGTTACCCTGCCACTGTGGCAGCAGTAACCGATCTAACAAGTGCGCTAGACACTTGTTGTCTTACACTGACGTTGCCGACCGCAGCGCCGTATTCTGCCTGTTTACAAATCTATGTATTTGAATACGCATGCCAATACCAGTTTCTTTGGCGCTTCAGTGCAAAACGTAGACCGCCAGTGGGAAGAAAAGCATTTGTGAAGAAGAGAAATTTGTTCAAACATGTTCAAAGGTGTGTGGAATCTTATGGGACTTAACTACTAAGGTCACCAGTCCCTTACCTTACCCACTACTTAACCTAAATTATCCTAAGGACAAACACGCACACCCATGCCCGAGGGAGGACTCGAACCTCCGCTGGGACCAGCCGCACAGTCCATGACTGCAGCCCATTAGACCGCTAGGCTAATCCCGCGCGGCAGAAATTTGTTAACATCGAATACAGATTTAACTGTTAGGTAGTCTTTAGTGAAAATATTTGTGTGGAGCATATGGAAGTGAAACATGGATAATAAACAGTTAAGATGAAAAGAGAATGGAAGATTTCGAAATGTGGTGACACAAAAGAACACTGAAGATTAGATTGGTCGATCACGTAACTAATGATGAAGTACTGAACAAAATTTGGGAGACAGGTCTGTGGCACAGCTTGACCAAAAGAAGGGATCGGCTGATAGGACACATTCTGAGACATCAAGGGAGCACCAACTTAGTAACCAAGAGATGAATACAGTAAGCAGATTCAGGATGACATAGGTTGCAGTAGGTATTCGGGAATGAAGAGGCTCTCAGAGATTAGAGTACCATGGAGAGCTGCATCAAACCAAATCATGCTCAAACATTTATAAATAAGTACACATACCATATAAAAGGACTTAATACATAGTATTATGTCACATGAATACGAAAAACAATGGTGGTCAACTGAGCACGAACTTCTGTTACAAAAATTCTGTCAATATTTACCGACAGAGATCTTCGTTGTAGTGGCGTTGAAGAGCTGTCTTAAAAGTCAAGGACAAAATTAGAAACAAAATACTGTGTAGTGACTCACTCTATACGATATGTATAATAATTTGTCAAAGTATTTGAGTATGCCATCTATGTGCTTTCTCTTTCATGACAATTATGATCTTTCTGGCAGAAAAATGTTCAAGTGTGTGTGAATTCCTAAGGGACCAAACTGCTGAGGTTATCGGTCCCTAGACTTCCACACTACTTATACTAACTTATGCAACGAACAAAACACACACACACACACACACACACGTCCGAGGGAGGACTCGAACCTCCGGCGGGAGGGCCCGCGCCGGCCTTTGTGACCGTGCGGTTCTA
This sequence comes from Schistocerca gregaria, assembly GCF_023897955.1. Classification (NCBI taxonomy): domain Eukaryota; kingdom Metazoa; phylum Arthropoda; class Insecta; order Orthoptera; family Acrididae; genus Schistocerca; species Schistocerca gregaria. The sequence goes on from NC_064922.1 coordinate 741,453,449, forward strand.
TGTGCTTCAGTCTGGAACCGCTCGGCCGCTACGGTCGCAGGTTCGAATCCAGCCTCGGGCATGGATCTGTGTGATGTCCTTAGGTTAGGTTTAAGTAGTCCTAAGTTCTAGGGGGCTGTTGACCTCAGATGTTAAGTCTCGTAGTACTCAGAGCCATTTGAACCATTTTGGAGTGGTTGCGCAATCCGTGACATCGCGCCTTTAACCGCGCAGCCACTCCACGCGGCTTCCTGGCAGATGTTCTGTTGATGGGCTATGACCGAAACGCGAAAACATATAAACATTATTAAAGACAGGAGCTGTTGTTATTAGCGAGCAAATAACACGTTGAAAAAACACGTGCTCGTTATTAAGGTCATCGATACATATCAGCGTCAAAAAGGGAATATGGGGATCGAGTAACGACGTGTAGTATGAGGGATCAGGGTGGGGCGCACAGGACGGACGGTAGCTGACAGACATACGAGCTCAGCTGAGGTGGCAGTGCTGACGGCGAGTTATGCAAGGCTGAGCCTGGCGTCTGCTGTGACAATGGCCGCTGCTTACGGCCCGTCCCGTTCGGCAAGCGCAGCGCCAGAAACGTGGTCTGCGCGAGACACAACGTCCTCGATGCGCCTGAGTCGCCGGACGTGGCGCGCAATCGGAAAATACACACAACGTTATGTCGGCGTTACTTAACCACTGGAAACGCCTATCAAGCTGTACCGGACCATCTAAAATGTAAAACTAAGCAGAAAGGCTTCTGATTATTCTGTCTAACGGTTTGTAATTAGTAAATTTACTTCCAACTAGCCAAGACTATGTTCACGTAATCAGTGACAAAACAAGTTCTTTTAAGTCTACAACTGTGAACATATACATTAAACAAAAAGTATCATATGAAGTATATTATCTTCGACAGCATCCTGAAGCAACAACACTGCAACGTCTTCGTGTTGCTTGATAAACTAACTTTAACCTAAACTTTCGATTTTCACAAGGAATACTCTTAGCATATGAGCTAGTTAGGCACGTAACTATCTAAACTACAATCTGTCGGCACCTCTGTACTACTTTCCAAGCTCTAATGCATTTTCATAAGCTACCAAGACAATTTGTGAATTATGTGTTGTACATGTTTGACTTCCTGCATGGGAAAGTATAATAAGCCTTAAAACTAAACCGAAAATGTAACGGATTCCACTTTTAACACAAAATTTACACAATATTATGAGTATGGTTTCTTTTTTCAAAATTAGTATTTCTTTGGGGGATTTTTACACCTGCAGGTCATTTGTTATCCAAAGCTTCAGTTTGGTTTTACATTTCGTAAGCAGATGTCTCTGTTTCCGTTAGCACAATGTAACTCAGGAAACAAGGATCTCTTGAAGAGGTCTTACTACTTCCTACAATACGTACATCAAGCAAAAACACAACAGCCATCAAATTCAGCTAACACTTATGTCTGCTTTAACAACATATCCGAATACTAAGGATGGCGTTAAAGCCTTCGCCTTGATTACTTCCACCTGTTTGAAATTCGGTGGCATCCGCTCTATGCTACAACTGCACACCGCACTCAACGTCTGTTCACATCTTCTTGGCGGCGCGGGATTAGCCGAGCGGTCAGGGGCGCTGCGGTCATGGACTGTGCGGCTGGTCTCGGCAGAGGTTCGAGTCCTCCCTCGGGCATGGGTGTGTGTGTGTGTGTGTGTGTGTGTGTTCGTCCTTAGGATGATTTAAGTTAAGTAGTGTGTAAGCTTAGGGACTGATGACCTTAGCAGTTAAGTCCCATAAAATATCACACACATTTGAACTTTTTTTTAACATCGTCTTGTTTTTTTTCCCCTCACAAACATTTGGCCCATAACAGCGTTCCGTCCCATCCATTTTCGCACGAAAAATACTCCTGCCTGTATGAGAAACGAAAAGTTAATCAACACATTTTTTTTTAAACTCTTGTATCCTTTTTTATCGTTTCAGGTGTATTTGTGTGACCGTAAGTCATTTAGTTGGGCCTCGCAGAAGTGAATGAAAAATAACACTTTTATTAAAACAATTACTCTCTTAGCGGTTCTAACATCTTCAATTTCCTTTCGTATTTCTTCTTGTATCATTAGCACTCATTTTACTGCTACACCTGCATAAGAAGTTCGTGATTCTGTTCCAACCATGCACTGAAGTCTCCACCGCCTTCTTCTGAATTCTCGTTAGATTTATAGACACACAAAACATATTCACATATTCGGGTTGCATTCTGTGGATTATTCTGTCTTACTGCCACTGACTGTAATGTGGCCCGTAAGGTATGCATAGAGACTTAGAGGGGTTGGTAGAACAAATTTTCACTACTTTGTTCCATTAGGACCGTATCTCCGGATGAGGAGACCGAGCGAGGTTACGCAGTGGTTAGCACACTGGACTCGCATTCGGGAGGACGTCGGTTAAAACCCGCGTCCGGCCATCCCGATTTAGGTTTTCCGTGATTTCCCTAAACTGCTCCAGGCAAATGGCGGGATGGTGCTTTGAAAGGGCAGGGACGACTTCCTTCCCCATCCTTCCTTAATCCGATGGGACTGATGACCTCGGTGTTTCGTCCCCTCCCCCAAATCAACCAAACGGCTGAGGACCACAAGCAAATCCACTCCCCTCTCTATTGCCCTAGTTTCATACCGCATCCAACATGAACATCAACACCCCCCCGCCCCCCCCCCCCCCCAAATCCTTTCTACTATACAAAATAATTAGCACACCGCAGTATAAGCACCTCAATTACAGAGCTCGTTTTCCCACTTACCTGTAACGCATCGACACCAACAAAGGTTCTACGTCGTACAATATCTCCGAATTACGAAGCATGGTGAATGTTCTGTAACGTACTTTCTTTTCCATGAAAGAGTAATTGAGTAGCCATTGTCCGAAGCGCTGGACTTCTCTGATTGTATCGCAACTGAAATTAAACTCTCCAGTTGCTAACTACGTTGTAGTATTATTCACATAAACTGTTCAGACACAATCACGAGTGATTCTTAAGTGTATCGCGTATTAATGCCAAGGAAAGCATGCCATTTAATAAAAAATACAAGTTCGAACGATGTGAGCGCTCGTCGCCTGGAGTAATTTTTCTTGTTTTCCCTATAGCTGACAACAACTCATGTCCTCTCAGACTCACACAGTTTAGTATGTACCATGATTTACTCAACATAAAAAACTTAATGCAGTTTTGAATTATATTGAGTCCAAATTGGTTGCCATGAATAAAGCCACAACGTGATTGGCAACTGGAGCGTTAGATTTCGACAATGGCCATGTAATAATGCTTTTCACAGAGCCCTGTCTCGAAACTGACCTACGAAACGGTGTTAGAAATCAATATTCAATCAAGAGTGTAAGATAGTTTACAGGAAGGAGCTGTTTCTTCAAAGATGATAATCCTCAGGTACCACGTACCACTGTAGAATGTATGGAAAAACGTTTCGGGTATACCTGTATCTCTCAGGGAATTTTAATGTTTTCTTCGCAACAGACGACATAAAATCTCATTCACAGGATGTATACGCGTCCATCCTCAGGAGGGATTTACCTGCTCGGATAACACAGGTAGTCCTACACTGTATTAGATGGGCTTCATATTATTTGACTCAAATACTTTGCAAAAGAAGTCCTAAAGGTAATGATTTGGTCCTCTTCTGAGGGTGATTACAGTGTTACAGGAGACAAATGTGATCGACAGATAAGTTTGAGTGCATCAAATCCGCACAGAATTTTTTTCACTACTATGCTACGTCAAAGTTTCAGGAAAGGTAGGTATTCTTGTTTAACTGGTGTCAAGTAAGCATGCAGTAATGAGACAGTCCACGCTTTCCCACTGGGGCAAACCAGTTGTGTACCACATGCCTCTGGCCGGGCACGCAGCCAGCAGAGTGATTCCGACGAGGCAGACCCTGCCATGAATATGCGCAGTGCGGTGCGCACTTCCGGTCGTCCCGATGTGCACCACTGCATATGCACGCCTCGATAAAAATGCTCGCAGCACTCTTCTGCAGCCAGGCAGGTGCCCGTCACACCGTGTTGCCGACAGCTGCTACGACCATTAAGGTCCCACTTGCCTAATCCGCTCCGTATTGCACAACTGTTTACTGGCGCAACAATATGGCTTTTGTCGTCAAGGTAATACAAGCCAACGCGCGCTCGTAACCAAAGCAAAGTAACACCACAGGTAATAGACACGTCATACTCTCAATTCCTAACGCCGCACCTGAAGTAGAAAGGGGGAGCGGGCCTGGGAGAGGGAGGGGGAAAGAAGAGAAATTATACAGTACGCCACAGGTAATGTGGAGATTTGACATCATTATATGAACTGCTTGACGGGGGAAATAATAATAAACCTCCCAGAAGGGGGAGGAAACGAAATAAAACTTCACAGGTTGTGAGTACTTGATGTTATTTCAGTGATCACAAAATAGAGTCAATTTTACGAAGAGCTTGGCAGATGAGCACGAATGTCAGTATAAACTTGCATCCCCTCTGGAGCGTATGCATTCCGTTGGTAAGGTTGTAACCTCTCCTGAATCAGGCTGCCCCACAAACATAGTAACTGGTGTTTGATATCCTGTATTCTGGCACTGAGACAGGGTTGGCGTCTGAGTTGGTCTCACACATGTCCCCTCGGCGACAAAGCTGGGGATCTTGCAGGCGACGGGAATACCTCAACATAACGCGCAAACGCCTACCATTTCTGGACGAGCATTTCCTATCGAAAAATAGCACCACACTACTGTCACACGACAGAAGCACCTGAGAATCCAGTTCCCTTCGTCACTAACAACTGTGTCGTGAAGTCATACTCAGTGGCTCCCCACACCATGGTGCTAGGAGTCTCATCCTTATGCCTCTCCAAAACACTGGAAAAACTGAACCTCTCCTCAAGTCGTCGCCATACTCGCCGACTCTGGTCATCCGGGTTAGTGCTGAACCACTATTCATTGCTGAAAAAACACAGGAGTCCATGCTTCCAGGTCACTGCACCACTCCAAACGCAGCCGTTTGTGTTGTAGTGTTAACTGTGTTAACTGCATTCTACAAATGAGACGGTTAACTCCCTAGTCTTGCTGCCCCTAGTGTCCTCGCTGTGATGTGGATTGACACAGAGTGTAGCATGAAGTGCATTGCCTGTTTCTGATGGCAGGCGCGAATATGAAGGGGGTACAATGTGCGTGATGTACAGTATGGCAATCGTCTCATGTCCGACCGGAATCTTGACGATGAGTACGTCCGCCCTCACGTTCCCACGTAATCCTACATCGGGCCACTGCCACATCCAAGTGCCCCAGAAATCAGGATATTATACTATTCGACCATCCAGCCAACTGGACACCTGCAACGGGGCCCAATTCAAACGCTGTTATAGATGAAGTCACGCACTCTCCGACAGCCAATCACCGTTTAGTAGGTTTTCTGAGCGCTCTGCCGTGAATGTCGTACCCAGTGATAGCATTAAATCTGATCCTAGGGAGTTATTTGGTGGATTTTTATTCCATTTAATGCGAGTTTTCATGGCTGATGGTGGCGGTAAGCGACAAACTCTACGCAAGCAAGTGAGAGACACAATTTGCAGGATACATGCTTACATTATGCGCAATGTCGCTTGAAACCAGCAACAATGTAATACCCGTACGATTCTTGACCTCCGCGAAACGCAATCATTCGTGGATCGGAGTATAGATGCTGATAATGCTGTCTCACACGTATATACGGCGTCCTTCGCAGTGGTCACCCAACGTCTGATGCTGTTCACGCCCTTGTGTTGTGTTGTAGGGCATACCTACGAGGTATGGTAACAACACGAAAATGGTATAACGCTCTCTGGTGACAGTTCGTACTGCTACAGAGAGTTGCCTCTCTAGTCATTTACATAACCGCCACGGCGTGTACGGGTATGAGGTTAGGCTCACATCCGACTCTACCTGCTGGATGTTTCACTTTTTTTCTCAGGCAGCGTAAATAAGTACCTTCATTAATTGTCGATATTATTCAATCTGTAGAGCATGTTATGCTTAACTTGTGTGCAACTGAAATCGTTAGGAATAATAGGCGCTTGATTTTTTTTTAATGCTCCATTTGTAACTAATTTTACAAGTATTCACCATTGAGCGTAAGTATGCTGGATATTTTTGTCTCAGAATTGATACAACAGTTTAGGGAGATGCGATGCGAGAGAGGGGGAGGGAGTTCCATGGGCTAGTAGTACAGTACTAGTTGATACATCATTGTTCTTATAGTACGTTTACAAGTCGCTAACAATGATGTATTACTCCTTCCAATTTAACGTAACACACAGACCAAATTCTGCAGTCACAAACGGTAAACAATGACAAACTTACCCGTGAACACACCACAGATAACTGTGTATTGTTTTTCAAGGTAGCACCACCAACGGCGATGCCGAAGCCTTGTTATGAAACACTGGCACTATATGAAGGCGCATCTCAAATGTATTGCTCATTCAATACCTCCTACGGTCTGAAATATTCATTTCCAACCATTTACCTCAGAATACTCGGTTTAGGAACGTTTGTATAATTTTGGTTCTGAAGTGTTGTAACACTCGGTAAATGTTAATGTCTATCAATTTCAATTCTGTCTCCATAGGAACACCAACTAAAAGCAGAAACCGCACATTTTAAACTCATACTACGTGGCGACGACGAATCCTTACGAACGTCCTCCATCAGAAATCTGGAGGTTCTAAGAGACCTCCGAAACGGACATCCCAAAAATTATTACATGGGTGTGTATAAGCAGTGTTCAAGAATTATAACGGAGTGCACATTAACTGACACTTAAAATAAAATATATTTCTTTTTGGGGGGAAGTGAATAAATGTGTTTTCGCAGCCTGAAGTCAGACTCCATGGATATGTGGTAACGTTTCTGTCACATAAAGCGAAGGTCACAGATTCGAGTCCCAGCTGGACATCACTGTTCCAAATACCCCACTTCTATAGGTATTTTTTTAAACGTCATAATCTTCTACACCCTTTCACAAAAATTTTATAGCAGGTGCGCAGCTGATAATATTTTCTGGAAATAACAGCAACACTATTTCATTATTTATATGTCACTACCAGTTTCGAGCCCGATGTCCCATTACCAAGGGTTTATTCCTGTTGCAGCCAGACAGTCTGTGAAAGTAAAATAATTTTATTAAAATGAAGGATAAAAACACCCAACCGGTTGCACAAATTTCATTGCATTGATCTGGTTTCGATATCGACTAAGCATATCTTCATCAGAGTAAGTTGTAGATACCTGGAATTGTTTTTTCTAATCAAGGTAGAACAATAAACATTTCAAAAACCGTAAGCAGCACAAGAAATATTAACAACAGAACCGGTATTACTTACGTAGGTTCACACTGCATCGAGAGATAATAAAACCACACTAAATGGTCCCTAAGTAAGGTATTGAGAAAAACAGAATCTTACAGAATTCGTCGTGTGCTACAAAAAAACTTATGGAAGCAAAGTCGCTTATACCACTAATGACAGCTCGCAGAAAAATGTAATCCACAATCTGAAATCTTCGATTACTCCTTTGCCTAATTCTTTACAGGGAATTTATAAAATAACCTGTGACACTTTCCATTTTATTAGATATAACAGACTGGAAAAGCAATCAGTATCAGATATGAAGAGCATTTATTAAGAATAAAGAATAAGAATGTGCGTGTTTCGTCCTTTGCAAATCATCTGCTTTTTGCAGGCCACAAACGGAAAGGAATCGATGGAGTTATTATCCTCCATAAAGAAAAGAAAGTTTATGGACTTGATATTCCTGAAGAATTGGAAATTTTTAGGCATATATCAGTTAATGATGATCTCATTTTCCTCCTCTTTTTATTGTTTCATTGTTTTCAACTGTCGTTTCAATTTGCAGCACTTCTTGTATATTTCCATTTAGTACCTATTTTTATGCTCCTGTTATTAAGCTTAGTGTCTTGTTACAATTATTTTCATATATACCTCTTTTCTTAATTTGTACCGCTCTACGCTATTAGTGTCGAATAGGCGGTGCACACTGTGCTGATTCCATGTAACGACGTAATCAGTTGGCAAACCATTCAGTCTGATGTCAGTCCTAGGCTTCCTATACTCGTGCTTTTAATGTTGGCTTTACAAGACAACTTTTACTTATTTGATTTGAGCATTTCAGCTCACACGGTTTTATTTCCTCTCTATGCAATGTGAACCTACGTAAGTAATATCTGTTGTTTTTAATACTTCTTGAGCTACTTAAGGTTTCTGAAATGCTCGTTATTCTCCTATGCTGATTCTAAAAAAATTATAAATAACTATAAAAATATTCTGATGGAGATACCCTTATCCGGTATCAAAATCTGGCGAATACATTAAAATTTGTGCAATCGGTTGGCTACTTTTAAACTTCATTAAAACTTACACACGGTTGCTGAACGCCAGCCATGTTCAAAATTGTAAAATAATATAAATAAAATATAAAACAAAAAATACGCCACAATTTGGATGCGACTGTAAAAACTAATGTACGACTGTATGACATGATGCCATTTTGCAGTTAGAAGAAATAAAATCCTACTTTACACAAAATCCTACTGTTTGTAGCAACTGCGCGACGAGTTACACAATTCAAAATTTTTCCTCGCCCTCCAAGATGCCTGGATTCCCAATTTAGAAATAATTATTCAAGCGATAGAAGTAACTGCCTGCCATAAAATAAATTATAACGTAGAGAAACTAGGGTGTACACGCTGAACTGAAGTGTAAACGACCTAGTACATATGCTCACAGTTGAAATTAAAAAAAAAGGAGACAAGCACTTGCTGGGAGGGAACTCCCCACCCCTGTCAGCGGTGTTGTAAGCGGCCATTACGAAGCCGGCGAGATCGACCAGTATCCAACCGCGGGCTCATTAGCGTATCGCAGTGGGTTTTCCTCCACGATAGTCGTGGGCTGAACGTCACACAGGTCAGTGGTCGGAAACATTCCGTGGAGGTGAGGCAGCCCGCACTTATCTGGGTCACAACCCACTGCGGCGCAGTTAAAAGTCTTTCGGCGTTTCTGTAGCGCACCGTAGTCATAACAGCAAACCACAAAATTAAAGGGGCAAGTTATTTGCATGTAAACATGTTTCGTTATAAATAAAGTTATAAAACGGCTGTTTCCATTTAGCGGTAATACGTGCAGAAAAGCATCTTTTCTCCGAAATGATGTTTGAGGATATATCTCATTGTCACGAAAAAGTGTAAGTGGATTACAACAACCTGAAGTATATCCGGTAAAGTTCGTAATTAAGTTCTTTGTCTGTTCCAAGGCACCCTCTCTTAACAGTTCATCTCTAATCGTATCCAAGAAACGACGCTTTGTTTTGAGGGCTCTTAAAATCCGCCACCCGAATCGAGTTGTCTGTAACAAGTGCGTCAAGGGATACGTTAAGGCACTGGCGACTGCAGTTACGCACCAGAAGCGAATACTTTGCTACACAAAATCGTTCTTCATTTTCAACTATTCTTGTTAGTGATGATGACCACGACGAGAAACATAAGTCACAATACAAGAATTGGAACACATTATATCTAGGATTTACAGTTTCCGCAAATGTGAAGAGCAAAAGTAGATCCAGTGGTTTCCGTGTTCAGCATCACGGACTGGTGGCGGTAGCTAGCGTGTAATGTAGTCTGCTGGAGCATACTGACACTTCCCTACAACAGATCCGTAGATTCACCACACGCCATCTGAAAGTAAACAGGTGTTTCACGGAGGAAAAGTAACATCAGCACTACGGCGGCATATACGGAGTGTCCATGGGAAGTCAACACGAGTTCTCGAAGGCAACATACTACAGCTTTGCGGCGGATGAGACCACCTACCTAGCCACGGAGCTTGCTAGGACGACGTGGGAGCCGGAAAGCTGTAAACTTTGTTCTCTCCTTCAATAGAACAGAGTTTCCATATCATGAGCCTGGATAACGCTCTGAAAATCTTTGTTCGATAATGCACGGATAAGTGGTCTGCTTTTGGGTACATACTCCATATCCACCCAAAGGCCAATCACTGCTACAATTTTTTTATCTTTTTTGCGTTACGAGAGATGAAATTTAAATAACCTCTACATATTTTTGTTTCCTTTCTTTCTGTGCTTTTCTTGTACAAATGGAACATTCGTCATTGCCTCTTAGAACTAAGTGATCAATTCTCGTAGTTACAGGACGACTGCCCTCTCCTAATGATTACAACCCTGTCTCTACCTACCCCAAGCTGTCGTTTTCGTTCTGAACACAGTCTGTATTAGATATAAAGGGTCACTGTCGCTGATTATCTGTCTAAGGTAATCAGTGTCCTATTCAGCTTCCAGGGGGAAGCTGTGTACCCCCATCAGTCTCCGGCTAGAGAAAATTTTATGTGCAAGTGTGAGAAAGAGAAATTTCTGCGTAGCGTTTATCTACGTCGGGACACGGGTACCAGCCCGGTACTCACCTAGTGGGATGTGGGAAACCGCCTAAAAACGACACACCGGCCCTCGTCTTAATCTGCGGGATGGATTCGAGCCAGGGCTGGCGCGTCTCCCCATCTGGGGAAGAGTGCGTTTTAACGCTCACGGCTATCGGGACGGGTACAAACAAAAGGAAAAAAAAGTGCAATTTTTATATCCGAACTCATTACTCGCCGCGCTTATTGGTGTGCCACAAGTTCGATATTTATTTGGCTACCGGACCGGAAGTAGGCGTGGCCCTCCTAATTACATACGAAGAAGTGATTAACCTAAGCTTCCCTAAAGTTTTCGAGTGTTTGTGATACCTTACAATGTAAAGTGTACATCACTAAAATTTCTTTCTATAAGGCGACCAGTTTGAACGACATTTCTCAGTCATCTTCAGGTCTAATGATAAAAAACATAAATAAACAAGAAATGTCAGCGAGTTAGAATACAACAAAGAATAAAATGTACACAACATACCATATAGTCATCACCGTAGTAACTCGTCTGGTTACTAAATCATCGAATGCAGTCAACCTCGCAGATTAATGTGGGATCATGCATCTGCATGGTGGCGAAGAGGAAAACCCATATACGCATTAACACGTGGGGAATACAGGCTAATGGCTGGCAATCTGAAGCTAGTTTTTGTCACCGCCATAATGCCGCTAGTCTACTTCTGCGGACGGTACGTTTACTGAGATATAACTACGGAATGTTGCGCATTGTTTGGAATGAGCAGGTTTCTCGGGTATCCGGTCAGCTGATTTAGGCTTCAGAGATTTCCGTAACCAACTCATGAGTATGGATTTCAAACGACAGCGTGAGAGCGTCATAGTGATGCTCTGCAAACTTCGGTGGCAGTCACTGTAATAGAGGCACTGTGTATCACACTGTCTGAGAGCGTTCGTCCGAAAAAGAGTTGGACTGCCTATTACTTTGTCCCACATATCTCTCACGAAATTACCGCTACAAGAAAAGTGAGCAATCATAGCTCATACGGAAATTTATCGACAGAGGTTCTCCTCGCGCAACATTCGCGAGTGGAACAGAGGATGAGGAAAATGATGGTGGTGCCAGAGGTATCGTCCACCACACACCGTAAGATGGCTTGCAGAGTATACAAGTAGATGTAGAATGCACCCCACTGGAATCACCTTCAGGGGTCATAATGAAAGATGAATACGCTTATATTTAGTCATGAACTCATGCACAACTTCATCCCGACAATGATGATATAAAGGCAACTGAATTCCATGTTCGACGTTGCGATGCTGATGTTAAACGAAAAGGTAGATTAGCGTCTGGAGATCGGCGGAGTGCTTAGAAAACACGTCGTTTGATGTAGACCCATAGATGAGCACTTTTACTCACTTACCTAAGAGAGTAAATTTCGACCTACAAATAGGTCCCAAAAATACACGAGTGCAAAATTCCCAACTAGTTCTTTTTCGAATGGGTTAGCAAATCAGCTTTTATAAGGAGTAGTATTAGTAAAAATTCACGTCCAGTACATTGTCTGCCCAAATCCTGTGTGTGTGTGTGTGTGTGTGTGTGTGTGTGTGTGTGTGTGTGCGCGGCTGTGTGTTTTTTACGCATCGCGAATAGCCAAACCGCAGCAGCGGATGTGCGGAGCGGCACAGCGCCTCGCGGCCTACTTACACGCAAAGCGGCAATTCGGAGAAGACCAAAACCGCTACGCCGCCCGGGCGGTACGCGGACGCAGCTCTCGCCGGCCACTCTCACCTGGCAGCCGTCAGTGCGGTTCATCGGGTTTCCCCTGCGAGCGCAGAACAGGGTCTGCCCCCAGCTACCATCTTCGTCATCTTATCAGACATTGGCTTTATTGAGACTGTGTTGGGTTATCCTGCAGCTATGTATCCAGTATTTTGACAGCTTCGTCGTTCTCTCTAAGCTCGTTGACTCATCACATGCAACTTCGTGGCCAGAAAATGGAAAATTAAAGTAATGGTAACTACAGCTAAAAGAAACCTGGTAAAAAATCTATATTACCAAGTGACTATGCCGGAAACAGGAACCTTGTACTAGCTGCAGGTTGCATTCCTAAGGCTTTGCAGGGGGAACAAAAATTTTATTTTCAAATTTTTGCGTGGTTATTGAAAAGATTTTAAATTTTGTCATAATCTAGTCATTAAGAGCAATAATTTTACGTTAAAAGACACGTATTACAGTTTGAAAGTGTGTGTTTACCTTGAGGCAGTGTGCAAATACCTGGACCAGTATTAGGGAATGAGAGCACTTAACATGCCTTACTACATTTTCCCCGTTCAGGCAGTACAACTTCAGCATGAGACATGCCTTTTTAATTTCTCTCTTCTTTACTATTAACTTTATTCTCAACACACTTTGCTTACAGTATCTACATATATCACTGAATATACCTGCAAAATTATATCACTGTACGACATATAGTTCAAAAGATATGTCATAAACATTTAGATGTGTGAAAAACCGGTTTTTGCCTAAAATGGAGCGCACATTACCCAGACCATATTCATCCAGTACTTCATAATAACAGCACTTAGCGACTTCCAACAAAAGTTAAACATAATTTCAAACCTCTTCTTAATATTTTTCGCTTACATCCTTAATGTCAAACATTTAACACATTAATTCACTTGGGAAGTAATCAGAAGTTTGAAGCTGTTTTACACACAGCAGTTCGATTGTTTAGAGAATCGTAAGTTTACAGGTATACTAGAAAGGCCTCAGTGGATTTCAACCCAAAAAAAATATTTTGACCATTTACTAAAGTGTCGGTCCAGTTTTGGAACGCAATACAGATGCGATTATGCGTTCGATTATTCCTTAGTAGTTTTCTGGCGGTGTGTGCCACAAGATGTCTTCGCACAGATCACGGTCCCATAAATTACGGGCAGGTGGTCTGTGGGCAAGTGGATATCACCCGACAGCATCTCAGACAACTTCCATTCGGTTCAGACCAGGCGAAGTAGTGGCCACGGCGTCGATCTGAGTTCACTATCGTGCTGCCCAAACCACTTAGCAAGAACCTGCCCTTGTCAAACGGACAGTAGGAGAATGTCATCGCCGTCGGAGAAGACATCAAACATGAAGGACCCGCGATAATATTGACAAAGTTCACAGCTGTCGCTGTGTCTTCAATTACTACCATAGGTCCCGTGAAAGCCAAGATGAATATCCCTCACAGCATAATATTGCCCCAACCGGCCCTCATCCCTTCGCGGTGCATGTTTTGGGAGCCCTTTCGTCTGAATGACGGCATATCCGAAAACGACCGTTCAGCCACTATGGAAAGAAACGTGATTCGTCGAAACACGCGACACGCTTCCACTGATGCGGGGTCCAATATCGCCGTGCCTACTTGAGGATTTGGGTCAACACGTCGGTGTCGTCTGCTACGGAGACTCGTGTTCAACAAGTGCGCTGAACATTGTGCTTCAAAACAACTGTGTCTGGACGACCATTGTATTCTGCCGTGAGACCTGCTACAGATCACTACCTATAGTGCATCACACAGCGTGCAGGCCGCCGACCTGCACGTTCTGTGACGATGAATGGACTTCCAACACCTTGTCGTCTACTCGTGGTTTCGCCGTCGGCCACTTCTTTCGCGAATGAGTCACGTTTCCTTAATAGCCTTCCAACGAATCTCAGCCTGGTATGTGCCTTTCCTACTATGCAGAGTATTTTGTTACTGTTTCCAGTTATTTTTCTTCCACAGATACTCACATTGCTGGCATGCGAAGTGCCGACCAGCTTCGCGATTTCCAAGATGCTCGTGCCCAGGCGTTGGGCCATATAACAGTCTGTCCTTTGTCGAAGTCTCCTGCGGCTGTGGATTTCACCATCTGCGGCCCGTACCGTCGGTAGCATAAATCCCCATTCGTCTCTGTCCTCTTATACATGGTGTTTCCAAAATAAAGACATGATTTCAAAAATCAGTTTTATTGATAAAAACATGCTACAAACATCGCACGAATTGCAAAACACTCGCAAAAACTTCATGTTTTAGCGATGTTGTTACAAATGGTCTGTGTGTCCAACAGCAGCAGCACGAACAACGTTTGGACTATAGCTAAATTCGTCATAAACTTTACACAATATATCTGCTTTTACAGAAGTTATGGCAGCTGTTGTTCTGTTCTTCACTTCTTCTACGTCAGGAGAGAGTAACACACTTTCCTTCACATATCCCCACAACACAAAATTGCATGGGGTCATTTCTGGCGATCTCGGAGGTCAAGAATGCAGGTAGTGTTTCGGGGTCCCGTGCACCCTATCCAGCGATGAGGAAGACTGTAATTGAGAAACTGACGTACTTTGTTGTGTCAGTGTGATGGAGCTCCATCCTTTTGCGAACTGAATTTGAGGAAAACGCGAATTGTGCAGCATTTGAAGATAGCTCAATGCTGGATAGGGCGAACGGACCATGAGACATTGTCCTACATTCTTGGGATCCAGAAATGATTCCACGCGATTTTTTCCCGTGGGGACATGTCAAGGAAAGTGTGTTCATCTCTCCTGATAGGGAAGAAGTGAAGAACAGAATAAGAGCCGCCATACCTTTTGTAGAAGCAGAGATACATGGTGTAAAGTTTATGATGGATTTAGCTATCGTCTAGATGTTGTTCGTGCTGCTGCTGGTAACACAAAGAGCACTTGTAACAGCATAGCTAAAAATTTTACACTGTGGGTATTTTGCAATTCATTTGTACTGTGTTCCTGTCAATAAATAAAGTGTTTCCAGATACGGGCATTCTTTTTGAAATACCCTGTACATTTCCCTTAGAGCGCCACATGTCCGCAACGCAACCAGGCAGCATTCCTTCTCGTGGTGCGCAGCGGTCATAATGTTCTGGTTCATGAGGTTTAATGTTCCTACGCTAAAATACGAACGATCTCTTAGATTCGCTTCTGAAAATTTGATACGAAAATGTATAAATTACCTGGTAAGCATTTCATAGCGTAACACTTACGCAAAGAACATTTCTTCACATTTCAGATTGTTATTCCCTAAGTTCATCGGCATCTTGTTACAAAGAAACTCCTAAGCAAGGAGACACAGAAAAACTTAATAACGAGAGATTTTTCTTTCAAAACAATCGGCAAGTAACTAGCAACAAGCAGAAGTCTCATAAAATTAGAAGCAGCTACAATACAGCACCGCAGAATGAACTTACATGCTGAGGAAAGGAATGTTAAACAAAGGATATCCACTTATGGCACAACTACGTTGAAAGATGTTTGGAACGTAAAACAAAAGTGCAAGTACGCCAGGTTGATAATATAAAAATGGTTCAAATGGCTCTGAGCACTAAGGGGACTCAACTTCTGAGGTCATTAGTCTCCCAGAACTCAGAACTAGTTAAACATAACTAACCTAAGGACATCACACACATCCAAGCCCGAGGCAGGATTCGAACCTGCGACCGTAGCGTGATAATATAAAACATGACAAAATGATGAGTAGTAAATAACAACGTATGAATACCCGTATTCGTGTACTCTTACTGCCAGATCATGGTTGATGGTGGCTTTGTAAGACAACCTCAGTCAAATTTTCCATTATACTCAGTGTTACCAACATGGGAAATACACAGAGAGAGGCGGCGCAGTGGTTACGACAATGGATTCGCGTTGAGCAGAAAAGCGATTCAGATCCCAACCACGACCATTCTGTTCTAAATTTCCAGTGATTTTCCTAAATCGGTTAGGAAATTGCCAGGATTCTTCCTTCATAATTTTGATTTACTCCACTGTCGTCTATTAACGCGGTATTCAATTCTCCTCTGACTTCGTACTCGATAGGATGCTGAACCCCAATTTTCTTGCTGCTTTGCTTACGTTAACTTGCGATATTGCTATAGCGTTGACCTGGACTGAAACGCATCGATGCTAGTGGCTTCGCAAACAGTACAGGGGACGTTCATAATCTTTAGAGTACCGCTCTTGCCACCGCTGCGACACTACCCTGCCATTGGCAGGTGAACTCTGTAAGAACGTGCTTATGCCCGTCAAACAGGACATCTTCCTGTGTTTGTAGGAAAAACAGTACACACACACACACACACACACACACACACACACACACACACACACACACACACACACACACACACATACACAAACATTATCTCAGACTCGCTGTTCCCATTCAGCAGCAGAACCAAAGAAAGTAGATAGAGAAGTTGTGCAGTGTTACCATAGCTCCACATCGAACCCTTTCATCGTAATCTAACATAGCAAAACGTGTGACACTTCTTCCCAGCACTCCTCATTCATCTGATGGTGAACGCATGGTTCCAAAGGTAATTAACATATTCCTATTGTCCGGGCGTAAACTGTAGCCAGCAAATCGGTCATCAAAGATGTAGCGCGAAGATCGGTAGTAGGCGCTGGATGAAATGCGCCTATCGCGAGAGGGGCAGAGACACAACCACAAACAACACGGTGCAAACGCCCTCTCGACAGCATGTACACTCCTGGAAATTGAAATAAGAACACCGTGAATTCATTGTCCCAGGAAGGGGAAACTTTATTGACACATTCCTGGGGTCAGATACATCACATGATCACACTGACAGAACCACAGGCACATAGACACAGGCAACAGAGCATGCACAATGTCGGCACTAGTACAGTGTATAACCACCTTTCGCAGCAATGCAGGCTGCTATTCTCCCATGGAGACGATCGTAGAGATGCTGGATGTAGTCCTGTGGAACGGCTTGCCATGCCATTTCCACCTGGCGCCTCAGTTGGACCAGCGTTCGTGCTGGACGTGCAAACCGCGTGAGACGACGCTTCATCCAGTCCCAAACATGCTCAATGGGGGGCAGATCCGGAGATCTTGCTGGCCAGGGTAGTTGACTTACACCTTCTAGAGCACATTGGGTGGCACGGGACACATGCGGACGTGCATTGTCCTGTTGGAACAGCAAGTTTCCTTGCCGGTCTAGGAATGGTAGAACGATGGGTTCGATGACGGTTTGAATGTATCGTGCACTATTCAGTGTCCCCTCGACGATCACCAGAGGTGTACGGCCAGTGTAGGAGATCGCTCCCCACACCATGATGCCGGGTGTTGGCCCTGTGTGCCTCGGTCGTATGCAGTCCTGATTGTGGCGCTCACCTGCACGGCGCCAAACACGCATACGACCATCATTGGCACCAAGGCAGAAGCGACTCTCATCGCTGAAGATGACACGTCTCCATTCGTCCCTCCATTCACGCCTGTCGCGACACCACTGGAGGCGGGCTGCACGATGTTGGAGCGTGAGCGGAAGACGGCCTAACGGTGTGCGGGACCGTAGCCCAGCTTCATGGAGACGGTTGCGAATGGTCCTCGCCGATACCCCAGGAGCAACAGTGTCCCTAATTTGCTGGGAAGTGGCGGTGCGGTCCCCTACGGCACTGCGTAGGATCCTACTGTCTTGGCGTGCATCCGTGCGTCGCTGCGGTCCGGTCCCAGGTCGACGGGCACGTGCACCTTCCGCCGACCACTGGCGACGACATCGATGTACTGTGGAGACCTCACGCCCCACGTGTTGAGCAATTCGGCGGTACGTCCACCCGGCCTCCCGCATGCCCACTATACGCCCTCGCTCAAAGTCTGTCAACTGCACATACGGTTCACGTCCACGCTGTCGCGGCATGCTACCAGTGTTAAAGACTGCGATGGAGCTCCGTATGCCACGGCAAACTGGCTGACACTGACGGCGGCGGTGCACAAATGCTGCGCAGCTAGCGCCATTCGACGGCCAACACCGCGGTTCCTGGTGTGTCCGCTGTGCCGTGCGTGTGATCATTGCTTGTACAGCCCTCTCGCAGTGTCCGGAGCAAGTATGGTGGGTCTGACACACCGGTTTTTTTTCCATTTCCAGGAGTGTATACGCGTTATCCGACGACTAGACTGAGGTAAGAATTTTTCAATTTATTCAGAATGATGTATCAGGGCCATGACGCAGCACTGCTCACGTCCATAATTTACCAGGTTAAATTGACAGTCAATTATTGAAAGGTTATAAGTGAGCGACAATTTTATTGAGAGGTTTGTCACATTGTTTTATTGGTAGGTTACGCTAAATGCCAATGCTATACATATTTTCACTGTTGGGTAGTTACGCTAAATGAGAATATTATTTATATTTTTTTTTTGCTGTTGGGAGGTTACGGAATAAATCTGTTGGAAGCTTATACTAAATGTGAATGACATATATAATTATTGTTTTTACTGTTGGGAGGTTACGGAATAGATTTTGTGGGGAGGTTACAACGTAAGTGAAGCCATTCACCGATAATGATACCGTTGAGGTACCAAGTTGAGAAGATGCTGATTGTTAAATTTCATCCGTTGTTCCAAACAGTCGCTGACATTTTGTATGGGATCAAGGTGGGTGATTCAGCGGACCAGTCAAGGTGCAAAGGGTGCCTGATTGATCGGTAAACCAGGAATGCTTGTGTCCAGCCCTCTGATTACGGTGTTCTCATCTCGGAAGACGAGAGTATCCACAGCATACTCATCACGAAGTTGTAGAACAAAGGGCAGAACTTGGCCACCGAGAATGCTAACATTAACATCCTGCTATATGTCCAAGTCTTCATACGATAAACACTCTAAAAGCGTCAAACAACCACTTCTGGGCTGAACTACATTATCCGCATATGGCAGGGTAATCGCTGCATTGACCAGTCGGCACACTGGACTCCTCCTGTCAATGTGAAAAGAGACAGTCCGTTCTAGAATTATACAACATTTTTAAGCTCAAGAATTATGGCGTTTTGGAGAATGAAAATCGCCTCTATAAAAATCAACAGAATTCCGAAAACAGAGATCTTGCTAAAGTCAGCTCGCTCTGTTCCTCCATGAGATCCATAGCGTTGTGGAAACGGCGTTCAGGTTCATGCCGTGTTCCTTGACTTCAGGAAGGCATTTGACACCGTCCCGTAGAATCGTTTAGTGAAAAAAAAATACGAGCTTAATGAATATCGGACCTGATCTGCGGCTGGATTCAAGACTTCCTTGCCGACAGAACTAAGCACGTCGCTCTGAAAGGAAGAAAATCAACAGATGTAGAGTTCATTTCTGGAGTACCTGAAGGAAGTGTGACAGGACCGTTGCTGTTTACAATACAGATAAATACTCTATTACAAAGCTTCAGAAAATCTTCAAGGCTTTTCGCATGTGATGAAAGTAACAGTTTCGATTTGCAGAATGACTTCAAGAATGTTGCAGACTCTGATAGATGACCCAGAACGTAAATAAATGCAACATACTGCTCATACATAGGAAAAGATTCCACTGCTGCCCAAATACACTAGTAGCATGAAACTGCTGGAAACAGTATCTACAGTACAGTAGAAATAACTATTCAGAGTGACCATAGTAAAATGGCCACATAAAACAAATAGTTGGTAAAGCAGGTGCCAGTCTGAGACCCATAGGAAGAATCTTGAGGAAATATAGCTCTTCCGCCAAGGGAGTGGCTTACAAGGCGCCAGTTCAGCCGATTCTTGAGTGTTGTTCAATATGGAATCATTACTAGGTAGGTTAGAGAAGATACAAGGAAGAGCAGCGTGTTTCGTCAAGGGATTATTTAGTTGACAGGAGAGCGTTACAGAGATGCTCAACAAATTCCAGTGTCAGACGTCATAAGAGAGGCGCTGTGCATCACGGAGAGGTGTACTACTGCGATTTCGATTTAGCACTTTCCGGGAAGGATCGGACAACATATTACTCCCTCTCACACACATCTCGGAAAAACGACCACGAGAAAATTCGAGAAACAGGAGCTAACACGGAAGTTCATCAACAATCATTCTTCCTACGGGCCATTCGCTAGTGGAGCAGGGCGGGTGGGGATCAGTTAGTGGTACTACGAGTACCCTTTGCCATACACCGTCAGGTGACATGCGGAGTACTGATGAAGACACAGATGCAGGTGTAAATAGCGACTCGAGGAACCACAATACATGTCACCAGTACGCAAAGTGTACTCTCCAGTTTACCTGTGGTGTGGCGGCCTGAGGACGTGTCGCTCTAACCAATCGCCTTTTGAGTGGTACTTGACTCCAGATGTCTACTGCATGCAGCTGTCTTGTTGGAGATCGCTCAGAAATTCTTCGAGATGGAATAGTGACAGCAGTAATTCGTGTTCATTGTTACTGACAAGACTTGACACTCGTCTTCTGTCCTTGTTAGAATATTTTTCTAACCACTGTCGTACGTCGTGTTACACGCCTGCAAGTGGTACACCATTGTTTGTAGACACATTGGTCAGTCCGCACTGATGCATGAATAAACAGTGCAACTTCATTCAACGTGTGGTCATGGGCACGTCCGAACATGACAGCTCCGTTCTGCCGTTGGGGCTCCACATCGACCCATCTTTCCGCCGAGACTGCATACAATCGACTGGCAAATTCATACCACTTCACTGCTAAGACGTCAGCGGTGGTGTCATCTGATAGCCTGGTACCACTACTACATCACCTACAGCGCTCGAGAGGGGCCCGTGAGCTCTTTTAAGATGGTAACCAGCATCTTGTCTAGTGAGCCTGTACTGGGCCCGATGAAAAGGCCTTCTCTCTGGAGACCAGTGTGTTCTCCTAATAATGCACAACCAGCGCTCAGTTTTGTACGTAATAATGTCCTCCAGAGTTTTGATCCCGCTCCTGGGTCGGCTCTCCCTTTCGTTGAGCTCGGACGCAGCGAGATGCACGACGGGCGAGTAGCTGAGCTTGGCCGTCGCACGGTGTCGCCAGCTCTACTGCTTCAGTGACCAGAGGGCAACGAACCCAGGAGCGGCAGGCGGCGAGGTGGTGCAATTTCACGAGCGGCTGCTGGTGGTGGAGGTACGCCTCAAGGGCAGCGCTCGCTCCAGCCGCCTCCAGCCTTGAACTCTCTCCAGCGCACAGCGCGGCCGCTTCTTGCGTAACCCGGGGCACTCGCCTGCGGCCACGCAGCTCGCTCACCACTTGCTCTCGTCCGGTGGGGCCGGATCTGTGGCACTTCGTGACCGCTCGCATGTACACCCGAGGCGTAGACGTCATTGCCGAGCTCACACCGCGGTCTACATCACCTCAAAACGTCCTTCTAACAAGAAACGTACTCTCATGCAGAGTCTTTCTGGAGGAACAGTAAATACACTCTCTGAGAACAAGAAGTGACGCACGTACAAAACATGCTAGGATGATTATGTAACTTCGTACACATACCCATCTTCGGCGGGTATGTATATAATTAGAACTGCATTTCTCTGTGACAGGTAGAACGGCCACCACAGTGCATTAGTTTTACTCCTGTTGTCATCAGGATTGGTAGGTCACAAAAGCGGCGTTAACAACATCAGATGTTGAGCAGCCACGGTTTAGCATCCCAGATGATGCGTGTTCGTTAGAGACAGCGTTGTTAGCATCTAATAGAGTTTCACACGCGCCTCACTATCTGCCTCAAATTGGCCAGCTTGTCAAATCGCGCAGCGTCCTAATTTGTGAAGCATTCGGACGTGACAGTGGCTCGATTGGAACGTGAGAGCAGGTATACCCGTCAACATCCACATGATTACGCTGCAATTCACAGTTAAGTGGTTGGCAGGGGGTTCACTCAGCCAACTTGGAGCTATTTCTCTACCGTTCCACACTCGAACGGAGCGAGGGAAAAACGAGCGCTTAAATATTTCTGTGCGAGCTGTCATTTCTCTTATTTCGTTACGATGATCATTCCTCCACACGTAGGTGGAGTCACAACGAGAAACGTCTTTGTTTCAACGATATCCACCCCAATTCACGTATCACGTATCATGCCATATTGTCAAGGTTCCTTTGGACCACATCTGGACCCACAAGGGACGACCGCCCTGTTGTGCACCAAGTACATTGTGAGTCCTTCACATCTGCGTCACCCCGCACCGTTGATCGAAGACTAGCTGCAGCCGGACCAGAGAATGAACATCGTCGCCGAGTATGGTTGTGATCTGTGTGGAGGTCCCACTCTTCCAATGATTTGGAGAGACAACGCGGTGTTACTATTGGCGTCCTGTTGTGGGGAGCCATAGGGGTATGACTTCAGGTCAAGGCTGGTAGTGACAGAGGCACTCTAACGGCACAACAATACGTCACGGACATTCTAAGTCCTTGACTGCTACCTTTCAAACGACAGAAAATTGATGCCTTTTTCAACAGGATAATGCTCGTCCACACATCGCTCGTGTCTATAAGAACTGTCCCCAAATCTGTTCCCGACAAAACAGCTCAGACGTCAACTCCTTCCTATTGCCAGTATCCAGGATATCAAGGACCGGAAACAATGGCTGTGGAACAGCCTGCCTCCGGAGAGGCATCCTTCCCAACCGAATTAAAGCATGCATCCGGCCCAGAAGGGGTGCAACCTCATACTAATAGTGAGCTCGTACTGCCAAATTCTTGGTGAATTTGACTCGATTTTTTAATGCCTGGAATAACCATTACATATTTTCTCGAATCATAAAGTTTCATTTAGTTTTCCCCTTTATTTTTTTCTGTCAGGTATTCAGTTTCAGGAGGTGGCAGTAAAGATTAAAGAGTAAGATTGTAAAGACAGTAAAAAATAATATATTCCATATAAGATGCGCTCAGTTTTTATAGGCTACAGAGATACAGTTGACAACATACAAAGTTTTCACTTCGCGTGTTGGCTCTCCAGTTGCTATATATGTATTGTTCTGCCTTTGCGGAGACAGATTTTCAAGAAGTCCTCTCTGTTAATGTCTGGTGTGGTATGATAGCTAATCAGTTGACTGAACCTGTTGTGTTACCACATCGCCTTACACAGCTGCGTTGTTTTGATTTCTTGAAAGGAGCTTCCAGGGTTATTAGAAGAGGTTTCTTTGGTTATAAGGATGCCTATGTTAATTCTGACTGGGTCCCTGCACATTCTCAACATTCCCCAGAACATGATCCACCAGAAATGAGGACGTTTCTTTGCCACCTAGGCGTCCAGACGATAACCCCTTACATTTAGGCCTGTTGGTGTGGCTAAAAGACGATGTCTACAAACAGAAAGTAAACATAACGGACGACCTGATCGTTCCGTTTCTGAATACAGCAATCCTCATGAAAGGACGCTAAGGCAACTTCACAAAAGCTATTCAGAATACGAAACAGTACTGAAGTAGGATGTGAATTTTATGAAAATTAACTTTGAACTTGAACTTAATCATTTGATTTTGCTTAACACCCTCTGTCAGTATTTGTTTGGATTACTTTCTAACAGTTGTATCTCTGCAACGAACTAAAACTGGACAAATGCTATTTGGAATGTTTTATTCGAACAAGTATTAATTATTTCTGTGTTGTGATAAATGTATTTAGGGCATATCCTATGAACCTCTGCAAATATAATAAACAAACACTCCATGCCAGGCATATATTATGTCAGTTTCGCGGTTAACGAACATTACACACACAGCATATCTTTTCGTTTCAGTTTAGCTCTGAACAATGTCACGAGGAGCGCTTTCAAAGTTCAGTACTTACTTGCACTTGGCTATGATGCGAAATTGTTTTGTAACACTTGTTGTTTTGCCTACAAATCTAAAATTGAGCAATGTAATTAATTATTTTGATGTGTAGTATCCTCCCTTTCTGCATACTTACCATATATAACTCTACTTATTTTTTTGCGTTTATTTTATTGTACTTCAGGCAGACCACACTCAGCTTCTAAAATTGCGTGACATATATAAGTATGCTGACTATAATCCAAGTATGCGGGTTTAAAGGGTTATGCTCTGTAAGTTCTCTTTTTATTCTGTCGACCAAACAACTAATGGTTCCCGTATGTTTTGAGTTAAATTATGTTATGTCTGTCATGTACTGTAGACAATTAAGAATGTCCACACAATCGAAACTACATAGTGGTGAACAATATGAAATAAAAAAAATGGTGTAATCCAAATAGCAACAGCCAGTGCAGGAAAGTGTTATCATTCAAAAACCTTTTTCATGGCTATTGACCCCACTGCAATTAAAGAATTTTTATAAGTGAATACTATAGTTAAATTAACTTACATTTTCCATAAACTGGCACAATGTTCCTACTAAACGATGTGCATAACAATTATCATAACGCAAATTGCCAGCAAGCTGTCATATCTACCTCTGTAATATTTTCTGTATACAAGTTTGCCACACTTCTGTATTTTAAAAAATTCAACAGAACATCTACTGCTATAACACTTTTTAAGTTGAACTAGCATTCTTCGTCCGTTTCCATTAGTTAAAATTAATACTCATTACTGTACACTACACATTTACTGTGATACCTAAGTCCTGTATGCCCTGCGAATTTTGTGTCGCGACATCTTTGTACATATTAACCAACTAATTTATCATCTTAGTGTTTTTTATGTTATTATAACTCGTTATTAGGTCCATTTATAATAAAACAACCACTTTTCCCGTAATCAGCAAACGTCAGATGAACAGCATAATTTCAATTGTGAACAACTGTCTGAAGATACTTCGAAACTGGTGACGTTCCCAATAATTAGCTGGTTGCTGTTTTTACTTCATTGAAAGAGTTATCTTGAAACAATTATAGTTTATCCAAAGACTGGACCCTACGTGTTTCCTGTACAAGTACTACACATGACCACACATGCGATTTTCATAATGTGAAACCACCTGCAAAACGTGTGACAGTCGAAATTTCTTACGATGAGTCAATATAAACAGCTATGAAAGGATATAAACATCTATGAAAGATGCCACAGCAACACCCGAAGAAATGTGCTGCCCTCTGACCTTTCTTTTAGCTTAAGGGGTCAAGTAAATGTCACGGAATATCTTCAGTTCGCTATCGCAGCCGACGTAGTAATCTCACCTGTTTTCATTGCAAACACTCGACAAACGCTAACAACGATGTCAGAAACTTTCACACACATAAAATAGGTGTTAATGCAATTAACAATTGGTGACGTCAACTGGCAAAGTTCGTTAGAAACCACGATCATAAGCTTTCAATACCTGTAAATCATTCAGTAAACCTACATAGCAAGGCCTATCGGGTCTACAGGAACGGAAAGTATTGTGGA
The DNA here is from genome assembly GCF_023897955.1 of Schistocerca gregaria. Lineage (NCBI taxonomy): Eukaryota > Metazoa > Arthropoda > Insecta > Orthoptera > Acrididae > Schistocerca > Schistocerca gregaria. The sequence goes on from NC_064922.1 coordinate 741,479,019, forward strand.
ACGACTAATGAAACGCTGTGACATTTCGACATGTGTGGACCTGCTAATCTCACTTAGAAGCACTTACGACGAAAATTGTTGCCATTGTGAAATGTAGCGAATAAGGCAAGGGCTCTCTTACTATGGTTTCCGCCCACTGATTTTCGTTCCTCGAATCACGAACGTCGAAGCTTTCGGAAAATATTCTGCAACATCATTCAGAAGCATCGCTTTTACTTTCGTGTTTCGCTGTGCCGCCGTCTAGCAAAACCAATAAACTGTAACACTGGAAATGCCCCTGACTTGATAATTCTATCCACAGGTGGGAGGAAAGCATGGTGGTACAATATTTACCTTCCATGGTGTCCAACCCTACCTTATGTTGATAATACAAAGATTTTTATTTTGATCCAATGAACTGAAACCTGGTCCCTCCGAATGTTCTTCTATTTTATTTTTGCTCAATTTGAGACTTCTCTGATGTTTTACAGTATCAACTGCCCACCAGATCACAGCGTCCCGATCTGCAAACGTCTACATCGAGTATTCACACACATAATAATACGTTTAGCGGAGGCATTTCCTTCAAGAAATTTAGATTACTCTCAACTGGAAAATAATGAACAACGTCAGATGCAAAGGGCTGACAAAATTAGGACCACTTTCTACGCCGGAAGTTATCTGCTCATTCTCTTTGAAGTAGGTGACAAGTTTCGTATTGATGTGGTAGATACACAATCTGTACGTCAAGCCACCTGCACTCGTTGCTGTCATGGGTGCAAAGCAGTGGAAGGGACATTCCCGAAATAGAACAGCTCAAGTGCTGGCGGATGTCTCAGAAGGTGGCGGAACACGTCAGTACCAACTAAGCGACATGTTATATGGTTACAAACCTGTTAGAAAAGAGGAGAAAAGGTTTCGAAGCACTTTGTGGTCCCCAGTTACGGGATTGATGCGCTCGCTGGGCAGATGCTCCGTCACCTACTACACCAATGGCCTCCCATAACCCATTAGCACATGTCCAAACGATCCACTTGCTGATTGTGTTCCACAAGGCAACTGGTCCATAAATTAGGTGTTAGCACTAATCGCATGCTGCCTGACATACAAGGTGTCCAATACATATTCGTATTTCCAACCAGAACCGCAGTCTTTCCGCAAATGTTGGATACATCGGTGTCAAAAACTGAAAGAAAAGCTGCTGTCGGTCCTAAGAAGTGTTGGCGGACAAGCTCTTAGGGAAGTAGCCGACATGAACTGGACATGTCCCCGGAAACCAGTTGTTACAGATTCCGACTGATGATGTACATCTTCTGCATTTATTTCAAGCCTTCCTTTATTCAAACGGAATGTTTTTCCCATAACCAGGAAATAATGTAGCATTAAAATAAGAATAAACGTATATGAAAGCAAGTAGACTGCAACATGATATGGAGTTTTGCAGAACATGTTACACATCTCATGATGTAAAATCTAGCATTTGGAACCGTACCAAAACTGTGACTTCTTCGAACGGCGATCGTACATAAATGACAAAAAGAATGTGCTGAAGACAACTATCACATTCTTCACCACTTACAATTTTCTTCCATAGGAATGATGATTTTAAGCATAGTACCGAATCAGTCTATTCGGTTTTGATCCAGTCATTACAGACCAGATCGACTGTGATATTGCAGCAGCCAAAGCTGTATGTGACGGACCTGTCCCGAAATATGAAGTGAAAGCACACTACACGTTACCGAGCGTCCGATATAGGCAACCATCAATACAGAGATGCTCCTTCCTAGAGCTTATCAGAACTGCACAGTGCAGGAAGTAAATACGACGGGCAGTTATTAAATTTTGAATATCACCTGGAAAGAAAATGAAGTTATGAGATTAATTTGTTTGTTTGTAGGTATGTGCCTGCAGTGCCGTCAGATGGCGCTAGATGAGGGAAGACAAAATGCTGCGGGCCTTTTATGGTACTTATCGGGTGGTAATGCGGTTTTGGCAGCAACGGAAATGTTACAGTAATGTCAGATCATTCCAGATGATTCCCTAAGCCGCCCTGATTGGGGTCACCCAAATGCGGCATTTCCGCTGCTAGCGGATACAAATTGCCGCACCACACTCGAGTTTACCAATGACTGCGCCATTTTGTTTTGGCTCGTCTGCCGGCGTGCAGCAATACTGTGGTGTGGAGTTTTCATTGTATTCCATGGCTTAGTCTTGTACTTGCACACAAACAAAAAATAAATACGTAACTTCCTTTATGATCGAGGTGATGATTAAAACTTTATAACTAACTCTCGTATCATACACAGGAAGCAACTGTAAGTCTAGTTTTATGTCAGTCAATTATTAGTAATGTCCTATAAACATCAGCTTCTTTTCATAAGCCTCGGAGATGGATGAGTCTACTTGCTAGAAGGCAGCATAAATCGTTTTCAACAACCTCAATTCGACACTGAAAAAAGAGCTCTTCAGAAGACGCACATTACACTCGGCATTTCAGAAAAAGACAGTGGATCTGTACTGTCCAATGAAAAGTAAAATTTGGAGCTTTGTGGTAAGCTCCTATGGGAAAAAACTGCTGAGGTTATCGGTCCCTAGGGTTAAACAGTACTTAATCTAACTCAAACTAACTTAACGCTAATGACAACATACACACATCCACATCCGATGGAGGACTCTATCCTTCGACGGGGAGAGCCGCGCGAACCGTGACATTGCGCCCTAGGCCGTGCGGCTACCCCGCGCGGATCCAGTGGAAAGTAAATCTTACAAATGTTCATTTTGTAGGTGAGCACTCGAAAAAGAGTGTGTTGAATAGACCTAGGGCGAAAGGAGCCTCGAGACATAAGTCGCCGCATTTCTGCCGTGCACTTCGACCATCTCGGCGTGGTCTGTTCTAGCGTTATTCCTCTTCAAACGCAGAAAACTAATTACTGAATGATACTCCATTTCATTTTAGTTTCTCTGGTGGCGTGCTACGCCACTGTTGCGAACGGATTTCGTTGTGTATCAGGTCTGTATACACACACCTACAAATAAAGAAGGAATTGTGTGATCGAACAGTCCACGCATGTACTGTCGGTTCATAATGTTCACAATTCAAGTTTTACAAAGGAACCCATGATCGGAAATGTTATGCAACGAGGTTACAGAGCGTCAATGTTATAGGTACCAGCGCCTGTAAAAGTATTATACATAGTGTGATTCCCCGTTTGATGAAACAGATTCTCTAGGATGATGGTCAGGGATAATTGTATCCATTTGAGGTAAGGATTCCTGTATCGGAAACGACCGAGTCGAGAATTATAAGCGAAAACCGTTCTGACACCCCTGAAAGTGGAATACATGTGTTGGTACTGTCGTTGCTAAGACAGTAGGGTAGGCAACTTTCAGAGTTAGTAGCACGGACCAAAAACAAGAAAAAAGTCTAGAAAACATGGGCTGTAAAATGCGTGCAATAAGAACTATGAGCACTTGTTCAATAGAGAAGATGGGTTGCATACTAGCGAAGATGAACAAGTGCTCTTAGCTCCTCAAACTATGAGCACTTGTACATGTGAGACGATGGGTTTGACACTGGCGATGATGAACAAGTGCTCGTGGTTTATCAAGTATGAATTTTACAGCCTGTTGTTGTTGTGGTCTTCAGTCCTGAGACTGGTTTGATGCAGCTCTCCATGCTACTATATTGTGCAAGTTGCTTCATATCCCAGTACGTACTGCAGCCTACATCCTTCTGAATCTGCTTAGTGTATTCATCTCTTGGTCTCCCTCTACGATTTTTACTCTCCATGCAGCCCTCGAATACTATACTGGTGATCCCTTGATGCCTCAGGATATGCCCTTCCAACCGATCCCTTCTTCTAGTCAATTTGTGGCACAAATTTATCTTCTCTCCAATTCTATTGAGTACCTCCTCATTAGTTATGTGATCTGCCTATCTAATCTTCAGCATTCTTCTGTAGCATCACATTTCGAAAGCTTCTATTCTCTTCTTGTCTAAACTATTTATCGTCCACGTTTCACTTCCATACATGGCTACACTCCATACAAATACTTTCAGAAACGACTTCCTGACACTTAAATCTATACTCGATGTTAACAAATTTCTCTTCTTCAGAAAGGCTTTCCTTGCCATTGCCAGTCTACATTTTATATCCTCTCTACTTCGACCATCATCAGTTATTTTGCTCCCCAAATAGTAAAACTCCTTTACTTCTTTAAATGCCTCATTTCCTAATCTAGTTCCCTCAGCATCACCCGAGATAACTCGACTATATTGCATTATCCTCGTTTTGCTTTTGTTGATGTTCATCTTATATTCTCCTTTCAAGACACTGTCCATTCCGTTCAACTGCTCTTCCAAATCCTTTGCTGTCTCTGACGAAATTACCATGTCATCGGCGAATCTTAAAGTTTTTATTTCTTCTCCATGGATTTTAATACCTACTCCAAATTTTTCTTTTGTTTCCTTCAGTGCTTGCTCAATATACAGATTGAATAACGTCGGAGAGAGAATACAACCCTGTCTCACTCCCTTCCCAACCACTGCTTCCCTTTCATGTCCCTCAACTCTTATAACTGCCACCTGGTTTCTGTACAAATTGTAAATAGCCTTTCGCTCCCTGTATTTTACCCCTGCCAGCTTCAGAATTTTAAAGAGAGTATTCCACTCAACATTGTCAAAAGCTTTCTCTAAGTCTACAAATGCTAGAAAGGTAGGTTTGCCTTTTCTTAATCTAGCTTCTAAACAAAGCCGTAGGGTAAGTATTGCCTCACGTGTTGTGTTCCAACATTTCTACGGAATCCAAACTGATCTTCCCCGAGGTCGGCTTCTACCAGTTTACAGCCTACGTGTACTGGAAATTTTTTTCTCCTTTTGGTCCATACTACCACCTCTGAAAGTTGCCTAACCTATCATATTACTAGTTCATGTCCTCCACTATCAGAGGTATCATAACGGTTTTAGATTATAACTTTCGACTCATTCATTTCTGTTACAGGGACCCTTACCTCGCACTGATACACTTATCTTTCTCAATCATCCTTGAAAGATTGTAACACCATCGCGGAATCACTCTGTATACAGTATACATACATTTACAGCCGCCGGCGCCCATAACTATGACGTTCTGTAGCGTCATTGGATGTCGTTTCTGGACAGTAGTCCCTACGTGAAACTTCCTCTACTAAGTCACCTGTACAACATTTAGAAGTTTATATCATGAAGCGTGAAACACTCTGTATACTTTATTAAAAGTGGAGAGGAAGTTTAACGTCCGCACTAATAATAAACGGCGTGGGGGGAAGAAGGAGAGAGAGAGTCGGGAGGCGACTGCAGCGCTGAGGAACGGTGTTGTCCTCCTTGAAAACCGGTGGCGCTTCAGCTGTTTTTCTGTCATCAACAACCTGTTGGCCATCAGTATGGAAGCAGGGGCTGTGGCAGGGCCAGGGGCAGTGGGCGGAAACCGGGAGAGTGGGGGGGGGGGGGGGGGGGGAGCGGCTGCAGCGGAGGCTCAGAGGCGGCTCTCGCTGGCTGGCAGCGGTGTGGGCGCTCGCCGCAGACGGCGGACGGCGGAAAGCGGCCCGGCTCGCCAAGCCGGTTATTGAAATGGAACCAGCCGCGCCGAGCAATGCCGCTCCGGGCGGCAGCAATTGCGGTCGCGGCCAGCGCCACCAGGGAGCCAGCCACGGCGTTCCGGCCTCTCCGGGGCGCACTTTCAGTTTCTAGCAGATGCGCCACTCCACGCCACAACACACATATCGAATGCGCGTCGGGAAGCTTCAGCACGAACACGTGGCTGCGCAAGTGGTAGATTTTGGCAGGCGATATATAGGAGCCTACACGCCTACAGGATAAATGCAAGTTAAGCCAGTCATGTTAAAATCTGTACAGCTACCTGAACGGAAGACATGTTGGCAACGTTCAGTTTTCCCATCAATTCTCTTCTCTGCCCCCCCCCCCCCCCTTCTTCGGGCGTTCAGTGCAGTGTAGGTGAGGTGAGGGTAACGTTCATGTCACACTACTTCCCGCATATGTCACGACACTTTGACGTCACACGCAATATCGTCAACGGTATGATCGCCTATCGACTTTCGTTAGCGTTCGACACGGGCCTCCCACAAAACAAATGGCTCTCAGCACTGTGGGACTTAACTTCTGAGGTCATCAGTCCCCTAGAACTTAGAACTAGTTGAACCTAACTAATCTAAGGACATCACACACATCCACGCTCGATGCAGGATTCGAACCTGCGACCGTAGCAGTCGCGCGGTTCCAGACTGTAGCGCCTAGAACCGTTCGGCCACCCCGGCCATCCCGCTTACCGTAGGTTTACAAAAAAACGTCATTCATTATTGTTATTGCTACGATCAAATGTCACATTTAGATTTGCAAACACTTAATGCCTTCGTATGTAAATGCTCACGCAGCAGTGAGTTATTATCATCAATAGCTTACAAACTAAGAACGAAACAGGCTTGTTTTATAATGTGTAGCATGTTGTTGCAAGGTGACAGAGGACTGAAAATTATCACAAACAAGTCACCATTATCATTAAATGTCATTTAATAATCCTTCAACGATATAAGTTTTCAAGAGAGAATATAATAACCAACATAAGGGACAAACATCATAGAGTTAAATGGTGCTAGCGCAATGGATAATGTCGTGGTTTAAAAAGTCGAGAGTTGTGGGTTCCCGTCCCGTCACATACGCTGGCGTTGTTAAAACGTTCTCGACTTTCTTAGGCATGTAATACAGCTATGTCAAGCAATATTTACACTCCGTCTGATTTGAGAACGAAGAACGAGGTAAACATTTAGCGATTTCCGAGTGTGTGGCTTGGCGGGAACCTAAGAAGACAGCTTGAATTGCTGCGAGTGAACCAAGAAGCAATAACATTCATATTCTTCCTTGTCACAAAGTCGATAGCCGATCATATGGTCGAAACTTGACGTCACGTTGCGTGAAGCGTTGTGAAACGAGCGTTACTCTGCAGGTGATGACAAAATTGTCCTCTGTTTATATTCCTTCTCCTATCCAACGTTCCTTGAAAAATCGAAGCATTGCTGAAAATGCCAACTTTACTCACCTTAAGTTCACGCTGGCCATCGCACTCCGGATTCGAGATTGTTCCTGGATTCGACGTCCCCGTCATCGATATCCATATATAACATAAATGGACTGTTATATTACGACGATATATGGTTCAGTTTTCTCCATAAATTCAAAAATTAATGACTGTAAGCGCTGATCATTCAGGGAAGCGGATGATGACGGAATCGACTGGAAACAATGAGTCTTAGAGATCACAAACTGTATGTTTTATTACGGATACTCAAGAATTACGAATACTTTTAATTACACACAGCTAAGCTACTTTCTACATGCCACCATTTGTTACCGATCTCGTTCACAGTGAAACTTCTACGGTAACCCCCTGCGGTGAGAGTAGCCATTTTAAGAAATCCTTAGCGAAACTGTCTAACAATGGCGGCTAGTGGACTGCTTTGACTGTTCCGCCGCAACTACACCACTCGTGCTCGTGTCAAGGAGATTTGTGTTTAACGTCCCGTCGACAACGAGGTTGTTAGAGACGGAACACAATTTCGGATTAGGGAATGATGGAGAAGGGAAGTGGCAGTGCACTTTCGAAGGAACCATCCAGGCATTTGCCTTAAGCGATTTTGGGAAATCAGGGTCAAACCTAAATCAGGATGGCCGGATGACGTTTGAACCGTCGTCCTCCCGCGCGCAAGTCCAGTGTGCTCGCGACTGCGCTATCCCACTCGGTGCTCGTATCAAGTGACAACAATTATTGTCCCCTGAAAAGCAATGTCTGCAGTCACAGATTTTTTCGTACCTCTGAGCTCGGCTAAAGCAGGGGTAGCTGCAGTGCACGCTCTATGGCATGCTGGACCGATAACTTAGCCATTTAAACCAATAACTGATGCCAAATATCTTGCCGCGGGATGGTACCTTCTGTCAGGGACGTTTGACCAGTTTGGAAATTTCTTTCCCACCTGACGGAAAATGACATGATAAATAAGAAATGTGAAGCCCTTGCCTGGCCTGCTGATGCGGTCCTCAGTATGAAGACTGCTTTGATAATGTTCTGCACACGCCTTACTGTTGAACAATGCGATGTTTCAAACCAATTAACTTTTGCATCCGAATAGAAACATGAGTCAATTTTCAGTGCATCTAGCTTCATTTCCTTGCTGCTACCAATATACGTTTTACGTCCTTTACAGAAAACCTTCCTTTGTTACTGCCATTCTACGTTTTACATCCTTCTTATACATACTGTCGCCAATTATTTTGCTGCCTAATTAGCACACCTGATTTACAACGGTTGGTGTCTAACATCTCAATCTACATGTGCATGACTTGGTTAAATTCGACTACTCTCCATCACACTTATTTTACTTTTGTAGACATTCACCTTCAACCCTTTTTAACTCATCCTTAGAGCTTCAATGATAGGAACACGACGAAGCTAGTTTGTCTTATCACTTTGACAGTACCGTTTCCACAGACAGAGGTTCTATGATCGGAATAACTGACTCCTTTTGACACGACGACGAGGCTACCGCAGACGACGATCGACAAAACGCTGCTAACATCACCTCTCAGAAATGGAATGGTTCCGTTCTCTGCACGAGCGCCGTCTCGGCTCGCCTCTGAGGGTGGGGAACTGGCGTGGAGTGTTTGCTGGTCACGGGGCTGGACTGCGGAAGATCTGTTTGCGCGGAAGACCCAGATGCGAGATGCGGCTACACCTGTCCAAACACCTACCCCGGCGGCCTGCCTGTTCCTACTGACCTCATACTCGCTTCAGCAGCAAAACCTCTCGTGTATTTATCTAGCTTACTTGGCTGTGGACCCACTGCACGGTTGGTAAAGACGCAAAGCACCTTGCATCAAACACACAAGAACAATGTATTCCCCCATTCTTCATTCTGTGCATTTTGACGCAAGGAGGAGTTCCGTCGATCATTTGTATCTCAAGTATATAACGCAAAAGAAGGAGACGTTTCAAAAGAACTATCAGGCAGTCTGAGACGAAACACGGTATAAATGTACGGAGCACGCCGCTCTTTTCGTACTTCTGCGGTCGATTGTAACTTCTATTTCCAAATCGAATTCCACTGATGAATACACCTCTTTAATGCATAAAGTAAAATTTCACTTTCAAAAGTTGTTTCTGAGGTAACGTAAGAGACACTTGCTGCCACTACATAAAACTGAAATTATCCGCCCTTTCATTTGTCCGAGTATTTAGTTTATCAGCTTTCTTCGTATTGATCAAGATTTCTAATATGGTTTTTCCTTTAGAAGTTATCTTCAGCTTTGGAAATGAGAACTACAGTGCAGGTGTCAACGTACTGGTCGTCAGACAAAGAGACCATCCCCACGATGTCGCTGTGGCACTGTGGAGCGTGAGATTGCGTGCTCTGCAGTCCTGCTAAATGTGGCTGCGTTTGCAGCCGCTGTTTGTCGTAGGTTCCTTCATGCCTATTTAACAGTGTAGCGGCCATCTCTCAGCGTAGTTAACCGTTGTCCTTCGGACAGCAGCTCCTGCAGTTCGCAACGGTCCACATGCACGTGAAAACAGTGCCGTCATCAATACCAAACTAATGAGCTACACTCGTCACGCTTCGTTTTTGTCGCAGTTTCCCGATGATCCTTTCCTGTGTGAAGTTACCGAAATGTTGCCTATGGGCCATGTTGTAATGACGAACATCACCGCAGTACGCCGCAACTGCTCGCTGGTCGACACACGCTATTTTTTGACGTTCCTTCAAAATACCTCGTGTTTTGGGGCCAGCCCCAATTGGTGCTGTAGTAACGCGGACCCCACGGCATGTGACGGCCAGCTTCAATGCGTGACTCGGAGACCTCTGGAAAAATGCTCCCGCACTTTCTTTCATTGTTTATATGTGTCGAAGTACATAAAATCCAAGTACATAAATGAACTATGAAAACTTTACTGACCTCTGGAATTTGTTCTACGTATGCAAGCACACATTGCTGTAGTAGAGAAGAGAAGGGATCTGGTGGAAAAATGCTCCTGTCGGAGCACATGAAAGTGGAATATGTCGGTCTTTGACGGACCCTGACAGGAAAGTGGGAAACCACCTTCCTTAATCCTTATTCCACTTTCCTCACTAAAATGTAAACATCTCGACGATTTGCCACGAACAGAAATTACACAACTGGTTCCAAAAAATGATGACTTTTCAGGTGTATCTTGAAAACGGATGCAGATGTTCGAAAACGGGAAAATGGCGTTTCTAGAATAAATTTCAAAGAATGTACAATTATAATTTAAGCCGTTTGCTTCGGTTAGTTATTTAGACAGATACGGTCGACGGTGCAAACCCGGCTGGAAACCGGTTTCCTCCGTTTTTGCGCGCGGTAATTCTGAATCTCTAGATCTCGGTAAGGCATAATGATATCGACAAAAGATCCAAGTTCCCCAAGAACACCATCTTACGAATATCGCCGATCTGACATGAATAGAAATTGTAATAGTGGCCATCCCCACATATGGTACCCTGCGTCAAAAAATCAGGGTACTCTCAGAAACCGCTCATGAACTAATGGTGCTATAAGCTGCGTAAGGTTCACTCTAGACCACATCTAGTACGAAAGAACCAATCGATTTGCTGAACAGCGCATCCAGCACAACATTTCAACACAATGTTTGGCGATATTGTACGCAATCCGCAATTTGTGCGCCGATTTGTGACTGTGGATGAAAACTGGATCCACCATTACACACCAGAGCCAAAACAGCAGTCGAAACAATGGATAAAGGCTGCTGAAAGTGCACCGAAGCTGGCAAAGACCGTTTCGTAAACTGGTAAGGTGATAGTCGCTGTCTTTTTGGGATTGGCAAGGAATAATCTTCAAAGATTACTTGGAAAAAAGCATAACCATAACTGAACCCTGTTTGAATCATTGTTGGATCGTTTGAAACTGGGCTGAAAAAAAGAACGAGAATGGCACGCAAAAAACTGCTGTTTCACCAGGATAATGCACCATTCCACACATCTGCGATAAGGAGGTGAAAGTGCATGAACTGGGCTTCGAATTGGTTCCTCATCCGTCTTATTCACCAGATTTAGACCTAAGTGTTTTTTCCTGTTTTCTACTTTGAAACTCCGGCTTGCTGGAAAGGCATTTTCGTGAAATGAACTATTTTGGTTCAAATGGCTCTGAGCACTATGGGACTTAACATCTGAGGTCACGAGTCCCCTAGAACATAGAACTACTTAAAAGTAACCAACCTGAGGACGTCACACACATGCCGGCCGGTGTGGCCGAGCGGTTCTAGGCGCTTCAGTCTGGAACCGCGTGACCGCTACGGTCGCGGGTTCGAATCCTCCCTCGGGCGTGGATGTGAGTGATGTCCTTAGGTTAGTTAGGTTTAATTAGTTCTAAGTTCTTGGGGACTGATGACCACAGATGTTAAGTCCCATAGTGCTCAGAGCCATTTGAACCATTTTTGACGTCACACACATCCATGCCCGAGGCTGGATTCGAACCTGCGACCGTAACGGTCGCGCGGTTCCAGACTGAAGCGCCTAGAACCGCTCGCCCTCCCCGGCCGGCAGGAACTATTTTACAGAGTTTGCCAGAACATATTTTTTGCGATGGGATGAAAAAGATGGAGGATCGCTGTACCAAGTTACATGTCTTACAGGAAATTATATCCAGAATTAAGGTGGGTTGTTTGCGAAACAAGCATTTTCTCTTCTTTTTTTACCAGACTTATTGAACAAACCTCGTAGGTAACGTGTTGGGAGGAGGAAGCAGCAGTGTAACATGTGTGCCACGGCAAGACTACACCGCGCAGAGTGGTCGGCGTGCGTCAGGACAGGACAGGACAGGGCAGTTAACGGGAGCAGGGCCGCGCTATCAGGCGCGATAAGGCGGTGGCGGTGGTGGCGGCGGCGGGCGCACGCCGGCCAGCCTTACGACGCCGCCCGCTGCCGGGAGGAACGAACGCGGCCCTGCCGGGGCAGCTCAAGGCCGCGGGGCGCCGCTGGGGTGCCGCCCGCCGGCGCCGGGTTACCGACCGCAATTTGCCGGCCACGTGGCTCCGGGCCGGCCGCCGCCGCGTAAACACAAGCGACACCGCGCCGGGATCCTAATCTTTACGCCCTCCCCCCCCCCCCCCCCCTCCCGCCACCACTGCTATCTGGGTCGTTAGGCCGCCCTCCAGCCTTCCCACCGGCCACCGCGCTGGAATCTCCCGTCCGTGTGCATACCAGGGCGCGCAAACAATCTTCAATGTCAACGTAAATAGGCTGTAGAAAAAAAAAAAAAAGAAAAAGACCTGACGATTACAATTTATAACTACTGTTGCATGTTTTTATGACTGCGAATTTCTATGGAAACAACCTTCCTCAACAACCCGAAGAGGGCGTCACCTGTCCTTAGTATCCTATCAGCTTCCAAGTCAACCAGTATCATTCGTTAATGAACATTTGTTGGGCCCATACGCATAAAGAAATGGTTCAAATGGCTCTGAGCACTATGCGACTTAAATTCTGAGGTCATCAGTCGCCTAGTACTCAGAACTAATTAAACCTAACTAACCTAAGGACATCACACACACCCATGCCCGGGGCAGGATTCGAACCTGCGACCGTAGTGGACGCTCGGCTCCAGATTGTAGCGCCTAGAACCGCTCGGACACTCCGGCCGGCCCCATACGCAGATGCACCCATTTTATTTACTTCTATTTTGGACGGGCATTTTACCTCGCAAATATTGTTATGTAGTATTTGCCATATGCAATCCATTTATGTTTTGCACTCGTATTCAATGTAAAAATGTGTTCGAATATACAGGGTGGAGAAAAATTGTGTCACGAAATTTTAACCCTGTATAGTTGACGCTTGTAGGAACCAAAATAACTTATGTCGAGTAGAGGCCGTGCGGTTCTAGGCCCTGCAGTGAGGAACCGCGAGACCGCTACGGTCGCAGGTTCGAATCCTGCCTCGAGCGTGGATGTGAGTGATGTCCTTAGGTTAGTTAGGTTTGACTAGTTCTAAGTTCTAGGGGACTAATGACCTCAGAAGTTGAGTCCCATAGTGCTCAGAGCCATTTTTTTGGTGTGTATATCGACAACGCACCAAAATTACTAATGTGGTGCAGGTCGACAACGCACAATTTACAAACATGGCGCCACGCGCTCCGCTTGGCCGTGGGACTGCCCTTTTGCCGGATCCTCTGGACAACACATGACCGTGGATGTTTTGCCTGCCGGACATCGTGATGTACGTGTGAGCCGACAACCTTAGCGCTGCCCGTCAACCGACGAACGGCATCAGGGAAATCCCACGGCCAATCGGAGCGCGTGGCGCCAAGTTTCCGATGTTGCGTTGTCGACCTATAGTCTGTCTGTAAACTGAAGAGCGAGCAGCGCTTTTGGTGGGGGAAATGGCCTTTCCCGGAAGAACCCTGCCACTGGCCTACAGGGCCACCCAAAATCAGTTGCCCGTTACCTGTCTAGCGGTGTAGTTCGGCGTGCAGTGATACACGTCATTTCTGTTCGTGGGATCTTAGTTGCCAATCTCTGTCAGTTGACTTTGTGTACTCACTGATACACTTAAGTATCCGGAAGTGATGCATAATAGCCCGATATTACAAGAAAATGTGCAGAATACGAAGGAGATATTTGCGGAGAACGAGCGTTGGATCGTCTCTAACGCGATTACAGCTTGTGTTAAGGAGGCTACACAAAAAGAACTGTTGGCTAATATTACCAGTCCTAATCAAAGGACTGCAGTTTATGCAAACGTCAGCCTCAGCAAAATAGGACGCATAAGGAAGGAACGCGAAAACAAGGCGCATGGTACTGGAATCGCCGCTAAGAAGAACTAATAATTTAGAGAGGAAACCCAACGTTATAGACAGTTTCACAAAATCGGTCATTCGGCAAACGATGGAGGACTTTTACATAAACAAAAAAATAATGCCCACATTACGGAAATTACTCACTGGCGTGAAACAAAAAATACATTTTCGTTGCAGAAAGATGTTTTACACAAGACATTGCGTGAAATGGGATTTACCTGGAAATACTTTTCAGACATGTTTACGAAGACAATGACAAAAATAGCAGTGCCAATCGAACTAATACACTCTTCGTGTCGCAGGAATTGTTTAGTTTTAATGCAGCCCTTCAAAGAAAACTTTTACCTTTTAGTAGAAACACAAAGTAAGAACAAGCCTTAAATTCTACAGACTGATTGCACTATATCTGGTTCGTCTTACGAATAGGGGAACATACATTCATTCTATGTTTTTAGTAGAATCCTGACTTCCGTTCTTATGTTAATATTATTTACTCTATAATGTTTTGTTTCGAAGAAGCTATCGTCTTTTGTTTTCCTTATAATCTTAACGCATTTGTCTAAAAATAAACGCAGACGAAAAGTATCTCTACACGGCGTCGTCACAGATTTAAAGCGCGCGCCGCGGCAGCGACTGTGCTACGTTGTAGAACAGCCTGTAGAAACGCCCTGTGACGTAGCAAGGTAGGCAGAGTGAGGAGTCGTGCGCTCGCTCTTCAGTTTACCGACAAAATAAACACATTAGTAATTTTGGTTCCTACTGCCATTCTATCCAGGGTTAAAATTTACTGAGACAATTTTTCTCCACCTTGTATTGTAACTGTGACTTTTGTACATAGGTTGATATGAGAATGGACATGGCCCGAAGCCGGTGACCTACTATACGAACATCACTTTTAATTCCAACTCCGGCTGTCTCTTTTTTGCATCAGCATTTAAAATGTGCTGCTGTCCCACAAGCCCCAGCACGCTGATGTTAGACACAAATCTGTAATATTTGCAACCGGTATTTCTGGAAGCCACCTTCTTACAAAGTCCTAGCCTGCCTGCACCTTGGCAGCCACGGTATGCCGGCAGCGAGGTGGTGTGCCGTCCTGTCAACGCCACCGACAGTCGATATAACGTTCTACGACAGGTCCTCTTGCACAAGGGTATTGCACTGGCTCTTCATGTTTTAACCTTTAAATCCTATTTTGCTTTCTTTTACGATGCATTATCTGTCTTAATATGAAAAATTACCGTCACCTTAAAAAAGTTTGTTGTTGTTTAAGTTATTTCATATGCATACTCAGTCCTTTCACAGAATAGCACACTTGATACACAATTTTATAATGATCACTTGTGTCCCTGGAACCGCGCGACCGCTACGGTCGCAGGTTCGAATTGCGCCTCGGGCATGGATGTGTGTGATGTCCTTAGGTTAGTTAGGTTTAAGTAGTTCTCAGTTCTAGGGGACTGATTACCTCAGCAGTTAAGTCCCATAGTGCTCAGAGCCACTTTAACCATTTTGAACTTTTGTTCCAAGCGGCAAGAATGACAATGTCATCCAGAAACGTGATTACGAAGAAAATTATTTTCGTATTTTGAATTCACGTACAGAGAACGAGAGCATGTAGCGATGGGAGTGGGAAAACAGGCAACGTGCAGATTGTCCCCCACGTTGCCTTTTAGATAGTATGAAGACAAAACTTAAGTACATTACATGTATCATATGCTAATCCCTTTCCAAAGCATAAAAAGAAATATTTTCAAATAAAAAGAAATATTTTCAAATTTCTTGTTTGTAATCTGGTTTTTAGTTTTCCATCGTCATGTTTGGTCCCATCATAAATACAAATTTTGTGAAAACGTCCGACAGAAAATAAAATACACGCGTTCTTGGTCGAGTGTTTTCCGTCTTCTTCACATGTACACTACGTAAGAGCCCTGGGCTCTTCTACCTTGCGGGCAATTAATGGAGTTCAGATTGGAGGATTAGCGGGCCTTTCCTCGAAATTTTCTGGGTGCAAAATTTCAATGGGTCCACTTTACATGACACCTGAATATTGCACCATCTGGACGATGCCACCCGAACTCAATAATGGAGAACGCTTGGGAATCGTTATACATCGGAAAAGGCTAAAATCACACAAGGACATATGACATATGCAAGTTTTGGTATGTTGTT
Source organism: Schistocerca gregaria (assembly GCF_023897955.1). Classification (NCBI taxonomy): domain Eukaryota; kingdom Metazoa; phylum Arthropoda; class Insecta; order Orthoptera; family Acrididae; genus Schistocerca; species Schistocerca gregaria. The sequence continues at coordinate 741,495,040 of NC_064922.1, forward strand.
ACCTTGACTGTCTAAAAACAAATTAAAAACAGAACAAAACACAAAAACTGCTCATTAGTAAGTCGTCTATGTTTCCAGTTATACGGGATGAGAACCTTCTCCAAAGCTGCGTAGGATATTCTCTTTTTAAAAAGGAGAAAAAAAAACACAACGAAACCATTCACTAACATAAAAGTTCTCGGAAGCCTGTTCCATTATCAGGTGACAGTTCTGTTCAGCTCGGGGGGCATTGCTCCTGGGAAACCAGCAATGTCGACAGATCTGTAGCCCTGTGGCTATTCATTGTGCACTTTCCTCGAGCGTATTGTATTTGAACACATTCACGGCACTACTTAACTAGGCACTACACTTGTGCTCGAAATCGGAACTGCCTCTTGATGTATTAAACTACTACACGGGTTGCCGCTGCGACAGACACGGTGTTACTATCCCTACTACATTCCGAGTTTGAAAACTCGATTTTTTTTCAGTTCCTTCAGTTAAATAACGGAACCGAAAACCTCGTGTTAAGATTGCGTGACGGAGGAGAAACGTGACGTAACGCGAAAACCTGTCGTGTCGGATAGCGTAGAGCAGCCGCCTCGTTTACGACCATGTGTGGCGATGCGTGGGTTGAGGGAAGCCGTAAAGCACAGGTCGTATCACCACTTCTTGGTAAGACGCGCACAGGTAGTTCTGGGGCTGCCTTCCCGACTTCCGACGGTCACTGAGGAGAAGCTCCTATGCAGAGACGCATTAAAATTGGCTCTACATTTATTTCCTTCACTTTTGGCATTTAGTTTTTCTTTGGTGCCGTAGATGACTCTTTCAGCAAATGCAGAACAGAGTCTCTATCTCCCCTTGTTTTTGCGTCTGTTCGGTCCTGTTAACGAGGACCCACTACACCGGTTAGGCGGCATTTTGGGAAAAAATGCCCATCCTTCATATTTACAACTTGTGTGCGCGTTGTCCCTCTCCTTCTTGTTAAATACTAGCTGGTTTCACCAGACTCATGCCCTGTCGGTGTATTAAAATAGTCGTCTTTGGGTACCTGCCATACACCACACAGTCGCCAATAATGTTTATCAATCAAACTCTCCTCTTCCTCTACAATTTACGGCTTCTAGTACGTTCTGCCTCAACCAGATAAACTCATTATCGTTCTAGGCAGCTCTCATCAAACTGAACTATTTATTCCACACTACTTCTACCTAGTACTTTCGCTTGTGTGCCACCTTGCCTTATTTCTATCAGCACAACCATGAAACACTTTTCTCATTCTCTTCTCGCGGTTTTTCTACTGCCTGAGTTCACACAGGGTGCAGTAATGTCGATATATAATTATAGTAACATTTTCCTTATTTCTGGAACAATATACAACATCAGAAACATAAGTGCTTGTCTTCCGTTGTATTTTCCTTGTTACTCATGAATGTTAAATGAACGAAACAAAGAAGATTAAGCTCGGTGTCAGCAGATGGCATATTCCTGTCGAAGCCAAGCAAAAAGTCCCCATCAACTGGCGAATCATCAAGTGCCACACGAACTCACTTCTCGAGCTTTTGGACATAGCCCAGGACATGTGAGCAAGGTCTGCAATAAGGAACTTTACGTCATCTCCGCTTCCCCTTGTCAAAAACCAAATCATAAAATTTTTGGACGGAGCGAAAACTAGAAAACACGAGGGTCGAAGCATTTGAGATGTGGTAGTATAAAAAGATGCTGAATTTTTTATTTAATTTATTCTCTTTCAGGCTGTGCCTATTCAGTGATCTCAACAGCTAATGTCGATTATGACGATACGAATGTAAGTACAATACAACGCTCAGTCCTGAGCGCAGAAAATCTCCGATCCCGGTCGGGAACCGAACCCGAGCCCCTTCGCTGAGAATACGCTGCACAGCTATGAGGCGGACATGCTGAAAATTCGGTGGACTGGTATGATAAGAACTTAAGAGATTCTCCGCAGAATCGGCGAGGAGAGGAACATTTCTAAATACTGACAAGAAGAAGTGTCAGATGACAGATCTGCAAGGAATGACTTTCACTGTATTTAAGGGAGCTGCAGACGGCTAAAACTGCAGGGGAAGACAAGAGACTGGACTATATCCGAAGCATAATTCAGGATATACGGCGCAAGGGGTTGGCACAGGACAGGATTTAATGACAGATCAAATCATGTTAGTCACATGACATGACATAAGGAAAGCAACACCGAGCACTCAACGTAATACAGAATGTGACGATGAGTTTTCATATTTCTTTCGTCGAGAGACAACTAAATGGACAGAGAAATGAATAAAAAAGAGAAAGAATGGTGGTGCGAACTTTTGACAAAATTAAGCTTCCGATGTGATTTAACTGCATAGTTTACACAATGAGTGAAAAACACTGAAAAATTAGCGGCTGGTCAGCGAGAATTAGAGAAATGGAGCTAAGACCGGAAGAGAGAAGCAATCAAACAATCAGATCGGGGAATGAAGTGGAGTGGAAGACGTAAAATGACTATCATTAAAACCCATTAGAGGTGGGCAGGACACGTTACCAGGCGAATGGCTTGTAGATGGACTGAGACACGTGTCTCTCGGAGACGAAAACCGAACGGAAACTGGTTCAGAAGCAACACGGATGCTTACAGCTGGAGACGATAACACAAGAGAGAGGCGATAAGAATGGCTGACGGTGGTGATGATGAGAATGTTCATCTTATCAAAGTATGCTTATGTTTAAAGTACGCAACAATTAGGTTGTTATAACACTTCTCCTCAAGATTTATTTTTATTTGGTCATTCCGACAAGTGTCATTTATGCAACAATAGGATAGAGTTTTAGCTGGTAACGATTTCATTAGTATTCTGTGTATCCGTCTGTAATTATATTGTTCACTAATTTTTGTCATTTATGTTCTGAATTTACAAGAGTGCGACTCTACAGTACACAAATGTGAACGGAGAATGTGTCATCTGACAAGTTGCGTTGGAATATACTCTCTTTTCAAAATATAAATAAAAGCTTTAAGTACGCAGTTACCAATTTTAGATTTTTTACTTACGATATGTTTCAGGGGCTTTCCTCCATCTTAAGGTGGCAATTTTTGTGTTTAGCCCCCATGCTTTGCTTCCAGGAAGCTAAAGATTTAGAACTATCTGCAAGTACGTGCGCAAGAATGTAGATATTTCGGCACAGTTGGTTTCCTAGGACTGCAGATATTTCCAGACCATTAATTCCGAAGGGCAATGTGCCTGAACTAAACATGTGATCTGCCGCTTGATAATGGAGGAAAACATCCCGAAAGCGTCCTAATAAAAATCCTAAAATTTGCTGGGAACTGCAAAAGTATTGCTAGTGGTCGTGCCGTACATCTGTTCATTGCCACAATATCTTTACGGGTGAGCCTTGTATGATATGTTTAGAGAACTGTGTTTTTTCCTAACTGTATCGCCACACGGGGCGGACGTGCGGTGTGGGCACCTTGCCACGCTTCGCGCGGCTTACCCCGTCGGAGGTTCGAGTCCTCCCCCGGGCATAAGTGTGTGAGGTGTTCTTAGCATAAGTTAGTTTAAGTTAGATTAAGTAATGTGTAAGCCTAGGAACCGATGACCTCAGCAGTTTTGTCCCTGACCACAAATTTCCAATATTTCCTAACTGTATCATCCCGCTGTAACCTTTGTTTTGTCAGTATGCACTACAAAATTAACAAAGAAACTTTAGGTAACATGTTGAAACAAAGTTGTTTTGTTACTACAGTCGTAGTCATATTGCTTTCGTTTTAGTTAGAAACGAGCAACCTAATCAAGATGATGCAGTCTTCGAAATCGTGGCCTCATTTTTTATTTACTTATCCTGGCATCATCTTCACATAATGACGCAGGTGTTGGAAAAACACAAACATTTAATACGGTAACGATAACATAGGAGGCTGGTTTGAAAAGTTCTCGAAATCACCACGAGAGGTCAGCGCTAGCGCAACGAGTAGCTCACATGATATTCAATGGACTGAAGCCAGTAAACACGTGGCACGTCAGTGCTCTTGGAAGACTGTGGGGGTGATGTGGCTCTGTTGTTGTTGTTCCAGCGTAGTGATTTGCGAAGGTGGAAAAAATCGAGATTAGAGCAGAGATTAAGTATGAAACGAGTTCGAGTCTCGGTTGGGCACACAGTTTTAATCTGCCAGGAAGTTTCATATCAGCGCACACTCCGCTGCAGAGTGAAAAATCTCATTCTGGAGAGATTAACTACTTCGTAAAGAAATGTATGAAAGCAAAGGGCATTCATGCCGATTTCCAGAATACACTGGGTGACGCTGCTCCTTGATATTCAACTGGTGCCAAGTGGACAAATGAACTTAAGTTTGGTCGGGAGAGGTTACATGATGATCGGTCAAGATGAGTCACTATTCCAGAAATCATTGCAAAAGTGCACGAAATGGTCACGGAGGATCGCCGATTGACAGTGCGTGAAATTTCTCACGCTTGCCAGATGTCATCTGAAAGGCTATATCACATTTTCACTGAAGAATCAGAAATGAAAGCATTATCTGCAAGATGGGTGCTGCAACTCTTGGCGCAAGACGATGCGCGCCCGCACACATGTGCCGTCGCCATGGCAAAATTGCACGAACTAAGGTATGACTTGTTGTCACACCCACCTTATACACCTGATATGGCTCCGGCAAACTTCCGTCTCTTCCCAAAGCTGAAAATTTTTCTTGGTGGTCAAAGATTCACTTCAAACGAAGAATTGAGAGGCGGAGTTGACAACTATTTTGTAGGCCTGGAGGAAACTCATTTTCGAGATGGGATAAAGGCACTGGAACATCGTTTGACTAAGTGCATTAAGCTACAAGGAGACAACACTAAAAAAATAAAAGAAGTTTAAGTGATGTAAGTACTTGTTTTCTATTCCGTTCCGCGAACTTTTCAAACTACCCTCATACGTGCTAGAATGGTGACGTAGTTATAGTGGCTGAAAGCTGAGTTGGTGTTAGTTCGCCAAACGCAGAAGAATAGAAACGAATTTCAACCAAGTAGATTCAAACTGCGAGAGCTTGTAGCGATGCACGTGAGAGGAAAGAAAGAGGAACGAGATAGAACGAATGAAGACAGATGTGGTGACCAACTGAGAAACGACAAGAGAAAGAAGGGGTGGTAGAACAAGATAGAAACAATTGCTTTAATGACTGACAGAGTAAACTGGCCGTATCTGTACATTTTTAGGGCAAAAGGAAGCTCTTCAGCTTTTTCTTAATTATAACCGGGCACCGATAAACGCGTAGAGTGTAAGGTAGTTTGTTTCGAAGGTAGGTAGCAGCAACGGAAATGGAAGTTGAAAGCAAGCACACATGTAGAACAGCATCTACAAACATTGTAAGTAAAAATTTGGGCCATTAATAAATTATAGAAAGCCAGAACTGTGTCTAACCTGAAAGTGGATTGTCTGCTATATGAAAGTCTAAGTTAAGTAGTTCGCAACAGTAACTGGGAGCTGTAGTAGCAGCTCTTAGGGATTATGTACGGACTAAGTGTCACACACCGACGGAAGTATGTCTAGGTTCGTTTGGGATGTGACACTTCAGTCGTTCACTGGCGGCAATCACGTTTGAAATAATCGTTTGGAAATTTGTGGGAAGGTCTTATGGGACCAAACTGTTGAGGTCATCGGTCCCTAACCTTACTGACTACTTAATCCAAGTTAAACTACTTACGCTAAGGACAACACACACACCCATGCCCGAGGGAGGACTCGAACCTCCGACGGGGGGAGCCCCGCGGACCGTGACAAGACGCCTTAGACCACGTGGCTACCCCGCGCGGCTTTGAAATAATCAATTTTTCTATTTAAAATTCAGTTTTGATCACACCACAGATGCTACAAGAACATAGGTGACCGGTTTCGGTCATATCACATGACCATCGTCAGACCCCTGGCATCCTTCGGAGATGGTAGGTGGAGCACTCTTCTCAGCTGCTGCGATGTTAACTGTTGTCAACGAGTTGAGATCGCAGCAACTGAGAAGAGTGCTCCACCTACCATCTTCGAAGGATGCCATGGGTCTGATGATGGTCATGTGATATGACCGAAACCGGTCACCTATGTTCTTATAGCATATGTGGTGTGATCAAGACTGAATTTTAAAAAGAATATTTTAAAAAAAAATTTTGATCACTGTTCCCAAAATGTTTATTAAAATTTGAAATAATCGTTTAAAAATTTTTTAAAGAGTATTTTCGGGAAGTTCCGATTTCCAAGGTGGTGATTATGCAGCAAAGCTTAAATTTTATGAAATATTCCACTTTAGATGACAGCATCCTGCACATCTATACTTCATTGTGCATCCGCGCATTTTTATTGACTACACGTTATGACGAGATTTACCGATCGATATTTTCTCATATTCTGTAATCAATCAGCACCTCCCAGTGCCAACAGCTATCCCGTATTCCGTATATATTTTTGTAAAATTTTTCACCAACAAATTACACAGTGGATTTTTTGCTGATTTTTTTATAAAGAAATAAAGAATGTGAAATGGACATATCGACCAGCATTGTGACACAAGCTTGAAACTAATAAGGATAAATAAGAAAACTTAATTAGTGATGTGATAGAAAAGTAAGACATGCCAGGAACAGCCGCTGCTAGCTGTAGAAATAACGTGTCACAAAGTACATCTCTTTAAGGCCGAGTTATTTTGCGCGTAGAAAGTTACAGTGGGTGTGATATTTAATTATCAACAAATACTTTGTGAATAAAACTTTAAAATTAAAAAAGAACTGTTTTGTGAAATGGTTTGTCTGAAAGCAAGAAAGGAAAGAGATTAGAGGAACACTTGACGCGCATTTAAATGATGCTCGAAGTCATGTATAGCAAATGATGTGCCAATGAGACTTTGAACTCCAATGTTTAACTCAGAATCTTAGAATTCTGAAAAGCACCAGACTGTATTTGTCTGGCGGAAACTTAAATTTTTAATTGCCACCTCATTTCCCGTTCACAGTTGCGATCATCATTTACAGACCCGTAAAATGTTTCTGTAATCTATTTACTTACTTTTAGACAACTCATTTCACAAAATACTTTAGCACTTTTTAAAATTTATTCTTACATCTAGTTGACAAACCCAGCACTGCCCAACTAATCATTTTGCCAATTTTCTGTTAGAAAATAAAATAAAGAATTAAACTATGTTTGTTATAAAGTACAGAATAATTTCATTTCCACGTATTCCTGAAAACACCTTTGAAAATAGAAAACAGTCGGACAAAGAAATATGCATAAAGTACTAATGTAGAAGTACAGAGTCCATATCAAGAAATACGGTACCGGACAGTTTGTGTACGCTGGGTGCTGCTGCTTAACTTGTCAACAACGCAATTTTGTAAACGTCTCTATGGCAACGTTCTTCACAGCTCTACAGACAACAACTGTTTTCGACTACAACCTTTTGCGCTTCGCAAGCGCGGCCAGGTGTCAGGGATCTCCTTAATTTGTCTTAATAGCAAAGAATAAATGTATTAGAACTTGATGTATTGTGCGGTAATTTTTCACGCATATCTTCTGATTTACGTGAAAAGAGAGAGAGAGAGAGAGAGAGAGAGAGAGAGAGAGAGAGTTTAAATGGCTCTGAGCACTATGTGATTAACAGCTGAGGTCATCAGTATCCTAGAACTTAGAATTACTTAAACCTAACGAACCTAAGGACATCACACACAGCCATGCCCGAGGCAGGATTCGAACCTGCGATCGTAACGGTCGCGCGGCTCCAGACTGTAGCGCCTAGAACCGGTCGGCCACTACGGCCGGCATGTACGTGTCATATACAATGATATAATTTTGCAGGTACATTCAGAGGCATATGTGTGTTGATAATAGAATTAGTACAAAAGAAGTTGATGATTTGGTTTGTGGAGCGCCCAACTGCGCTGCCATTGTTACACAGTCCAATTTTTTTCACAGTTCACTCTTGCCGCTGCCACAAATGATGATGACGATGATGATGATGATGATGAAATGATGGGGACAGCACAAACACCCAGTCCCCGAGCAGAGATAAATCCCGAAACCGGACGGGAGTCGAACCCGGGACACCGTGATCCAGAGGCACCAACGCGTAGAAAAGATGTAATAAATATAAACGTTATGCATGACGCGGAAGTTTTTCAGCATTCCATTGTTTATGACGTCATACCTCCTGGACTATGTTAGGCACGTGGCTCTTATTCTCACGGCGATTGTTGCGTGACAGTAAAAGATGTGTGTACCAAGTTTGTTTGAAATCGCTCCAGTGGTTTAGAGGGAGACGTAGGAAGCACCCCCCCCCCCCCCCAAAAATCTTTTTTTATCTATACAACTGTTAGGCGCCCTGCGTGGCTATTTTAAAAACATAATTTACAGTGCACTGTATGGCAATTTTTATGATTCATTTGTAGGTTTGGTAACCGGCATATGAATCTAACATTATTTCATTGTGCCGGGAAGTATTGTCAAGTTTCACCACGCTGGGTAATCCCGTCTCTGGTGAGCCACGTTTTTGTAACAATGGCCATCTTCTGTCCTCCGTGTCATTCATTGTGGAGGCGGAAAGGTCCAGTTAATTTAAAAGGCCGAACACGGCCTGTACGCAGGGAGCCTGAGGGGAAACCCCGCGGGACAAAGGGGTTGGGGGGGGGGGGGGGCAGGAGAGCGCCTTGCCGCCTCCGCGGCCCCAGGGGACGGGTCCGGTATTCGCAGCTGCGGGCCAGAAGGGAAGGGAAGGGAAGGGCAGGGAAGGGTTGTGCTGCCATTGTCCGCCGCCGGCCTTGGACCCCACCCCTACCCCAGCTGACCTACTGGCCTCCTCCTCAATGGCATACCCGCGCTCAACGGAAGAAAAAAGAAACGGCCGCCTGGACACAATCTGAGACGCGATCGGCCCGTGCTGCCACATAACGATGTCTCTTCCGGTTTCCCTACTGTACAGCAGCTATCTCAAAGCACAACAGCACAATGTCTCCAATCGCTTGCCGTCCTCGACGCGTCTTGGCGACATCGCACTGCAGCCAACAGCGCTGAGAACGTCAGTGGCACCAGTCAGAATTTATATCCAACAACAGAAAAACTGAAGTCAGACTAACAATCTTAATCAAAAGCCTGCACGGGTGAGAGAAGTGATACCTGCTTCCGTACTACATCCCTAAGTCCCTTCTTCGCAAGCCTTTTGTCCACATCCACGTATACCAAAACTTGGTATTCTGAATGACGTAATCATTTTAAAAATCATATTCATTATAGATGACCTTTACTGCATCACGTATTCAAATTAATGCTGAACTGCAGTTCACTTGCACGATGTGTGCTGCTGCGAGAAAACACATCGCCGGAAAAAAGTCGCAACACCAAGAAGGAGTTGTGTGACATTAACAAAAGTTGGTAGCCGTGTTTCTACACTCATGTTGAGAAAAAAACAGAACACCATAAACGACTAGAGATGGAACGTTCATGTAGCAGGACATGTACATTAGTATGTTGTCAAGAAATGCTTAGCATTTTAACTATGTAGGTAAACTGACATCCGGCACTTGTAAAGTACAATGCATGCACGTGTGCATGCTTGCATTCCACCTTCTGGCGGTTACACCGGTTATTAATATACCAACATTTCACATTTGCTGTTCCTTACCTAGCGCTTACATTAAACTGTGATCTTGGAAACGATAATCGATTACATCTGTTACCTGGAAAAAGGTATTCCCAAACTGTCAATAGTATACATTAATTATTTTTTGGTGCTGCGATTTTTTTCCGTCAGTGCATTCGCAGACTTCTGACGCGGGCGCGCGCGCTTGTGTGTGTGTGTGTGTGTGTGTGTGTGTGTGTGTGTGTGTGTGTGTGTGTGTGTGTGTTGGGGGGGGGGGGGGGGAACACATCTATGTTCTTCCGCAGCACTAAATACTTTTCAAATGTAGCGCGCGCGCACACACACACACACACACACACACACACACACACACACACACACACACACCACCACGACCATCACCACCACCACCACCACCAACGCAACTGTATTTGAAAACAGCTACATGCCCAAATGCCAGAAATGTAATACAATAAATAATGTGAGGAAGATCTTGTCTAAAGAATCGGACATCCTACGATGGATTAAAAAGAGAACTGAAGTGTTTGAAATGTGGTGTCGGGCCAGAAATTTCGTCTGCTGATGTCGGACTTTGTAATTTATACTCCACTGACTAAGAACGTAGTGGCCGATCATGGGCACCCTTTAATACACACCATAACCTGTCTTAATGTTGTTACATACGATAAAATACCGTTTTTTGTCGTAATTACTACGACCGATTTTGTCAATTTTTCTCTTGAGAATATTTGCCTAATATTCGGAAGTCAAATGAAAGCGTTCACAGTTGTAATCACATATTGTATATTGTCAAATGTCTGTAATGTATGATCTCAATTTCTCGGCGGATTGAAATAATACTAAGCTTTCGGTTTCCACTGAAATGAATTCGTTGTGCTATTTCGAAGAAATCTTTAAGTTGGAGTAGCTTGAGCCTTATAACAAATCATGAACGGAACGAAAGGTTACTTACAAATTGTGCACACAACAGACTGCAATTTTAAAACTCGAAGAAAATGATAGGGCAGCAGTACTGTGAAGGCAGTGAGACGGATTGTAACCTATCGCCGATGTTCTTCAATGTGTTTACTGAGCAATCAGTAAAGGAAACCAATGAGAAATATGGAAAGACAATTAGAGTTTAGAGAGAAGAAAGAAAAACTTTGGGGTTTCTCTATCCCATTTTCATCAGTCAGGGAAGGCAAATCACTTGGAAGCGCAGTTCTACAGAAAGTGTTGGGTCTTGAAAAGACCATAAAAGATGAATATCAATAAAGGTAAAACAACGGTAATGGAACGAGCCTGCATTATATCAGATTATATCTGGAAACTTTATTAGGAAGCGGAACACCGAAAGTAGTAGATCAGTTTTAATTCTTGGGCAGAAAAGTAACAGACGATGGCCGAAGTAGGGAAGATACGAAGTGCGAAATGCCATTAACAAGAAACACGTTTCTGAAAAAAACAAAATTTGCTAACATTAAACATAAACTCAGGAGTGTAGCTTTTAGGGAAGTGAAACGCGGGCGATAGTGTATATAAGAAGGGAACTGTTGATATGACACATCCTACCGCATCAAGGGATCATCAATTTGATAATGGAAGGAAACGGAGGCACTAAAAATTGCCGAGGGGAAGGAAAACTTGAATGCAGTAGCAGGTTTAAATGGCTGTAGGTTGCAGCAATTATGCAGAGATGAAGGGGCTTGCTCATGCTAGACTACCGTTCAGAGTTGCATCAAACCAGTCTTTGGACTGAAAACAACAACAACAACAACATTACAATTTCCCGCAATAATAAGCACTGCAGAGTGTAGTTCTAAACACATTTCAGAGATATATCAAATTCACTGATCTTATGCTGTACCTTATATACGTTGTATGTGGAATGCACAGATGACTCAGAAAGTAGAACGAAAAACAGTGTTTTTACTCTTATGTCACTTTGAGGCACCTTTGAATAATTGCTTAAGTGACACATGTTAATGCAAATGAAACAGGAATAACACAGAAATACGCAGCCGTTGCTAAAGTGGAAAGTATGATGCAGAACTAGTTGTGCATAAACGCAGGAAGAAGGGCATGCGAAGCCTTTAGCCCTTGCAGGGATCGACAACCGCCTATCCTCTACAGGACACTGTGTACTGCAGTCAACATAGTAGTACTCCGTCCCGTCGGATTATGAGGGTATATCTAATTAAAACATAAGAAAATCTTAATTTATCAATTGATGACACATTCTGCAAACGAATCTGCGATCATGTTTTGGCAATTTATTTGTAAGGGTCCGTCTTGATCACAAAAATTGTACAGTACACAATTACACGTTTCGGCCATGGCCACTTCACTTCAGATTTGTTACAATGACAATAATGTGTTGTAATAGCCTAAGTCCAGTTAGCTGAACTGCATCATTAACAGCCGTGTGTACCAGTCATACATACCATAAATATATTCTGATGTATCAACGCCAATATCTCTATACCTTGGTACATAGTAAATGCTGGTGATGTCCTGGATGCGTCAAGTATTTATACAAGCAACTGCAGCCACCAGAGGGTGCTAATGCTAGGTTATATGAATAACCAGTATAGTAAATTCAATAGTTAAAATGCAGAATGCGTAGTGATTTAATTAAAATAAATTCACATGGCGAAATGAGCGCCTGACAACAAAACATTAAGTGACGTATGGCATGTGGAAATAAAATTCATATTTAAAATCCACATAAAACGTGTAAGGAGTAATAATAGGAAGGTCATAGCCTGGCAAAGTAAACAACACATATTGATAATATTCACATTATACATTAATTTTTCAATGCAAGGTAATTATTATTGCTGATGTGCATTATTATATCCACGGATGCTCGCATCGGCGTAGGCATTTGTTTGCAAAGTAATTATCACTACAGCTCTATCCTACCAACAGAGGTATTAGTGTGTATCGAGAAGGGGAAACTGTACAATCGAAAATGATTCTCTAGCGCTGTATCCGAGGGTCCGCTGTTCTGAAACTCCCTCGCAGATTAAAACTATGTGTCGGACCGGGACTGGAACCTGATATTCATAATGGAAGAAAAAAATGTGTCTGAAATCTTATGGGACTTAAGTGCTAAGGTCATCAGTCCCTAAGCTTACACACTACTTAACCTAAATTATCCTAAGGACAAACACACACACACACACACACACACACCCAAGGGAGGATTGGAACCTCCGCCGGGACCACCCGCACAGTCCATGACTGCAGCGCCTAAGACCGCTCGGCTAATCCCGCGCGGCCATAATGGAAGTACTGAAGCCTTGGTGTGGGACTAAGCCATCTCTCCGCGACATCTTTCCTTCCAGATACACGAAGCAGCTCCTTCTGTATGATGTAGCTAGTTTTATGACCGTTCAGCACTGCAGTTACAAGACTACAAAATACTCGACTGACGAGCCATGTACCTTTCTACATCTACAAACATACAGATTTCCGCAAGCTACGGTACGGTGCGTGTCGAAGGGTACGCTGTACCACTACCTGTAATTTCCCCCCTGTTCGACTCGCAAATAGAGTGAGGGAAAAACTACTGTCTGTATGAGTAATTTCTTACATCCTATCTTCTTGGTCCTTACGCGCAATGTATATTGGCGTCAGTAGAATCGCGCAGCAGACAGCTTCAAATGCCAGTTGTCTAAGTTTTCTCAACACCGTTCCTCTAAAAAAGGACGTCACCTTCCCTCCAGGGAAGCATCTCCGTAACGCATACCTGTTGTTCGTACGTACCAGTAACAAATCTATCCGTCCGCCTCTGAGTTGCTTCGATGTCTCTCTTCAATCCGACCTGGTACGGATCGCAAAAACTCGAGCAGTACTCAAGAATAGGTCGCAGCAGCGTCTTATTTACGGTCTCCTTTACAAGTGAACCGCTCTTTCCCAAAATTTTCCCAATAAACCGAAGTCGACCATCTGTCTTCCCTGCCATAATTTTCACATGATCGTTACACCTTTGCAACGTTACGCCCAGATATTTGAACGACTTGACAGTGTCAAGCAGGATACTAGTAACACTGCATCCGAAGCCTACAGCTTTGTTCTTCCTACTCATCCGCATTAACTTACATTTTTCCACATTTAGAGCTAGCTGCCATTCGTCACACCAACTGGAAATTTTGTGTAAGTCGTCTTGTATCTTCCTACAGTCAGTCAACTTTGATACCTTACCGTACACCGAAACTTCCTGGCAGATTAAAACTGTGTGCCCCACCGAGACTCGAACTCGGGACCTTTGCCTTTCGCGGGCAAGTGCTCTACCATCTGAGCTACCGAAGCAAGACTCACGCCCGGTCCTCACAGTTTTGCTTCTGCCAGTATCTCGTCTCCTACTTCTGTAAAGGTTGGAAGGTAGGAGACGAGATACTGGCAGAAGTAAAGCTGTGAGGACCGGGCGTGAGTCGTGCTTCGGTAGCTCAGATAGTAGAGCACTTGCCCGCAAAAGGCAAAGGTCCCGAGCTCGAGTCTCGGTCGGGCACAGAGTTTTAATCTGCCAGGAAGTTTCATATCAGCGCACACTCCGCTGCAGAGTGAAAATCTCATTCTGGAAACATTACCGTACACCACTGCATCATCAGCAAATCATTGCAGAGTGCTTGTCCACAGGCGGCCATGAACAGCGCTCTGCGCGTGCTTTGTCTGCACTTTGGAATTACGAAAAAGGAAGTAATAGCAAGTGACCGCTGGACGAGACAGGGAGAGAGGAGAGAGAGAGTGTGTGTGGCGTGTACACCGCGCTGGCGGCTGACCGTTGACCCCTCAGCTGGCGTAGTCCTTCACGACGAAGAGGCGGAGCGCAGTGCGCGACGCGAGCTGGCGGCGGCGGCGACACTCACCGGCCTCCTTCACGCGCCGCTGCGCCTTCCGGGACACGTGTGCTTACTCCTCCACAACCGCACAGCCAAGCGGTACACCACTTCTTTTTCTACTACCTAAACCCAGAATCTCTACCTCCATTTGTTGGCATGTTCGTAGCACAAAAACTAACACCGCCTCACTGAAGATGGCATATAGGTCTCGAATCGTTTTACATGAGAGGTGCTTTGTTTTTCAGAAATTTAATTCGGAAAAAAGAGAGAATTACAACAGTGTTATCTACATTTACAGAGTCATCGAGCTAAGACAGAACACGCAAAACACACGGTCCTACCAGATTAATTTGACCACCACCAAGTCAACGTCCAATAACCACTCACTGACGGAAAGTGGCATACTCCTTTCGGAGTATGATGATGCATGAGCTCCATACTTAACAATCACAAACAACCGTTCGCTCGACGAAAGATCCGTACCCAAAGACTGTGGTGCTCAAGGGGTCATAGACGACAGGGGTATACGATGGATGAAAAGACGAGTACGGGCGAACAGGGTTCTGATGGGTCGACGAGGCTTCCGGTAGATTCTTCCAATTAATCTTTGTCTGAGATCTACCTTTTATTTCGATTAGTTTTATCTCCTCTTTTCACTTTAAATCTCTTCGAAAGTATAGTCACAAAATTTTGTGGATGTGACTGTCTCCGGAGTTCGTTCGACAACTACAATACAAATAAATGTAAGAATTGAGGCCCTGGAAGATCGGAGCTGTGTACCGTCCACCATACTTTGGAGGGCACAGCAGTACAGCAGTCATGCCCTTTCAAACACTTCGGATCCTGTAAAATGAGTGCATTAGAATAGTAAATGTACAAATAAGCCGCTCAAACCGCTGTGTATTTGTTACTTTAAGGCTGCGTAGTACAACGGACATTACTAAACACGCCAAATGAAAAAATGCTGTCGTGAACACTCAATGAAAACTGAAAATAGGCACTATTTGAAGGATCGAGATGGAGCTGTAAAGCCTGTTTACCATCCCAACACTTCTGCGTAAAGGCTATTGGTGTTGGAATGCGATATAAGGCCATATTATTTGGAGGTGTTGCAAGTATGAGAAAAGGATATCCGCTGGCCAGAAACGGTGGGATAAAGAGAAGCACTGTTAAAGAGTAGCACTTTGTTGTGAGTTTCGATGTTGCAAAGTCGCGGAAAAGCGTTACGCGAGGGGTGCGGAAAACGATCGGTTAAAACCGGTATTTTAGTTCTGAATAACGGCTATTTTTCGTATTTGTTTGGTCTGGGTTACAGCAAATTGTTATTTTCTACAGATAACCGAATAAAAAAACCGAAATATCAATTAACCATAGCAACACAGCTACATTTTTTCGATTTAAATAAACCTTTTTTTTAATGGGATACTTTTTATTCATAAAATTTGCGTTGGTTTTCAACACTGCGTTATTATAGAAAATACGAAAAGCGATTAATGCTATTTTAATAAAAGTGCCGACTTGCGGCGCCACCTGCTCTATACAGTAGTTTTCGGTGTCGTCGCCGGACGTCCGTTGTGTTGCAGACTCGCACCAACCCTAATATGGAAATATATTTACGAAGTTGAAGCAAAGCAAGCGCTGTATCATGTATAAGATACAGAGGCGAGCGAGTGCACGGGACTTACCCTAGTTCACTGCTAGTAGCGTCACGTCATCGTAACGCGCCTGCATATAGTATTGCACCACATTTAACATAAAAGTAAAAATTAAGATTTGTGTGTAAAACTTTGTTAAAGTATAGTTCTATGTAATAATGTTTCAGGTAACAAATCTTAATGTTATAAAATTAGTAGTTTACGTAAAATTCACGTTTTGAAAGAAAAATAGGAGGCGCTAAATAATGACGCTAGGAAGCCAAAATTTGGTGAGAAGGTGCAGTAAGAAGTCATTAATGAGTGGTGCTGGTTTCCAAAACCATAAAACTAAAATTGACTCCAGAATCCGCGTTTTTCGGAAAAATCAGAGGCGCGAAATAATAGAGCTACAATATTGAAAATTGGTAGGATGCTTCAGTTCACCCTAATAATAATAATGGAAATACCACAATCAGTTACCTCTTCTAGTTTTTTAGTAATTTAGTAAAAACTACTTTTGTGAGTAAAATGTACATAAGCATTATAGATTAAGTACTTTAAATTTTAATGATAAAACAAATTCTTTAAGACCAATGATCAGATAGGACAATTAACAAAGCTACACCAAGTTTTAGTCTTGTAGCATAATTAACAGCTGATACAAGTCTTGATAAAGCTGTGGTTCAGAGGTAACAATCTACCGTTAGTTCCATTGTAAAAATTCTAGAGAGTAAAGTTTTAATTTTAGCGGGCTGAGATTTTCTACGTGCTTCTGTACTGCTCAGATGTATGTATACAAAAATTGAGAAGTTTGTAAAGCTATTATTAAATGTGATATTTAAGATTATGTGCCTGAGATAGCGATCATTTGGAGGCTGCAGGCATCTGCATAGGAACGGAAAGAACAGATGCTCTCTTGGCGGTACGCGCCGGAGCTATATAAAAAGAGCGGCAGAGGCAGTAGTAAGCTCACTCCGCATTAGACCAACGCCTAGTCCACGCGAGCTTAACGTCCGATCGCGCCTCGCCTCGGGTGACGTCATAGCGGGCTGTGACATGCGCGTACTTAGCAATGTAAACGGACATTGAAAATCGCGAGGACTGTACACCGTCCTGGATCGTTTAGACTTCGGTAACAAACTGTTATTGTGCCGTCCGTGTGAAGTATAATTCCGCGTGGCAAGTGGTGACTAACTCCACTTTTAAGGCGAGCATTAACCTTTTTTTTTTTTACATTATTGCGAACTATTAATAGAGCACCGTTAGTTAGAGTAATGAACTATTCGGGAGGAACTTGCTGTAGAAGTAGCCTCTGAACTATTAAACGATTGGCTGAATTAACAATATTTAATGTCTTTAGCATTTTCAGAAGTTTCGAGTAATTTGTGTGAGCCTTTAAGATAATAAAATCTTGTTTGGGACTTTAAATTTTATTGAAGCAGCCATAATCACGTGAAGAACTATGGATATTTTTCGTTTAGCTGGGCTGTACAGGAATGTGGCCGTGCAGACTGGGAACTAAGGTCAGTAAGTTTCCCTTCGCTTTCTGACTGGCCACCAAATTAGTTGCCAGGCTCGCGTGATTTAAGGTGGCAATGTTCAACTTTCATTCAACATTAAACAACGACTTCTTCGCCGTCCCACATATGTTGCATCGGCAATAGTCTGTTACGTGAAATGAACATTCAAACAACTCATTCGACAACTTCTTCGCCGCCCCACAAAGTGACGTAGCAATGAAGAAAAATGCTTCATTTTCTTGGAAAGATTAAAGATTTGTGTGTAATTTTTGTCAATAGAAAAGAGGAAGGAAATTACCGTAACAGTAATAAGTTAAAAACTTAACTATTCATTCGTAGTATACAGTAAAAAATAGAAAGTAGTTGATAAGCTACCTCTGTATAAATAATATGCCTTTATCTGTTTGTAGCCCTTCTAAACGGATTACTTAACACGGAATGCATTCTTCAACTTCAGTTTTCACCCTTTATCAAGAATCAATGTGGGAGAATATTGGAGATTTTTTTGTACTATTCAACCACTTATGACTTTTCGAGAAAAGCAGCGAACAGAGGACGGACTCAGTTTTATTACGGTATATTGTTAATTTTTACTTATGGACCGTCTGACAGCAACTGAATAAAACACAATTTTAGTGTCATACGGGTTTCGCCTTTATTTTCTGCAAAGCATCATCAGTGGCAGATTGCGTGGACAATTTCTTACATATTAAGCTCCTGTTGCATTTTTGGTGTTGTTCTTCTTCTTATGAATGTCAATTTGAGGTTTTTTTTCCCACATTCCACAGCACTATGAACTGAACGCAACTGAGAAAGACAGGACTACAAAAGTTAAAGGACTCAGTTTTCTTTTATTTGCCTATTTAATTTAATATTCTGAGTCCATGTATCTTGAAGCTGAAATAGTCAAAATTTTTCAATCTTTATTCGATTTACACTTTCATTACTGGAAATAACAGAAACAGAAAACCGAAAATCGGCTATTTTCGAAACCGGTTACCTTCAGAGGTTTTAACAGTCAGTTTAAACTGGCATGGAAATCGGTTGTTTCAATGATAACTGCAGTTTCTATTAGCATGTGGACCTGACAATTCGATTGCAATCTGCACGCGGAACGAGGGATTTGAACTGGAAAACATGAAGTCGCTCATTCGTGTCGGGAACAGAACCTTCAATTTTTATGTGTGATATGTTTTTGTGATGCAGTGCTTCCTGCGCTGTACGGTGAATCTTCGCAGGGCCCTAGATGACAAACGAATACGTTTTTTATGCTAGAATCATCAGTATCCTATTCCTTAGTGAGAAGGCACTGTTTTGACGGGAAGAAGGGTCACGGAGTGTAAAGGCCGTCTTGAAGTGACGAGTCAGAGCATTAAACTAGCGAATTCCAGGACGTTGAGAGCAATCGGAGCGGCCAGAAGGGTAACATGGGATGGCGGAGAGGGATAAGATCTCCCTTGGAGCAGGGAGCTGCGCCACCCTTTGTGGCTGGGGACGCCCCAAGACCCCAGCGCGATGCACCCCGTAGGCTGCGATTTTCAGAAGCGCAGTAGCTGCCAAAGCTGGACAAAGCGACCGCGCCCGCTCGCTTCAGAACGACGGCCGGCGTAAACAACCCAACCGGACAGCGCTCCCTGCTGCGTCCTTTGTGCTCCGTCTACCAGGAGGTCCAGGCTCCAGACGGTAGCTACCAGCACGATGGAGTTAAGAGTGAGGGGGGGGGGGGGGGGGCAGTGGCGGAGGGTACCGTCACCGCGCTCTACATCCGCGTTTTCCTTTCGCATAGACATTATCATACATCATATCTGATCTTTCTTAGTTAACATTTTCTTAAAAATATTCCTCATCTGAAAATCAGTGTAATACATGTTACAAAAATCTTTACATATTCTTAAGAGAAGATGGATGTTAATCGCATTCCGAAAATCGGTGACAGTTGAATATCTCATATTTAGTTAATAATTTAGTGATGACTGAATAAAACAGTCGAGTCACTTATTTGACCCACCACGTAATCCGGCGCGATCTCCTCTCGTGTGCTAACATCTTCATCTCAGAGTAGCACCTACATCCACTGTCCTCGACTATTTGATGGATGTATTCGAATCTCTGTCTTCACTTGCAGTTATCCCGCTGTACAGGTCCCTCTAGCAACATGAAAGTTATTCCGTGACGTCTTAACATAAACTCCTGGAAATGGAAAAACGAACACATTGACACCGGTGTGTCAGACCCACCGTACTTGTTCCGGACACTGCGAGAGGGCTGTACAAGCAATGATCACACGCACGGCACAGCGGACACACCAGGAACCGCGGTGTTGGCCGTCGAATGGCGCTAGCTGCGCAGCATTTGTGCACCGCCGCCGTCAGTGTCAGCCAGTTTGCCGTGGCATACGGAGCTCCATCGCAGTCTTTAACACTGCTAGCATGCTGCGACAGCGTGGACGTGAACCGTATGTGCAGTTGACGGACTTTGAGCGAGGGCGTGTAGTGGGTATGCGGGAGGCCGGGTGGACGTACCGCCGAATTGCTCAACACGTGGGGCGTGAGGTCTCCACAGTACATCGATGTTGTCGCCAGTGGTCGGCGAAAGGTGCACGTGCCCGTCGACCTGGGACCGGACCGCAGCGACGCACGGATGCTCGCCAAGACCGTAGGATTCTACGCAGTGCGCTAGGGGACCGCACCGCCACTTCCCAGCAAATTAGGGACACTGTTGCTCCTGGGGTATCGGCGAGGACCATTCGCAACCGTCTCCATGAAGCAGGGCTACGGTCCCGCACACCGTTAGGCCGTCTTCCGCTCACGCCCCAACATCGTGCAGCCCGCCTCCAGTGGTGTCGCGACAGGCGTGAATGGAGGGACGAATGGAGACGTGTCGTCTTCTGCGATGAGAGTCGCTTCTGCCTTGGTGCCAATGATGGTCGTATGCGTGTTTGGCGCCGTGCAGGTGAGCGCCACAATCAGGACTGCATACGACCAAGGCACACAGGGCCAACACCCGGCATCATGGTGTGGGGAGCGATCTCCTACACTGGCCGTACACCTCTGGTGATCGTCGAGGGGACACTGAATAGTGCACGGTACATCCAAACCGTCATCGAACCCATCGTTCTACCATTCCTAGACCGGCAAGGGAACTTGCTGTTCCAACAGGACAATGCACGTCCGCATGTATCCCGTGCCACCCAACGTGCTCTAGAAGGTGTAAGTCAACTACCCTGGCCAGCAAGATCTGCGGATCTGTCCCCCATTGAGCATGTTTGGGACTGGATGAAGCGTCGTCTCACTCGGCCTGCACGTCCAGCACGAACGCTGGTCCAACTGAGGCGCCAGGTGGAAATGGCATGGCAAGCCGTTCCACAGGACTACATCCAGCATCTCTACGATCGTCTCCATGGGAGAATAGCAGCCTGCATTGCTGCGAAAGGTGGATATGCACTGTACTAGTGCCGACATTGTGCATGCTCTGTTGCCTGTGTCTATGTGCATGTGGTTCTGTCAGTGTGATCATGCGATGTATCTGACCCCAGGAATGTGTCAATAAAGTTTCCCCTTCCTGGGACAATGAATTCACGGTGTTCGTATTTCAATTTCCAGGAGTGTACGACACTGTGCTTCTTGTCTATCTTTTCCAAATGTTTCTATCCTTGCCGATTCTGCGGGGAAGCCCCCTCATTCCTCATCAGTCCACCTAATTTTCAACTCCCTTCTAAAGCGTCACGGCTCAAATGATTCGATTCTGTTCTGTTCCTGTTTCGCCACAATCCACGGTCACTACCACACAATGCTGCCCTCCATTCTCCCAAATTTCTTCCTTAAATTAAGGCCGACGTTAGATACTAGAAGACTTTTTCTGGTCTCGAATGCCTTGTTTGCGTGTGCTAGTCTGATTTTTATGTCCTGCTCGCGTCGCCCGTCATACTGCCTGCTAGGTATAACAATACCTTCACTCCGTGTACGTCCTGACCCCTATTTTGATGTTACATTTCTCGGTATTCTCATTATTTTTGTCCTTTTTTCCGGTTTATTCTCAAACCATATTCTGTACTCGTTAGACTGTTCATGACATTCAACAGATCTTATAACACGTCTACACTTTCACGGAGGACAGCAATATCATTACCGAATCTCATCGTTGATATTCTTCCATACTGAATTTTAAGCCAGTCTTCAACTTTTATTTCTGCCATTGCTTCTTTTATCTTTATCATGAATAGTAGCGGAGAAACACATTCCTGTCTTACACCCTTTTTAATCGCCACACTTCGTTATTGGGTCATCCATTCACATCTTTCATTCTTGTTTCTTACTCATAATGCATATTACTCGACTTTCCCTGTAGCTTTGACCCATTTGCCTGAGAATTTCGAACGTCTTACACACGATGAAGTTGACAAACGCTTTTTCTATGTCAACGAATCCTAGGGATGTGTCCTGATTTTTCGTTAAGTCTTGCTACCATTATCAAACGCAGTGCGAGAATGTATCTCAAATAGAGAGAGGGGGGAGGGGAGGGGGAGCGGCACTCTATAAGATTTACTAAAGGAAGCAACAATCCAAGAATGGATTTCGATCACTGATCCTAACAGCTACCTGATACCTGAGTTGAGAAACCCTGCCGGAATACCGCGCAGGACGATGGGCCCCTAAGTTGGCGGCGCGTTTAATACTAGGGATTTGGGGAGAGACGGCTTCCGGCAGTAATCCACCTGCTGCCCGCTTCCCGGGAGCACCACAACTCCTCAACGTGTGCCCCTGGTCGGCGCCGCCCTAGTTCCCCACTGCCTTCCGCGGCACGTGGGCGGAATTCCGAATCGCGCCGAGCTGATAACCACTGCGACTGTCACAGCACACGAGTCGTAGCAGGGAGTGTTGCTCCAATAAAGTGACGCCTCGATGTCATAGCCGGTTTTGAAGTACTTGCTGATTTTGAGTCACTCGGATGACGTTAGCATGATTCACTCACATGCATCCCACTGACAGAACGGTTGTCACTTACAACTTTTCACTTTTGTTTCCGGTACACTGACCATTACCTCAAACTGATACATTTATCCTTCTCCATCGTCCTAGAAAGTTTGTAACATCATCAAGGAATCATCCTGCACAGACATACATTTACAGGCGCCGCTGCCTATGACTTTGACGCTCTGTAGCGTCTTTAGATGACATTTACGGACATCGGTTCCCATGTAAGACTCTGTCTATTAAGCCCCTCTGCACCCTCTAGAAGTGTGTAAGATGAATTTTGAAACAACCTGTATAAAAGTAAATGACAAAATGTTAAAACCGTGCAGATACAGAGCGTTGACAACGCATCACAAGCTACGAGTAAAAATGTCTCTGGTATCGAATCACAAACTTATTCCTGATCACTATAGGGAAGGCAATAAGTGGGCCAGGTACTAATTTTGTGTTTCGCATATTCCACATTTGCGTATTGTATACCTGTTCCTTTGGTGATACATCTGATGAATGTACAC
Source organism: Schistocerca gregaria (assembly GCF_023897955.1). Classification (NCBI taxonomy): domain Eukaryota; kingdom Metazoa; phylum Arthropoda; class Insecta; order Orthoptera; family Acrididae; genus Schistocerca; species Schistocerca gregaria. The sequence continues at coordinate 741,518,124 of NC_064922.1, forward strand.
GCAATGGAAGAACCGATAGCTGCTGAGATGCGAAGGAACTTTGGGAGTCACGTACATGTGCGCAGACATTGTCTTATGAAATGAAGATGGCAACTGAAGGCAGTATTATAGACATCAGATCAGTAGAAGCACAATGTGCCAAATACTTGATGTTTTGTAATAACTGAAAAGGCAATATAGTTACACTGTTGTACTACAGTTATTACACAGAGCGCCGAGAAAATATTTGTACAAAATCCGCCTTACAACAACATATATCACCTCAACCAATACCACATCAGAAAATAGTCCCTGAAACTACTATTTATTTCTCTAACGCCATGTTAGCGTTGTATTTTCAGTATTTTTTTAATTGCTGCCAGTTTATCAAAGCAGTAATGGCTCAATAATTCCAACTTCAAATTACAAACAGACTGGGCATCTGTTGAAAAGTAACAGTTGGAACTGAACGAAAGGACTCCTGACATCCCGATGATAATTTAGAATGACGAAATCTTCCAGTGTCGGTGCGGGTTTTGACTTCGTCCACTTCTTCAAAACGCCTCACAGAAAGTAGTCGACTGATGGGAAACTGGATACTCTGGCGCTTCAAACGTACAAGAACCACGGCCGCTTGAGAAATAAACGTTTCAGGCCAATAGTTCCTGCTTCAAAACAGTTGATGCTTGGTTATAAACATTTTTTCCGCGTCCGATAAATGTACTCGCGGAATCCGATAAAATTAGTCGAAAACGAAGGTCCTGTTCCCTTTGTTCGGTTTTTTTACGCTAAAATTGGAGAAGGGAAACCGTCACTTATAAATAAAGATTAGAAATGATACGGTGAGCATTTTTTTATATACACTCCTGGAAATTGAAATAAGAACACCGTGAATTTATTGTCCCAGGAGGGGAAACTTTATTGACACATTCCTGGGGTCAGATACATCACATGATCACACTGACAGAACCACAGGCACATAGACACAGGCAACAGAGCATGCACAATGCCGGCACTAGTACAGTGTATATCCACCTTTCGGAGCAATGCAGGCTACTATTCTCCGATGGAAACGATCGTAAAGATGCTGGATGTAGTCCTGTGGAACGGCTTGCCATGCCATTTCCACCTGGCGCCTCAGTTGGACCAGCGTTCGTGCTGGACGTGCAGACCACGTGAGACGACTCTTCATCCAGTCCCAAACATGCTCAATGGGGGACAGATCCGGACATCTTGCTCGCCAGGATAGTTGACTTACACCTTCTAGAGCACGTTGGGTGGCACGGGATACATGCGGACGTGCATTGTCCTGTAGGAACAGCAAGTTCCCTTGCCGGTCTAGGAATGGTAGAACGATGGGTTCGATGACGGTTTGGATGTACCATGCACTATTCAGTGTCCCCTCGACGATCACCAGAGGTGTACGGCCAGTGTAGGAGATCGCTCCCCACACCATGATGCCGGGTGTTGGCCCTGTGTGCCTCGGTCGTATGCAGTCCTGATTGTGGCGCTCACCTGCACGGCGCCAAACACGCATACGACCATCATTGGCACGAAGGCAGAAGCGACTCTCATTGCTGAAGACGACACGTCTCCATTCGTCCCTCCATTCACGCCTGTCGCGACACCACTGGAGGCGGGCTGCACGATGTTGGGGCGTGAGCGGAAGACGGCCTAACGGTGTGCGGGACCGTAGCCCAGCTTCATGGAGACGGTTGCGAATGGTCCTCGCCGATACCCCAGGAGCAACAGTGTCCCTAATTTGCTGGGAAGTGGCGGTGCGGTCCCCTACGGCACTGCGTAGGATCCTACGGTCTTGGCGTGCATCCGTGCGTCGCTGCGGTCCGGTCCCAGGTCGACGGGCACGTGCACCTTCCGCCGACCACTGGCGACAACATCGATGTACTGTGGAGACCTCACGCCCCACGTGTTGAGCAATTCGGCGGTACGTCCACCCGGCCTCCCGCATGCCCACTATACGACCTCGCTCAAAGTCTGTCAACTGCACATACGGTTCACGTCCACGCTGTCGCGGCATGCTACCAGTGTTAAAGACTGCGATGGAGCTCCGTATGCCACGGCAAACTGGCTGACACTGACGGCGGCGGTGCACAAATGCTGCGCAGCTAGCTCCATTCGACGGCCAACACCGCGGTTCCTGGTGTGTCCGCTGTGCCGTGCGTGTGATCATTGCTTGTACAGCCCTCTCGCAGTGTCCGGAGCAAGTATGGTGGGTCTGACACACCGGTGTCAATGTGTTCTTTTTTCCATTTCCAGGAGTGTGTACATGGAAGAAATACGCAGTCAATTCCGTACCCGAATGGTATTTTAAGCATACAATAGTACTTTGATAAACGATCGGTTATTTAAGTGCACAGAAAAAAGCTCTGGTTTACAGGCATACCACGAGTCGAATACAAGAAAAAATGGCTCTGGGCAATATGGGACTTAACTTCTGAGGTCATCAGTCCCCTAGGATTTAGAACTACTTAAACCCAACTAACCTAACGACATTACACACATCCATGCCCGAGGCAGGATTCGAACATGCGACCGTAGCGGTCGCGCGGTTCCGGACTGAAGCGCCTAGAACCGCTCGGCCACACCGGCTGACAGTTGCTGAGTCTCTTTTCGGAATCGTACTTGCTCAGGGTATAAATACACGCACTTATATCGTAAATTATTGGTGTAAGTATATTTAGGAATATATATGTTGCATAGATTTGCTTTGTTTAGGATACTCTGACGCATTTGTTTACTTGTGCAGTACAGCTTGTTTCATTCAAGTTCTTGCCATATATCTTAAGCCATATGATATTACCAGAACTTTGTGACGGTGGAGATTCCTGACAACAGCTTGCTCTACATTTCCGAAACGTCAGGAGCATAACGTCGTCAGTTTTTGTTGTGACCGGAATTTTCCTTGCTGGGTGAAAGGTATGATATATTACATCTTTTTTTTCTATGAGCATGTTATTTTAAACTGCAACAAACTTCAGGCAAATTTCCGTATTTTGAATGATACGATCCGCACTGGCTGTAAATTACTTTTTATGAAAACTCACGATCGGTTTCGCGTCAACTGAAGACGCAACCTCAGGTGACAGAGATTTTTTTAACAAGCAACCGAGTCAAGGTACCTGCGTTATAGCCACTCCCCATCATTTAAGTCAAGCTACAAACAAATAGCTCGCTAGAAGCGGTAGTACATGGTTAAAATGAAGGGGACAGAAGAACCGGGCCACAAGAAGGGATGTGCTTGAGCAGGAGCATGCAAGGCAGTATTTTTTTCTGTGAGTATTAGAAAGAAAGTGATCCGGTTTTGGAAGAGTTGCTATAGGCATTATCACACTAATTGCTTTTGTTGCTTTCCCTAAATCTGATTAAGTATGTCTCCACATTAGAAATACGGATTACAAACAGAAGGGCCTTTAATTTTCTATGAGCCTATAGTTACTAATTTTAAATTATAGCTTCAAATTAGAATAGCAGCCCTTTAGCATGCAAATAAATACAACAATTAATCTACGAAATACAATCAAGGTATCTTTTATACATGGGTAGCCATTTTGCAAAATATGGATCTGTATAACGAACATGATAAACTAGTTCAGGAGAAAGCTACGTAGTATCTTAAATATTAAGATCACCCAACAACTATTAAGTGTATACGACAGGATAGATGCATTTGGTCATAATGTCCCTGATCCGTAAGTCAGAGTTTCTGTATGTGATCCACCTACCATACACTTTAATTCAAACATAAATTTAACCATATGCGACATACTATATACATAAACTTTTCCTAGAACGCTTTTCTCTTACCTCTCTTGTCCGAACCTTGTCAGTTACACGTATCTCCAACTGATTTTGGAATTCTTCCGCAATGAATGTATCTTATGCATAGCAAATAGTCTATTAAACCACGCGAAGACTTATCCTAAATTGAGTTTTCCAGTTGATGTCTTCCTATTCGGAATGTCACCCAATAGATCGACCGAGAACAGAGTATTCCTACGTTATGTATTACATCCATTGGCGACCATCGTCTTTTACGTTTTCATTTTTTGTTTTGCAATGACAAAATATAATTGTTCACCCTCAAAACGACAAATGCACCTGCCGCGATCTGTTCTTCAGACATACTTCGTTGGCTCTATAATAACTGAACTGGATGTTGGCTCCAATGTGTGGGCGCTGTCCCATAACTATTCGCCAATGCTGGCGCCAACTTTGGCACGAACGGAACTGACGGTGCCAATTTCACGGGTAAGAGTGACAGGAGGTGGTGACGCACGTCACACCCTACTCCACCGACAGGTCGGGCTAATGGAGGGGCGACGGGGGCAGCTCGCGGCCGGAATTATCGAGCAGCAGGAGGGGGATGGGGAGGGGGGAGTGGAGGGAGGGAGGGAAGGGGGAGCGTTAAGTGATCCGCGGCTCGTGGAGACTCCGTTACTCGCCGGTCGGCGCATTAGGCGCCGTGAATCACACGCAGGCGACCATCCGTCTGTGACAGCCCGAGGAATCCCGACTAATTCCGACCAGGTCCTCGCATCCGTCACCCTGCCGCTGGTGCGCCCGTCCACGAAGGTGCGTGGCGAACTGGATCTTCAGTGCCTCCTCCGAGGTTCATTGCCGTCGCGTCTGCCGTGCGATTCGATACAGTGGCCTACCCACGACAGAACACGGTTCGTTCAAATTCCGCAGAAATTGAAGTCCCACGATGCCGGGAACAGTAATGGGGTTCAACACCTGTTTTAAGGCGGCCGGAGTGGCCAAGCAGTTCTATGCGCTTCAGTCGGGAACCGCGCGACTGCTACGGTCGCAGGTTCGAATCCTGTCTCGGGCATGGATGTGTGTGATGTTTTTAGGTTAGTTAGGTTTAAGTAGTTCTAAGTTCTAGGTGACTGATGACCTCAGATGTTGAGACCCATAGTACTCAGAGCCATTTGAACCATGTGAACTTGTTTTAATTTACTTCTACCACTCAATATAGTTGTACGACCATAATTGTTGTCATTGACATCGATATCATTATCTATTGTGACATCGACTTTATCGGTATCATCATTGCTGAAATCATTATCAATGCTATGTCCACTACCACCATCACCACTATCATTATTAACAATAAGAATCTGTCACTATTGGTTGCTAACACCATCACCAACCCAACACCAATCCTCGTTAGCACCTAAATATTTCAAATCGACATTGAACCTAAAAGTTTCAAAGCCCTATGTGGTAACTGCCGGTGCATAAGTTTAACTTAACAAAAAAACCTCTTCTCCTTCGGCTTAATATTACGCCTACACCCGTAATCTGCAAACCACCATGTCGTCCATCGCTGATCATTGGTAGAATTCCAACTGTATGTTGCCCATGCTACTCCATTTAAAGAAACTACGTGGTAAAGATAACTAGTTGTGCCTTCTGTACCTTCCTAGCTTTATAATGCTTGTCCTAGCCCAGTATGCTTGTATAACGTTATTCATGGAATACTCTGCCAATTTCAGAATCTTAAATGAAACTCTTCTGTGCCTTTCATGTAATCTACCTCTAAAGTTATGTCGAGTGATTACGTAACACTTTCGTTCCCACAAAACTGGCCCCCAAAAAGTCGAATGTTACTCCCAGGATGCAATTTTCCTCCTGCGACGAATGCACGTGATACTAAACTTCCTGATAATCTACAATGTTAAGGTGGACTGACATATAAGCAACTGGTCCTTTTCATTTTACATGAAACGCCCTTACCAATTGAGCTTCCCTACAAAGCTTCAAGAAAAGACGAAGTACCTGTCAGTAAGTCTCGCCTGTTTTTTTAGACTTCTCAAGAGAGTTTGTTGCCTACAACGGCGCACTTGCCTCAATAAAACAAAATCACATGGCAAAGGAACGAAGAAGCGGGAGGTACAGCTCTACATAGATGAACACGTTTGCACAGGTGAAAACCTACACGAAGGAATCCATAAAGTAGTATCTCTTGAATATAATCCTTTTGGGCACTACTGCGCGTCATTTTGAAACAAAAATCACAATTAAAACAGACGTTTTGATTGTTTGTGCAGCAGTCCTCTTCAGGGCGAGTAGACTGTTCGTTTTTAGCGCTGGTCTTCCTTATTAGCCGGCTTATTCCGGTTATCACACGACATCCGACGTCACTTCCTGCCCGTCATCTGCTGGAATAGCATAAGCTGTGGCTTTATGTACTAACTCTTCTCCACAGGCATCTTGACTTTGAATTGTCGAATGACATTCAAGCCTGTAACGAAGGAAGTAGATTGCAAAATACTCGTTCTTCTGATACTTTGGTTGCCCATCAGTCTGGGTCGCTTACCAACTAGGATTAATAGAAGAGATGGAGAAGATACAACGAAGAGAGGTACGTTTACTTGGCGCGAGAGCGTTACGGAGGTGTGCAAAAAACCTCAGTGAGAGAGGCTACAAGAGAGGAGACGTGCATCACGGAGAGGCTTACGGTCAAAATTCCTAGAGAGTTCGTTTCAAGAAGAGTCGGGTAGTACGTTACTTCCTCCCACATTTCTTGCGAAATGATGATGAGGAAATCAGAGAAATTAAATGTCATACACGCCATTCGTGAATATAACAGCAAAGTGGTACAGAAGCATCCTCCGCCACACACTGTAGCAGGGCCTGCGGAATACAGAAGTAGGTACAACTCTGCTGTTCTATACGGCTGACGTATCACGATTAAATAACGCGGTGGTTGTGAGAACCAACCTATAGCAGTACAGAGCGCGCACGCTATAATGAAATGACGTTAGGCCCCTCCCAGCTGCCTTGTGGTCTACGAGTCAGTGATATGTAATTCAGAGATGCTTTGTAATAGCAAAGATGGTGCTCTCTATATGAAAAATCTCGCGACTCCCACTCAGGGGACCACAAATTGAAGACGTCACGAACACGAACCCGACCTCGGGGGCGGGGAATCCCTGTGCTTCTTCGTTTGTATTTCATAAAGTGGAGCAGACGGGCGAGCATGCGGAATAAAACGCGCGCCTGCCATAAAGGATGTAATTTACTACCGCGAACGCTCGTCTCGTGCACGGGGTTTCGGGGAAGCCCCGTTTGCTGCCAGCCATATGGATCTAATTGCTGCGCCCACAAAGATGGCCGACCGGAGCGGCAAATTAAAAAGGCAGCTGCCGCTCCGCTCCGCTGCGACAATCACGCCGTCTGGTTTGCTTACCGCGTCTGGTCCCAGCCGTGCCGAGCAGGCCGCAGTGTCAGATGACAGGCGAGGCAGTCATATCGAACAGGAGCTGTTACTGTGTCACTTCCACCTCCTACGGTTTGGAGCTCCGAATGTAATCACTTGAGATACACAGGCTGCATGGGCGACCGCAGAAATTTTGCCAGGGATGAGGGGGGGGGGGGGGGGCTGGACTTATAACTGCCATTTTTTATGTAAAAGAGCTATTCAACAACAATGACCAGATGGTGGATAAACATTTTGTTGGTGTGAAGCTTCAGCCACAGCGTGCGATTAAACTGTGTCCATAAATGCTGAAACAATGGATGTGACCTTTTAAGCAGCACCTAAAACACACAAATTTTAAAAACCATAAACGGCTCTACAAACCGCGAAACAAAGTCTTCTCAAATCCATGCTGGTAAGGTAATTATTTTTAGACTAGCTGTTATCCACTTCTGTATTCCCATGTAAATAGTTTCTACGATGAGTGATGGTAAGATAGCTATTGTACATGCAATAAAATCAGCTGCATTCACGTGTCCGCCTGTTGGGGTAAGCACAGCTCCCTCCCCCCCACCCCCCACCCAAGCTATTCCACCGCACGATGTGTCGACAAGTGCAGCATCCCTGGCGAGTTGTGCGCAAAGAAGGGCATGGACAGGAGCGCAGATCTATGCATCGCTGTAGCTTATACAACGTGCGTGGGGTCACGTAACAAATCGTGTTAAAGTATGGATTGAAGACGCTGAATATTTTATAAGAATTGTAGCCTTTTTATTACTGTGAATAGTATCATGTAGCACATTTCAGCCGGCCGCGGTGGCCGAGTGGTTCTCGTCGCTCCAGTCCGGAACCGTGCGACTGCTATGGTCGCTGGTTCGAATCCTGTATCGGGCATGGATATGTGAGATGTCCTTAAGTTAGATAGGTTTAACGGGACAGATGACCTCAGATGTTAAGTCCCATAGATCTCAGAGCCACTTGAACCAGCACATTTCAACAAATAAAAGCTTTTCAACTAATATGATAGAGATCCAAAGTCAAACAGTAAATATTCTTCCTAAATCTCGTAATATTCTTCAAATCAATAAGTATGTTGAACAACATTTCTAAAGTACGCTATGTTATTCCACAGGTTTCAAGATGTCTCCATACCAAACTACATCGAAATCGGTTCAGCGGGTTAGGCGTGAAAACTTTTACAGAGTTACCTTCGTGTTTATGATATTAGTAAAGCTAAAGCTTTCAATTACGATATTTTTTCCATGATGCGATTTTGATAAAATAAAGCCTCTACTGTGTCCCAAGGTTTGCTCAAGTTGAACGTGAAAACGTCACGAAATAGATTAGCGTGTTCAGACAGACACGAAGGTTTTAGATACAATCTTCAATGATGACATCTTCCTTTTTCTTCTTTTCAGTGATCCTATTTTGACGACATAAAGTCTACACGGTGCTGCTAGCTATGCTCAAGTTACTGCGAAAATCGCATGAAAATTTGTCTAGTAACATGTTCAAACACTAGACAGTTTTACAGAGCTATTATTAATATAGATGATGAATCTGCTATAATTAAGAATAAAAATAATGTTCATATGAACACGAGTTTGAAACAGCTCAGTTTCGCAGTATTCATTTCCAACAGACCTTGCACAGGGGAAGTGTCAATCTGCCTGTATGCTTTTCGCTTAGCGCTGTCAAGGTCATGGAAGCTATGGCCAGAGTTACATAAAAGGACGCTAACTAGCTCTCGGTCAGATGGGGAGGGATTGCAGGGGTGACAATGTTTCAGAAAAGCAGAATGTCTGTCATCTATTTGCTTGCCCCTCCGTGATGATAATACATCTTGAAAAGACGGATGATGCCACCTCCGAATGGTGGAAGTTTCTAAGTTCAAGCCCGAACGTTTGGATTAGCAGTCTAAATTACGTGCAACCACCACGCTACACTAACAGTCACCTTACAATTTAATACTTTGGTGCATGTGCAAAGAAGTAAAGGCCCTGAGTAATTTTTCGCACTGTATTTTACGTTCTGACAGACCTGTTTCATACGGTTTTTATTTAAAGGTCAAATTATGATGCCATACAGGCTTTCTTGGCCATAGCCTCTGACGTCACGACCTTTATGTGTCTCTAAAAGTCTGTGGTGCAAGACCGTGACACAGTGCAGTGCAGTCTTCCCTCGCCGCGACACTGGGAGGTCGCAAAACCCCGTCGCCTTTTACCTCTAGGAGAGATCCCCGGTGCTCATTCTATAGCAGGTTGAGTGGTCCTGCGGCCGTCCTGGAAGGGCTGGAACGAGGACATATCTCCGCCCCTCTCTCTTGGGACCTTCAAGGCGGGGATGTAGTGGTGCCCCGTCAGACCACCACGGGCACAATGTTTGTATAATGATTGGATATTTTCGACTTTTACTAAGGCGTTGCTTTAAGCACTTGACAATGGCCTCAACGTAGGCACTGCAACAGTCTACTGAAAAACCATCATCAGCAGAAAGATGATACATAATATTTTTGTGCTAGCAGAACAGCCAACACCGTGTTGCGAGTGGAGGCCGAAATGCACGCGTTTTAGCTCACGCCAGCTGGCGTGAGGAGGGAAGAACTATACTGACGTGAGGTCTGGAACATGACAAGGAATGAGAATTCAGAAAGCGGACGTAATTTTTTGATACTTAACTTTAATCCATTAATGATGAACATCGCTCTTGACGGTACATGATTCACAATATTATCTGTTCAGAATACATTCTTGAAGATAGTAATTATAGTAACTGAAATTGCTCCTTGCTAGGTCGTAGCAAATGACGAAGCTGAAGGCTACCCCAAACTGTCGTCTCTGCAAATGAGAGCGTATGTAGGCAGTGAACCATCGCTATAAAAGTCGGCTGTACAACTGGGGCGAGTGCTAGGGAGTCTCTCTATAGACTAGACCTGCCGTGTGGTGGCGCTCGGTCTGCAATCACTGATGGTGGCGACACGCGGGTCCGACATATACTAACGGACCGCGGCCGATTTAAAGGCTACCACCTAGCAAGTGTCGTGTCTGGTGGTGACACCACAAATATTCTCACTACATTAGATGGCTGTGGTACACTCTTTTGTAAACATGACACAATAAAAGAAAGTTTCGAGAGAAAGATAATCGCACAAGATGGCACAGAGAGAAAGTTTAGTGCGGATTTACTCCAGCAAAGGTGTTGTAGCCGTGCAGAGTGGCGGCGCGGTTTGAGGCGCCATATCACGGGTTGAGCGGCCCCTGCCGTTGGAGGTTCGAGTGCTCCCTCGAGCATGGTTGTGTTTGTTGTTCTTGGCATATGTTGGTTTAAGAAGTGTGTAAGTCTAGGTACCGATGATCTCAGCAGTTTGGTCTCTTAGGAATTCTCTCTCTCTCTCTCTCTCTCTCTCTCTCTCTCTCTCTCTCTCTCTCACACACACACACACACACACACACACACACACACACACAAAGAAGTAGTAAAGCGTGACTGCGCGCGCAACGAGATTTGCTATTGTCAGCCGGGCGCTGTGGCAGCCTGTAGCTTCTGAGAGCCGCGGGCAACACGTAATGCGGCTTTTACTGTCTCGCCGCGTCCTGTGTCTGATAGTATGCCTGGCACGCCAAATCTCTATGGGCGAGTTAACGTCCGATCTACAGCCACCAGTAGTGAGCCAAGGGCGAAGCAGCTGCTGCACTCACTGCCTATGTGTATTATCGCCGTGTAAAGTTCTATATTTTTACTGCTCGTTTACTGATTTCGCTCTGCGCGTCACTTACGTCTTACAGCGCAGCGAACGCTAGTGGAAAATGGGCTTTGCCTGGTTAAACTCTCAGGCTATAACTTCGTAATCGCAGACACGCGACTTTCAGAGTTTTATTTGTTCTCGACTCTGCGTTCTTCTCAGTGCGAGAGCTCCCATGCATCACACGCCGACACTTTTACGTTCTCTTATCAGTCTTCTAACTGGTTTGATGAATCCATTTTCCTGTGCGAACCTCTTCATTTTAGACTAACTCGCCCAATATCCTCTATTATTTGTTAGATATTTTCCAATCTGTCTTCCCCTAAAGGTTTTGCCCTTAGAGCTTCCTCTATTATCATGGATGTTATTTCCTGTCGTGTTAACCCAAGTACTATCATCTTGTCCCTTCTTACCGTTAATGTTTACATTACATCAGAGGTATTCCATGCATCACGTGAAGAGAGGTCTCTGGAGGAAGAGGTCACGGTTGTATATTATATACGAATTCATTACATTAAAATCACTTAATTTATGAAATAATCTTGTGTGTGTGTGTGTCATCCTTAGTGAAGTTATTTTAAGTTAGATTTTGTAGTGTGTAAGCTTAGAGACCGATGACTCAGCAGTTTGATCCCATAAGACCTTACCACAAATTTCCAAGAATTTCTGTGAAGATACTCTTCAATAAAGTAGCAAGGGTCTCCCAACACAGGGTTCGCTACTCAGTCTTAAACTGGACCACATTACTTGCTAGATACTTAACATGCTCTATCACGTAGTTGAAGACTTACGTATCTACGTATTCAACTCCTTTCCGTAATAATATAAACCCTCTAAGTATTTGCAGATGCTGATTCTGGTCTTGGCGTTAAATTCATCCTTTTTAACTATGTTTTCAGAAAAATGAAATACTGGTAACAACGAAAGATATCAATTACTTTATAATAGTGGAGCAGTTGTCAAAATCTAATTTTTTTGAAGGAGTGTCTGTGGGATCTTCTACAACAAACAACACAATTAATTCTCATAACAGGTTTCATTATTCTGAAATTTCTATCCCTGTAGTTTCCCAGAAGGAGAGCAAAAACATTATTCCATAACGTAAGGTGAGAATACTCCGGCTCTATGCGGGTAACTTTGCACCACTGGTCAAAAAAAAAAAACGTTTTAAATTTTTTCTCCGTAAATTACATATGAGCACGGAGTAGAAAAGGCAATATGCATTCACAATGTGCAAATATAATCTATAAGGTTGTAAGTTCCATGAAGTAATACTCTGTTGGCACCACTGGAGTCAATGTTGATCACAAGTATTTGAACTGCTATTGCGCTCAAGTAATTTCTTCCTGGAGTTTCACATCAGTTAAGGTAAAAAATACGGTGAATGTAATTTTGCATTCTGCCAGTATTACGTCTGTCGTTTGTGTCAAATACAATTTAGAATATATTTAACACTTCTATTAGATCCTGCACATTTTTATAAACCATGGGGTTGCTTTAGCCCCAAAATGAAGATGATGTGGAGCTAGAATCTGGTGGTGCTTCTGAAAGTTTCTCAGGTGTGCAAGACGATGTCCCGCATCACAAAATATTGAGAAATAAATTATCAGCTGGGCACTATGCTACAGTTTTATACAACAAAGAAGAATATTCCGGAACTGGAACTGACGCGAGTGATGATGGTGCCAAAGTGAACTGACCAGTCCAACACGACTAACAGAATGTGGATATTTTAAAATATCAAAGCTTCAGTAACTTATGTAATAAGGCTCATATCCGTACCATACAGTATCCTTACCATGTGATATATTATCTTTGTAAATAATTACCGTAGAGTAACACATAACCTGAAAATGAATTGGTAATATAAACTACACTTGTATATTTACCGCATCACTTCCTGAATAAAGTACACTATTCTCTGTTCTTGGCTTCTAATATAATATTTTATTTGTTCTTCATTCTCCTGAATGACCACTTTAGATATATTTATTGAGTTTACTTAGTCCCAACAGGATACTACCATTTTATATGAGGAATTGACTGAATGGGTCAAATTAGGCCCAAGTGTGGATAACACTGGTCAATTTTTTTGCACTACCATGGTAACAGATGTGATGTATTTTGTTTAACATATTTTTAATTGATGTTACAAATCTCTGACAACACTAGAAAAATGTATTTGAAATTTTATTTCTACCACTATCCTTTATTTTCTTATATAAAATAGCATGCAAAAACTAGGCCAAAGCAGCACCTGTTTCCAGTAAGTCATCACCGAGTGAAAATATCCCGAATGAAGTGAGTGATTCAGTTATCTCTCTCTCTCTCTCTCTCTCTCTCTCTCTCTCTCTCTCTATCTCTCTCTCTCCCCCTCTCTCGGGAAATGGGTAAGATTAAAAACGAAATTTTTACAGGCCTCAGAATCTAAAGAATTCGTGGTAACATATGACTTCATTCTGTGCACGTCTGTTCAAGTGTACGGGAATGTATAGAAATGTTAAGCCACAACTTAAAATTCACTTAATCCTGAACACACGAGGTAGAAATATAGCCACGCATAACTCACGCTCAGACAACTACTGGACGTACAACAAAAGAAACGAGCAAAAGACTAGAAAGAGCTGGGCGCGCTTTTGGTACACTAGTTTCAGTTATGACTGTAAGACAAGGGCTTACAGTCATTAAAACATTATGAATTAGTCGTCGGGCACTGGAGGCTTGCATTTTGGGAATTAGCAGAACGGACAAAAAAAGTCTGATGTCGTTCGAACAACGAGGTACCAAAGCAAGGTTGGGAAACCACAACAACCACAAGAGAAGGCAGGCGCTGCGAGTCACATCGACGAATGAGCGACGCCGGCGTAGCCACTGCCACAAACGTTTCCCTACGTCGCCGCAACGGACCTTCTACTTGCGCCGGGTACAGGACCGCTCAACCCAGTCCGCGATCATCGACTAAAACAACAGCATCTCCTTCTGGTAGACCGGCTATGTGAGCAACGTAATGGACAGAACACTACGTGAAAGTTATTGTTAAATGTACTCTGAGTGAGAGGCTTGTATTTTGTATGAGTCACATGACACGTTAATGTTCAGAGACAGTTGGAAATACACACGACTTTCCTGTGGAAAGGGTAATACAAAGTTAAGTAATTCTACTTATCTATGTTATAATAAAGTGAACTAATACGTTGTGTGCTATAGTATCCATTCGGTCTCCTTCCAAAGCAAGGTACACAATCCAGCATTCTACTGACGAGTGTATTTTCGTCCGGCACAACAAAACGAAAGAAAGGATAAGGAGACAGATTGTAATAAAAATGATATGGAGGTGGGCGATGCGTGTAGCCAGGCGAATCGATGGTTGATGAATCAAGGAAGTTTCATGGTGGAGTGCAAGAAATGAGAAGCAAAAGACTGGTACTGTGTTGTAATGGTGACAGAGAGAGACACCATTAATACTATGTGGAGATTGCGTGGGACTATTTGGAACAGAGAGTGAAAAGAAGAAGTGAACATCCACGCAATTTGATAGCTCTAGGGGATCTAATCATCACTGAGTAGTTTCAGCTATATATGGCGTACTTGAAGAAATTCGTGAAGTCTCCCCAGTCCAAATTGATGCCATATGAAGGCAAGAGGAGGTGTTATGTGGTACTAGCGTGTTGTCTACTGGGGCTACTAATAATATGTCTAGCCTGCTTATGAATACAAACACGATAATACGGTTCACAGCCCAGTCAAAGCTGGTTGCGACAAGAAAACGCGGAAACTTACGGTTTGGGAATGGTGATCCACTGGCGGGAAATCGCCCATTCATTAGAAGGCAACGGCGGTAGCCTAGGGCGGGGGGACGCGCCAGGGGCGCATTGTTCACGGGACAACGCAGCGCAGCGCACAGTGCTGGACGCGGCTGGCCGAGAAAGTCGCGGCCAGAATAAAGGCGGACACTGCTTGATGGGTGGCCTTGGGGCAACGGAGGACGGCCGCGGGAACACATGACACGGGCAGGGAGGGAGCTGCTGTGCGAACAGTCGGTGTGGCTGTGAGAGAGTGCCAAGCAAATAGTCTACTGTGTCTCATTTTTCGTAATTGCTGGACCACCACCATTGGGTTTTTAGTCGCTATGAGCAAACATCAGTCTGCCACCTATTTTTCTGGGTGGGCGGATATGAAGCTGAACCACGAGCAAGTCAAATATTATGACTGACGCATTCGATGATTACAATACGCGAAGAGAAGCGACTCGTGGAACCGCGTTTCTCTCTGGCTTACTGCAGCAGTGGAACGGCTCCCAAATCTAACTGTCGAATAAATATTATATTTTGGCAATGCTATCACTTGGTTCAAATGGCTCTGAGCACTATGGGACTTAACTTGTAAGGTCATCAGTCCCCTAGAACTAAGAACTACTTAAACCTAACTAACCTAAGGACATCACAAACATCCATGCCCGAGGCAGGATTCGAACCTGCGTCCGTAGCGGTCGCGCGGTTCCGGACTGTAGCGCCTGGAACCGCACGGCCACCCCGGCCGGCTGCTATCACTTGTCTAGCGAAAAATCACGACCAAATTTCTAAGCACGAGTCAGCTTTCTGGAACAATCTTAAGACCGACAGAAAATAATCTGAAAACTAGGGTATTGGTGGCGCTGAGAACGGCTCGTTATAAGCGACGCACTGGTTGAGAAGTTGGAAGTGAGTAAATAGACTCTTACAAAGAATCGCAGATTCAGGAAACCATCATGCGGTTGCCCGAGTAGACCATCTCCACCTCCTCTACCTCTATTTTAATCACAGCCCACTTGTTGCAACCAATGAAAATCAATACAGTCTCAGACTCAGACGTTTCAGTGACATCCTGCATGTTCCTCACTGCGTACCTGTTCGTGTGAGCAACAGTGAAAATACGTTAATACCGAACAAGAACACATACGCAAGTGAAGTGCCAAAACTGGGTGGTGTTACCGCAGCTTTCAATGCCTACATGATATCACTTTCTCCTCCATTGTAGAAAAGGTGAGGGAAAGATATAGTTCTACAAGCGACACTTTGAAGCTTAAATAGCGTCACTTCGAAGCTTTAACCTGAAGCGATAGAATAGTAAGTTTTAGCGTCCCGTTGACGAGGTCCCTCGGAATCACAGGAAATCTACAGTGTTATTTCAATGGAAACATCCCGGCACTTGTCTTACGCGATTTAGGCAAACCAAGGAAAACATAAATATGGACGGCCAGATGGGGATTCTGCGGGCAGTCTTTCCCAGAGAGATTGCAGTGTCTTCCCATCGTAGACAACTACCGCGTTGACTTGGTGTAAGCTCTACACTTAATTTTGAGCCTTAGCGGGAAGTCGGGATGTCGGACTAGAATAACAATAATCAGTGTCCTTCCAGTATATGGCACTTCAATCCTTATTGCAGCAACACGTCCTTCAAAACATCGCGAAGTCAAACAATTTGACGCAACCAAGGCAGTACACACACACACACACACACACACACACACACACATACACATACACACACACGGAGAGAAAAGCAATTGGAATAAGTGAATTTTTCGTCCATTCACAGCCCACAGCAGTACAGGATGGGTCCAGCTATAGGAAACAGAGTAAGATCATACATGCACTGACACGACTATCAGACATAAGATAACGGAAGCAGAATCAGGTAGAGTATAAGAATTTGTTCATTATTTTCCAACTTCTTCCTTCTCTCTCTCACCGCGTAGCTTGTGTCCTTCATTGCGTCCCTCTGTAACAAGGAATTACTCATGCAGTTGCATACTTCTGCTGGTACCCGCATGCGGTTAGCTTTTGAACTTTTTGTTCCGTAAATTTGTATTTTCCGGTTGCTGAAAAATGTGTGTGTGTGTGAGAGAGAGAGAGAGGGGGCGGGGGGTAGCACTCGTATTAGCAAATAACTCCCGCAAGCACCTGCTGAAGGTAAAACCTGCGCAAGTTTACATGTGCAAAAGTCACTCCGACAACTTAATTTCAGGTAGTTGCAAAAGTGTTTCCATTAGAGTTGCGTCGCGAGATATGCAAGTGGAAGTGTACAGTGGTTAAATACAAAGCAGCCGTCACCGTTGCTGTACCACAATTATTGAAGCAAAACTGTTACCAAAAACAAAATTAAGAAAAAAATAAACGTTTTATTCCAGGGACGCATACAGCGGTGGAAATATTTAAATTATCAGGAAATAATATCAGAAATAAAATCAGAGCCCTTCAGCCAGATTAAAAACCTTCTGGGAACGTCGTATGCTAATTTCGAACATCTCTTGTATATTGTACAACCAAGAGGTGGCCTGTATTTACTCTTTGATTTCTGCAAACAGTATTTATTACTTTCATAACAAATGTAATGTCTTTATGTTAGTGTTAGAATGAAAAAATTAGTTAATATTTTGAGAGATCTATACATCATTCTACTTCCCCTACTGGTGATACTGGTGATACAGGGTGTTTCAAAAATGACCGGTATATTTGAAACGGCAATAAAAACTAAACGAGCAGCGATAGAAATACACCGTTTGTTGCAATATGCTTGGGACAACAGTACATTTTCAGGCGGACAAACTTTCGAAATTACAGTAGTTACAATTTTCAACAACAGATGGCGCTGCAAGTGATGTGAAAGATATAGAAGACAACGCAATCTGTGGGTGCGCCATTCTGTACGTCGTATTTGTGCTGTAAGCGTGTGCTGTTCACAACGTGCAAGTGTGCTGTGGACAACATGGTTTATTCCTTAGAACAGAGGATTTTTCTGGTGTTGGAATTCCACCGCCTAGAACACAGTGTTGTTGCAACAAGACGAAGTTTTCAACGGAGGTTTAATGTAACCAAAGGACCGAAAAGCGATACAATAAAGGATCTGTTTGAAAAATTTCAACGGACTGGGAACGTGACGGATGAACGTGTTGGAAAGGTAGGGCGACCGCGTACGGCAACCGCAGAGGGCAACGCGCAGCTAGTGCAGCAGGTGATCCAACAGCGGCCTCGGGTTTCCGTTCGCCGTGTTGCAGCTGCGGTCCAAATGACGCCAACGTCCACGTATCGTCTCATGCGCCAGAGTTTACATCTCTATCCATACAAAATTCAAACGCGGCAACCCCTCAGCGCCGCTACCATTGCTGCATGAGAGACATTCGCTAAAGATATAGTGTACAGGATTGATGACGGCGATATGCATGTGGGCAGCATTTGGTTTACTGACGTAACTTATTTTTACCTGGACGACTTCGTCAATAAACAGAACTGGCGCATATGGGGCACCGAAAAGCCCCATGTTGCAGTCCCATCGTCCCTGCATCCTCAAAAAGTACTGGTCTGGGCCGCCATTTCTTCCAAAGGAATCATTGGCCCATTTTTCAGATCCGAAACGATTACTGCATCACGCCATCTGGACATTCTTCGTGAATTTGTGGCGGTACAAACTGCCTTAGACGACACTGCGAACACCTCGTGGTTTATGCAAGATAGTGCCCGGCCACATCGCACGGCCGACGTCTTTAATTTCCTGAATGAATATTTCGATGATCGTGTGATTGCTTTGGGCTATCCGAAACATACAGGAGGCGTCGTGGATTGGCCTCCCTATTCGCCAGACATGAACCCCTGTGACTTCTTTCTGTGGGGACACTTGAAAGACAAGGTGTACCGCCAGAATCCAGAAACAATTGAACAGATGAAGCAGTACATCTCATCTGCATGTGAAGCCATTCCGCCAGACACGTTGTCAAAGGTTTCGGGTAATTTCATTCAGAGACTACGCCATATTATTGCTACGCATGGGGGATATGTGGAAAATATCGTACTATAGTGTTTCCCAGACTGCAGCGCCATCTGTTGTTGACAATTGTAACTACTGTGATTTCGAAAGTTTGTCCGCCTGAAAATGTACTGTTGTCCCAAGCACATTGCAACAAACGGTGTATTTCTATCGCTGCTCGTTTAGTTTGTATTGCCGTTTCAAATATACCGGTCATTTTTGAAACACCCTGTACAAAGTAATAGGTAAATTACAATTGCGCTTCCTTGGCTTTGGTGGAAAACTGTATGATGGAAGTTCAAAAGAAAGGTACGAAACAACAGTGCGGATATGACCAGTGGCCTGAGTACAAATATACCACTGTTTCACGAGCCGAAAAGTTCCCGGTGCCCACAATTCTTGTGGCTGGGCAGGGACTAGTCCTCCATTGTGACCAGATCGTCGTCCGAGTTGAAGAGAGAGCTTACTTCGGCTTTTTTTTAAAAAAAAAAAAAAAAAAGAAAAGAAAAAAACCACGTGGAAGTCGCAGGGCGACATGTACGGACGCTCAAGCACCTACCATCACTTGAACACGGCCACTACACTTTCTTCGGTGACCTCGAAGACGTGTGGACGAACGTTGTCGAGCAGACTCACCCCCCCCCCCCCCCCCCCCCCACTAGCGGCCCACGCAGTTTGCTCCTGAGGACCTGTGTAGGCTAGGGACTGCCTTACAGTACGCGTCACTTTTAATAGTTTTCCCGTGCTCGAAGAAATTGTTCAGTATCGGACCATGGACGTCGAAAAAGACAGTGAGCATCTCCTTGTCTGCTCAGAGAACAGCTTCGCAATTTTTTTTTTGGGGGGGGGGGAGGTGACGACACTACATTTGCGTCCGTAGACGTTATCCCAAAGCGGCATATGCAAACTTCAACTGATTTTGTTGTTATGACGTTCTGTACATTTAAATTTGAACACTCCTTATACGTGTTTTGGTGCTCCAATGGTACGTCTCGCTGCTTCTGTTTCTTCACCGATCTCCTTTTCAACACTGACCTTTTCGTACCGTTATTGAACACACGAAGTCCAATTCCGTAGCTGTTGTCGCCGTAGAGATGGATTCGATTGCCGGAGCTGCCGAGGATTTTCCCTTGGTGGAAGGACTGGTACGACGTGCACTCAACCTCGTAATGTCAACTGATGAACTTGTTGACCGAATAGTAGCGGCCCCAAGGTCTGAAAAGTCTGTAAAAAGGGCCGGGAGAGCGGTGTGCTCACCACATGCCCCTCCAGATCGCATCCGTATGGCAAAGGATGACACAGCGGTCGTTGGGAGTTCAAGGCCTGGACGAGAAGCTTCGTTATTGAACGCACAAAAGTCTGCAAAACTGAGAAAAGCTTTCAGCAACTAGCAAGTTCAGGAATTATTTGTAACAAAACGCAAGAAACGGAGGCCACCAACTTATGGAAAGTACTATGCAAGTTAACGAAACACGCGTACATCGAATTGTTGGCGGGAGGGGTTTGTACGTCAAACAACTTGCAGGAGTAGCTTCAGCAACCAACTTGCGAAAGTGTACTTCATAATGGAAGAAAGTCTTTATTCATGTCTGATACACGGTATGGACCTCACGAAGCTAGGCAGTGCAGTGATCAAGACTGTGAAATATTTGGAGGAGCCGAGGAACTGGCGGTTTCCGTAAATCGCTTCAGATAAACACCACGATTCCTTCAACCAAAGATTGAGCCCTCATGTTTGCACAGGTTTTGACTGAAATTGAGTCGTTACTGCCTGTGACCTAACATGTATCCGACAAGTGATTCGCTGGATGGGGGCGAGATGTGCAGGAGATGCGGAATGCGGAGGCAGCTGTGGCGGGAGGCGTGGTTTATGGCCCTGGGGACGGACTGCGGCACAAAGCTCCGCTGGCGGTCTCTCCCCGCCGTCCTGGACCGCCGAGAAAGTTTCCCCGCCGCCTTCTTCTTCTCATGGGGACAATACGCCCCGGTCGGCAAAAAAGTCGCCGGTTTCGCGCTAACGGTGTCTCAGCGTGCATCTGCAATGCCAACTGCCCTCTCTGCTGCGACAGATTTCTTTCTGCCACCCACAAAAGATGTTGTAAAAAGGATGACCTTTTGTTACGAAGAGCGTCCCCCTCTAACCCATCGCTTTTTCTATCCAAGACTTCACTCAGAGGAGACAACGACGCGACGCTGACGCTATCGACGTGTTTCACACCAGTACATGTAATATTAGTAATTTTCGCCTCACAAACATCAATATACGCTCAGTAGTAAACGCCTGATGGCCTACAGTTATCGAACTGTAAAGTAAAAGAAATGGACCATCGCATAGCAGCGACAGAATCTATTATTCTTTATCTTTGCCGTTCTTGCGTGGTGCCTGTAAAACTCTATGTACATGTATCGATTAATGATATAAAAAAGAATTCTGTTGTTTCAAGACAAATGAGGCATTGGGCGCCTCACCTTTTATTGTTTGTATTCCATGTAAAACTCTATGTACATGTATCGATTAATGATATAAAAAAGAATTCTGTTGTTTCAAGACAAATGAGGCATTGTGCGCCTCACCTTTTATTGTTTGTATTCCATGTAAAACTCTATGTACATGTATCGATTAATGATATAAAAAAGAATACTGTTGTTTCAAGACAAATGAGGCATTGGGCGCCTCACCTTTTATTGTTTGTATTCCATGAAAGGCGGACGCGAAATTTCTGCGTTCCGCAACGGTATTTTATATTACATGTCAAAATATTGAGTGAATATGCTAATTGTTTTTTTTTCAATCAGAAAACATGTAGTTTCTTGTAACTGATCACGAACAGACAGCATCAAGAGGACATTTTGACTGTTATTTATAAAGTATTTAACCACAATGGTCGTCTATTGTAATTTAATATGAAAAGGAACGTAACATTAAAAAAAGTGTGTTAAAGATAAGTGTGCTTATTTTAGTAAATTAATCTTGATGATTTCCATCTCCTCATTCACTCAATTGATAATTATTTTGTGTTAGTTCATCACCAGAAATTACGATCACGCTGATGGGCCGAACGCAGCATGAGGCAGAAGGAACATCATCGTTTTTCTTTTATTTCTGAACCAACTTTTTTTTTTAATTGTGTAGTGTTGCATTTCTTTTAAAGTCTATAAATCTTCTGGTCCCTTAGTATCGTTCCGGTTATGACTACATCGCGAATATAAAAACGCACAGAAATGATGTTTCTCTTATTCAGGTATTTAATGCTCAACGTATGTTATTATAAAAGTGAAATCAATCCCTGATTCTGTTGCCGAGTGGCCCACCAAAATATTCACTTTTTCGACATTAACTTTTTCTTTTTGCCCCCAAGATCAACGCTACATACAGAAAGAGCTTTTGAAAACCAGGACACACCCTGAGGAATTAACGAATCTACAATGTTGTAGCGGATGGAAGAGAAAGGGAGTGAAAACTGTAGAGGGAGACCAAGGCTCGAATACAGTAAGCAGTTCAAAAGGGTGAAGGTTATTGTAGTAATGCAGGGATGAAGCGAACTGAAGGATGACCTGCAAAGGGATTGGCAGCCGAGAGCTGTCTGCTGCGCTGCTCCTAAGAATTATAATTTTTATGGCTTTTAGTTATCCTGATGGAAGTAAGTGGTCACTTTGTATACTTATTACTAAGAGGGAGTGTCACTTTTTAATAAAACTGTGTTGAAAGTGTCATATGTTGACTCCATAATCCTACTTTCGTTATTGCTATCAGAGGGTATACAGCTTTTGTTTTGTGTAAAGGCGTCATCGCGGGCAATGAGTGCATCTCGGCAGTGGCTTCCGGCCACTCTGTGTCGGGGAAAACGTAAAAGCAGCAGCCGAAAAAAGGGCTCCGCGTTAATACTTACAGCTAAAACCTTATGAAAATAACCTAGATGCGGCAAATAAAGAAAAAGAAAATAAAAAGAAGGAGAGACGAAAAGCAGCTAAAGAGAAGAAAGACAGTAAAAAGAAAATTGAGACGAGCAAGGAACCCAGTCATAGAAAAACTCTTCTTGACTATAACGAGGCAGACAGACAGTGCACGTAGTGCGAAGAAAAATTTTCAAATTCAGGGGCGTAAAAGCATTGGATTAAGTGTCAATTGTTCTGCCTCTGGGCTCATGGAATCTGTATAAGAGCTGAGGGATACAGTTAGTCAAGTCGGGCAAAGGGGCCGCTTTGTCACTTCGTGAAAACTGAATTGGTTAAAGTACTTAATTTCATCCTAAGGTGATAAGCTATTATACATTATACTTCAACAGTTGTAGATTATAATCACTGATTTCTATTCATTTTCGTCTATTCCTACTCAGCTTAACAAACTAGAAAGCTTTAACCAGGACACTTTGCCCATCTTCCCCCTACTACTGAAAACGCCCTTTTTAAGGCATCTTTGTCGTTTAGACAGCATGTCATCAGAAAGCAAAGTAGTCGTCAAGAAATTTCCTTTTTTAAAAAAATAATTATTGTGATTAATGGTTGTCTACGTCTCTGTGCATTAGTGCTCTCTTGTGGTTTTATAATTGCTACTGTGGACACTGTTTTCCACACTTTTTTTATCTTTCGCTCTCAACTGTTTTCACACTTTTTTTAAGAACACAAAACGGGATTTGAACATACACTAACAGCGCCATACTCATACAGAGGCGCTATGCTATGCTCTCTTGTTCATGGTTTTGTTTCTGTGTCGTTTGTTTAAAACTACCGTGGCGAGTCTGTTGGAGGAGAACTTATGTAATATCAAAGCGAAGCCTTTCGCAACAACACTGATCTGCAAAACGTTCTCGGACTACCTGCCACTCAGTTCAGGGTAAAACCTCGAGCTTTTGACGATTACCTCCATCGCCTTCGTCGTGGGCAACTGACTGTCTAAATTGCTGCGGTAGTAGCTTTTATACAGACCATAGACGAGCTCTGATTGGTCAGGAATTTCGTGGTGCAGTGGCTTGTGGTTTCAGCGTCTGTCCTGGTGGCGCCACGGCTCCCGTAGTAGCATAAACATTCTTCTCTGCATCGAGAGCTCACTTCCATACACCGCTACGATTATATCTGCTGTCAGGGTTGAATTTCTTCTCGTACACTCATATTTTACAGCCTCTTTTGTTACAGAGTCCCAGTGTGTAGAAGCACTGGACAAAACTTTTGTTTCGGCGAACATTATTTTGCATTCGTTCATACGTAATTACCGATCAATCAGAAGTCGTCCAAGGGCTATACACAGTGATGGCTCTAGGCACTATGGGACTTAACATCTGAGGTAGTCCCCTAGACTTAGAACTACTTAAACCTAACTAACCTAAGGACATCACAAGCATCCAAGCCCGAGGCAGGATTCGCATCTGCGACCGTAGCAGCAGCGCGGTTCCGGATTGAAGCGCCTAGAGCCGCTCTGCCACATCGACCGGCCTATATACACTGAGGAGACAATAATCAGCGGATAGCGACACGCACATATAGCTTTAGTATTGCGTACACAAGGTATAAAAATGCAGTGCATAGGCGGAGCTGTCACTTGTACTAGTTTGATTCATGTAAAAAAGTTTTCCGACGCGATTATGGCCGCACGACACGACATAATACACTTTGAATGCAGAATGATAGTTGGAGCCAGACGCACGTGACATTCCATTTTGGAAATGGTTAGAGAAATTATTAGGCCTATTCCGAGATCTACAATGTCAAGAGTGTGCCGAAAATACCAAATTTCAGGCAGTACATCTCACCACGTACAACGCAGTGGCCAACGGCCTTCACTTAGCGACCGAGAGCAATGGCGATTGCATAGTTGTCAGTGCTAACAGACAAGCAACACTGCATGAAACAACCGCAGAACTCAATGTGGGACGTGCGACGACCGTATCAGTTGGGATAATGAAGCGAAATTTAGCGGTAATGGGCTACGGCAGCAGACGACGGGCGCGAGTGCCTTAGCTAACAGTAGGACATCGCCTGCAGCGCCACTCCTTGGCTCGTAACCATATCGACTGCACCCTAGACTACTGATAAACCATGTCCTGGTCAGACGATCCGATTTCAGTTGGGTTCGAGAGTGGCGCAGGCGCAGCGCAGCCGTTGACCTGAATAGTCAACAATGCACTGTGCAAATTGGTGGTGGCTCCACAATGGTCTGAGCTGTGTTTACGTGGAATAGACTGGACGCGCTGGAAGATCGGCTACCTGGAGATCATTTGTAGCCGTTTCTCAGCTTCGCGTTCCTAAATAACGACGGAATTTTTATGGATGTCGGTAGACCTTGTCACCAGGCCACGATTGTTCATATTGCCTTGAAGAACATTCTGGACAATTCGAGCGAATGTTTTGGCTACCCAGATGGCCCGACATGAATCCCGTCTAACATTTATAGGACATAATCTAGAGGTCGGTTCGTGCACAAAATCCTGCATCGCCACACCGTCGCAATTACGGGCGGCTATGCAAGAAGCATCGCTTAGTGTATCTGCAGGGGACTCCCATCGACTTACTGAGTCCATGCCACGTCGAGTAGTTTGGGCAAAAGGAGGTCCGACACGATTGTATGAGGTATCCCATGACTTTCCTCACCTCAGTGTAAGTCCGGCACAGCAGCACTTGCTCCTGACGAAGGCGACACAGGTAGTCGGCGAAAATTCGAACTTTTACCCTGGACTGCTGCGGCAAAATGGCCGAGAACGCTTTATACCACTTATGTGGTGTGTGTGTGTGTGTACGTTTGAGAGAGAGAGAGAGAGAGAGAGAGAGTTATAAGAAAGGGGGAGCCGATTCTCTCTCTCTCTCTCTCTCTCTCTTTTTTTTTTTTTTTACGATGGTGGTTTCCGAAACTATGGGCTACCGTATAGAGCGTGTGCTCCAGTTTCAAATTTCAATTAAGTTAAAAGTTTACGCGAGGTCCCAATTAGAAGCAAAGAAGCCAACCGCCGCCCCATATTTTCAGTCGTTTACAAATGCCCAAATCTGGTGACAACCTCGATTTCCGTAAAAATGGATGACGCCTACCATCAGCGATATAAGACCGCTCTGAGAGACGCCCAGCCGCCTCCAGCGTACGGAAGCGACGGCATAGCAGCCTGGCGGATGGGTGGGGTGGGGCAGTGTGGTAGCGGCGGGTGGCGCAGTTTTTCGCAAGCTCCGGTGCGGTGCGGTTCGCGCCCAGCTCACGTGTCGGGGCGAATTAGCAAGCGCGGCAGGGCGGACGCCTTCCGGCGGGGGCGCAGCGCTACGCAGCGGGCCGCTTCCTGCCTCGCACGTATCAGCGCGGCATACGAGACGTCAGCCTCAGACACGCGTACATCTGTGTGCGAGCTGCGCGTGTGCTGAAAGCCGATGTCGCGAATTAGCTCGCCTTCTGTGCCTCGTCTCTGAACTCACAGGCTCCATACGAAACTACACCGAGACTTGCCCAAGGCAGAGTGCTATTCCGTTAATTAGATGCCGCGGTGGTCTCAAGCATCTATTGACGATCAATTTGGCTGCAGAAAATGTACACTGAGATGACAAAAGTCGTGGGACACCTCCTCATATCGTATAGGACCTCCTTATCCCAGGGGTAGTGGCATGGACTCAATAAGTCGTTAGAAGTCTCCTCCAGAGAAACTGAGCCATGCTACCTCAATATCCGTCCATAATAGCGAAAGTGTTGCCGGAGCAGGATTTTGTGCATGAACTGACCTCTCTATTATCTCCCACAAATCCTCCACGGAATTGAAGTCCTGCGATATGGCTGGCCAAACTATTCATTTGAATTGTCCAGAATGTTCTTCGGACCAATCGCTAATAACTGTGTTACGGTAACAAGCTACATTGTTATCCACAAAAATTCCAACCTTGCTTGCGAAACATGAGGTCCATGAAAGGCTGCAAATGGTGTCCACTTCTAGTCAATGATCGGTTCACACAACACCATACATCACAGCCACCACCACCGCCACCACCACCTCCAGCTTGGCCCGCATCTCGTGGTCGTGCGGTAGCGTTCTCGCTTCCCACGCCCGGGTTCCCAGGTTAGATTCCCGGAGGGGTCAGGAATTTTTTAAGTAGTTCTAAGTTCTAGGGGACTGATGAACATAGATGTTAAGTCGCATAGTGCTCAGAACCATTTGAACCACCAGCTTGCACAGTGCCTTGTTGACTGACAACTTGGGTCCATGGCTTCGTGCGGTCTGCGCCACAGTCGAACCTCCCCATCAGCTCTTACCAACTGAAATCGGGACTTATCTGACCAGGCCATGGTTTTTATGTCGTCTAGGGACCAACCGAAACGGCCACGAGCTCAGGATGCCATGCTGTTAGCAAAGACACTCGCGTCGGTCGTCTGCTGCCACAGCCCATTAACACCAAATTTCGCCGCAATGTCCTAACGCATCTCTGAGCTTAGTTCACAGAGCGTTGCTGGTCCATTAGCACTGACGATTCTACGCAAACGCCACTGCTCTCAATCGTTAAGGGACGGCCGTCGGCCACTGCGTTGTCTGCGCTGAGAGGTAATGCCTCGGCACACTCTTCCCATTGTGGGTCTCGGAATATCGAATTCCGTAACAATCTCCGAAATGGAATGTCCCATGGATCGAGCTCCAACTACCATCCAGCATTCAAAGTCTGTTAATTCCCGTCGTGCCGCCGTAATCACGTCGGAATCTTTCCATATGAACGCCTTTTCCATATGCCTGACCTTGTGTACGCGATACTATCGCCATCTGCGTACGTATATGTCATATCGTTGTAAAGGCACAAGGCAAGAAGTTCCCATGTTCCCCTTTAGAAGGAAGCAAGACTCAAGAAAAATCAAGACACATTCAGTTTCACAGGACAACGTAAACTGGCGCAAGATGTTACAAATTCATAGAAAAATAGGTGTGAACTAAGTAAAAGAAGGGCAGTTTATAATATGTATAAGAACCAAGAATGAACATTAAGACTGGAGGATGGAGAACCAAGAAAGAAGTGCTCGGATTACCAAAAAGAGTCTAAGATGCAGGCGCAGTCTTTCTTACATACTGTTCAGTCTGTATATCGAAGAATTAATGAGAGAAATAAAAGGTTTGGGGGTGGAATTAAAAATCAGGGTGAAAGAATATCGAAGATAAGATTCTAGGATATCATTGCCACGCTCAGTGAAAGTGGGGACGAATTACAGGACACGTAAGGGGCGATCAAAAAACTTATTTTCGAGGGCCAATCAGGCAAAATCGCCGTGAGCAATGAGGCAATCATTATACCGACGCAACAGGTTGAAGATAACCGTTTCGTAAAACATCGTGAAATCCGTAATTGCCTGCTGCAGATCCTCGTCCGACAGGAACCTTCGAACGACGGTAGCGATATGTGGGACTTCTTGTGTCGAATCGCGACCAGCACGGAACTTGGCGCATCATTCGACAACGTTGATTTTCGACAGACCTGCTGCCCCACAAAAATTCTTCATTCTCCGGTGGATGTCTACCTATGTTCGTCCTTCGGAAGCCAAGAAAAGAATAGCAGCACGTTGGTCCTGTTTGGATCCATCTGGTAATAACGGCGACATTGTTCACGTTTCCGCATTTAGCGCACACACGTCGCAAAGATACGAGTGATACACTTCCCCCTCAACTAAATGTCGGTGGTGACACACCCACATCAGAGTTGTGCTATATTGCATATATGCTTAAGCAACGTCCTCAAACGGAAAATTTTTGATTGTCCCTTATACTAAATGGAATGGACAGTCTACTGCCCAGAGAATATGGACTCAGAATAAAAGAAAGAAAGCTAAAGATAATGAGGAGTAGCAGAAATGAGATGAGCGATAAACATCAAAACGGACTACAAAGTAGGTGAAGTGATGGGATTCCGGTACCTTGGAAGCTGATAAACACACGACAAGTGAAGCATAGAGAACATAAAAAGAAGTCCATCAGAGGCAAAGAGGGCATTCCTGGTCAAAAGTAGTTTACTAATACAAAACATTGGCCGTAATTCTAGAAAGAAATTTCTGAGAATGTACGTTGGGA
Source organism: Schistocerca gregaria (assembly GCF_023897955.1). Classification (NCBI taxonomy): domain Eukaryota; kingdom Metazoa; phylum Arthropoda; class Insecta; order Orthoptera; family Acrididae; genus Schistocerca; species Schistocerca gregaria. The sequence goes on from NC_064922.1 coordinate 741,546,859, forward strand.
GCACAGACTTAAATGGTAGCGAATCATGGACTGTGGGAAAATTGGAAGAGAAGAGAATCAAAGCGTTTGAAATGTGGTGCTACAGAAGGATGTTGTAAATCAGATGGACTGACAGAAAATGAGCAGCTCCGCAGAATCGAGAAGAAGAGAAACATGTGGAAAACGCTGACAAGAAGGAGGATAATAGCACGCATGTAAGACGTTAAGAAATAACTTCCATGGTACCTGTCCGATCTCAAGGCCATGCACACTGACTGCAAGTGAAGACGGAAATTGCAATATATCCAACAAATTATTGAGAATGTTGATGTAGGTGCTAGTATGAGATGAAGAGACTGCCAGAGGAGAATAATTCATGGTGGGCCGCATCAAACCAGTGAGAAGACTGATGGGAAAAAAAGTTCGCAATCTAACGAAGGAATGGTACGAATAAAGTTTATGAAGATTGCAGTGAGCTAGGCATCTAATTATCACATCCTCAAGAGATAAGAAGTTAACACTGTTTAACGCGGTTTCATTTCGGAAGGAGAGAATCCACAACTTTCCTCAGATATGCCATTTACTCCTGAACCCATTCAGTGTCAACTAGACAGCGCTATCCAACTGCGGGGATGTTGACTGCACAAGTCCCGACGGCGTAAGATGACCCCTGACCGTTCACCACCGTTGCAAGCTTTCAACTGCAAAGCGCTAACGGCTGCAAGCGAAACAGCAATCGTCTACAGAGCTGTAACAACACTGATGTGTTGCCACATAGACCCGTTGTTGGTTGACGTAGGCGCGCGAAGCTACCGCGTCCAATCTATTGCAGTTGTCAAGGATCAACTTACGCCGACTCAACTACGCGTTTCACTGACTGTTCCACACTGTCTCAGACATTTTTATGGGGTTAAGATTGCGTAATTAATTTGGAAAATTGTGTTAAGTTGCTATAGGATAAAACTGCTCAGGTCATCGGTCCCTGGGCTTACACACTACTTAATCTAATTTACGCTAAGGACTAGACACACACCCATGGCCGAGGGAGGACTCGAACCTCCGACTGGGGGGAGCGACGCGAACCGTAGTAAGGCGCCTTAGACCGCGCGGCTGCGTGATTTAGCGGGATATTCGAGAAACGTATGTGTGCAGGACTGTGGAAGCTACTGTCATCCTGAAAGATCAGTGTGTCCACTGCATACTCGTCACGAACGTATAGAAGCAAGAGCAAAGCTTGGCCGCCGAGAATTTTCAAATAAAAAACCTTATTATGTTTACAGTTACCTGGATGTGTGCACTCTGACAATGATTCAAACTCTACCCCCAAAACATCACAGAACCAATTGTTTTTAGACTGATTAAAATCTCCGAGTACATTTGGCAACAGCAAGCCATCAATGCCTATTTTCCCCTGGGAAGCACCTTAGGTACCGAAGAGTGGTCACATGCAGCAAGACGATTCCTTTATACTGACAGGCGCAGTCCACTTAGCGGTGCTGTTACGACCGTGCAGAAAACACCAGGAACTAAATTAAGTGACGTGTTTGCGGGAAGACTGTTACATGCGAGAAAAAAAAAAGTAACACACTGAAGCGGGTACATGTTAAAGTATCAATGGTCACAAAATCTGCTTTTATACCGTTAACACCCTGTAAATGTAATGCGGGACAAAAGAAAAAAACACTTAAGGTATTCGTTTCAGGAATGTAGTAAGTCTTAGGCACTGCTGTAGGATGGCAAGCAGATGCTACAAAACATGAAAAAAATATTAAACACGTTATTAAACTTTGAACAATCAGAAATACTAACTTCGAAACATTTCAGGTGCAAACGATAAACGTATTTACTGCCGCTGAATCACTTGATACATTGCAGAATGGCAAGTCTCATCACGGTGTACATTTGACTACAAACTTCGACATATTTCTGACTTCTGATACATCTCGCGCTGCTGGATCCGAAGTAGGACGATGCTTTCATCATAAGCAAAGGTTGCAGACTGGAGCGAACGGCACTGCGCTCTGACGTCAGTACGCTCCCAGTAGTGGCGGTGTATGGAGTCTCTTGAGGGCGTGTCTTCGACGCACACCTCTCATACGTTGCTGCATCGGGAGGCGACTGTCCTTACTTGTCGTTCCGACGTCAGTTACGAACTCTGGCATGAGACCTCGTTCTTATACACCACGTATTGCGGCATATAAACCTAACTGGAACGCCGGGGCTGTAGCCGCTTCGCTTCCTTTGAAAAGCTGCAAAACCGTGACTCATGGTACCACACTGGACGATAAGTCAATTTTTCTCAAGTTTATGTGTTGTCTGGCCCACTGAGGGGGAGCAGTTTCACGTGCCTTGATGGCAATGGCCTTTTGCGAGGTACCCAACTTTTCTCTCAGAAGCCATCTGGCGTTAAAAGATCATCCAAAACAACATTCTATTCTTCAGTTTTAGGATAGAACTGCCAATAAAAGTTTCCTGTACATGAAAGAGGAATAACATCTGACGATCGTATAAAACTTACTCTCCTTGTCTCTCTCATAAGCCCACAGGATTGAGAATTACACTTTTAGAATACAACTATATGCCAATTCTACCCGACAATAAGATTCCTCACATGCATTGTATAAAAAGGTAATAGGAATCAAAATTGTTCATCTGAACTCATATCCTTGCACGGTATATATACAATGGCCGTAAAGATCTTAAAAGACGAAAAACGATTCTGAGATAATATGAAACTTGCCTCATGATTAAATCCTGGAGAATAATCTGTCTAGTGCTGTCTTTGATATGAGAAAATACACGGAATGACCTACATTACGGGACGTCGTTATAAAGCATATACAATACAACATTTCACATTGTTTCTTTTTCGGCCCTACCCACACTGTTTTGCTATGGTGCGCACAAATTTTCACAACGTGTTTATTTCGTTATGAACTGACAAGGCACAAGACACAAGGCGGAGATTGTGTCGTCATCGGTTTCAAACTTTTGTTCACCAGAAGAGTTGTCGTCCCTCGACTTTAAAATCTCTTTAATTCTGAATAATGTAGGGAGTTTTACGACTTTTCGTTGGGAAACTCGTTGTACTCCGCTGAAAAGTATCTTCATCTACATCTACATTTATACTCCTCAAGCCACCCAACGGTGTGTGGCGGAGGACACTTTACGTGCCACTGTCATTACCTCCCTTTTCTGTTCCAGTCGCGTATGGTTCGCGGGAAGAACGACTGCCGGAAAGCCTCCGTGCGCGCTCGAATCTCTTTAATTTTACATTCGTGATCTCCTCGGGAGGTATAAGTAGGGGGAAGCAATATATTCGATACCTCATCCAGAAACGCACCCTCTCGAAACCTGGCGAGCAAGCTACACCGCGATGCAGAGCGCCTCTCTTGCAGAGTCTGCCACTTGAGTTTGATAAACATCTCCGTAACGCTATCACGGTTACCAAATAACCCTGTGACGAAACGCGCCGCTCTTCTTTAGATCTTCTCTATCTCCTCCGTCAACCCGACCTGGTACGGATCCCACACTGATGAGCAATACTCAAGTATAGGTCGAACGAGTGTTCTGTAAGCTACGGAAACTCTTCAATCTCACGTTTTATGTTGCTTTAGAATTAAACTTTGCACTGTAATACTGTAATAAAATGTGTATCTTAGAACGGTCCGCAGTTCGTGGTCTAGCGTCTAGCGTTGTTGCCACTGGATCACGGGGTTCCGGGTTCGATTACCGGCCGGGATGGAGATTTTCTTTGGGGCTGGACGTTTGTACTGTCCTCATTGTTTCATGATCATCATTAGTGACAGTGGCTAGCGTGGACTGTGCAAAAATTGCACTATGTAACAAACTGGGACTTTGTACGGGCGCTGATGACTGCGCAGCTGAGCGCCTCACAAACCATACATCATCATCATCATATCTTAGGACTCGTGCTCGAAGTGTTCCGTACAAACTTACTTATGTATGTAGGCAGTTCACGTACAGGTTTTGGCAAGTGAGGCCATTCTTTAGGGTGCACAGACTTAGAAGCTAATTTTTTTTACAAGGCTAACGAACGGTAGACCTAGTATTTGATAAACGAGTAAATTTGAACTCGAAATCTCTACCCGTTTGTGAGAAAAAATTGTCCTTACAGCCGGCCTTATTTTTTTATTGCAATGACTTAGACGCTTAAATTTTTCACGCAGCTTAGGAACTGCAGACGTTAGTACCCCTTCCTGAGAAAAAAGGGGCCTTAAAGGAAGGATGGACAGACAGACGGACAATAAAGAGCTCCTACGAGGGTTCCGTTTTTACCGAATAAGGTACGGAACCCTAAAAATGACCTCTTTCAATACTACTTGCAACTCGTCCAGTGCAAAGTAATCAGTGGTTTGGTGTACTGTTGCTCCTTGGCCTTCACAACGGATAGAACTGACACCCTTGTCACTCTGACAGGGCAACAAAAAACTGCGCTAAAAATTCTGCGTTGGGGTTTTGTACGCTATTGTGTGTCACTCAAGTATCACTAAATTCAGTTCCCAAAACATATTGTGCTTCCTTAATGAGAATAAATGTATAAACTGACCTGTGAAGGAGCTACAACTGTATCCACATCGTAAAATTTCAAACGGCAGCTAAATTCGAACCCACTCAACAGCACTATTCTTCTCTTGCTCCTGGTGCATTTATCACAACAGAGTTGTCCTATCCATACGACATCGTCCCATTAACACACCACAGTTTTCTGAAATCATGAAAGTGTTTTATCAGATGCCTGCTATGTCTACAAGCAGAGATTGTTATAATAAAAAACACCGATGAATAGTTCTGGGAGCATTGCCCAAGTTGCACACAAAGAAGAAAGACAGAGGTCCTTTACTCACTCCTTATTTTCGGGTTCTCCTTAGTTTCCCAGAATCAGTTTAAATGATTTCTTGTAAGTTTCCATCAGAAACGCTGCAGTCTTTTAACCCCACTGTGTTGAGACCCATCTGTATTGCTCGAACAACTGTGACTGATAAACTGCAGTGGCTGGGTCAGCGTTACCGGCGCGCAGTCACTCCTTGTCCCTACGAAATAGGCAACACGGTACACACGACTCCTGTCACGAAGCTACTGACTGCAGTTCAATCGAAGTATCGTGATATTGCTTTCGATGGAAACTCGCGAAAGAAAAGCGCTGTTTCGGCAACAGGCAGTGTCAGAAGTTTCGAACTGTTACCATATTCTCCAGTAAAAATGTTGGTTTAGTGTAATACACACACACACACACACACACACACAAGATCAGTTCATGACGTTTTATTCAGACAGACACGAGGAAAAATAACCATGCGTGCCGGAATAAATGGGAGTCGTTCAGAATTATGCAAGACCGATCCATTGTAACCGATTTATGATAATGTGGCGATGTATGGAAACGACAGCCGTAAATCTCTCCAGAGTTCTTCCGCCCACTGCACTAGAGCGTCCAAAAGTTTGTCGGCTCCATGTATGTATTTCCGGTGATTTCATTCCCTCTATCTTCTCTCTCTGAAAGTAATTCTGTGCGTTTGTAAAAAATCTGTTATTTGTGGACCAAACGCTTGGTTTTGTATTGCTGATTAGTTTACTGGTCTACTTATGAACAACAGATCGATGTTTTGACAGTTGTGCTAGTACTGGAGAGTATGAGTCTAATAACCTGTGGCAAAATATTTGCAGAATAATAATACAGCTGGTCGGAACCCTTTTTCACGTGATACGTTGCCGTATTAGGCAGTGTTTCGAAACAAGTAGTCCAGTGCTGTAATATGAATTGTACTAAAGAAAAACCACTGACATCAGCCGGACCGCAATGATTTTTGTGCTAGCACCTTCCTCTTTGCTTACTTTGTACAATTGCCGTCAAGACGAGGAAAGAATGCGTCCTCCTGATTAAGATTAATGCGGTAACTGCTGCCATCTTGAAGCTGTACGAATGCAGAAAATACCAACTAAACGGCAAACTAAATGAATGTTCAAGAAGTTATACGATTAGTCAAATTATATATACCAAATTTACGTCTTTATGGTTTTCGACTGACAAAGCTCATCTTCGGATAATGTCACGCAATGAGAATTTACGTGAAGGATTATATTGGATTTTACTCTTACTGTGATCAAATTTTGACATTCATCATTTATGAACCGCAAGATCGTATTCTAAAGGTACCTTGCCACTCAAAGAGTTTCTTCGCTCTTCTACATTACTTGCCATTACTCAATACAATCGATACATTAATGGGTCGTCTTCAGGTCTTCGAAGAATCGTTTCTTGGCTTTCCATTTGTCCCAATTACAAACGTATTTACAAATAGCTCACTGCATTAGTTTTGTGTTCATCCTTTCAATTTCCTTGAGGGCAGCCTTTATTTATTAGTTTAGATCATCAGGATTTATTTTTCTGAGTCAAACCAGTCTGATGCCTAACTCCGCAACAAATTTTAGGTAGCCTCTAGCAACTGGCCATGTCTCACTCTCACATAATTCCACACTCCAGAGCAAAGACCTTGCGAGCGCCCTTTTCACCTTGATAGTGCTTAAGGGGATAGTCTGATAAGAAAATACTGACTTATGTAAAAAAAATGTGCTTAAGTATATTCCACTGTATGTGCGCAGTTATTATCCGAAAGGATTTTGTGAAATTCGAAAGAGAAATGTAGAAAAAGTATAATTAGTTCAACTGAATGCCTCTGGGAATACAGAAATTGTGAAGAAAGAATGTGTGAATCAAATTACGATATAACTTCGGACAGGATTCAGAAATGTGGTGAAGGAAATTCGGCTCCAAAACGTGACTCTCGATGGGAAAGCACAATTGTAAAGCTGACTCATTATCACAGCAGAGCCATTGTTGACAATGCTCCACGTACTACGGCAATGAACAGTGCGATCTATGTAACATTGTTCCACTGCATGAGTACTGATGAAAAACCGCTACACAATAAGTGTTCAAAAGGTCAGAATTATTAGTGTTTCTTTAATCGTGCCCCTGCCAAAGGAGAACAATAAGAATCACACAAAACTGCTATCCACACTGCTCTGAGACCGTCTGTTGTTAGAATATCAGTTTATCAAAGGCTAGCCTCTGATATAATTCTTGTCAGATGCACTGCTGGGAAGACTGAAGATGCAAATGATTGTCTACACAGCATAATTCGACCAAAGTGCCCAAAGAATGTATCTGTACCCGTAACAAAAGTAGAACTGGCTGTGACAGAAGCTGTTTCACTATTCAATTAACGGTGCTATCTGTCAGAAGCAACAAGAACAACAGAGAGCGCTCCACTGTCAGCAATAACGACGTGAAGGAGGAAGTTCAGAAGAGAACAGAAAGAGAGAGGACCGGGGAGTGGCTGTGGTGTGCAACTTTGACTGCGTTTATCTCTAATTTGTGAAACTGAATATTCGAATATAACATATCGTAGTATATATTCCCTAAATTGGATTAAATTTTCATAGAAAACTCTTACTAACAGTCTTGGATATAATTTTTAAAAAATGCTTACAAAAGAAAAATATTGATGTGTGAATGTTTTGATTGTTTCATCAAAAAGGTTCAGAACTTTGAAAATAAACTTTAAAGTCACCGTAAAAGATACCCAAGAAAACGTACGCTCAACTGTTTGTATTACTAAATAGAGCCTACAATATTTCAAGCACATTAAAGTAAAATTACTACATTAAATAATTTTTCAAAAAAAGGCCCTTCAAAATAAAGTAAAATTATTTCTCAAAAATTGTTAGATTGGTAGAGCTGTAACTATTAGTTATACTTAGCAATATTCAGAAATTACATGTTAAAATTTGAGACCAATTGACTGATTAGGGGAAAAGTTTCATTTTTTACCAGACTGTCCCCTTAATGGCAATGCAGTCGCTCGCTACGACACTACTCCTAACTTCGATTTTGTAATCAAATCTGTTGTGTTAATAGTAAGTTAATGGGTAGTCGAGCTTACTAAGATGTAAAGGCAGTGTATTTTTGAGTTGCCGATTTGTGCGTGACGTGCTATAAAATTTCCGTGCGTAGATGTGCGACTTCCCCCCCCCCCCCCCCCCCCCCGCCCCCCTGGTGCAACACCGCACACACTGAGTACGTGTATTATGAAAACTTGGTGGCTTCCCAGTGTTTCAATGAAGGAAATCGATGTGCGTGTCATTTTGCGCAAGTGAAAGACACTTTCCACACTGAAAATTAGACTGTACAGAAATTTAGTTTATACAGTTAGACTTTACTGACGTATTTCATGTAACCAGTGTGACTATCCTTACCAAAGCTGAGAGAATAAAATAAATGAAGAAATTAATAATTAGTTGAGTTTACAGTGTTTTAAGTAGCGTATTTTCATTCACCAATGCACATTTAACTGTGTATCGAAGTACTTTCACAGTGTTGAGAACGCGAAGGAAACGTGCGCCTCGAGTTTTCTTGTTTGAGTTGCATATGATATTGCAATGAACTGATATCAGCAAAAAATCACAGATACGCGTTTCTGCTGCGTTATATATCACTGAAAGTCCTTCGATACGCAACAGAAGCCCCGAAGATGAAGCTGTGCACCGAAATGCGCATCGTAGAGTGTAAATACGCTGTATAAAAGATAGTAAGAGGCCTTCGTTAACACCTTTTACCATTGCTGATCAGCATATTTGTGTGAAGATGATATAAGAGCAAAAAGTTTCCGAATTCCCACGGCTTTCGTGTTTCTTTGTCGATATTAAATAAATTAATGACTCTGTATCATAACTGAATGTTCTACCACTTGTGAAAACGTTTGCTGGTCAACTCAGATTTTTCACTGTGAGCACAAAGCTTTTAAAACTTTTCCACAGCCGCATCGCCAGGAGCTTATAGGACAGACAGAAGCGTAAGTTGCGCCTCTGGTGAGTAAGTGAGGCAAGTCGGTCGTGCAGGACCTGTGCTGTGGCAGCGAGAGACACTTGGGTTAGGTCGCGGCGCGGCGCGGGCAACGCGCCTCTGGGTTGCGCAAATACTGGACCGGTACAGAATTAGCGAGTCAGTCGGTCTGCGCCCGCGCCGACTGTCTGCATAACGGCCGACCCACGGGCTCTCAGCACGCTGCTAGTGCCACGCTACTCCGCAGAGCACGGACGCATTCTGTGCTTGCAACCTCAGCGACCTCGTCCGGGTAAGAAGCCCTTACCATGATTTTCAAAGTCGGGGCTGATTTTTTAAGAAAAATGTATCACCTCATTAGTTCTTTCTTCGTCCACCAGTGTTAATTCAAATCATAGCGACAGCTTGAATAACTAGCTGCTATTACGTCACTCTTAGCTAGATTTTAGTTCAGCAGACGATATCCTTAAGGAGAGAAACCTTCAGACGTAAAAGCAACTTCGGGTGCGCCAAGGGAACGGTATACGACCATTGATTATGACCTGCTGCATAGCCGGCCAGGGTGGCCGAGCGGTTCTAGGCGATACAGTCTGGAACCACGCGAACGTAGGGTCGCAGGTTCGAATCCTGCCTCGGGCATGGACGTGTATGATGTCCTTAGGTTAGTTAAAGTTTAAGTAGTTCTACGTTCTAGGGGACTGATGACTTTAGAAGTTAAGTCCCATAGTGCTCAGAGCCATTTGAACCATTTTTTGAACCTGCTGCATAACGTCGGAAGTTCCACGAGGCTTTTCGCGGATCATAGTATTATACGCAGAGCAGTCGTCGCTAGAAAATTGTAGCACGTCCGAACTTGCCCCATATATATTCTACAGGTGACAAATCTGGGGATCTTGCTGGACACGGGGGTATTTCAACATCACGCAGACAATTTACACAAACACGTGAAAGTGTCCTGACTGTCTCACTCTGCAGCGGAGTGTGCGCTGATATGGAATTTCCTGGAAGATTAAAACTATGTGTGCTAGACCGAGACTCGAACTCGGGACATTTGCCTTTCGCGGGCAAGTCATCTATCAACTGGGCTACCCAAGCACGACTCACGACCCGTTCTCACAGCAAGTAGAGGACGAGGTACTGGCGGAAGTAAAGCTGTGACGATGGGTCGTGAGTCGTGCTTGGGTAGCTCAGTTGGTAGAGCAATTGCTCGCGAAAGGCAAAGACCCCGAGTTCGAGTCTCGGTATGGCATACAGTATTAATCTGCCAGGAAGTTTCAAAGACTGTCCTGTTGAAAAATGGCGTTACAATAATATCAGGACGCAGGATATCCGTGGCATGCCGTCAGGGTTTCTTCAGTCACCATCAGACGTGGCCTGAATTCATACTCGATACACTCGGTGGGTCCCCACATCGCAGTGCCTCTCCAAAACGATGCAAACGGGACGTCTCACCAAACCAACGCCATACTCGCCAGCGATTGGTCATTGTGGGTAGTGCAGAACCGTGATTCATCACTGAACACAATGCGGCACCACTGGTCAGCAGTCCATGCTTCCCTTCACGACATCAGACGAAATGCACCCGTTTTATGTTGTGGTTTTAACGGCAGGCTACGCATGATACGATAATGCCCTAGTATGGCTGCTCCCAGACTCTAATCAATGAAGTGCTCGCCCGGAAGCTTGACAACGAGTATGTCCTTGCCGTCTAACAAGGGTCACCGTCACATGCGAAGGCCCCACAAGTCTGGATTTTTCACTATTCGACCAGTGGAGACGCACAATGAGATTGGTAGTCGTGCGACTTGTCACAGAGGATTGCAACTCGACTCATTTTCGTACCTGCCCAAGGTGTGTATGCGTACAAAGTTACATTGCATCTGACTGTATCTTCCGTGTGCTTCTACTTTTGTGAGGCAGAGTTTATTGTACATATCTGGTCTACTTCCAAGTCAAACATTGCTAACAATGTCGCCAACATCGTATCAGAATGTACAAGTGTGTAACGGATGACCGAAGGTGTTCACAAAGCTCGATTAACAAGTGCTAGAAATGAGCGTTCACGCATGTCTGCAACAAGTTGCGCCACTTGAGGTATTCGGGACAGCGATTGCCCCAAATACGAGTAGCGCCATTGGCCTCCACGCTGTTTGTCTGTAGAAGAGTTTGCATTACAAAGGAAGTTGAGAAATAACCTTCGGATTATGGATACAGAGCAGCCGCATGTGGCGACTGGCCGACAACGTGACGCTGGCCAGCGAGGCACAGAGCAATGGCCTCCGGTGGTGCGAAACTTCATTTCCATCCAGCACAGCACAGCACATCGGTCACACACGTGGCACCTTCTGTAGATTAAAATGGTTCAAATGGCTCTGAGCACTATGGGACTTAACATCTGAGGTCATCAGTCCCCTAGAACTTAGAACTGCTTAAATCTAGCTAACATAAGGACATCATACACATCCATGCCCGGTGCACGATTCGAACCTGCGACCGTAGCGGTCGCGCGGCTCCGGACTGAAGCGCCTAGAACTGATCGGACACAACGGTTCTGTAGATTGAGCGGATAAGAGTAATACACTGTTATTTGATCATACCTTAAACTAATGACAGAGAAGTGGAAACGAGACTAAAGCGTCAATGGAAATATATTTTATTTTCTTAGCAACACGTGTCTCGTTAGATGAGATAAAAGAGGCGTGAAACATGATTTCGTAGTACTTCATTAATAATCCTCTGCGCAGTTTTATGCAGCTCGTGTTCTTTATCGCGCGTTTGACTTCCTGTGCGAACTTACTCGCAAGGCTATCAAAAATTTTGTTATTCCCGAAACACAGGAATGATCACGACAATAAAGATCCAATCTCAGACATTCCAACGAGTCTGTTCCTGTTTCATAAAACTTAGCCCTGGGTTAGACTTCCGTGAGGGATCTAAGGATACATATTGAAATGGGCTGGCTAGACTTGTTACCTGACTTCCACTATGACAATAAAGTGATACAATCCATACAAGACTTAGCTTATACTCTTTCATTTACTGCTTATCATTCTCATTTTCTTGCCTTCCATTCTTCTTCCGGTAACGTATACAGAAAAGAAATATCATGAAAGAAAATAACTTCGGTCTGAATGAGATGACAAAAATAATTTGTCAACGAATATTAAATTTTCGTACGCGACCCGAGCAGATGGAGTATTAAACAAAGTCGGACTGTATGTAAAAACAAGTTTTCAATTCAATTCCATGTGGTACAAAGCCCCCCCCCCCCCCCCCCCGCATGAACCATGGACCTTGCCTCAGCGATACAGATAGCCGTACCGTAGGTGCAACCACAATGGAGGGGTATCTGTTGAGAGGCCAGGAAAACGTGTGGTTCCTGAAGAGGGGCAGCTGCCTTTTCAGTAGTTGCAGAGGCAACAGTCTAGATAATTGACTGATCTGGCCTTGTAACACTAACCAAAACGGTCTTGCTGTGTTGACGAAGCAAGGGGAAACTACAGCCGAATTTTTTCCCGAGGGCATGCAGCTTCATTGTATGGTTAAACGATGATGGCGTTATACTCAGTAGGTACTGGGAGATGAAGAACAGGATAGAGTAGCATGGAGAGCTGCATCAAACCAGTCTCTGGACTGAACACCACAACAACAAATGGTACAAAGGAGATATTTTCCGGTTCGGTAAAACAGAGTGTCCTTATTTGTACAGTTTGTTTACGACGTCCCGACCAAGTTTCCAGAGGTCTGTGTGGAGCGGAGGGGCAAGCTCCGCCCACCGAAGCCCAACACACTGACAAACGCGGGCAGAGTGGTGATGCGCGGCGAACCAACTGTGCTTTCCTCATGCTGTGCTGGTACCACCCATGTGGTTACTGGTTCGGGACCGCACGTCACGAAAATCGCTTCGTAACGACTCTGGCTTATACATGTACTGCACTTTTAGACCACTATACTGTTTGCAAACGGCCGGACACAAAACATTCGTGGCCCGAATTCGACCGGCAGCTACTAGCTTCAGCCTGTCCAGAACTAGGGAACCCTCGTTCTGGACGTTGTAAATAAACAAAATGTTCTTTGCAATTCTTGTTACACGTAGAACTTTTGCAAGACTGGAATTCTGACAAACAACGAAGGAAACCTCAATTTCATAATACGGTGTCTGATACGTGTGAAGTGTTAGTTCTGCTTTGCATCAGTCTGTCTTGGATTCACTGAAATTACCGACAAGTTTTCGAGCAAAATGTGGTACTCCTCAAGCAAAGCAATTTCCAAGTATAAAGCAATACGCAGAAACTGTCTGATTGTACGAGGGTAATCCCAAAAGTAAGGTCTCCTATTTTTTTATAAGTACATAGACCTGTTTATTTCTACAATGGTTTACATCTGTTTGCAGCTTGAACATTTAGCTATTTTTCGACCAATCACCATTTCTGTCGATGTATTTTTCTAGACGCCGTGGCAGTTTTTGTATGCCCATGTCATACCAGCTCGCCGCCATGCTGTTTCTGGAATCAATTGCCACGGGTGACGAAACCTGGGCATACCACTTTACACCCGAGACCAAGCAACAATCACGCCAGTGGCAATCACGCCAATGGCGGCATCCTTCTTCGCCAAAGCCGCGGAAATTTAAACAAACACAGTCTGCCAGTAAAGTCATGACAACCGTGTTTTGGGATCGGAAAGGGGTAGTATTGGTCGACTTTATGCCCACTGGGACCACAATTAACGCTGACAGGTACAGTAGGAATCTGAAAAAACTCAAATGGGTAATTCAGAACCGGAGAAGAGGAATGTTGAGCAAGGGCGTACACATTCTCCATGACGACTCTCGCCCATACATCGCTCGACAAACCGTTGCTCTCATGGAACAGTTTCAGTGGAACATAATCACCCACCCACCCTATAGTCCTGACTTGGCGCCCAGTGACTATCACCTGTTCCCTAAGTTAAAAGAACAGTTGGCCGGAAAGCGATTCAGCTTCGATGACGAGGTGAAAGAAGAGGCTCATAAGTTTCTGAAGAGCATGGCGGCGAGCTAGTATGACATGGGCATACAAAAACTGCCACAGCATCTACAAAAATGCATCGATAGAAATTGTGATTATGTCGAAAAATAGCTAAATGTGCAAGCTGTAAACTGATGTAAACCATTGTAGAAATAAACAGGTCTATGTACTTATAAAAAAATAGGAGACCTTACTTTTGGGATTACCCTCGTAGTATGTATGCCACGGAAATCTCAGTTACAAGTAGTAGCATTAATATCCAGAGACCGGCTGGACAAGGTAACAAAGTCATAGTCTCACCTTGTAGCATGTCGTGTGCTAACTACCTTTTTGATTACGAGTCCATAAAAATAAAAAGCTGCACCATATACATATAGAATGAAGAACTGAAGCGCTCGCGCCTTAATTCTCTTTAAGTATACAATTAAAAATTGTGAACAACGAATCGTCTCGTCAAATTACAGAGTGCGAAAGAGACTCTACAGCATCTAAAGCTTGCTCTTAGGTCCACCCAGCTGCCCATCAAGAGAAAACATTAAATCAGGGGTCAGAATTTTCCTGCAAGGGCGGCGATTCGGATTGGCACCATCACAAAGCAGAGTGTTAGAGGATCTTCTCGATATACTTTCAGACTGTCAACGGCTGTACGGACTGATATGGACGACCATAAATCCGTCAAAGACGAAGTCTGCCAACGCTGCCAACCCGACACCACCACAATAGCTTGTTTCGTGATTTACGCTCTTTAGAGACGTGAACACTCTGGTTGTCAACGTCGACATAAATTCAGAATCGTTACAGAACAAAAGTCGGTTCTGTTTAGCGTGTGCCTCTATCTACTGCACTGTAGCGTTAAGTACAAGGTTGCAGTTTGACATCTTAAACAGACTTCTGTGAATTTTGAAGATAGAAGGGATTACATACACGCAGCATAAGGTTACTGAAACTTTTCAAGAAATTAGAATGCAGTTTCAAGGACAGAAGCACGTGAAAGGACGGCAGTAACTGAGAAGGCAGTCAGGCATGGTTGCAGCCCATTTCCCCCACGTTATTCAATCCGCACACTGAGCAAGCAGTAAAAGAAACCAAAGATAAATTTGGAAAAGGAGTATAAATTAAGCGAAAAGATATAAACACCTAAGGTACGCAGTCTTTGACAACGGAGTCGTTGGATGAAAAGTTCTCGGTAAAGTTGCCATGTGAAATTCAACTACAATACCACTCACGATGACTACTCCATCATCAGCGTCACGGACGTAGTCAGCGGAAGCTTGAGATTATGACCGAAGTTTAAGAGAAATGTTTACCCAACCCTGACGCTTGCTAATGACTTGCAATTCTGCCAGAGATGGCAAACGATTTGTGAGATCGGTTGAACTCACTTAATGAAACACTGCGAAGGTTAGGAAATCAATAAAGGAGACTGTCGCAGAAGGGCTGGTGGTCAGGAACTTCCCGACACCGCGTCTCCTCCCCTTGCCGGCCAAACATTGGCAGTTGCAATATGTATAAGAATTCCGTTAAGGTCGTCCTGAATTTCTGGCAGAGATGTCACTATCAGAACTAAGTCGCCAGGGTGTAAAAGGGTCGCTGATTTGGCTTCTGTTGACGCTCTGTGTCACTGCTCATGACCAGATTCTGCTAGCAGTGGGCTGGAAGCAGATCACTGACGGACCACAACTTCCACAACGAATTCTTCCCTGGCACCTGCACGGCTTACAACTATTGCCTTGATACTCTCGTATATGCCATTGATAGTACATATGTAGTACTAAGCGACATCTAGGCGCTCAGTCAGTAACCGCGCGACTCCTGCGGTTACAGGTTCGAATCCTGCCTCGGGCATCGATGTGTGTGATGTCCTTAGGTTAGTTAGGTTTAAGTAGTTCTAAGTTTTAGGGGACTTATGACCACAGATGTTGAGTCCCATAGTGCTCAGAGCCATTTGAACCATTTTTTACTAAGCGACACTCTGCTCGCGAAGAACCTGACATATAAGCTTTCTTGACGCTCGGTCGAAAGCTTTTTCGACGACGTTTGTTCGATATGATGTGTAGACACACAGCCCAGTCACATTAATGTAACCATCGCCTACGTTCAACGCTAATGGGCAATAACCACTCACGGGCGGAACCTGGTAGACTAGCAGTGGGGGGTATCTAAAGGCTGTCGGGTGGTATGGAAAAAACGGCGCAGTCATTGTCGTAATGCGGAAACGGAGCGATTTATCTGACGTTCAAATGGTTATGACCATTGGCTTTCGCGCAAAGGGTGGAAGCATTTCCGAAACTTTAAGTAAACGGTTGGCGTGCCGCCGAGATTAAAGTATACCGTGGATGGCAAAATAGCGCTATTCCAAAACCGGCGCCGAGGCGACTTTGGTGCAGTAGGCCTGTGTGACCGAGCCGTTCTAGGTGCTTCAGTCTGGAACCGCGCGACCGCTACAGTCACAGGTTCGAATACTGCCTTGAGCATGGATGTGTGTCATGTCCTAAGGTTAGTTAGATTTAAGTAGTTCTAGGTGCTAGGGGACTGATGACCTAAGATGTTAAGTCCCCTAGTGCTCAGAGGCATTTGAACCATTTTTGAGCAACTTTGGTGTACCGCGGGCCATAGATAGCAGTGATGAACGACGGCTGCGGAGACGTGTACCAGCCAACAGACGTATAACTGATGGTCAGCTGACCGCCCAGATGAACTAAGCGGCTACGAACGGTGCCTTCTTAACGACAGTTCAGCGAACGTTGTTGAGTAAGGATCTCCGCATCAGGCCTTTCTCATGCACCCTTATTGACTGCAGTTCATCGGCGACAACGGCTGGAATTTGTACGCCAACACGGCAACTGAAGGTCCACTGAGTGTTACGCTCTATCGGACCGATGGACGTTGGTGTGTAGTGCATGAAACGTCTGACCGCAATTGATCCAGACCGGAAGAGGGAGCGTTAAGGTTTGGGGAATGTTTTGGTTGAATATCCTGGGTGATATCGTCATTCTGCAAAGACACACTGATGAATACATCTATGCATTTATCCTTGGAAACCATGTCCACGTCTTTATGCAGTTTTTCTTCGACATGATGGCATCTACCAGCAGGACAATGGAACCTGTCATAGAGCTCATAGTGTACGTGCGTGGTTCGAAGAACAGCAGGACGAGTTTACTGTACTCCTCTGGCCACCAAACTCGCCGTATTTAAACCCAATCGAGCTGTGGTATCACCTCGATCGGGCTGTTCGCATCACGGATGCGAAACCGAGAAATAGCGCAGCTGGCCACGGTAATGGAATCGGCATGGTTCCATATGCTTCCGGAACCTCACTGACTCTCTTCCTCACCTATCGCAGCGCCCCGCGCTGCAAAATGTGGTTATTCAAGCTTGTGACTGGTGGTCACCTAATACGCAGCGAGTGTTTAAAATAAATTACGATATGAAGAAGGATCGTCTACTCGTTTTCAGCAGACGAAAAGGTCTGTGGCTGTTAGAGGTCTTGTGAACAGCATCCGGAGTTGGCTGTTAAGTTGTGCAAGGAATCCATCTCGGGGAGAGAAGGCCAGCAGGGGGCGAGCGTTTTCCCTCTGCGGGCGGTCGGACCTCGCATTGTCGCGGCCCCACGCCTTGGAATTTGGAAATGGCGAAGCGGCCACCCAGCGGCGGGTTGGGAGGCGGCCTGGAAAGTGTGCCCTACGCCCGCTGGCCACGCGCTTTCGCCGTGCGTGGGACGTCTGGCCGCGTCGCTCTGCCCCCGGCTGAGCGCAGCCATCGCCGGCGGCAGCTTTCTCGCGGGGCCCGGCGCGGCGGTGTCGTAACAAACGGCGGCCATTGTGGCTCTGTTACGGAGGGTCAGGGCCGCTGCCGACGCCATTCGTCCCGGTGACCCAGCGCCGGAGAAAGCGCCGCGCTTTGTCGGCGCGCCAGCCCGGGGCGAAAGTCCGCCCCCTGCCCCAATACCTATTCTAGCCACGCCATTGTCTCGCCTACCGGGCGACCGTTGTGTGTCCTCCAAAAGACGGATGACCACTGGGCTGCCTTCCAGTAACGTGCGACTGTCATACTCTAACTAATGAGGTGTAAACATTTTTTCCGATGAAGGCAGGCTTACTCCCTTTCAGGTGGCATAAATAAACACGGGTAAGTTAATTCTAAAAAGCTGTTGTAATACGTTCAAACTAAATCGACGTCAGGTTGTCGTGGTCTTCAGTCGGGAAACTGATCTGCTCCATCTCTCCCGTGTGTGCCTCATCGAGTCTACTTAACTACTGCAACGTACGAGGAGCAAAGTTCTACTCATCACTTTGAAAAAATAAACTGACGTAATCATTTTTTATTCGTTATCAGGTACAGGTATGAAGCTGTGCCACTGGACAGCAACAAGCCGCTAGCGTAGCCAGTTTTCCACCTCACTTTGCTACGGCCTCTCTAGTGACATGTTTTGTTACTGCCTTCCGCAGATAAGTACCTGCAAGTAATTACGGAACTCGGTGCTTTTGATGTGCTTAGTTCTTTAGAAGACAGAGGGGCGATACACGGAAAGGCCAGCCTCCACAGAGGCACAGCATAGTTATGGTTAGACGCCATATAGGCCGCACACTGCACGATTGTATCATGATTCCGCCTTATGTCATCAAATAATTCTGAACCGGTTGCCCATCCTCCATATGCGGGTATAAACAGACGCAGAGCTCAATTGGTTGGTTGGTTTGAGGGATTGAAGGGACCAGACTGCTACGGCCATCGGTCCCACAGCTCAATTCAGACGCACTGTATCAACAGTTATTTCGACGATATCAACACCGTACCTTAACACGTTCGGTACCCCGTCCCGTCTAATGTGTTCTATCGGCGCCGTCTAATCTACAGTACGTTTTGTTTACCGTGCGGGTCGGATTTGCCTCAGTCCGTGCCCGGGCACTCTGCACTGAACGTCAGTTGCGATTTAGCTGTTGGTTCATCTTACTACCATTCCGTGGTGAAACTTGTGCAGTTACGTGCATTCGTTTCCAATTTATCGTTATTTATGTATAAATTATTATTTTCAGCGTAACTACACACAAATATTATTTTTATACAAATGTCTTGAAACAGGCATAGACGTAAGAGATGTTGAAGGTAAATTTTGTTTGTTACAATGAAAATAATTATTTTACACATAAAGAACGATAAATTGAAAACAAATGCACTTACCTGTAGAAGTTTCGCAAGAGAACGGTAGAAAGAGAAACCAACAGCTAAACCGGAACCAACGTTCACTGCAGAGTGACTGGGCACGAACTGACGAAAATCCGAACCACACAGTAAACGAAACATAGACTAGACGGTGCCGACAGTCAGAAGGCGCCAGGCATGGCTTCGGCCTCCTGCCGCTCCCCGAGCTACCACGTCTTGGGAGGCGTGGGCACCGGACGTGTTAACATCTTCACACCGTGTGTATACACTTATCGTAGTTTGACTTTTCCTTCCCTGAAAATTAATAAACGGTTCTTATCAACTTGAGACCTGTACGACACGTCCGTGTAGAGTGCGTAGCTCCACATCGTGCTGCTACGTAGCATCGCACACAGCTTGCAGTGCCACTTACGATGTTTTGGAGCTACGACTCAACAGAATGACTGTCGGCCCCCGGTAGCAGAGTGGTCACCGCGACAGAATGTCAATCCTAATGGCCTGAGTTCGATTCCCACCTGGTTCGGAGATTTTCTACACTCAGGGACTGGGTGTTGTGTTGTCCTAATTATCATCATTTCATCCTCATCGACGCGCAGGTCGAAACACTTGCACCCGGTGAACGGTCTACACGACGGGAGGCCCTCGTCACACGGCATTTTATTTTAGCAGAATGACCGTCCACATCGGGGGCTCTGAAGGTATTTAGGAATAATACATTATTCTATACCCTACAGTTACTTTATTTGTTGATTTTAATAAGGGGGAATAAATCATATATTTAACTGATGTAAGTATTTACTAGAATTATTTATCACGTTGACTACAACAGACGTCAAAATTCGAAGTACACATATGTATACTTCAGGTTACAACCTCAAAGCTATTTGTGCCTTTCCTATATTAAGTGTAAGACTTATTTATTTATTTATTTTGAGTGAGAGAAAATTTCAGAATCATGCAATGTTTCGGTTATATGTAACTGGACTGTTAGGAAACAGCTTGTTATAACGTCAAAAATTAATTTGTGTTATTATTTCACTTATCAACGATGAATCATGCTAGAGGAGAGCGATTTCATTCGCTTTGTTATCCTCCAGTGTTGGAAGAGAACTACAAGGTACTTGCTTGTTAAGTGATAAATTACCAGAAAAAAATGGCCAGTTGGACTGTTTAATCATGTTACTGGATAAGCTACTATTGATTGTTGGGTTATGAATAAAAGATCTTGTACAAAGGAAAGAGTAACAAAATATGAGACATTAACCAATTTTAGAGTGAGTCCAGCTAATGAGCTGACAAACTCTTCTCACGTTAGAAGCTCCTCATGGCTCTCCACAGAAATATCGAGGTTCTGCATCTGATGGTAACACACCTAAGAGAAGAACTGTTGCAGCCAAGAAATCTAAGTCGATACGCTGATCAACTTTTCCAAAACGTAAAGTCGAAGAATGCCTCTACATCTCACTACACGGTTGCAGAATCGTGCGCAAGAAATGTAACACACGTTTGTGTGCACTTAAAATCAACTGCTTCTCATAATTCCATGAACAATAATCTTAATATGTGTAATTTTTTTCTGGTTACCTAAAACATTTCAGAAAATAAAAAATTAAAATATTGTGGTTTAAACTGTAACTACGTTTAACGACGACAAAACGAATGATGAAAACATTTTTCTTTACATACTTAATCACCAGTACTAAAGAGATTAAGACAGATCAGATTTATGTATACTTGGTGACCAGAAGAGCCCAATTGGACATCTGACAAACTATATTAGTCATCGTCGATTGGATTCATGACTGTACCGGTGCTCACTGATACATCGGTGCAAGTGAACTTTATACTACAATGCTTCGCAACCTATTCACGCTCAAGATACATAATGTGTACTTTCTTATAAATTATCGTATTTTGTTGCTAATCTGTTCCTAAACCTATTTGGCCCTGTTATGAGGCCGTATAGTTGCTGCGAGCACGCAGACTACGTCAAACACCAACCACGTCGATGGTACGAATGTTCTTCCTGCTACATTCTATGTCGACACCAAGTGTACGAGGGTAGTCTGAATAGCTTCCGACCTCAATAAAAGTTAGGGAATTTACGCAAAGTTAGGGAATTTACGCAAAGTTAGGGAATTTACGCATGCCTAATAGCGCACCCAGAAAAATTACAGCCATTTTGAACGCGCAGTTCTTGTTTGACAGTCGTTTTAGTGAGTCGATGTGCGTGTTTTTTGCAAAAGTGGACAAAATCGATTATCGAGCTGTCATTAGATTTTTGGTTTTGAAAGGCAGTATACCTAACCAAATTAAACACGAGTTGGACACTGTTTACGGGGGCTCTGCCCCATCATTTACCTCAGTGAAATTTTGGGCAGCTGAATTTAAACGTGTGTAGGCAGCCGCTTCTAGAATCCTCGTCTGCGGAGCAGCAAAGTATACACCCGGGCACGCTCTCCACGCTACGTGACGTCAGGACGGCTCGCCTCTCGCCACTGCTCCTGGACGCTGGCATCCGCCCGCTTTTTACGAGCCACACACCTGCGCCGTGACGCCTCTGTTCGATGAACTGAGCAGCTGTCACCGTGCAAGTACGTGCCCTCACTCTTCGTCACAAACTCGCAAACACCGACAAGACAAGCGTCTTGTACACAGCCGGTTTACGTCCCTCTCGGCAACGTAATACGTTTACAGGACCGAAATTTTTGATATTTCTTGTGTTGACTATGCTACATTTTTAACACAGCACTTTGCTACACGTCCCTATATGCCCCCAACCCCCCCCCCCCCCCCGGCCATTTCAACACCAACCTCGCCGTTCGGCGCCCATAAGATCCCAAACTACACACACACACACACACACACACACACACACACACACAAACACACACACACACACACACCGTTCAACACTCTCGGAACCAGCCGCACACATTTGTTGTGCACTTGGAAACGTCTAGTACTGACAACCAGTTCCATCACCCCTTCAAGTCCGGTGGCATAGGCAACCCTTTCGACACGCAGACTTCACATATGGCCAGCAAGCGCCGGTTTCGAAGCGTTGCCTATCTCGTCGGGGCGGGTATGAATCGGGGTATGGATGTAAAGAGACACTTTAATGACGTGTGCTGATGGTGACACAGGGCTGTTGCCAAACAGGGGATGGAGGAGCGGGGGGAGGTGTCACGGGCAATCTTTGACGTTTTATTCACGGGCGTCTAAATATCGCACCATCTGACACTCCCCCCCATCCCCATATTTCGTCCACGCGTTACTTGACGAGGAGCGAGAAAGGAGGGTTGAGAGAGTACCCTTCTTTCCTTCGGCTCATTTCCAAATTTCGTCGAATGGTTCTGAACAGTCCCTGGTAGTTACACTCAGCATGCGATCACACCACATCGCAAAAGGGGTGAGACCACCTTCAATAGGACTACACCCCGCGACGTCCTCGGAAAAGGGTTGAATCATCGGGGTAATGTCATCACCGAAAAAGGTAAGGACGCCGTTCGATTGCACGTCGCACTGCAAACTGTCGTTCTCGAGTGCGAAATTTGTGAAAATAATCGCCGCAGGTGAAGGGGTGGTATCATTCGGGCACTTTATGCCATCTCCTCAGGCCTTTTCTTAGCGATTCTGAGCACCGGTGTGTCAGAAATGTTTCCCTCGGCCATCCATAAAAAAAAGACGCTTGATTTCAACGCTGGGCGCCGTGATTCTGACCTCTGTCGGAGAGTAGTAAAGAAAGGGGTAACATGTGGGTAAGGAAGGTGTCACGACCTTCCCACGGTGTGATAGGTCCACTGTAGCGGTGGGCAGTATTGTGGTGGAATGTGTTGCCAATGTCACATTACTAACTCACGTTTCACCTTTTTGCAGTTATCGATACCTTGCTGTGACACAGGCCGGCAGGCCTTTTCACCTATACAGAGGAAGGTTATAGGTACCTTCGACCAAAATGGTACCTTCTGCGTCGAAATGGGAGAAAACAGTAGGGTTTTAAAAAAGCGCCTCTTTAATTTTGTTGCGCAGTATAGTTGAGGACGTAAGGCGCAAGTGCTGCTGTGAATGGAGATAATGGTACGCGAGAGGAATGTGTTGTGGGTCACATAAAACCATTCAGAAGACTGATGAAAAAAAAAAAATGCATTCAAGTCGTGGTCTCCACCCCCTCCTCCACCCCCTCAAACACACACAAACAAACGAACATACACACACTCTGTTCCTTGGATTCTCAGGCTGTCTTCTATCAACCTCTCGTTTTAGTCGAGCTGTGTCACAAAGCTTCTTCCTACACAATTCGATGCTGTAGCTCTTTATAGTTATCCGATCTACTCGTCTAATCTACAGCATTCTTTTGTAGCGCCACATTTCAAAACATCTAAATCTACAAAAACATTATACACGCATCTATAAAGTGAATGGTGAAGAGTACACTGCATCAGTATTATCGACTTTGTTTCCTGTTCAAAAAAATGGTTCAAATGGCTCTGAGCAGTATGGGACTTAACATCTTACGTCATTAGTCCCCTAGAACTTAGAACTACTTAAACCTAACCAACCTAAGGACATCATACAACACCCAGCCATCACGAGGCAGAGAAAATCCCTGACCCCGACGGGAATCGAACCCAGGAACCCGGGCGTGGGAAGCGAGAACGCTACCACACGACCACGAGATGCGGGCTTGTTTCCTGTTACGGTCTCGTATTGAAAAAGGGGGCCGGCCAGTGTGGCCGAGCGGTTCTAGGCGCTTTAGTCTGGAACCACGTGACCACTACGGTCGCAGGTTCGAATCCTGCCTCGGGCATGGATGTGTGTGATGTCTTTAGGTTAGATGGGTTTAAGTAGTTATAAGTTCTAGGGGACTGATGACCTCAGATGTTAAGTCCATAGTGCTCAGAGCCATTTGAATTTTGTTTTGAAAGAGGGAAAGATGACTGTATACCTCTGTACAAGCCCTAATCTGTCTAGTTTATTCTCATTATACATACGCCTACGCAAGAAATACGATAACGGCAGCAATCTTTTGACGTCTGCAGTAATCGTTTATTCTGCCGCCCAAATAAGAGAGCTCCAATACACTTTTTAGGTCCGATTTCTTAATCTAATTCTCTCGTCGCCACCTGACTTAATCTGTCCCTCTTTTAACCACACTACCCATTCCGTTCAATTGATCTCCCAAATTCTTTCCATCTCTGGCAGAATTACTAAGTTAGTAGCAAAGCTCGAAGTTTTTATTTCTCTTCCCTGAACATTAGTACCGTTTCCACATTTCTCTTTTGTTTCCATTACTACTTGCTTAATGTTTACATTTGATAACATCAGGTTGGGGAGGGGGATGGGTTTGAGAGAATAGGCTGACTCCCTTCTCTGTTGCTAGCTGTTGTTGGTGATCTGTTTCGGATGGAGAAGTTAAGCTCCCCCCCCCCCTCCCCCTCCTTAACGCTATTCGAGAGGAGTGGGCTATGTGTTGTCACCGGACTTCACACTCAACCTTCCCTCCATCCGCAACAAAACAAACCCAATATTACAGACGCCAATCACTTCCAAAGTCATCCACTCGACGCAGCTTCACGCTTAGACATTTCACAGCACGTTGGACACAGCAATGGCAAATCGCCTCAACTAGGACTTTGACGGTAGCGGCGACCCAAGCTCCCTGCCGGCATTTGCTCCTTCCTTGAGTATGGGATCACTTCGACCTTCTTCATCTACAAATCCAAAATTATATAGGGGTTGACTCCCAATCAGTCCTAGGATTTCTCGTATGACATGTTCCTTGTTTCACCTCTGGAATGATTTGCAAATGCGAAAAAAGACCAAGTTACTTGATGGCTGAGAACAGATGTGAAATTTTAGTCCGCCTGTAACCGCCTAGATAACTCAATTAAATTGTCGGGAGAGGGCAATGACATATCATACAAAACCATGCCTAACACAGTACTGTGGCTTAGCAGTCAACTTTCGAGTTGACGAAAATTTTACCTTTCAATTTTACCTTTTAACTTCCAAGTGAATATAGCTGAACGAAAGACCAGACTGGTCCTAGACGTCTGCTTCATTTACTCACACATGGACGCGCTAAGCTGTTCTCCGGAATCTAGTTAGTACTATTATATGATGCAATTGTGGTGTGAACAGCAGCATGGTAGAAACCGGATTTCAGCATAACTTTCCCGTTCCTCATTAAACTGTAGTGATACTCCCGTTGCTCTAAATGGTCAACATATCGGCAAAAAAAATTTAAAGCTCGAAGGCTAATACAAGTTTACCGACAAAAAATTAGTCACCCCCGAGGAAATTATTTAATAGGGTGTAACACCTCGCCTAGACTTGATAACCGCCTTTATTCGGTTAGGAAGTGAGTCGATAAGGTTATCAAGATTCGTCGCATCCTACTTAAGCCACTCCCTGAAGACCTGATCGCGCAGTTCCACCAAACTGTGGGATGCTGATTTCCCACACATCCCACAGATTTTCTATGATGTTCAAACCAGGTGATATCGTAGGGTGGAGCACTATTCAGAAAACAATACATTCTTCCAGCCCGCTGAACTCTGGTGTCCGTCGTCTTGAAAAATAAGGGTAACAGTAGCACACTCATAATGCAGATGTTGACTGAAAGGCAACACCTACTCATTCAGAATGTTTAAGTAAACAAGGTGCTTCATTTAGGGAACGCCTAAGAGAGAAGGCCCAATTCCTGGTAAGTAGAACACGACCCCCCACCCCCAATTCACAGACCCAGGCGCACTCTGGCTTGCACATAACAGTGCACATATTCAGGACGAAATGCTTCGTTCGGTCTTCGGCGCGGTCGACGGCGTGCATAATTTGAATATAGGCAACAACTTGATTCATCAGACCACATTACGTTCCACCAGTCAGCTACTGTCCACGTTCGAGAGTTTCTAGACCCTCTGAAGACGCACAGCTTTATGCGCCTGTGTGAGCAATGTCCTGCGATGTGACTGGTTCCAGATGTTCAGTGCGTGCAAGTCCCCTCGCAATTTTGTCTCACTAATAGGCTGTGATCCACCTTTGTTCACTGCCTGCAGCAAATTCCTTTGGAAGTGATCTTGATTCACAAGCTGACGAACGTGTCTCCCATCCGTCTCTGTCAGAATCTTTTTGTGACCACATTTCTGTCGTCATGTTCCGTGGCCACATTTGTTACACCACTGCTTGTACACAAGGTGAATAGACCACTGCGAAACACCACCAAATCCAGCAACTTCACACACCGTATGGCGATGGGCACGGCCGGACAGAATTGCAGCATTTTGCCACTCTGTCACGTCCTTAAATTTACTCACGTTTTCGTACAATGTCCGCTTGAAACACAAGCGTCTCACTGTCGCTTCTTCCTGATGTTCACGTAGAGTCAGTGGGCGCACGGTTGAGCACGCATCATCTTCACGATTCGTCCGTACGTGCACACTAGGATGACTAAGTTTTTGCTCGGTGAGCTTATGACATGTATACAAACGGTGAAGCATTAGAATATTTCACAGTCTAACATACGTTACTGGGATAATTCTGGAACGGACTGACCAGCTTTAAGTGCTCCATTAGCAACCCTGTCACTTATAGAAATCCCCACTCCACCAGATCTGGTATACCGAGGAGAGAAGATATATATCACTCCTCACGACGCGGTCCATCTATTACCTCCCAGCCCACACGTATCGCTACTTCCTGGAAATCATCTGCGACAGCCCCTTCTAGGAAGAGGACCGCAGTTCCACTGAAATGACGAAGCAGTTTTCTTGCCCGGCAAAATTCAGATACTATCGGCAAACGAAATGATTTTTTTCTATTAGGCAGAACAATCCTTAGTTCTTATTTCGAGTAGCGGTTCAACCATCAGCAACCGGTCAATTGATCGGCCTTTACAATGACAACTTTCACTAAAGAATACATCCCGTTTGATTACCTACTTTCGGCCACGCCTTTCCACAAAAACATCGACCTACCGCTGTGGAGTTTATAAACTGCAATCCCATTCTCGAAAATACCAGAAAAAACTTTAGCTTAATCTGAAATCTTCGTCTAACTACATCTGGTGTACATTTATCATTCTGTGCTGAAATTAGTACTTACCAAAGAAGTTCAAAGAGGCCAATATTGAAGTACACTCACCTAAAACAAAAAGACAGAAAAGGAATTAAGATTACATTAAATAAACTGGCCGTTCTACAAGACTATACAAGACAGAAAACATATTGTGCAGAATAATTAATGAGGTTATATTACATGTCTAGTACACAGGTTACATGAAATGGCCTTCAACGTTGTGGAACAACCGATATTCATTTACAGAGTAATATAACAGCTGCCATAAGAGAGCAATATACATAACACTCGGGAAAAACACAGTAGTAGTTACTACCAGTTGAGACAGTTGGAGAGTCCGATTTAAGTATCTTACAAATATTTTAAAAGAAAAATGTTATCTTCGCGAAAGAATGTTAAAAACAAATACTCGAGATATAGTCTTTATATCGTATATATCGCGTAAGGTTCGTCAAAAATAAATAAGAGATTGGTTGTCGCATGGAATCAAACAATAACTTTTCCTGGGATCAGGCGCCAAATAAATGAACAAATAACAGTGCGTAGTACCCTTCGCTAAATACTCCACAGCGTAATACATACATAAATGGAAATGTAGAATAAAACAACAATGGAAAGTAATGAATGAAGATGACACTGATGCATATAACTCATGATACTGAATGATCTCTTATGGGCAACAGTATTTGCCGAGATAAGAAACCCGATAAAATCTTGTTCCGCCGTGAAGATTTATCCGGACTGAGATCTGTATTATATTCTTAGCAGTTGGTAAAATCCTAAAAGCTTAGATCCTAACGTACCGACAATTTCGAGATATTTAGAGACATAATATTAACTTGGGCTGCGAAGAAGGAAAACAGCTGTATTTATAACGAAATATTTCGATAATTTCTAAACAGAGAAGACGGCACAGAAAAACAAGTGACACAAAAATCGAGAAGTAAACTTTTCTTCCTGTTTTTTATAGCTGCAGTAATACACGAAACAACTTATTGCTTGCTATAGAAGGAAAGTTGAAATACGAACCTTGCGTGTATGTCGAAAAGAAGCTTGAAAACAGCCCCTTCGTGGTCTAAATTTCAAAAGAAAATAGCGTTAAACTGAGTATAAAAAACAAAGTCCATTGCGCTGTCGTCGAACGTCACTTTGGCTGAAATACTCTCCAGTGTTTACACAATGCTGTTCCCGCAGTCTCCAGTGGTAAGTGCAAACTGACACAACATCCGCGCTAGATCGTTAATAATAAAGTAGCACACACATACTATGGTCGTGTGCGCAAAGCAGCCCTTGCTGAAGAGGTCAGCAGCATCGGCGACTGCCAAATGATAAATAAAATCACACGGGACTGCAATATCGAAATACTTGATGGGAAACGATCACAACCACGAAGGCCCACGGTATTACTTGCAACTGGAAATGAAGCTAAGTGAAATCTAAAAGCCGGCTGCGCTGGCTGAGCGGTTCTAGGTACTCAGTCCGGAACCGCGCTGCTGCTACGGTCGCAGGTTAGTTCTAAGTTCTAGGGGAGTGATGACCACAGAGGTTAAGTCCCATAGTGCTCAGAGCCATTTGAACCATTTGAAATCTAAGACAGATTTTGAAAATATCTCGTCAAGACTGAATTTTTGGGAAGAAAATTCTGGTTACGCAAGGCAGATGATTATTTTTGAGTTGCCCAGTCATGTTTAAGTATTTTTGTGGTATCTTCAGAGGGTTTTTGTTTATAATTCGGTCTCATACAAAATTATTTATGTATTTTATTGCTTCCTTTAGTCCTACTCTCTCTGTTTATATAACGCTTTTCGATATAATACATGTTTTGATTCAATACAGAGTTATGTCTCATCGTAGAAATAATAATAATAATAATAATACCAATTACAGAATTATTAACAATAATATGTTAAGTACATGTAAAAACATCAAGGTATATATATACACTCCTGGAAATGGAAAAAAGAACACATTGACACCGGTGTGTCAGACCCACCATACTTGCTCCGGACACTGCGAGAGGGCTGTACAAGCAATGATCACACGCACGCCACAGCGGACACACCAGGAACCGCGGTGTTGGCCGTCGAATGGCGCTAGCTGCGCAGCATTTGTGCACCGCCGCCGTCAGTGTCAGCCAGTTTGCCGTGGCATACGGAGCTCCATCGCAGTCTTTAACACTGGTAGCATGCCGCGACAGCGTGGACGTGAACCGTATGTGCAGTTGACGGACTTTGAGCGAGGGCGTGTAGTGGGCATGCGGGAGGCCGGGTGGACGTACCGCCGAATTGCTCAACACGTGGGGCGTGAGGTCTCCACAGTACATCGATGTTGTCGCCAGTGGTCGGCGGAAGGTGCACGTGCCCGTCGACCTGGGACCGGACCGCAGCGATGCACGGATGCACGCCAAGACCGTAGGATCCTACGCAGTGCCGTAGGGGACCGCACCGCCACTTCCCAGCAAATTAGGGACACTGTTGCTCCTGGGGTATCGGCGAGAACCATTCGCAACCGTCTCCATGAAGCTGGGCTACGGTCCCGCACACCGTTAGGCCGTCTTCCGCTCACGCCCCAACATCGTACAGCCCGCCTCCAGTGGTGTCGCGACAGGCGTGAATGGAGGGACGAATGGAGACGTGTCGTCTTCAGCGATGAGAGTCGCTTCTGCCTTGGTGCCAATGATGGTCGTATGCGTGTTCGGCGCCGTGCAGGTGAGCGCCACAATCAGGACTGCATACGACCGGGGCACACAGGGCCAACACCCGGCATCATGGTGTGGGGAGCGATCTCCTACACTGGCCATACACCTCTGCTGATCGTCGAGGGGACACTGAATAGTGCACGGTACATCCAAACCGTCATCGAACCCATCGTTCTACCATTCCAAGACCGGCAAGGGAACTTGCTGTTCCAACAGAACAATGCACGTCTGCATGTATCCCGTGCCACCCAACGTGCTCTAGAAGGTGTAAGTCAACTACCCTGGCCAGCAAGACCTCCGGATCTGTCCCCCATTGAGCATGTTTGGGACTGGATGAAGCGTCGTCTCACGCGGTCTGCACGTCTAGCACGAACGCTGGTCCGACTGAGGCGCCAGGTGGAAATGGCATGGCAAGCCGTTCCACAGGACTACATCCAGCATCTCTACGATCGTCTCCATGGGAGAATAGCAGCCTGCATTGCTGCGAAAGGTGGATATACACTGTACTAGTGCCGACAGTGTCTATGTGCCTGTGGTTCTGTCAGTGTGATCATGTGATGTATCTGACCCCAGGAATGCGTCAATAAAGTTTTCCCTTCCTGGGACAATGAATTCACGGTGTTCTTATTTCAATTTTCAGGAGTATATATATATTCGTAAATATATTATAAACCAGTAACAGTATTAGACGCTAAATGCATATATATTGACTAAAAGAAGAGAAACGAAGTTTAAGAAGAAGAATGAATACTAGTCATATAATATTTGATAGTAAAAGCTACTTTATACTAAGTTATAAATAAGACCGCTATAGTCACAGAGTGAGTATTATCGCCATATGACGACATGAGTGCACTTGTATATAAATGTGTATATGCAATGGAATGGCTTCAGAGTGTGTATCCTTTTGTCTCTGCCGGAATAATTACTTTTTTTTTTTACTTTTATCTGGGCTTTAAAATTAGTCTTTTATAGCAGGGGTAAAATTTAGGGAGCGACAGGCTATTTGCAATTTGTACAGAAACCAGATGGCAGTTATAAGAGTCGAGGGACATGAAAGGGAAACAGTGGTTGGGAAGGGAGTAGGACAGGGTTGTAGTCTCTCCCCGATGTTATTCAATCTGTATATTGAGCAAGCAGTAAAGGAAACAAAAGAAAAGTTTGGAGTAGGTATTAAAATCCATGGAGAAGAAATAAAAACTTTGAGGTTCGCCGATGACATCGTAATTCTGTCAGAGACAGCAAAGGGCTTGGAAGAGTAGTTGAACGGAATGGATAGTGTCTTGAAAGGAGGATATAGGATGAACATCAACAAGAGCAAAACGAGGATAATGGAATGTAGTCGAATTAAGTCGGGTGATGCTGAGGGAATTAGATTAGGAAATGAGACACTTAAAGTAGTAAAGGAGTTTTGCTATTTGAGGAGCAAAATAACTACATCACTATGTGCTTAAGTACTACGCCAAGTTTTCCGCTAAGAATGAACGCTGTCATGAGAAATACTGATTTATCACTTACCATCGTAACAGGGAATCTTATCGTTGTAAAGCAGGGGTGCCAGACGGTGGCCCATTGTTCTGATGGCGACCTGCCCCTCGCCGTTTGCTTTTGTAATTTATTAAATTTACCTTTCATTTCTTTGTCGGAAAGGAAAAGGCGGGTCCTTGTAGTAATTCTTTTGAGCAATGCCAGTCTGGCTTGCATTGGTACGGGGGAACTCCAATTGGGAATAATAATTTGTCTCATGGCACCTTATTTTTTAGCTTGCACATATGTGCAACAATGCAGTCGCCGCAATGAGCCTAACGTGGGCCTGCAGCGAGCGACATTGTTTAGTCGTTAGTAGTTCGTATACTCTACGGCACACATCTTGTCTCAGTGTGCTTCATCAGCCTATTCATTACTGCACTGAACTTCTTGAAACTAGGATCCACACCAATTACATGCACCTCTGTGAATGTCTACAGGTTCACAGAAATACATAAATATATACATTATTTTATTTATTTGTATGTTTTTATACTGTCGACCCTTACGTTATCACAGTGATGGGTTTGCGGGCCGCAATACCAGCAAATCTGCACACGCCTGATGTACAGCAATACCATTTCAGTATACTGCGCGTATGCGGTTCGGTGAGGTAAGCGAAGTCATGTATGGTAGGATGGTCAATACTGCTGACTAACATGGCACATTGCAAGTGCATTTGCTCTTTCTAATCCTAATAAAACCCTACCCAATTCTCTTCCTCTTTTGAACTCATCATTTCGCTTTGTTGCAGTCAACAGGCCATTGAAGAATTCTCATAGACAGCAATAAATGTACACTGAAGAGCCAAAGGAACTGGTACACCTGCGTAATATCGTGCAAGCTCCCCGCGTGCACGCAGAATTCCCGCAAAACGATGTGGCAAGCGCTAATGTCTGAAGTAGTGCTGGAAGGAACTGACACCATGAATCCCGCAGGGCTGTCCACAAATCGGTAAGCGAACGAGGCGGTGAAGATCTCTTCTGAACAGCACGTTGCAAGGCATCCCAGATATGCTCAATAATGTTCATGTCTGGGGAGTTTGGTGGCCTGAAGAAGAGTTTAAACTCAGAATAGTGTTCCTGCAGCCACTCTGTTGCAATTCTGGCGGTTTGGGGTGTCGCATTGTCCTCTTCGAACTGCCGATATCCGTCGGAATGCACAATTGACATGAATGGATGCAAGTGATCAGACAGGACGCTTACATACGTATCACCTGTCAGAGTCATATCTAGACGTATAAGTGGTCTTATATTACTCCAACTGCACACGCCGCACATCTTTAAAGAGTCTCCACCAGCTTGAACAATCGCTGCTGACATGCAGGGTCCATGGATTCATGAGGTTGTTTCCATATTCGTACACGTCCATCCACTCGATTCAATTCGAAACGAAACTCGTCCGGCCAGGCAACTTGTTTCCAGTCATCAACTGTCCAATGCGGTGTTGAGGGACCCAAGCGCGGCGTAAAGCTTTGTGTCGTGTTGTCATCAAGGGTGCAAGAGTGGGCCTTCGGCTCCGAAAGCCCATATCGATGATGTTTCGTTGAATGGTTCACACGCTGACCCTTGTCGATGGCCCAGCACTGAAATCTAATGCAATTTGCTGAAGGGTTGCCCTACTGTCACGTTGAACGATTCTCTTCGGTCTCCCTTGGTCCCGTTCTTGCAGGATCTTTTGGCGGCCGCAGCGATGGCGGAGCTTTGATGTTTTACGGGATTCCTGATACTCACGGTACACTTGTGAAATGATCGTAGGGAGAGTTCCCACTTTATCGCTACCTCGGAGATGCTGTATCCCATCGCTCGTACGCCGACTATAAGACCATGTTCAAAGTTACTTAAACCTTGAAAACCAGCCATTTTAGCGGCAGTAACCGATCTAACAGCTGCTCCAGACAGCGGTTGTCTTATATAGGTGTTGCCGACGGCACCAGAGAAGCAGGCCTTTCTTCCTCAACTGTCATAACCTGAGAAAGTAATGTTGCTTGCTGGGCTCTAAAGCGAAGTCGGCGTCCTAACTCTTTTCGAAGGTATAACCTTGGTTCAGGTCGGGATTAAGGTTATATCAGTGCTTTTTAGAAGTGTTGTCTAAAAAGCATTGCCTCACAGATGCTGCTTTATGACTAGGTGCACTGATACGATGATTTAAGCAAACATCGTCTCTGAACTGTTGCTCCACTGGACAGATTACACAATGCTGTAAAACGCATTGAGCGTTTTCCTAAGCGTAACAAAGGGTTCACAACCTCACGACAAAAACTTCTCCACACCGTAAAACCACGTCCTCCGTACTTCAATGTTGGCACAAACATGAAGGCAGGTACCGTTGTCCGTTGTCCAGTCATTCGCCGAGACTGAACTCCATCCATTGGACTGTCACTGGATATAGCGTAATTCGTCACTCCAAATCTTTGACTGTGCAGGTGCATCGCTTTTGACACTTCCTCAAGTGTCGCATAGTACTGGCTACAGAAATGTTTTGGTTACGGGGAGCTGGTCGAACATGGTACCTCAATCTTTTTAACTACCCACTCACAATCAGTATGCTAGCTGGACTACTGATAGAACTCTGGAACTCTCCAGTGGTTTCTTCCGCTGATCCCAAATGAATTTTTACAACAACCGTCTGGAGTTATCGATGGTCCCCGCCCGTCAGTATACAGGTCTGCTAGGTCTTGGTTTATCTGTGGTCGTTCTTTCGCATTTCCACTTCACAATCACATCACCAACAGTCGACTGGGCCAGTTTTACAAGGACTGAAACTTCAAAAAATGGTGCAAATGCCTCTGAGCACTATGGGACTTAACATCTATGGTCATCAGTCCACTAGAACTTAGAACTACTTAAACCTAACTAACCTAAGGACATCACACAACACCCAGCCATCACGAGGCAGAGAAAATCCCTGACCCCGTCGGGAATCGAACCCGGGAAGCCGAGCGTGGGAAGCGAGAACGCCACCGCACGACCACGAGATGCGGGCTGGCTGAAACTTCCCTTATGGATTTGTTACTCAGGTGTCATCCAATGTCTTGTCCACGTTCCAACTCACTGAGCTCTACTGACCGACTCTTCTGGTGTTCCTGCTTCTCTACTCACAGTACTCTCTGCCTCCTTTTATACTGGCGGGTCCACCTCTCGCGAAATCTACTGGTCAATTTCGCACTGCATACGGGTGTCCGGATACTCTCGAATAGACAGTGTATGTGTTTTGTTTACTAAAGTAAGTGTTGGTCATTGTAATTGTAGAATATATAGGAGACTGGCAGAGCGGATAATGTCCAAAGCAACAACACTGTAGGAAGAGCTTTAGCCGTTCACAGAGACAGCTATCGTTTCGGACATCTAAAGCTCTTGGCACGTGAATGCTAGGTCGACGGTGACAAGGGCGGGACAAGGCTTTGACAAAGAGCGCAGTGGAAGGAGAACAGTTAGCGTTCTCCGGAAGACGGCCGCGTCAAATGAGACCAGGAAGCGTGCAGCAATGCGAAAGGTGGCGTGACTCGACAGAAGCGTAGGGGGGCAGCGCGCGACCTTTGGACCCGCTCCGTAGCACCGCCACTGGCCGTTACTCCGCGGGGCTTAGCAGCCCCGCCCCTGTTTATTCACGGGGTACGACGCCACGATTCCCAGGCTCTGCTCTTCCGGACGACGTCAGTGTCAACAGCGAACTGCGCCGCGCCGCCTCCTTAATACATGCGCCGTGGCGTCCGCGAGGCGGAGCGTCGCAGGCCGACGAACTCCTGGGAAAAAGAGGGACTGCGCCGGAAAGCCCGAATTAACATTCCTTGGCGAAAGTCAAACAAGGCTCCTTACGTTCAGTCGCAGGCTCGCTAAAAGTAATTAAAAACCCGATGGTGGATAAAACGAAGATTATTCCCTGCTAATTTTCTGCGGCCTATCAATGGAATGTCCAGTTTGTGTTTATACAGTACTTGCGGCGCAGGCGTACTGTACCTGTTGCTGTGCTCATCGCTTGTTTAATCTACTTTCCTCTTACATCACTTCTGCCACAATTCACTCCGCCGTTCAGTTGCATAGGCGAGTGTCCAACGACTGTATGTCGATACCCTCTGAATTTTGCTGGCACCATAATCACAAAGTTCATTTTGTCGACAACTGACACGCTGAGATCGCGGCTTTGTACAAAATACACGTTGATTTTCGCAAGGAAGAAAACATGAACCAGGCAATATTGATAATGATGTTTATTAACATTAATAGCGCTTTTACCTGTTTCGAACCGACAGGTTCATCTTTAGGGGCTGTCCACGTCTACACACACATTTGTTGATGTTTATATTAGTTTTCGGTTCTTTATTCCCTCTAGTGAAGCTTCCTTGGGGTTGTGGTGCCCTGCTGCAAAAATCCAAGTTAGAAACGACCTGTGTAAGTAGGCTATAATTTTCTAACCAACTGGTTCCTACATTTCTTTATTTTTAATTATCGCTCATTGAATGTAAATTGCATATAATGAAACTTTTATACTGCATAAATTTTCTACTGTCACATCAATGTACATATTTTAATACCTATCAGCTAGAGATTCTTTGGCGCTATTACATACATCAAAAATGTTTTGCATCACCCCGGTACCCAGAACTCCTGAAGATAGACGTTGACTGTCGACATCGTATCACAGACACAGTCCCTTTGACTGTTCAGAAATCTCACTAAACCTGCCAAAACTTGCAAACAACCATGCATGAACAGCCCCTATCAGACGGAGGGGGTACCATCATGAGAATGGAGGTACATGGCTCGTCTTGTCTGTATTTCAAATATGCCTAGACGGTCAATACCGCGGTTCGATTGCGTCCGCATTGTTACTTTTTGCCAGAAGGGCTCTCAACAAGTGAAGTGCCTAGGCATCTCGGAGTGAACAAAAGCGATATTGTTCGGACATGGAGGAGATGACATGCCTCGCTCACGCCGCCCAAGGGCTATTACTGCAGTGGATGACCGCTACCTTCGTATTATGGCTCGGAGGAGCCCTGAGAGCAACGCCACCATGTTGAATAATGCTTTTCGTGCAGCCACAGGACGTCGTGTCACGATTCAAACTGTGCGCAATAGGCTGCATGACGCACAACTTCACTGCCGACGTCCATGATGAGGTTCATCTTTGCAACCACGACACCATGCACCGCAGTACAGATGGGCCCAACAACATGCCGAATGGACCGCTCAGGATTGGTATCACGTTCTCTTCACCGATGGGTGTCGCAAATGCCTTCAACCAGACAATCATCGGAGACGTGTTTGGAGGCAACCCTGTCAGGCTGGACGCCTTAGACACACTGTCCAGCGAGTGAAGCAAATAGGAGGTTCCCTACTGCTTCCGGGTGGCATTATGTGGGGCCGACGTTCGCCGTTGGTGTTCATGGAAGGCGCCATAACGGCTGTACGATACGTGAATGCCGACCGATAGTGCTACCATATCGGCAGTATATTGGCAAGGCATTCGTCCTCATGGACGACAATTCGCGCCCTCATCGTGCACATGTTGTGAATGATTTCCTTCAGGATAACGATATCGCTCGACTAGAGTGGCCAGCATGTTCTCCAGACATGAACTCTATCGAACATCCCTGGGATAGATTAAAAAGGGCTGTTTACGGACGACGTGACCCACCAGCCACCTTGAGGGATCTACACCTAATCGCCGTTGAGGAGGGGAACAATCTGGACCAACAGTGCCTTGATGAACTTGTCGATACTATGCCATGACGAATACAAGCGTGCATCAAAGCAAGAGGACGTGCTACTGGGCATTAGAGATACCAGTGTGTACAGCAAACTGGACCACCACTTCTGAAGGTCTCACTCTATGGTGGTACAACATGCAATGAGTGGTTTACATGAGCAATAAAAAGGACGGAAATGATGTTTATGTTGATCTCTATTCCAATTATCTGTACAGGTTCCGGAACTCTCGGAACCGAAGTGAAGCTAAACTTTTTTTGATGTCTGTATATTTGTGATATCCCCATCATTATATACTTTTTCCCATGCTGCAAAACCTTCTTGATGTGTTTGTGTGGTGTTTTACACTGTGTGATTCAATATACACCAAATAAAAGCTTTATGTAATATTCGGTACTCCGGTAACAAAAAATGGTTCAAATGGCTCTGAGCACTATGGGACTTAACATCTATGGTCATCAGTCCCCTAGAACTTAGAATTACTGTTTTTTTTTTTTTTTTACAAGTGCTCTACCAACCTTTTTTTTTTATTGTCTCTTATCTCTTATTATAAAGTTTTTCTTTTTTTTTTAATAGAGAGGGAATTATAGGAATTAAAGAAAACGCCCTCCTGGCAGAACAGACAAAGCAGCATCCGCGTCCCGCCAACTTGTGGGTAGACGCACACCGAATCCCAAGGCAGTCAGGCATGTTCCAGGCACGTCTTCACGAAGAATATTGCATTTTCCGGTACATGGGACTGAGTCCTGGTATTACACACTCTCATTGAAGTCATCTTCTCATACCTGGGACACCCCAGCTGCAGGGGGGATCGAAGAAGGCACTACCCAAAAAGTTGGCATAGTACTGACGGTATCGCGGATGGTGCATGAGAAAAGTAAAGCGATCTTGCAGGAATGTCCAAAAATCAAGAACACTCTTATCACCTTCATGGAACAAATAAGAGATCGAGAGACCTTTTATCCAGATCACAGCGTTGGTCTTCGTACTTGGGAAGTATGTCTCATCTGGGAACAGAAGAGATTTCGGTGTAATGGCATGGGGAGCCGTACGTAGAAGAAAGGCAAGCATCTTCTGAATCAGCTGCCACACCTCTGCAGAAGATCCACACATCAGTCGATGTTCGTCCGTATCAAGCGTTTGACAGCGAGGACACAGCGGCGAATCCGTCATTTTTATGGCATGTAGACGAAGTTGTGTCATGTATTTTCCATTAACGACCAAATACCAGGTCGCACGTGCGCTCGTGTCTAGGTATATATGGTGTACAGAACGCCATACCACGGGCCATGCGATCGTAGGATATCGCCTTTCCACAACATTCCGAGTGTGATTTCTCATCATGATTCGGTAAACATCACGTGCCATAGGGGGTCTGGTACTAGGCAAGTCGGCATGGACATAACTGTATTCGATGAAAAAGGTCCGGATATGTGAGAGAGGGGAAGAAATATGGGCTACTGCAACGGGTGCCACTCGAGAGGGAGGGGCCACTTCATCAATCAGGCTTCCCGATAATCCGTTTCGGCGGCGGATCCACGATTTAACCATCGTACTTACATAAAGGGCAGCTGCTCTCGCTCGGACGTTGACAAGGCCGAGGCCGCCATCTCGAGGAGGAAGTGTCAGCGTATCGTAGCGGACTTTGAAGATAAGACCCGCGCTAACAAAGTAGCCGAACGCCGCCTGAAGTCTGTGTGCCATTGCCTTTGGCATCGGTAAAATCTGTGCTAAATGGGGTAGTCGCGAGACTAGATGAGTGTTAACAAAATCCACCCTTTGTAACATGTCCAATGCTCTCAGGAGGTTGCCACGAACGTTCGTGCGGATAGCTTGAAGCAGGAGTTTGTAGTTAAATGAGATCGTGCGCTGTATATCACGCGTGAAGGTGATCCCCAAACATTTGAGCTTGTCCACTAATGGCAATGGTGCCACACTCTCAGCTGGAAGGCCTCTACCGACGGACATAGCACTAGATTTCGTCAGGTTCACACGGCTGCCCGCAGCAGCCCCGTACTGGTTGATCCACGCCAGTGCCTCTCGCACTTCATCCTCCGATAGAACCAAGAACACCAAGTCATCTGCATAGGCGCGGCAGATGAAAGAAGTCCCCCTCATTGTTATGCCTGTCAACCGGCTCCTCAAACCGTGTAATAGTGGCTCAAGGGCAATGGCGAAAAGCAGCATCGACAGCGGACATCCTTGACGGACCGACCGCATGACGTTAATAGGGCCCGCCACACGGCCATTGACCAGCACCCGCGACGTGGCACCTCGGAGAAGCCGCAAGACGAGGTGTATAAACCTGTGGGGAAAGGCCATCCGTCGGAGTACGTTTTCGAGAAAGTCATGACTCACTCTATCAAAGGCGTGGTCGAAGTCCACTGTCACTAAGGCACCACGACTGCGACAGGTCATAGTCAGGGCTATAACGTCACGGTAATCGCTGAGTGCCGTCTGAATGTTACTATCACCTCCAAAGCACGTTTGATCCAGAGAGATAACTTGAGGGACGACGCGCCAAATGCGAGCGCCAAGAATCCGGGTAAAAATCTTGAAGTCACAATTTAACATGGTCAGCGGCCGATAATGTTCCACTCCTCGACCTCCCGATGGCTTGGGGACCGGGATAAGCAAGCCTTCTACGAATTCGGGTGGGAGAGGAAAGTCAGGGTTCATCAGTTCTTCATACATCGCAGTCCAGCGTGGGCCCATGATGTCATGAAATGTGTGGTAAAACTCCAGCGGGAACCCATCTGGACCTGGGGCTTTGTTTGCCGCACCCTTATGAAGAGCATCGGCGACGTCATCAGCCGTAATTGTCGCCGTGAGAATCTCCGCAGCAGACTCGTCCAGGGTATCTGTCAAGGAACGGAGGACATCAGACATTACCGCCACGTTCCGGTCCTCTGCTGCATAGAACTCGTTGTAGTGATCCACAAAGGCTCTTACGATGTCATTCTGGGACGTCAATCGACGACCATCTGGCATGTCGAGGGCGTTGATCAACTTTCTACGACACCGCTGCTTCTCTCGGATAACATGATGCATGGACGGGAGCTCTCCTGGTACACATTCGTGACATCTTGCGCGTACTACTGTGCCTTCAAGGCGGTGACGCATAAGTGAAATTATCTTCGCCTTAATACGTTGAATTTCAACCTGTCGTTGAACTGAGGGGGCAAGGTTTGAGAGTTCCCGGAGAATTGTGAAATAGTATTCCATGGTATGTCGGTGCCATAACATTTTATCGCGACCGTAATTCATCATAGAACGACGTAAAGCAGGCTTGGCGCAGTCGATCCACCACCGAAGTGTTGAAGGATACGCTGGAAGGCGTCTCACACAGTTGTTCCACGTCGTCTCTACGACCTGCCTACATTCCGGATCCTTGAGATGGGCCACATTCAGCTTCCACAGGCCTCGACCGCGCCACACCTTCTGCCTCTGGAGCGAAACAGTGCAAATGTAGGCGATATGGTCGGAAAAGGCGGTAGGCCATAACTCAGCGTCAAGCGTGGCAGTTACGAGTCCTAGGGACACGTAGACACGGTCAAGACGACTTGCTGAATGGCTGGTGACGTACGTATACCCAGGCCGATCGCCATGCACGCGGTCCCAAGTATCGGTGAGTTTCAGTTCATGCACAAGCAGCTTGAGTTCCTGGCATGTGGTGAAATGGGGATGTTGGTCCTTTTGGGATAACACACAATTGAAGTCGCCGCCAAGAACAATATGGCCGTAGCGTCCGACAAACAAAGGAGCGATCTGTTCTGAATAGAATCGCGATCGCTCCCGTCGCTTGGCCGTGCCCGAGGGAGCGTAAACATTGATGACTCGAACACCGTGGAAAGTCACAGCAAGACCCCTAGCCGATGGTAGGTAAATCACGTCATCTACATCAATGCCTTCCTTTAAAAGAATAGCTGTCCCACTGCCACCGTCGGCACACGGCGTGAGGTAGGAAACATAGCCATAGACATTAGGAAACGTCGCCAGGCGAACTTCCTGCAAAAGGGCAACATCTAGGTCCGACGCCCTCAACATATCACGGAGCAATTGTAGTTTGACAGGGGTGCCAATGGTGTTGACATTGATGGAGCCAATCCTGTAAGCTTGTCGTAGAATTGGGACTACAGGGACGCTCATGGAGGCACGAAGAGCAGCAGAGAACAAGAATGTTGTCCCAGTAGGCTGCACATCCCCATCCTGTAACCCTGTCGATTAGGAGTCGTGGGCTGGAGCAGCGGCATTCGCGGCTGTCTCACTAGTTGGTGTTTCGTCGGCTACATCGTCAGACCACGCAAGGGTGCGTGGATGGTGTGCGTCCAGTGGAGTACCAGCAGAGTCCGAAGGCAGTGTCACGTCGGTGGTGGAAGAGTTGTCCTGGCTCAGCTGTTGTTCAACGTCCATAGGTACAGCGCCTGGTGCATGCAAGGATGGTTGTACGTCCGACGGAGTGCAAGTTGGTGCTTCCACCACGGATTCGTCCTTCGGGGGAACAACTTGATAATTTTGATCTTCATCGTCTTGAGACTGCGTCCTGCAGGTGTCAGACGGGGCGATCCGCCGTTTCCGACGTCTCTTCGGCGACCGTTGCTTGCGCACGTGATCTTCAGTGTCCGAAGACGCCTGGGGATCCGGATGTTCAGGCACAAAAGCATCGGTAGGCACAATCATGGAGTCAAGGGCCATCCCCTGTCCTTGAGATTGCTCACCACTGCACACGTCGGGAGGAGGAGGCAAAGGCGTCGGTCCGTCCGCAACAGCCTGAGGCAGTACCGGAGACGACGATGTACCAGTAGTAGGAGCCAGTGGTGTTCGCGGTCGGGGGTCGCTATGGAGAGCTTAAACCTAACTAACCTAAGGACAACACACAACACCCAGCCATCACGAGGCAGAGAAAATCCCTGACCCCGCCGGGAATCGAACCCGGGAACTCGGGCGCGGAAAGCGAGAACGCTACCGCACGACCACGAGATGCGGGCGCTCCGGTAACACAAGCATATCCAATTGTAGCATAATGACGCTGGTTTTCGACGTAAGTAAACTAGACACTGCAACTTTCATGATTCGTTTGCACTGTCTTCAAATGTTATTAGGAATAATTATGCTGAAACAGTTCGTTTCTAACAACGTTTTTTTCTTTACGGCACCACCACCCCATGGAACTTTCATCGCAAGGGAAATAGAGAGTCGAAAACTGACGTAAACATCAACAAAATGTGTATCTAGACGTGAACAGTCGTATGAAGATGAAACTGTCGGTTCTAAACTGGTAACGGCGCTATTTGTGTAAACAAATATCATTATCAATTGTGGCTGGTTGCCGTTTTTTATTTTTTTATTTCTTTTTCAAGAAACAACGTGTAATCGCAATCATAACTGAACCTTCACTATTTGTTTTAATTATTTAAAAAAATCTAAGATGAAATCGGTACCAAACATAGGCCTTAATTTCAGAAAGAAATTTCTGATACTGGAGTTCGAACACAGCATTGCAGCGTTGTGAGTCATAGGCAGTGGAATAACAAGAGAAGAAGTGAATCAAAGCATGTGAGATATGGTGCTACAGAATGGTGCTGAAAATCAGTTAGACCGATAAGATTAGAAGAGAGGAACTTCTCCGCAGAATCCGAGAGGAGAGAAAGGGACAACATGATACCATATGCGTTACATCAT
Source organism: Schistocerca gregaria (assembly GCF_023897955.1). Classification (NCBI taxonomy): domain Eukaryota; kingdom Metazoa; phylum Arthropoda; class Insecta; order Orthoptera; family Acrididae; genus Schistocerca; species Schistocerca gregaria. The sequence goes on from NC_064922.1 coordinate 741,589,573, forward strand.
CAGACATTAACTTCCACAGTACTAGAGGGAGCCGTAGATGGTAAAAACTGCAGGGGAAGGTATAGAGTGGAATGCAGCCCACAAATACTGGAGAACGACTGGTGCAAATACTACTCGCGAAGGAGAGGAATTCGTGGCGGCCCGCATCAAATCAGTTCCAAGTATGATGATAAATTATAGACCATGTAACTATGTATCAATTGAAATTAATACAGAAAACTGCAACCAGTTTCTTTTGAAATATTCTTTCCCTTCCTTGAACTAATTTCCTAGTCTTTTCAGGCTCGTCTTGCCGAAGCATAAAAAGTCACATTTTTAGATGTATAATGTGATGCTAGGAACTGGCTTGTGGTAGTATCCAACACTGCGTAACATAAGCTGACTTCTGTATGGCCAATATGAGGATGGTCTGAGAAATCTCCAAACCTAGTGTAAGGAAATCAATATTGCAAAAGCTACTGGCCGCAATTATTTGTACTTACATTAAAATTATAATATTTATTTATAACAGTGACTGAAGAAACAGGCGTTGGCGACGATCTTGCAGCTATGCTTAATTCGTGTAATTTACTTGTTATTGCAGAATCTTTTTGACTTTGCTATGTATGAAGACATTACCTACAGGCAACACATGAAAATTTGAGGCGGACCGGGACTCGAAGCCGGATATCCCGGTTGCCATGACCTGTCGCTTTAACTACTTTACCTTTATTTCCTACTTTACGCGAGCGGTGTCCTTAAACGCTTTTGCTATTTTTTAATTTTTATTTTTTAATCGGTGAACAGAAAAGAAAAAATATTATAAAACAGTTCAGTTACAGCATTACAAATACAATATCTCAATTAGGAATGCTGACAACAAAACAATTTTTATATGTCGTTGTGGTCTTCAGTCCAGAGACTGGCTTGATGCAGCTCTCCATGCTACTCTATCCTGTGCAAGCTTCATCATCTCGAAGTACCTATTGCAACCTACGTCCTTCTGAATCTGATATGTATACTCATTTCTTGCTGTCTCTCCACGATTTTTACCCTGCACGCTGCCCTCCATTACTAAATTGGTGATCCCTTGATGCCTCAGAACATGTCCTACCAATCTACGTGACGTCTAAGCTTTTGTGCTCATGAGAAAATAGCTTCACTTGTGATCGCCGCTCACCGGGGAGGTTCCAGCTGCGGGGCAGGTTGGGAAAAATGATCCGTAGATAGTTAGCAAAATTGGACTGGTATTTAACGTGTCGTACCATTATGTAGTATCGTGTTAGCAAAACCGTCCAAAAATCGATCATGTTCTCGGGTCCACTTTTGAAAAGATAAAGGCCGGCCATGCCTTTTATACAGGTGACGGCATGCATCTTTGATGGAGGAAATACGTGTCGTCCGGACACAGGAGAACACTGGTAATGACCACGTACCTTGGCACCAGGAGATAAAGGGGCAGCATCTGATGTCGCATGCGGTATTTACCTTCAAGGACGATGTACCAGGTAGCGCTCGTGTCCGTAGTGAAGTATGGTTGATGAACTACGCGCAACACCCCCGGCCACCTAACCTGGAGTGAGTCTGCATTAAGAGCTGATAAATATCTCGCGTGGTGGGAGCCCTAGTGCGAGGAAAGTCATCATGGACATACTTGTGTTCTAAAAGGAAAAGTTTGTGCGATAGCGCTGGTGCAATGTGCGCCAAGGCGATCGGCGGTTGACGAGAACTAAGTGCAAGTTCGTCGAACAAACGTCCAGTGGTAATGAAAATGGTTCAAGTGGCTCTGAGCACTATGGGACTTAACATCTGAGATCATCAGTCCCCTAGAACTTAGAACTACTTAAACCTAACTAACGTAAGGACATCACACACATCCATGACGGAGGCAGGATTCGAACCTGCGACCGTAGTGGTCGCGCGGTTTCAGACTGAAGCGCCTAGAACCGCTCGGCCACTCCGGTCGGCTACGATCCTCAAATTACAGCAAATGACTAGTAATGGTACAGCATCTAGCACCGTACGGTGGCTTGTAGAGAATGTACGTAGATGAAGAAGTTCAGGAATTATCTACCAAAATCACACTGGCATCGACACAGAGAAGGAGAGGCGGCTCAGATGGACAAGGATGGGGAGGAAACAGGCCGCGATCTTTTTAAGGCAATTCTCAAGGTATTTTTACCTGGGGTTACTTAACAGAAAAAGTAAGAAACCTCAATCAGTCTGACCAGGTGCTAGGGTTCGAACCATAGTCCTCCCAAATCGGAGAACAGTGTCTTGGCCAGTGCGCCTGTCCGCTGCCAAAAGGTCAGAGGGTGCGCGCAGGCCAGCCGAGACCGGTTAGCTAGCGTCCTTGGAGGCGGCGCAGATAAGGAAGCATAATGGCGAATCCGGCCGCACTCGCTGTGTTGTGCTCTCCTCTCCCGTGAGATATTTCCGCCACCGGCACCGCCGGCGCCCTGCTTCCGGTGCAGCATGGCCGCAAGAACTGCCTGCTCTGTTCCCGCGGCGGCATCGCAGCACGCTCACCCAACACTTGCAGCGAGCAGTACAGCTTAGGTATATACTTGGCATGTGGCAAAATTACAGAATAATCTACATCTACATGATGTACCAGAATAACGCAGAAAGTCTTTGAAGCTGAATCTCTCTCTAATTAAACAAGATAGGAATAGTTTTTTTCATTTTTTGTGGGTAATAATTCTGAAGGCAGCGAAAATGCTTTCCATATGATGCAGCACTGGAAATAAACATGGCGTTCTCGTTTCAACAACGGAAATGGATGCTAAATCGTTACTGGAAAACAGAGAACGAGACTGAGGTTTGACAATGTCGGAGAACTGAATTTGAAGCACCATCACGTACACTGTTAACAATTACAATAATTTGAGACAAGTTTGAAGTCGATGGAACCGTGCATGATAAGGGACGCAACGAAAGAAAAAAAAAGAGATATTCAACAGACAAGGGAAGTGTTGACCACACAATCCCCGAGGTAATACTATCTTGCAATGATGATTATTACTTATTAATGTTGCACGTGATATCTCCAGGCCGGCCGGAGTGGCCGTGCGGTTCTAGGCGCTACAGTCTGGAACCGAGCGACCGCTACGGTCGCAGGTTCGAATCCTGCCTCGGGCATGGATGTGTGTGATGTCCTTAGGTTAGTTAGGTTTAATTAGTTCTAAGTTCTAGGTGACTGATGACCTCAGAAGTTAAGTCGAATGGTGCTCAGAGCCATCTGAACCATTTTTTTTATATCTCCAGATTATAACAGTTTTGATAATGAGGATTATTAATTTCAACAGGATGGGCGCCACCTCATTTCAGCTTGCTATGACGGAATTTTTTTCAGTCGCACATTGTCTTCGAGGTAGACAGGACAAAGACAAAGTGCTGTGGAGTATCCAGCTCGGTCACAGAATTTAATTCCTTTAGTCTTCATCTTTGGTGCAATGCCACAAGAACAGTGTAGGCCGCAAAACCTCATAAAATGGCTCTTAGCACTATGCGACTTAACTTCTGAGGTCATCAGTAGCCTAGAACATAGAACTAATTAAACCTAAGGACACCACACACATCCATGCCAGAGGCAGCATTCGAACCTGCGACCGTAGCGGTTGCTTGGTTCCCGACTGCAGCGCCTAGAACCGCAAGGCCACTCCGGCCGGCGCAAAACCTCAAACACTGGATGATCTGAGAGAACAAATTGGGCAAGCCTACGATATTATTCCACTAGAAAGAATACAGTTGATTGTCACTTTGTTCTAAGTCGTTGTCGATGATGCATTGCTGGGAAATGTGATCATTTTGAGCACAGATTGAGTTATACCTTAATGTGCACGACACAAAAAATTTTCATTTCTATCTGCTTTAGTTAAAGAGATATTCAGTTACGGTATATATATTATTTTGGGACACAATGTACATTAGCACATACATCTATACTCTGCACACAATTGCCGGCTGAGGTGGTCTCGCGGTTCTAGGCGCGCAGTCCGGAAACCGTGCGACTGCTACGGTCGCAGGTTCGAACCCTGCCTCGGGCATGGATGTGTGTGATGTCCTTAGGTTAGTTAGGTTTAAGTAGTTCTAAGTTCTAGGGGAGTAATGACGACAGCAGTTGAGTCCCATAGTGCTCAGAGCCATTCGAACCATCTGCACACCATTGTGAGGCGCATGGTGGTGAGTACTTCTCATTGTAACATTTATGTAAGGTGAGTGGGAAGAGTGATTTCCTAAACGCATCTATACGAGCTAGATTTTGTCTAATTTTGAACGAAGAAACACTATCTGGATCACAATTTTTTTAAACTTATGATGACGATTCGACCTGATTCGAAGATCACCTTGGAGCATTAGATCTAAAGATGATCTGCAAGTCAGATCGAAACTGGTAATAATTAATAAAAATTATAACGTTCCATACGGTGGTCTTCCATTCATTATACCAGTACTTCTCATTGTAACATTTATGTACGGTGAGTGGGAAGAGTGATTTCCTAAACGCATCTATACGAGCTAGATTTTCTCTAATTTTGAACGAAGAAACACTATCTGGATCACAATTTTTTTTAAACTTATGATGACGTTTCGACCTGATTCGAAGATCACCTTGGAGCATTAGATCTAAAGATGATCTGCAAGTCAGATCGAAACTGGTAATAATTAATAAAAATTATAACGTTCCATACGGTGGTCTTCCATTCATTATACCAGCGAAAATCAGGCTTTCGTGAGATATGCCGTCAAATACGCTCTAACCTCGTCTTCCTGAGTTCTGCAGGGGCGACACATAGGCGGATGGCAAGAGTATTTCTAGTTTCTTCATTTCGCGCTGATTGTTGAAATCTTGTACGTACGGTATCACGGTATCTTATTAAATGTTTGCGCAATTACTACAAGATACGCATTTACATCGCCGTACACCGTTGCGGTTTGCTGGTATAAAACATCATCAGTGGTTTGCAGTATGATCAGACAACTCTAATTTCTTTTCTAACCTAAAAACAGTTGTAATTCTTGAGTTTCTCCCGGCGTATTTGATAATCAAAATATCCACGGGTGTACTGCCGGTCTATAGTGTCCAACGGGCACAATATTTCGGCGATCAAACATGTCGCCATCATCAGGTGAACTGACGGACTGAGCTCCTGTGAACGCGCCGGCACGGAGATCCGTACGCTATGACTGCTCAGGGGGAACTGGGTTCGGTTGCGGCGGCGGCCGATTAAAATACCCTCCGCCGGCGGCGTCCCTCTGCCGTCCGCGCCCCGCGCCACGGTCTCGCGGTGGAACAGATTGCGACGGCGTCTGAGATGATGTCGGTGTGATGGCTCTGTCCGCCGTTGTCGTACACAAAAGAACGAAATACGATTTGCCATGAGAATGACAACAGATACCAATGGTGCTGCATTGCGCTGCATTTCACGTGAGAAAAATGTATACTTCTGGAAGAAAACTTGAGATCAGACAGACCGAGCGGTTCTAGGCGCTTCAGTCTGGAGCCGCGCAATGCTACAGTCGCAGGTTCGAATTCTGCCTCGGGCATGGATGTGTGTGATGTCCTTAGGTTAGTTAGGTTTAAGTAGTTCTAAGTTCTATGGGACTGATGACCTCAGATGTTCAGTCCCATAGTGCTCAGAGCCATTTGAACCATTTTTGAAGATCAAACAAAACATCGATTGGCGATATAAATATTAATTTTGTAGTAGCTGGACAGACGGATTTAAACAAGTTTAGTAACCGTAAAGCGGCTCGGATTTAAACACGTTTAGTAACTGTAAAGCCACTACGAACAATATGCTCAGACAAATGTTTTTTTTTTTTACTTTGTGTCTATCTTCAAGCGTCAGCAAGTGCAGTTTTCTCAGCAGTTCCGTGCGCATTTGTGCTGCCCTTCTTTGTATACAATACATTATCTGTTAATCCAATATGGTAAGGGTCCCATATACTTGAGTAATATTCTATGACGGGTCACACGCAACCTCCGTTGCAAACTGATTGCACCACATAGATCTTGACAATATCCGACTGAATATTAATGTAGGTTTCCCCCCGCATCGTTCCCTACGCTCCTCGGAGTATGGGACTTCGTCATCATCTCTGGTAATGTTTCATTAACCGGATCATCTGCGAAAATTCTTTGATTACTAAAATTGTCTGTAAAATCACTAATATATATCATGCACAGCAAGGTTTCCTAAACAATTAACTCTGGAGCGCCTAAGGTTACTTGTACATCCGTCGATTATTCCCCATTCGTCTATTCTCTCTATTAATAAACCATCAATCCAGGTAAAATTTCGCTTCATATCCCACATAATCACAGTAGGCGTTGTTGCCACACTATATCAAATGATTTCAGAATTCAAGTAACACTGAATCTACCTGACATGATCCGTGGCTTTTAGGGTGTCATGTGAGGAAAGAGTGTGTTTCGTTTCACATGATCTATGTCCTCGTAATAATGCAGGAGGCCATCCTGTTCGAGATACAAAGTGAACTTTTAGAGACGTTACCAATTTCACTGCTCCATCATATACCGTCTGATCAAAAGGATCTGGACATTCATCAGAGGACATTAACAGGGGTGCGTCCACCTTTCGAATTTATTGCGGCTTGAACTCTGCTGGGAGTGCTTTCAGTTGGGAGTCTTGAATGTCAGCACATTCATCTTCAAGAGTCAAAACCAGGGAAGGAAGAGTTGTTGGACGGTAGAACCTGGAGCGAAGTCGACGTTCTAACCCATCCGAAAGGTGTTCCACTGGGTTCAAATTTGACTCTGGTCAGGCCATTCCATTGTCCACAAACCATTTCCTCGCCATTTACTTAAGCATGATAGGGGCCCATACCCTTACCAGGAAAAACACCTCCATAAACGCAACCTCCTCTGTACTTCGATGTTGGCTCTACGCTTACTGGCTGCTAATTTCTCCAGGCATTCGCCAAATCCAAACCCTTCCATTGGATTGCCAAGGGATATAGCGTGCCTCAATACTACAAATCACTCCTTTCCAGTGATCCACTGTCCAGTGACGTCACTCTTTACACCACCTCAAGCGTCCATTAGCAATGAGTACAGAAATGTGCGGCTCATGAAGAGGAGCTGCTCGACCATTCTTTGTAAATCCCTACGCATAATCACTTGCTAGCTGGACTGATGGGAGCACTTTGAGATTCACGAGTCACTTCTTCAGCTTATTTAATGCGGTTCATGAGATCCACGTGGTCTTGGTTTAGATGTGATTCTTGTTTCACGTCACAAACATTCGAGTTGGCCAGCTTCAGAAAGGCTGAAATGTCCCTGACGTATTCTCGTAACACCCAGTGACTACTCTACGTCCGAAGTCGCTGAGTTCTCTTGGCCCACCCATTCTGATGTTACTGCTTCTCTACTGACAACAAGACACTCCCCGCCTTCTTTTATACTGACGGGCCCGCCTCTCGTGACTTCTAGTGGTTCAAATGGTTCTGAGCACTATGGGACTTAACACCTGACGTCATCAGTCCCCTAGACTTAGAACTACTTAAACCCAACTGACCTAAGGACATCACACACATCCATTCCCGTGGCAGGATTCGAACCTGCGACCGTAGAAGCAGCGCGGTTCCGGACTGAAGCGCCTAGAACCGCTCGGCCACAGCTGCCGGCTTTCTAGTGGTCAATTCTCCGTTACACAGGGGTGTCCAGATAATTCTTATTGGCGCAGGTCTATGTCCAGACAGCTTAGCCATTCAATGTTTTTCCAGTGTCCCTTAAATATTGTTTTGGGAGTTCAAGAATAATGAGATCTACTCTGTGAATAGCTTCAAATATTTTTCAAGGGATAACTAAGACTACTCACATTATCACTGTCAGTGAACACACAAAGTTCACAGGAAAATTTCATAATCAAAGACTTTTTGGTCACTCTGGAAATGCTTCTTTTCTATGAGATCACAGAAAGCATAGATAAGGCAATATTTCACATCAGACGAGAGTGAATACAAATACAAGGAAACTATGACACAATGATTCCCAATTCCCACGATGACTGTCAATGAAAAGTCCTTACAAAAGAGAGAGAGAGAGAGAGAGAGAGAGAGAGAGAGAGAGAGAGAGAGAGAGAGAGAGAGAGAGAGAGAGAGGAGGAGGAGGAGTTCAGAACCCGACCTGGACGTACTGGTTACACAGTCCGCTCATAATGACTATGATTTAGCCAAATAATTACAAGCGTTGGTCGATCTTATTACTTCAGCGATCACGTTAACCACATGTAATTCAATCAAACAAAGACGGAGGCAGATCTATTAGACTCCTCTGCAGTTTTTTGCCAATTTTTAAATGTTTCTCATACATCAAGGTTGCAATAAATGCTTTAAGTAAGCCCTAGTGTCATCGCATTCCACTGTACTTATTTACTGACTGCTATCGTCTGTCGTTATTCATTTGGAAACTCTAAGAAACACTACGGTCTTATTTTTCTTACTCTCTAAACTCCTGTGGTGTGTAGTTAACAGTTTGGACCACATCGCAGTCTGCAAGCCGAAAAGGCTTTTTGGACTTCTTCATCCTTGCACACGAATGGAACCTTAGTTGCCTTAGCGGGATGATAAGAAATTTGAGAACTGTTACGTAATTGCAGATACCCTCAGGAAATGTATAATAATAGCCTTACACCATTTAACCCTAAGACGTACACATATCACTATAGGGTGTAATGTTTTGCATGTTTATGGAGAATGGTGCTACGAAGCTGGAAGTTTTAGCAAAGGTTATAAATGGAAGTAGATATTGCCCTGCCTTAAATGAAAACATAAAACATAAAAAAAGCAGATCAAGTAGAGTCACGAAACAGTGAAGATTAGCGGAATTCTTCGTTTAATATGGGAGAGACTAATATTTCGAAAATAAATATATCCCTCCGACCCAATACAGCCACTTTAAAAGAGATATTTCCATTGACAAAGGACGCATAAGATTCCACAGTCATTCGTGGAACCCGAAAAATGTACACCAGTGCTTATTGCATTAGACTGCTTTATGAACGTTAATTTAGAGGATAAAGACATAGACCGATGAAATTCTGCAAAACAGGGTGAATGTCACCTCGGAGCCATAGCGTATGATGTAACAAAACTGATGATGGAACGTATCCTCTTTATATTGCCAGGCACAGGGGTAACATGGAAATGTTATGGTGGGCTGAACCTACTTAATCTGCAGAGACGGGACTGGGGAAAGAATAAGACCACTCTGTGGCATACAAAGGATGCCAAGGTAAATAAAACTTATTCTGGACCACACGCGATTCGGTAAAACCTCCCAAATTATTATGTTGCACAATATCTATTATCAACCCATCACTGAAAAGTAGTTCACTGGATTGCTGAAAATCCTCTTCCGAGACTACGCTAAGTTTGGGACAATATTTTCTGAGTTATATCGAGCAGAATTTCCTGCAACGCCATTGATCACAAGTATGCAGTTACCTTTTTTTCTTTTTAAACTGGTTTCCGACAGCATCTATTTCGATATAAAGAGCTATAGGACATGACGTTACAAACAGGACATCCGTCTTAATTCATTACAAAATATAAAACACAATGTATTACGTAACCAAACTAAATAAAGAAAAGAGAACAAATGTGCGAGATGATTAGTCTAAAAAGTACATCAATCTGATTTCGCCAGTGATGACATCTATATAAAATGAAACCCACGAAAAGCTTACCAAATTCTACGTTGCTTCTTACAAAGACAGATGAAATGACAAATTGTAGGGCAACAGACTAATTAATGGAACTAACCAGTACACTAAGAGAAAAAATTCTTACTTTTTAAAATACTGTACCGTTCCTGAATGTCTATACTTATCACATCCTATTAGTATATGTAAAATGTTCTCGTCAGTTAGGTTTCACAGACAGGCAATGCTATAATCTACTGTTCCCATGTCCACACTTTGGGAGAGCACATTCAAATAGGGTTCTGCGAAATAAGTGGCAAAGCAAAGCCAACATTTTGAAAAGAACGTCAGTTAGTAAGTGGTATCGCAATACTGCACCAAGTTATCGACCGTTAACAGAAAAACGTATAGAAGGACCAGAGTTTTTTTCACCACATTCTTATGAAATACACCGAACAAGTCATCAGCACAGCACGGAGTCTATAAATGTTTGTAGATTGTTGTTACATGTTTCATGGGTAATTTGTACGATGTATCTAATTAAATAAGAGCAATTTACAGATTATTAACTTAGTCAAATATGGCTACAAGTTGACAATTTAGAGAACAATTCACAGAACAGGACATAGTGTATTTTATAAAAATACGTATCTGATATTTGTAAACTACATAACCTAAAAGTTCCTAAATAGAAATCCTTCTACGAAAGAGTCTTTGTCATTTACTGCTTCTTGCACCCTTGGCAATTATTTATTAATGAGAAACATTCCAAGTTACAGTGGTTCGAAGTCAACCTTAAATTGTAGGTTCCTCTTCAAAACTGGCTGGATAACTTAGATCAAAAGTCGGACGAAGAAATGTTCGTCAAATGGGAAAGTGATAGTTGCAGTCAACGAGTACTTTGCAGAGTTTGACAGAATCTATTTTTCCAATGGAACGAAGAAGTTGGAGGAGTGCTGGACCAGGTACATATCACTCAAAGGAGATAATGCCGAGAAGTAAGGTGAGTTGCTTACGAAACAAATATTTTTTCTCGCTTTTTATATCGGACATACCAAATCACTTCCGTAGAATATAAGAGAAGAAGCTAGAATTTTCTAAATGCTAATATATATTAAAAAAAAAGAATCACACTATTGCAACTGCAAACGACAAATTAAGTGGGTTGTTAAGGAATGAAAACCGCGAACAAAAATAATCTTTTTGTATATAATAATGTGCAATTGCATCTCAATAAGAAAATGAAAAAGGAAATCCGTATAGTCGTAAGTTTTTGACACAGGTAACGCAAGGATACGAGGAGAATCACAAGTTACAGGAGAATTAGCATGATCCAGCAAGGGCCCAAATCAATTCAGAATCTGTATACGGATGAAACGCAGGACTCTGTCACTGGCTGCCTGCCTTTATAAACTCGCTGCCAAGATTCGCACGTAGCCTTCCTCCCTTCCTACCGCAGACATCCAGCTCTTGGAGGTCACCTTCGGCCACTGCAGTTTCACACCGAACAATAGAATGACCTTTGCGCTGAAGTGGCAACGTTGTTCAACCGACCAATAAATTGCCAAAGAGACGAAATTAGAACAAAGAAAGAAGGCAACTCTGCCCAACCAGGCGCGAAGCCGTCTCTTTTTGCACATCGCTTCTCATCTTGAATTACTCCAGGGACAGAAGCGCTAGAGATACCTGCTATTTACTTTTCTCCTATTTTCCACTTCGAATATATGGAAGCAGAAAAAGCTCGTACTACGTAGGGTATATCCTTACACTTTATTAAGAAGTCTTCGGAGTGCCATACGATCTGGGAAAAGTACCCAACAATTTGGAATGCTGCTTCTCCGCGATATCACTGGCGTATTTTATCACACGTCAGTTATATACGACATACAACTACCGACCTATCAGGAATGTCGTTTTCAAAAAAAATGTTCTTTGCCTCTATTAAATTCAACCTGGTTCACATCTTCAGATGTGTGCGATTGCTGTCCCTATATTGCGTACACTGTTTTAAGTTCTGTATTTTTACGGGAGTTTTATACTCGTAATACCACCTTTACATGATGCTTTAAATAATTTTTATAAATTTTAATCGCATTTGTTTCATTTAAGTACAGATCCTGAAGAACCAGAATGCTGTACACCAATTGATACCATCATCATCGTGATAAGACCGAATAAATACCAGACTACTGCCGACGCAGTTGCACTTAAAAAATATCGATAAGCCTTGGATATCTGGTGCTATCCACGAGGAAACTCTTTCTGTCTCTATTTTTATAGTTACTTCTACTTTTACTAAGCCACCAATGTGTACATTATATACAGTCTTTCTGCAAAAGTAAATAAGTTGTCAAATCGAAAGTTGGTTTTAACACATCTGCGGTTCCTTAGAGTCACATCTGCGGTTCCTTAGAGTCACATAAAAAGTTTCAATGGCCATACCTTCTTCTCTTATGTGAATCACGTATCGGAGGATCCATAATTTTCCTTGCGGCCTACATTACACTGCGACTTGGTACTTTCCCGACACAAAGTTTTGACAGAATTGAGAGTCGTAAAATGTGCTAATATGGAACTAATTCAGGCAAGCGGCGTGCCACGCTTCACGCTGTTGGGGCCCGCCGTCTCAGAACACCATCTTCGACATGTTGAAGCTGGTCGGCTGTGGGCTTACTACTGTCGGGAGCATGTATGGAAAGTGGTTCAAGGGCGATGAAAGCACGAGAAGATGAACCGATGTTAAGCGTAAAGTCCTCATCACAGAAAGTAGTGGTCGGAGGCTTGTTCGCTCTGCACAGGAGCTGTGATGCATATATGACGACTGAGTATAATACTGGTGCAGGCACATTTCGTTTTAAGCCATTATGGGGATATTGTTGGTTATGGGGCTCGGAAGCGGATCGCCCCTACGAGATCCCCCAACGACGTCCTCAATTACGATTGCATCATCGAGATACAACCATGTCGCCTAGTCGGATGATTCACGTTTGTTGCTATACGCCGTCATCCAGGCAAACAGAAACATGCACCAAGCGACAAATGCAGGCTGGTGGAGGCTGTTTTATGCTACGTGGACATTCACCAGGGCTTCCAAGGGGAGACCTGTGGTGGTAACTGAAGGCACTATGACAGCTGTGTGCTACGTGAGCATCATTCTTTAAAAAAAAAAATGCATGAGAATGTGTTGTCTGTAATAATGTTATTCTGTTTTTCTACTGGTTTCGGTTCTGAACTGTCATCAACGGCACGAAAATTATCACAGATGTATCACATTTCATACATGCTTTGACGTAAACTGCCACTGAAAACTACACCTGCCAAGAAAAATAAAAAAAAAATTGTGACAAGATTAAAATATGACGGCACACTGTCACAAGGACAAGAAGTCACATTTTTTTTTATTGACCGTTATGGTTTACTGTGGTAACTTATTTCAATGCTTGTATGATGTAGTATACATCTGTGATAATTTTCTTGCCACTGATTACGTATTACAAACAGCACAGTGTCACGCATTATTATTATTATTATTATTATTATTATTATTATTATTATTATTTAATTGGACGTGCTGTTGACCATCGCCTAAGCAAGATGAACATTATTCGAGGTCACATGCATCACTTGATGACTGTTGCCTTCCACGACGGAGATGGCATTTTCCACCGGAATAATTGTTTGTGTCAGATGAACACAAAAGGGCAACAGTGATTTGCCGAATATGATGGTCAACTTGCGTAGATGACTTCGTCAACAAATTCGTCTGTTCTAAATACTATGGAACACATTTGGGACGCTGTCTCGGGCGCTATTCGCACGTAACTTACGCTAGTCACCTATACCTAGACACCTTGTGCCACATTAACTCCGGGAACCTACGAAGGACTCGCCGAGTCCGTGTCACGCAGAACGGACGTTGTATTGAGTTCCAACGGTGGCCCAACAAGCGGGTGATTATAATGTTTTGGGTCATCGGTGTATGTACACACTTGTGGCTTCTGCTACAGGACGCCTGTCAGCGCAGCAGATCCGGAAGGTGGTGGGGGCGGTGACTAGGCTGGGAGTCGGGAATTTGGCGGAGCGGCGCGGTCGCAGAAAGCGAGCTGAGGCGGCGCGGAGCGTGACTTGGCGCTGTTGCCGCTGCGGGCTCGCCGTTGCCAGCAGACTCGCGAGACTGGCGAGGCGAGGCGGCCATCCGAGGCCATAAACACAGCCGGCCGGGCCGCTTCCACAGCAACTGGCCGCGACGCCGAAGGACGGCTTCCTGCCGGCGCGGCGCCTCCACCGACGTCACATGACACAGTCCCCACACCTGCGGTCGATCACCAGCAGTATAGTCTATGCACACTGCGGGCTGCAGCTACATCCGTGCTCTGCTGGACTCCTCCTGACTCTCCGTGAGAAGGACGGACCGACGTCGGCGAGAAACGTCACTCAGCAACCACTCTGGGGCCACTATGGTCATGTCTCCAAATTCAGAAATCGTGTTCTGCACATACGATGGTGTCTTCTCACGGGGTAACGCACTCTTTCACAAGTATCAGCAAATAACTTCAAGAACAGCCTCAAGTCTTTTCTCCTGGCGCCCGAATTAACTGAATCTTAAGTGACTGTATAAATGAGGGATCACGACAACCCCTGATTTCACTACTGTGACAAACACACGCAATGTACCATTCGGCTGCTACGGGGCGCATTGCAAACAATGCTTTAGCCTCGGAGATTTATTATCTGTAGATCGGATTTTACCACCACAAAATACGAGTCCTTCCCCCTCCACTCATGCCGGCCGCGGTGGCCGTGCGGTTCTGGCGCTGCAGTCAGGAGCCGCGGGGCTGCTTCGGGCGCAGGTTCGAATCCTGCCTCGGGCATGGGTGTGTGTGATGTCCTTAGGTTAGTTAGGTTTAACTAGTTCTAAGTTCTAGGGGACTTATGACCTAAGATGTTGAGTCCCATAGTGCTCAGAGCCATTTGAACCATTTGAGAGCCCTCCACTCATGAACCATGGCAATAAAAATAACGCCACTTGGCCGCCATTCAAGTTGCGTCACCGATGTTCCATGTGGAAACACCCAAATTCCTGTGGTGCCACCCGAGTCACGTCACTTTTAGTCATGTTACAAAACTTAAAAATAACTTCTCCTTCTCTCACAACCGATTAGCATCAAAAGGCTCCGTAATCTTTGAAGCTAAGATGACGCATTATATGGTTTTCACTTTTATACTTGTGTATTACGAAAATACAGGGTGTACATAAACTCCGGGAACACTTTCAATAATTGACTGCACAAGAACAAACCACTGTACAGATATCATACATGTCATTTTGAAGAGAAACCCTCAAAGTTTTTTTTTTTTTTCCATGTATACCGCCACAGCGTAGTTTGGTAATTTGTCGATAGTCAGCGCTAGTCGCCAACATGGCGAATTCAGTTGCGAAGCGAGCTTTCTGGGTGTTGGAGTTCGGCAAAAACAGGTATGCTACAGCTGTTCAACGGATGTTTAGAACCAAGAACGGTAAAAAGCCACCAACAATGAAGGCCATTTACAACTGGCACAACAAATTCGCTACGAAGGGTTGCTTGTGCCCGGCAAAGAGAAGCAGACGTCCCAGTGCGAGTGAAGTGAATGTGGAGCGCATACTAGAGACATGGTGGAAAGAATTTAATTACCGTATTGGCGTCTGCGTTCCCGGACTTTACGTACACGCTGTATATAGTTTCAAAGGTATACAGCATTAACGATCTCCTAAAATACGCTGTTTTGAATACGATTTATTATGAAACATTGGTAGGATGTGGACTTTCTTGTATAAAGGTTTTGCCTTTCTCATTATGAGCACATAATAGTTAATTTACAGGGTGAAAATGTATTATGTTTCTTTTATACAATAACAAACATGTAAAATCTGTGTTTGAGTAAGTAAGAATTATTTAAATAGGTGAAGGTGATTTGTGCTTTCATAGGAGCTCACTTTATTCTAAAAATGGTAATCAGTTATTCAGATCCTAGTACTGCGAACTTCAACGCTGTTTAACACACTGACTGCGCACGCTTGGAGACGGGTGTTTCACCGCAAGTACTATTTCAGATAGAGTGTAGCTTTTAATACTGGGAATCAACTATACTGGAGTGTCTTTTAGCGTGCCTGCACAAAGTATAGCTGCAAAATTCAGTATAGAACAAATTTAATATTTTGTCATGTTTAACTGATGTGTAGTGGAAGAGTGAAAATATTAGATACGTAATGAGTTTTTAGAGAATCCTAAATATCAACTAACACATCACACAAAAACTTTGAAATTGTAAATTTGAGAAGGTGATACAGGCCACAATATTGGAAAGATGTAACAGCCACAAGTCAAATATCGATGTGGCATCTCTAGTATTAATCTTGGGCCAGGATTTACATCTTTAGTACTCGAAATTAACTTTCGTTACCCAAAAGTGTTCACATATGGTACTCCGTTTACGAGTACTTTGTAAATTACCTTGTTTGATGCCACCATTTTATTTGTGTGTAAATTCCTTTTCCCAATGCGACATTTGTGCTTTCTCTTCTAATTGGATTCTCGGCTCTCAATTCTAATACCATAACCTGAATGAATTGTCCGTATAAATAATCCCAGTTGGCGCCATATTGATAACAATCACACGGCAATGTTGGCAGCAGTGTGTGGAAAGAGTAGCACACAGCGCCACTGTCATAATATCAGCCGTCCTGCCATTTGCTGAGGCATTACTTCTGTTGCAAGCAGAAACCTGGCTTCAGTTCCTGACGGGCGGTTGCGGTGGCAACTGTATGAACGATGGACTGATTTGGCCATGTAACATTACCAAACAAGGCCTTGCTATGATGGTACTGCGAGCGGCTGAAATAACGGGGTTGTTCGGCCGGCTGGTCTGAGTCTTTCTATTTGCGTCGAAAAGATGGGATGAAATAATGAGGACAACACAAACACCCAGTCCCCGAGCGAAGATGATTTCCAACTGTGCCAAGAATCGAACCCAGTGCCCCGCGATCTAGAGGCAGTGACGCTACACACTGGGCCACAGGCTGTGGGCATTACAACTGGGCAACTTCCTGTATAAATGTAGCTTTATTGCGTGACCAGCACGGAGAGGTGAAACAGAAAGGAATGTTCGGTAACATGTTGCGGATTATGATCAACCTCTAAGCATGATAAAATAATAACAAAAACTCGAAAATTAATCATCAGAGGGACGTAGCCATGCATGATGACGCTGCAGTAGCACCACAGAAAAAATATTACAGCACAGAATGACAACGAGAACTTCGTGAGTTTTACACGGAACTCTCAGAATTTTGTGGACAGCTGAATGAAAGTACATTTGTTCTGGCGCGGCGCACTATGGGACTTGACTTCTGAGGTCATCAGTCCCCTAGAACGTAGAACTACTTAAACCTAACTAACCTAAGGACCTCACACACATCCATGCCCGATGCAGGATTCGAACCTGCGACTGTAGAAGTCGCGCGGTTCCACACTGAAGCGCCTAAAACCTATCGGCCACACCGGCCGGCTACATTTGTTCTGAAGACATTTAAAATGGTTACGCACTCTTCAAGATACACTTTAAGCTTCACAAATACTTACGATGTTATTAAATGTAAGCACCACCATTTTGGATAAAAGCGATAAAAATGTTGATCACACGCGCGACAGCGTACACTTCTTCGCTTGGTAGAAAGCACAGGACCTCGATGTCAGAGGGCAACTAAAATATCATAACTTTTACAGGTTACATACCAGGAGACGTAATAGATGTGCTCCTTATTTATGCAGCTATTGCAAACTGTGACACAAAATTTATAAACATTCCGTTTTGGAGGAGCGGTGTGTGGGCTCTTGGTAAACTTGAACCTACGCTAAGAAGGGAAGAACTAGCGGTATTTTCTGGTTGTGGAGCGTGTATGTCTCTTCAGCTAACGAGGCGCCGCAGGGATGTCACACCCCAAAATTTACGGTCAAGTGCTTGTGGCCTTTAACCACGGCAGCGTTTCGCAGACGTATGCTTTGCGGGTAGTCTTCCACGCAACAGTAGGGGCCGCCCGAAGGCTTACCGTGGCATTGCACTGCCTGATCTCAAGTGTGATTCAATTTTCTTTCATTCCATAAAAATTCATTCCATTGACGCTAGACGTAGCTTTACTAGTATCTGTACCTCTTTTGCTGTGCTCACTGATAGATGCTGGATAAAATCAATAAATTTCAATGGTATAAGTCGTAGCCTGTATTTGGTCCGCCTCAGTTGAAGCAGCTTACTGTGCGCAAAAGGCAAGCATCCGTGTTCGCTGTCAAGTACGATGAACGTGTTGCATTCTTGAAAAAGAGTAGAACAAATCCAAACCATTAGTATTAACTTTTAAACTTCTTCATTTTTGAAAGTTAAGCCTGCATGCTGCGTTAGATTCTCACTACCAAGATTATTCTGTTGACATTTCCCACGACAATCTACACTCCAAAATTTTCATTTAATATTTAATATAGTTCCACACTCTAGCCCCATGAACGTCTGCACGTTTCACAGCTGCATGTAGTTGTCTGTTCCAAACGCAAACAGACTTGCGTTTTCTTTCAATAAAGCTAGGATAACTGTCATTTAACTACTGTACTACATTGATAAATTGCAATGCAAGCAAATGCTGAACGTTTATTTATTTCGCTGTAGAGTAGGAAGACTATGCATCAATCTGTAGGTGATTTGGTGGTATATAGTGTCCGAAATCTACTAATACAGTGCACTGGGCATCGAATAAAACTGAGCTTCTATGACAGATACGGATACGTAAATCCATGCTGCTTCAGCTCAGTGCTAGAGTTCATTAATCGCAGGGATTGGCCAGTGATGGCACACCAGTCTCTCGGCAACACAATATCAAACGTTTCCAGTGGGTTAAATATCTGGAGAATGTGCTTGCCAGGGCCTCTTCTCAACGTAAGGTCAGGAAAGCATGGACAACATTTGGTCTTGGATTATCTTGCTGAAAGATAACGTCCGCGCAGAACTCGAAGATAGAGTACAGCCACAGAACTTAGTATATCGTAAATCTAATAGCTGTGCGAAGCAGACGCGATCGTTTAGTGTACCCAGTGACACCCTACACCATTCCAACAGGTTCAGGGCGGGTATATCACCAAGGAATGCAATGAGACATTTGTTCTCCTCGGACGGTGCACAACGGCTACATGCACTGTAGAACAGTGAGTCTCTGAAAAGACGACGTTCTCCGCTGTCGGCGCGACTTTCTGCTATCGCACCAAGCGAAGCTGTTGCTACGGTGACCGTGCTGACAATCCGTGGCGCACCAAACTTCGTCACACTGTACATATGGATGCTTGTCTTACTCAAACAAGCCCAGTTGCTGACTCAAGGTAAGTGAGGCGGCTGTACGATCCTACATGTCCGAGGGACTATGTCCATCCTTTCTTGAACTAGTCACGCATGGACGCTGAGCTCATCCATGGCACTATGGCCCCCCGGAACCTATGAATACCACATTCGACAAACGAGAGCAGCAGATATAGTCTCGACATGCCACGATCCTGCCAGTGCCAAATTCAGACTCGTGGCAGTAGACGCTTCTTATTCTTACTAGAGGCACACCATCATCTTCTCACAAACAACCTAAATTCAACTGCGATTCCTGAATGCGGAACCCGTAATGTTATCTTTCCTTACATGCAGAATGTAAATGGCCTGACTGCTCACTATTTTGTGCGTTTATCCTGAAATGATAATCATTTGCATACCCAATTTGACAGTCATTACCTGTCGCTTTCATGGTCTTGTAATTTTAATGAGAAGTAGAGCAATATCAGTACAATGACTTCGTTCGCATTAATGACGTGCCATGTTTAATTGTCAGTCCGGCTATCCATAATCAGGTTTTTCTTGAATGAAATCTGTTTAATTTAGAAATAAACTCTTTTATTTCAGAAATTAGCAATTAGCTTATTCCCCCCCCCCCTTTTTTCAACAATCTGAAGCTACAGTACAGTAAAAATGTTTATGCACATGCCGCTATTAAGTTCTTTGGCATGCGTTCCACGTGCTTTTAAAACGCTGAGCATGTTCCTTTTTACTTTAATAGTTACACTAGCTTATTTCAATGTGGTGTACACTGCCACAGTGGAGAAACCTGCGTGAGATACTTGTAACCAGACCTACTATGGTAGGGCGAAATCATTATTAAGTATGCGATCATATATTACTTCATCCACACTGACATGTGTGGAACAGTATATCACATCATATGCACAGCAATTATTACTGCACTGTAGCTTGTTGACGCAGAAGCGGCGGAATTAGCTAAACGCTAAATTAGAAATGGTCTATTTCAAAATAATACTACAGTCTACGCAGAAATCTGATTGTCTTCAAGAAATTCACAGCGGGTGTGGCCCCGTACAAACAGAAGACTGTGCACATACAGGGGGTCTCTCCTGCGGGGTCGTCTGGAGCATTTTTTCTGGTGTTTCGGCAAATATTTGCAGTTTTAGTTTTTGCAATGAGTAGACGGAGTAGGCCCAAACAAATGCTGCTCATCACATCTCTCACGCGACACCCACTGTAGACGGAAAGGATCGGTTTGTTTCCCGCTGCGAGCAAAATAATTTTAACGCGGATTGCGTGCTCATTCGATTGAGGAATCGCAGATTAATACAGTGAGTTATTTATTTTGTCCATGTGTATTAACAGCGATAGTGAAACACGGAGTACAACCAATACTACAGCAGCGATAGCGCCACCATCCTCCACCGCCAACCGCTACCGCGAGGCAGCACCGCTGCTCAGCCGCTGCTGCAGTACTGGTTACTCTTCATGCTTTTTACTGTTCCTGTTAACACATATCGATCGCACTATATTAATTTGGGACCGCTCTACCGAATGGACCCGTAAAATTTCGCTTTAAAAATCACTTTCCCCGTGACGGTACAAAAGCCGTTTTCTGTTGGCACTCGGCGACGCGTGAAAGACTTGATCAGCCGTTTATGTTTGGGCTAACTCCGGCTACACATTGAAAAAACGAGATTGGAAATATTTGCCGAAGTACCAGAGAAAATGCCTAACTATAAGGACAGACTCACCGTATACACTGACCGACAACGAATGTGAAGAAGCCAGTAGAAAAGGTCGGATCCCACAGCAGTTTCATCACGAACCCATCATCGAATGGTACTTAAACGATTACTGTTCCAACTCTCTACGAGTGTATATAAGAGGTGTAAACGGAATCAGATGTTGAATGATGAACAGGAAGATACTGCGACAGCGTTATCATAAAATGACAGTTTGAAAGTGGTCCCACTGTGTGTATTTCAGCAGGTCGAATCGTGCAGCAT
The DNA here is from genome assembly GCF_023897955.1 of Schistocerca gregaria. NCBI lineage: Eukaryota > Metazoa > Arthropoda > Insecta > Orthoptera > Acrididae > Schistocerca > Schistocerca gregaria. The sequence goes on from NC_064922.1 coordinate 741,610,592, forward strand.
CCGTATTTGTGGGGCAGTCCGATGTGAGAGTGGCCTTACGTTTCAATGCACGGGAAGGAGAGCGCAGACATACTCGTCGTCAAGGCGCCGGTCGACCCCGACTGACCACCAAAAGGGCGGATCGCCGTACTCTGCACCAACCAAATCGTCACCTCTTCACATTTGAGAACAAGAAACGGATTCCCTGCAACACTGTGCCATCCCGCAGCATTGATGGGGGACTACAGCAACCTGACTCAGGGAATTACCGTCCCATAAGTATGCTGTCGCTAACACGACGATACAAACCGTGTCTGGGATGCATCGACTGTTTATGAATGGCATTTGATCGTGTTCAGCAATGAATAGCAGTACTGCACTACTCCGGGTGACCCTCCTTGGCGAGTATGGCAGCGACCTGGGAAGAGGCTCCATTCCTCCAATGTTCTGGAGAGGTATAGCGCTGTTACTCTTGGCACCATGGAGCAGGAAGCCATCAGTCTTCAGGTCCCAACTGGTAGTGACCGAGTGATCTCTAAGGTCAAAACAGTTCGTCACAGGCATTCTGCTTCCTCCTGTGTCACCTATCATGCGACACTAACGTGGTGCCATTATTTTAACACGACTATGCTCGCCCATATCCAGAACGCCCGTGGCCAGCAAGATCCCCACATCTGTTCCCGACAGGATACGTGAAGAGAACAATTCTGACGTAAACTCCATCTCAGTGGCAGTCTCAATGACAAAAAGGACCAGTTTTTGGCCAGCTTGTCGCAGGAGGGGATAAAACGACTTTATGACAGGCATCCAGGCCAGAAGGGGTGCAGCGTTGTAGTGGCAATTGGGCACATACTGCCAAGTTCTTTGTAAATATGGTTCGTATCTGTAATCACTGAAAAAACATCAAGTACACTTTCAATCCATGAAGTTTGATGTAGTTTCTTCACCTCCTTCTGTGTGCTACGCTTGCAATCTAGGTCGCCTTGTATGGTTTACGGCGATCTCTGACACGGTTCCTTTGAGAAGAATACATCCAACTTCTTGCCGCTCTCTAACACTGTGCTCCGACTCTAATGACCTACCTACCTAACCTCGGCCCTGCCTCCTCCCCCTTTTAGGATGCAACACGACTTGTGGTACAGGTTAGCTACTCTCCGTGAAGATCAAATCAGGGGCATCGAACCGGTGGCAAGGTGTAATTCAGAAGTAGTGTAAGCCTTTGTGTACGATATCGCTGCCGTTTATGCCTCCGACAGGCGCCACGACATAAACAGCAGCGGGACCTGGGGCGTAAGCTGACAGCAGCAGCAGCAGCCGCCTGATCCGCGGGTTGTCGTCCTGCGGCTGCAACTTGCGCCGTTCCGGCAAAGCGGGGCACGCCTCCCGCCTCGTATGACGCAGACGACACCCGGCACACAAGGCCCGGTAATCCACGAGGCGGGGTGCGGACGGACGGGAGGAAGGGGCGCGGTGCCGGAGAGGAGCGCCCGCTGCCTTCCCAATTTGCAGTTTCTTGTCGGCGCTTCCGCGATCTCAATTAGGGCAGCTTGCCGGCGCCCATCCATCCAGCGACCTCTGTCGGAGCGCCTCGCCGCTCCCCAGGCGCCGCTGTTTACGCCCACTGGGCGCATTACGTGCGCCTGGCCTAGAAAGCGAGCAGCCCGCCCAGCAACGCCGCTCCGGTAGCTTCCTGACAGCTCACTTTTGCCGAAGGCTACTAATATCGCAATTTCTCCTACATAAAATAATAAATGATAAATTAATAAATTAAAGGAATACTTACTTCGAAAGACAAACGTAAGAAAAAACACAACTGGATAAAAATCCTACGTTAAGAAAGCAAATTTTCTTGACTGATTACCGGTATCGGCTCATTACCGAGGCATCTTCAGAACTGTTGTTCACTTGCGCGACACTAATTACACATCGTCATATTTTTTAGAGATACGCCGCCCCTGTTAAATAAAATCCTTAAGTAAAAATCGTAGTTGCTTATGTAAATTGACATAACCAACAAACATTTTCACTTAACGATTTTATTAGCGAGGGGTACTTACCTCTAAAAAATACGAATGTTACTCTTTCTGCGGACGTAGGAACCTAAATTATTTGTTAAGGGGGAGTTGCCTGTATTCTACCTGCTCCCAATTTGTACCACCACTACAATATTCGAACCTACTGCACTATCTGACATATCCTCCTGACACACGACTTCAATTATAATGGACATAAAGTTTTCTATCCTGCTATAAAATATTCTGTAATTTTCCATCGTAATATCCGTGGTCCATTTCAATAGACAGAATGGTGCAGTTTTCTGGCGGCACAAACCGTCATTACGATCGCTTGGAACCAAGTAGTAGCTTTGTTTACCATAATACGTGATTATTTTTTCATTATTGTGTATTTTTCGAAACTTACATCACGAAAACATGTACTTATTGAAGACGATATCCACAATTATTATTGTTGTGGCTCTGCTGTGTAATACGTTTTGGTAGTACTGCATGTTTCTTTAATTATCGTTGCAAAGCAGTATTGTCCGCTGTAATGGACACATTTTTGACCACTGGTTGCTAGGCATCAGGTTTCTTCTGGAAGGCAGAAGATCGGAACACGAGGAGTGGGAGAACTGAGATGCTTCTCCCTGTTAATTCATTACCCGTATTTATTTCTTCGTTTTCCCCGGTCAGTTTCTGTGCTACTCTGTGCCTGCGCCGTGTGCAGATTCCTATTCGCCGCGATTCCGTTGAGCTCTGGACCAGTTCGACAACCATCAGAAAATCGAGTCTTGGTTACTTCGACTTCGTTTCGCTGCTAAAACAAACGACCAACAAGTTCCCGAAAAATTCTAAAGGTGCAATCTGTCGAACATAATGTGTTCTTTGGGTTGGTTTTCATTCCGTACTCTTCTTCTCCTTCTTCACATCTTTGAAGAGAGATTGTTTTAACTGCAGGCAACACCAAGTAATCATCAAATCTGACGCCCTAATAATACGACGGCTACTCGGAAAGTAAGAACCGATCGGTCACGCAATGGAAACCACAGTAAAAATCAAAAATGTTTTATTTGCAACAGTTTGCTACACCTTCCAGCTACTTCTCTATATGGTCACCAGCCCCACGTAGAAATGTGTTGTAGCGTTGTACCAACTTTCCACTATCTTCCTCACAGAATGCAGCCGCCTGTCTTTCCACCACTTATCTACGTTGGCCTGCATTTCGTTGTCTGTGCCAAAATGTTGTCCTCACAGCCAAGGATTCATGTAAACTGAGATGAAATTAAGGGTGAGCCGAGTCCGGGCTGTAATCTACATCTACATACATACTCCGCAATCCACCATACGGTGCGTGGCGGAGGGTACCTCGTACCACAACTAGCAACTTCTCTCCCTGTTCCACTCCCAAACCGAACGAGGGAAAAATGACTGCACATATGCCTCTGTACGAGCCCTAATCTCTCTTATCTTTATCGTCTCTCCGCGAAATGTAAGTTGGCGGCAGTAAAATTGTACTGCAGTCAGCCTCAAATGCTGGTTCTCTAAATTTCCTCAGTAGCGATTCACGAAAAGAACGCCTCCTTTCCTCTAGAGTCCCACCCGAGTTCCTGGAGCATTTCCGTAACACTCGCGTGATGATCAAAGACACCAGTAACAAATCTAGCATCCCGCCTCTGAATTGCTTCTATGCCCTCCCTCAATCCGACCTGATAGGGATCCCAAACGCTCGAGCAGTGCTCAAGAATAGGTCGTATTAGTGTTTTATAAGCGGTCTCCTTTACAGATGAACCACATCTACCCAAAATTCTACCAATGAACCGAAGACAACTATCCGCCTTCCCCACTACTGCCATTACATGCTTCTCCCAAATATTTAATCGGCGTGACTGTGTCAAGCGCTACAGTACTAATGGAGTAGTCAAATATTGCAGGATTCTTTTTCCTATTCATCTGCATTAATTTACATTTATCTATATTTAGAGTTAGCTGTCATTCTTTACACCAATCACAAATCCTGTCCAAGTCATCTTGTATGCTCCAAAAGTCACTCAACGACGACACTTTCCCGTACATCACAGCATCATCAGCAAACAGCCGCACATTGCTATCCATCCTATCCAAAAGATCATTTATGTAGATAGAAAACAACAGCGGACCTACCACACTTCCCTGGGGCACTCCAGATGATACGCTCACCTCCGATGAACACTCACCATCGAGGACAACGTACGGGGTTCTATTACTTAAGAAGTCTTCGAGCCACTCACATATTTGGGAACCAATCCCATATGCTCGTACCTTAGTTAGGAGTCTGCAGTGGGGCATCGAGTCGAACGCTTTCCGGAAGTCAAGGAATATGGCATCCGTCTGATACCCTTCATCCACGGCTCGCAAGATATCATGTGAAAAAAGGGCGAGTTGCGTTTCGAAGGAGCGATGCTTTCTAAAGCCGTGCTGATGCATGGACAGCAACTTCTCTGTCTCAAGGAAATTCATTATATTCGAACGGAGAATATGTTCGAGAATCCTGCAACAAACCGATGTTACGGATACTGGTCTGTAATTTTGAGGATCGGTCCTTCTACCCTTCTTATATACAGTCGTCACCTGCGCTTTTTTACAGTCGCTCGGGACTTTACCTAGGGCAAGAGAAGGGAGATCAAACACTTCCCACCTGAAACGCTGCAGGGGTATTTTCATCGCCCCTGGAGAGTGAGGCCGAAAATTGTCATGAGGGATGAAATGTATGACGAGTACGTTATTTGGGGTCGCATGAAATCAGGCGAAACCTCGCAGCCGGCATCCATACTTGGCGGGAGACACTATTGTTCTAGTCATCTTTTCCTGCTCAGGTATGAAAAGATAGATGTGACGCAAACGATGGGCACACGAGAGACTCTGCCCAACACATATATGCAAAGTTTCATCGGATTTTCACTGTGGTTTCTATTTCGCGACCTATAGGACCTTCCTTTCCGAATAGCCCTCGTACAATATTTGGTGATTGTTGCAATATAAAGCGTTCAGAGATTATGTGGAGGGCAATGTAGCAGAGGTGCCGGTGCCACGTAAGGGTGTTGTGTGTGTTTGTGTTGTGTTTGTGTGTGGGGGTGGGGGGGTGGGGGAGGAGACGGCGGCCAGCAGAGCGTGAGTCGTGTCCCGGTTGTTCACTTTCGTTGCGCAGCACTGGCCGCGCTGGCGTGCGTCACGCTCGGCGAGCTCGCAAAACATAGCGCTGAGCTGAGTGCTGCGGAATGCCCTTCCCTCAGCCCCGCCGCCACCTACGCCAGCACAACCCCGCACACCCACCACTCGACGGCGAGCGCCCGACACAGGCAGCGCTGCGCCTCTCTCTGGGCCGAGCTGCTCAAGATTCCGCCTGAGCCGGCCATCTAATTAGGCGAATCGACGCAAACGAGTATTGCCGGCGGTGCGCTGGATGTGGATGTGGCGCTCCTGGCGGCGAAAGAGCGCCGCGACAAGGCAAGGTTGCGACGGCGGTGGCCCCATCCCGGCCTAATCCGCGCAGTTAGCCGCCTCAGAAGTTGGCGGCGCAGGGGGAGTGCTCGCGGGTGGAAGAGGGCACGTGCGGGAATTAGGGCGCACTTCAGAGATAAGGGCCACCAGCCGACGTCGGAGCACTGCGAATACGCGCTACGTGCTGCTCCGGAATTTAATCCAACTCTCGGCCGTTGTGTCGTTTTTCGGGAACTAGGTGATCGTTTGTTTCGGCAGTGGAACGAATCATGTCTTACAGTAACTAAGACTCGATTTTATGATGACTGACGAACTGGCCCAGAACCCTATCGGAAACGCGGCGAGTAGGAATTTGCGCTCGGCGCAGACGCAGAGTAGCGCAGAAACTGACCGAGAAAAAGGAAGAAATAAAGACGGTTAATGAATTAACAGGGAGAGCCATCTGAGTTCTCCCATTCCTCGTGCTCCGATCTTCTGCCTTCCAGGCCAAACCTTATCTTCGACCCGTGGCTGCAAACGTACGCTGTTGTCACAGCGTCCCATCCACAGTGTCATTTCGTCCAATTACCATCACACAGGAACCTCTACAACCGAACAGACGACCATTGCTAAAATACGTGTTGTGAAGCAGTGCGATTGATTCACACAGCTACCAATATTACAATAATAATATTCAGTAAATTACACTTATTACTCGTAGTTTGGGAAAGGCGAAAAGAGGGCTGCAACAGGAGAAGAGAAGATGGTCAATATGGCATTGACAGTTCGGTGGGAATATATAGGTGCTTGCTTACAATGAAGTAAAAGGTACAAATTTCAGTAGCTCTTTATTGTATGACATAACTCGAAACATGGAAAACTAATAGTTCAGAGTTGCATTGTTTGCCACAGTAACGCGATTCCTTTTTCTTTGCTGCATTGCCAATCAATGGAACGCGGCAACAAGCAAAACAACAAACAGAAAATATGCTCTTACTTTCTGTTCGTTGCGTTGGCTCACTTGGCATAACGAGAATGGCAATACATAAGCGCCTCTGTACCCAGGAGAGGTCAGTCGCTCAACACGAGCCCAACTAAATCCTCTTGGAACATCTCTCCACCCGTTCTCATTTTTGTACCCTCCACTCCTATCCCCTTTTCTTCTTTTCTTCCAACTTCGCCTTGCTGTTCCACGTTTCTTCTCCACTTCTCCAGCTGTCACAGAACTACCCCCACAGGAAAACTGCGCCCCGGACTTGCTAACAGCTGCCACATCCTAGTTACGCCACTGTATAAAAGTACATTGTAAACTTTCGCCAGTGCAGCTTTGCCCTTAATGTCGTATGTGGTGGTCTAATCAGAAGATCGTAAGGCATTATTGGTCGGGACGCCCCATCTAGTGCAAGTATTTTTATTTTACGCCACTTCGAGCGACTTATACGTCGATGATGAACTGATGGCAAGGAAAACACAAAAACCCAGACCCCGAGCGGGCAAAATCTCCGAGCCGGCCGGGAACCGAAGCCGGGACCTCAAGATTTAGAGGCAATCATCGTAACATTTAAACTACGAGCTGCGGACAACGTTGCGTATTAAGCTTATCCATTAGGATATTTAAGAACCCGTGACTGTTTATTCAATGTATGTACATAAAACTGCAACCAGTCACGAATAGCTATTACACTGCAGTGTCTTTTGATATCCTGATTTAGTTGAAATCTGAGTAATTTCCTGAACTACTCCTTCATCCCCTTCTGTCCCCATACGTATGGAAGGGTCTGACGATGCTCTAGTGCCAGACTGGAGAATGATCCAGATCTGCTGCCATTCGTCGACCATTCATTTACCTAACTCATTCTTTTTACCTTTCTGCTTCCTGTTACTACATGCGATCCACGTGTCCTTTATGAAACCATTAGGTGACACTACCTCTTCTTACAAAAAAGGGCTGGCCAAGACGTTGTGATCACGGATTTAATTCAAACTTTGTACACCTGTAGTAGACCATTAAAACAACATAATGTGCAAGTAGTTAAGTGCATTATTCTGGCAGTTCCCACAAAATCGCAAGAGAAGTTTTACGCGTCTGTTATGTAACTGATGTATCTGTGCGCAGGAGCCAGATGTAAAGAGTACATAGCGGTCAAGCGGCTAGCGTTCGAGTTTCATAAGACGAAGTTTCCAGTTCCTCAAATCTTAATTTTTGTAGTACAAGTGTAAATTCTGTGACATTCAGAAAAATTGAACCTACACTATTCGTTCTTCCTACATTATCTACGTCTCGCCAATACGCGCGTTAACTGCCGAATGGGCCCTGCTTCTGTGTCTGCAACTCGAAGCATCGAGGCGCAAAGTAGTTCCGAGTGCCTTACCGTATTGCATGTACAAGTTATTTCGCAAATCACGACAGGCATACATTTTCTGGAAAACTCTATGCGTTCCTTCATTTACTTTTCGATAGTTAGAAAAATGATTGTTCAAATAATTCAATTTAATTAAAAGTAGTAAGTAGTCTAACAACATGAAATTCACTAAAACTTCATACAAATAAACGTGGGCTTCTTAAATTACATGACATATAAATTAAATAATATGACCAACCCTGAAAAAAATACAGATTAAAAATTAAGTTGGAGCGGTAGTCGACCCGTCGCCTCATGCACGTTTGTCTTACGATGCTCGAGCACTAACCGTTTGACCAGCAGGAACTGTTGACGTCTGGCATCTACCCACAGATACATCGGTTACATAATAGACGGGTAAAAACTTTTCTTGCTATGTTCTCGGAATTGCCAGTGCACCTTGCGCGTTATGTTGTTTCAACGGCCTACTAAAGGTGTACAGAATTTGAAGTAAATCCGTAATTCCAACGTCGTGGCCCCTCCTTGTTAGATACAATGGATAAAGACTGTCTACTAGTAGAACGTTTACAGGTTATCTTTAAGTCCACAGTGAAAGATACAATTGTCGCTGCATTACACATCGGTCTCTGATAGATGTAACTGATCGCAGTTTGTGTGTCCTCATACTTTCCCCAAAGCCAGTACGGAGCTTAGGATCACTTCACAACCCAAGCATGTACAGCCTGGAGAAACCACACATTTCATCAATGCAACTTCAGGGATTCTTTGCATCAGAGTGGATGCTTCTGAACAAACGCTTCTGATACGTAAACTGCAGTTCGTGTCCTCGTCTACTAAGACGCCCACCTATATCCTAGTAATTGAGATTCCATATCATTTTACATTTGAGCTTCTGATCGTCAACGACCTTCCTATCAGTAGCGAGTAGACTTACTTCCTGCCATTGTGTTCATCGTGATTACATCACCTGTGCACTAACACGACAACTTCACCGCACACTCCGTATTTGCTCTGTATGTATGTCCGAAGTAGCACTGCATCGTATTTCTTAATAACACAGGCACTGCTATTTCGTATTTCTTTGCCAATACTTAACCCTCGAATTTCAATAAACACAGTAGAAGAATTTCAATAAACACAGTAGAACCTTGCTAATACGTTCCCTACGGGACCTGGAGTATGGTCGGAACGCAAAAAAGATCGGCTCATCAGTGGAACAGTTTTACTGACCCATAACATCACAATAATTTTCAACTGGAAATACTCTGAAATGCTGTTCCATGTTAAAACAGTAGCAGAAATAAAAAAAAAAGATCACACACTAAAAAATCTTAACACGAGAGTATAATGCACAGCAGTTCCTGTACTGTAGAATACGTCGGTATTGTATGTAAGGTGTTGTTAATGTGAGTGAAAATTCAACATGTATACAACTTATTACAGCACTGCACCGACGCGCAATTGAATTGCACTTAACCGTTTAAAATATGAGAAATCACACGGTAGAAAATTTTCTGTTCTTAAGCAAGTCGAAAGAAGTCTGTAATGCTCTTTTGCTTAGGAGAAATCCTTGATTCTGCCGAGTAGTTGTGGCGTTTCCTAATCCACAAAACGTCTCTTGCTGTAGACGTAGAGCTTTGTTCGATGTATCGAAATGCTACGTCTAACACGTTTTTAACATCAGTATGTAATACTCGAGCCGTAGGTGCACTGTCTTCATTGCCGTCATCATCTTTGTTGTTCTCATAAGTTGTTCGAGTTACAGCGCCCAAGAGTTGGTCTTCAGTTAATTCTGCTTCTGTTGTGCAGTCAACGTCAGCTGTACTGGTCCACTAGCTTCAACACCGGCTGTAAGGACAGCGTCACATGTTTACGTTCGGTTGGTGTAACGTTTTAGTTCTGCCTATTTTATCATGTAAGAGGAAAACTGTCACTAAATTATAAAACAAATGAGTGCATAATAACGCGTACTGATCGAGTTAGAGACAAGTAATTTCGTTTAAAACGCATCTAGCAATGATCAATTGCCTACTGGTCCATGTCGCAGACGATGAACCATGGACAAGTTCAGATCTGGGATGGTCGGACTAAGGGGGGAGTTGGACAATCCGTGTTTCTTCAGTATCCTTTCTCGACGGGAATATACGTAAAGCACGAGTGCAGGTTGTAACCATAGACGAAGGCATATGTAAGTTTGGGTCTGACTATGATTCCTGCACGGATAGCCGAAGCGCCAAAGGCGACTTCTCGCTGAAAAAACGACAGTGGCGCGTCTAAGGCCGTTTGTTCAGAATAGCTAAATCAGTGTGGACGAACAGGGGTTTGAGCTCAGCTCAATCGGAAAACGAATCCAGTGTCTTAACCTCGGCGCCACAAAAGTTGGTAGCAAACCCGAAGAACGGATCTGTAGAGCGCTCAGTCCAAATCGAGTTGTCCGATACCGACGAACTGCACACCTACCGGTCCTCTTTTAAGTCGGGCGGCGCCCTCTGCGTAGTGGAAACAGACTGCCACGAGGGGGCAGTGTGCTGGCGTGACACGTGGGCGTCGCGTGAAGGACGGGCAAGGTCGCGGGAGCGGCAGCGGCAGCGGCTTCCGCGGCCGTCCGTCAGACAAGCGAGAGGCGCGCCCACGTGTGCGGTCGCCTGGCCACGTGGCACACTTGCGTAGGCAGAGCAAGGTGAAGGCCGCGCCGCAGACACGCTCAACTGTTGATCCGGCCCCTGCTACACCAGCCACCTCGCAGGCTGTCTCTCCTCTCACGACGCATTTAGAGGAAAATGGTTCAAATGGCTCTGAGCACCATGGGACAACTTCTGAGGTCATCAGTCCCCTAGAACTTAGAACTATTTAAACCCTAACTAACTTAAGGACATCACACACATCCATGCCCGAGGTAGGATTCGAACCTGCGACCGTAGCGATCGCGCGGTTCCAGACTGTAGCGCCTAGAACCGCTCAGCCACTCCGGCCGGCGCAATTACAGGAGGGAGCCACAGTAGCTACAGAATGTTATGGGGTGGTGCAGTAAAACTAAATTAAAAACTGTGCCAAGTAGAGGTAATTTAATTTCGTTTACAGGCAAAATACAGCGTGGACCTCCGATTAACATAAATGGAGAAACAATAAAGCACCAAAATATCGCCATATACTTAAGTGACCATCTCGATCAGAAATTGTCCTTCGATCCACATATGGAGCACGCTAGTAATAAGACCTTGGCATTATATAAGCTTATATGTAGGTTTCATCTCCCTGCAAGTGTACAATATTAGTTTACTTGTCTCAATATTGGGGTACGGAGCGAGTGTTTGCGCCCATAGGCTCCGATTTGTAAGGCCTTCCATTGCTCTCCGACGTGTTCAAAGTAAAGTTATAGTCAGATTCATGGATGCTTTTGGCACAGCCCTACCGAGAGTTCGTTGGTATTAATGGGGCTCTGTCCAATTGACTAGTCAGACATTGGGAAGCAATACAAGGTGAACCTTAATATAACCGACATATTGCAGGGACGGATCCTGATTGGAAATGGAATAAAAAAGTCCTATGAACATGTGTCGTGCATCGTTGTCACGGTAGATAGCGCTGACGGATGAAAGTTTCTCTGACCATTTGTTGTTTGCGTGTTGCAGACTATGTGATAGACGCAGACTATGTGATACACGCAGCATATTGTGAGCAGCAGAATAGTCCGGTATTCCCGTAGAGAACAAGCCGAGATGACGTTTGTGTGCGGCCAAACGGATGGAAACGGTCGACAGTCCGCACGGCCTTACCAAAGCAAGTATCGTCACAGACGCAAACAATATCAAACAACATTTCAAGTCCTTGTTGAGCGTTTGTGTGATTGTGAGTTCTTTCAGACAGACGAACGTGAAGAGAGGCGGCGGACTGTACGCACACTGGATCTGGAAGACCGGGTTCTACAGGATATAGAGACGAACCAGTACAAGCTCCAGGCAAGTGCTCCACCAACATGGTGTAAGCCATAGCATCCTGCAAGACATCCACTACTATCCCTGTCAACTGCAACGAGTGTAAGGATTATAAGCAGCGGATTTCCCTCTGCGGGAAGGATTTTGTCGATGGTTTTTGCACCATACCATCATGATTACGGGATTTCTGTCATCGGTCCTCTTTATCGACGAAGAAACCTTCACCAGAAATGGCATCACCAATCTGCATAATCGTAGACAATCCTCGGGCAATGGTTGAGGCGTCTCATCAGCCTCGGTTCAGCACTGATGTGTGGGCAGCGACTCTTGGCTACCATATAAGTGGATTATTCCACAACGCCTCGACGGAGGAATGTATCTGGACTTCCTGCGGAATACTCTGCCTGGGCTGCTTCAAAATGTGACTTTAGGAATACGTTAAGTGCGTTGTTTCTACATGACAGAGGAGCACCACCCCACCCGCTTCCGGCCGTCCTGATTTAGGTTTTCCGTGATTTCCCTAAATCGGTTCGGGCAAACGCCGGGATGGTTCCCTTGAAAATTGCACGGTCGACTTCCTTCCCCATCCTTCCCTAATCCCATGGGACCCATGACCTCGCTGTTCGGTCCAGTCCTCCAAATCAGCAAGTCAGCCAGCAACCGCCTCACTGACGCATTACATTTCGCCAACACCTCATCATCTTACCCGGACGTTCGATCGAACGCGGAGGCCCTGTAGCATGGCCTGCTACACCACGGGATTTAAACTCCTTGGACTTTTACCTCTGGGGGCATCTGAAAAATGTTGTGTACGCTGAACCGGTTCCTGATGTGACGATGCTGTGACGGCTATTCAGAGAGTTCCTGATGTGACGATGCTGTGACGCTATTCAGAGAGAGGTTGGAACGCGCGAAGGAGTGCGACAATCCACGAAGCGACGTGCGAACGCGATCATCGCATCCCATGGAGGCCACTTTAAACATATTTTGTGATGCGGTTTCGGTACAGCTCTGCACTGTGTTCCGGAACGATTTGTTGTCGTTGCAAGCACACCGTCCAGTTCAGGACAAATGTTCATAGGAGGGCATTTCCTCCTTTCCCAGTCATGAATCCGTCACTGGAGTTTGTCGGTTTTACTAAAGTTCACTCTGTATATTGATTCAAAGGGCATGATTTTGTAACAGAGAATGGGATCCAACTATCAAAATATAAGAGAGGTCACACATCAAACATATGGCCGAAGGATTGAGTTACATTCAAAACCACACGGAGAGTTTACAATACATTTCCCAAAGTAAGGGAAAGGTCGAAAATCAAGTACTTAATACCCATTACAAGACTTGTGCCTATCCTGTAAAAGTCTTACTTTGGAGTATGAATACGGGCATGACACGGGGAGCTCGGAGCACATAGTGTTTCAGCGTCTCATGTATGCACAGGTCGTCTCCGTTCAAACACAGTCTTTATCATCTAACGCCACAAATGAATTAATAGAAAATCCAAAAGGAATTGTGGTTATAAATGACATTGCAGAGAAAATTTCGACCAAAGTAAGTTGAAATTTCAGAGGAACCAACTGCGCGAAAGATGGTAGAAAAAAAGCCTTGCGTGCTGTGTAAAGGTACACACAGACAACAAACTAATGTAGCATTACCAGTTAATGTTGATCACGGCTTCGTACGCAAACTTAGCTGGCCCTGTTCGGAGTTAGTGATCTCTTACCAAGGCTTGATTCGGAAAGTAAGGGAGCTCATAGTCATAATCACTGCTAAAAAAGTAAAATCACGTAATTACTTTTGTTCGTCTGATGAAGTATAGTGTGGTAATTCTTTTTTGAAGTGAAACCACATTGAAAAAATGCCTGCTGGCTTAATGCAAGTGAACGGCAAAAATGGACCGTTATTTGACACAGAGGTTAGCTGGCGCAAAGCTTCCTGCGCACTCAAACAAGTCTGAATGACAAAAGTGAAAGACAATCACTCCACTGTCACTCTGGGAATTGCAAGACGAGCCCCTGGTGCTGGGATTATCATTGGCGAGGCGAAAGCGCGATGTAACTATCATACCTGAATTAGTTCTCAACTTGGGAACATGGAATTGTACCTGAACTGCTGAAGGAAGCTGGGCCGAATACCGTCAGAAAAATAACAAATATCATACAAAACAAATACGGGACCGTAGTGATACCAGAAGACTGGAACACTACGTTATACACCTTCTACATAAAAAAGAATATAGGACTGAACTTAATAATTACAGAGGGATATCTTTACTGCCCTTATATCACAGTGTCTGCTAGGAAAGGACACAGTTCCAGCTGCAAAACAAGACAGAATGCCAAACAGGCTTCAGACCGAAAAAATCCTGTGCTGAACTGTCACTCAGTTTAAAGACAGTCTTGAGACACCAAGACATGAGAAGCTGAGAGAGAATGTGTGCAAACATAGGTTTCAAATATCCATACGACTCTACAAATAGATAAATGCTACATCACTGATCCATTACATGGAAGACAGGAGCCTTGACGAGAAGACAATGAACATTATGAAACAGACACTAACAACTACCAAATCTAAAAACAAAATTCATGAGAGAGTTATCAGAGTAATTTGGGATCAGAACAGGAGTGAATCACGGCAGGTGTATTTCACCTCTTGTATTGATATATTATAAGAAAAAGTTGTCAAGGAATGGGAGAATGAAGATGCATGGACTTTATGCAAATCAATCAGGCTATGAACGAAACGAGATGATAAGAAACTAGCAGTCTGGATTTCGCTGACGATCTGGCAATACTCAAACACAACACAGAAACTGCAGTAAAGCAAATACAGGTCCTCAAAGAGAGGGCTGAAGAGGTCGCACGGACCAAAAAAGATAACGATAAAATATGATGAGATCAAAAATTCACATATTCCAGTACTTTGGGCAGAGGATACAGGTAAATGTGGTAAACAAAGAAGCTCACGAACAGAGAAATCAAAACGTAAGTAAAGCATTCAGGAAGACTGGAAACAGCTACAATTAATCATTCGTATCGCGTAAGATATAAGTGTGAGATAACAACACTGTCATCAACGCTGAAACTTTATGCGCATCAGGAACGTTGACCATGGATTGGGAAGATGCACCAGAATTCGAATCTAGAACTTAGAAGCAGATATCCTCAGTGTAGCGAAGCAGCGTAAATCACTTAATGAAGGCAAGGCTGCCAGTCCATATTGTATACCACTCCGGTTTCTTTCTGAGTATGACGTTACAACAGCTTACATATAATCGCTCACTAGTTGAAAAAATGCGTACCTAAGGACTGAAAAGTTGCATTATGTCACTCCAAAATCCAGTAAAGCAAACAGGAGTAATCCGACGCAGTGCAGACCCATATCATTTGTTTGCAGACGATGATGTTTACAGTCTTCAAAAAAACTGCAAAATGATTTACACAAGATTTCTGTACGGCGCAAAATGTGGCAATTTGACTCTAAATAATAAAAAGTGTGAAGTCATCCGCAAGCGTACTGAAAGAAATTCGCTAAATACACGAAATCACAGAAATCTAATGCTGTAAATTCAGTTAAATACTTAGGGATTACAATTGCGAGCAACTTAGTGGGGAAATCAAACTAAAGGCTGTGATTTACTGGCAGAACCCTTAGAAAGCGCAACATACCTAATAGAGAGACTTCTTACACCACTCTTGTTCCCCCTCTTTTGGGATACTGCTGTGCGGTGTGGGATCCGCATCTGATGGGACTGACGAAGAACACCGAACAAGTTCACGGGATGTCAGCTTGCTTAGTATTACTGCAAAATACGGGAGAGAGTGTTACGTAAACGATACGCGAATTGGATTGGCGATCATTAAAACAAAGGCGCTTCTCGTTGCGGGAAGAATCTTCTCATGAAATTTGCTATTGCCAACTTTCGCCTCCGTTAGCGAAAGTGTTTTGTTGGCGCCCACCTACATAGGGGAAGTGATCTTCATAATAAAATAAGAGAAATCACAGCTCGAACGGGAAGAATTAATTGCTACATTTTTCCTCGCGGCGCTCGAGACAGGAAAGGTACAGAAATAGCCTGAAAGTGGTTCGATGAACCCTCTGCCACGTACTTAATTGTGAATTGCAGAGTAATTATGTAGCTGTTGATGATGTAGAAAATATCAAGAAACTATAGAGAATAATCATCAGAAAAATCCTAAATAAGACAGAGGAAGAATAGATTGCGGAGTAGACAAGAGACCGAAATTAGTACATGAAATAAAGAAACGTCGACCAAAATTTTACGTGATATCAAGCACTGCTGGACACCCGACAAAGGAAACAGATCTTGGGAGTGCACAGGAAGCATTACAAACAACAAGAAATGGGTTACTAAAGTCAGAAAAGACCTGAACAATGCTGGCATAACAAAATCAGATACACCTCCATGACAAATAAAACATTCAAGCACAAACTACTCACGTGGAAAATGAGCCAAGGATTCAAGAAATTAAAGATAACACAAGGCCTCGAACTTGAATGCCTTGGCGTTACAAGTGTTTTTGGGCGTATTGACGAGAGAGAAAAGTAGAGCTATATTTTACGAAGTGTCTAAACACGTCACACGTTATCACACACAAATGTACCTTCCAGTGACACATGCATGCGAAAATGAGACATTTTTCTACGCTTTTGCAGGATATCGGCCGAAGATATACTGCTGTCACTTCAAGCAGTTGTTACCTTATCTGCAAGGCTGCGTATTACACCGGGAAGAAAGTTTCGCTTATTTATGGTTAGCTGTCTATAGTAACTACAGTAACTCTCCGAGACTTTTTCGAAAAGCGGATGTACCCTGGTTGTTCAAAACGTGTACATCACGAACAGAATGAACAACGAAACACACCACCTTCTCTCCACTATGATTTCAACTCGCGGTTGGACGCGTTCTACTAGCCCTGATGTCGCCATCTAGCGGCACCGCGCTGCAGCAGTAAGTTGCTCGGCTAACAGATGGCGCGCGGTTGCGAGCTAGCGAGACCTTGGCCTTGGAATGTCTATTGTACGGCAGCTACGCCTTAAACGGCTGAAGCGACTTGACGCCATTATTTTGCATCGCGACCAATTGCTGGCTGCGATATTCGCGCGGTAGCGACTGCATTGAGCGCGTTTACTCCCACAACATGCCTAGCCGGTGCTGCATAGGCTGACTGCGTCTCTTACTTGGATGTGAAGTGATCGCCACCAAGGGCAGACTCCTAGCATTTATCATGGATCTTAGTTTACCGTATGACCCATCAGCCAGCTCCGTTTGAACTAATCACCACGCTTTCGTACTGATGAATGAAAACGCCTGTTTTGTTTATCTTAATTTTAATTGTAATTTCATACTTACGAAACAACCTAGATTAAAAATTAATTGTGTGCAGGAAGAATAGGAGTCGTTACTGGCAGATTCTTGTTCAACGTAACCATCCTGCCACCTGTTTTAATGGGTTTATGGAAACTGCAGTTAACCTAAATGTAGATGTTCGTTTGGCGATCTGATTCTCACAGCTCCCGAATGCGTATCCAGTGTCTTAAGCCACTGTTCCGCTTCGAACGGTTCCACATATCTGTATATGGTTTTGCACCATTATGATAAAGTTCTAGAGCTACTACAACGACTCTGATGAACTCAAATGTAAAAGAATTAGAAGTGCCACTATATTCGGTTTCTTGTGTTCTCTGGAAAAAAAACTGCATTATACAGATCAGGTGAGATATCGAGATCCCAAATGACTTGTCTGAAAACGATCCAGTTCACATACCAATCAGGCTACACTGATCCTGGTGTAAGGCTGGGAGTACTTTGTGTTCGACTGTCAATTCCCCTGTTTTCTGGTTTCAGTTATGAATGGGGCGAGGCAGAACAATTGTTGGTAACCGTCCGTGTGAGTTCTACATAGGTTGCCTCTCTTATAGAGTGTAGTACTGGAGTTGGATGAGCAGTTCTGTGACGGTTTCGCTGATCTACTAAAACGAACTTACGGCGAAAGGCGTTCGTCTTCCTTGGATATTGTCCATTTTTTCTATTAATCTTACCTGGTAAGCGTTCTTGACTCACAAACATTAAGCTACAAGTAACTATAGAACGAGGGTTTTATAAGCTACCTCCTTTATGGGTGGACCACACTTTCTGATGATTCTTGCAATGCGTTTCAGCCTGACAACTGCCTTTTCTCCAGTGACCAAGCTGTATATTTCGTACGCTCGTATTTAGTTCATTAATCGATCGAAAGTTTTCACAAATCAAAGAACTTGTTATCAACCCAGTCGCCGGTATCCACGTGGACGAGCAAAGTGGTATTTCACACGATCGTTGTTTGTCGGAATCTCTGTTGCTTAACAGAGAGAGGATTTTCAGCACCTAGAGCGACCAGAATACATGAGGAAACTGGCACATTTTAGAAGGCTGACGTCAGCTTACCGGCAACAGTTGTCTGCGTCTGTGCACAGAACCATACCACAATTCATGTACAGCGATTTAGAATGGCATGGGAAACCCAAATCCGCACAGCCGGACAGGAATTTAAGCTAATCTCCTAGCAATATGAGACCACTGCCTCAACAGTTGTGAAACATCATTCGCTGCAGCTTATTAATTGTTTGCAGTTTTCGGTATATTAAAATAAACGCGCTACTTGTATAACTGGCTATAGAGGCCAAATCTGCAACTGTGTGTGTGTGTGTGTGTTAGTGGACGCGTGCGTATAGCCAGGTTGCACGGACCGGCTTCGGCGTTTGAATGGCCGGAGCTGTCGCGCCCCCAGAAACCGTTAATCTCGCAGCGCCCGCCGGTGCAGCAGACGCGCTGCCAGCAGGGCCCGTACGCAAATAGCGTCGGAGGTAAGCCAGCAGCCAGCGCGCCGCGCCGGCCAGTATTAATAACAGCCAAGGCCGCGCGGCATGCCGGGAGTCATCGGCCCGCGCCCGCGGCGACGCCCGCGGACGAACCGTGCACCAACAGCTGACAAGCGACTCGCGGCACTGTTTACATCCGCTACAGTTATCTGTGTCACCCAAACTACTCGTTCACAGCGGAGAACCGTTACGCCAGTATCCATCTTAAGTCGTTATTTGTTTGTAACATTTTCGAAGCTAAAATACACATATATCTTGTATCCCAAAAAAATCGTATTGTACATCCACATATATTTAATAAAGTGCACAAGATATGAATAGTGCGAAAGTACACAACTAAAGAACAAAAACAGTATATATTTATCACTTTCAAGTGCTAGTCAACCAGGTTCAGATCGATTCTCGCTTTATTTCACTGAACTTTTGGCACTTTTTAATAATCCAATAACATTCTTTGCAAATTTTAAAAATTCTGAGCAGGGTTGTCACCTGAAGTCACGGGGGTGAAACTCATATAGCGGCTTCCGCTAACACGACCTCGGTTCGTTGCCAGGCCATTCGGAGCGCCGCAAGTCAGTTTATCAGTCCATCATCTTGCTTTCTTATTTGCTGAGGTTTGGTCTTCCATGTTTGTTTCCATATTTAAACAGAAATTAGTTTCACCACACTGTGTTTCTGATTACGATTTCTCGTGTGTACTGCACTCCTTGAATAGCATTGTAAATGTGTTGCTCCTGTTCGCATCCTTAATATAGGGGTAAATGACTCCGTATTTGGTTTTGTTTCATATAAAACAGATACCGATTTCATCACATGGTGTTCTGTGGACTTCTGTGCATTTGTTATTGCTTCTGAACCTATGTGTGAACTGCTCGTTTTAAATGTGCACTTTATTTCTGACTACATCTGTTTCTTCGTACTTTCTCGCCTTGAATGGAAAACTAGAGGTTAGAAGAGCATTGGTATTCAACTTTATTACACCTTGTTACGAAATAAGTATGAAAAAAAAAAAAAAAAAAAAAAAAAAAAAAAAAAGGCTTTGAGCACTATGGTACTAAAATTCTGAGGTCATCAGTCCCCTAGAACTTAGAACTACTTAAACCGCACTAACCTAAGGATATCACACACATCCATGCCCGAGGCAGGATTCGAACCTGCGACCGTAGCGGTCGCGTGGTTCCAGACTGCAGCGCCTAAAACCGCTCGGCCAATCCGGCCGGCAAATGAGTATGCAGTTCTGATTTGAGTGGTGTTGCTCCTTGCCACTGAGTCCTATGCATAGATATATACTTCAAATGTATTTAAATCGGCAATTCACACACGGATTCGTAAGCAGTAACAAATAGACATGGGTCCATAGAATACCATGCGACGAAACCAGCTTCTGTTTCCTGCGAAACAAAGACAAATATGGTATCATTTACCCCACCCAGTACTACGGTTGAGGCCTACAACTGACCAGAATACGAGCAACATATTTACAATACAACTCAAAGAGGCAATACACATAAGAACGTCTTAACCACGAACATAATTTCCACTTGATAGCAGCCAGGTCGAAAGTGCAATATTGGGTTTTACAAATAAACACACTTTACCACCAGACTCACCCATAAAGTACACATGAAAAATATTATCATCTTGTGCTCGTATTTCGCAAAGCAAGAATGCACATTACCGCACCATATTTTCTAGGATTCGAAGTTCACTGTTAGGCCACTAAGAGCGCTACCGTCGATCTGTTTCTGTGTAGCAACACGGCCTTGCGCTTCCGATATTTTCGTGTTCTACGCCTTCAGCTCTGCCTTGATTAAATCTCTTGAACATCTGTTTCTTGTGTAACACCACTTATTCTTCATGAATGTAAAGATGCTGAACAAAAATCCTGCTCCTTTTGGAAATATTTGGTACACTTTGTTTAGTTACTGAACAAAAGGATTTAAGCCAGTCTGCAACATAATCACCATCTTTGTCCACACAGCTTCGCTGCCAAAGTAATCTCAATAATTAGTCAATTCCTAATCGACTGCCAACGAAAAGATGTTAGTCTTTTCTGGACACCTTAAAATACACACCAAGTTATTAACACTTTTAGGAGCAAGAACATTCTTCACAATCATTTCCCTTTTAGTCGGTCCATATGAAAGCTTGGATGCAGTTGCAGAATCACTAAAAATACGGGGCAGGATTCTTTCTTGATCAACTTGGTTATGTTTCACTGCATGGTACAGTAAACAAAGTTCGCAAGCGGTGGTTTCATTATACTCTTCTTTGCCGATTAATTTCATAAAATAGCTCTATACTTTATTTACACTTACAGGTTGCACTTTTCCTTAATATGATCTAATGCTAAATGTTTCCCAAACAAAGTACAAAACACTCGGCTCTCATCTGATCCTGGCTTTACGCACGAAAACATACCTTCCTATTCCTTCAGACATATTTGATTATGTTTGTCTTGAGATGCAAACGTTTTTTGCAGAGGAGACTTTGATTGATACTCTTCGTTTTCACACATTTTTAACTTGAAACTAATTTTCTAGCTGAGAGCAGCGGATTAAGAATGTACTCCGGACTATGCTTGAATCCGACAGGAGACTCTGGAGAAATCAATGTAAATTAGTCTCGTTGGTTGTCGCTACGGTTTGGAAGCTCAAGCGATGCCAACATTCACGACATTCAACATAATCAAAGAAACTATTACAAAGTAATTTTTCAAGTCGATAAGTTTTAACATTATTTTTATTCCATGAAATATAATCCGTAATATACATAGGTATAAAAACGGAGAATCATTCATTCCGAATAAAGAATAAACGGAGGAAGAAAATTTGGGCAAAAAAACCCGAAGAAACCGGTAACAATGGAGTTCCTGATAACCTTAATGTATCCTCATAATCAAGTAATGTAACTGATTTTTAATACGTATGTGGCTGGTTGTAGGCTTTAGGTTCTAGTTGCTTGCTGATACACCAACAAGCTGTTTCCATTTGTGGAACATCACAATTATTTCATCTATCTCGTAAGTCAATCTGGTACAAGACGCTTATCAATATTTAATTAGTTTAGAAAAAAAACCTAGTGAGAAATCTGCAGAACGTCGATATGTAGACTACAAAAGGTGAATGTGGTTTGGTCGAATAAAGGTAACCACATGCAATGTCTTATCAGGCTCTTTCCATAATGGGCGCGATCACTAGCCTATCTGTTGTACCTTTAAAGTACATCCAGGGCCAATTCGAGAACATATTTCTGTACAAGTGAAATATCATTTAGCAATCCCTACGTCCATTTTTCCACTTGAGCGATATACCATTTGGAACCCCAGCCATTCTCTCCTTCCCACATACCTTACTTTCCGTTTATTGCGATATTGGTATGTGCTTTAAAAATAAACGTAAATCTAGTGATCGTGGAAATTGTTTGTTTCCGCAACTAATTATCATGCACCCTGTATACAAACACCAGCAGGAGTTGCTCTTCACTTCCTTTAGACAGAGCTAGAACATCACGTAATATTGATAGCTCTGTGAGAGCACATTTCTACATTCAATAAACCAGTAATTATCCTCTCCCCCCTCTTACCGCGATAGTAATATTACTTTTAGCTGCTCAGGCTACCTGCTTTTGTATCAAACTATCCTGGCACTTCAACTGAAGGGCCACTAGTCTCTAAGAGTTTGATGTCAACCAGCAGCATGACCAGTGTGTAAAGGTTACAGACTTTTTTCCGTCTTATTGTTCGCCTGCTTACTGCAAATGACACACTCGACGATTAAACCAGAACCTAAAATTAAACTCTCGACATATCTTTCACAAAACCAGTTTACACTGCAATGTTGGTCTCTGAAGCAGGCGCGTTAGTTGTGGTCTTGTAACAGCCATAGAAGGGTATTTTTGCCGCTGTCGATTGACGCGCACAGAGGATACGAGACTAACCAAGCAGTACTAGAATGAAACTCCACAGCATTTCGAAAGCTGTAGTGCCGTGAAACGTATTACTTTAGGCGTTCGACTTACCACAAAACAACTGTTTGGACAAAATTCAACAGTATGCGTGTGATTTACCACCGATTTCAAAAATGAGACGATCTACAGAGACGCTTGGTGGCAATGTAAAGTGGTTGTACCGTAGCGTACTCGTGACCGTAACACGCTGGTTTCAAATGGCACCGTGGCCATCAAGGTCAACCATGCGCCTGGTTGCTCAAATGCACACTTGGAATCAAGTCTGCTGCCATCCGACTCCATCTACGGGTATAATCATCGAAATGTTGCCGTTGTGTAATCTGTTTCCTCCCTTTTCTATTCACAGATGGGACAACAAAAATGCCTGTGTGCAAAGTACAGATAACTGTATCTTTAGCGCCAACGTGGAAGATTACAGATAATCGTCAACGTGGAAGCGAAGGTCACTGCCAAGAGTTCCAGCTGCTAAACGATTCCTATGCTTCCTTAGTACACGACACTTCCAATAGCTCCACTTCATAAAAAAATTATGTGACTCTTGCTAGAGTTACAAGGGAGCCAAAATTCTTACTTTCTTTTTACATTTCTTATTTATCAGCTCGTGTTGATTCCGCAAAGTACGGCTACATTCAAATATCGGCCAAGCGCTCTACCAGCAGCCACATTCGTGGACAAACTGTGGTTTCTCAGTATGCTGCAAATAAATACTGCTCTTTTGATAATCACGAATAATGTGATCGTTCCATTGCATATATACTGAAAGGTGTACATACTATGAGAAATGGTTATGAAAGGTGTACCTATAATGAAAAATGGTAGTTTATTTGGTATCTTTGACAGCTTATCTGCAATGTTTACACTGTGAGCATCTTTGCATGGCTGAACGCATGAGTGATAATGTATTCCTTGGCTACCAGAGGTTGTAGTATTGTCGGGTAGAGCTCGGGCGAGCGAAGGAGTCGGAAGCAGTTGTCGGTGAGAAAGGGAGCCAAGTGTATTGTGTCATGACAGAGTAGCTTGTAGATTTATTTCGAATGCTCCATGATGTAATGACAAGAGTAGCTTGTAGATTTATTTCGAATGCTCCATGATGTGACAGAGGATAAGAAATGATTCTGAGACGATTTCATAGAGAGACGAGACTTGTGAAAGAAGGTAACATGCATTAAGTTTTATTTGCTGCTAGGGCGAATCGCGAAGGCTTGTAATGTACGGATTTCATGGTGTTTAACAACTTCTAAGTTTTGGTATCCAGCGTGAATTATAAGTCGTGTGTTCAGTACTCTAATTAGATTCCTTCGGCTATCATTAGTTGAAAGTTCGAATGGCTCTGAGCACTATGGGACTCAACTGCTGTGGTCATTAGTCCCCTAGAACTTAGAACTACTTAAACCTAACTAACCTAAGGACATCACACACATCCATGCCCGAGGCAGGATTCGAACCTGCGACCTTAGCAGTCGCACGGTTCCGTACTGCGCGCCTAGAAACGCGAGACCACCGCTAGTTGAAAGTATTTTATTTAAAAAAGCGAAGTGCCATACTATTGAAGTTAGGCTTTCTGTGTAAGAGTGGGAAATGGTTACCGATATTGTTATTTTATCAATATCGGTAACCTTTTCCCACTCTTACACAGAACTGTTATTTTGTCCACCCTCGGTAGCTGAGTGGTCGGCGCGACACGATGTCAATCCCAAGGGCCCGGGTTCGATTCCCGGCTGGGTAGGAGATTTTTCTCTGCTCAGAGACTGGGCGTTGTGTTGTCCTAATCTTGTCTCTAACAACTGATGATTTGTAATGTTATCTCATATTTAAATTTAATTTTTAAATTGAGGAATCCTATTATGTTTAAACATAGCTACCTGAATACTTCCTGCATCTAAGATTGTTTATGCAAGAATTTACCAATACCATCATATTTTAATATTCATTATGCTCGTATGTTTCATGTGAAATTTTAACATCATTTATAATCTCATATAGAGAAATCTAGTTCAGTTTAATTTTGGGGCACCTGTATAGCCTTGCACTCTAAAACTGCATCAGGGAGAACTTGGTTCTTGGTATATACCGTATAGTTTAGAATTCTTCTTCTTTGTTTTCTTTTTGTGTATATATTTTTAATTCTATTTTGTTTTACTTTATACTTAATTAATTAAATTGGTTTTGTTAATTATTTTGCATTAAAACATCACTCACTGTATCAAAGAATGTACCAACACACAGAGCAACAACCAGGGCAAAATTATTAGAAAAAGGTCCGCCTCCACGTGGCAGGGAGGGTAACGGAATGGGGGCTCGTCAAGCTAACCTAACTTGCAAGCAGCCATTACGGCTGAGAGACCTAACGCTGCCTGGCTTGTCACTTGTCTTAAGTAGCACACGGCCCACCTTAGTAACCCAGGTGGTGGGCTACTCTATAGTGTTCAAATGAAAAAAAAGTCCTAATCATCATCATTTCATCCTCATAGACGCGCAAGTCGCCGAAGTGGCGCCAAATCGACTTTCGCCCGGCGAAAGGTCTACCCGACGGGAGGCCCTAGTCACACGACATTTACATTTTTTATCGTTATTTTTAGTACGAGTCATTTCTGTGTTATTAAAATGTATTCTACGTAATTTCAAAATCTTTTACTATTCACTTATAAATATTTCATTGAGCTTATTCTCACACATTACGTGACAGATTTGGTAAAGCCTGCACTATTGCGTGGACACTGAATCATATTTTCAGGTATAGAACAGAAATTTAATTACGAAAATAAATAAAGGAAGGCAGTCTGTCGTGTAGTAATTTATTACACGTCATGCAGTTCAGCACTTCGCATGTTTGCGGTATGCGAACTGAGTACAGCCGAGTTTTCCGCTGCAAGGCAAGAATCTACTGTAGGCTCAAAATGAACCTTTTGAAAGAAAATTGTGAACATTCTTCTGAAAAATTTCATATAAAATCGTTCGACGCGTTTTTTTTCCAACAGGGCACAATTTTCACTACGTAACTGTTAGCCACAGCAAGTAACAATTTGATGAGGACGCCATTCTGAGTATTACTGATAACCATTCTTTATATTCAATCTCATGTATAGACAGTCAGATGTAGTTTAGATTAATTTATCCACATCAAAAGTAATTTACACAGTTATGTTCGGCTTTAAAAGTACGTTAGCGAAGGCGATTCTTAGTCAGAATCGCATCGGAATTTTAAAAGTAGTTTCTTTCACATTACTAGCCAGAGGTTTTGTCACGCACAGTTCACAGTTAACAAGTTTAAATGCTTGAAAGTTCCAGCACATTCAATTTAGCGTTTATCTGTATGACAAAATTACTTTTATTATGTTCCTTAGGCCTTCTGTCAAATACTACTACTTTTTTTCTGTTTACAGAAGCACGCAATTGACCGGCTCGTACAAGAGCAGAGCGCTAGCTAGCTTGCGAGACCGGGAGGTGAGACAGACCCTTATCGATTTCTCGCGATGGATTACTGACCAAGGGCTGGTGCAACAGCCTCACCGAGGGTGGTTTTTAGGAGGTTTCTCACGCTCGTTTAGGAAAATGTTGGTCGGATTCATAAATATACTATTACTTAAAATAGGATCACACACAGAACACAGTTTACGCGATTCGCAGTTAGGTGACGCACACGGCTTTCGTCCCTTCAAGTCATCTTCCACATCATTCCACAATCAACGTAAGGGAAACAGAAGAAGAGAAGGAGGAAGGGCACATACCTCTTATATTTCTCCACATTTACAGCATAAAATAGATCTGATTTTCTTGTTTTTTCTTCTTTTTTACGATAGAAGTGTCGGTAGAAATAATATGCAGTGCTTACAAGGGGCTGGGAGAGTCATCCAGCTCAACGTAACCGTCTAAAAAAAGTGCAGGAAGTGGGAACGAGACAGAATATGCAAATGTTCGTTAGAACGGACTATTTTCTTATGCATGTCCCAATTGGCTAGCACTATTTCATAAATAAGCTCTGCCTGCACTGGTTGCCAAGAGCGTCGCTTTGAACGCAGTCCAATCACGCAAACTGCGTGTAGCGCTGATGAGCATATTCGCGGAGTTACTGCGCGTATTACTACACAGCTCGTACAGAGCACACAGTTCACTCAATTCCGCATATTTCCCTAGGGGTGCAAGAGCAACTTCGCAGCACATTTGTCCTGCTAAAGCATTTGTTGCTAACAAGTCAGTACTATTTGAAATCAGTAACAATTTATAGCAACGTAAACTTCCGCGCCCGCGTCATAATGTAAAAAACTATACTGGAGGAAACCAGGGTTCGGCCACGATTAGAGTGGCCTACTTCTGGCTGAGTAGACCCACAAGAAGGCCACTATAACCATGGCTGAAACGCTGACTCACTCCATTATAGTATTTTTACATTATGATGCAGTGTCATACTCAGAAAATTTTCATGTTAGTTGCAACTTATGCAAGAAGAAAAATCCAGAGATGTACAGATGAAACGAGCTCCGCAGACTTTCCTGGTTGGTTGGTTTGTTGATTTGGGGGAGGGATCAAACAGCGAGGTCAACGGTTCCGCCTTTTCTAGAATACGTCCTTTATATCAAAACAAATGATATGGAAAATACACTGTTAACTTGCAGGCTATTGAAATATATATTTAATAAGGTGGCTTTCGGTGTTTAAGGTGCCAAGTTGTGACATAAGCCTGGGTAGACGTCGAAACACGTAATTACCAAACTGGCACGACCATCAGGAACATATGAATTTTAGTTTGTTCTCTAACAATACGAGTAATTTTTTTTTTAAAGACAGTCAGGCTGATTTACAGTTATCCTTTTCATGGAGTGAAACCTGAGGGCTATTTAGTGTACGGGGACGAAACTGGTTACCTTACAAAATCGATGTCGTAACTACAACATATATACTTTTCCTATGTACTTTTCCTTTTTTGTACATGACAATACAAATCGAATATGCGACTTAGATCGCAAAACTTTGTCTATACGACCGGTTTGTAGCATACGTCTCGTTCTGGTACTTAGGCAATACATAATTTCTAGAAATACAACGGAAAGGAATCCGGTTATTTACTTTTAGAAGGCAGTACACGCTTATTAACTTTAATGCAGTTAGGGAAATCACGAAAAATGTAATACAGATTGCCTCCCTGAAGCTTCAACCCGTCTCGCTACTGAAAACTAAATCTTAAAGAGATGTTTGTAAGTGTAATATTATAAGGATTTCAGATCAGAGTCGCAAAGAGAAAGATTTTAAGCATACACAAAACTCTAATAAATAAAATTACTCATGTCATTAACAAGTTTCATCTGGGCAAATAAATTACGAGGGCCAGAACAGCACAAAACAAATCCTGCGAATGGTGGAGACAAGCACCCCGAACCGGAAGAAAACAAATTCTGTGAATGACGAGGACAAGCATTCCGAACCAGAACATGACAACCAAATCTTCCGGAGGAAAATCTATAGACAAAGTGTTGAAACTACAAGAGGCTGATAAATTAGTACCAAAATCAGAACATCATAAAGACACCATATGAATTTCCTGGGCGATTAAAGCTGTTTGACACTGAGAAACGGCTCGCGACCCATCCAAACAGCTTCACTTCTATTTGTAAGAAGGAAAACTGAGAGGTCAGTCCACGAGTTGAACATGCAGCTGACTCAGTAAGAGTACTCCCAAAGATCACAGTCGTATCCCAAACCGCCACACGGTTTACATCTACCACGAAGTTTCGTGACAGCGTACACTCCACGGCATCCATTCTTGACATCCTACACTGGTATGCAAAACTACAGAACAAAATACACTTTCGCGTGCGATTTAATTGCCACGTAACATAGCTCGATCAAACTTGGACCATATATACAAGGAACTGCTACAGTATTGTACGGAATTACGCGATGTGACGAACATTAATGACACTTTTACACAGTCAATAATTACACTAAAGTCACTGCGATCCATGATGGTTTCCCGGACGTTACAAAAGGAGGGCCACGGTTCTTAACAGCGTGTGTCAGCACCACGAATCACAATGCACGCTCTGCAACGTTTTCCCCTGTTAGGTTGGTAAAGAGTTCTTGTGGTAGTACGTTCCATTCATCCACCAGCCGATAATTACTGCTGGATGGTAGTCGTTGCCCGTGGACGCTCTGCAATACGTCTCCCCACGCATCCTACATGTGGTTGGTGTGTTTTAAGTCGGAGGAACGCGCAGGCCAGTCCATTCGCCGATTATCCTCTCGTTCCAAGAACTCCTCCAGCTACGCCGTTCGATGCGATCGCGCAGTGTCATCGTTAAAAAGCGAAATCATGGGCGAATGTGGCCCTGGGAAGACGAACATGGGGAAGGAGTACAGTGCCACAAGAGCGCTGATCGGTGAGTGTACCGTGATCAGAGATCTGGAGGTCAGTACGGCCAACGAACAGAATGCCTCCCAACGCCGTAACACATTCGCCACCAAAACGATAATGTTCGACAATGTTCCTCGGTACAAGAGGTGTTCCCAACCTCTCTCACTACATGAATTGCTTATCTTCTGGACTACAATGTGGTAGTTCTTTCTACGTATAGTCCAAGTTTCACCGAGCTATGTTACTCGGCGGTGACACATCATGCCAAAGTTACTTTCGTCCGTAAGTTCTGCACACCAGTGTACACAGGAGTAAATGCGAATTTCGATCGTTGTAGAAGTCATAGTGTTTGTTATTTTTTCAGTTCATCACATCTGTGCTGTGTTCTGCTTACTAAAGCTGAGATAAATAAGTTTGATTTACTTATGTCCATTAGCGCCGAATACTGTGGTTTCTTGTTAGCTGTCACAGCGGAACGTGCGAAACCGTAATTCCAGCAGCATAGTTTTCTTTTATTCGTTAAGAGAAGAAAGTTGCGTTACAATGGAAATCTAATAAACTTGGGAGTTCAGTGTGCATAGACATGTAAAGGAAACCGTACTTTATCCTCAGGACTCTGTCCATGGGACTTCGGCGATGGTCTTCCACCTTTGCACGCTACGGTGCATCCATTGATTCCCGGAGGAGATACCTGTGCTATAAAGCCTGAGAGTCACACCACAGTTGCGGCGACATCCCCCACCCTTCCTGCGCGACCTGGTTTTCGGTTCCTGTACACTCAGCTGTCACTAAAAATGCAGTGCCGTCGCCCTGTTTACCGATCGCAACAGCAAGGAATCCAACTCAGGCACGTCTTGCTGTGATGCAGTACTCATTATCGTCTTAGGGGTCACATTTCGGCAGAAGAGGCACCACTGTTTTTGATACAGCGTGGGTATAAATATCAATATTCGGAGCGAGGTACCAACGTCGATCGCTACTGTGCACTGAAATAATTCGATGCTGAAAGGTGAAAATTTGTGCCAGACCTGGAATCGAAAACGCAATTCCCGCTTTACGATTGCCTTAATAGCTTCGGGTATTCCAGTACGCCTTCCCTCCGGCCCAAATTCTCAACTTACCGCATACTATGAACTGGTGTAGTCAAAACTCAGGATGTCAGAGCAGTCAAGCTTTCATATATATATATATATATATATATATATATATATATATATATATATATATATATATATATGTGTGTGTGTGTGTGTGTGTGTGTGTGTGTGTGCATTGTCTGTTCTGTAGCACTAACCCTATCCGATTTTTTTGTCTGGAGTTATGGGGAAGATACAGTGTATGCGCCTCCTTTACCAACAAAAAAAAACAGAAACACCTGCTCGCATCAACCGTTCATTTAAACAGATTGATAGGGACATGCTGCATCGAACGTGGGAAGAACCTGATTATCGACTTTATATCTGCACAATCAGTAGGGGCGCACAAACGGAGCAATTTTAATATGTCAAAAAACTTACTGAGTTTTTCTATGTGTATGCGAAGCCCTGTGACAATATGCTACATAACACAGCTACAGCAAATCTGTGAAATCACTTCAGTCATGTGTATTAGCTGAGCGTATTTCCTCCAATGTTCTATCAGTCCATCTCCTCCCCCTTCAAACCCCCCCCCCCCCTTGTGTGTCCATCTCCTTACGCCTATGTGTCCACTTCCTCCTCCGCCTTTCTCTCTCCAAGTTATCATCCATGACTCATTAGGAAGCTGGTGGTTCTTAATACCCCGAACACTATTTCGTACCAGATTGTAACTAACACCAAATTCGGTTGAAATCTTTCCAGGGTTTTAGGATCAGCTTTTTACACGTGGCTTTGCACCCGTACGCACATGTCAGATTTATTTCACGTAATCTGACATATTTCACCCATATATCTAGCGAATTTCGACCTGTAGGTTCATTTTCAAGCAGCTTAGTGTTTGTCACATCTTAACTCGTGCACTATACGTACAGTGATACAGTTTTCAGGTACACCCAGTGGTATATGTGGCTCGCCTCTGCGAAAAGCTTTGTGAATGGAGTTAATAGCACAGAAGTACTAAATTAAAGCGTCATGGATGCATGATACGGCAGTTTTTCACCCAACTCAGTGTGTATGGCGGCGTATCTCCCGAACTAGGTGCCAATAAAGACATAATTTTGCAGCGTACAATGACATAATTTTGCTGATACATTCAGTGGTGTATGTGAATACCGTCTGCAAATTGTCCCGCAAATACAGTAAGTTGTAAGGAAGAAATAAAACGTCAAGCTTCATGCGGCAGTTTTGCTGCACAGAGATAAAATTTTATCCGTTCATCATTTTGTTCGGGTTGGTAGCAAGTTTCGCATAGGTCTTTACTTATGTATAAAGATTGTCGGCCTTATTCTCAAACAGTGGACGACTAAAGGATGGCTCTTCGCGAGTTGTATGCTACAATGTGTTTTCACCCTCGCCTCCCTGACAGGTAGGTGGTACTTAGGCCCACAGTGATGATCGTGAGACAGTAAGTGATACGTGTACCAAGTTCGATTGAAACCGGTCCATGGTATACGAGGAGATATGAGACGTATGTACGTACGTACATACGTGCATCCCTTTTTATAAGAAAGAAGAATCCATTGGGAAGACTGAAAAAGTTAAGGTGTAAAATCGATTTGCTCGCACAAGCAGTCACGAGGCAACAGAAAACAATGCGCCTACGACCACCTCAAAGACAAACTTGTTAGAGATAAAAACTTTCTTTGGAACACTAAGCGGAAAGAAGAAGCATGCAGTCGGCCAAGGCGCGACACTGCCCTGTGGCCTGGGCGGGATACGTTTCAGATACGTAATCGCAGTGCTGTTGTTTATGGGCCGTGGCGGAAACACGGGGTCGCAAGGAAGAGTGCGGGGCAGACAAGGAAGGGAAGCCGGCCGGCTGGACGACAACCACAATGGGCGAGGCCGCGGCCTTCCAGTAGCGTCGCCAATCGCCGGCGGACGCCCTGTCCTCCGAGGCGGCGAAACAAAAGCCGGGGCCGGCCCGCTTGTTCCGCTCAGCTGCGGACGGGCGCCGCTGGCCCAGTTCGGGCTGCTCACAGAGGCCGGTCGCCTTGCGCAAACGACGCCCCTTTACGGCTCCATAAAACTCTCGTTTGCGAAACTCGCCCAATTTTACCGCTCGCCGAAAACTATACTGCGCTCGCGGTAGTTAATCTAACAATTACGGCGAGTCAGAGTCAGCTGGCGTTTAATCGGCACTGACTATATAATAACTGTATCTCAACACAACAGATGCCGAATTTACGTCAATTTAGGTTTACAATGCTCCGACCAATGTAGCTTGCAGGAAACATCCGAGATAACTACCAGAAACTCGCGACGTCATGTTACATTCATCTGGACACTGC
Source organism: Schistocerca gregaria (assembly GCF_023897955.1). NCBI lineage: Eukaryota > Metazoa > Arthropoda > Insecta > Orthoptera > Acrididae > Schistocerca > Schistocerca gregaria. Next base: position 741,642,955 of record NC_064922.1, read on the forward strand.
ATGAAATGGTCTAATCAAAAGGCCAAGAAATCAACGGTTAAAGAATTGTATAAAATATACGCGGACTTCTTGTCTCGTCAATTCTGGGTAAACGTCCAGTTTTCCACGATTACCGCATTGTTCTCGACGAAAACGATAGTGGTAATCGTCGTAGCTCGAGATTTTACCCACAATCGACGAGGCGAGAAGCCCAAGAACATTTTATACAAGAGGGTCGTAGCGAAAATCTTCATTCTCAGAACAAAGAACATGCGATCCCAAATACGCTACGTAACTGTAAAAGACTGGGAAGAAGATTGGTAAACCATGGCAATACCCACCGAATGAACTCCGATTAAGAGAACGACAGCTGCACGGGGACTCAGCAAACAGCTTCTCGGAAAGAATCAATCTTTCTATGCAGAGACGCACTGGTCATTATAGGTACATCCACAATTTCGTCTCGAAGGAACGGACCCGCTCCAATGTGAATGCAATGTTCTCCCTGATAGTGATTCATATACTCGTGGAATGCACCGCTCTAACCAACACGAGAACACTACTCAAGCCGTAGCTTTTTCTACACCTCCTACTCGCGAACGATGGAATAGCCGTCAAGCGAACTCCGCATCTGATACGAATCAGTGCTTGTTATATTAAGACAAAGCAAAGCCATGCTGGTGTAAGAGATGGGAATTGGCATGGAGTGTAAACCCCGCAACTTCGATCCACAATGATCACAAGCCAGATTCCCCCCCCCCCCCCTCGCACCTTACTTGCTAAACGTCAGATAAGGATCAGCATTCAGTCCTCTTACTGAAATGGCAGGCAAGAAAGATAATGAGTAATACGTCATGACTAAAGAAAATTTGGGTGTTACCAGGGTCCGAATACAGGCTTTCCACTTTCTGAAAGCAGTCGCCGTAACCACTGGGCTATTCCGTTATGCCTCCAGTGCTTACGTTCACTGTCTTTGATGTTCCCACCAATTCTCCGATCACTGGCCGCTACAAATGTGAAGGATTTTCTGTGTATCAGTATTGACTAATTTCGCCATAAATGTCATTTCAAAGAGGCAGTGCGATTGGCACACGACAGGAATACGGGCTAGCCGCACACGCACGCACACACACACACACACACACACACACACACAGAGAGAGAGAGAGAGAGAGAGAGAGAGAGAGAGAGAGAGAGAGAGAGAGAGAGAAGGGGGAGATTGGGGGGGATAAAAAGCTCTCAGTAATGGATCATTCAACAGCTACGTAATGCGTTCAATTTTCTCTGTGAAAGCTTCCGAAAATGGCGTTTTCTGCAATTTTGTCGACATTTAATTTGTGAGAAACATGAATTTCAAAGTCGCTTCTTGCGCAAAAATTTAGAAACTCACGTATAGTACTCTACAGCATCTCTACGCAAGTTAGAAATCTACTACTAATTTAACTAGGGCAGGAGTTAGTTTCTTTTTTTTTCTCCTTGGAATAGACGAAATCTTCGACTCCGGAAAAAAATATCCTACCTGAGAGTTGGTGCGGCAAAGCAATCGGAGAAGAAAATGCCAAGCTCCATTGGTCTGTTACTGAACAGACCAGTCCAGTCTGTTGGCTGTCAAATGTCAATTACAGTTACTCCCAATTATCCGGAAGTGGATTATCCCGCCTAGTGCTTTATCGATTTCCGAAAGAAAGACATATGAAACTTGAAGGATTGTAATTATAATTAGAACCAATATTCTCATTTAGAATACAAATTTCTATCCGACTGGTCTGATGCGGTCTGCCACGATTTCCCTGTCCTCTCTTGTGCCATCCACTAGCACCCTACGTCTTCGACTGTTTGCTGAATGTATTTCAAACTTCGTCATCCCCTACAGGTTTTAAGAGATACTGATGTGCAAGTAAGTTCCTCAACCTGAAAATATTGAATATGACATTGATTGTGGAAATGTCGTCTATTGCCAAGATTAAAAATTTTTGGGTTGAGTCTAACTGAATATTTAAAATATTTATTTAATCTAGTATAAGAATTGATTAAAAACAATTTTTTTTTCAAAATTTTAAAATATTTAGTAACTTTCTCGATTAAAATATCCTCGAAAGATGGGCACAAAGAATCTCCGCCCCACCTTTTATTGCGAGAGTTAACGAGAGGGTGAGCGGTGCTGCGCTGTGACGTACGGAAGCATCCAGTAGCGGCGGCGTATGGAACTTCTTAATGGCGTCTCTACGCTGACAACTCCTATTCGTTGTTGCGTCAGGCAACGACTGTTCTCACTTGTAGTTCCGTCGTGTGGTACCAACTTTGACACGGGCGCCCTTCCTCTAACGACACAACAATTAATAGTCTAAATGTAAGCGTAGTCTTTCGCGGCTATTGTCACTGTCAATAAAATTCTTTTGGGCTTTTGTCCGCATTTTCAATATATAAAATTGTCCGACGTTTCAACAGTCACCTCAACATAGCCCTCCTGAGGGCTATGTTGAGTGACTGTTGAATGAGACAGAGGGAGTCTTTAGATCTTATATAGTAGGGGGGGGGGGGGGGGGGCTGTTTATGAAATTTGGTAGAGCACTCGAGGATAGGAGGAAGGGTGCTAGGCGTTTCTTATCGGTCTTTATATTACTCCTTGTCACTGGTGGATAAGGACGTGTTTGATTGGTGTTTACGTTATTTCTTGCCATTGGTGGAAACAGGCGAAAAAGAAACGGGCGCTAACTGTGACGTAGCGCTGTTTACTTGTTGCCAGCTTCCTCCGCTACTACATGAAATCTAAAGTCTCTCTCATTCAGTAGACAGCTCAACACAGCCCTGAGGAAGGCCACTTGCAACAGCGACCGAAACGTCGGATAATTTTATATACTGACAATGCTGTCAATAGCCCAAAAGAATTTTATTGACAATTTGTAGCCTAATTTTCGGGAAAAAACAGGTGTGTTTTGGATTATCCGTGTTTTTCGGATATCCCCGCTGTACTTTAAATAGGGCCACAGTGGAAGCCGCGGTGGGTCAGCAGGCAGAGGCCGCTGCGTCAATGGCGTGATGGTCGTCCAGCACTGCAGTGGCCGGCGGCCGGTGGGCGGGAGAGGTCAGTCACGCAACGGCCGGACGCGGGTCAACGTACGACTCTTCTCGAGGCAAAATATCGATCCGCGGCGCTGAAATAGCGGCCCCGCCACCGACCGGACGGCCAGCAACTGCGCAGCACAGCACCACAAGGCGGTGGCGGCGCCAAGGTCACCTTGCCGCGGCCGCTTTTTGCCCGAGGAGGCCTCTCTTCCCGCGCCTCTAATTGTTTCTTGCAGGGGGACCATTCCGGTCGCTGCGACTGCGAAACCGCCGGCATCGACCCAAAAGCTGCCACCTCACAACAGCCGGTGAGGCGGCGCACAGGAACTGAAGACAGAGGGACTGAAAACAACACACGGGGTATCCGACAAGCCTCGTACCACCCTTTGTACTATTCGGCATATAAATAGAGCAGAACACCTTCACATAACGCGGTCAACATTACACGACCACACTAAAAGAGATTCAGGCCGATGATATCGTATGAATTATATAATATTGATACTGAGCAGCGAATGGCATCCTGCCGTGCTTTAACGGCAGAATTTCCAAATTCCGTGTTTCGCTAATGAATGTGTATCGCAGTTCTCATAGGTAAATCCCCACATCTACAAGAGTTGGAAAGGAACTCGCCTTATGTTACGTAAAAGGCACAATACCTGTTCAGACCACTTTTTTTTCGTTTGTGAATGGAAATTCTTAATGTAACTTGTTCAAAACATCGTTAATACCTCAGCTGAAAGTCAAGGGAATCGTGTTCCATGCGTGGTTGCAAGAGGGTGGAGGGCCAGTACACTTTGATATTCAGGTGCGTGAGTTCCTCGATGAACGCTGTCACCGCTCCAGATTTGGTACGGTTTGAAAAAATCTCCAGCCCCACTGGAACGGACACCGCGACGCGCGGCAGAATTGCGCAGAAGCGTTGAACAAGTCTGGATTATTCCGCGATATGACGTGGAGATGCATAGATCTCTGTGTTAGGACTGATGGTGCACATACAGGTCCTCTGGACACAGTTTTTATATAAGCGTAATGCAATATACAATATGCTATTTTGACCTAGAGGTATTGGGACTTCTCGGACACAAGTACGAGAGGCTTTCAATAAGTAACGCAATACTTTTTTTTTTCTCGGCCGACTTCGGTTGCAAAAAAAGCGAAATTTGCTGTGGGTCATCGTGGAATATCCCTTCTTCAATCCCTCTAGTTACATGAGGTTCCGATACGTGGCGGCGCTATACGAAGCTTTCAAAATGGTTCATCCGATTTTGTCGATCGACGTGTCTTTAGAAAACAATTAGTGTAAACCTAAATTGGTATGAATTACAGGCAAGTAACTTGACTAGTACATGAACTATTAGAGGTCAAAGTGGCCGATTACTATTGATCGCGTCAGGGCATAGGTACTCCACAGTTACACGAAAAAACGGTAGCAGCATGCTTATAAATATATATTTACATGTCTATTTATATATTTATATGTCTATGTCTTTGTTTATATCCGATATATACTATTCATGAAGAAACTGGTCAAATGTTTACTGTTTTTTAGAAAGCACAGAGACTGGCCTACTATTGCTTGTATTCCTCTGATATATGTTTATTTAATATGTTTATGTATTTAATAATGTGTGTTATAGCGTGTTTATGCTCCAGCTGTAGGAATATGTATTTAATTTCAAGTTATTTAAATGTGTATCTAGTATTTCGTATGTGTTTCAATATGTTTGTGAGTGTGCGTTGGCTTGGAGACATGGTAGGCGGCTACTGTAGTCAATGGAGAGACTGTATGGAAGTGGGGGAGCAGCATCGGGTCGGAGAGGACAGGGGAGAGCTGGACGGGAAGGCGCGACGGACTGTCGCAGGAAATACTTGGAGAGTGTTGAGCAGTTTGCGCGTGGCTGCGAGAGGTAGAAATATTTCGTAGGGCCGACTTGTGCACTTGTGAGATTTCCGTGGTTTCTGCAGTGAAGACGTAGTATGCGTTTAGAAGTGAATATCTCGTGAGCTATGTTGCCGTTCATAACTAATTACGTGAAATAGGAATCTATTTTTTCCCTATTACTCAACTTATATTTTATTTTATTGCTGGACCATCAAAACCAATAAGTATTGTTGCAGAAATAAATGGCATTCTTAAAAGTACTTCTGCTATCGTACTCATCATTTAAAGTCGTTAAAATAGGACCTGCAGATTTTATTTAATTGCAATCATTTTTCTATAAATTTCTATGTTACATTCAAAATTCGCAATTGCCGAGTGATAAAAACCTTCGAGCGTTCCATTCATGTGTGTATTCATCAACTCTGAGTCTGTAACATTAACCAAAACAGCCTTGCCGTACTGGTGCTACGAACGGCTGAGAGCAAGCGGAAACTACAGCCATAATTTTTCCCGAGGGTATGCAGCTTTACTGTATGGTTAAATGATAATGGCATCATCTTGGATAAAATATTCCGGAGGTAAAATAGTCGCCTATTCGGATCTCCGGGCGGGGACGTCATTATCAAGAGAAAGAAAACTGGCGTTCTACGGATCGGAGCGTGGAATATCAGATCCCTTAATCGGGCAAGTAGGTTAGAAAATTTAAAAAGCGAAGTGGGTAGGTTAAAATGAGATATAGTGGGAATTAGTGAAGTTCGGTGGCAGGAGGAACAAGACTTCTGGTCAGGTGAGCACAGGACTATAAATACAAAATCAAATAGGGGTAATGCAGAAGCAGGTTTAATAACGAATAAAAAAAAAGAGTGCAGGTATGCTACTTTGAACAGCATAGTGAACGCATTATTGTAGCCAAGATAGATATGAAGCCCACTCCTACCACAATAGTACAACGTTATATGCCAACTAGCTCCGCAGATGACGAAGAGATTAATGAAATGCTTGACGAGATAAAATAAATTATTGAGATAGTGAATGGAGACGAAAATTTAACATTCATGGGTGACTGGAATTCGACAGTAGGAAAAGGAAGAGAAAGAAATGTCGTAGGTGAATATGGAATGGGGGTAAGGAATGAAAGAGGAAGCCGCCTGGTAGAATTTTGCACAGCGCGTAATTTAATCATAGCTAACACTTTGTTCAAGAATCATGAAAGAAGGTGTATACATGGAAGAGGCCTGGAGGTAGTGGAAGGTTTCAGATAGATTATTTAATGGTAAGACAGAGATTTAGGGTCCAGGCTTTAAGTTGTAAAGACATTTCTAGCAGCAGATAGGGACTCTAACCACCATCTGTTGGTTATGAACTGTACATTAAAACTGAAGAAACTGCAAAAAGGTGGGAATTTAAGGAGATAGGGTCTGGATAAACTGAAAGAAAGAGAGAGCATTAAGGAACGATTGACGAGAACGGGGGAAAGAAATGCAGTAGAGGAACAATGGGTAGCTATGAAAGATGAAATAGTGAAGGCAGCAGAAGATCAAGTAGATAAAAAGATGAGGTACAGTAGAAATCATTGGGCAACAGAAGAAGTAATGAATTTAATTGATTAAAGTAGAAAATATAAAAATGCAGCACCTGAGGCAGGCAAAAAGTAATACAAACGTCTCAAAAATGAGACAGTAAGTGCAAAATGGCTAAGCAGGGATGGCTGGAGAACAAATGTAAGGATGTAGAGGCATATATGACTAGGGGTAACACAGATACTGCCTACAGGAAAATTAAAGAGACCTTTGGAGGTAAGAGAACCACTTGTATGAATATCAAGAGCTCAGATGGAAACCCAGTTATAAAAAAAGAAGAAACAGCAGAAAGGTGGAAGGAGTATATAGAGGGTCTACATTAGGGCGATGTACTTGAGGACAATATTATGGAAATGGAAGAGAAGGTAGATGAAATGGGAAATTTGATACTGCGTGAAGAGTTTGGCAGAGCACTGAAAGACCTATATCGAAACAAGGCCCCGTGAGCAGACAACATTCCATTAGAACTACTGATAGTCTTGGGAGAGCCAGCCGTGACAGAACTCTACCATCTGGTGAGCAAGATGTATGAGACAGGGGAAACACCTTCAGACTTCCCAAAGAAAGAAGGTGTTGACGGATGTGAAAATTACCGAACTATCAGTTTAATAAGTTAAGGCTGCAAAATACTAACGCGAATTCATTACAGACGAAAGGAAAAAACCTGTAGAAGCCGACCTCGGGGAAGATCAGTTTGGATTCCGTAGAAATGTTGGAGTACCTGAGGCAATGATGACCCTACCACTTATCTTAGAAGATAGTATTTGTAGACTTTGAGAAAGCTTTTGACAATGTTGACTGGAATACTCTCTTTCAAATTCTGAAGGTGGCAGGGGTAAAATACAGGGAGCGAAAGGCTATTTATAATTTGTACAGAAACCAGATGGCAGCCATAAGAGTCGAGGGGCATGAAAGGGAAGCAGTGGTTGGGAAGGGAGTCAGGCAGGGTTGTAGTCTCTCCCCGATGTTATTCAATACGAATATTGAGCAAGCAGTAAAGGAAACAAAAGAAAAGTTTGGAGTAGGTATTAAAATCCATGGAGAAGAAATAAAAACTTTGAGGTTCGCCGATGACATTGTAATTCTGTCAGAGACGGCAAAGGACTTGGAAGAGCAGTTGAACGGAATGGACAGTGTCTTGAAAGGAGGATATAAGATGAACATCAACAAAAGCATTTGACTGTCCCTTATAAATTTTGCACAATTATTCCGGTTATGTCAACGGTCAGAATCATAATCAAAATATCTCTGTCTTATGTAAGAATGGTACTACAGTCTTTCGATTATGAGCCATCCCTCGGATAGAAAGTTTATGATATTTTATTTCTTGCGAATTTCATCAAAATAACGGGAGTGTTTTTATTTTATCAGTTTAATCGTTGAGTGGGATACGTGTGTTAGCAGTTACAATCAAAAATATAACCTTAACGTTGATAATCAATACAAATTACGTAGCACGTTATGGCGAAATTTGCGAATGAATATTGTTTTCAGCGTCACAAACTCGCAAAATTACTTCGACTCTCACGTGTGCTTTCAGCAGTGTCACATGGGGTAGACAGGTCTCTGCATTCTGCAGTGAGCGAACAATTCTTGGAGCGGCCAGGAGAGTGCCTCTTGTTGCGATCAACGTAAACAGCATTATGGGCGGGCTGGAGCTAGGGCAGGCACGTCGAGCAGACTGCTCGCACTGTTAGCAAAGTTTCGAGAGGCACGTCTCAGATAAGGAACAAAGCGGAGTCGGTCAATACTGCGGCGCGAACTCGGACATTTGCAAGCAGAGGTTCCCAGTACACTTCGTGTACTTCGGAAAGAGGAAAAAAGCAAACAAAGTGGAAGAGGGGGAGGGAGGCATGCATTTGCTCACAAGTATATCGCGAAGGATAAAAGCGAACAGGTGTCCACGAGTGTGTTCCTCTATTTGTTCATCTGACAGGATAGCATAAAAGCGGGAAAGAAAAGCAAAGTCTCCAAGGAGGCTATGCGCCAACAAGCGGTGGTAAAGTGGGCAATTTCGTTTCGACGTCTTGCTATTGAAAAATGTCTGTCATTGAACTGACATTCTGAATAGGGCACTATACAGGGCGATTCAGCTACCCCTAGCTATGGGTTTTATGCAACCCGCAATGCCTTCAAAATCGATGCGCGGTATTTTCATATTATCTCGCTACGCGCAAACTTAGTTCTAAAAAAATAAAAATTAAACTAAATTAAAAAACAAAAAAGAACTGAAATTTTTACAGGAAATTTAAAGTAATAAAATTTTGTGCTGGGATACATTTTCGCTGGAGGCCACAGGTTTCGAGTTATCAAGAAAAACGTACAAGAGTGACATTCAAAAATGTTTTCTTGCATAACTCGAACACTGTGGCCTCCAGCGAAAACGTATGGCTGGCTGGCTCTGAGCACTATGGGACTTAACATCTGTAGTCATCAGTCCCCTAGAACTTAGAACTACTTAAACCTAACTAACCTAAGGACACAACACACATCCATGCCCGAGGCAGGATTCGAACCTGCGACCGTAGCGGTCACGCGGTTCCAGACTGAAGCGCCTAGCACCGCACGGCCACACCGGCCGGCGCGAAAACGTATCCCAGTAGAAAATTTAACTACATTAAAACATTTAACTATATTAAAGCATCGTATGTGGTTTTTTTGTAAGAACTGTAGGTTGCATAAAACCCACAGGTACTGGCAGCTGAAGCACCTTCTATATTTTTCCCAGCGTCTTCCTATCGAAGAGCATACTGTGTTTGTACAGTCTCTCTTCCGCACACGGATGACGTCAGATCGCAACCTGCCCAACGTTACTGTTCTGTCCACTTACATGGTCAAGCAGTTGTGACGAAGAATGTCAGAAATCAGATATGGAAATAATATTCTTTACATCATTGTGTAAGCTTCCATGGCCAGCGCTCATCTGAGTAAAACTCTTCTGCGTATTAGGCCGTTATTATGAAGCACTAAAACACCAGAAAACCTATGTTTGGACCGTCTTTGCGGCAGACATCTTCAAGGCAACTACACTACAGCGGTCTGAGTATGGTCCTTCCTTTACAAACCGAGAAGTTCGGTGGACAGGGGACAACAGACTTCACACTCTGGTCATACTCCACCTTGTCACCGAGAATGAGTGGGCCCCACCGAGAATGAGTGGGCCCATGTCTTGCGTCACGCTGCGAACCCCCTCCCCCACGCCCCCGCACCCACCCCCTAAGGAAGTAACTGGTCTGGACCACGTGGAAATTACTGTAGACCACCTACATTCACTCATGCTCGATGTGTTGCCCGACGTCGATGGCGTTTTCCAGCAGGATAACGATCCGCGTCAAATGTCCCGAATACCACTACAGTGGTTCTAGAGGAGCATGATAGTGAACACTCGTTTATGCCTTGACTACAAATCTCGCCTCATCTTAACCCGATGGACCATCTCTGGGACACTACAGAGCCCCAGCTCCGCAACCTAAAACAAATGGGTTGTAACTTACAAGAATAGCGTGACCTTTTGGTAGACATTTGGTGCTACATTCCTCCAGAAACCTACTAAGAATTTGCCTACGCTATTGACCGGGTGGTCACGATGTGTAACACTTCTGTTTCTTATGCTACTTTTATTGTAACTGCAGGATCTGCTGATAAAATTGTTGAAAGATTCTGCATCTACATCACTACTCTACAATTTACCCTTAAGTGCCAGGCAGAGGATTCATACAACCACCTGCCGACTATTTCACGAGCGCTTCATTGCCGAATAGCATGCCGCGAAAGTGAATATTTGCACCTTTCGGTACGAGCTCTGGTATCTTACATTATCACGATTGTCATTTTCCCAAGTATGAGGAATCTATAAAATATTTTCGTATTCGGATATCGTTATCAGGAGAAAGAAAACTGGCGTTCTACGGATCGGAGCGTGGAATGTCAGATCCCTTAATCGGGCAGGTAGGTTAGAAAATTTAAAAAGCGAAGTGGGCAGGTTAAAATGAGATATAGTGGGAATTAGTGACGTTCGGTGGCAGGAGGAACAAGACTTCTGGTCAGGTGACAACAGGGTTATAAACACAAAATCAAATAGGGGTAATGCAGGAGTAGGTTTAATAATGAATAGGAAAATAGTGAACGCATTATTGTGGCCAAGATAGATACGAAGCCCACGCCTACTACAGTAGTACAAGTTTATATGCCAACTAGCTCTGCAGATGATGAAGAAATTGAAGAAATGTATGATCAAATAAAATAAATTATTCAGATAGTGAAGGGAGACGAAAATTTAATAGTCATGGGTGACTGGAATTCGAGTGTAGGAAAAGGGAGAGAAGGAAACATTTGTAATGTCTACATATTTAGCTCATATTTAGCTCAACTGACAACTTTCAAAATTGTATGATCTTTCGTGTAACAGAAATTTAAAGAATTTTTTTTTGTAGAAAAACTGCTGAGGGCATCACTTTTTATTGTTTTAGGACGACTGTCACGTTTCGCACAAATGCAGGCATCTCATCTAAATCGTTTTGCAATTTGTTTTGATCATATAAACACATTACTAGGCAGTAAAGAACAGCATCATCTGCACATAAAATAAGAGGTCTGCTCAGTTCGTTTATATAGACTGCAAGCTGCAGAGGGACTATAAGATTTCCTTGGGGAAACCATGTTTTACTCGGAGACTTTCGTTTATTTACTGCGAACTGTGATGTTTCTGACAGGAAATTACGAACAAACGAGCATAACTGCGACGATACATAAGCACGAAAGTTGCTCAGAAGTTGCTTATGAGCAACGGTGTCGAAAGCATTCCAGAAATCTAAAAATGTGGACTCAACCTCAGATCCCTTGTCGATAGCACTCACTACTTCCAGAGATTAAAGAGCTAGTTGTATTTCACAACAATATTTTCTGAATCTGTGCTGACTGTAACTCAACACATTGTTTTCCTCGAGGTAATTCATAATTTTCGAAAGCAGTATATATTACAAAATCGCACTGCAAAGCGACATCAGTGATACGGGTGTGTAATTTATCAAATTACTCCTAATTTCTTTCTTGAGTATTAGTGTGATCTGTGCAACTCTCCAGGTTTCAGGTCTGGATCTTGTGGCGAGCGAGCGGTTGTATATGATTAAGTACGAAGCTATTAGTGAGCTTACTCTGAAAGGAACCTAACTGATATACAATCTGGACCAGAGGACTTGCCTTTTCAAGTGATTTAAACTGCTTCGCTACACGAAGGTTATCAACTTCTAAATTACTCGTGTTTGGTGCAATTGTTTTGCTTTGTCTTCTTTGGTGAAGAAATTTCAGAAAACCGTATTTAGTATCTCCGCTTTAGTGGCACTGTCGTAGGGAACATTATCATCGCTATAGCGCAGTGCAAATAGTGATTGTGTTTTGCCGTTGGGGTACTTCATATGCGATCACAATCACTTCGAATTTTTTGCCAGATTTCGAGCCATAGTTTCGTTGTGAAAACTATTAAAAACATCCCGCATTGAAGTTCACGCTAAATTACGAGATTCTGTGAAACTTCGGCAATTCTGAGGAATCTGTGTTCTTTTAAATTTGACATTCTTTTATCGTTGTCTCTGCAACAGTGTCCTTTGCCATGGGGATTAGTCTAGCATATTATTAATTTACTTGGTACAAATCTCACCACAGCTGTCCACACAGTGTCTTTGAATTCAAGCCACATCTGGCCTACACTTTCGTAGTTAGTCCTGAAGCAATGGAGACTGTCTCTTAGCAACGGATTCAAGGAGTGGGCAGGACGCTACTATTCGCATTCATCACGATTTCGGATTCAGATCAACATTTTTTTTCTCCGATAATACAGGGTGAGCAAGAAAACTTGTCAACTTTTTACAACAAAATCAACATAGGTATTCATGATTTACAAATGCTGACGAGTTAGTGAGACTTCGCAGATCCGTGTGGTATACAGTACTCACTTTTTAGAAATCACATCACTCAGATGAGCACCGTCATTACCTGAGCACTCATGTAAATGAGCTACACAGCTGCTTAGCTCCAGTACAGCAACAGGAATACCGGCGACGTATCTAAGTATGTTGGCCTCCAGCACCCGGAGGTTTGCAGGGCAAGTTTCGAACACACTGGACCTAAGGTATCAACAGAGGAAGAAACCGGGAGCCGTAAGATCGGGTGAACGTGCCGGCCACGCCACTGCACCAAATGGGGAAGTAAGACGTCCAGGAAAGCATTCACGCCATTTCGTCCCTTGACAGGCGGGTGGTACTGCACCGCACTGTTGACACCACGTTAATGGACGGGGACGATTTAATCTGTCATCGTTTCAATGTAAAGCTCTACCACACGGTCTCGCACCCTCCACTTCTCCATCGTAACTGAATTTCCCACTCTGCTGCTAGCGTGTCACCGAATATCTAGGCACGCACCCGCAGTGCCAATAGCCAACTGAAAAGGGGCATTCTTTCTGTCCCGCCGTGTATTAAGGCGTCGTCAGACTGCCGCATTTCAAGAAACATTGGTGCCGTTTGTATTGTCCATCGCCTACTGCTCCGCGTGTGTGTGTGTGTGTTTTTTTCTTCTTTCGCCCTTTTCCGCGAGTGTCTGGTCCGCCCCGAGCCTCAGGAAGGTCTGCGCAGTGACCGGCGCCCCGGCCCGGCGAAATGGCCCGCGAGGCGCCGCGTACTGCCTCTGATGTTTACTGCATGAGGCAGGTCGCCCGCTCGTTTGGCACGGCGACCCTCGTGGGCGACGGCCGCACGCCCGGCTCGGAATTCGCCGACGCCTTCCTGCAGAGTCGTGCCGGCTCTATCCTGCAGAGAAATTGCCTCTTCGGCAGCGGCTGCTCGTGCCCGCCAGCCCGCTGTCCCAATTGCAGTCGACTGCTACTTCCAGGCGGAGGCGCGCGGCGCGAATCGGTAATTAGGCTCTATTTTGCCGGAGCAAGCAGCGCTCGGCACACGGCTCGCTCGTCTTTTCCCCAGGAAAAGAGGCTGTACCGAAACCTGGCCCAGCGGGCGCTATGAAGCTACAAAAATTACGCTTCAATTATGGCTCTTCCATTTACTTCCCTATAGGTGACCGCGTATCAATTGTGAAAACGTACGGGAGGGCGCTTCGTGTTTTCATATACCACTGCAATCAGAAGTATCCCAACACCTATTAGTTGACATTAATACCGGTTCTGTCCACCGTTTTTGACTTTGTGAGGATTTGAGATCTGTTGGGAATACTGTCAGTGAGGCGTCTGAATGTCTCATGCAGTGGCACTCCATTCTTCCTCGGGAGTCGAAACCTGAGACAGTGGTGTTCCATTGGGATCAGGTCGATTCTCTGGCAGACCAGTCCATTTCATGAATGTTACTTTTCACAAATCACTGCCTCACATATAAGGTGAACATCAACAAAGGCAAAACGAGGATAATGGAATGTAGTGGAATGAAGTCGGGTGATGCTGAGGGAATTAGATTAGGAAATGAGACACTTAAAGTAGTAAAGGAGCTTTGCTGTTTGGGGAGCAAAATAACTGATGATGGTCGAAGTAGAGAAGATATAACATGTAGACTGGCAATGACAAGGAAAGCGTTCCTGAAAAAGACAAATTCGTTAACATCGAGTATTCACTTAAGTGTCAGGAAGTCGTTTCTGAACGTATTTGTATGGAGTGTAGCCATGTATGGATGTGAAACATGGATGATAAATAGTTTGGACAAGAAGAGAATAGAAGCTTTCGAAATGTGGTGCTACAGAAGAATGCTGAAGATTAGATGGGTAGATCCCATACCTAATGAGCAGCTATTGATAGAATTGGAGTGAAGAGGAGTTTGTGGCACAGATTGACTAGAAGAAGAGAGCGGTTGGTAGGACGTGTTCTGAGGCATCAAGAGATAACAAATTTAGCATTGGAGGGCAGCGTGGAGGGTAAAAATCGTAGAGGGAAACCAAGAGATGAATATACAAACAGATTCAGAAGGATATACGCTGCAGTAAGTACTGGGAGATGAAGAAGCTTGCACATGGTAGGGTAGCATGGAGAGCTGCTTCAAACCAGTCTCAAGACTGAAGACCACAACAACAACAACAACACATATATTGCTTTAGGAAAGGGTGCACTATGACGCGGGTACAAGCAACTATCGTCTCCGAACTGTTCCTCTGCTGTATGCACTACACAATAGTGTAAAACGTGTTCACATTCTTCCGCGTTTTCTTAAGCGCCACACGGGGTCCGCATCCAATCACGAAACACATACGCATACCGTAACACCACCTTTTCCACACTTCACTCTTGCCAGTACACACTGTGGTAGGTAACGTTCGCTCGAACGTGGTTGACACCGACGGAAGCGGTAACGGAGACCTGCAACTTGGTTTAGAATTCGACAAGAAGGAATATGGACATTTTTCGGATATTCATAAAGCGATAAGCAAGAGAATTTCTGAATACGTCTACTGGAAACAAATCTCCTTCGAGAAAATGGCTCGAAGATATTCTGAACAGAGATACTTTTCGAAATATGGTTATAGATTCTAATCTCCAGAGAAACAATAATAATAAAACGAACACCTGCAGGTAAGTGGTCAGACGGCCGGAAACAATAGCACTCTGATCGACTGCAACTTATATCACAAATTGTTATTTACGGGTTCATGCGAAACCCGAATAGAGAAAAAAATTGATAATGTGATATTGTTATAATTTACTTTTAGCTCCAATTCAAACACTCCAACTCCGTTTCACCACATGATTATTCACAATGGACAGAGACTAACTTCTGAATGAGATTGAAGACAGTGAGCCTTAAGGTAACTTCAAACAATCGTATCTTATCCTACCTATTACGTATATGTAAGTCAGCTTTGGACATATAGCTGTGGCGGCATCTGAACAGAAGTTGGCACCGACATTCCTCTAACTCATTTTCCATACCTAAAGATTCCTTGTTCTTTCTGCCGATTCGGTTGTCTACAACGGAAATGCTCTCTTCTAGTCAGTCTTCCTCTGCTGAAGTAAGAATGTAGTGTCTAAAATTTTAGCTCTATAGTGATGGTGATAGCGCTTGCTTAATGTAATTTTTTTTCTTTGTGCTGCAGGCGCCAAACTCAATCCTCTGCAATAACACCAGATAGTTTAATAACCGCACCGCGTAGACACACTTCGGAGATTTTTGAGATTTAATCCACGAAATTGGTGCAATCAGGAAATTTGTGCCATGATCATCTTTCCCGGCTCCTCCCCCTACCGGCGAAACACTGTCGATGAAAATTTCCTCCATCACCAGTGTTCCTGACAGAATCGAGCAGTGATACAATGACGTTATCTGGCAGAAATACAGAGTGCCCGGCTGGGGATTCAAAGCAAGATGCTCCAGATATAGAGATCACGTATCTTACATCAGATTCGACCAAATCCTCTGCTTACAAAACTGTGTTTCGAACCGAATGTCAAGTGTTTTTACATTTTTCAATGTGTGACACAAGCATCAGTACAAAGAAACATACACAAAAAAGAAATTACACTATACATAAAGCAAGTAACTCAAAGTACACATGTCCAGGTATTAGTGTACGGCAGATTACACCCAGCAAGACCACAGGCGGACAACCTCACCAGAAAACCTCCCTGCTGGTCGCCAAGAGAAGTGGATTACGTCCTGTATAGAGGAAGTTTTATTCAAGCAGAAACACGTGTGCTCTGTGCCCTAACTAATATTTACAGTACTTGCTATACGTTCTTTTGACTCTAAGCTGGACCACTCCAACACGTGTATTATCTTTTCCATGACTGTTAAATTACTCCATGGTGTTTCGAGGTTACAGCCGGATGGCGTCGACATCTTGCTACGATATTTTCGCTCACAACCATTCAGCCATCATCAGATGATAGTCTTATATCCGACTGCAATCCCGAAATCTCATGGAATATTCATTACCTGGGAAAGCTTCAAACTTTCTCCAATCCATTCATCCCAAAATTAAAAATGTCATGCAGTGAGGCCTCCTGGAATTATAAAAGCTATATCGTTTTCTTTGCGACTGTCGTTCATCAATGTCCTCAGGTGGCTATTCGACAGCGATGATTACATTGCTATCAACAGAGTTGTTACTGGAGAGAAAATTGCTGTTTTCACACTCTACGGATAATGAAAGGTACACAAAGTTTTCCATATCTATCAGCACGTGATAGCTTTCACGAACACCTAACCGACCACCATAGCATGGAAGTATTGCCAAAATGAACTTCAATTACCAACGGATAGGATAATTTTCATAGAAGCATTGCCGATCGGGAAACAGATGACAGCATTGGAAGAACTGTCCCACAAGGGTGTTGTTTGGCTATGGAAAAATTAGGAGGCAATTTAAGTAAGCGGATGATCAGAAAGTTTTACCTGAATCCGAGGAACAACTAAAACTTATGAAGGACAGAAGCGTAAAAGGCCCAAAAAAAGAGTTGACTTACGGTAAATTCAGGATAGGTCAAAGTCATGAAACTTATCATTGAAAGACTCTGGAACAAGTCATATCTTTAAGATATTTAGGATGCTTGCCCCACATAAAGTGGAAGCTGTATGGAGCATGTAAGTGAATTATCAATGGGTAAAAGATAGGAAGGTGGAAAGTTTATTGACAGCAACAGGAATTCCGACAGAATTAAGAATGGGAACCGTCAGCTTTTTTTCTCTCTCTAGTGTATTACTGTAAGGAATCGGATCATGGGCAGTAAAAAGAAAGAGGATAAATGGTTGGATAGATAAATGTGGTTGCGGAGAAAAATGTTGAAGAGAAATGGACCGGCAGAATGGCGAACTGCTGCTTAGAGTAGGAGGTGAAAGAAAATTCGTGGAAGAGGAAAAAAAGATGAACATATACTACGAAGGGGCGTATACTACGAAGAAACAGGCTCTGTCGCGCGCCCTGCCCCAAATTTTCCTGACAGTAAGTATGAAGTCGGCCCACCGTTGCCCTCCCGCTGCCACAGATGCGATGCGCCACGCGTGCTGGCGTGGCCTCCAGGCTGCGCGCATCCTCGCCAAAATTGATTGGCTGTCTTCGCGCGTGCTGCAGCCTCGCCATGAATCATCAATGCTGCCCCGTGCACCCAGTTCAAAATAAGCGTACATCAGTGGAAAACCTCACCGCGTACGGCGGAGCCGCGCGATAAAGCCCAGCTGAGCTCACCACATAAAACATTAGTCGCCTCTCCCCTCCCCCGTCGCTAAACGAGCACAGCGGTCGCTTTCACATGGTGCAGAAGTAGTACCAGGTGGTCACGAGAACCTCCACACCTGACGTAATTCATTGCAATAAGGTGTGCTGTTTATGTGCCATTCGGTTGCATGTAGAGTTGTAAAACTACGGCAGACTACCTAAGTAAGAGCAGACTACACTAGTTTTCCTAGTACACTTGGTCAATTTCGATCGTAGCCGCATTACCTGCACGTTACGTGTGTTGCATAGCTCTCGGGAGTTACCTCATTTAGACCCCTTTGTCTGTATATGCAATCAGTATGAGTAGAAACTGAAGGCGGTGATCCACGTTACGTGTGTTGCATAGCTCTCGGAAGTTACCTCATTTAGACCCCTTTGTCTGTATATGCAATCAGTATGAGTAGAAACTGAAGGCGGTGATCCAACAGTAGACTCAATTTCCTCAAAAAACACATAAAAATAAATAAAAAAACCGCAAAACAGAAACATATCCAACATCGCTTCAATATTTCATCGAGCTTATATAAAACATGTTTCTGTTATTCATAAGCAACTTTAGCACTTACCACTAACGATGAGATATGTTCTGTTGAGTACAAAATAGCAACAGTAATTATGTAGATTTCTTTACATTTTTGCACGTAAACTGTTCTTGCATAATTCGTCACTTAAAAGCACATAACTTAAGCGATCAAATAATTTTTATCGCTTATAAAATTAAATTTATATTTTTTTTGTTAAGGACATAAAATACGCAACGGACTAACAAACAAAACCAACTAGAAGTCCTCCGTTCCCAGTTTCTCTCTCACATCATCTGTTTTTTTGTTGCTGTTTTTTTATTATTTTTCCCACCAATGCTACCAATACTAGCGGTAATCTTAACCATTTACTATGTCGTTAGTGTCCTGTAGCGAAACTACCGAACCGCAGGTTTGATACAGGGCAACTGTAGTTGTATGGAACCAGCCCGTAAAGTCTGGTCAAAGTGAGGACGTGACAGAATTGCAGATGATGCACTTTTTGCCGATGTGCTTACAAGCAATGGTGCACCAGTCTCGGCATATACCACGTGTCCTCGTATATCTTTCAGGCTCTTAATATTCTCGAAACGAAGTGGTTTCTCAACCAATTGGCCCGTAGGGACCTAGACGCACCGAGTGAACGTTGTCGCCCTAGGGAGAAAACATACGAATGTGGGGCCTGTGTAATTATCCCCGTAATATTTCATTGCCTCATGACAGCACTGCAGCCATGAATTAATAACATGTCTGACTGTTCAATAATTTCCAAGGGCGAACTGAGTGAGGAACACTCATCTCACAAGACTTCCTGCAAATGTGACGTCATTTTGACGTCACATGCAATATCAACAATCAATGCGGCAAGTGTCCATTTTGACATATTTCGGTATTTTGTATCATAGCTTGTGGCCATTTCAAGGCAACGAAGTATTCAAAATTTACCAAAACCATATTACCCTTATCATTAAATGTCAGTTAATAACGCATCAGCGATAAAAACCTTAAAGGGATAGTTGACAATCAAGACGCGAGCCTGGCGTAATACACAATGTTCTGGTCTACATAGCCGAGGGATGCAGGTTCGCATGCTGCAACGGGATAATATTTCTTTGTTCACCTTGGCGTTATTAACACATTCTGGGACTTTTCTGTGAATGTAATATACGTGTTTTCCGCAATATTCCGTCTGATTAAAGAACGAAGGATAAAATAAATATTTGGCTATTTATTTCCGAATATGTGGCGACTTCAAGTGTGGGGTTAGGTATGGACCTAAGACGACAGCTTTAATTGCTGCGACTGAAACGAGAAATAACATTCACATGCTTGCTTGTCACAAACATTTCGCGGGGAACACTCATCTCACAAAACATCCTGCAAACAAATGGCATTTCCGTTTGGTACATTTCAGCCGTAAGAAATGTGAACGTAAAACAATGTTTACTGTTAGTGACCGCAGACGGACGTGAATGACAGTTTGGTTCTTCGCAGACACTCGAATTTAGCAATCTATAACTCTACTACCTCAATGGCATATCGGATATATTTCATGTCACTCACGCGTTAAACGGTAACTTAGGAGGCTGATTTGACTAGAAGTGTAGGGAGATGCGAGTTATCTACTAACATCGTAACAATGGGCGTTGTTTCACCAGCGAAATATCTCTCGGTTATTGATTTCTTTTGTGGGGTGAGGTGCGCAGGAATGAGAAGAATTCATTACGAGCCAAACAGGGATGACGTGCGCTGTGCAGCTGAATTAATGAAGAGGCCATTGCGTTGTGTTGCGTGTGGCAGAACACGAAGTAAATTATTTCACAGCCTTGTTACACTCCCGCTTTCGGTTTCCAGTCATGAACCGTTTGGCTACGATCACACTCAAACCAGGTTTGTTTCGCACATATTTCGCGATTTTAATGTTGAATAAGAATCCAAATATATATTCCAGAACCCGAAAAATGTTTATTTTCAATCATAGCTTGACCACCATTTGTTCATATGGATGATTCTTCCATCTGTACAATACTGCTCCACTGTATTTTCAAAAGGAAAAAATATATATTTATATATATTAGACCGCTGCCCTTCGGTGGTATAAGGCAGAGAACGAATATCTATTAGATCTTTTGTAAAAGAAATGAATGCTGTAATTACTGCAATACAGACATATACAGGATGAGGCAGCTAAAACATGCCACTGCAATATTTCCAGAAAGAATAAATACATCGACGAGCGGTTTTCGTCAAGTTTCACCGGACAATATGGTGAAATCTGGAAGTTCGCAAGTAATTTTTATCGTTTATAATAGTCGAATTAAGACACTGACTTTTTGTGATTGATCTATATGCTTCCTTTCTGTAGCTTTTGAAAAAATGTTTCTAAGAGCAATTCAACGACATGACACGTACGGGACGTGATCAAATAGTACAAAGATAACAGCGCGCAAACCACTAACCCACCGTCGCGAGAGATAAGATCCAAAAAAGTCTGCCCTATTATATCCAAGTAGGCAAACACGCGACTCGAGTACGGTTCTTGTATTTACCTGTGCGCTTGAAGACCATCGATCTGTCTTCTGTTCTTGTAGCAATGAGATAACTCGCTCAGAAATCGGTAGCAGTTCTCCGAATGTTGTCAACGAAAATTACAAAGTTATGGAGCATACCTGTGAAACATTTTGTGTAAGGAGGAGTAAAAACCATGGGTAAGTCAAAATTTGCAATATGCACTAATCGTCAGTTGAAAATCCACGCTTACTCAAAATAAATAAATAAATAAATAAATAAATAAATAAAAAATAAAATAAACGACTTTGGTCTATCAACAATTGGTGCCTGATTTTCAAGATAGGCGTCATTGGTCCCTGTTTTATTAAAGGGAATCTAAACAAACTCATATGGTTCGAGGTCCTAAGACACGCTGCTGCCGCAATTATTCGAAGACATCCCACTGGGCATAAGGCAATCAGTGTGGTGTCGACATGAAGGACATCCCTTCTGTTCCGGACGTGCAGCGACAAACCTTCTTAACAGAACATTTGGAGTGCACTGGAATGGTCGTCCAGGAAACACAAAATGGTCTGCACATTCACCAAACGTAACACTTCTATACTTTTACCTACGGAGAAAATTAAAGCAAGAGGTCTATTAGGAAACACCAACGACTCCCGAAGACATGGAATGCCTTACAGCAGGGGCCGATGCTGCGGTTGACTCCAGGTGAATTCAACGTGCAGTTTCTCAAGAACCACAATGAATGGCAGTAAAATGAATCGCAAGAGAGCTGTTGTCACAACCGATATCTCCGGACAGCATTCTCAGGCGAAAACAGTGTCACACTAGCGCACCAAGTCTCCCCCCCCCCCCCCTAACGTTCGCAGTAAAAAATCTAGTCCCTGAAAATCGCTGGGGCCGTCTTGGCTCGCTAGTGTGACAGTGTTTGCACCTTAGGATGCTGTTTTAACGTAGCGAAATCGGTTGTGACTGTAAAGAAATGAGCAATTACAGCTGTCTTGCTGTTCATTTTACTTCTATTCACCATAAAGTTTAACGGGTGTGGTTGCCCGTATTACAAAGTTCTGTACCTCAACCACTTCACAGCGTGTAGCAATGTTCAAGGTCGACGTTGTGAGCACTCAGTATGACAGCCTGATAACAAACACAAGAACCGTACCTTAGTTACGTGTTTGCTTCCACTATGTATAAGAGGGTAGACGTTTTTGGAACATCTCCTGCCGACGGGTCACTGGTTTGCGGCGCTATTATCCTAATACTACGCGATTAAATTCCGTACATGTTATGTCAATGAAGTTTTTTTACACTCTTCTTTCAAATGCCCCCGAAAAAAGTGTATAATTCCATTAGAAGAAAAAATCAGTGTCGTAATTCGGCGACTTTAAAACCATAAAAATTACATGTGAACGTCAGGAAATTCGCCATATTGGCCTCTATAACTTGGCGAAAATCGCACTTCGATATATTTACTCGTTCTGGATACATTTGGACTGGCTGTCATAGCTGCATCGTATATGACAAGTCAAAACTATGCATATTTACACGAAAACGGTTTTAAAATGTTACGTAAGTATAAACTAACGTCTGTTGTTCTTGAAATAGTTCTCTTTAATCTCGAGTAGAACGAAAGAAACATTGTAACTCTTCCTTGACCGAGTGCTTCCGACTGTTTCATTATGCATTATTTTTTACCGCCTCCTTGTCAGTGATCGGTTTTTTTGATGTCGGAACCCATAACGCCCGATTACACCGACAACTGCTCTCGTGTGTTAAATAACAGTACGGAAAGTATTACAAGAATGTAAGAAAAGAAATACAACAGGTAACACTCTCGAAAATGCCTTTCCAACGATAGCAACAACAGACTCATAGGCTACAAAAAAATATTACACAATATTTAACCTTTTACGTCATTATGAAATGAGAGAATCTGTGTAACGATACCAATATTACAGAAAACGACGTATTACATAATCCAGACACACACACACACACACACACACACACACACACACACACACACACACACACACACGCGTTTAACATACACTTTGTCAGTTATTTTTCTGTTACCGTACCCCGGATATGTTTCACCAATGTATATGAAATAAAAGGATGATAAAATCATACGCTGGAAAGATCACTTTTTTAGTTTTGTACGTTCTCACTTCAATTACAAAAAACAGCATCTGGCCATCCAGATTTTCAATGGTTTCCCCGGTTCACTCAAGGGAAACGCCAAGATTATTCATTTGATAGAGCACGACCGATCCCCCCCCCCAATCATCCGTAACCGCAACTTGTGCTCCAACGTTAATCCTTCCTTTGTTTGGATTGAAGTATCTACGTCACACTCCGCGGAAGACGATTTTCTGAGGCATCTGTTGTAAAAGGGATGGGCACCTTGTACATTTCTCAGATCAAAAGTCCCCCAGCACCCGAATCTACAGCGTCGTCCGCGATGTAGTTAACTATAGTCACTTTACAGTTGACATCTGGCTATAGTCGTTACAGTGTGGCCACATAGTCTTCCAGCTATCGCTCGGTTATAGGCGACACACAAACACGGCGATTCACTTGACAAATGTCATTAATGCGTAGCGCGAAACAATGTTAGAAGCGCCCGCCGCGAGGGATGGCGGAATGCGGATGCTATGTCGGCTGCTGATTTTTAAGCGATCAATGCCTCAACTTCGGCAGACGACGCACTTTGTAGCCCTGAATTTAAAATCGTGTCCTACCGTAACCAGAATCTCGTGATGTGCAGTTCATCCGAGGAAACGGCGGTTAACAATCTGCGGCAGAACTAAAATCACGATAGCTTTGTTCACGAGGATTAAAGCTAACCTTTACGAGCGAACTCAGGACAGAAAAATTTCAGTTTCAGTGCTAAAAGCAAATTTTAATTTCTCGCCAACACTGGGTACCTGAAACTACCTTCACACTGGCTAACGAGCCGCCGCATTCGCGACCTATGAGCAGTCCTAGTTGGCACTTGGTTTTAGATTTTAGGTGACACAAGCAGATTCCAAACGAAAAAAAGATGATAGGGAGGAAAATACGAACAAAAAAAGTTAATACGACGAAAATGGCGCTGCAAAGTATTTTAAATAAAAAAATTACATTGAAAACAATTAACTGAATAAAAATAATAATCGAAATTTTTAGATTAGATTTATAAGTAAAAAAAATTTCTAAACATCAGTTTTACACGCTAACCGCTGTGTTATGGCACTTTATTACGTTAGATTGTCCGCAGCCTGTGGTCTTGCGGTAGCGTTCTCGCTTCCTGCACACGGGGTCCCGGGTTCAATTCCCGGTGGGGTCAGTGATTTCCTCTGCCTCGTGATGACTGGGTGTTGTGTGTTCTTCATCATCATTGACTAGCAAGTCGCCGAAGTGGCGTCAACTGAAAAGGACTTGCAATATGGCGGCCGAACTTCCCCGCATGGGGCCTCCCGGCTAACAATGCCATACGATCATTTCATTTTTACGTTAGATTGTTATATTTACGACTCTGGTATCCAATCAAGACGATGAATAGCACCTTTCAAAAATTCGGATTCATATAGTGTCTTGCGAAGCTTATCTAATGTAAGCCGATGTTTATGATTATAATAACTGTACGGAACGTGTGTACTACGTTGTCATCGTGTGTGTGTGTGTGTGTGTGTTTGTTTTGTTCTTGGTGTGGTTATCACGTGTGATGAAATACGAAATAAAAGTGCAGACCCATGATACGGGATCCAAACACATCAAGAATGAAAGCGACAAGGAATTGGGCGTGAACTGAATAATTGCTGAGGCAATATGGCAGCGGCGAACGCTCTGATTAGACGAAGCGAGCTTCAACACGTGAAGTGTCAACTATCAAGAAATTTTAATCGGTGAAAAATCTTACACTTCGTACAGCTCGAATTCATCGAAATGTACTAGTCTTGTCCACTGCGGTGGTTTTTTAGGATTTGCTCCTTAGAGGCAAGGTAATTTTTATAGCGGTTTTATAACTTTAAGTTTATGTAAAAGACTGCAAAAAAAGTCGTTTGGTCGCATAATTTGGCCGTTCAGAGGCCTTCGTTGTGCAGGCAAGGAGCGGCCACCCGGCGTGTGCTGTGCGGGTGTCAGTGACCCGGGGCAGTCATTGTGTGGCGGGAGCGTCCCCCGGCCTTGGCCCACAGAGGGGCGCCCTGGCATAGGTCAGGCACGGCCGCGGTCACCTTCAAAGCCGGCCGCTGGCCGCGTGACTCTCCCCTCCCCCAGCGCTGATAAGCGAGGCCGCGACTGCTCACCGATCACTCTTGTCGCGGTCGTTATGGCACCCCACTTTGCTTTTATCGCTACGGCGCCTTGGAATGGTCTGCTTTCTTCGTTACTCTATGCCCATGACGAACGAGACCCAGTTAAATACACTACGTAAGTTAAAGGAAACCACAGCATTAAAGCGTACATCAGCCCACGTTTTGATCTGAAACCAAACACCTGCTTTTACACAAACGTCCATTTCTAACAGTAAAATGAGGAAACAACGGATGTAAACATATCGAGAACAGTGATCGCATGGAGGTTACCTGACTTATTTTCCTCTAATATGGACAAATTACTATAGTCTTCCTATTCTTGCATTATATAAATGACTTTACACTCTTGTTGTTGTTGTGGGCCGAAAACTGGTTTGATGCATCTCTCCACGTTACTCTATCGTGTGGCAAGCCTCTTCATCTCCGAATAAACACTGCAAACTACACTATCCTGAATTTATTCACTGTATTCATCTCTTGGTCTCCCTCTGCGATTTTTACCCCTCTCTCATACGACGTTGCTGATCCCCTGATGTCTCACATGCCTCCTATCAGTAGATCCCCTCGTTTAGTCAATTTGTGCCACAAATTCCTTTTCTCCCCAATTCTATTGCGTGATCTACCCATATAATCTTCAGCATTCTTCTATAACACCACATTTCAAAAAAAGTCTAGTCTCTTCCTGTCCAAACTGTTTATCGTCCATGTATCACTTCCATACACGGCTACACTCCATACAAATACCATAATAAAGGACTTCCTAACATTCAAATCTACATTCGATGTAAACAAATGCCACTTCTTCAGAAACGCTTTTCTTGCCATTGCCAGTCTACGTTTATATTCTCTCTACTTCGGTCAGTATCAGTTATTTCTGTGCCAAAAAAGAAAAAATTCATTTACTACTTTAGGTGTCTCGTTTCCTAATCTAATTCCCTCAGCATGAGCTCATTTAATTAGACTACATTTCTTTACCTTTGTTTTGCTTTTGTTGATGTTCATCTCGTATCCTCCTTTCAAGACGCTCTCCAGTCCGTTCAGTTGCTATTCCAAGTCCTTTGCTTTCTCTGACAGAATCACTATGTCAACAGCGAACCTCAAAGTCTCTATTCCTTCTCCCATTACTGCTTGCTCAATGCACAGTTTTAATCTGCTTGTTCAACGCACAGTTTGTAACACATCGGGGATAAGCTGCCTTAGCAACCATTGGTTCACTTTCATGCCCCTCGACTCTTTGAACTGCACTCTGGTTTTTGCATAAGTTGTAAATAGCTTTTCGACCCCTGTATTGTACTCCTGCTATCTTCAGAATTTGCAGTCAACATAATGCTCTTTTCTGTTGATGTAAGCATTATGAGTAACTTTTGCAGAGATCCCGTAACAGAACGAAGTGAGAAATTTTCAGAAAAATTGTGGAATGGTTTAGTTTAAAAGTTGTGAAAGGAGAAATTATGCAGATTACATCAAAATTGAAATACAACAAAATGAAGTTACATCGAAGAATATTGCGTATATATTCAATTTCTTGCCAAGTTCTTTGTAACGTTTCCTCCGTTATTGATGCAATCGCATTAGTGATACGATGTCGCAATGTAGGAATATCGTCCACTTTCGTCGCATACATGCGCTCCTTCACGAATACCCACATGAAGAAATCAACTTACGTGGGCTTCTGAGAAACATTTGTCTGATGTCCTCCACTATCTCTTCTGAAACTCCGTAACGTGCACTGCCATAATGTTTCAGAACACCCCCTGTTGCCACAAACTTCCTATGCCATTCCTTAAATGTTTTCACATCAGCTGGATCACGTTCATACACACGACGATAATTTCTTTGCGCAGTAATCGGCGATTTTGCTTCTGCGAACCATACTACTGCTTGCGCGCCCTGCTGTGGAATCGCCATTTTCACTTCATGCGATCATGCTGCACTCTGGCGACGATACTTGGCACTTCTGACGCGGGAATATAAATTCTTTGAAATGCTCTACAATGTGGTGCATTTTTCATTGTCGTATCTACTGTGGTTTTTCTCTCCTGAGTCCTTGAAATCAGGGAGATTTCGAGTGGGACACCCTGTACATCAGGAGGGGTACTGGCTAACTATTCGTGTACTACTGACCGATGTCCATACGAGTTTTTGAAGAGCATAAGTTAGTACGTATTTCAACCAATAAAGTATATGAAACTGCATTGCAAAGTCTGCTATTAGTGTCTATCAGTCCACTTCCCAAGAGCACAGTTCTTTCAATTGTATAAAAGGCAGAATAAATATTCATTAACAACAAAAGAACAAGGGATTACAGAATGATAGACAACTGAATATCCAACATTTTTAGGTGTGCATATTCATCAGAACATGAATTGAAAATTAGATATTATAGTTGTTCTGCAACTTTCAATTTTAACTTTATTTGTCCTGTATGTGACTGCTTTTTTTTTCGTCAGAAAAGAGACTTACTATGCATACTTCATTTCATTATTTTCGCATGTAATGATTTTCTCTGGCATTTCCATTCTTAGGAGGACCAAACTCTTAGCACCCTTTATTTAGTTGAGGGAAGATCGATTGTGGTGTGGGCATCTAGCATGTGGAAGACTCGTTTGCCGGTTCTTTAGACAAGAGAAACATCTTAGTAGACATTATAAATTATAGGGACGATTTGGTATCTGCTACATCACCGACATCGGTATTCGCGAGTGGAGGTATCAGTTTTCTCTATTTCTTTCGAGTTACCGCGTAAATGTCTTCGCAGACGTAACAAGTTTCTTAGTCAGTGGTTTACAGCACGCCCCACCTAGCTAAAGTTTCGGGATTGTAGATAAATAATTTCCATTCTGTATCTTCGGAATTATGTTGCACGAGCGATCGGTAGGATACTGCCGTGTGCTTGATAAGTACTGCGAAAATGGTATAATATTATGGCAAACCATGCGAAAATACATGTGTTCTTGTAATCCCAGAGTCTGGAGATTGGTGTAGAAAAGCAAGCAAGTCCGGACCAGAAACAGTAACGCATTTGTGCCGAGGTGAGGCAAGCCCAAATATGTAGAACAGTTCTGAGAGTGACTTTGGTCCACGGAGGGCTCTGCGATAACCCGTCGGGGGTGGATGACTGCCGACCTCGCAGGGAAATACCTAGTGCTGCGAGGAGTGTATACGGTGCTGTCTGTCTATGCGGTATATGTACGAATGATGTAAAGGGCTGATTCTGTATGGCGCAGGATACGAATTGTATGCATACTACATCGACATGGCTCGCGGTGATATATTGCTGGGTTGGAGATTTGTTTCGCGGTCTAATATTCAAGCTCTGTCATCAGTGGGAGAGCTCTGTAACTGAGTAAGAGTCTTTCCGTATTTGACGATCTGTAGGCCCCTTTGCAGGGTTTAATTGTCGGTGCAATAGGGTGATCTGTACAAAATACAATCATAATGCTTTGTGCAGGGACGTAGGAGCGTCTACAAACTGTTTCGAACTAGATGGAGGCATGGTTCTGAGAAAGCAAGTCTTCAAAGACAAGTTGAAGCAGACCATCCACCTCTAGTGGGGATGCCGTCACTCATCCTTCATTGTGTCATTAGAACATACCCAGACCTGTAGCTGTAGGATACCGAAAATTCCGGCCATTTTTTCTCTTCTGTAAGACATTGCTTCGAATTCTGTTTCTGTAATTGTTGTTTGCGTGTCTGTTGCATTATTTTGCGAGCAAATCTGTAGGCTGTGCTATGCGTTATTTGGACAGATTACGAGTTGATTTTGTGTCTGTACAAAAGTGTACTACATTATTTAGGAGGAGTTTGCTTGTCTGTGTGCTGTGTACTGAAATTATTTCGGTAATTCAGGAGTTGTTTGCATGTCTGCAGAGCATTATTTCGGTAATTTACGAGTAGTTTACAGGTCTGTAGGCTATGTGGCGTGACCTCAAGCATGTCAGAGCATGTGTTCTGTATCAATGTGATAAATATACTATCTAAAACCTATCGCTAAATAAATTGTTCCAACATAAATAAAGTACACTCCTTTCTCTCCCCTGCAGCCCAGTGCAGGCTGAGTCATTTTTCCCCTCCAGACAGCCGGCTTGGGTTACGTCATGGAAAGGACGACAGTGCCCTCTGGTGGCAGTCCCGTGTACTAGATCAGTTGGGCTCCAGACCCCATGGCGACCACACTGGTTCATATCCTTTCCCCACCATCTTGGATTACGTCACGGACCAGACAGCAGCGCCCTCCGGTGGCAGCACTGTGTAGTTGGTCAGTTGGACTCTGGACCCCATGGCGATTATTTTTTAAATAAATAGTGCTTGAAAAATAAAGACTTACGTCCAGCACAGTCTGAGTCTTTTTCCCACCAATCCCTAAGAAGAGGTGGCAGTCGAATGACTTAGGTTAGTGGAGGTAGCCCAAGTGGCCTTTCTTTCCGCCATTTTCTTAGAGTAGTACAGATGGCCGAATTGACTGATCTTCCGGCCAAAATTCAAACTTCCTGTCAGTTACTAGGAAGAGGTGGTGGTCAGATAACTTAAGTTAGTGGAGGTAGCTCAAGTGACCTATCTTCCTGCCATTTCCTTAGGTTAGTAGAAGTGTGTTGCATTGTCCCGATGGAATTTGAACTTCCACCATTTTCTAGGGAGGGGAAGGGGTGGAGTTAGGTCAGTGGAGGTAACCCAATTGACCTATCTTCCCGCCCAAATCCGCCATCTTGGATGACGTCCCGGCCGCCATCTTGGATGACGTCACATGCTGATGCCAAGTCCACAGGCCGCCATCTTGGATGACGTCATCGCTACCATCTTGGATGCTTCTGGCAGCAATTGAGAGGGGGGTGACGT
This sequence comes from Schistocerca gregaria, assembly GCF_023897955.1. NCBI lineage: Eukaryota > Metazoa > Arthropoda > Insecta > Orthoptera > Acrididae > Schistocerca > Schistocerca gregaria. The sequence continues at coordinate 741,672,839 of NC_064922.1, forward strand.
CCGTCTTGTTCCACTACTACTACCGTTCTGCATCCTAAAACTGTTTTTTAAATAGCAGAATAATAGGGTTGCTGTACCACCACGACAAGACGGAATAATTTGCCTTATCTCTTGTACTAAAATTAAACATTCCTCACAGACCATGCGTTGTGTAGGGGCGTCGCCAAATTCGACCGAAGAAAACAAACTGATTGGAATTCCGCCTACCGACGTGCGATGTCTGTACGTTCGGATGTAGAGAACGGTAACGCTGAGCCCATACACGTACTGGTGTCTTGGGTTTACAAGATCGTCCGTATGCGGCCAATGTAGGTCGTCGTCGCAATGATCCGAGGTCGGTGACAGATAATCTACTGACCTAGCCCGTTTGCTGTATTTAGCGCAGGCAGCTCAGGCTAACTAGAAGACGTCGCAGTACCCGAGGGCGGATCGCGTTGTTTGGCGGCGGCTCCGGAAGAGAGCGCGGCTATTTCCGAAGGCAAACTCTGCGACGCGCAATTAAGCGTATCGACGTCCCGACGCAATTTCCTGCGCGGCGCGAGCAGAGCCCTCTGACGGCGCCCACGCAGCCCTTCTGCAAAAGCCCGACCGCGCAAATGCTCTTGCAGCAAGTTGCCGCACACCGGAATAGCACTGGAATCCACTCTACACCCTAGTGTTATAACCATATTTCTCCATTACTGTTTCGATCTTCAGCCCGAAGACTGGTTTGATGCAGTTTTCCACGCTAATCTGACCTGTGTCATCTTGCCGTGACGACTACAATCTACACCGACTGCAGAATTCTTGCCTTGGTCACCCTCTACTATTCTCAGCCTTCACGATTCCCTCCATTGCCAAACTGAACGTACCATGAAGCCTGAGAATGTCTCGTGTCCATTCTTATAGTAAAGTTATGACATAAATTTCTTTTCTCGTAAATTCGATTGGCCATCGCAATATTAGTCACGTGGTCTACCCATCTAATCTCCTACATTCTTCTACAGCGTCACTTTTCAAAACCTAGTCACTTCATGCCTGAACCGTTAATCGTCCACGTTTCACTTTTGTACAAGGCAACACCCCAAAGAAATACTGTGACTTTTTGACACTTATAATTTATTTTTAGATGATAACAAATTCTCTTTTTCAGCAATGTTTTCGTTGCTATAGCTGGTCTGAATTTTATATCCTCTATATTTTCTCTATGGCCACTTATTTTGCTACTCAAATAGCAAAACTCATCTGCTATTTTTAGATTCTCAGTTCCCTTCTAATTCCCCCAGCATCGCCCGATTTAATTTGGCTATGTGTACAATCGACTACCTTTATAACTTTTGTTGATGTTCAGTTTATATCCTCAAATGAAACCAAATTGTTCCACAGACCTTTTCAAGTCTCAAACGTCTGCGATGTATACATGCAGACCGGAGCGATCTATGAAAATTTGTACCAAGGCCGGGATTCGAACCGGTCTTCTGCTAGGTAGGCATATGCGCCAACCACTACGCCACCTTGGCACACTGGTTTGGCACAACTGCACGGACAACCCTAGCACACCTCCCTCCTTAGTCCAACGGCTCAGCGCACTTGGCATTCCGCCTAAATTCGAAAAGCATCGAGAAGCTCCCCAAACGTACTACAATGACACGTCGGCATCGAGCGAAACGGAGGATCCTGTCTGAAACCCAGGCATAGATGCTTTACTCAAATTATACTATATAATTCCAGAGGCCTTTCTGAAGTCTACATAGCTTCTGGTCGCCCCCCCCCCCCCCCCCCCACACACACACACAGGTTCACGGCGCATGTGCGGCGCGGCGGCCGGAACGGAGCTGCGCGCTGGACGTGCCGGGGACAATGGACGGCGGGGCCGCGCTGGCCGTGTTGTGTCTGCCGCGCAAGGTCGCGACCTGCACCCGGCCCTGACCTGCTCACGTGACGTCACGGCGCTCAGCCCCGCACCGCGCGGGGCAGCACCTCGCACCACCGCGGCTCAATGGACCGCGTCTCTCTCCGGCTGTCGTCTGCAGGGCGGCTGCTGTTTAGACGCTGCCACCTGCGGGAGCCTCTGGCTTCTCTAGCGCTTCTCAGAGCTTATTCTACCCGAAGTTACCGAGCGGCGCTGCACTTGAAGCAGGAATTACCTCCTAATATTATGTGGTGCCTCCTTTTGCCCATCATAGCGCACCACCTCGACGTGGCGAGGGCGCTACAATCGTTCCCTAATACTGAGCCATGCTGCCTCTAGAGCCAGCCATAACTGTGAGAGTGTTGCCTGTGAGGACTTTGTTCACGAACTGACCTCTCGATTATGTCCCATGAACGTTCAATGGGATTCATGTCGGACAATCTGGTTAGCCAAATGATTAGCTCGAATTGTCCAGAATGTTCAGCCATCCACAAAAATTCCATAGTTGTTTAAAACACGAAGCCCATGAATGGCTGCAAATGGTCTCTAAGTAGCAGAACATAACATTTCCAGTCAATTATCGGTCCAGCTGGACCAGAGGACCCAGTCCGTTACATGTAAAATCACATCATCACGGAGCCACCACTAGCTTGCACAATGTCTTGTTGACAACCTGAATCCGTGGCTTCGTGGAGTCTGTGCTACACTCGAAACCTACCATTAGCTCTTACCAGCTGAAATCGGAACTCTTCTAACCAGACCACTGTTTTCCTGTCGTCTAGGGTTCAACCATTATGGTTCAAGGACTCAACTGCTTTGCTCATCAGTCCCCTAGAACTTAGAACTACTTAAACCTAACTAACCTAAGGACATCACGCACAGCCATGCCCGAGGCAGGACTCGAACCTGCGACCGTAGCAGTCGCACGGTTCCGGACTGCGCGCCTAGAACCGCGAGACCACCGCGGCCGGCTCAACCAATATGGTTACGAGCCTAGGAGAGGTGCTGTGCGCCATGACGTGCTGTTAGCAAAGGAACTCACGTCGGTTGTCTGCTGCCATAGGCCTTTAGCGCCTAATTTTGTCGCACTGTCCTGACGGATATGTTCTTCGTAAGTCCCACATTGATTTCCGCAGTAATTTCACGCAGTGTTGTCTGTATGTCAGCAATGATCAAATTAAGAAACGTCCCCTTAGAACAATTTTACACGAATGTGCTTAAAATGACACACAATATTTTTAGCGCAACGCAATCTGACTTTCAATAATCCCTACAAAAGAATAGCTCTGACTAACATTAACCTATACCTTTCACAAATCACTTACCTCACCAAAAATCTTCGTTACTCGAACTACTGCAACACAGCGAGCGCCATTACTGCACGCTAAATAAGAGATTCAAACTACGGAAGTCACTAACTACTGATAGGCACAGTTAGCAAATGAAAGACTTTAATAGAGAACAAACAATGTATTTACCTTAATAGTCATAATATATATATATATATATATATATATATATATATATATATATATATCAGTTCATGACATCCATTCTTACAAATTTCAAAACCCCGCCATCTCTCTCCCCACGTCCACCACTGCTGACGGCTCACCTCCAACTGCGCAACGCTACGCGCTGTTGGCGTCCAGCTGCCGCTGCCCAACGCTACAATGGCAGACAACAATGCAAACCAGCCACAGACTGCACACGGCACAGCCAGTGATTTTTATACAGAGCGCTACGCGGCTAAACATCCTACTTACAAAATCTACGCAAACGCCATTGCTCTCCTTCGTTAAGAGAAGGCGCTGTTATTCGTACGCCCCACACTGATTTCCGCAGTAATTTCACGCAGTGTTGTTTGTACGTCAGCAATGATCAATCTACGCAAACGCCATTGCTCTCGTTCGTTAGGTGAAGGCCGTCAGCCACTGTGTTGTCCGTGGTGGCAGGTAATACCTGAAATTTGGTATTCTCGGCACATTCTTGACATTGTGGATTTTCGAGTACTGAATTCCCTAACGATTTCCGAAATGGAATGTCCCGTGCGTCTGGCCCCAACTCCCATTCCGCGTTCGAAGTCTGTTGAGTCCCGTCGTGCGGCCACAATCACGCTGGTAACCTTCTCACAGGAGTCAACTGAGTACAAATGACAGCTTCTGCACTGCAAATCTCTGGCTACATCTACCAGGAGGGAGACAGGCTAAGCAGCGAAGCTGCTGTTCCTGTGTGGACCTCAAGAACTATTGTGTGGCCTCACGGTTAGGATTGGCCTAGGGGAGCGGCCGCGTGGGGGCGGACGCTGGGTCGTATGCGTCATAGAGGCTGCGGAAGAAACTACTCCCGCAGCAGATCAGGCCAACGCGTGGTCGGCCTGCGGTGGACTTGGTGTTCCAGTCCGCGAATAAGACGACTGCCAGAGTGTTCTGCAGAAGCATAGAACACCCTGGCGGACTGCCTGAAGCGATCCCGCAGCAACGGGACGCCAGCTTCCTCATGAAGGAGCCTTGTGGAGTAACGAGGCGGCTTGCGGAGAGCGAGTCGCAGCCCGATTCTGGACACGCTGGAGCATCGCAACGTGCGATGGAGCGGCATTCCCCCACACAACGGCGGCATACTCGAGTACCGGCCGGATGAGGGCTAAGTACACGGTCAGGCCGCGCCGAGGGGGGAGGGTGGTTGAGGGGTTCAGCAGCGGGTAGAGCGCCCGGAGACGCCCAATCGCTCGCCCCCTGATGTCGCGGATGTGCGGCAGCCAGGTGAGATGCCGGTCCAGCGTCACACGGAGGTATGCGCCGGTCGGTGACCACGGGATGGGGCCTCCCGAGATCGAGACAGACGGCAGGTCAGGAGGCAGCCGTCTGCGAGTGAAGACGACCGCCTGGCTCTTGGCGGCTTTAAATTTGAGGCGCCACTTGGTGGACCACGCCCCCAGGACGTCGCACGCTAGTTGGCGGCACATCGCGACCACGTTCTTGCTGCGGGTGAACAGCGCAGTGTCGTCGGCATAAAGAGCCAACTCCACGCGCGCCACCCGCGGTGCGTCAGCGGTGTACAAGATGTACAGCAGGGGGCCGAGAACCGACTCCTGCGGTACCCCCGCACGAATTGGCCGGTCAGTGGATGTGCCGCCGCCGGCCCGGAGGTGGAAGGTGCGGCCCGCGAGGTAGGACTGCAGCAGAAGGGCGTGTGACGTCGGGACCCCATGTACAAGGAGCTTGTACACGAGGCCCTCGTGCCACACGCAGTCGAGCGCCTTGGAGACGTCGAGTAGTACCGCCCCAAGGTACTCCCTCGACTCCAGAAACGATAGCTTCGCCAATGCACTGTCCATATATACCTCCTGTACGCGATACTAGCGCTATCGTATACGTGCATCTCGCTATGACATGACTTGTCAACTCAGTGCATATAATTCGAAATAAAACTGTAACTTTCCAGCCATAATTACTGACAACGAATGAATACTGAGAAATGAATCCTTCGGTCCATAGTGGAGAGTGTGCTGATAGGTAACGTCTTGCCTGATAGTTGAAGCCTTCAATAGTCACATCATAGCCTTTCAGCGTAACCTACGTCTACGGCTACGCTATAGCCTGTCTCGGCATCACAACCATATTCTGTTCTTTTCCTCTTTGGGTACGTATGATGTCAAGCCCAACAACATCATTACGTCACGGGAGGAAGCCGTTCTCTGCTATCAGTAGGTTTCTGTATGGGACGAGGGATCCGGTGCGGCATAATAAGGATACAATACGTCAGAAATTATCCAATATTGAGACTCATTTTGGAACGAAAAATGACCCATACTCAGTCAGAACTACTACGTTAACAATGCTTTACAGTGTCACAGCATGATACTGCATGCTCAGAAGCTTCCATTAGGCAGTACGCTAAAGAACTGCCTCCTGATTATTGATATTATACCAAACTTCAAATTCTGCATAATTACCTGCCTTTCCTCAGCAAACCAGTCTTCAGACAGAAGACTAGAAAAACACAGCTGAGATTTTCGCTACCGTCCTGTATAGAGGAAGTTTTATTCAAGCAGAAACACGTGTACTCTGTGCCCTAACTAATATTTACAGTCCTTGCTATACGTTCTTTTGACGCTAAGCTGGACCACTCCAACACGTGTATTATCTTTTCCATGACTGTTAAATTACTCCATGGTGTTTCGAGGTTACAGCCGGATGGCGTCGACATCTTGCCACGATATTTTCGCTCACAACCATTCAGCCATCATCAGATGATAGTTTTACATCCGACTGCAATCCCGAAATCTCATGGAATATTCATTACCTGGGAAAGGTTCAAACTTTCTCCAATCCATTCATCCCAAAATTAAAAATGTCATGCAGTGAGGCCTCCTGGAATTATAAAAGCTACATCATTTTCTTTGCGACTGTCGTTCATCCATGTCCTCAGGTGGCTATTCGACAGCGATGATTACATTGCTATCAACAGAGTTGTTACTGGAGAGAAAATTGCTGTTTTCACACTCTACGGATAATGAAAGGTACCATATCTATCAGCACGTGATAGCTTTCAAAAGAGTCTCCATGTCGGAGAGGTCGTTACGCGTACACGAAAACCTAACCATAGCATGGAAGTATTGCCAAAATGAACTTCAATTACCAACGGATAGGATAATTTTCTTAGAAGCATTGCCGATCGGGAAACAGATGACAGCATTGGAAGAACTGTCCCACAAGGGTGTTGTTTGGCTATGGAAAAATTAAGAGGCAATTTAAGTAAGCGGATGACCAGACAGTTTTACCTGAATCCGAGGAAGAACTAAAACTTATGAAGGACAGAAGCGTAAAAGGCCAAAAAAAAAAGAGTTGACTTACGGTAAATTCAGGATAGGTCAAAGTCATGAAATTTATCATTGAAAGACGCTGGAACAAGTCATATCTTTAAGATATTTAGGATGCTTGCCCCACATAAAGTGGAAGCTGTATGGAGCATGTCAGTGAATTATCAATGGGTAAAAGATAGGAAGGTGAAAAGTTTATTGACAGCAACAGGAATTCCGACAGAATTAAGAATGGGAACCGTCAGCTTTTTTTTTTTTTTTTTTTCTCTCCAGTGTATTACTGTAAGGAATCGGATCATGGGCAGTAAAAAGAAAGAGGATAAATGGTTGGATAGATAAATGTGGTTGCGAAGAAAAATGTTGAAGAGAAATGGACCGGCAGAATGGCGAACTGCTGCTTAGAGTAGGAGGTGAAAGAAAATTCGTGGAAGAGGAAAAAAAGATGAACATATACTACGAAGGGACGTATACTACGAAGAAACAGTCTGTAAACAAGAGTTACTGACGGAAAGAGAGGAATAACATTTGGAATATTGGATGACATTAAAAAAGGATGAAGTTACTAGCAGATTAACGAAGCAGCGCGGGACTAAGTGGAGAGAGCTTCCAGTAGAAGGAGGAGACAATACCATTTCTGTTCAACAATTTTAGATATGATTACATTTTCAGTGTCTCGACCCAGACTCCAGTTAGACTGTTGCACCATATTTAAAGAATAAAAAACGTTTGCGTAACAGCAACTCCATTCAGGTTGTGCTTTTGGAACGGGAAAATAAAGCTTAACTTGCAGTCTTGGAGGTGCTTGCTGTCGCCCAGCAATCACTGAATCGGCAACACGGCGGTGTAGAGAGCGAGTGCTGTGTGGCTGGCCATCTCTGTGGAGATTTTTCGCAGACGGGCGGCTCCGTGGATGGGCCGGCTGTGCAAATGGCCGGGTCCCGTTCGGTCGTGTGCACGGTCTCCTTGGCGAAGTAAATCACCGGTTGCCGGCAGCCGAGATGTCCGAGATAGTGCCAGCCACCCGGCCCGCCGCTATTTCGCTCAATAAATCACGGTTGTTGGGCCAAATTACGGGACAATCTCGGCAGGCCGCCTTCGCCCGGTTTCCCAGACGCGCACTCTGAAAGAGGCTGCGTGGCCGACCACCGCTCCGCTGTGGCTTCCATTTGGACGAGGAGGCATACAAGTGGCTTCACGCAGCCTAACTGAACTGTAGAAGACCCTCTGCGAGAGTCTACACTAAGAATGTGCTGATAACATTAACTGAACAGATGGTGGCTGTAAAATGTCGTAAATTTAAATGGAAATGGGTTTTGACTGTACGTGTCCCCTCCATAACTCAGTGGTGATAGTTATGGGCATTATGTGGAGGATCCGGGTTCGCTTCCTGGTACTGTCACGGACTTCTACCTCGATAGAGGACTGGAACAGGGTGAAATCAACCTCGCGATGCTTGAGTGAGAAGTAGCGGCTCCGAGGCAGAGGGTGAACGTAAATAAATGTAACGTAATGCGCAGTACGGAGAAAGAAATTCGCTACTGTACAACTACACACTATGGACGACGAATTGCTGGAGACAGTACCTACCGTAAAATATCTAAGGGTAACTATCTACGACGACCATACGTGTCATGACCACGGAAAACAAATAGCTGGAAATCAGATCCAAGACTGAGATTCTCGGGAAGCATCTTAAGGGAATCTAACTCATCCACGAAGTAAGTGGCTTATAAGCCGCTTCTTCGACCGATTCTTGAGTACTGTTAACCTAGCTGGCATCCTTACCACGTAGGACTGATAGAAGGGAGACAGATCATCCAACGAAGAGCGGCGCTCACGGGATCGTTTAGTCGGTGCGAGGACATTACAAAGATGCTCTACAAGCTCCAGCGGTCGACTTTACAAGAGGGGCACGTTCAACGCGGGAAGGTTTGCTATTCAAATTTCGAGTGAGCACTATCTGCGAAGAGTCGGACAACAAATTACATCGTCCTACACACATCTCGCGGAATGACCACGACGAGAAAATGAGAGAAATTAGAGCGAATATTGAGGCTTACTGACGTCGTTCTTCCCAAGCGCCATTCGCGAGTGGAACAGCAAAGCGGGATCAGTTAGTAGTAAGAGAAGTATCCGCCACCATACACCGTTAGATAACTTGCGGAATAAGATGTATGTGTAAATGTAGATGGGGAGCAGGTGGGACCAGTTAGGCCATATTACTAACATGGAGGCAACTTCAGATGCCCACATCACGGATGCAACTCGTAATTGCAAACGGGGTCACGTGACATATTAGATAGAGAATTACAAGGCGAAACTTTGGTGCCTCTCATATGAGTATAGCTTTATTCATAATCGAATTATCGCTGAGGTTTCTTCGTGAAAGTTGACGGCGGTAACAAAACCACTGAGATTTTCTTTGTGTTATCACACATTATTTCATCACAAGCCATCCGGACAGACACCCTCCCCCCCACCCCCGCTCCCCTCCCCCGTTACCCACTATCCGGCGGCGTAACTTCCGAAATCCCGTGAAGCTGGCTCTGTCGCAGGCAAGCCGAAAGCTGGACGATCGAAAAGGTTATGAATGAATTACTCACAACAACAGTTGCAGCTTTGCATTGTTCAGCAGGAGTCCAGAGCGCCGTACACAGCAAATTAGCGTCGCCGTACAACAATAATCAGAATTTTGGTACATGGGTTAGTTAAAGCCCATGACGAAAGGGTAGTGGCCGGCCGCCGTGGCCGAGCGGTTCTAGGCGCTCAGTCCGGTACCGCGCAGCTGCTACGGTCGCAAGGTTCGAATCCTGCCTCGGGCATGGATGTGTGTGATGTCCTTAGGTTCGTTAGGTTTAAGTAAGTCTAAGTCTAGGGGACTGATGACCTCAAATGTTAAGTCCCTTAGTGCTCAAAGCCATTTGAACCATTTTCGAAAGGGTGGTGCGGATAACTACAGCCTAACAACGTATTGGATTACACACAGTCTCTAAGTGTCATCACAAGCATTTGCCTTGTTCTACACAAAATGCGACAAAATTCGGGAATCAACGACGTTTTCACTGTAGCCCACATCTCCGTCCAGAGGGGCCCACATCTCCGTCTCGATGGAATCACCGACTATATTGATATATAAAAGATTCTCGTTTACTCTTCAGTTATTTTTAATTAGATGACATGTTTCGATCACTCTTTTTCTGATGTAAGTAGTTGCGCCATCAGCCCGCCTGGTCTATCGGGAAACTCATACCAGAGTACTATTAGCAGCACGAAGTTATGCTCAAATGAATGGCACCATTACTTTTCTTGTGTAATGCTTTGTTTCGTACGCCACATGATCACCTTTCTATTTGAAAATAACACGTTGCGTCCAAGAAAGCAGCTTCCAAAATAGCCGCCACATTGGTAGCATAACTTCATAGGCTTTTCTCTTGCTCCTATCTCATAATAGCTGACATTAAAACCCTGTTTGTCCACCTGTTTCTGTTTTCAAAGGTTGGTTCTACACATAACGACCACCCGGTACAGTCCTTTCATCATAGGATTAAATTGTAAAAAACGGGCTGTTTCTTGGCGAATGCTGGTTCTTTTTTTCGGTGCAGATACTTCACCCCTTAATTTCACTTTATAAATTGTGCAACGAATATGTGTAATGCCGATGGTTAATTAGCCCTAAGCATCAAACAAAGTAAATCAGCTAGCTGTCTTGGCAGTAAGCGGCTTGTTCTCGGCAGCGCCACGGTAACAGACGTATAAGGTGATGACCTCATGAGGAAGAGTAGCTTTTCGTGGCGGAGAAAGAACACAGGCCCCCGCCGTGATGAAGAAACACAAAAGGGAAGATCAGGTGTGGCAGTGACTGGGCACGAATGTGAACAAGGCAGATTAACGTATAAAGTACACTGTGTGGATCGGTACTGTAAAAGGTAATTAGTGGATCTGTCAAATCTGCGAAATAAGTTGTCAAGTCACTGTGAATGGTTCTATTCATTTTTCAGGTCGAACACAATAAAAATTCTTAGCGTCGTAAAAAGTTTCTTAACACACAATTAACATCAATTTCTTAGTTGAAAATTACGAGCTACATTCATGAAGACGGCTTCTAAAAGGGTAACATAACTTAATAGGATTTCCCCAGTTACCATCTCATTAATTCTTTGTAGTGATCAACGTAGCGTCAAAAGTGAGTTATCTACAAAACAGCGACTACGCTAACTACTGCGACAAGAGCCATAATTCGAAAATATGCGGTGAGTGCCACTTCAACTCTGTGACGTGTGCCAAAGGAGCTTATGCACACTTGCGACACCCTATGAGAACTGTAGAACTGTCACACGTGTTTGTTTAATTACATTATTATTATTATTATTATTATTACCAGTGGAGGTACCAAGGGAGTGTAACTGCATTCCTGGTACTTGCAAACAGTTTAGAAATTGTGTAGGGAAATTCACATTTTCTTCAACGCTTACCATCGTGTCGATCGATTTGTACATTCTCTCTTCATCGGGAATTATCTTTTGAATATTAAAGTTGAAATCGTCGACAGTATTATTTTTAGTTGCCGAAATTGCCCTTTTAAAAAGACAGCAGGGATTGGTTGAGTTGTGAACAATGTTCGCATAAATTTGGTCCATGAGTTCGTTTTCAGCAGTGGTTACGTTGCACAAATCACTGTTGGGTTTAATGAGGCCGGTCGTCTCGTCAGTAGGATATGTGCCTTCGCCTATTTGTAAAAGTTGTTGAGAAAAGTGAGTCTTGTAATGTTCTGTCAATGGTTGCGAATGATTTTTTGTTTATGTGCCATTGTGCATTCGTCCCAGAAGATAATTTTAGCTTGTTTTAGTAGTTCAAGCCCGTCCGAATGCTCTTGAGATTTTACATACCGGGAATTGTTCTTAGACTATTTTGGACGGTAGCTGTAGGGCGGAATGAGCAGTTGTAGCATCTATTACCTCGGTAGCAACATTTTTATATCTATTTTGTCTCCCAAGAAAGTTAGCAAATTCGTTCTGGGAAAAGCGGTCCAAGTAGATCACCAGTACGGATGCTGATTGTTCACCAGTAGGAAAGCCGGCAACTAAGCAGTTTCAGTATGTTTTCAAATTTTCGCCGCGTTACATGGCATCCTCTTGGGTAAAATATTCCGGAGGTAAAATAGTCCCCCATTCGGATCTCCGGGCGGGGACTACTCAGGAGGATGTCGTTATCAGGAGAAAGAAAACTGGCGTTCTACGGATCGGAGCGTGGAATGTCAGATCCCTTAATCGGGCAGGTAGGTTAGAAAATTTAAAAAGGGAAATGGATAGGTTAAAGTTAGATATAGTGGGAATTAGTGAAGTTCGGTGGCAGGAGGAACAAGACTTCTGGTCAGGTGACTACAGGGTTATAAACACAAAATCAAATAGGGGTAATGCAGGAGTAGGTTTAATAATGAATAGGAAAATAGGAATGCGGGTAAGCTACTACAAACAGCATAGTGAACGCATTATTGTGGCCAAGATAGATACGAAGCCCACACCTACTACAGTAGTACAAGTTTATATGCCAACTAGCTCTGCAGATGATGAAGAAATTGAAGAAATGTACGATGAAATAAAAGAAATTATTCAGATAGTGAAGGGAGACGAAAATTTAATAGTAATGGGTGACTGGAATTCGAGTGTAGGAAAAGGGAGAGAAGGAAACATAGTAGGTGAATATGGATTGGGGCTAAGAAATGAAAGAGGAAGCCGCCTAGTAGAATTTTGCACAGAGCACAACTTAATCATAGCTAACACTTGGTTTAAGAATCATAAAAGAAGGTTGTATACGTGGAAGAACCCTGGAGATACTAAAAGGTATCAGATAGATTATATAATGGTAAGACAGAGATTTAGGAACCAGGTTTTAAGTTGTAAGACATTTCCAGGGGCAGATGTGGACTCTGACCACAATCTATTGGTTATGACCTGTAGATTAAAACTGAAGAAACTGCAAAAATGTGGGAAATTAAGGAGATGGGATCTGGATAAACTGAAAGAACCAGAGGTTGTACAGAGTTTCAGAGAGAGCATAAGGGAACAATTGACAGGAATAGGGGAAAGAAATACAGTAGAAGAAGAATGGGTAGCTCTGAGGGATGTAGTAGTGAAGGCAGCAGAGGATAAAGTAGGTACAAAGACGAGGGCTGCTAGAAATCCTTGGGTAACAGAAGAAATATTGAATTTAATTGATGAAAGGAGAAAATATAAAAATGCAGTAAATGAAGCAGGCAAAAAGGAATACAAACGTCTCAAAAATGAGATCGACAGGAAGTGCAAAATGGCTAAACAGGGATGGCTAGAGGACAAATGTAAGGATGTAGAAGCTTATCTCACTAGGGGAAAGATAGATACTGCCTACAGGAAAATTAAAGAGACCTTTGGAGAGAAGAGAACCACGTGTATGAATATCAAGAGCTCAGATGGCAGCCCAGTTCTAAGCAAAGAAGGGAAGGCAGAAAGGTGGAAGGAGTATATAGAAGGTTTATACAAGGGCGATGTACTTGAGGACAATATTATGGAAATAGAAGAGGATGTTGATGAAGACGAAATGGGAGATACGATACTGCGTGAAGAGTTTGACAGAGCACTGAAAGACCTGAGTCGAAACAAGGCCCCCGGAGTAGACAACATTCCATTAGAACTACTGACGGCCTTGGGAGAGCCAGTCATGACAAAACTCTACCAGCTGGTGAGCAAGATGTATGAGACAGGCGAAATGCCCTCAGACTTCAAGAAGAATGTAATAATTCCAATCCCAAAGAAAGCAGGTGCTGACAGATGTGAAAATTACCGAACTATCAGTTTAATAAGCCACGGCTGCAAAATACTAACGCGAATTCTTTACAGACGAATGGAAAAACTGGTAGATGCAGACCTCGGGGAGGATCAGTTTGGATTCCGTCGAAATGTTGGAACACGTGAGGCAATACTGACCTTACGACTTATCTTAGAAGAAAGATTAAGAAAAGGCAAACCTACGTTTCTAGCATTTGTAGACTTAGAGAAAGCTTTTGACAATGTTGACTGGAATACTCTTTTTCAAATTCTAAAGGTGGCAGGGGTAAAATACAGGGAGCGAAAGGCTATTTATAATTTGTACAGAAACCAGATGGCAGTAATAAGAGTCGAGGGGCATGAAAGGGAAGCAGTGGTTGGGAAAGGAGTGAGACAGGGTTGTAGCCTCTCCCTGATGTTATTCAATCTGTATATTGAGCAAGCAGTAAAGGAAACAAAAGAAAAATTTGGAGTAGGTATTAAAATTCATGGAGACGAAGTAAAAACTTTGAGGTTCGCCGATGACATTGTAATTCTGTCAGAGACGGCAAAGGACTTGGAAGAGCAGTTGAACGGAATGGACAGTGTCTTGAAAGAAGGATATAAGATGAACATTAACAAAAGCAAAACGAGGATAATGGAATGTAGTCAAATTAAATCGGGTGATGCTGAGGGAATTAGATTAGGAAATGAGACACTTAAAGTAGTAAAGGAGTTTTGCTATTTAGGAATAAAATAACTGCTGATGGTCGAAGTAGAGAGGATATAAAATGTAGACTGGCAATGGCAAGGAAAGCGTTTCTGAAGAAGAGAAATTTGTTAACATCGAATATAGATTTATGTATCAGGAAGTCGTTTCTGAAAGTATTTGTTTGGAGTGTAGCCATGTATGGAAGTGAAACATGGACGATAACTAGTTTGGACAAGAAGAGAATAGAAGCTTTCGAAATGTGGTGCTACAGAAGAATACTGAAGATAAGGTGGATAGATCACGTAACTAATGAGGAGGTATTGAATAGGATTGGGGAGAAGAGAAGTTTGTTTCACAACTTGACTAGAAGAAGGGATCGGTTGGTAGGACATGTTTTGAGGCATCAAGGGATCACAAATTTAGCATTGGAGGGCAGCGTGGAGGGTAAAAATCGTAGAGGGAGACCGAGAGATGAGTACACTAAGCAGATTCAGAAGGATGTAGGTTGCAGTAGGTACTGGGAGATGAAGCAGCTTGCACAGGATAGAGTAGCATGGAGAGCTGCATCAAACCAGTCTCAGGACTGAAGACAACAACAACAACAACACATTGACATGCGTGAAGCTTTGAGCTGCACGCGACTTTTCACAAGGAGTACTGATGCCAAACGCCGGGGAAAGCTTTAAAGTTATGACAGACCACATGGTTCAGACAAAGAAGATTTCCAGGATCTTCGACACACAGTACGGCCTCGATGGACAACGGCGCTTGCAGCAAAAGCACACTGACCAGGGAAGTGCGCAGCATGTGCGTCGTTATCAGCGACAGGCAGCAGGCAGCGGGAGACAAAGGCAACAGGGAAGGCCAGGTGGCCGGCGCGCGGCAGGTGGCTGAGCTACAGACACCAGAACATGCGGGCGCCGCCATGCCGCCCGAGGACGTCGCGCGATCTGCCCTCTCAGGAACTAATTGCACATGGCTGATCGCTCACGGTTCCCAGGCAATTTGATGCGTCCTGCACTACGGATTACCAACGAGAGGCAACATGGCTGCCTGGCTGCGACTCTTTTGTCTATTTTTATTAAGCGTGGTTGCGGAGTTTTGTTTTGCTTCGCTATACTCACATGGAGTAAGAACCTTATGTTGGAATTTACAGTTACGCGGGAAGCAGGAATCGCTTTGAAAATCTGAAAGCGGAGATCACTAAACACTCGTAAAATTTACGACTGCAGTTGGTATCTCTTCGCTGTTCCTGCCAATCTGAACGACACGTGCTCTCCAGAACCTTTATGGTGCCGGCCGCGGTGGTCTCGCGGTTCTAGGCGCTCAGTCCGGAACCGCGCGATTGCTACGGTCGCAGGTTCGAATCCTGCCTCGGGCATGGATGTGTGTGATGTCCTTAGATTAGTTAGGTTTAAGTAGTTCTAAGTTCTAGGGGACTGATGACCACAGATGTTAAGTCGCATAGTGCTCAGAGCCATTTGAACCATTTGAACCTTTATGGTAAACACTGTTCTTATCCCCTAGAACACGAACGTTCGTAATTATTACGACTGCCAATTCTTCACTGTTGCTTGAAAAGCACGGCAAGGTCACATGCGCTTCCATCTCGTCAGTACCTTCCTAGCTTTAGCGACTGATTGATGTACTTATGACTGCCAAGAAGAAACTCCACGCACTGCTTACGTAAACAACAGTGGCAGCTTTTCTGAAAGTCGTCATTTTTACGATCGTCTGTAACTTTGTTACATGCTTAAAATATGGGTTATGATTACTTTTATGCATGATCCAAGCTTTGTTTACTGACGTAATAATATGAGAATTTATAAACTCAGTCTATTACTATGTCATATTTAATTTCATGTCAGATTTAATAAAGGTAAATGACCCAAATCTGGGAGATAAAATAAGGGCGGCGGATCCTGGCGGAAGTTCGAGTCCTCCCTCGGGCATGGGTGTGTGTGTGTTTGTCCTTAGGATAATTTAGGTTAAGTAGTGTGTAAGGGTCAAATGGCTCTGATCACTATGGGACTTAACTTCTGAGGTCATCAGTCGCCTAGAACTTAGAACTAATTAAACCTAACTAAACTAAGAACATCACACACATCCATGCCCGAGGCTGGATTCGAACCTCCGACCGCAGCGGTCGCTCGGTTCCAGACTGTAGCGCCTAGAACCGCACGGCCACTTAGACCTGCCTAAGTAGTGTGTAAGCTTAGGGACTGATGACCTTGGCATTTAAGTCCCATAAGATTTCCCACACATTTGAACATTTCATAAGGAAATTACTTGAGTTGGAGCAAGAGAGAATGACAGCAACAATTATGACAGGGCACGCGAAGATGAACCCGATGGCGTTGAAGAGTATGATATTGACCCTACAGATGGCGAGAGTGAAGAACGCCAAATTAACAATCGTTGGTGCAGACCCTCCAAATTCTAGGCGAAAAAGGGAGCGATGCTCTGTTGCGATCAGGAAAGCGACCCAGGATGGTTTCTTCATCTTGCTCGTCATCACTGTCACCCGTCATTTAAAATTCAGGTAAAAGTGTTTCTTCATCTTTCGATGGTAGGGACAACATCATTCGGCCTCGAAAGATCTCTCTGCAGGTAAGGATGGACGTCGCTGCTCATCTCCAGATCCTAAAAAAAAGACAGCGCTTACACCTCAACGGGGGACTGATGACCTCCGATGTTAAGTCCCATAGTGCTCACAACCATTTGAACACCTCAAGGAAATATTATTCATTATATTCAATCCCCTATCAATGGCGCTAGAACTGTCGCTACCCCGTCAGAAATATTTATTTATTTATTTATCACAGGTGACATGTTAAATTAACAGTAAATCACACGAACGAGGAGGTAATGAGGAAAATATCAAGACATCAAAATGCGAAGAGCACTCAGAGTACAACTTCCAATAAAGAATTAAAAGCTTTACTTGGTACTCTGATCTTGACAGCAGCTTTGAACAATAGCGGTTCGTCAACTGGTGAATTATCTGGCAGTAATTTATGTAGCCCTAGATAAAAAAACAGCCATGAGTTCCGAGCGATTTGAGCTTTTGATTTCTTGTCTGAGGTTTGATGGTACAGTAAGTTGACTCGTGAGAAACGAAAGTAGTCCGATCCATTTGCAGCTATTATGGGATGAATTTGTAATCAATTGCCGTAACTGTTACAGACCAGCCTCATTCATTACAGAGGACGAACGACCCCTTGCTTTTCGTCGTAGATGTCCGTTTCTTATGTTGGAACCCAACAAGCCAGATAAATATGGGATTAAAATTGTCGTGGCGTGTGACGCAGGAACAAAATACATAGGTGATGCTTCCTCATATTTCGGCAAAGGCACACATACTAACGGTCTGCCACTTGGAGAACAATACGTCAAGAAGCCCTCAAAAACAATGAGAGGATCTAACCGAGATGTTACAGTTCATAACTGGTTCACATCTATCAAGTTAAATGGTTCAAATGGCTCTGAGCACTATGGGACTCAACTTCTGTGGTCATCAGTCCCCTAGAACTTAGAACTACTTAAACCTAACTAACCTAAGGGCGCCACACACATCCATGCCCGAGGCAGGATTTGAACCTGCGACCGTAGCAGTCGCACGGTTCCGGACTGCGCGCCTAGAACCGCGAGACCACCGCGGCCGGCTCTATCAAGTTAGCCGAAGATCTGCTAAAGGAGGTACTCTCGTTAGTACTTTGAGAGACAAAAGCGAGAAATACTTCAAGAACTACCTATAACCAAGAAGGTATGGATAGGCACATCTATGTTCATCTGTGACAAGGAAATGACTCTTGTCTCATATAAACCTAAGGCAAATAAAGTACTCCTTCTGTTATCGACGATGCACGACCAAGTGAAATGAATTAATTAAGAAACCTAAAATGATTCACTGCCAAAATTACACAAAAGATTGCATTGATTCATTAGACCATATGTCTCGCAACATGTCTTGCAGCCGGAAGACTAAACGCTGGGCTTTGTATGTATTTTACGGAGTTTTGAACATTAAGTGGGTTAATATGTGCGTAATCCACGTTCACAACACGAGAGCAGGAGAATGTCCCAAAAAGGAAACACATCCTAATACGACTAAGTGAAACGCTATTCTCACCATGGATGCACAGCAGGCTGCCTACACATACCAAGAATATCAAATGACCTGCACCTCACTATACAGTCTTCCTTGGAATCGAATCCCATCGTAAATGCACTGGTGGAAATGCTGGAATATCATCGGCCCCGAGGAGAACTACCTGTCACATATATGCTTCGAAAAAGGGAAGAATGACAACGTTTTGTGCTGTTTATTGTAAGGCATTTAGCAAAGAGCATCGAGCGCAGTTATGCACTTATTGTTCGAAATAAATGTTCTCACTGTTGTCAAAAACTATTATTTCTGTGATTACACACTGTGGCCTGAATTGTTTGTCAGTGATAATTAATAAATAATAAAATGTGTTACCAAATTTTGCTTACTTTTTGTTATGTAGTAAAAATTACGAACGTTTTAGCATTAGATAATTGAAGAACGTTTGTGTTATAGGCTTAACAATGTCTGAATTATTTATCGCCTAGCTCCAACTTACTCTCTTGTCGTAAATACTACGAATGATTAGTAATGGTGTGCCTGTTTTTCTAATAGTACGCATATTTTATTGCTTAGAAATTATCTTAGTATGGAATCTTTGGTGAAATAACAAACAGACAAAGTTAAAACAGCGTCTGTATCATATTGGACCTTTTCAGTGCTAATCTCGCCTTTTGTTACTGAAATAAGCACGGTGTGGATGGTAGTGAGTCTGATTTTAACACGATATACTCAGTGATTAGCTTGGGATACTTCGGCTGAGCAGCAGCAACAGTACCTACAAACTACATCAAGGAAGAACAATATGCTGATTTTGTCCTTCGAGTAAACGAGGTATGACGATATTTTCTAGCCAAGGGCAATCTGTGCAGTACACTAAGCTGCACTAACAGTGTCTAAAACACAAGAATCTACTCGTTTTGTGTATAGAATACCGTACCCTTGGAATTATAATAATTATAACTTGTATGTAATGCTTAGCCAACGGACCTGCCGCAGTGATAACACCGGTTCCCGTCAGATCACCGAAGTTAAGCGCTGCCGGGCTGGGCTAGCACTTGGATGGGTGACCATCTGGTCTGCCGAGCGCTGTTGGCAAGCGGGGGGTGCACTCAGCCCTTGTGAGTCAAACTGAGGAGCTACTTGATGGAGAGGTAGCGGCCCCGGTCTCGGAAACTGACATAGTCCGAGAGAGCGGTGTGTTGGCCACATGCCCCTCCATATCCGCATTCAGTGACGCCTATGGGCTGAGGATGACACGGTGGCCAGTCGGTAACGGAGGGCCTTCCTGGCCTGTTCGGGAGGAGTCTAAATTTTATGTAGTGCTTAACTTAAATTGTGACTTGTTTTCCAATAACATTTTGAGCAGTAACTTGTCATTACATGGTCTAAAACAAAACTTTTGTACTTTTACTGTGTGTAATAAGTCAATAGAGTTCTAATAATTGTAATTAACTCGTATACAACTCACAAACTATGACTTCGTTTGAATAAAATATGGAGTAGTAAAATTTACGATGGTTTAGTAGCAATGCAACATCCCTCCCTCCTTTAGTGCTCTAGCGTTAAAAATTGATACTGTACTCTTGGGTTTTACACTGAGCAGCATTTTGAAGTTTGTGCTGTAGAAGTAAATATTCGTGGCAAGTGACAATATAATGGGTTTCAGCTGGTGATTTTGTGTTATTTATAAAATAGCTGGACATATGGCGTTGATAAAAAAGTAAAAATCTAAAATCGAACAATGTTCCAGGCGACGACGGATTCCCCATCAGATTCCATACCAACTCTGCGACTGATTAAGCCCTCTTTCAACCATAATAGCTACCTCGAACAAAAGCCTGTGTCCAATACAGGTAACTGGACGAAAGCAAAAATCACCCCCGTTTACAAGAAGCAGCGATCTTGAAAAGTACCATTCAATATCCGTGAATTCCTTTTTTCGTATAACCTTAGGACATATTCTGATCTGAAACGTGATGAGGTATCGCGAAAAAAAAATCACCTCCAACATGCCAACCAGCATCCCTACCTCCAGCTGGCTAAGTTCTCCATTTCTCATCTGAGGCCTCTGACCACCAGGTAAGTGCTCGCTCATTAAAACTCCAAGACCAACTCAGTCTTCCGCTGTAGAACATACATATTGATCATCGAGGATCACTCACTCTAGACTTCAGCTCCACCTTACAGTCCCCGCGAGACCCTTTCTAACTTGGCGAGGGCTGCCGCCTAACTTCTTGTTTCGCGAGCTCCAAAACCGCTCCGTGAAATTAACACGCATGCCTTTCGGTCGCACAGCCTGTAGCGCAACATTTAGGCACCTGAATTGGCCACTTCCTGCTAACTCTCAGAGCACTGGCGGAAAGGCCCATTATCTTCAGCGTGGAGAACACTGCCCGACCAGCGGAAAGCAGCTCTGTTGTTTACAACAGCGAGCAGCAATAGCCGACGGACGCGATCAAGGAACGAAAACATGATGAACTTATTAAGACATACAGGGTGCTACAAAAAGGTACGGCCAAACTTTCAGGAAACATTCCTCACACACAAAGAAAGAAAATATGTTATGTGGACATGTGTCCGGAAACGCTTACTTTCCATGTTAGAGCTCACTTCCTACAAATCACATTAATCATGGAATGGAAACACACAGCAACAGAACGTACCACCGTGACTTCAAACCCTCCGTCGCATGGAATACCTGATGCGCTGATGCAGCCCTGGAGAATGGCGCATTGTATCACAGCCGTCCACAATACGAGCACGAAGAGTCTCTACATTTGGTACCGGGGTTGCGTAGACAAGAGCTTTCAAATGACCCCATAAATGAAAGTCAAGAGGGTTGAGGTCAGGAGAGTGTGCAGGCCATGGAATTGGTCCGCCTCTCCACTCCATCGGTCACCGAATCTGTTGTTGAAAAGCGTACGAGCACTTCGACTGAAATGTGCACGAGCTCCACCGTGCATGAACCACATGTTGTGTCGTACTTGTAAAGGCACATGTTCTAGCAGCACAGGTAGAGTATCCCGTATGAAATCATGGCGGTGAATCGAGGAAGTACAGTACATACTGACGAAACTAAAATGAGCTCTAACATGGAAATTAAGCGTTTCCCGACACATGTCCACATAACATCCTTTCTTTATTTGTGTGTGACGAATGTTTCCTGAAAATTTGGCCGTACCTTTTTGTAACAACCTGTATATGCCGTCTAAATCGGACTCGAAGGCTAATTGTACCACTGTTTTCGAGGCACCACGGCAGTCTGCAATCCGCCTACCAGCCCAATGACACTAGTTCTAGCAGCAAGTAGATAAAAGCTCTTAACGTCTTCAGTGCAAGAGAGTGGCATGAGTGGAGGAACCGCGGCGACTGCCATGCGCAAAAAACCGGAAGTCTGGCGGCGCGAACGACAAGAGGGGCCCGAGCATGCAAGAAGCCGGCAGCGAGCCTGTGTTTGTTTCTTCTCGTCGCGCCGCGCAGGAAGTGCCGGCTGGACAGTGTAGCAGGAGGGGACGCTGCACCACAGGGGTCCCGGCTGCTCAGCTGACTGGCCTGGAGAAAAAGCTCTGGCGCTTCGCACGCTACCAATAAAGATTTGTAACGATTGTGAGTTTTAATCTATCCACAGAGTTATATACTAAACAGGGAACTGACGCTAGGTCGGGAGTGTTTTACTTCAGTAGGTATTGAACGTTCTACAGAGTAGAGTTGTGTAATGTGTTATAAATCGTGAGAAAAATACGGATTTGTTGTAGATAGAAACGGGTAACATACAACAAGCACAAGAACAGAGAAAGAACAATGAAAATAGAGAGCCAAAAGAGAGAAGTATTGGGATTAAAGAGGGTATAAGGAAGCAATGCACTCTATATCATTTCCACTGTTTTGTCCTGTAGGTAAAATAAAAAATGAACGAATTAGAAGAAAGTTTACAGAACGCAGAATATCGAGTAATATACACCTAAAGGTGGCTTAGCCAGAACTCTGATGGCTGTATTAACATTTTCGAATGTTGCTTGTATTTGGGGGGGGGGGGGGGGGGGAGACATCACACACATCCATGCCCGAGGCAGGATTCGAACCTGCGACCGTAGCAGTCGCGTCCGGACTGGAGGGTAGGTTATATATGCATCATAATTACAGTAACGAACCCATCTGCGACACCGCCTAAACTAAAGTCCGTGGAAGGCGTATTGCGACAAGAAAGCTGAAGCGCCATGTATTAGCCTCTGGCGAGATAGTGCAAAACATAAGCGTCACATAAGCAAAGGTACTGAACTTGAAGTGTATACCTATTCATATACCTAGGCTCCACAGCTTATGGGAAGTTGAGGGAAGCCCCTGGACTCCCATAACATGCGTTGGCATAATCAGTACGAGTATTCCACCTCGAAACTTACGTTCATTGCGTCACATAAGGGACAGCGTGGATCGATAATTTATATTATAACTACGGTACATATACGATGCATCAATACAAGCAAGGGTCCAAAATGTTCATACAAGCACCACAACTCTGGCTATGCCTCTTTTACGTGATGAAATGCCCATCCATATGTGATGTAATACACACAAGATTTGTGATGAAATACTCATATGAATAATGCTACCGCACCTCTTGGGGTTACGGAAGGTTCCTTGATTACTACACACTGATCTTGCCCAAAACCGTGAAGCTTAGTTACATCTTTCAAGTGTAGTATCACTAGATATGTGACCTTGCCTATATCCTTTACTGTCTAACCAGCAATTAATACATGGCGTTGCTGCGTGCGTGTTATAACATGCCTTACAACGAAATGGGGTTATGCGGCGGCGTGGATCGACAGTTTACTAGAACTTTGGTACAGATACAGCCCATCAGTATAAGAAACAGTACGGCACCATTGAATTCGACTTGACTTTACCGTCGGCGCTGCGGAGCGAGACCGCTAGGGTGGTACAGGGGACGAAGTAGTGACCGCTTGGGCCGAGGATACGCGCCGTCCGTGACGAATCTTCGCCGGGAGTTCCGCTGGACAGCAACCAGCTGCCCGGTGAGACCATGTTGGTGTGACTGATTTGAAGCTGTGGACTTGGCTGTGTCAGCGATACGACCACTTAACGTTGTTGAAATCCTCCCGTGTCACTTGCATGGATTTCGAGTTGGCTGATATTCGAAGTAATGTGACAGAGTTATTTCCGATGTGTCACCAGTCACCAGTTAAAGCGAAGCCTAAACCAGCTACTGTTTAATTTAGGTGGTCGAATCGTATTCACGTCCTTTAAGATATTTGCTGTAATACCTGTAGTTAAGCTGTTGCCCTAGCTGATCTTGGGCACAAGGTTATTTGTTGTGAGGAACGGCAATTCTTCAACATTAAGGCAGTGCTGTTATTCTGTGCTTCATATTTTACACATTCCTACTTGAATTTCGATATTAAAATGGTTTCACTTTCATAGTTCATTATTTTTAAATTTAATTTATTTCTCTCTCACAGATACATGTTTTGATTTGTTTCAATGTTGAATTTTCAATTTGGAGGAAATAGGGTCGGCCGCATAGTTCAAATCTTTATCTTGTATAGAGTTTTATGTTTAATGAATCTACTGTAAAATGTCGTAAAATGTGTTGCACGCAATCAGCCCAGTTCTCTCCCTCTCCTTCCGCCAACCCACAATGGTATAAGAAAGGAAGACGAAAAGTACTGAGTGACAAACTTCACAACAAAATACGAGACCATGTAGCGGACGAAGTGAAGGAATTCTGCTATCTTTCAATCAAAAGACCGTATGCTTCCAAATACTTTTCCTCGATGCAAATCAAAAGATAACATACGATGTGAGACCGTGGAGGTTATTTTTTTAATCTGCGCCTTGCAACGGAGTCTCTAGAGCGCATGTCCAAATGTACGGTGCAGCAGTTAATTACAGAAAGAGGTAACAACACGTAGAAAGCACTCAAAGGTAAAAGACGTACACTGGAATGACATAGATTGAAATTACAGATTAAATTACTGGTAGTGATGAACAGAACTTCATTTTGTCAACAAGAGAAGAAAATGTGGGGCGGTGTGTGCTTCATTACCACCACCGCGTACCCCGGACAGAATTTAGAAGGGTATTCAGCATAATCACGAAACGCATTAGAGTGTCATTTGGCGAGAAGGGCCGGGTGTCACGTCGTTGGGGAGGGGGGAGGGATGGAGGGAGGGAGGGAGGGAGGGAGGGAGGGAGAGGGAGGGGAGAGAGAGGGGGGAGTGAGAGGGAGGGAGGGGCATTTGGAAGAACAGCCTCCACTCTCCCATCCCAAGCTTTGGTTGCCCCTCACTGATGGCTTCGCTACCCGTCTATCAGTCACTAACGCGTTACCCCAGTCTGTCAGTCAGTAACGCGTTTCTTCGCAACGGGGTGAACCTAAAATATTTCTCTCTCTCTTCTCGGAAGCAAACATACCTCAGTTCTATTTTTTTATACAGCGCCATTACATTAGACTCATTCTGCCTCTCTTTCTTTCCAGTAGGTTTACTGAATAGAGATATATAACAGGAAAGTTCCTCCAGACACCTCACTTGGCTTACGACACACTGTAGAGTTAAATCATCACCCTGCAAACACACACTGCTAATCTCTCAACAAATACAGACGGAGTTAGTTCATCGGAACACACATACACGGAATAGACATACACTCACCATGGAAAGTGTGTGACAGACATTGACAACAGCAAAGCCTGTTGTTTACGGTACTCAGGGAGTATAAAACTCAGTTTTTTACGCAAAACCTGCAAATGTACAGATCAGGGCAGCTGATAATGTCGACTGACATTGCTGGAAATCTGAGCACGAAGTGTGCAGTTGATGCCGACGGTCGCTGAAGTGAAGGGCAGTTCAGTGTGGGGCGGGCACGTCTAGGCAGATGCAGACACACCCGGTGCTTTGCCAGAGGAGTTCCACCCCCCTACACCCTCCCCAACTCAACCACCGCCACCCAGCCGACCAACGGCGCGCTTATTATTCTAATGGAATTGCCCGTCGCTCTGAATCACTTCTCTTTGTTTTTCTCTCTCTCCCCTCCCACTCTCCCTCCCCACGCGTTTTCTCTCCAGAGAGAGGACAATATTACGATAGCATGACCTCCATTGGACTACAGACTACAGACCGTCAATCGATCTCTGCAAGAGCTGTTTCCATCCAGTACTCGCCCTTCCTGTCTCTACTGCAGCGAGTAAACTTTTGCAACAGGCCACAACCGGTATCCTGAAGCTATTCTGAACTGTTGGAAGACAACTACTAAACACTCGAGCTTCAGTAAGAAATGCAGAGAAAACATCCGATGATGTACAAGCGAAATGTGAGGATAGAGAATTCAAATATTTTTTGTCAGTTTCACTATGGGTGCTTGCTGAAATATTTATATGGGAAAAACACCCTTATTTGCTACTTGTTTCACGAATAATTTTTTTTTTTTTTTTGCGACCTAGGATTCGAGGTGCATTATGGTGCAAGCGTAAACAACAAAGAATTTACGCTCATCATAGCTATTAATTGTTAATACTAAATATACAAAATAACAGATTCTTAACCATACAATAGAATGTAATTATTTAAGATAATACTCATTTATTGTTTCGTTTCAGCTACACATTCTTAATGAGATCATATGTTTCGATCAATCGGGATCAAACGGTTCAAATGTCTCTGAGCACTATGGGACTTAAAATCTGAAGTCATCAGTCCCCTAGAACTTAGAACTATTTAAACCTAACTAACCTATGGGCATCACACACATCTATGCCCGAGTAAGGATTCGAACTTGCAACCGTCTGCGTCGCGCGGTTCCGGACTGAAGCGCCTAGAACCGCTCGGCCACCGTGGCCGGCCACTCGGAATCACCTTCAGATCTAAAACAAAGTAAAACTAAATATTTACCATTCAATATTCTACAATAAGTATATAAAAAAGAATTGCTCGTAAATGCAGAATTTACCTAAGTAGTTGCGTCAATAAAAAGTCTTCTCTACTAAGAACGACATATCAGATCATTGTCTTTTGGAAATGCGGTGAGTATTTTAAATAAGTATGTGTTGGAGGCACATGTTTAAAACACTGATCACTTTGACATGTGGTTCTGAGTAGACAAGACTGTTTAAAGATACAATTACTTGGGTAAATTCGATATTTATGTACAGGTCTCTTCTTTTCTACTTCTTGTAAAATATTAGATGGTACATAATTAGTTTTACTTGGTTTTGGATCTCAAGATCATTCCGAGTAATCGAAACATGTAACCTCATTAAAAAGTACCACAGACGGAAGAATAAATGAGAATTATCTTAAATATCAGCACAGTTGCTGATTCTCACCAGACGAATATATCAGCAATAATAAAATAAATCACTGGCATATCGATTTGTAGTGGGGATCAATTTAGCAGAACTCATTACTCTCTTACTTGTGCACCACTATAAATCGGTGTTACATTTTTTCTTTGGTGTTCTATGAGTAAAATTCATTACTGTGTACGCTTAGTATTAGCAGTTAATTTCTTTGGTGACTGTACGTCCTACGCTGTTTACGTAAGATTATGTAGAACATAGTGTTGCGCATGTTTCCCGTGCTGTCCAGGCCTACCTCTATACAGAGGATGTAGCTCTGTTCGCAAGGTCTGCCTCTCATTTATCTGGTGATGGCGTGCAGTGAGGCTGGCATTCCACCACTAAGTGAGATGACCGCTGGCATAGAGCTGAAGCACTTTTGGAAAGACGTACTCGCATCTGCCATCCATTACCAGTTCTACCCGATACCCAGCCTCTTTGCAACCATTCTGCTACCACTCGTGGCAGCTCTGTGTTCTAAAATTCGCACTCTAATTACCCTCACATCACCAACACAGCCAATAAACGTATATTCTATACTCACAAGACATAAAATTTCGTTATCTGATACCATTTCCCGTGTTGAATTTTTAATGACCAGCAGTTTGTACCAGTTTTTAAGTGAAAGGAACGACATTCATTCCCAATACTATCCTAAAAAAAGTCGATGGTGACAGCCAGAGATAGGTCGTACGCGGAGCAATGGGCCCACAGGAACAAAACAGTTCAATAAACTGAACAAATCGACCGACTCTTATGGAACGGTCTATTTGGTCTCGGTCCCGCGTCTCGATCGGTGAATCACTTTCCTCAGTTCAGCTCCACCGCGATTCACGCAACTGTGGTTCCTTTCGTCCACTGCGTTCGCCCGTTCTTATCCAGTTTCAAACCGCTCTCTAGATTCAGACTTCTAGTTATCTGGATACGCCGTTCAGCGTACACGACTGCTAATTTAAAACTTTATATTATAATTCCCTGGGTGTCCCCCTCATTGTGAAAGGCACAATAGATCAACACAAGTATGCATCTATCCTTGTGCACTGTGTCCACCCCTACATGCAGTTTGCTTTTATTCGGCAAGATAGCATCTACCAGCAGGGCAATGCTCGCAGTGTGCGTAAGTGCTCCGAAGAGAACCAGAATGTGTTTACCGTACTCCCGTGGCCACCAGAATGTACAGTTCTAAACCGAATCTAGAATCTTTTGGACCACCTCGATCGAGCTGTTCTCGTCCTGGATCCTCAACCGAGCAACCTCGCACATCTGGCCGGGGAACAGTAGTCCGCATGGCTCCACATCCCTTTCGGTACCTTCCAGGACCTCTCTGAATCTCTTCTACATCTACATACATACTTCGCAATCCACCATACGGTGCGTGGCGGAGGGTACCTCGTACCACAACTAGCATCTTCTCTCCCTGTTCCACTCCCAAACAGAACGAGGGTAAAATGACTGCCTATATGCCTCTGTGCGAGCCCTAACCTCTCTTATATCTTTGTGGTCTTTCCATGAAATGTGGATCAAACATAAGAGTAACAAATCTAGCAGCCCGTCTCTGAATTGCTTCTATTTCCTCCCTCAATCCGCACTGATAGGGATCCCAAACGCTCGAGCAGTACTCAAGAATAGGTCGTATTAGTGTTTTATAAGTGGTCTCCTTTACAGATGCACCACATCTTCCCAAAATTCTACCAATGAACCGAAGACGACTATCCGCCTTCCCCACAACTGCCATTACATGCTTGTCTCACTTCATATCGCTCTGCAATGTTACGCCCAAATATTTAATCTAAGTTACTGTGTCAAGCGCTACACTTCTAATGGAGTATTCAAATATTACAGGATTCTTTTTCCTGATCATCTACATTAATTTACATTTATCTATATTTAGAGTTAGCTACCACTCTGTACACCAATCACAAATCCTGTCCAAGTCATCTTGTATCCTCCTACAGTCACTCAACGACGACACCATCCCGTACACCACCGCATCATCAGCAAACAGCCGCACATTGCTATCCATCCTACCCAAAAGATCATTTATGTAGATAGAAAACAACAGCGGACCTACCACACTTCCCTGGGGCACTCCAGATGATACCCTCACCTCCGACGAACACTCACCATCGAGGACGACGTACTGGGTTCTATTACTTAAAAGTCTTCGAGCCACTCACATACTTGGGAAGCAATCCCATATGCTAGTACCTTAGGAGTCTGCAGTGGGGCACGGTGTCAAACGCTATCCGGAAGTCGAGGAATATGGCATCCGACTGATACCCTTCATCCATGGTTCGCAATATATCATGTGAAAAAAGGGCGAGCGATGCTTTCTAAAGCCGTGATGATGAATAGACAGCAACTTCTCTGTCTCAAGGAAATTCATTATATTCGAACTGAGAATATGTCCGAGAATCCTGCAACAAACCGATGTTAAGGATATTCGTCTGTAATTTTGAGAATCCGTACTTCTACGCTTCTTATATACAGGCGTCACCTGCGCTTTTTTCCAGTCACTCGGGACTTTGCGTTGGGCAAGAGATTCACGATAAATGCAAGCGAAGTAAGGAGCCAATGCAGTAGAGTACCCTCTGTAAAACCGAATTAGAATGCCATCCTGACCTGGCGATTTATTTATTTTCAACCCATTCAGCTGCTTCACAACCCCAGGGATGTCTATCACTACGTCCCCCCTACGGGAATCTGTACGACACTCAAACGGCGGTATGTTTGTACGATCCTCCTGCGTGAAAGATTTCTCAAATGCTAAATTTAAAATTTCAGCTTTCGTTTTGCTGTCTTCCGTTGCCAGGCCTGGACGTATCGCGGCGGTCTGCGCTTGAAAAGGTGGTGATCCATGATTTTGAACGATTTTGACCATCTCTAGTGGCAATACTGCATTATTTGTGGAGGCCAGGAAAAACCGACACGGTGCACTGATGTTAATTGCCCTGGAGAAGGCACGTGGCGCGCTCTCCCTCTACTCGGAGGGCGGCCACCGGTATCGACCTTAATCGATATGCGGCAGAGGAAGTACGGGCAGGTGGCCGGTGTTGGGGCAGGTCCCGGGTCCCCGCGCCGCCAGATGCGTTCCCACAGTCGGCACTCGGCAGCCAGGAGGGGCCCGGCTTGCTTCCTCCGACCCCAAAAAACCGCCTCCGCCCGCGCGCGCCCTTGAACTACGACCGCCGGCGCCGCTCACCCACTGGCGAACGTACACTCCGTCCCACTTTACCTCCCACAAAAACATAGTCAATCTCCGTACATCCGTCTTTTGGTCGTTACTGGGGCAATATATGTTATTAAATTTAAGGGTAGAGTCGTGCAGTATCAGGCGGCTTACAGTACATGCCACTACTGTGATTCCCTTTCCGTTTCCAACGTCTCCAAACGACAGAGCAGAAACAAGCTTGTGCATCCAAGTGCACTGGAGTCGGTATCTTCTTCCTCTCTTGAGCGTTTTGTCTGCTCTGAGCGCTTGATCGTGCTGCTGTATCTCGTGACGCACAGAAGATATTTTGAGACTTGTCGTACCCGTTTTTAAGGTATGTGATTAATTTCGTTGCAATAATTCGGCTATCTCTGTTATGCAACGAATGACTCTGTCAAACGCCGGCCCGAGCGCTTCTAGGCGCTTCAGTCTGGAACCGCGCGACCGCTACGGTAGCAGGTTCGAGTCCTGCCTCGGGCATGGATGTGTGTGATGTCCTTAGGTTAGTTAGCTTTAAGTAGTTCTAAGTTCTACGGGACTGATGACCTCAGAAGTTAAGTCCCATAGTGCTCAGAGCCATTTGAACCATTTTGACCCTGCCAAACGTTTCATTATTATTTCTACAAAAGAACGTACATTATGACTAGATTCTAGTGCGTGTTTGCTGTGCAGTACCAGCCACCCGTTTGTCTTTCAATATCAGCCAGAAGTAATTTCAATTTTAATTACAATTTCTTCTTCATACTTCTTTTCAGATGGTGGAAAATCAGAAAAAAACGCAAGAGGAAGCTTAGAAAGAAGTAAGAGGAGATTCGAATGGAGAGCACATGAAATTGTCTGCGGGCAAGGTTATGTCTAACAAAATTACCGCGAGGGAAGCAGCTGAAGTGTTTTCAGTAATTAGAAATGAAAAGGATAGCCACGGAAGAGAAGAGATTGAAAGCAGAAAAAATGTCTGAAAGGAAGTTGAAGAAAGTTGAACTCAAGTTGGGTGTTCCAAAATAAAATGAACAGGCAAAGGGTGGCCACGGGAAGCCAATTACAAAGCGGCGAAGAAAACTAAACTTTATCGAAATAGTGTGTCAGGGTAAGAGACTGAAAATGCATATGTGTTTCGAGTCATTTGAAGAAGCCTGGGTGCTGTGTACCAAGTTTAGAGGCTGGAAACATGTTGGATGTGTGGTCCACGAGTATATTTTGTATTCCATCGACATTATCACAGAAAAGAGAATGGCTGATACTGCGAAACAATTTCTACAAGCCTTATAATTATAGTTCTTTTACTTTCGACGTTAATAAAGTATTATAAATAATAAATAAAATCACTATACTATCCTATTATAGAACATATCTTACATAAGAGAATAGTATATTAATATTCAGATTATCCCCCACAGTCATAAGTCAGAAAACTTAAACCGGCTGATACTGCACGACTCTCCCTTATGTCCAGTAAGAACAAGACCATCAGCTATAATCACTCGTTTTATTCAAATGCAATCAGTATTTGACTCACAATACACCATCTTCAGACTCCTCTGTGACTCGGGGTATTGTTGATGAACCCAAAATCAGTACTATTATTTTTTGTGCCTGAGGACGGTGCATTGTAACGTTGAAACCAGACACATATGAATGAAACCGGTAAATACACCTGATGGTGTTATTCTTATAACATGTAGGGAAACCTGGTCATCCGACGAGTTACATATACAGCGTACACTTTAAACGGCGGTAAAGCTTACTTTGTGATAAGTTGAACCTGGCGTCACGGCTAACTTGGCAATAACCGAAAAAAATGGTTTTTCTAGCACTTCGCAGTTCACAATGAAGGGCTCAGCGAGCCGTTTTTTACGTCAGAGGAAGGTAACGGCATGGCACAACTAACAGAGCCACGCTTAATGTAGCACAGTGATACTGAAAGCATACATCGCGATATCAGTTTACTAAAGTATTGTTATCTTTTGAGACTGAGACTGCTTAATCACAGCCTGTACCGGACCGAGTAAAGGTTCGAGTTTGAGCCCCGGTTCGGCACACAGTTTTAATCTGCCAGAAAGTTTTATATCTGCGCACACTCCGCTGCAGAGTGAAAATTTCATTCTTTCAACAACTTGTCTTGTCTTCTGAGTTGCTAATCGCCTCCGGGATGGTTCCTTTGAAGGGGCATGTCCGACTTCCTTGCTCATCCTTCCCTAATCCGATGGGACCGATAACCTCGCTGTTTGGTCCCCTTCGTCCAAATCAGTCGACAACAATTACCAACTGCTAGTTACTTGGGGCCACTGAGATCCTCCATAGCGTTAAGTGTCACCCGAATGACCCCATCGATTCCATACTAGCATGACAGTTGTGAAATCCCGGCCACAGTGAGCTGCAATGTAGCGGAACGACAAACTGAAGTCTCAAGAGCCATCTCTCTCTTTATTACACGCACCACAACACGATCCGCTCACAAACAATGAACATTGAAATGCTATATGTGAATCAGGTAGCCTTTTCGTATCTCTCCATGTATACAAAATGTAGATGGAATTGTAAATTACGATTACGCTTAAATGTAAATCGTCTGGATATTCCTGTGTGTTGTACAATCAGCCTGACATGTGTTGCATGCCGCCGTCATTCAAATAAATCCAGTACATGTATCCAATTCATTTCTCTCCCCCCCCCCCCCTCTCTCTCTCTCTCTCTCTCTCTCTCTCTCTCTCTAGTCCAAAGTTCCCAACCACAAATAAATTTATTTCCATGGTTTGCGGTAAAATACGTAATAAAACACCTGTAAGTTTTTAAAGACTAAAATATTCAACCATTATTTTTATTTTCTTTGAAGAGCACGCATACAAGAATACAGCACAGCAGCCACGAAGCTTGTTCTACGTCTCAGGTGGCTACGATACAGCTTGTAAGACATGTTATCACATTCAATGAAGTACATCTTAAAAGCTGCATGGAAGTACTGTGCAATAACAACTCATTCGGAAAAGTCGTAAGTGCCATCTGGGAGATTGTTAAGGATACACTCGAGTTTATTTGTACATCAGATTTCAAATAATAGCAAAGATGCAAAGATGGAGAAGGTAGACTGGAATCAGCGTTCAAACGATTGACTAAGCATTATACACACATAAAATAGCAATAAACAGGAAATTAGTTTGTTATTCTTCATTCCTAATTAACTGTTTCCAATGTGACAAATGAATGGAGCTTACAGAGAAAACAAAAACGTAGTCAATCGCTATTTTCTATCAATGATTAATGTTTGCTCAATGCTTTGTAGTGATCTAGTGTGCTGTACGGTACAGTAATACAGGACAAACATTCCTCGCTCGTCTGTGACCTTCTGCTAATTGCAAACTATGAATAATTTTACCTGGCCGCTGCACAGCTACTTTGATATACGAATATTGCCTGACAGAGAAAAAAGGCATGTCCGGAAAAGCAAGTCACATAATGCGCGTTATTAAGCCCTGTGTCGCACGCTTCCAACTCCGACCGCAAATGCTATTCCTCTGTCCATAATTGCCTGTTTTTGTCCATATACACTCAAAGGGGGTGTGATTTCCACACTTTGTAGCAAGTACAGCGTACTGTTAACGCTTCAGATGAACAATGTCTACTACCTGACTGAGGTTTTATTTTCTCGAAGCACAGTGCCTCCCGGCAAATATAAAGCTCGATAAATATTTATAGCTCGCAGCCATAACAGAGCAGTATGTCTAGAAATAAAGCATCACTACTCAAATTCAGGCCGAGAGCAAATACGCCATAATGTAACAAAAACAAGATTTAATTTCCCTACAAATTTCTTAATCTAAATCCTCGTGTAGTTCACAGAATAAAAGCGGTATTTCAGGTATCGCGAGTTGCGGATATACATTTAATTGCGAGCCCAAAGTGTTCGTTTTTCAAAGATCACAAACGAAGTTTGCCGCTCAGGTGTTTCAAAAGACAATAAAACTCTTTTTCCTGTTGGAAAATGCATTGAATACAACTGCATGTTGAACGCCAAGAACGAATTCAGTATCATGATTTCACCCGTGTGCCAAATGAAACCGATCTAAGTTCATATTCGGTACGACGCGAGTGGAAAAAGATACAGGCAGCAAGTCCTGCTTGGAAAACGCAAAGTTCAGAATGCTGAGATGTGTATCCATGCTTCGCTCCCGTGTTGAGTTCACTGCTTAGCTTTGACTGCGAATTCGGTGAAATTGCAGGCAAAGAAATAAGCAGCATTCTGATGATGGTGGTGGGCGTAAGTCAGTACGTACAAACTCTTTGACACCAAACGAAGCAAAACAAGAGTTTCAAATTAACAATGGTCACTTCACAACACCGCACTCTCTGTTAAATATAACTCTCAGATTGCTGCCGCTGCTCCCTGATAACATATTTCTTTTTTTACCAATTAGATTTTCAGCTTTTATCTTCAGATGAGATATGCATAAGTTTGCATATTCATTCTGAAGGGTACGATGTGAGATCCTGGAAGTTCCTTCAATGTGACAAGAAGAGGGGACACCGACTGAAGTACCGCGATATGTGATAGTTATTTGGCAAGCTACGTCGGAGAAAAGCAGCTTTCGCTCTCGTAATATGCTGTTGTTATATGCGGATTTTCCAAGGGGGCAGTAATAAACGGAAATTGACATCTCAGAGCTCCATACACGAAAAATTATGTCTTTTGATACAGAAAGAGAGCTAACACGCTGAAGGTGTACACACTTGGATTAATTTGGCTGCACAACGTTTATTCTCTCCTATATTATCTCAAAATTAAATCTATAATGCACTACGAGACACTCCCTCAAAAATGAGGCACGTTAATTGAGGGAACCGCGAGTTGCATTTTGAGAACGGTCTATGTTAATACACGTACAGCTTAGCGTAAGTGATTATCTAATATTCACTCCTCGAGAGCTCTAACCGAGAGCTTTCTTATCACAATCATCACGGAGTCACGCGTTGTAGTATACCCATGAAATGTGTGCTAGAAGGTAATGGGTGCGTTATTTTTTTGGCTGACACTCAGCCTGTTAACTGTGGCAGTCTCCTTCCGCCTGAGACCAGAGTAAGGAAATCACGGGGTATAAGACAAGTGATGCTGAACAGCCCAATACCAATATCCTTCGAAGTAAAAGTTGACACATCACAGACATTATTCTGCCTTTAAGGATATCAGAATGGATGTGAGTTATTACATGTTTTTAGCAAGCATTACAGCGCTTTCGTTAACTCCTTATGCCTACATCACCCAGTACTCACTAGAAACAAGACAGATTTATGTAGATCTATCCATCTAATAAGATGTCCTGCGGCAGATATTTCACAGGTTTCCCCGAAAACTTTCTTGGAGTCTTAAAGGTCACAGGTCTACTCCACGAAACCCCCGTAATTCGAACCAGGTCCTTCAGGCCAAGCGCTACTGTGTCAAGGTAGCAACGCCACAGAGGCTGAAACGAAGTGAGGGAAGACCTCCAGAAGAGCGACTGTTTGTACAGGTTATTGGAAATTGAATTTTACGTAAATACACTAGCATGCAAAACTTAAGGAAGAAAGTAACTTTTACATAGACAGAACTACTACAGTGTAGTAGAGAAATACGCAATGAGACGAACAGGAATTACTCTTTTATTTAAAGGTAATAGTTATACTTTAGTCACCGAGTTTTATGGTGGTCCTATGGACATTACAAAAGGCGGGGCAAGATTCTTGGTAGGGGCGCGCGATCACCGCGGATGGCAGTGAATGCTCTGCGATGTTCTCACGCTGGCCACAAGATTCGTACGGAACTCCTGTGGTTGGGCATTTCATTCTGCATTCCTCCACCAGCGCGGTTGCAACTGCTCCATGTGGACGTCTGCCCACCGCACCCCACTCGTCCTCGACGGCATTTAAGTCGGGGGAATCGGAACACCTGGACGACCAAAACGATCGTGTTCGACAATGTTCCTGGGTGCATTACGTGTTCCCACCTGCCACCATATGAGGGCACATCCACTATTGTTGAACGTGATCGTTTTTGTGGTCAAGGTGTTATGGCGTGGGGAGGCATAAAGCTGGATGGGCGTAGTGACCTTCAGACCTTTCAACACGGCACACTCACCAGCGAACGTTATTGTGACACTGTACTGTTTCCCCGTGTACGTCTTTTCAAGCATGCTTTGGGCCCCTACTTAATTTTTTTGGACGACAATGCTCGACCGTACCGAACAGCACAAGTGGAGGAACTCTTGGAACGAGGGGATATTCCGTCGATCGCGAGTGGGATGCGTTGGGGAGGCGTACTCAGGAACGTTCAGATGCACCAACGGACCACAGAGCAGTAGTTCTCAACCACGCTGGTGCAGGAATGGAACACTACCGCACGAACTTGTGGCCAGCTCGCAATCACGTTGCAGAGCTTGCGTTGCAGTTCGCGGCGATCTCACACCCGGTTGAGAACCATCTCCCGTCTTTTGTAATGTCCTTAGAACCATGATAAATCGCATTGACTTCAGTGTACTTATTGCCAACTTAATGCAACAATGCATATTATATAAGCCACAATCAGGCCAACTCCTACAGTGTGGCTGCCCGTTCTCAGTCACATAGCCCCTACTAACCTGCGCCGAGAACACGCTCTGGTTAGAGAATGTCAAAAAAATCATGACCAACCCTCAGTTACAAATCCATGAAGATACTCACGACATCCAAGGAAACCGACTCCAGTCTAGGCATCCTCCACTAAAGACAGCACAGGCGCTGCACCAAATCAACTTTAAAATAAATGACCGATGGAAAGAGGAACGGGAGAGCAGAACAGCAGTAAACTGCTACACTATGCCAAGCATCTTCAGTAAACCAAAAGGATTTGATTGCCCCGCAAAGTTTGGTCAACTCTTAGTCGCATCAGAACCAACTCCTTACACAGATGGGGTAAACTTGGTTCGGCCGCTTGCGACTGTGGCGTACGGTCCAAGTTTCACGTAGCTTGTATGTCACTTGGCACTGATACATCATGTGAGAGTTAGTTTCGTCTCTTAAGTTTTGCACAACAGAGTAAGTGTAACATATTGCATACAAGTAAGTTACGTAATCCAGTAATATTGGATTATCCTGTTGACGATAAATCGCTGCTACGACCTGGAGAGATCAAAAATGAATGATCACATAACTTTAGTTGCAACGAAAACGGGTATGTTCTACGTCAGTGGCAGACACTAAAAGAGTGAAACTGTGCATCGGAGATGCTTACTGTTAAAATTCTGACGGAAATTCCAAGACGAGTCCACACAGACGTCTCGCGGAATGACCAAGACGAAAACTCTGGGAAATTACAGCTCGTGCAATAGTTCTAAATGTTCAAATGTGTGTGAAATCTTATGGGGCTTAACTGCTAAGGTCATCAGTCCCTAACCTTACACACTACTTAACCTAAACCATCCCAAGGACAAACACACACACACAAGCCCGAGGGAGGACCCGAACCTCTGGCGGGACCAGCCGTACAGTCCATGACGGCAGCGCCTGAGACCGCTCGGCTAATCCCGTGCGGCGTAATAGTTCTTTCCATGCACTATTTGCAAATGGAACAAGCTAGTGGCCGGTCGGTGTGGCCAAGCGGTTCTCGGCGCTTCAGTCTGGAACCGCGCAAACGCTACGGTCGCAGGTTCGACTCCTGCCACGACTATGGATGTGTGTGATGTCTTTAGGTTAGTTAGGTTTAAGTAGTTCTAAGTTCTATTTGGGTCTGCTGACCTCAGATGTTAAGTCCCATAGTGCTCACAGCCATTTGAACCATTTTGACCAGTTAGTGTTACTAGTAGTAACCTATACGAGACACTGCAAGTTGGTTTGTGGAGTACCGATGCGCATATATTGTGTTACCTTTCGAAAGTATTTTTGCTTCGACACCAATGTCTGCTATTTGGACTTTTGCATACGCTTGTGAGTGACGCTGTACGCGTGTGTGAACAGCAGAGATTACAAAATCTGATGGCCATCCGAAATAAGTAATGCTCTCCAGTTGCTACCGTCGTGGAATTGGCGAAGGTATTCAGCGACCAATGTTTCACTGGGTGCGCTCGCGGACGAGTGAGTCTCCACAAGGCGGCAACAGCGTAGCTGACCGTGCAGAAACCAGCAGTGCTGAGAGCGAAGCTCCGATGGCGAGAGGCGACGCACGCTTGCGTAGGCACAGAGTTTGCGGGAGGTCGGGCGTGCAACCCGATACAGAGAGACCCGGCAAATGCGGCGGCGTTTCTACCTGCGACCCGCCAGCTGCTAGAGCGGCGCCGCTGGAGCACGGACACTGACGGCTACGGCTTTGTCCAACTCAGCGTGCCGAAACCACTCCCAAACACCTGCTGCAACTCGCGTTACAAGCTGCTGAATGACACTACCGGAAGGGGCACATAAAAAGCGCGCACCTTGTAACACCCACATCATCTTATGGGTAGGTAGTAACTTAGTAGTATTTTCAGCAAAGAAGGACTAAAATTTATCGAAAAGAAAGCTGTACTACTACAAAAGGACAAGACGTTGTTTAACATTGTTGCCAAAAGATCAAAAAATTTCTTCACCGATTTACTTCACATTTTTGCACGACACTTTAAATTTTTTGTACAGGTTACTAGTTTTTAAACAGAAATTCTTCCATGGAATCGGAGTTGTCCAAAAGAAATGATTTTACGTTACATTTGCTACCCGTTTGACTAGTCCTACAAGGTATGGCCAAGTGTCAACAGTAATGACCCTATACTGTCCAAATGTGTGCTGTCATGGTGTTTGAATGCCACGCGGAGGACACGGATTCGACCCCGGTACTGCCAATAATTAAGTTTTGGCGCGGGTATTGGGGAAGGGCCCATGCAACATCGTAAGCACAATCTACCAGGGTCACTCCAAAAGAAATGCACACTATTTTTGTAAAAATACAGTTTTCATTCTGCATGTGTGAAAGTTTTACAGTGTGTAGATACACCCTTCCCGCTTGTTTTCAAATTTAGTTCAACCTGTTCCCGTGAGTGGCGCCGTCACAGCATGTCTTCAAGATTGCTGCTACACTTGACGTTCGTCAGAAGCAACGTGCTGTCATAGAATTCCTGTGCTATGAAAACGAGACAGTGGGAAACATCCACAAGAGGTTGAAAAATGTGTATGGAGATGCTGCTGTCGATCGCAGTACAGTTAGTCGTTGGGCAAAGAGGTTACGTGATGAAAGCGGGCACGGCGATATTGAGGATTGTCCTCGCAGCGGCAGGCCTCGTACTGCATACACTCCAGACAACGTGCAGAGAGTTAACGAATTGGTGACTGCTGACAGACGCATCACAATTAAACCGAAAGACTCTCTTCGTGGAACAAGGTTTGAAGATGATGACTCCCTTGTGCACGCTGCCAAACAGTGGCTCCAACAGGTTGGTGCAGAATTTTACCGTACGGGTATACAGGCGCTGGTTCCAAGATGGCGTAAGGCAGTTGAGAGGGATGGAAATTATGTGGAGAATTGAAAATATTGTTCCTAAAGGATGTATCTACACAGAGTAAAACTTTCGAACATGTAGAATAAAGTATGGATTTTTTTAAAAAATTGTGTGCATTTCTTTTGGAGTAAACCTCGTACTTGTAACTGGAAGATTACTTTCATCGACGTCTGAATGGTGTGGTTACCATCTGCCTCTCTAGTACTACCAGCCAAATACGCATGGCGAGAGAGAGAGAGAGAGAGAGAGAGAGAGAGAGAGAGAGAGAGAGAGGTCCCTCGGGTCCAGCTGCTTCGTTAACAACCAATACACTGTGGACAGTATCTCTGAAGAAACAATAAATCTATAACGTACGGCATAGTTGCATAGTTTAGGACTTTTTTAAATAACGTATTATTTCTCTACGAATTGATCCCATGTTCGAATAAACGTGGTGCCCGTCCGTTAGTTGCTTCTGTCTTCAGTTGGATTGTGTACAATATATTCTTTTACCGCTTTTTTTATTAAATGGAATTAAAGTATTTTCACAACAAATAACATTAAAACGAGGATAATGGAATGTAGTCGAATTAAATCGGGTGATGGTGCGGGAATTAGATTGGGAAGTGAGACGCTTAAAGTAGTAAATGATTTTTGCTATTTGGGGAGAGAAATAAGTGATGGTGGTCGAAGTAGAGAGGATATAAAATGTAGACTGGCAATGGCAAGGAAAGCGTTTCTGAAGAAAAGAAATTTGTTAACAACGAGTATAGATTTAAGTGTCAGGAGTCGTTTCTGAAAGTATTTGTACGGAGTGTAGTCATGTATGGAAGTGAAACATGGACGATAAATAGTTTGGGTAAGAAGAGAATAGAAGCTTTCGAAATGTGGTGCTACAGAAGAACGCTGAAGATTAGATGGGTAGATAACATTACTAATGAGGGGGTACTGAATAGAATTGCGGAGAACAGGAGTTTGTGGCATAACTTAACAAGAAGAAGGAACCGGTTGGTGGGACATGTTCTGAGGCATCAAGGGATCACAAATTTAGCATTGGAGGGCAGGGTGGAGGGTAAAAATCGTAGAGGGAGACCAAGAGATGAATACACTAAGCAGATTCAGAAGGATGTAGGTTGCAGTAAGTATTGGGAGATGAAGAAGCTTGCACAAGACGGAGTAGCATAGAGAGCTGCATCAAACCAGTCTCAGGACTGAAGACCACAACAACTACAACCGGTTTATTGATGTATTTATGCAGTGGCAGACGAATTAAAATTATTTTGTCCCAACTTATTATAAAGAACGAGAATAGTTGTGTTACAGATTGGAGTCACAGAGCATCCTGTTACCTGTATCCGCACAACGTAACTAACATACTGGCCCAGCCTTTTTCCATGAAGCGTGATTCAACTGCCCCTACCCATGTGTTTTATGCGAACAGCAACATCTTCAAATACCACGTACAAGATTTACATATTGTCTTGCTCGCTACATGCAAACTACTAGTGCTGCAGAAAAAATAAACAGGAGCTTTTGTTAGGAAATTTAATGTAGTTAAATTTTGAATACGTTTTCGCCAGAGTCTGTAGTTTTCGAATTCAAAGAAGAAGTTTGCACAGGACAGAGCAGCATGGAGAGCTGCACCAAACCAGTGTCTGGACTGAAGACCACAACAACAACAACAACATTAAAATAAAATTACAAAATAATGCTTCTTCCTAAACCTTAGACAATGCTACTGATGTCTACAACACCTCCTGAAAACACGAAATCTTCTCGAAGACTATATCTTTCTTGAAACTAAAAACTCTTCTCTGGTGTAATTGATGTTGAAAGCAAAAAACCGTCTTCTTAACTGAAATATTCTTAAATGTAACACTTTTCTTAAAACTCTATCGAACAGTTATGCCCTTATTCTGATTTTGGACCTACTATAGGTAATTCAAGAATTTGTCTCTGTGCTTATCACGCATTTGTCGTTTCAACACACACCCCTGGAGAAGCAAGTGATCTAGAAACTCTTCGCAATGTGGGATGTAATTGTAAATATTGTTTCCTGAGTTGGGAAAGAACTTCTAGTCAATTCGCGTGTTATTCTTGATTCGAATTACATGAAGCTCCGTCCTTGTGATCGAGGCTAACTACTTTTTTTGCGTCCACATCCAGATTAAAAAGTAAGACATGCGTAAGAAGACATGAGCCACAGTAGTCCCTAAACTGTAAACGCTGCAATGTGAACTCGGAACCAGGTAAGGCCTGAGTTCTTTTCCGGCGCACGATGTACATTTTAGCGGCGTGAATGTAAGAAGGCTGACGGTGCGGCGATGCTCATTGGTAAGGAGCAATGTACCACGTTATGCTCCAACAAACAGAGTCATTCCGTCGCATATATCTGTAATGTGCGTTTCGAAGTGTGCGTAGAACGTTTAGCATTGCTATATTTTTCTGCAATTTTACGTAAGGTACTGTTCATACTGTTCCTCATAGGTGACATGAAGAAAACACGACAAGTATTTCGTTAAGAAGCGACAGCAATAGTTTTGACCGCTGATAAATTTTCACTGCGGTGAGTCAAAAACAGAAACCGTGGCCCAATGTGGCAATTACCCCCTCGTTGCCATGTAACGGAGTCCTCAACGGCTGGAGCGTGTGGCGATGGACAAAGACAATGGCAGCGTCGCAGAGAATTTCCGTCTCTCTTTCTATCCAGAGTTAGCGGTCTTTTTGACTCATAGTAAGCTGTGTAAGGCAATCTCAAAAGGGAGCATACAACTGCAAAATAAGGGCAAGCAAGACACCTCTCCCACACACAAAGTTGAAGAATGCCGTGCAAAGACAAAGCATTACAGTGCCATCCACCTGTGACGAAATGCGGCTCAAGGAAGAACAGAAACCGGCTGCCAGTTTCTTTGTCTACAGTAAAGTGCTCCGGGTAGCACGGCTCCTGTATTACGCAACGTCGCAGGAAGGGATAGCAAAATGCGTTCGGGTGCCTTCCGCGAATCGATTTGCTGGGACATTAAGGAGAGCACGATTCTACTGACGTCAACGACTTCACCCCACTATGTGTCCAGATGCAACAAAGTGGCGCGTTAGGCACCAATCACCGACTGTTTTCTGCACATCTGCTGCTTCTGAGGTCTCTAGCGTTTTGCCGTTTTCACCTCTCCGTGTCTCCCCCTTCCTCCTTCTGACTTCCTCATCGCAGCACACACACACACACACACACACACACACACACACACACACACACACACACACTGCCACTATCGCGGCGGTGCCGGCTCGTCACAGCGCGGCAGCAGGCGGAAGCGCCGCGGCAGGAAATGATGGCGCACGGCCTATCTGCGAGCGCAGGCGTCGCCGTGCGCAGATACGAGCGAGGGCTAGTGCGAAAAACACGCGCTGTTCGGCGAGCTCTTCAACGGCCCAGAAAATGCTTCCAGTCATTGCACTTTCACTGCCGCTGACTGTTTTTCGATGGACCGCTGTGCGGGTGCATACTTTTGTATAAATCTTGTAGATCTGAAAGGGTTAAGTTAAAGAGTACTGTCGAACTTTTATTACAAAATTTAAAAAAAGTTGAATCACTATTTTGTCCGCCACCGTACCTGAGTGTCGGCATATATGGCTGCCGTGCGAAGGACCCAGGTTCGATTCCTGGTGCTGCCAAGGCTTTTCCCTTCATGGGAGGACTCGTAGATGGTGCGCTCAGCCTCGTGATGGCAACTGAGGAGCTAATTGACCGAGTCGTAGCGGCTCCACGGTCTGGAAAGTCAGCAAAACGGCCCGGAGAGCGGTGTCCTGACGACATGCCCCTCCACACCGCATCCGTCTGATGCCGCAAGGCAGAGAAAGACACGGCCGCCGGTATATAACCCTTGGGCCTCCAGGCCTGGCGAGCAGCTGGCTTGTTAGATCATTGTCTTAAATACCCTAACTGACAGAAGGATAACAGAAAGATGATGAAAGAGTGTTTAAGGACAGAAAACGATCATCAGTTGTACTTTTATTCCAGAGCATATGTTTTGTAGGAAATACACTTCAATAAACAGAAACTTAAGTTTACTGTTATCAGTCACAGTTTTATTTCACTAAGCGTTCTAGAGTTTAAACCTCCATCATCAGCTTGGAACTTGTCAATCTCTACGCTGGGTGAAAGAGAGAGAGAGAGAGAGAGAGAGAGAGAGAGAGAGAGAGAGAGAGAGAGAGAGGGAGAGACTTTAGGCAAAGGTCCCTTACACCAAAACAAGTAAAAATGTGCAGTGG
The DNA here is from genome assembly GCF_023897955.1 of Schistocerca gregaria. Classification (NCBI taxonomy): domain Eukaryota; kingdom Metazoa; phylum Arthropoda; class Insecta; order Orthoptera; family Acrididae; genus Schistocerca; species Schistocerca gregaria. The sequence goes on from NC_064922.1 coordinate 741,716,436, forward strand.
TAAACAAAGGCTCTAAGGCGCATACCTTAAGAGATACGTGTACTTGTTCAGTAGAAGAGATGTGTTTCCCACTAGCGAAGATTAACAAGTGCTCATAGTTCTTAAGGTCTGTATTTTAGAGCCCATGTTTACCAGACCCTTTTTTTTACACTTATTTCTGTACAGCTAACCTGTCCGTACAGTTTGTCGTTTTTTTTTTGACATATTGTAAACTGAAGTACATAAAAGGTTTACGTGACGTAAACACTACAGAAAAGTGATCCTTTAGTCGCCGGAGACACTGCCACAGGTTTCCGCAGAGTCCTACACACAACAGGTACATATCTCATTCACTGGCATAAATCCAATTTATCATGGTCGTTTCAACATCTGAAAGGCAGTGGAAACACATAGTTACTGGTAAGAGTAAACTTGTGGATTCAATTCACATTACTAACAGTCACGGTAATGTCTAACACAAAAAGTTCACGCTTCAAAAAGTGCCATCTGCGAGAGTACTTGTCTTGCTATAGTTTTCTCACCAGTTTTTGAGTACGAATTCAGAAACGACACTTATTAGCCGAATGCAGGCGTCTGCTTGTACTCGAAGTTTTTCACAAAATTGTAAATATTAGAGTGAGCCGATTCAAACAAAGAGTCAAAACGAGTAACCAGTCGTTTTGAAGGGTGCAGAGGACTCGTCTGATGAAGAAAACGCACGTCCTCTTCTGTCTGAAGGTTAGATTGCCGCATTCATTTAGGGATACTAGCTGAGCATTCTTCGACCTTTTTTCAGTTTCGAAGCTGTGTCCGTCTGCTGTAGTAACTGTCATCAAGTTACGAACATTCTATGCTTCCTTGCCTCTCTTTGTTCTAGCACAGAATACGGTTCACCGATATGGTTGGAAAGCGTGATTATTAGCCAAGACGAGTGCAACAGAATGCTGCTATAGTAGTAATCGTTGAAACATCCGATCATTTGTATGTATAAGCACCACAGAGCTGCTAAAATCTTTATTATTCTGCAGCTAGTGACAACGGTATGTCGTAGTACGGCAGACTATAAAACTTTACAATGGCGCCGTGAACCTAAATTGTTGTGTTTCCACGCTAGATGATGTCGTGCCATTCTCCAGGCTCCACGTTCATTAGTGACTGGAATTGGTCATCAAATTAAATAAGGAAATTCCAGTGATTAAGAAATGGTATAAAGGCACAGAACTGGAAACGTTATTAAGGACTACAATGGTGCACTTCGGTTGTTCTGCCGAGATACTGTTTCCATTTTATGCACAATACTTCGACGAGCTATCCACCCGTCTTCCTCATTTGCTGCTAGTTATACTGGAATCCTGCCAGACCGTGAACTACGGTTGGTCTCCTGCCGCTATATCTAGCCGAGTTCAGTTCCCGACGCTCCACTAGGCCCTGTGGTGCTCTTTTGTTTTCCAGAGCCCGCACCATTATTCCGCGAAACGCAAATTCGATTAGCATTTCCCAGATCTGGTAGCTGTGATGGCACGAGAGATTTTAATAAATTGAGTACCGGACCCCAAGACTTGTTTAAACTGAAATCTCTGTCCCCGTTTATTAAGTTCCTATAGGCCCCTTAATTACGTTGAATCAGAAACATGGCATTTCCATCACGACACTGGCCTCATCGTATTTCATTTCATGGTAATATTCGAGGCAGTGATGTCAGGAAACCTAATAACCAGGGACGAAGATTTGAATTAAAACAAGACTTGGGGTTCGGAACTCAATTTATTAAAAACGCGCCGGCCATCGCATCCACCAGAGCTGGAAAACGCTGAGAGAATTTACGTATCTCGGAATGTCAGTGCGTGCTCTGGAAAAAAAGAACAGCAGCAAGAAGAAAACAAATCAACAGCAACCAACCAAGCGTGTGAAACAAGTCACACATATACAAGACACATATATACAAGACTCTGAAATCAAGTGTATGGAAAACAAAAGGCTGAAACCCGACTTTCTGGAATAATTAGAAACAGCTCCACTCACGAGGAAATCTAATCAAGTTTCTATTGTGCAAATGAATGGAAACAGAACGCGACTTTTTAAACAGTTCTTTGGATTTATTTCAATGCAGATGAGTAGTTATAAGTCTTTAGTATTCCACGGAAGTAATAACTAATGGTTGGTCATTCTTTGGTATCATAAACACAAGTTGCGCATGCACCTTGATACATTGGACGCAGCAGTTCACAACTTCCTCCGGCTATCACCAGAAGTGTCAAGTGCGCAGTTGGTACACTCAGCTGAAGAAAACGCCATCGCTTGCTACCTTGCTACGCAATTGCAGGATGTTAAGTAGACGATTTTATCGAAGTTCAGTGAGTGTTTATTTTATTTAAGGAACACCACAGACAGAATGTCACCAACCTGATATGAGAGCACTGTCTCTCGAACTGCATCAAAAACTATCAAAAAGGTTGATTGCAAGTAATTATTACTGTTCAACTTTCTACAGCGCTTGAATTTATCTAAATCCAATGTGCTTTTATTTTATTTAACGAACGCCACAAACAGTGTGTTAGCAACCTGATACGAGAGCATTATCTCTCGAATTGCACATAATGATCACTTTTAAAGTTTCTAGATCGCTGTATCTTCATCGTGACGGTCTTACACTTGATTGTAATGCCATTTGGCTTCCAGGACGTTAAACATTTACGTGTAATACTTACTCTGCGTGTAAATAAGTAACAATTCATGAAAAACCAAGGATTAACGATGTGCTCCAGCATCGCTGCCGTCAACAGTAGGATGCATTATACACGAAGATAACAAGTCATGGGATACCTCCTAACATCGTGTCGGTTCTCCTGTCCGGCGTTGTTCAGCAGCTCGACGTGGCATGTACTCAACAAATCGTTGGAAGTCCCCTACACAAATATTGAGCTAGGCTGCCTCTATAACCGTCCTTAAAACTGCGAAAGTAGTACCGGTGCAAGGCTACGTGCTCGAACTCACTTCTCGATTACGTCCCATAAATGTTCGGCGGGATTCATGTCGGGCGATCTGGGTGGCCAAATCATTCGCTTGAACTGTCCAGAATTTTTTTCAAACCAATTGCGAACAATTATGACCCGGTGACATAGCGCAATGTCATCCCTAATCTTTGTCTGGGGACAATAAGTCCACGAATGGCTGCAAATGGTCTCCAAGTAGCCGGACATAACCATTTCTAGTCAATGATCCGTTCAGTTGGACCAGAGGACCCAGTCCATTCCTTGTAAACAAAAATCACGCCATTACGGGCCACCAACAGATTGCATAGTGCCTTGTTGGCAACTTGGACCCATGATTTCGTGGCGTCTACGCCATAACGTAATCCTACCATCAGCTCTTGGCGACTAAAATCGGGACTCATCTCATCAGACCACAGTTTTTCAGTCGTCTCGGTTCCAGCCGTATCTGTTGTAAATTTTCCAACTCGTGTGCAGCAGGATAGTAAGTCACTTATCGATAACATTTTAATAGACAGTGCTGAGGCAGAAACAATTAATGTGTACCCAGTTGTTAATGGGCTATCTGATCATGAAGCACAGTTAATGGAAATAACACATACATCACCTTACAGGATTCAGGAAGGGAGGCTTATTAATGCGAACAGAATACAGAGTTTTAAGTGCAGCCTAGGAGAGGTAGAATGGGATGAAATATACACAGAAAATGATGCTGATGCCAAATTCAATTTATTCCACTGTAAATTTGTTTCAATATTTGAGATTTACTTTTCTGAAACGTTATCCAAAAGAGTTACAAAGTTAGGTAAGCCATGGATTACTAAGGGAATTAAGACATCGTGTAAGAGGAAGAGGGAAATATATGGACAGGCCAGAATTAGTCAGGATTCGACTTTAATTGCTTACTACAAAAGATACTGTAATATTTAAAGGAAAGTCATTAAGAAGTCGAGAAGCTTCCCCCAGGACTTTAGGCCTTTAGAAGTAGCATCAACATCCCCCACTAAAATTAAGGGAATTATAAATATACTGAAAAACAAGCGCTCATGTGGTCTTCATGGAGTCTCTAACAGAATTCTGAAGTGTTGTTCTAATTTAATAAGTGGAGTCCTTAGCGATGTATGTAATGCTTCGCTGGCACAGGTAATTTTTCCACACAGATTGAAATATGCAATTGTCAAACCTCTTCATAAGAAAGAGAGGTAGAGTGACTTAAATAATTATAGACTAATCTCATTGCTGACTTCAATTTCTAAAATATTCGAAAAAGTTATGTATTCAAGAGTAGTCTCACATTTAAGGGCAAATAATTCACTCAGCATGTCACGGTTCGGATTCCGGAAGGATTACTCGACTGAGAATGCTATCTACACATTTACCCACCAAATAGTAAAAGCCCTAAATAACAAATTACAGCCAGATGGTGCTTTTTGTGATCTCTCCAAAGCATCTGACTGTGTGGATCGAGTCACACGCTTAGAAAAACTCAGATTTTATGGAATTGAAGGCTACACACACAACTGGTTTGAATCATACTTAATGAACAGAAAGCAAAAAGTTGTGCTGAATAGCACAAATAATGTTGGAAGGGTGGTAAATTCTAGTGAATGGGGAATTGTCACAAAGGGAGTCCCACAGGGTTCAATTTTGGGCCCTCTGCTGTTCCTTATTCATGTGAATGACCTCACACTTAACTTTCAGCAAGTGGAACTTCTACTTCTTGCAGATGTCTTGAGTGTTGCAATAAATTCCATTCCAGAAAAAGTAGCTGAAGATATTGTTAAGGATGTCTTTCAAAGAATTATTTAGTGTTTTTCAGAAAATGGACTCTTCCTTAATTTTGAAAAAACTCACTATATGTAGTTCCGTACACTGAACAGAGTCATACCGACAACTGAAGTTGCATATGAACAGGACTCAGTTAACAGGGTAGATTTCTCCAAATTTTTGGGTGTTCACATTGATAACAACTTGAACTGGAGGAAGCAAATTACTGAGCTTCTCAAACAATTAACTTCATCTTCTTTCGCTCTTCGTATTATCGTTAGTCTTGGTAATAAGCAGATCAGTCTCCAAACGTACTTTGGATATTTCCATTCAGTAATGTCTTATGGAATAGTTTTCTGGGGCAACTCACCACTTAGACACAAAGTATTGCTTGCACAAAATAGAGCAGTTCGAATAATTAGTGGTGTTCACCAGGGACGTCATTTAGGCACCTTTTCAAGGAGTTAGGTATTTTAACTGCAGCGCCAGAGTACATACATTCGCTAATGAAATTCTTTACAAGTAATCCATGTCAATTCGCGAAGAACAGTGATGTTCATACGTGCAACACTAGAGAGAAAAATGACCTTTCCTATCCGTTATTGAAGCTGTCAGTTGCTATAAAAGGAGTACGTTATTCAGCAACAAAAATCTTTGATCATTTGCCCAACATAAAGCGTCTGGAAGGTAGCAGATCAAGTTTTAAATCCAGCTTAAAATCATTTCTTTTGGACAACTCCTTCTATTCTATGGACGAGTTTCTGTTTCAGAACTGGTAAAAAAAGAAAATAATAATAATAATAATAATAATAATAATAATAATATTGTACCTCTAAATGTAGTTGCACGTGTAGAACTAAAAATTTCATTAATATTAACACTATTCGTGTGTGTGTATATATATCTTCTATTCTGACTTGTTCCACATCATATCGATAAAATAATCGGGAAAATGATCTGCGGAACATGACATAACTAAAACTCAACTAAAACTAAAAGCCAAGGCAACGAGCACGGGAGAGGCGCTACAGGCGACGTCGTGCTGCTAGCAAACGCACTTGCGTCGGTCCTCTGCTGCCATAGCCCCTTAACGGGTACGTTCGTCCTACGCCCCACATTGATTTCTGCGGTTCTTTCACGCAGTCTTGCCTGTATGTTAGCACTGACAAGTCTACGCAAAAGCCGTTGCTCTCCGTCGTTAAGTGGATGCCGTCGAGCACTGCCTGTCCATGCTGAGAAGTAATGCCTGAAATGTTGTATTCTCGGCACTCTCTTAATACTGTGAGTCTTGGAATACTGAATTCCCATACGATTTCTGAAACGGAATGTTAAATGGATCGAGCTCCAACTACTATTCCGCTTTCAAAATCTGTTATTCCCGTCATGCGACCATAATCACGTCGGAAGCCTTTCCATATGAATCACCTGAGAATAAACGGCAGCTCCGACAGCGCACTGCCCTTTTATACTAGCGCCATCTCTAAACGTGCATACCGCTATCTAATGGATTTTGTCACCACACTGTATGTACTGTGCACTCCACACAAAGGGATGGAACATGATGATGACAGTATACGATGAAGGGCGAACCGTGACAGTTGATTTTACTGTTGATGATACAACTCGTTTTAACACCGAGGGTTGTGATCCTAGAGACTTTTTTACATTTTTTCTACGTAACATTACGAACGCTACCACATAGAATGCTGTAAATAATTTTACGATGCCTGAAGGTGATGTGGTCTTCGAAACTGATAGTTAATTACCTTCCGTTTATCAGTATCTATTGGAAGTTTTGAAACATGATCCTTTTTCTAAACGTTTACGAGCTGAGGTGCACTATCTGCTCAAAATATCAGGGGAAATGTTAATATCTCATTCACTCAATATGTCTTTTTTCCAGAATTCAATTTTAGTTAATTGGAAAACTCTCTAAGAGTGTTATCATTATTTTCCTGGCAATGTCAATATTAGCAAAGCGGTACGAGAAGGAGATAGCTGGGAAGAAAGCCGCAAGATGCAGGCTCATCAACTTGTAAGAAGCTCAAATACTAATGTCTCCAGTGATAAATTAGGGAGGGAGTTGTGGAACCAAATGATCCATCGCTAATAAGTTAATCAGTTATGGGAACTGAACTGATTATATGAAGCACTTATTATTTTCGTAACTAACAACTAACTTCCATTTTAGCTCAGAGAAATGATAACTCTGTTAATCTATATCTTCCAGTCACCAAGGTATTTTCCCTAGCTTCTAAACTCCTTTAGTGATACGCAGAGACAATTCCTATGGAGTAAATACGTTACCAATTCCCATCTGGTCACCTTTACACCAACAGTTTTCTCAGACAGACGAATCAACAGTCACTGGACGCAGCAAACAACCAGGAATTAAAACACTGAGCTTCTTCAGAGTCTCAGCCGTACAGTGCTGAGAGCGTAACCGAAATGATGATAGCACGAAGTATTACTTCAGTTTAGGCACATGGCTGGACGCGCGGCTTCCCCCGTCGGAGGTTTGAGTCCTCACTCGGGCACGGATGTGTATGTCGTCCGCGTAAGTTAGTTTAAGTTAGATTAAGTAGTGTGTAAGCTTAGGAACCGATGACCTCAGCCGTTTGGTCCCATAAGACCTTACCACAAATTTCCATGGTTGGACGAATACTTCAGAGGTCCCTTACTCCACTTCGCTAGGGTACCTACTGTAATCCTCGTCAAAGGGAAGCGACAGCTCCTACAAAACTACGAGTCCCTCGCTTAATTCTGTTTTGCAAAATATTTAAGTTAACACTGAAAAATACGTTATTATATTTCTAAGAGTGTCTTCGCTGCAATAATGTCAATAATTAATTCTGCGTTAGAAGTATAAATGGCAGGTAAAAATGTAAAGAAGTGTTTTTACAAGTGAATTAATTAATTTTTCACTGCGACAAAACAATTGTATTGTACTTAGATATTACACGACAAAATCATTAAAGCTGTCGAAATTTTAGTGAATTTTTTTCTGTTTGTCTCTCGCTTTTATACTACTATTGTACAGTACAGGATCACAGACGCAAAGCTGTTCCATTGGCGAAATTTACACATTTAGCAGTACGTCCGCGTACGAGGTCTTCGGTGTAAACTACGAGAAGCAATAGTAGTTTTAGCACTTGTTGCTCATGAATACTTCATGTACACACAAACGTTAAGTGCAATGCTCAGTCCATGTTGTATCAGATTACTCGGGGCGCCTGCACGGAAGGCGCCGCGAGCAACACTTTGGATGCGCGGGTTGCATACCCGAGGGTCGTCAGGCGAACTGTCACTCGTTGGAAGTATCAGTGGCGCGGCAAGCATGTAACAAACTTGCACTTTTTGAAGAGGAGGAGGGGAAATCGTTAGGAAAATGCCCTTGTCGGATCACGAGGCAATCTGTCAGTCACACGACGTAAAAAAAAGAAGGATGTGATGTATCCGCGGACAGACATTACGCAAAAAAGTACTTACGCAGAACATACAAAGATCAGCTGTCAAAATAGAAAGTAATACTAAAATAGTACAGTATCTAGCGGTAAACTATACACATAACACACCCAAAGAGCTCCACAGTGTTTATCATGCCGAAAGAATGTTATCAGATTTTATGACCGACAGCTGAAGCAGCTGACTGAACGAAGAAAACTAGAGCAGACATAGTGACAGCACCTCCTTTAGAAAAGCAAAATGCGTGACTCGAACTAACGTGGCATTATTAAAGAACGACGATTCTGTGACGGTGGGTGAATATTTCGTCTTCTTCTCCGAATTATGGCTGCTGGATGTAACTGGCGGTTCCGCAACCAGACTTTTCATGACTGGGATTTGATAGAAGACCTGATACAAAATGTATAAATAGTGAAATCGGTTGCTAGTGGCAGAAATTCTATGTCTTGGGACAACCAGCTGTTTGCTCCAAGCTGGGAGTCACGACTAGGCTCTTGATAAACGTATGCCCCTTGTCAATAACTTAGGATTTCCGAATGCTGCTGTAAAAGGTTGTGATATTTGACAGCTGATCGCAGTCAATTTTGCTAATAATTTTTTTTAATGATCTCTGTATAGACCCCTGGAGTTTCTTGCAAAGCTATTTGTAGGACTTAGACACAGAAGGCAGGACGGAAGGTGTGCACAATATGGGTTCTGGGAATAAAGAATGGCACCAATTATGATTTCAAGTGTTATGGCTGACGTCACGTGGATGTTCAACTTCACGCCTGAAACCGAACCAGTCAGATGAGCGACCGCTTTCCTCTTTCCCCAAGCCATTAAAATTCAAACAAATACAGTCTGCTGGCAAAGCCACGGCAACTGGGTTTTGGGACGGAAAGGTGGATTTTTTAGTCAACTTATGGCTCCTGGGAGCGCAAGAAACGATGAAAGGTATTATCACTTCATCAACTGAATCGAGAGTTTCGGAAGAGGAAGCGCGTGACTCAGCCTCCAGCTTCCACGAGGCCCAGAAAATCTATAATTACACCTGCTCCACAAATCTATACCTACACTTATTCCGTAAATTTACATGTACATCTTCTCCGTTAATAAACATCGATGCCTACTCTGCAAAACAACGTTACGGTGTGTGTCCCAGAGGGTACTAGATCGCCAGTTGTTATTTCGTCACTTTCTTGTTCCATTCGTGCATTGTGGGCGAGATGAACGACTGTCGGTATAACCGGAATTTCTCTGCTTTCTCGAAGTCATTTAAGGAAACGTATGTGGGAGGACTTTTCTCGGAGTATATCCTTTCGCAGTTATAGCAGCAATCCTCTCCGTGAGGGAACAGCGCCTCTCTTGCAACGTCCGCTACTGGACGTTAATGAGCACGATCGTAGCGCTCTCCAGCTCACGTAACTAACGCTTGATAAACGCGCCGGACTTTGTTGGATTTTCTCTGTATCTTCTACGAGTGTTAAGAGTCTTAGACTAAGAGCAATACTCAGGAACTGCTCTGCTGCAGTACTTCGAATAGCGATCTCTCATTACCTTTGGATACAGAGGTCCTGACCTGGCGCCTCCGGACTCCCTAGTTATTTCCTAAGATGGCAAATCATTTGGTCAGAAGGAAATTTAACAGTAACTATGTGAACAAAGAAGACGTATAGTTGGTTGGTTGATATGGCGGAGGGGAACCAACAGCGAGGTCATCGGTCCCATCGGATTGAGGAAGGACGGGGAAAGCTAAATCAGGATGGTTGGACGACGGTTTGAAACGTCATCCACCTGGATGGGAGTCCAGTGTGCTAACTGTGATCGAGAGTTTATAAAATGATATGACCTGTTTCGATTGTGCTAACAATCATGTTCAGATCATGAAATATAGTTACAGTGTGTACAACGTTGTATAATCAATACGTCATTAAAACTAGTGTGCTAGCACCGTTGAAACCGGTCATATAACTTTGCAGACTCACGATATAGACATATAAAGGATATATTGAAAATTAAGATCGCTTATCCACTTTACTAACCATGTCAAGCACTATACCATCAGAAATACATTTCTATTTCTAAAAAATTGAAGACTGTTCACGTCACTCTCACATGAATGAGAGTTCATTAACTTCAAAATTCTCACCAATAAGCGTTATTTCAGATAGACCATCTCAAAAATATAAGTATCGCATCGGTTTCATGTATGTAAGTGGAAAACTGCTAACCATACATCGAAAGGTCTCAGTTTCGTACCCCCATCAGCCTTATGATTTCTATCACTTGTCAGTTGTTTCACTCCGAGAAGTATTTGTTACAGTAAGAAAATGCTGAGTGGCACCGTAGTTCGAAGTCCACTTTGAACTTTAGCCCCCCCCCCCCCTCCTCCCCTTTAACGCGAAGGTCGGAGGAAGGCAAAGGCATATCATCTTCAATAGCCACGCCTAGTAAAAGCATCATCCTTCGTATTAATGACCGATTTACCATTCTATACATGAATTTAACTTTAAATATAGGTGACATAACCGACGCACATAAGATAAGAAAGGGACAACAAACGTCTGGAGAGAAAGTTTGATTCGTACTAGGTAAAGCGAATAGCAATGAGATGCAAGGCAAGTGTAACGCTGAACTTGGAGCAGGTGGTCACGAGAGATATACTGCACAGCCACTGCAGTGTAGTGTAGGACGGCTGAGTTCCGTAATGGGCATCGACTGAGCAGCTGCGGGTCGACCGCCGTATCGGGAGGCGCAGTCGCGTGCGGACCGCTCCTTACAAGGCGGCCTCGTGTTGTTGTCCCACCTACATCACGACAGGCGGGCAACCGCCCGACTCTTTTCATTAAAGTAGTCTCCTGTATACAGAAGACAACGGCCGGAATGGTGACCTGCCTCCATTCCATCATGCGGGTTGATGCAATTTCCAATGAAAATAGGATGTAGACTGACGCTTTGGTGACGAGCATTAGTGAATATATTAAAGGCTGGGCCAAACACGGAGCGAGCAGCTGCCGCGGCCCAGTGTTGCACGCTACGGTGTGGTGACGTTTCTTCCCGCTCACAACGGAGTCGGGCGCCCGCGCTACACTGCTCCCGTCAGCGATGGGCAGCTGGCAGGTTGTGATCTCCACAGGGGACCACCGAGGGGCGGGTGGTTCACAACAATCCGAATACAAAAATGTGGCGACAACGAAACATTATGAACCATACAAGTATTGCATTTATAAGTAAACACATACTCGTGCATAAAAAATTTTTACGCTTCTTATATTAGGGTCTAGGGGGGACACAGTAGACAAAGTTTCGCTACGGAACCCATGTTCGGAAAGGTATCGTTTGGATGTAAAATAAATTTGATGTTTGGATCACTGTATCTCCCGCTTGTAATAAATGAAGCCCTGTCGGTTCTCCAAAAAAGAAATATAAGATGCCACCCGATCTTACGCCGTATTTGAATTTATTTTCATTTTTTAAGCCATTTAAATCATAAGCTTGGTCATTTATAATGCTTTTTAGTACACGGGTGAAACTTTGCCATATACATATGTTTCTGTTTATTTATCGGTAGTTAGTTATACAACGATATTACACCATGAGAATTGGTTTTCGAATAAGTGTTAGTAAAAGCATATAAAACAGAGTATTATCACTTATTCTTACGTTTTTAAGTTATTCAAGTATCTATTTTGTACTGTTCGTGCTGTACAATCGCCTTACGATTAAGGTATCAACTTAGCACAAAGTTTAGATATATTTACCGTAATTTTACAGAACTCTCTTCAGCTCTTAAATTCACAAATATGTACGAGAACTTACATTTGGGAAGCAGAAATTTGAATTGAAAATATAAAAGTGAAGAACGGAAGATGCCTAGATAGTAATTTCATCTATAGAACTTTCTGAAAGCTTCCACAACAATCCGCGAGGTACATACTAATCTTGCTTGGCGCCAATTGCGTAAGACTCGTTCCGCATCTGAGAGAGTGAATACAATGTGAAGATCTTTGAATTGTGGTTATTAGAAAGACAATGGACCTCTTCTCAACTTTAAATGTTCCGAGTTTATATTTTCCTTGTGATTTCGGGCATGGTTTGTGACTGTGAATTGGAAAATGTTAAATGGAAATAAAACATCATAATCTGGGAACAAGTTATCAAGCTTCTGCCGGGTCATTTCAACAAACCAGGACCTAATGTATTAAGACTACGCCATTACCGCCGCCCCTGCAGATCCACGTAATCTGCAAGTTAAGTAAATAATTAACAACATGTGTGATGATATCTCTATCGAACTTTATCTACACTGCATATCAAGTGGTTTACACTTAAAAGCAATCCCATTTGAAATTAATATTAGCAATATTGCAAATTGAAAGCGGATTTTTACACGCTTCACCGTCCGCACACAGCAGAGGTAATGAGCTCTGGCGGCTGTGCTCACCAAGATTCCATGGCACGGGCGATGTTTCGAGTACACGTTGTCGGGTTCTGTTATGCGTTCTCTTCAAAGTCGAGAGTGGAGCGCGCCCGTGGATCACCACACTGAACCCACTTAGATGCGAACACACTAGTATTTGTATCTCGCAGCCGCTGTTGTAGTCGCACGGAAATGATTTGTGGTGTCATAATTACGACAGGAACTGACGAGACCGTCCTTTTCTCAGTGTCTGTGCATACCGTCAGGCGGGAGTTTTCAAAGTGGTCCCATCTTCAAATTTATTTCATATCCAAACGGTACATTTCCGGTCATGAGTTCCTTGTCAAAAGTTTATATATCCCAAGGACGGGTCTCTCCCTTCGCGAGAGACTGCGGAGAGATCTTGAATTTAATGCAGGACGCTGGCGCAAGGGCTGGTCACCAGCTACCGGCCCCCACCCCCCTGTCGTAGAAGCAAAAGGAAAATTGGCAGCAGGACGCGGTGTACCCGGACGGTCACCCACGCAAGTACTGGCCGCGCCCGAAGGTGCTTAACTTCGGTTATCTGACTCAGTGACTGTAAGGCACTTACAACAAGTATTTGTGAGGCCTGCAACACGATGAACGATCACACTGTTACACATTCTTCATGATCTGTAAGAATCGAACAAACTGAGAGCGCATTCTCAACATTTTAACACGCTAGATACTGTACAGAAGTCTTTAAGAGACATAAATGGCATTTTTTTCGAATAAGGCGGTGTTTTTGTTGCAAAGTTCGTTGGTTGCAATAAAGAAGGACTGAGAAACGTCTCGCGTCCAACTTAATTGCAGTGAAGAAATAATAACAAAGAAGAGAATATATGGTGCTTACTGGGAATAGAAGTGGAATAGATTCAGCCACACAGTCGCACATATTAGTTCGACGTACCCTTCACCATTGACCGTAGAGTGGTTTACGTTGTGTACACGCCACGTCGACAAGGAGCTCAGTACAGTGGAGGCAGATTTTTTGTGACACTTAAGGAACCGTAACCATCTTCGTCTTATTTTAGTGCTTTCTTTTCCGTTAAGCCGCTGATCTTATACCATAAAAATTTCCCCTTCGAATAAATGTACAAATAGGAAGTAACACTGTCGCTGTTCCAAATTTTCCATAAGCCAGTAAAAAGCTTCAATTGCCCATGAGACAATAACAATCGTCAGTTTAGTGACAAAAATTAAGCGTTCCCCCCCTCCCCCCCCCCCCCAGCTGTAATACTTAATGACAAAAGCCAATACGAGGAAAGGAAATCACAAAGAGAAAAATCCCATTACGTACAGAAAGTGTGCAAACAATGATTAGCAACTATACAAAATACGAGTGAAATTGGAAGTGCCGGTCGTTGCGAGGGCTGCGCTGCTTCATACGCTCGATAAACGGCCAACAGTATCGGTCTTCTCATTAGCGGTAGGATTTTTTACTCTAATGGCGGCGAATATTTTCGCAGCAGAGCTCCAGGGTTTGCCGGCCCCGGAGCTCAGCCGCGCTATTCGGTTTTATTAATGCACCACCAGCGGGGATTACGGCGCTCGCCGCGAGAGCTGGCGCCATAATTAGTTAACGTACCTACTCATAACGCCGAGGAGGACTGGCGCCACAGAAAAACCGCCAAGTCCAGACCGACCTTTCATGGCAAATAACGTCGTGTTTACTTTCTGCAAAAAAGAGTTCTGCAACTGATTTGCGATATACTAGTATGCAGTCTCGGCAAAAAAAAACTGAAGCGCTCTTTTTTCCGTGGCTTGGTAGTACGATCGATGAACCCACATCCAGTCAGTTAAACAGGTGACATTACGAAGAGGAACAGGCAATGAACGACGCGGCAAGTCGACTGTAGAATTCGTCCCTAGTCTTTAGGAGCTAAACGAACTGCGCAAGAAAAATCATATGATTTTATAGTACTTACATGGGACGGCCCTCGGGTCAGGGTCCTCACGGCTTAAATCGTATCTGCTGAGGTACTCACCTGGAAGCAAGAAACGAAAAAATACAGCAAATTAAAGAAGTAACAGACGCGAGCGTGTTTCAGAAATATTAAAAACATACTCTTCAATATATTGTCAAGTGTAAAATCGAGCGTGTTCGGGTTGTTGTGAAATCTCAAAAGACTTTCTGGGTATTGGTTCCGCATCACTGGGTCCTCTGTTGTCATTTCGGGAGATTTCAATCTCAGTGTTGGTCGTCTTCCAGGGTCTACTCCGCTTAACTCAGGCGAAATCTACCCTGAAAGAAGAACCGTCGAAACGCCGGATGAACACAGCAAAAGAAGCAATTGTACGGTATGAGTATCCAATTTTTACCCCATAATTCATACAAATTTCGACTGCAACAGCTAGCTTCATGCTGCTCGGGCAATATTAAGACATTTATTACAGTGAAATACTCTTTTTATATATACTTGGCACGTCTACAGCTTTTTACCAAGCTATGCCATCATTTGAAACCAATTCATGAAGCTCAGTGCGCTTTACACAGTACAGAAACTGACAAGTATCAATCGCACAAACTGGTGGGGCGACAACACACATTAGAATTTCTGTGCAAAATATTCCCGTAGTTAATCTTATCTCAAGCAGTTATGGATTCTTCATAATTAAACACGCACAAATTACACTAAAGAAACATTTACTGACAAGTTTGTTGTACCTAACAAGGGAAGAGTGTGTGTAAATTTCTATCAGCTCAGTTCCTAAAGCTAATGTGACATTCTAGGTAAGAAGTACTACTTCGAAATTTTAACTGCAGACATATATATCACGTGAGCAAAAGCATCCGGACGCCTACCTATTAGAGCCGAAACCAGAGAAGGTAGCGATATTAGACCAGGACTCAGGAGTGAACATCCCAAATGTGTTCCACTAAGATCAGGTCAGGATGACGGACACACCAGACCATTTTTGGAATGTTATTCTCCACAAACCATTGCCTCACGGAGGTTGCTTTATCACAAACTGATGCAGTCGTCGTCTCCGAACTGCTCCTCTGCACCTCAATGCTGTAACATGTGTTAATACCCTTCAGCATTTAGCGTTTTCTTAAGTGCTATACGGGGACCACACCGTAGCCAAGTGAAGCACACCCACCTTCACCGGTGGCGCTATACAGGGTGATTCAGAAATGCATGTAAATATTTTAAGGGTGTATTTGTGAGGTAAATATAAGACAAAAATGTTCTACAAATGTTTTTCCATAAACGTTTAATTCCAGAGTTATCGTTAAAATACGAAAGTCATGTCCGTATCAAAACGACGTCAGTGCAAGCAGCAGGATGCCATATTCTGGTACGTAATGCACATACGTATCTCCCAACAGTTGATTCGAAACTGCATAAATAGTGTTTGTTTGTGTTTGCAATTGCTGTTTACTCCTACTGTACAGAAGATGGCGCTGATGTTGTTGGTAACAGAAACATACTTCCTGTCGTTCATTCATCGTCGGAAGGCTACAGGTTTCGTGCACATGATGTACTCAAACAGTGACTATGCTGATATGCACCTTGTGTATGGTGCAGCAGATGGAGACGCACTTGCAGCAAGACGAAGGTACAGTGAGCTGTTTCCAAGACGACGGTTACCAAGTCATCAGACGTTTGTATCTGTGGACAGACGTATGCGGGAGTATGGCATTCGTCCCGGGCCACATTCAGGTCGACCACTTGAGCATGCAGTGAACGTCGAGGAACATGTTTTGGACCTGGTAGACCAAGATCCAGCCATCAGTACGAGACAAATTAGTGCATCTGTACGACTTCCACAATCTACTGTATGGCGGCTGCTTCGGAGACAACAGTTGCATCCATTTCACCTGCACAAAGTGCACGAATTGACACCTGCAGACTATCCTCGCCGTCAGCAATTCTGCCAGTGGTTACAAGAGCGTCATTTGAATGATCCAATGTTCATTCGGAGGATATTATTCACAGATGAGGCCATGTTTACTCGTGCGGGTGTAATCAATTCGCATAATATGCACCAGTGGGCTGTCGAGAATCCTGGCGCGAGAATTGTGCGTGGATATCAACATCAATTCTCCATAAACATTTGGTGTGGTATTGTGGGGAATGACTTACTCGGACCTCATGTTCTACCTCCAAGGCTGACTGGGCACGCTTACCGCGAATTTTTGGAGGGGGAATTGCCTGGATTGTTACAGGATGTCCCTCTTGCAACACGAGCCACCTTGTGGTTTATGCACGATGGTGCTCCTGCCCATTACAGCCGCAACGTAAGGGCGTACCTCAATGATGCGTATCCACATCGATGGATAGGTCGCGGAGGACCAATTGCTTGGCCAGCCAGATCACCTGACCTGAACCCTTTAGACTTTTATTTATGGGGCCGACTAAAGACATTGGTGTATTCTTCTGCAGTACCGAACAGAGAAGTGCTACAACAAAGAATTGAAGGTGGCTGTGAAATTATTCGTGGAGAGTTGAACGGACTGTGTAATGTGCAGAGATCATTGCGGCGACGAGCACGGGTCTGTCTGCAAGTTCAGGGACAGCATTTTGAACATGCATTGCCTTAAGATTTGTGCAAATACAGTACAGTACAGTCTGTAAATTCTTCACGTATTTTCCTTAGTTATTTTGCATTGATTTAGTTCAATCAACAGGAACTAAAGTAATACAGTATTCGCGAGGAATTGTTTCAGTTTGTTACGTCACGTTTATTTACCAGTTTGCGTTTTTAGTCCAAATGCACTGTAATTAAACTGTGAACTCTGGGAAGTAAATACTTTACGTTGTATTGAATGTATTATCATGATTTGTTCATAACTCTGTAATAAGCCAAGTATAGCAAAAATTGTACAGAACATTTTTGTCTTATATTTACCTCACAAATACACCCTTAAAATATTTACATGCATTTTTGAATCACCCTGTATACGATGGCAGGTAACGTTCTCCAAGCTTCGCCAAACCCAATTTCTCCCACACGGTGTTGAGGGATTCAACGGTGCAAATCACTCGTTTCGAGCCGTCCACTGTCGCTCTTTTCACCACCTGCAGCGTCGCATAACACTGACTACAGAAATGAGTGGTTTTTGAGACCCTGCACGACCCCACTCTTTTTAACTCCTTACGCACAAATTCGTTGTGCTAGCTGGACTACTGGTGGCATTTCGTTACTCATGGGTGACTCCTTGTGCTAATTTCGTCAGTTTTTTTTTTTACAATCACCCCCAGAATGCTCGATGGTCCTTGTTCGTCTGTACATGAGGTCCGCCTGGTCTTTGGTTTAGCTGTGGTCGTTCCTTCGTGTTTCCACTTCACGACTGCACCACCAACAGCCGACTTGGCCAGCTCTGGAAAGGATGAAATGGCCCTGGTGCGTTTGTTACTCAGCTGACGTTCACAGTCACTGACCTCTCCTCACCTGGTGTTTCTGCTCCTCTACTGACAACACAATACTCCCCTCCTCCATTTAAATTGGAGGTTCGGCTCTCGCAACACCTAACTCTCAATTCCGCGCTACACCGAACTTCTCGTGATCTTCTGATCACCTACAGTTCACTTAGGCCTCAAAACCGATAGGTATATTTCACCTCTAAAGTTTGAGGTTTTTACTGGTATTTCTGATTTAAAATATAATCAACAGCTTCTTCGTCCATTCAGCTGCTTCTCGTGCAACACTGGTGTGATAAAATTTCCTTATGTTACTTTACGTTATTTGTAACACAATATTCTTTGCATTACCAGTTACAGAACTTAGCGCTAAATGCAGAGATTTATAAGGTATTACATTGTTGGATTATTCTACAACGTCTTATGAGAAGTTGTTTAAGCGACAAGAATAACATGAAAAGTCACATGATTATGACGAAACCGAATTTCCTCCAGATGGACTTCCAGGTTCTAAAACGTAAAATGTCGTTGCGTGTGATTTAATACTGACAGTCGAAAAGGTATTTGAACTGCCTTACTCCCAAACGCAGAGCCGGTGTCTCGCTCAACACAACCTCGCTAGCGCATATTTGCATCTACATGTACATTTATACTCCGCAAGCGCTACCTTACGGTGTGAGGCGGACAGCATTTTTCGTACCACTGTCTTTTCCCCACTTCCCTGTTCAAAGAAGAATGAGTGTCGGTAAACCTCTGCATGAGCTCTTAACTCCTCTGATTTTCTCTTTGCGGTCATTTTGCGAGGCACGTGGGAGGAAGTAATGCGTTACATGACTCTTCGTAGAATGTACTCGGTGCATTTTAACAGTAAACTTTTCCGTGATGTACAACGCACTGGAGTTTCTTGAGCCGACTAAAAGACTCTTCCATTAATACTTCCTGGTGAAGTCATGAAAAATAATCAAGAATCGGTCGAACACACTTTTTCTGAGCTACTTCTTTCGTGGATGAATTACATTTCCTTAAAATTCCCCCTAACCGTCTCAGTCAGGTATCTAATGAAACGAAAGTTTACTCTCATCAACTGGTCCCGGCGGAGGTTCGAGTCCTCCCTCGGACATGGGTGTGTATGTTTGACCTTAGGATAATTTAGATTACGTAGTGTGTAAGCTTAGGGACTGACGACCTTATCAGTTAAGTCCAGTAAGATTTCACACACATTTCTTACTCTCATCAATCACTGTTTATTTATTTCCGTGACGCACTTCCGAGGTTTATACCTCCATCAACATGTGGATTTATGTTTGTGTGTTGTGTTACGACTCTGGTTGTAATCTGTGGTACTATTTAGTACGAAAAAAGGATGCTGTTTCAGCATATGGCTCATTATTTATATATTTTCACATTTATATTTTCATTCATCCTTTCACTCAGAGACCTCGACGAACAATGAGCCGTGCCAAGGTTATACCCAGAGTCGTAACACAGAACATACATGCCATATTAATCCACATAAATCCACCTGACGAGGGACGTTTAAATCACCGAACCGCGTCGTACGAATAAATAAATAATGTCTGTTAACAGAAAATTTATTGTTTCATACGATATCAATAAAAGTCACAGTAAAGTCTAATAAAAAACGTTCACATTTAATTTCTGATATCTGCTTTTCCTATAAAGGCTGAGAAGTTGCTCAGGTTGCAGCAAAACACAGAAAAGAAAATTTGAGTCATCCGCTCAATTACAGACCAAAATACTGGCGTCGATTTGATCGATTTTGGAACATATACCCTGTTCGAACATTATGAATTATGTCGAACGCAACAATCTATTAGCACACAGTCAGCATCGATTGAGAAAATATCGCTCTTGTGAAACAAAACTAACACTTTATTCTCATAATGTAATGAGTCAAATTGATTCCACGTTTCTAGATTTCCAAGACAAGCGGCATCTAATCAAATTTCGTGCCTATAGAGTGTCATCTCATTTGTGCGACTTTCCCTGTCGGAAAGTTCACAATCATCAAGTAAAACAGAAGTGGTAGTGGTGTTCCCCAACGTAGGATTGTAAGGTTTCTGTTTTTCCATATCTATATCAGTGATTTAGGACATAATCTGAGCAGCCACCATAAACTATTTTCAGATGATGCTGTCATTTACCGTCAAGTAAAGTCATCAGAAGATCAAAACCAACTGCAAAATGATTTAGAGAAGATATCTCTATGATGTAGAAAGTGGCACTTGGCCCTAAATAATGAAAAGTGTGAGGTCAACCGCATGAGTACTAAAAGGAATATGTTAAATTTTGGTTACACGATAAATCATACAAATTTAAAAGTTGTCGATTCAACTAAATACCTACTGATAACTATTATGAACAACTTCATCTGGAATGAACACTTAGATTAAGTTGTGGGGAACGCGAGACAAGGACTGCGTTTCACTGGCAGAACACTCAGAGGATGCAATAAATCCACTGAAGAGACTGCCTACACTACGCTTGTCCTACCTCTGCTACAGTATTGATGTGCAGTATGTGATCCTTACCAGGAAGGATATACGGAAGACATCGCAATACTTCAGAGAAGGGCTGCTCGTTTTCTATTGTAACGAAACAGGGGAGAGAATGTCACGGATATGATACACTACGAGCTGGGGTTTCGATCATTAAAACAAAGGAGTTTTTGGCTGCGATGCGATGTTTTCACGACTTTCTTCTCCGAAAAAATTTTCTTGACGCCCGCCTATATACGGAGAAACTGAAAGCTGGCTATAATTTCGCACTTTACAAGCACTTATCTACATACTTTGCCGTGATTTACAACCGGAATTAGGTATCATTTGATAGGTTATATATCGTATATATGAATACTTAAAGAAGACTGTCATTGTCACGTACATCTTGTAAATAGTTGTTAACGCTTATTGCATGAAAGCGGAGAGTCTTCATTATCAAAACGGCGTAATGAATGGTTCAAATGGCTCTGAGCACTATGGGACTCAACTGCTGTGGTCATTAGTCCCCTAGAACTTAGAACTACTTAAACCTAACTAACCTAAGGACATCACACACATCCATGCCCGAGGCAGGATTCGAACCTGCGACCGTAGCAGTCGCACTGTTCCGGACTGCGCGCCCAGAACCGCAAGACCACCGCGGCCGGCACAGCGTAATGAATGATTGCCTATACTAGTAGAGGTTGGAAGATCAGTGGAAATGAAACGGCAGGCGTAACTCAAGCCCTGGGTGGAAAATCCCGCACAGGTGTGTTGGTCCTGCTTCACACAGGAAGTGCCAAGACGAGCGGTCTGGGCACCTGAGCGCGGAAGCACAATACAGCGGCGGTCGCCGGTATTGTAGCGGGGAGCGGAAGGATAACCGGATAATGCTTCGGAAACGCTGAAAATCTTGGATGCAGCAGAGAGGAACGAGGAACGTTACCTCGGAAATCCCAGGCTGGGTTATTTCCGAGGATTTTTACTCTGAGAAGCGTACCACTATATGAGTATAGGTACTTCCTCGCAAACTTTCCTAGGTCGACGACAAAAGACTAAAATATGGTTGGTCGGCGGTTGGAAGAATCTGTAGCGTTACCTCGGAAAAAAGCGTTACCTCGGAAATACCAGGCTGGGTTATTTCCGAAGATTTTTACTCTGAGAAGTGTACCACTGTATGAGTATAGGTACTTCCTCGCAAACTATCCTAGCTGGACGACAAAAGACTAAAATATGGTTGGTCGGCGGTTGGAAGAATCTGTAGAGAGGGAGAATATTCCGTGGTTTCGAGAACAGGATTGGCCTTCTGCAGTTACGAGGGAGGGGAGCCAAGTTTAGCTGGGAAGCCAGCGGTGGAGAAAAGAGGTCTTCCGTGTTGAACGCCGGGGTTTGACGGTCGCTCAATACCAGCTTTTGTTGGTGCAGACGGACTTGCTGTCTTTGCTCTCAGGAGATTTTATTGTTAGAACTGTTAAGCACTGTACTGTTGTGAAGTTATACGATTCTGGAGTTCGCCTCCAAGTAGGAACTCGTCGTTTAGTACGCTGCGTTCAGTGATTGAGAGCACTTGTTCTGTCTATACTCACGTAGAGACGTTATCTGAATTCCGTCCTTGTGGCTGGGAGTTCGTGTTTCTTGTCTGTAGAACACAGAGGGGAAGACAGCATTAGGTTGTAACAGTCATAGGACCGCCTTCTGCCGTCCTAGTGTTTGAAAGAGTTTTATTTTGTGGCTGGGGTTCTTCCATCGTCACAGAGGTGTACGAGAACCATCACTCCGACGCACCGGACGCAGTACATCCGATGATAATGCTAATTGCTTTGGCTAGGGCAATAAAGCTAAACAGCTGCGACCACGTAAATTTTATTTCCTCTGAGGTTGCACAACCACTGAGGATTATGTTTGAAAGTAGTGTCTTCTAGTGTTCGGTACGTAGATGATGTCACTCGTCTCGCGTTATTTACATTAAACCGCGAAGCCATAAAAGGGGCAGATTTGGGCAATTGATCAATCGTATTAGTTACGAAATTCATTTATATCTCTTTATGTCCATGGACATTCATATGTACACATTTGTAATATAAAGGGGTTTTGAAACTTCCTGGCAGATTAAAACTGTGTGCCCGACCGAGACTCGAACTCGGGACCTTTGCCTTTCGCGGGCAAGTGATCTACCATCTGAGCTACCGAAGCACGACTCACGCCCGGTACTCACAGCTTTACTTCTGCCAGTATCCATCCCGAGTTCGAGTCTCTGTCGGGCACACAGTTTTAATCTGCCAGGAAGTTTCGTATCAGCGCACACTCCGCTGCAGAGTGAAAATCTCATTCTGGAAACATCTCCCAGGCTGTGGCTAAACCATGTCTCTGCAATATCCTTTCTTTCAGGAGTGCTAGTTCTGCAAGGTTTGCAGGAGAGCTTCTGTAAAGTTTGGAAGGTAGGAGACGGATACTGGCAGAAGTAAAGCTGTGAGTAACGGACGTGAGTCGTGCTTCGGTAGCTCAGATGGTAGAGCACATGCCCGCGAAAGGCAAAGGTCCCGAGTTCGAGTTTCGGTCGAGCACACAGTTTTAATCTTCCAGGAAGTTTCATATCAGCGCACACTCCGCTGCAGAGTGAAAGTCTCATTCTAAAGGGGTTGTAATCTAAAATAAATTTATAAGCAGAAACAGCATTTACGATTTGGTAGTTACTAGTTCCCTTAATCATTCATTTATGTTTAGGTTGTAATTTATATGTAAAAGACCAAGAAGGAGGTAATCATCATTAAGAGATCCTACGATCTGCTTTAGGGGGCAATATTTCCGTTGCGCACATTCATTTTAACACCAGCCTCGAGTAGCATCTTGGAAAATTATAATCGCAATACAACAGGAGACATAAGAGCTCTCACCGAAAGGTTGAAGTGTTGGTTTTCTTCGCGCTGTTAGAGAGTGTGAAAGTCGTTCAATGAACGGACAGGCAATTAAGTGCAGTGTACTCATGAACATGTACAGAAACACGAACTACAAGTTTGACTTATGTCGTCATTCGATTATACGCCGCTTCGGATGGTTACTCCTACGTATTTTACGGTAGTTACTGTTGCCAACAGTGTAATCGAACAGTAGCGTATACCATCGCCTATGTACCCGTAAGGCATTACATTTGTTTAAGTTCACGTTCAACTGCACCACTCAATGATCCTCTGCAAGTGTTGCTTCAATTCGATACAGTCTTACGGTATCGCTACCTTCCTACATACAATTCTTCATCTGCGGATAGCCTCGTGAAGCTTACGAGGTTCTCCATTACATCTATATAATATTATAAATAATAACGGTCCTACAGTTTTTACTTGGGGTACTACAGAAATTACTTTTACACATGCTGACTTCATTGTGTTAAGAACCACGTGTCTAGTTGTATGTGAAAATGTAAGTTCCTCAACTCAACTCTGCCTGGACAAATACAGGCAAGAGTTTCAGCATTTAAAAAAAATGGCGTAGCTGATTTTTATTCTGCAGTTAACCTTCTATCATCGTTCACATACCGCACATGTGGTATCATTCAAATATTTTGTTATTGAACGCTGTGCATGTTTTATCATATCATCCTATTTCTAGTAGTAGTGCTAATAGCAGATAGGAACGAAGGGTGTGTGTGTGTGTGTGTGTGTGTGTGTGTGTGTGTGTGTGTGTGTATGAAAGGGGAGAGAGAGAGAGAGAGAGAGAGAGAGAGAGAGAGAGGAAGGGGGGTCGTGAATACAACAAATATGACCAGCAGCTGTAACAAAGTGGTCCAGAGCAGCAGGCAGCAGGCACATGTGGAACGGCGAGCATGTAACTGCAGCAGCGGCACTACGTGGGCGCCATTGTGACGCCCGACGGGGTCGCCAATAAAACACGCCGCCAGCTGCCGCCGCACCGCGACCCCTTTGTCAGCACCAGTGGCCGGCGGCGCGGATGTTTCAGAACGGCTACGACACGACCTCGCTTGGCCCTCGCTGAAACTTGGGGGGCCAGTTTTACGCCCGAGTAATGGCCGAAGTTTAATTTGCGAACACGGAACCGAACGGGGAGGCCACCGGTGTAGTGCGCGGAACGTGGGGGCGATGCCGGCCGGTTGCGAAGAGCAGGCGGCGCCCTCACAACTGGGGACGACTTTCGTTTTCCGTCACACTGCATCGGCGAAATGAAGGAACAGTCCACCTAGCACAATTAATGTGCGAAACGAGTGTGACAGGTCACATTAGTGCGCCAACCTGCAAGTACCCAGCGCAGCCATCGTTCGTGGAGCACCATCTAGAAAACTCATGCCGTTGGTTGGTTGATTTGGAGGACGGGACCAAACAGCGACGTCATGGGTCCCAACGGATTAGGGAAGGATGGGGAACGAAGTCCGCCGTGGCCTTTCCCAGGAACCATCCGGGCATTTGCCTGTAGCACGCTGGGTGTCTAAGGAGCAAAGCTACCCACAGGATGCGCTTCGATTTTGATCGGATTTCATAATGTTGCAAATGTAGAGCAAAATAAGAAACAAATATTTTTTATTTCTGTCTATATGGCTGTTAAGCAGGCGAAATACCCCCCTTGACTAAAATGGGGTTAAATATTTCTAAATGAATACCTTTTAAGAGGCAACAGATACAAAAAGACACTTCCAGTAAAAGTTCTATCGGATTTAATGTCCGTTACAACGGTGCAACCAGATTCCCCCCCCCCCCCCCCCCCCCGGTCGCCACCCTACACACACTATTTTGTTTTTCATTTCGATATCTGACGTATAGCATCGTTCATACCAAATTCAGTCGTACACGATGAAATGGTATTCCAAATCTGTCAGAAATCAGGTAGAAACATCTCCATATAACTGTACAGGTGCCCGACATATGCCCGCTTCAGTGCCAGTTGTCATGCTGGGTTGATTACTATTTCCCAGATAAATATATTCCAAATGTATATTCTACATGCACTGTTTTCCTTTTAATTTTATTTATCTTTTAATGTTGTATTGTATTCTTGTTTTCTTTTGTACCTGTTACCGTCTCAATGGCTTTCATTCAGAAATATTAAACGCTTCTTTTTTACAGGATCTTTCACTCCCTTAACGGCTGTAAGGGCCTATTTAAAAAACTGCGAGTCTCTTATTTTGCTCTCCACTACGACATATTCAGATGTGATCAAAATCCAAGTGTACCCCTAGGGTAAGTTTACTTGCAAGTGATACTCCAGTTCCTCCCATGTCCGTCTAGCATGTCCTCATTAACCTGCGCTGCTGCTGTTCCGATGCGAGTTCTCAGTTCCTGCAGGCCCTTAACTGGGGTTTCGTAGGTAGCGTCTTTCGAAAAGCCCACAAAAAATCTAATATCCTTTACGTGAGTACGAATATTATACCGTAAGCCACCGCATTCGGGAGGACGACGGTTCAAACCCGCGGCCCGGCCATCTTCATTTCCCTATATCACTTCAGGCAGATTCCGGGATGGTTTCTTTGAAAGGGCACGGCCTATATCCTTCCCCAACCTTCTCTAATCCAAAGGGACCGACGAACTTGCTGTTTGGTCCCCTTCCCCAAACCAACCAACCGTAATCCCCGTCTCATTATCTACCCCTATTTCGGAAATATGCGTCATAAAAGTTGTGAGGACGATTTTGGTGTATCCTGTATTTCATAAATGACAGCATGTCTCAGGAAACAGTAATCCCGATTATTGTACTGAATAAAATACTTTGTGGTTCATTATTTTTTTATTGATTATGAACTCTTTCGATCTGTCTAGGATAACGTCCTCAGATATAGTACTGTATCGTGCAGTTTGTCAGTACTGTTACGGTAGTAATATAAAACTACTGTTACATTGATACGACTACTAACAAACTGCACTTTGCAGTATTAGATTTGAAAAAAACTTGCTAGTCATATCAAAAGCGGTCATCATTAATATGAAAAAGTTGTGATCCAAACGGTGTGTTTCCCTATTCTACAGACCGCTGGTGATGCCTAACACGAATACCTCAAAAATGTCTAGTTGACAACAATAACTGAACTTTTATGTGGAAAAACTGATTACATTGCCTTGCAAGGACAGTTGTCTCGCAGTTAAAGTAACAAAACTATTGAATTTTTAATAGCACCCTGTAAAATTCCTGAAACGTCAGTTTTACAATTTGTAAGTGCACGATTAAACTGGTGGCATAACAGGACGAGGGGATAGTAAAAACCTGGTGCGGCGCGCATGCGCTGTAGCGCTCTTGTAAGCCAATCTGAGGCTGTTTCCCCGGCTGATAAGCGACTAGTGTTTTATACTGAATTGTTCGATTTCCATTACACCAGAGTGGGACTTCGTTAACAGTTATTGTTTACACCCGGTACAGTAATTTACAAGTGGACAAAGCGATGAATAAATGAAACATAACATCCTGTTGTGCCTTAAGCGGAAAGTCTATATGCAGTGTACATCTCCAGCAGCAACTAACGGAAGAGGAACATGGACGTGAAGCGGGCAAACTGCTAAAAAAATTAAAGACTGCCCATCGACCAATGGAATAGGATCTGAAAACTGGGCACGGCGAGACTGATTGTTCTTCAGCAGGAGTGAGAACATGTGCTGCGTATAGTATGCAGTTTCAAATGGTTCAAATGTCTCTGAGCACTATGGGACTTAACATCTGAGGTCATCAGTCCCCTAGAAGTTAGAACCACTTAAACCTAACTAACCTAAGGACATCACACACATCCATGCCCGAGGCAGGGTTCGAACCTGCGACCGTAGCAGTCGCACGGTTCCGGACTGGAACGCCTAGAACCGCTCTGCCACACTGGCCGACAATTTATCTTAGTATTTACAGTTATAGCATTGTGATTTATCATTTACTTTTGTGTTTGCTATTCTTCTCGTGTGTCCGCTGGCTAATTGAGCACAATTGACAATTAACTGTATTTCACAATTACACATTTCACTCGACATAAATCTGCTTGCAGTATACAGCCCTTCACCTGGCGGCAAGGTTTGAGGTATCGTGGGGGTTGTAAATGGTAGTAATGAAGGAATGGTGTGAAGGGTGCGTGCGTGAATGGGTGGTGAACATGTCTTACAACAAAATATGTACAGTGATGACTCATAATACGAATAGGCAGAACATGTTTGGTTGGAAACAAGGTAAATATTCAGTTGTAGAGACGGACAATATTAGTTATCTAATGCTAAACATAGCTGTTCTATGCAGATAGCTAGTTTCAGCTGAAATTCCAAACGACTGTGGAATCAAACATGAACAAACCAACTGTCTGTGGGATTTCACAGACTGGAGCGCCTAGAACCGCTCGGCCATAGCGGCCGGCTATGCATTTTCTTGCTGTCTTATTTAATACCTGTGTGAGACGTCACATATTTATATGCTGTGGTGGTGGTCTGGATGTCATATAAGGTATAGAGCTTATCGTAGGCTCATCGACTAGAAAACTGTTGTACAGACGAAATTGACTAATTATGGTTGAAAAGAACAGCCTCGGCGAAAACAACGCCGTTTTTTACACAATAAGGTGACTCTCGACGTGGCGCTACAGATGGTTTAGGGTAAGGGGACCGTCTAAGGCGCTGCAGTCATGGACTGTGCGGCTGGTAACGGCGGAGGTTCAAGTCCTCCCTCGGGCATGGCTGTGAGTGTTTGTCCTTAGGATAATTTAGATTAAGTAGTGTGAAAGCTTAGGGACTGACGACCTTACCATTAAGTCTCATACGATTTCACACACATTTTTCGGGGGGCAGCGTACTGAGAAATCTGTAGCTCGGCCTGCATGCCATTTTCGGACTTATGCAAGAGTGGTGCAAGATGCTACGTGAAGCTGGACTCACTGTGTATTCACTTCGTTAGAGTCGAGGCGATCAGCATGGACGCGCTGCTTGTAGTCTTCAACATAACCAACCTTACGTTAAGCGGTACTTTAAAGGTGATAAAACTACTTCTGTGACGCTGAATGACACACAGGGACTATTACATGCATCACTGTCCGAAATCGACTAAAATGAATCAAGGTTATCCTGAACAAGTACCTTCCCACGGTGTTAAGTGAGAGACGCTTGGACGGAATACTCTGCGTGAAGCTGATATTCTAATACGTGATGATAATTTCCAACAGTAACTTTTTCTTATTATTATTCTTATTCTTCTAGCCTTCACCCACCCAGGTATTACGCCGTCTCTTCGGTGTCCAAATGTTATTTCTTCTTATGTGAGGTGGTCGAAATGCGGACGTTTACTTTGTGACTTGTGTGACGCGACAGAACGGTTTCGATATCGACGGCAGGTTTGCGAGGAATATCTTAAGTTACAGGAGGTACGGTGGGCGGGGCAGAGGGAGGGAATGTGTGCAAAGAGGGCCGTCCCGGGTGGCGGGTCAGCGACCCTGCCGAGCAGCAGGCCACGCCACGCCGCCCACACCTCGGGCAATCAACACAAACACTGGCGCCAAGGCGGCCGCGGGCCGCGATCCAAGCGAGGAGAGCACCCACAAGGCGCAGTGTACTCAGCGGTCGCTACGACTCACCAGACGGTACTTGCCAGTTAGCATGGCGCGCGAGGGACGATGGGAAGTCACTCTTAAGCACTGCGGACATCGGTGGGCTATAGCGTAACCAGCCACTACACTTTAATAATCGTTATCGCAATCGGTCAATACTAACTCGATAATTACCACTTTCAGTTGACCAAAAAACATCTTCAGGTCATATTTCCACAGTAATTGGAGTGTAAGACGTGCGTTAACAACCAAACATCTAAGATAATGCTCATTTATTGTCGTGTCTTAGTTGCACAGTTTCAACTACATTACATGTTTCGATCTCTCGGGATCATCTTCAGATCAAAGTAGCTGCGTCGGCAGCCCGTCTTTTGTTCTCGGATACACATAGCAACTGCTTGGGTCTGAAAACGATACAGAGTGATCGAAATATGCAACCTAATTAGGAATGTGCAACTGGGACAGAACAAAACTGAGAATTATCTTAAACATCTACACAGCTGTTGAATCTCTCAGGTGATAATGTCGACTACAGTGAACCAAAAAATCTCTGCAGAGAGCCTCCAATTGGCTTTACACACCAATAGATATACCCTTGTGATATTTTCGATATTTTCAAAAATTACTGTTAGTTACTATTCTGTGGTAATTGTCAGTGTCCGATGTTTTACATACCAATTACAGTGGAATTTTGATCTAAAGGTGGTCGTTGGTCAACCGAAACCAGTTGCGATGACACATATTAACTTTGTAAGAAATAAATAATTAAGTCTGCTGTGTGTCCTTCACCTGATGATTTCAGATTTCTGTAACTAAATGTTAAGGTCATTCACATGTGTTCCATGTGCAATGTTTTTGGCTAATTGGCCCATGTTCGAATCTGTCAAATCTCGAACGTTAACTTCGTTTGTTGGGACACTGTTATCCTAGCCAAATAATTGGGATATGGAAATTGTAAAGCTGTGCCCGCTGGGATAAACTCCGCTTAACGACACATACTGCGTCGTCATCACGCGTTGGGGGCGTGCTCGATGACGTGAAACGCCTGAGAAATACGTTTTCTCGTCTGCCATTCCCTGTTCAGAGCACGTCGTTATGAGGAAGCGTTGACTTTCCTGGCCCTCGACTGGCTAGGTTTTGAGAACAGAGACTCTGGAATGGCTTGAGGAGAGGGAGTTTCATAAGTCTGACAGTGGTGGTGTGCGGTGAAAGGCACGTACAGCAAGGTCTTGTAGTTCAAGTTAACTCATTTATAATTTAATATTCAGTTGTCTGAGGGTGAAGGTGCATATTACAAGACGTGTAAGTGCGAGAGCGCGTTTTATTCTACTTCGATTGTGCGTCATTATTTTAAAAGTGTTTGTTTTTACGAGCGGCACACGTTCCACCAGTATACTTCTCGTCATAAAAAATTATCAAGCCACACCTAACAAACTGTTTACATACAGGCTGTCAGTAATCAAAGAGTCCATAAAACTTGTAGAGTACCTCATTACAGTAACAGTGAGTGCTAACATCGGAGCTACCACCGTCCGATATCTTCTGCTTAAAGAAGACGATTATAGAAGACGGAAAGAACATTCGCGACGTGTGACTGAAGCGTTCATGTCCCCCTGCCACATCTGCGAGAAATGTTTGGCACATTACAGCCAGACCACAGCATGACGTAATGATGAGTGGTGTTGTCGCACATGGCGCCGGCCACATTACAGCCTTTGGGGGGGGGGGGGGGGGCTATGTGAAAGAAGTAAGATATGAGTTTAACGTTCAGTCGACGTGGGATAGGATGGAGAAGGAAACTGTCCATGTCCGATTCCAAGTAAACATCCCGGCATTTGAGTTAAACGTTTTTGAGAGACGAGAGGAAATATAAATCTTGATGTCAGGACGGAGATCATCTACCACCTTGAAATATGAGAATCCACTGTCTTAAGCACCTCGGTCCGTCCGGCAATGTGCGTGCGTGCGTGCTTGTGTGCGTGTGTGTGTAATCGGTTCTGATTCGTGCAAGCAGTATGTTTGACGCTTTGTAAACTTAGCATGACGAGCAGGTGTGAAGAAACGGTTTTTAGGGACTGAATTCGATATTCTTAGATACACAGATCTGAAACGAAGAGACAAGTGTTTTGACAATGGCCAATGTGCGAAAATCTTGTTTCATTTATGTTAATTCTTTACAGTTCACATTACCATTTAATAACGACAGCCGACTGGTAAGTTCCAGTAGGCTAAAGTTTTTACGTTGAAGTATTTAAGAAACGTATTAATTCAAATAAACAGGATCAACCACACTCACCTTAATCAGTGTTATGGAAGTCTATGTAAGAGGCTAGTCCAAACTGCACCAGTATTACGTACGGGACTGTGAAAACCTCGAAACGAATGCTGTTTTCTTCTAATGTCTGTGAATCAAGTTTCGAGCTTGTGCGAAGTGTTAATTAGTTATGAGATATGTATCAGAATGTCGACCTTACTGTCTCTATTGGTGGAATTTATTACTACACAGCCCATTCACAACACGTTAGAAAATACACAGACTAACGAAGAAATATGACTGCAATATCATTTGCTGTGTCTCCAGTGACGGCCCTTCTTGAATTGAATTGTCTGCACTACTCGAAATAGATTCAACGAAGAAATTAAGTAAGGTATACAGGACGATTTTGCTAAACAGGGACAAACTGCAGGAAAGTAAACCATCCCTGAGAGGATGAGGAGCAAACAAAGGTCGCGTTGCAAGGGCAGGGCGCCCACCTGAAGCTGAAGATACGATTGTTTGACAGTGACCCTGTATCACAACCAGGTCAGTGGCCCGCCAGCATAAGGTAAGCCAGACGACGTGTGGAACATTCTCCAGAACAAATGGCGTGTAGATCTTACTACATAAGGGTTAGCCTCTGCGGTGCTGGGATTTTTGTCATCCACCCTATTCACAAGTGAAGCTACCTTTACGAGGTTCAAAATGGTTCAAATTGCTCTGAGCACTAACGGACTTTGACTTCTGAGGTCATCAGTCCCCTAGAATTTACTTAAACCTAACTAACCTAAGGACATCACACACATCCATGCCCGAGGCAGGATTCGAACCTGCGACCGTAGCGGTCACGCGGTTCCAAACTGTAGCGTCTAGAACCGCTCGGCCACTCAGGCCGGCCCTTTACGAGGGATTGTAGCATCACTAGGATAGCAGTGGGCATTCTAGATGGCCTTGACCATGAGTAACAGGTTGCAGTGATGAGGACATCTAGTGGCACCCGCTAAGGCACCTCGGTGCCACCTACCCCTCTCCCCTGTGAAAACATTGATAACTGATGAGTGTCTTCCAAGAAAAGGCACCCACAAGCATTAAGAAATTGTGTCAAGCACAAGGTGATTATAACTGAAGTTGTACTTTCAAAACGCTGTAGAAATAACACCGCTGGTCATAATGACGTCAAATTGCAGAAGAATATTATCGTAGAAGGGGGGAAACGTATGGCAGGAGAAAAAAAAGTAAAGTGGAAACTGATCAATAGATTGCGCTCTGTGTGTCTGAATACGTAAATGAAAACACCTCACGTGCGCACGACCCACTGAAGCTGGTATAAGCAAGACGGGTACACGGCTTTTCCTCCTTTCGTGTCTGCGACGTTCGTTGTGACTGTCACAATACGGGTTCGCACTCTGCTTTTAAAAAATGGTTCAAATGGCTCTAAGCACTATGAAACTTAACATCTGAGATCATCAGTCTCCTAGACTTACAACTAATTAAACCTAACTAACCTAAGGACATTACAGAGAACCACGCCCGAAGCAGGAATCGATTCTGCGACCGTAGCAGCAGCGCGGTTCCGGACTGAAGCGCCTAGAACCGGTCGGCCACAACGGCCGGCTCTGCTTCTAAAGCTATACTCTACATCTACATCTACATCTACATCCGTACTCCGCAAGCCACCTGACGGTGTGTGGCGGAGGGTACCCTGAGTACCTCTATCGGTTCTCCCTTCTATTCCAGTCTCGTATTGTACGTGGAAAGAAGGATTGTCGGTATGCTTCTGTGTGGGCTCTAATCTCTCTGATTTTATCCTCATGGTCTCTTCGCGAGATATACGTAGGAGGGAGCAATATACTGCTTGACTCTTCGGTGAAGGTATGTTCTCGAAACTTCAACAAAAGCCCGTACCGAGCTACTGAGCGTCTCTCCTGCAGAGTCTTCCACTGGAGTTTATCTATCATCTCCGTAACGCTTTCGCAATTACTAAATGATCCTGTAACGAAGCGCGCTGCTCTCCGTTGGATCTTCTCTATCTCTTCTATCAACCCTACCTGGTGCGGATCCCACACTGCTGAGCAGTATTCAAGCATTGGGCGAACAAGCGTACTGTAACCTACTTCCTTTGTTGTCGGATTGCATTTCCTTAGGATTCTTCCAATGAATCTCAGTCTGGCATCTGCTTTACCGACGATCAACTTTATATGATCATTCCATTTTAAATCACTCCTAATGCGTACTCCCAGATAATTTATGGAATTAACTGCTTCCAGTTGCTGACCTGCTATTTTGTAGCTAAATGATAAGGGACCTATCTTTCTATGTATTCGCATCACATTACACTTCGCTACATTGAGATTCAATTGCCATTCCGTGCACCATGCGTCAATTCGCTGCAGATCCTCCTGCATTTCAGTACAATTTTCCATTGTTGCAACCTCTCGATACACCACAGCATCATCTGCAAAAAGCCTCAGTGAACTTCCGATGTCATCCACCAGGTCATTTATGTATATTGTGAATAGCAACGGTCCTATGACACTCCCCTGCGGCACACCTGAAATCACTCCTACTTCGGAAGACTTCTCTCCATTGAGAATGACGTGCTGCGTTCTGTTATCTAGGAACTCCTCAATCCAATCACACAATTGATCTGATAGTCCGTATGCTCTTACTTTGTTCATTAAACGACTATGGGGAACTGTGTCAAACGCCTTGCGGAAGTCAAGAAACACGGCATCTACCTGTGAACCCGTGTCTAAGGCCCTCTGAGTCTCGTGGACGAATAGCGCGAGCTGGGTTTCACACGATCGTCTTTTTCGAAACCCATGCTGATTCCTACAGAGTAGATTTCTAGTCTCCAGAAAAGACATTATACTCGAACATAATACGTGTTCCAAAATTCTACAACTGATCGACGTTAGAGATATAGGTCTATAGTTCTGCACATCTGTTCGACGTCCCTTCTTGAGAACGATGACTGTGCACAAGCCGTTCTGCAGAAGTTCCGGAAACTGAAGGGTTTGAAAAAAGGCGTTGGTCCGATGACTGCCGTCGATCTGGAGAAAACGATTCGGAAATTCGAAAAGACGGGTTCTTTTGGTGTGTAGCATGGTAGAGGGAGGAAAAAAATTGTTCGACTTCAATGGAAGCAGCGGCCACAGCAATGCAGGTGGAGACGAGTGATGGTGTGCAAACGTGTAGTGCACGGATAATTGCTCGAACATTGGACAATTCCGTGAGCACGGTGTGTTAAATCCTACGAAACATCCTTCTTTGTATCCGTTCAAAATTACCCACGTGTACGAGTTGCTTCCTGTTGACCTGCCAGCAAGAGAGACCTTTGCTTTAGAATTTCTTGCTGGCATGGAAGTGGACAATGGTTGGCCGTGGAAGATTTTGTGGACAGACCAAGACCACTTCCATCTGACAGGATATGTCAATACACAGAACTGTCGAACATGGGCAACGGAAAACCCACACGCAAATCAACCAGCACCACTTCATCCTGAAAAGGTCACTGTGTGGTGCGGGTTTACAACATAACTTATCTTTTCGAAGATGCAGGTGCTTCCGAATGCTAGAATTACCAGCCACCATTTCCCTACAGCCTGGCTGACCCGATCACCTGGTCATAATCCGTGTGACTTCTGGCTGTGAGGTTATCTGACAGATGTTGTGTTCAGTCTTCCGATTGCAAACTTAGCTGCACTGAACGTACGCACTGCGCAACACATTCTGAACGTTACGCCGGAAACACTTCGTTCAGTTGTGGAAAATGCTATTTCTCGATTTCAACTTGTTGCAGAAAACGGTGGACAGCATATTGAACATGTTTTGCGCCAGCCACACGGAAATTAATTATCCGATTTGATTTTGATTAATGCTTTTATGCCTCACGACAATTAAAAATCGATGTGATTGACGCTTTTTATGCGCTTTTTGGCCCCAGGAGTAGAACAGTTTGTTTAACGTCAAACGTGTTTGTCATTACAGCACCATCTATTGCTACATTTTGTAATTATTTATTTTTCTTCTTCCATACGTTTTCCCCTTCTCCGATAATATTCTGTTGCAATTTGGCGTTATTCTGACCAGTGGTGTTATTTCTACAGCGGCTTAAAAGTTTAACTTTAGTTATAATCACCCTGTACATAAAAATGGGGTAACCACTTCTCAGCCAAAAGGAAGGCTATATAATTGCAGGATACCCCTCCCCTCCCCCTGGACTAATGAGGATCAAGCACGTCCTCCTCCTTATCCCCATCTTCATCTTTTATAACTGGGACACTTGGTGGATGGAGATCACTTAGGATCTGAGCAGTATAGGGAGAGGATCAGCTGTTTCTCTTTGTTAATAACAAATTATGTTAAATTAATTTGTTACTAGCAATAAGCACAGACTACAACCTCTCTTTATAATACCCACTCAGGTGTCCCAGTTATAAAACATAATGATGTGTAAGGTGTTCTTCAGTCACAATGACACGTGATTTGGTCACATACTGCACTGAGAGTGGCTGAGAGCGTTACGACATTGAAGCAAAGTTAGAAATAGTGGGGCGAATCTTGTATAATTGGGTAAAATGCAAGATATGTGGAAAACATGTAGAATTGTCGAAAACCTGGTAAAAATACGAAATCTCGCGAAAAATATGTAAAATTTAGGAAAATACAAAAAATATCTAAAATACGGATAAATTCGTAAAACTGTGGAAAAGTAAGAGTACTCACATATCTGCCAGAGTGTAGTCTCCATTGGTGTGTCAAATGACGTAATATTAAATTTTTATTAACAAACAGCCATAGCCCAAAAGGCAAGTGATGTGACTTAACATAATTTGTTATTAACAAAGAGACACAGCCTGACCCTCTCCGTTTGCTGCCCAGCTCCTAAGTGAAAGCCACTCACATAAATGTCCAAGTTATAAAATACGAAGATTTGGAGGAGGGGATGCTTGGTCCTCACTGGTCCGGGGGGGGGGGGGGCGGAGGGGCGTATCCTGCCATTTTATTCTGCCTCCACTGGCTGACAGGAAGTTACCGCAGCTTTTATTTCACGCGATACAATTCCCTAATGCTTGCGGAAGGTTCCTCTGGGGTACCTTGATCAAATTCTTCGTTATTCCCTAGGGGTGTTTTGGAGTGCAGGGGGGTGGGGGGGAGGAGGAACAAGGAACCTGAATGGTACCCGACACTGAATTGTCTTAGCAGTCTACCACCCTGATATGAGGTCAAGGTCAATCAGAATGGCCACTGCTAACCTACTAGCATCAATTAACCTTCACAACACCCACCTGTAGGCTACGGAGAAATGTCATGGTATGGCGAGAGCCAACCATCAGAAGCAGTTCAGCCTCAGCGAGTAGGCGGGGATGGTTGGTGATTGGCTTGCAGGACCAGTCATCCTTCAACCAACATCTAACAGGCGGAGCATGGGTGTAGGTCCTGCCTCCCCTGCTGAAAGCAGCGCCTTTGGTGGTATGCGAGGTAAATGTGGTTACTACATGATGGTGTTCCAGCTCACTACTCTGTTGAGTGTGGGGCTAAAAACCTCGTACAGACAGAACTTTTCCGCTCCACGATTTATTCTCATGTGTACTTTCAATCACAGAAACTTTCATCCCCAGAGTTCTCTTGTATCGCATTTTCGGTTATATGTCGATATGACAGTTTTTGCTCCTTATCATCTCAAGGATCATTTCCTGCAATTTGTTTCTTAAAAAATCGCAATGTGCAGGTTTCGGGGCCTATAGTGGTTTTACACGTATCTTCAAACTGAACCATATAATGCGCGCAGCGTGTGTGTGTGTGTGTGTGTGTGTGTATGTGTGTGTGTGTGTGTGTGTGCACGCGCACGCACTCCCTGTCGACAACGTATAAGCTTCGTAAAAGAAGTAGGTGTCGAAAAATCTTAAGATGGCGCTTTTTAGCAAGCTAGGACAGTACAGTAGTGACTTCAGTACGTCGTTCTCGGCGGTGAAAGTGTGGGGCAATAACAAAGGACGCTATCTGAAGAAAGACGCAGCTTGTTACTATATATTTCAAGTCCGGCGGGGCAACAGCAGTGCTAGGTTTCCGGAAGATAAACATACACGCTTTTCCTGTCTGTGGCGAGAGAGTGAGGAAGGAGACACCAGGAAAGGTCGTACTGCCGTCCTACACGCGACGTGATTTCTTCGCACTGTGTTTTTTCCGCAGCTGTGCTGTCCAGAAAGTAAGGTTGTTTCACTGGTATACGTGTCTACCGCATATATCGAGACTGGCAAGATAACATTGTGCAACACTGCACAGGGAAAGAACACCCCGTGCGTTCGTCTCCCTTTTCTTTTCCTTCTCCTGTTGCTGTTGCTCCTCCTCGACACCGCCTCCCCCCCCTCTCTCTTTCTCTTCCTCTGTATTCCAGTCTTTTAGACGCCATGGCTCACAAGGCAGCTATGCGGGGCGGGCGTGGGCGGTGGCAGCTGAGAAAAAGCTGGCACGGAAGGCCGAGATAAGGCATCTCTCGTTCGCCGGCCCAGGCCGTGACGTCAGCGCTGGCCGGCCTGCTTTATCGTCCGTGCCATTCCGCGGGCGAACCCTCGCCCCGAGTGCGCGCAGGCGCTTCAGAGGGGCCATCCAGCACCATCACCCACAAAAGCCGACTTTGAGATTACACTGCTCCTTTGATAGTTCATATGAATAACGACTGCAGTAGAAATTGTTGATGATGTAACCGAAGTATTACCCAGTTGTTCTTACAAAATACTAGGACGTGCTGAAAACTAACGCCTCCGTATTTTTTATGTGCAAAACAAACGTTGTTAACAATCTATTTCTTTATTCTTCATGTCTACATATTTATTTCTCAACATAGGTATCCTGGTGACGAACATATTTCTCCGAACGAGGGGTCAGTTTGTCGCTACCGTCGCTACAGCGAGTTTGACTTTGTTGATGGAGCCACAACCTTACCTCTGCTTGCTCCGCTTCATCACTATCAAAGTGAAATCGTCGAAGGTGTTCCCTAAGTTTTGGAAACAAAAAAAAATCGGATACGGTCAAGTCGGGTCTGTGTGAATATCGATGACGCGAACCAAAGACTGGGTGGCTGAAGATGTCGCAGCACTCGTGTGTGTGGTCTGCCATTTCCACATTGAAGGGGGGGGGGTGCTCCTTGTGTTGACCAACTCTTCGAATTCGAAAGTCGATTGCAGCACACTGTTTCTCACGCATCGAGAGAGCTACGTTACACACCGCCATGTTACATGCTATAAATGGTTGAAATGGCTCAGAGTACTATGGGACTTAACATCTGAGGTCATCAGTCCCCTAGACTTATACCTACTTAAACCTAATCTAACCTAAGGACATTATACACATCTATGACCGAGGCAGGATTCGAACCTGCGTTCCGGACTGAAGCGCCTAGAACCGCTCTCCTACCCCGTCCGGCAAAGGACAATATGATATGTCATTTAAGACACCAGAGAATTAACTTACATGATACTGGAGGGACCTAAAGCGGGCAAAAATTATAGAGGCAGACAGAGTTTGACTACTATCAACATACACTAAGATGGCAAAAGTCATGGGACAGCAATATGCATATATACAGTTGGCTGTAGTATGCGCTGCATTGGCGGAGCTGTAATTAATACTCAGGTGATTCACTTGGATAAATTACCAACGTGATTTCGGCCGCTCGACGGAAATTAACAAAATTGAAACGTGAAATGGCAGCTGGAGCAAGGCTCATGGGACATTCCATTTCGGAAATCGTTAGGGAGTTCAATATTCCAATATCCACGGTGACAAGATTGTGCTGATAATGCATAATTTCACATATTGCCTCTCACACGAACAACGCAGTGGCTGACGGCCTTGACTTATGTGGTGTAGGTGAAGAAGTTACAGTTGGCCGCGGCGAATCAACGGGAAAATGGTGACGAAAAATTTCACGAGCTGTAATAAGTGCACCGAGCGTCGTTGTCCCTTTGAGAAGGTGACGGTTGATTACGTCCGCGCTCTTCTCGAACTGGGGTACCAGCCGTCCATCTCTAATTCCTTCGCGACTCACCAGTTATAATCTGTAACTCTAGTCTCCGAGGTGACTGAACGGGAAGAAACGGTAAAACGACGATATGAGGCAGGTAAACACGACGTCAGTCCTGGGCACCTGCTGCAGAAGAGGAGAGCTACAAGCTGTCTGGAATTGGGACGTCTGCGCAGTCCTTGAGCGGTGTCGCTGCTGGAACCTGCTGGAGGCGCTGGCCAACCGAGCGGAACGCGCCGCTTGCTCGCCACAAGGCCGCCAGCTCTTCACCTCGCTGCGCCGCGTAAGAGTGGTAGTTTCGCCAACCAGCTGTCGTCTTACAGTTAATGTGCAAGTAGTACGTAGCACAACTTAATAGTTTCCTGCTAAGACTAGGAGTTTGCGCTTTGAGGATTTTATACTGACAAGGAGAACACTTGGTTCAAGAAACATGAAAGAAGGTTGTATACATGGAAGAACCCTGCACATACTAGAAGGTATCAGATAGCTTATATAATGGTAATACAGAGATTTAGGAACCAAGTATTAAATTGTAAGACATTTCCAGGGGCGGATGTGGTCTCTGACCACAATCTATTGGTTATGAACTGTAGATTAAAACTGAAGAAACTGTAAAAAGGTGGGAAGTTGAGCAGATCGGACCTGGATAAACTGACTAAACCAGAGGTCGCAAAGAGCTTCAGTGAGAGCATTAAGGAAGGATTGAAAAGAATGGGGGAAAGAAATACAGTAGAAGAAGAATGGGTAGCTTTGAGAGACGAAATAGTGAAGGTAGCAGAGCATCAAGTACGTAAAAAGACAAGAGATAACAGAAATCCTTGGGTAACAGGATAGATATTGAATTTAATTGATGAAAGGAGAACATATAAAAATGCAGTAAATGAAGCAGGCAAAAAAGGAGTACAAACGTCTCAAAAACGAGATCGACAGGAAGTGCAAAATGGCTAAGCAGGGATGGCTAGAGAACAAATGTAAGGATGTAGAGGGGCATATCACTAGGAATAAGATAGATACTGCCTACAGAAAAATTAAAGATACCTTTGGAGAAAAGAGAACCACTTGTATGAATATCAAGAGCTCAGATGGAAACCCAGTTCTAAGCAAAGAAGAAAAAGCAGAAAGGTGGAAGGAGTATGTAGAGGGTCTATACAAGGGCGATGTTCTTGAGGACAATATTATAGAAATGTACGAGAATGTAGATGAACATGAAATAGGAGATATGATAATGCGTGAAGAGTCTGACAGAGCACTGAAACACCTAAGTCGAAACAAGAACCCGGGAGTAGACACCATTCCATTAGAACTACTGACGGCCTTGGGAGAGCCAGCCGTGACAAAACTCTACCATCAGGTGAGCAAGATGTATGAGACAAGCGATATACCCTCAGACTTCAAGAAGAATGTAATAATTCCAATCCCAAAGAAAGCAGGTGTTGACAGAATTACCGAACTATCAGTTTAATAAGCAACGGCTGCAAAATACTAAACAACTGTTAGTAGTTACTGACCCTATGACCTATCTTAGAAGATAAATTAAGGAAACGCAAACCTACGTTTCTAGCATTTGTAAACTTAGAGAAAGCTTTTGACATTGTTGACTGGAACACTCTCTTTCAAATTCTAAAAGTGGCAGAGGTGAAATACAGGGAGCGAAAGGCTGTTTACAATTTGTACAGGAACCAGAGCCGGCTGGAGTGGCCGTGCGGTTCTAGGCGCTACAGTCTGGAGCCGGGCGACCGCTACGGTCGCAGGTTCGAATCCTGCCTCGGGCATGGATGTGTGATATGTCCTTAGGTTAGTTAGGTTTAATTAGTTCTAAGTTCTAGGCGACTAATAACCTCAGAAGTTAAGTCGCATAGTGCTCAGAGCCATTTGAACAATTTGAACAGGAACCAGAGGGCAGTTATAAGAGTCGAGGAGCATGAAATGGAAGCAGTCGTTGGGAAGGGAGTGAGACAGGGTTGTAGCCTCTCCCCAATGTTATTCAATCTGTATATTGAGCAAGCAGTAAAGGAAACAAAAGAAAAATTCGGAGTAGGAATTAAAATCCATGGAGAAGAAATAAAAACTTTGAGGTTCGCCGATGACATTGTAATTCTGTCAGAGACAGCAAAGGACCTGAAACAGCAGTTGAACGGAATGGACAGTGTCTTGGAAGGAGGATATAAGATGAACATCAACAAAAGCAAAACGAGGATAATGGAATGTAGTCGAATTATATCGGGTGATGCTGAGGGAATTAGATTAGGAAATAAGACGCTGAAAGTAGTAAACGAGTTTTGCCATTTGGGGAACAAAATAACTGATGATGGTCGAAGTAGACTGGCAATGGGAAGGAAACCGTTTCTGAAGAGGAGAAATTTGTTAACATCGAGTATAGATTTAAGTGTCAGGAAGTCGCTCTTGAAAGTATTTGTATGGAGTGTAACCATATATGGAAGTGAAACGTGGACTATAAATACTTTAGACAACAAGAGAATAGAAGCTTTCGAAATGTAGTGCTAGAGAAGAATGCTGAAGATTAGATGGGTAAATCATATAACTAATGAGGAGGTATTGAATAGAATTGGAGAGAAAAGAAATGTGTCGCACAAGTTGACTAGAAGAAAGGGATCGGTTGATAGGACATGTTCTGAGGCATCAAGGGATCACCTATTTAGTACTGGGGCAGCGTGGAGGGTAAAAATCGTAGAGGGAGACCAAGAGATGAACACACCAAAGAGATTCCGAAGGATGTAGGTTGCAGTAGGTACTAGGAGATGAAGAAGCTTGCACAGGATAAAGTAGCACGGAGAGCTGCATCAAACCAGTCTCTGGACTGAAGACCACAACAACAACAGGAACACGAATGCCGTAACCTGATTTCCCCGTAGCTTTGCTCAGTTGAAGGGGGGTCAAAATAAACCAACAGATGTCTCGCCTTATCCGTAGATACTAGACAGTTTCTGTGAAAATAACGCTCAACGTTTTCGACGTAATTTAGATGCTCTTTAGTGAACGATAAGCTTACCAGAAGTGGTGACCGCTTCACACTTCTGTGCCTCCTGTTCGATACCCGATTAATGTTTTTATTTTATTCTTTCGTTTGTCTACTGACGTCCGTAGAAGGTTACTACATGAATGTTTCTTTTCAAGTCAGGAGATACAAGGGCGTTATGTTAATGAACAATTACAACTGGGTTTCACAATCAGTGTCCTACATTTATTACCGCATGAGGTAATACGGTGAAGGAATGTTTTTAGCAGCTGCTGCTGGCGTTACAGCCATTTGATGTAATTTGTCCGACAGCCTGATTCGCTGAGACAGGCGACTTCATGCCTGAACACATTCTGGCTAGAGTGTCAGCGTACACAGACGCTAAGTTAAGATTATGGTTCAAATGTCCCGAGCACTATGGGACTTAACATCTGAGGTCATCAGTCGCCTAGAACTTAGAACTACTTAAACCTAACTAACCTAAGGACATCACACACATCCATGCCCGAGGCAGGATTCGAACCTGCGACCGTAG
Organism: Schistocerca gregaria; assembly: GCF_023897955.1. Classification (NCBI taxonomy): domain Eukaryota; kingdom Metazoa; phylum Arthropoda; class Insecta; order Orthoptera; family Acrididae; genus Schistocerca; species Schistocerca gregaria. Next base: position 741,759,231 of record NC_064922.1, read on the forward strand.
CGGTCTCGCGGTTCCAGACTGAAGCGCCTATAACCGCACGGCCACACAGGCCGGCTAAGATAATCTTATGTTCACCGCGCCTGTCGCGCATCATGGCTTTCGAACAACACGTGAACATCAATGTCTGCTTCAAGTTGCAAAAGAATACCAAAGAAATTCATGAAATATTGAAATTGCTGATAATTTTGTAACTCTGAAGACTGTTTACAAGTGGTATGAACGTTTTAGTCTCTCTCTCTCTCTCTCTCTCTCTCTCTCCTCAGCGATCACAGGCCCTGTGGTGATTCTGTTGTTTTCCATTCTGGCCACATGTCCAGCCCATTGCGTCTACTATTTTTTAATTTCTGGAAGACAGTGGGTTGCTTAATTGACTGATAAATGCCGGCCGCGGTGGTCTCGCGGTTCTAGGCGCGCAGTCCGGAACCGTGCGACTGCTACGGTCGCAAGTTCGAATCCTGCCTCGGGCATGGCTGTGTGCGATGTCCTTAGGTTAGTTAGGTTTAAGTAGTTCTAAGTTCCAGGGGACTGATGACCACAGCAGTTGAGTCCCATAGTGCTCAGAGCCGTTCGAACCATTTTTTTGACTGATAAATTTCATTGTTCTTTCGAATTCTCCTTACGCCATTCTCCAACACAGGTCCCCAAATTTTCCTCATTACTTTTCTTTCGAAAACATTCAGTTTTTCTCTTTCATTCTTTGTAAGCGTCCAGCTTTCTGAACCGTGCAGTACTATGGGGCAGGTAATAGTGTTGTATATCTTCATCTTTGTGGTTATTGAGTGGGTTGCTTAGTGAGTACACAATCACTTCGAAAGACCTATGGAGTCCTCCCTTCTCAAACTGCTGAAAACACCTATGTGGACGACCAAGCACGCGATGGAAGGATTGAATATTAACAATCCTTAAAGAAGTGGAGACGACGGTGGTGGAATGTGCGCCTAGAGACCGGTAACGATGGCATACCAACTGCAGTAGATATTTCCTCAGATGCGAATGACTGACCTTTTTGTGTTTTTTAACGTGTTCTATAACTTATAAATCGAGTGCTGTTTTTCCTCCTTTTGGAGAGTTTTTTTTTTTTTTTTTTTTGCCGTAGGCCTTAAAGGCCCGTTAATGCTATAAATGATGATAATGATACAATCGCATAACATTATTAATACACTTAATTTTAGTTCTTGTTTTTAATGACTGTAAATGGTGTTCCAATGCGGAAGTTGTGACTAACAGTTTACTTCCTGGAATGCAACAGCTTTTAAAAATAGCCATACTTTGGGTTACGTGTTTCTACGGCATCGTCCTTGCTGTATAGATAACTCCAGAACGCGCTTTTCCGCCATATATCTAAAAAAATTACTCTCTACTGCTGCCATGTTTCTTTTTTCTATCTCGCCCCAGTGGATGCAGTAATGGATTACGGAAGCCGGTCTGAATATTGAATGGCTCCAGCACAGCTCTTTATAATTCCTGTCACGACTGCGATGCTTTGGGAGCAGTGATAACAAGACCTCTACATCTCGCTGTCGCCTCTGCAGGAGCCGCACAACATTAACATTCTCCCTCTAGTCTGCTCATGTCTGTTATTTACATAGAGACCGTTGCTGCAGATGATTGCGCACAGAAATAGAATTTTCACTGCAACTGCCACACCTGACACAGAGTCGATTACGACTAATTCGACTGTGCTTCAAATCCGAGTTATTAAACTATTCGTTAGACTGGAGTGCAATGGCTGCAGAAAGAACTGGCGGGCGCTAATACGGACTACAGGTATGTGAATATATGCGGACGGCCACAAACATTGACGAATGGCTCTAATTTGTGCTTTCATTCATTAGTTTTATGAACTGATGTGGCCCGTCACAATTTTCTCTGCTGTGTCAAGGTCTTCGTCTCATAGTATCTCTCACATCTGATATCCTCAATTATTTGATGCACATGTGCCAATCTTTGCCTTCGCCTACAGGTTACTGCCCTCTTCTGGACCCTCCAGTAACATGAAAGTTACTCTCCGATTGTTAATGAACGTTCTATCATCCTGTCTCACCTTTTAGATTATGTTTGTCATATAATACTTTCATCGTCCATTCTGCAGAGGACTTCTCTATTTCTCATGTTATCCACTTAATTTTCACCATTCTTTTCACACGCAAAACGCTTCGATCCCCTTCTTTTCCGGTTTTCCCATTGTCTGTGATCCACTGCAATACAATTCTGTGCTCCAGACGTATATTCTCAGAAATTTATTCCTTCAATTAAGGCCTGTATTCGATAATACTAGAATTCATTTGGAAAGGAATACCTTCTTTGTCTGTAGTAACCTGCTTCGTATATCCTCTGGTGCTTCGTCAGTCTACTAAGTTGTCTCCGTCTAGTTGCATCACACGGTACACATACAAAGAAACAATATATTACCTTTGCTGAACTTACGGTGCATATGGATTAACTGTACTTGATGTATCTGAAATTCCAATCCACTGGCTCGGATTTATTTCCGGGAGCATGAGTCCTTATTCCAAAGTAGTTCGAGTCTTCCATCAGATCCTTCAACCTGTGGGCGACCTTAATCATCATGTATATTGTAGCAGCATACAGTATGTACGAAAGCTAACGTCCCAACAACTATTATCAGTTCGCTCACACACAGAACAACAGGAACGTCGGTATATGACCTACAGGCGCATGTACGAGGGGGTATTGAAAAGTAGTGTTGCCGAATTTTTTATTCTGTTCTCAATATCGGATGCGGTATTACATGTCATGCATATTACTCGGTCGACCTTGGTGCTTGGCTGACGCCAGCTGCAACACTCCGCCGCTAGAGAGCTTCGAATTGTAGCGCGTAACGCGCCAGCCTGCTCTAATCGCCTTTCCAACCCCGCCCCCCCCCCTCCCCCCCCACTTTTCAGCATGACAATACCAGGCCATACACGAGCGCTGCGACATCTACTGCCATCGATCATCCTCCTAACAGTCCCTACTCAGTCCCATCCGATTTCCATCTGTTTCCGAAACTTAGAGAACACCTTCGAGGACTTCACTTTGAAATGAAGCGGTGCAAGTAGAGGTCAGATTTTAGTTCCGTCAAAAATGTCAAACATTCAACAGTGACGGTATCAACAAACTGTTCTGTCGTTGGGAGAAATGTGTTCGTTGCCCGGGTAAACATGTTGACAAATAAATATATACACATGAAGAATAAAGATGTAGATTGGTAACAACGTTTGTTTTATTACAAAGCTTTAAGAGTTTTCACATTAAAAAAATTCAGAACCATTACTTTTCAGCACGCTATGCCTTAGCAGCAGTTACGAAAAGATTCGTAACATAATGGGAAGAATAATATGTAGCGAGCCGCAATCAAACGGCGTAAACGATTAAAGGCTTACTCGGAAGGACAACTTGATTCCACCCACAACTGCATATACAACATGTATTTGCTACTGCTCAATTCCTTCTTTCACCTCAATGACAAGGAGCGACTACAATGACCGGTTGCTGGTCTCCAGTTTCATATATTGGTGCCGTGTGTCGGTCGTTTGACAACTAGGTAGCAGGCACGCATACATAACTGGTAATTTTTAATGTCTTAATATTGAATTTACTACTATTTGTTTTGTTGCATCTTCTTATTGTGCTGTGATCGTCTTCATTCCGAAGACTGGTTTGATTTAGCGCTCCACGCTAGTGTATTCTACGCAAGCCTCTTGCAATCTGCATAACTTCCGCAAGCTACATCCATTTGAACCTGCTTACTGTACTGAAGCCTTGAACTACTTCTACAATTTTTATTTCCCGTAATTCTTGCTATTACCAAATAAGCAATTCACTCATGCCTCAGTATGTGTCCTATCAACCTTACCTGCCGGCCGCGGTGGTCTCGCGGTTCTAGGCGCGCAGTCCGGAACCATGCGACTGCTACGGTCGCAGGTTCGAATCCTGCCTCGGGCATGGATGTGTGTGTTGTCCTTAGGTTAGTTAGGTTTAAGTAGTACTAAGTTCTAGGGGACTGATGACCACAGCAGTTGAGTCCCATAGTGCTCAGAGCCATTTGAACCAAACTTACCTGTTCTTTTAGTCAGTTCTTTTTTCCCCAATTATACTCAGTACCTGCTCGTGCATCACTCGATCCACCCACCCGGTCTTTAGCATTTTAGTCTGACCAGCTCATCGCCTACGCTTCACTCCAGTGAAGGGCTACACTCCACAGAGGTTACCGACCGAGTTTGTGCAGAGGTTAGCACACTGGGCTCGCACTCGTGAGGACCACGGTTCAAACGCGCGTCCAGCCATGCTGATTCTGGGATGGTTCCTTTGAAAGGGCATGGCCGACTTCCTTCCCCATCCCTCCCTAATTGATTGGACCGATGACCTCGCTATTTGGCCCCTCCTCCTAAATCAACAAGCTAGAGAGGTTAAATCAACTTTAGTGTGGAGCTGCTGCTTGACAATGGCACATAAGCGCAAATTGACCAGTGGCAAATAGAAATAGCATTTACAGTTATGGGAGAATCATGTCGTCCGTTCGTAAGTTTTAGAGGAGTACGGAGTCTGGCAAAAGAAAAGTAAATACTGTCCTTGACAACTACTACGGAACAGAGACGTTGTTGGCCAGGAATATTCACAAGGAATCACGGACGACATGAAACACAGTGCACTCGTAACACAAATGGAGTGGTACATTTCTAATGAAAAATGGTACATATTTCACCATCTGAGAAAGCAAGGTAACAGACATATAGTATTACTCACGCTGACTACCAAACTGTTTAGGAGTCCTTGGGGGATATCGTCCTACTCCTCTCTGGAGGTGATTTTCAGTTTTTGCACAAACGGGAAGGGTTGTTCGTTGAGAAGCACGTCTGCCAATATCATCCTAGGCATGCTCTACAGGGTTTAGGTCCGTGGAATAAACACGCCATGCCATAGGTTCAATATCTTCGCCCGACACCTAAGCGACCCAGTGTGCGCGGGCGTTGTCATCCATAAACCGAAAGTCAGGACCTGCTGCAGTTGGAAAAGATCCAGTATAATCTCCCTGCAATACCGCTGTGATCTAACGGCAACTCGCGCAAAGATGTGCAGCGGTGTTCAACCACTGTGCAAAATGCCAGCTTAGACCATAACGCCAAGATCATACCGATGACGTTAATGAAAAGTTTGTGGTGTGTAACACTTTCCGCTCCCCCCCCCCCCCCCCCTCACCCTCACCCTCTCATACCACGCTAACTGGTGACCAGAATCACTTGTAACACCGAAGCAGAATTCAGTAGAGAACGTCACTCTGGACCACTGTTGCTCACTCGAACCAACATGCTCCCTGCACCAACGAACACTTCCTCGACGGTGACGTAAATTGAAGTGAGATGCGTTTAACAGGCTTCCGAACATACAAACCAACCTGATTTCATCGCCGCGGAATTATTCTGGCAGACACGAGTACCCGTAGCAGTTGCGAGGTCTGCAGCGATCGGCTTAGGAGTGAGATGTGTGTTGGCTCTTGCAAACAGTGCTACGCATCGGTCCGCTTGAGGTATGGTGATCCCTTTCTGAGCACAGACCTGCTTTAGCACAGCATTCCCACCTTCAGCGGCCTTTCTTATTCGTGAGACGGCTCTTTTCGGCACACGAATGACTGTGGCCACAGTAGTGACATCTTGATCGGCTTCGAGCTGTCCAATTACTCGTTCACGACCAATAGCTCTCAAATGATGTCCTGCAGCCGGCTGCTGTGGCCGAGCGATTCTAGGCGCTTCAGTCCGGAACCGCGCTTCTGCTACGCTCGCAGGTTCGAATCCTGCCTCGGGCATGGATGAGTGTGATGGCCTTAGGTTAGTTAGGTTTAAGTAGTTCTAAGCCTAGGAGACTGGTGACCTCAGATGTTAAGTCCCATAATGCTTAGAGCCATTTGATTTTTTTTTAAATGTCCTGCTGATGTGTTGCCATGCCACACGGAATGTCGCACTTATCGGTACTACAAGGTACTACAAGAACTTCCCTAAATACCGTACTGCGTAAACAGTCGAATGCATGCAGATCGTTTGTGCACTGGCTTCGCAGCAGTTATCACATCCCGACCTCTAGATTCCCTGTTACGAGGTGCAAGGGTTGGAAAAGGGCACAGGTCATCCCCGTTTTCAAGAAGGGACGTCGAACAGATGTGCAGAACTATAGACCTATATCTCTAACGTCGATCAGTTGTAGAATTTTGGAACACGTATTATGTTCGAGTATAATGACTTTTCTGGAGACTAGAAATCTACTCTGTAGGAATCAGCATGGGTTTCGAAAAAGACGGTCGTGTGAAACCCAGTTCGCGCTATTCGTCCACGAGACTCAGAGGGCCATAGACACGGGTTCACAGGTAGATGCCGTGTTTCTTGACTTCCGCAAGGCGTTTGACACAGTTCCCCACAGTCGTTTAATGAACAAAGTAAGAGCATACGGACTATCAGACCAATTGTGTGATTGAATTGAGGAGTTCTTAGATAACAGAACGCAGCATGTCATTCTCAATGGAGAAAAGTCTTCCGAAGTAAGAGTGATTTCAAGTGTGCCGAAGGGGAGTGTCATAGGACCGTTTCTATTCACAATATACATAAATGACCTGGTGGATGTCATCGGAAGTTCACTGAGGCTTTTTGCAGATGATGCTGTGGTGTATCGAGAGGTCCAAAAATGGAAAATTGTACTGAAATGCAGGAGGATCTGCAGCGAATTCGCGCATGGTGCAGGGAATGGCAATTGAATCTCAATGTAGACAAGTGTAATGTGCTGCGAATACATAGAAAGATAGATCCCTTATCATTTAGCTACAAAATAGCAGGTCAACAACTGAAAGCAGTTAATTCTATAAAATATCTGGGAGTACGCATTAGGAGTGATTTAAAATGGAATGATCATATAAAGTTCATTTAGTAATCGCGAAAGCGTTACGGAGATGATAGATAAACTCCAGTGGAAGACTCTGCAGGAGAGACGCTCAGTAGCTCGGTACGGGCTTTTGTTAAAGTTTCGAGATCATACCTTCACCGAAGAGTCAAGCAGCATATTGCTCCCTCCTACGTATATCTCGCGAAGAGACCATGAGGATAAAATCAGAGAGATTAGAGCCCACACAGAAGCATACCGACAATCCTTCTTTCCACGAACAATACGAGACTGGAATAGAAGGGAGAACCGGTAGAGGTACCCAGGGTACCCTCCGCCACACACCGTCAGGTGCCTTGCGGAGTATGGATGTAGATGTAGATTCAAGTTCTAAGGCCTCCGATTTTTTTTTTCTCCGGACTGGAAAGAGATAGAAAAACATACACATTGTTTTAAAATGAGGCCGCTTTCATTGCCAATACGTCCCAGAGATGGCAGCACCGTGCGGCAGATGGAATTTTACCGCCAGCGGCGAGAATGAGAACTGTTTTAAATACTTCAAATGTCGACGTTTTCCTTACTTGAACAGCGTGCAAACATTCGTTTTCTGAATTTCCGTGGTGTGAAACCAATTGCAATTCATTGACAGTTGAAGGAGACATGTGGTGATGGAGTTATGGATCTGTCGAAAGTGCGTTCGTGGGTGCGACAGTTTAATGAAGGCAGAACATCGTGTGACAACAAACCGAAACAACGTCGGGCTCGCACAAGCCGGTCTGACGACATGATCGAGAAAATGGATTGAATTGTTTTGGGGGATCGCCGAATGACTGTTGTATCGCCTCCAGAGTTGGCATTTCTGTGGGTTCTGTGCACGCAATCCTGCATGACGACCTGAAAATGCGAAAAGTGTCATCCAGGTTGGTGCCACAAATGCTGACAGACGATCACATGGCTGCCCGTGTGGCATGTTGCCAAGCAATGTTGACACGCAACGACAATATGAATGGGACTTTCTTTTCGTCGGTTGTGACAATGGATGAGACGTGGATGCCATTTTTCAATTCAGAAACAAAGCGCCAGTCAGCTCAATGGAAGCACACAGATTCACCGCCACCAAAAAAATTTCGGGTAACCGCCAGTGCTGAAAAAATGATGGGTGTCCATGTTCTGGGACAGCGAGGGCGTAATCCTTACCCATTGCGTTCCAAAGGGCACTACGGTAACAGGTGCATACTACGAAAATGTTTTGAAGAACAAATTCCCTCCCGCACTGCAGCAAAAACGTCCGGGAACGACAACGCACCCGCACATCGAGCTAACGTTACACAACAGTTTCTTCGTGATAACAACTTTGAAGTGATTCCTCACGCTTCCTACTCATCTGACCTGGCTCCTAGTGACTTTTGGTTTTTTCCAATAATGAAAGACACTCTCCGTGGCCGTACATTCACCAGCCGTGCTGCTATTGCCTCAGCGATTTTCCAGTCGTCAAAACAGACTCCTAAAGAAGCCTTCGCCGCTGCCATGGAATCATGGCGTCAGCGTTGTGAAAAATGTATACGTCAGCAGGGCGATTACGTCGAGAAGTAACGCCAGTTTCATCGATTTCGGGTGAGTAGTTAATTAGAAAAAAAATCGGAGGCCTTAGAACTTGAATGCACCTCGTACTATCTGTGGTGGTGGTGGAGCTTCAGTAGCAATCATCGGTTGTTCCTTAGAACCGGCAGTTGTTCCTCAACAGGGGTAAGTTGTTCCTTAGCAGTTGTCAAGCACTGCAGAAAGTGGCAAGGCTGAGAGGTGTGAAGCGAAGTGGAGGGACAGGCTGGCCAGCGCCAAGGCCGCAGAAACAGCGAACGGAGCCGCGAGAGGGAGCGGTCATCCAGCGACCGGGCGTGCCTGCCGCCATCAGATAGCGCCGTCATCAGGAACCCCGCGGCTCGCCGATTAAGTGTTTAAGCGGCGCGCAGGATGAAGAATGGCGGCGCGCAGCGTGACGGGCGCGGCGGGGTGCTAATGGTCGCCATCTGCGTCGTGACCCGGCCACAATGGACACGTGGCCCGGGGAGAGCGGCGAGGCCGCACGGCGCCTCTTACCCAGTGCGAGGGCCCGCCTAGCTTCTTACACTGCTTCTCTTACGTCCTCTTTGGTTCTTCCACTCGCGTCACCAATCTTTCAACTGGTATGGCGCCAGTGAGGGGTCGTGCAAACTTTTACCGACATGCTACAATGCGGTGGCCTCCCGTCTTACAAGGGTATTAACGGCTACTAAATTGAATATATTTATTTTACGGACATAAATTGAACTGTTTGTATATATACACTACTGGCCATTAAAATTGCTACAACACGAACATCACGTGCTACAGACGCGAAATTTAACCGACGGGAGGAAGATGCAAATGATTAGCTTCCCGGAGCATTCACACAAGGTGGCGACACCTACAACGTGCTCACATGAGGAAAGTTTCCAACCGATTTCTCATATACAAACAGCGGTTGACAGGCGTTGCCTGGTGAAACGTTGTTGTGATGCCTCGTGTAAGGAGAAGAAATAGGTACCATCACGTTTCCGAATTTAATAAAAATCGGGTTGTACCCTATCGCGATTGCGGTTTATCGTATCGCGACATAGCTGCTCTCGTCGATCGAGATCCAATGACTGCTAGCAGAATATGGAATCGGTGGGTTCAGGAGGGTAATACGGAACGCCGTGCTGGATCCCAACGGCCTCGTATCACTAGCAGTCGACATGACAGTCATCTTATCCGCATGGCTGTAGCAGATCGTGCAGCCACGTCTCGATCCCTGAGTCAACAGATGGAGACGTTTCCAAGACAACAACTATCTGCACGAACAGTTCGACGACGTTTGCAGCAGCATGGACTATCAGCTCGGAGACCGTAGCTGCGGTTACCCTTGACGCTGCATCACAGACAGGATCGCCTGCCATGGTGTAGTCAACGACGAACCTGGGTGCACGAATGGCAAAACGTCATTTTTTCGGATGAATACAGGTTCTGTTTACAGCCTCATGATAGTCGCATCCGTGTTTGGCGACATCGTCGTGAACGCACATTGGAAGCGTGTATTCGTCATCGGATACTGGCGTATCATCCGGCGTGATGGTATGTGGTGACATTGGTTACACGTCTCGGTCACCTCTTGTTCGCATTGAAGGCACTTTGAACAGTGGACGTTACATTTCAGATGTGTCACGGCCCATGGCTCTATCCTTCATTTGATCCCTGCGAAACCCTACATTTCAGCAGGATAATGCAAGACCGCATGTTACAGGTCCTGTACGGGCCTTTCTGGATACAGAAAATGTTCGTCTGCTGTCCTGGCCAGCACATTCTCCAGATCTCTCACCAATTAAAAACGTCTGGTCAATGATGGCCGAGCAACTGGCTGGTCACAATACGCCAGTCACCACTCTTGATGAACTGTGGTATCGTGTAGAAGCTGCATGGGCAGCTGTACCTGTACACGCCATCCAAGCTCTGTTTGACTCAATGCCCAGGCGTATCAAGATCGTTATTACGGCCAAAGGTGGTTGTTCTGGGTACTGATTTCTCAGGCTCTATGCACCCAAATTGAGTGAAAATGTAATCACATGTCAGTTCCAGTATAATATATTTGTCCACTGACTACCCGTTTATCATATGCATTTCTTCTTGGTGTAGCAATTTTAGTTGCCAGAAGCCTATTTAAATTTTTTTAATTAATAATTTAACATAGTGAGGAATAAAACGAAAAAATCACAGTAGCAGGAAACCTGAACTAATAAACAACTACTCAGTGCACTCGACCACTCAGCTACAATGCCGTTACATCAACTGCCACTCAAAAATCCCCTATACCCTACACAATATGTTGCACGCCCTTTCAGAGAAAAATGCTTGACATGGTGCTACGAGCGATGTAGCACTCACAGTGCCGGAGGGGATGACATTACATCAGCGCATGCGCTCTAGGAAACACATACCTACATCCCTTCTTTGGGTTTGAGCGTAGCGAATTTTTTTTGGCATGCTAGCACGCATTCGAAGAGAGATGGAGTGCTTTTAGCGTGATTTCCGGCTCGCTATCAAATAGAAATGGCATAATTTTAGTGCGATATTTACAGTGTGCTGTAGCACATTATCTCACGATAACAGGCCGCCACTGTCTGACGCCAAATGGCTCTGAGCACTATTGGACTTAACATCTGAGGTCATCAGTCCCTTAGAACTCAGAACTAGTTAAACCTAATTAACCTAAGTATATCACACACATCCATGCCCGAGGCAGGATTCGAACCTGCGACCGTAGCAGTCGCGCGGTTCCAGACTGGAGCGTCTAGAACCGCTCAGCCACCGCGGCCGGCAAAGTGAAGTGAATTTCAATCGACCTGTCTCTCAGTACGCCTGGCAGCAACGTCGGGATGTCTGCCGGATCGAGGCTGCCTGCCGCAGCTCACCTGCTCGCAGCTGAGGTCGAGAATTGTTGGGGATTCACCAACGAAGAAGCAGGTCGACCCATATACTGACCGAAGCAACGTCACAATTTGATGAAGTGACGTGGCGACGAACAGTTACTGATCACCACACTAAGCTGTATTATCATGGATTCAGTTCCAAATATCTGTACAGTGGCGAAGTTAATCCGTCCTTCCCAAGGGAATCTTAATACTCGGTGATCACCTTCGAGATTTACGACAGTAGTGTGCTGTGTGCCGTATCTCGGTTTCGCAAATCTTCGTTGTTTTCTTCCCCTATCTACCTACTCAGTGCACTCCTGTGACGCAACCTCAACGAGAGTTCTTCACAATTATCCTATTATACTACTGAGTGTATGACACGCCAGCTACAGGTTGGAGGAAGTAACACTGAACAACCTGTAAGACGTCCATACATCCGTATCATATTGTATAACAGTTCCTACCTGGGTTACAGAGCATGGCACCTGAAGTATTAAGAATCGTGAACGAATACGTCACAAACCAAATGAAGTAAATTACCTAAAAAGTTATATTAGCACAAAATATAAATAACAAAAAAGTAATAGTTATTAAAGACGGGATACAAAAAACAATGAATATTTCCGAAATGCAGAGAAATACCAAATACAGAAAACTGTACACTCTAGAAATAAAAAACGACGCACCACGATGGAATTATCCGAATAGGACGAAAATCGACAGACGGAATTGTTCAAGAGAAAGAGCGTCACAACGTGTGCAAGTCAACAACGCGTTACTCCATCCCTGGCAGTTATGCAAGTAGTTACGCGACCTAGCATTGATTCGTATAGTGCTGGGCGTCCTCCTGACAGTAATTGTACCAAAATACACTCCTGGAAATTGAAATAAGAACACCGTGAATTAATTGTCACAGGAAGGGGAAACTTTATTGACACATTCCTGGGGTCAGATACATCACATGATCACACTGACAGAACCACAGGCACATAGACACAGGCAACAGAGCATGCACAATGTCGGCACTAGTACAGTGTATATCCACCTTTCGCAGCAATGCAGGCTGCTATTCTCCCATGGAGACGATCGTAGAGATGTTGGATGTAGTCCTGTGGAACGGCTTGCCATGCCATTTCCACCTGGCGCCTCAGTTGGACCAGCGTTCGTGCTGGACGTGCAGACCGCGTGAGACGACGCTTCATCCAGTCCCAAACATGCTCAATGGGGGACAGATCCGGAGATCTTGCTGGCCAGGGTAGTTGACTTACACCTTCTAGAGCACGTTGGGTGGCATGGGATACATGCGGACGTGCATTGTCCTGTTGGAACAGCAAGTTCCCTTGCCGGTCTAGGAATGGTAGAACGATGGGTTCGATGACGGTTTGGATGTATCGTGCACTATTCAGTGTCCCCTCGACGATCACCAGAGGTGTACGGCCAGTGTAGGAGATCGCTCCCCACACCATGATGCCGGGTGTTGGCCCTGTGTGCCTCGGTCGTATGCAGTCATGATAGTGGCGCTCACCTGCACGGCGCCAAACACGCATACGACCATCATTGGCACCAAGGCAGAAGCGACTCTCATCGCTGAAGACGACACGTCTCCATTCGTCCCTCCATTCACGCCTGTCGCGACACCACTGGAGGCGGGCTGCACGATGTTGGGGCGTGAGCGGAAGACGGCCTAACGGTGTGCGGGACCGTAGCCCAGCTTCATGGAGACGGTTGCGAATGGTCCTCGCCGATACCCCAGGAGCAAGTGTCCCTAATTTGCTGGGAAGTGGCGGTGCGGTCCTCTACGGCACTGCGTAGGATCCTACGGTCTTGGCGTGCATCCGTGCGTCGCTGCGGTCCGGTTCCAGGTTGACGGGCACGTGCACCTTCCGCCGACCACTGGCGACAACATCGATGTACTGTGGAGACCTCACGCCCCACGTGTTGAGCAATTCGGCGGTACGTCCACCCGGCCTCCCGCATGCCCACTATACGCCCTCGCTCAAAGTCCGTCAGCTGCACATACGGTTCACGCCCACGCTGTCGCGGCATGCTACCAGTGTTAAAGACTGCGATGGAGCTCCGTATGCCACGGCAAACTGGCTGACACTGACGGCGGCGGCGCACAAATGCTGCGCAGCTAGCGCCATTCGACGGCCAACACCGCGGTTCCTGGTGTGTCCGCTGTGCCGTGCGTGTGATCATTGCTTGTACAGCCCTCTCGCAGTGTCCGGGAGCAAGTATGGTGGGTCTGACACACCGGTGTCAATGTGTTCTTTTTTCCATTTCCAGGAGTGTATGTCCAACTGACGCGTCAGATCGTCAAAATCCAGAGCCGGTTGGAGGGCCCTGCCCACAATGCTCCAAACGTTCTCAACTGTGAAGTGACCCGGTGACCTTGCTGACCAACTTAGTGTACTGTAAGGGTGCCGCATATGGCAACTAAAGGGGTGCTGCTATGCAAAGAAATGGTTATCGGGCTGGCGGACGATAGGTCGGTATCCCACCGCAGTCTCGAGACGAGGCTTCGGCATCGAATATCATTGACTGGCATATAACTGTATTTAGTGATATCAGTCCTAATTCGAACTGAGCCCCCATGACCAACGAAGCCGTGCCTGGAGGCGCCCCTGACAGAGGTGGGCCGCTGCAGTCTGGAACCGAGCGACGCTACGGTCGCAGGTTCGAATCCTGCCTCGGGCATGGATGTGTGTGTTGTCCTTAGGTTAGTTAGGTTTAATTAGTTCTAAGTTCTAGGCGACTGATAACCTCAGATGTTACGTCGCATAGCACTCAGAGCCATTTGACAGCGGTGAAATACCAACTTCACTACTACCTGCCAAACCCGACAATCGGTAGCTGTGGTCTGGGATGCCATTTCTTTTCATAGTAGGTCCCCTTTGGTTGTCATCCGCGGTCCCCTTACAGCACAACGGTGCGTCATCATATTCTACGCCCCGTTTTCTTGCACTTCATGGCAAGTCATCATGGTCTTACATTTCAGCAAAAAAAGTGTCCACCAGCAGACGGCGAGATTTTCTATTGCTTGTCTTCGTGCTTGCCAGCGAGATCGCTCGATTGCTCCCCCCCCCCCCCCCCCATTTGAGAACATTTGGTGCATTATGAGCAGGGCACTCCAGCGAGCTTGGTGTGTTGGACAGAATATGGCACGGTATCCCTCAGGACACCCAACGACTCTTATCAGTCAGTGCCAAGTATACGAACTGCTTGCATAAGGGCCAGAGATGGATCTAAGCCTTATTGACTTGGTCAATTCGTGAACCTCTTTCTCTTTCATAAATCATCCGTCTTTTTTCTGAAATCGTAATCATTTATTTGGCTGTAAATGTACATCACTTCTACCGATTTCCGCCGCATGTGGTCAATTCGCCTCATTCCTTTGTGGGGCGTTGTTATTTGTTTGTACATTCCCCATTAATAATTTGAGCATTAGTGGGGCACACCACAAAAGTCACGATGTTATTGTAATTATTTTAATTGTTCTGGCACTTAACGTACTGTCAATCGCTTTCTTCCAGGCCAACACAACTCTTTAAGTCTGAATTACAATCAATTAATTCTGTTGTATACTCTTGTAAATATTCTTTGTTTATGATCGAATATATCATGTGACATGGGAAACATGCTTGAGACGGGGGGATGGGGATCTTACGCAGACGGGCAGCCAGTCACGTCCAGTACTCAACGGGAATACGGCTACTTGGTCCGTTGCACACTACAGAGTCGTCCATGGATCCAGAGTTAAAACAGTCTTCAACGCGAATCTCCTCGAGTGAAGGTATTGAGACACAGACAAGATAACATAGGTCGAAATGTTGTTCCCCACGAAATCAAAGTGCAGATGCGCACAAATTCCAAGAAAAGACCGACATCTGTAACCACGATGTTACTGAGGTCTCCTCGCTAGTCTATCCCAAGTATGGTTCTTCACCTCTCCATAACTAATACAATCTACACCCACGGGAACTAGCTAAGTGATCAATTCTTGGTGTCCCTCTGCAATTTAACCCCCCCCCCCCCCCACGCACGCACGCACGCACGCACACACACACGCTCACTTTCTCCATTATCAAAGTAGCCATTCCTCTATTTCTCACCATTCCTTGATTCCTCACGATGTGTCCTTTCAATCGATCCATACTTATAATCAAACTGCGCCATATTTTTTTTCTCGTTTCAGTATCTCTTCATTACTTGATTCACTAGTGTTATCAGCATTCACCTGTTGTATCACATTCCAAAACCTTCACTTCTCTTCTTCTATGAAATGTTTGTCGTTCACGTTACACTTTCGTACAACATCACACTAAATACAAATACATCCAGCAAACGCTTCTAATATTCGACGTTATCAAATATGTCTCGTTTCAGAAACTCTACTCCCAGCCTGCATGTTTTATCCACTACGATTCGGTCATCGTACGTTATATAGCTGCCCAAAGAGAAGAAAAACCTGAATTACTTTCAGTGTCTAAATTCTTTATCTAACTGCCTCAGCATCACTGGTTTAATTCGTCGTAATAATAATGGCTGAGGCCATAAGGGAATACCGATTATGGGAGAGGAAACAGGTACATTACTTCAACATGTTTTCATGTTAGCGACGAATTTCATGGCAGCAGTGTCTCGCTCCTTACGAGATACGAATACGATTTTTTCTTGGGAGAGAAAAAAAAATAATTGCAGTCGCTCTTCTCCTTATCCCGTTACCGATACCTGCTAGTATCTAACACACGACATTCTTTCGTTCCTTCCTGCAGCTCTGCCGAGTAGACAGGAAGGATCGACAAAAGAGTATCACCGTCGCAGCACAGAGAGTGTGAAGACGGGCCGGCTCGCGTTTCAGAGAGGAACGCTCGCCGTGCTAACGAGCTGTCCGCCGCTTTTAATAACGACGCCTCTCTCCTCTTCTGTTTCATCATAAAGCGATCGCAACTCCAGCTCACAGTCGCGCCTTTGTCCACTGTTATGTTCTGAACACCCACTGACTTTTTTTCGCCTGTTCCATTTTCATTGTCACCACTGCCCTACAATTACAGTGAATGCAGTACAGTCTGTAATCAGTCTCAAAGGATTCTCTTCATAACGGTATATGTGACAAGGTACATAGATATGAACGTAATGTTCATTTAATTCTCATATTATGTACTTTTTAGCTCAAAACAGGATTTTCAGGGAGACCTTGCACGTGCTCTTTAGCTACCATCATGAATACTCTCCGTGGCCAAAATATTAAGCGTAAAAACTGCTGCACAGTTATGTGTTTAAAGGACTGCATCATAAAACCCACAAAATCTGGTCTAATGTGTAATTTTTTACGGGCAATTGGTGTCGATCAAGCGATCATCTTCAAGTCATGCATACCATTGCGTAAGGCTAAAGGAAAGCGTCTTGGCGTGAAGTAAATCAGTGTTATACACTACATCAACAGCGTTCAGTACAAGATGAGAATTTGGGTTTGACGTGAGGCGTGAGGGGATAGGCCGTGCGGTTGTGGTGACCAGTGTGTCCGGATGGCGTAGTTGTCCGTGCATCTGCCTTTATGCAGGAGACCCGGCGGTTTCGAAAACCCGGCCCACCAAAAATTTTCAACTTGCCCCAATGATATAAACCAATGCCCACTGGCAGCTCATGTCTTTAGCTCCTTTGTGTCTTCAATCATTATTATCACTGACATGCTGAACTCTCTGTGGCAGTAAATTAAAAGTGAAGCTCAATTCAACGTAGGAAATTCTAAAAAACTATTAAAAAATGGCCAAGTGCTAATGGGACTTGTGTTTTGAGGGTTACGTGCACACTTCATTATATATATATATATATAGTCCCTCGCGGAAATCGAAAATCACGAAGATTTTTGCCTCTTATCGATATCGATAACGGCAAGATATCGGTTCCAGGAATTCCAAGACTTTTGAGATTGTGTCAAGTTTCTGAGAAAGAAGGGTGTTACTAGACGGACAGACACACAACCACATAACAAATGATATCTTTTTTCGTGTGATATAATTACAGATCAGCAATTTTAGGATTTTCTCCCTTACCCGTACTGTGAAATCTTTTTCTTGAAAAATTTCATGTTCTAGGTCAACAGGAATAACACTATAGGTTTTGATGAGAGAGTTTGTGAGTACGGAAATATTACGTAAACAGCCGTGTCTTTGGATTGCACTGACTTTGAAGGTTGGCTACTTGAAGGAAAAAAATCCCTGAGAATTCCAGGTATGGGGAGGAAGATGGTGTCATACGAAGCTCCTGATAAATTAACGGCGAGCGAGGGGAGGAGCATATCCCAATAACAACGTTTCTTTCCTCTCAGCTGAGATATACAAACCACAAGCAGTAGTTTCATTCATCACTGTTTTCAGACACCGACAATTTATACGGAACAATAATTACATAATTTTTTCACTTTAATATATTACGTATTTTAAAATTTGTGACATATAACACTTGATGAAATTAAATTTCATTGCTGGGATTAAAGCAAACGATTTCATGAGATTTGTAATTCCCAGAGATCGTCATCTTGTTTAGAAGCTTGAATCTTTTACACCGCCAAGGGACCATACGCCTTACTTAGCATGTGACATACGTTTCAACTTTAACGTCCACTCGTTCGTTTGAAAAACGGGTCACAACGAATAGGCATACAAGCGAACAACAAACGAGAAAACAAACTTTTTTCGTGCGATATCTTTACAAACTGGCAGTTTTCGAATTGTTTCATTTACCTGTACTGTGAAACCTTGCTTCTTGCCAAATTTGATGATTATAGGTCAACAGGAAGTACTCTAAGTTTTGATGAACGAATTTCCGAGTATCAAAATATGTAACACAAGCGGCCATATCTTTTAATTACATTTACTTAGATGATAAGGTTTATTACACCGCCAAGAGACCATAGACCTGAATACGCGAAAAGTTTTGACTTGATACGTATACCAGTTCCTGAGAAGAAGGGTTAGTAAGAGTCGGACAGGCGGACAATAAAGTGATCTTATAAGGGTTCCGTTTTTACTGAGTGAGGTACGCACCCCTAAAAAGTGCCTAGAAATATCATGCGTCACTTTTCATTCGCTCGAATGATGAGTGAAGAACTGATGACAGGAACGGGGAATAGTGATAAAGTTTTAGTCACCACTTCCAAAAATTAAAGATTCGTCATTAATTTTCTGTCTGTTTCCAGGCACATGTCCACGCCACAGTGAAGTAGCACGCCGCTAGGGGGGCCGTAACAAAATAGTGCAGTTCATTAGCCCTAGAACACTAAAAGCGGGAGAGGGGGCCGGGGGTACGATGTTAGGCTGTTAGTTTAGTAAACCATCGTAAATTGTACTACCCCGTATTTTATTCTAAGGTTTATGCACTAGTTAATTACGGTTATAAGGTGTCCAGTGGTGTGTCCCATACAACATAAGTAAAGTTGTACTGTTTTACACCCCATACTGACCATACCAGATTGACGGGAACCATGAATTGGCACCAAATGCAATCGCAAATTTTACGAGTGCTTCGTAATCTAGGGTTAACAGAGCATCGTGCGCTAGCACGTTTTTTTTTTTTTGAAATTGAAGAGGGTGAAGCTGCGACAATACGTCGCCATACGACGCTGTGGTCACACTGCAAAGACGCTTCCGGTATGGTCAAACGAGTGTGAATAACGGCGAATGCAGCGGCAGACCACCTCTATGTGACAAATCGAAATCGCAAGAGAGGTTGAGGCTCTGCTGGTAAACGATCGGCGTGTCACAAATGAGGTGAAAAATCTGCCATGGATGTTTGCAGCGCCTTTCCCGAGAATTTTACCGTGACTAAACGTCGCCACCGCCTTGGTTTTGTGACAGCTCACAAGCCCAACTCATTCTGCGCACGACGCAGTCACAAACGCTGCTTCTTTGGACTACCACATTTCCTCCCACCCCGATTCTCCTGGTATGGTACACAGTGACTTCTTCCTCTTTCCTCGGATGAAGGAAACGCCAGGTGGCAGGCATTTCCAGAATGAAGACGAGGTAACGTTTGAGGTAAAACGTTTCCTGTACAGACAAAATTGCGGACTTCTTCAACCAAGATCTGTGCCAAGTTACCAGCCGTTGAGAAAAATTTGTCACATTGAAGGAAAGCGTCACAATCAGTAAGTGTCAGGGTCATAGACTGATTTTTTAAAAATTTTTTTGAGGTGATAATTATGAGGGACGTCCCGTAAGTAATGCAACACATTTTTTTTCTGAAAGCAGGATGAGCTACCAAACCTTGTTTTTCAACATCTTCTCCGTTCAATGTGACAGCCTCACGCCACCTTGCTGACAAGGCCGCCACCTTACTGGGATGGCCTGTATGCCCGCGTCGTACCACTGGTCGACTTCGAAGTCAACGTCTTGCTGCATCAATAAGCTCCCCATCATCCAGTACTGCTTCCCGCAGAGTAGATCCTGGGCCAAAAGGACGAAAGTCGGAAGGTGTGAGAACCGGACTGTAGGGTGGATGACGAAGAACAGTCCAATGAAGTTTTGTGAACTCCTCTCAGGTGGCCAGACTTGTGTACACCATGCGTAGTCATGGTGAATGCGCTGAAGTTCTTTCTTTACTTTCCTGAGGGTAGGACAACATCCTTCACTGTCGATCGTTGCATGATGAAGAAGGTCATCAAACATAATAGCCCCTTCAGGGTCCCAGAAGGTCATCCCCACGACTTTACCGGTTGAGGGTGCAGCTTTGAACTTTTCCTTCGGAGGGGAGGCAGTGAGTGCCACTCCACAGATTACCGTTTTGTTTCCGGTTCTATGTGCTGAACCCATTTTTCAACGACTGTAACGATTTTCGAACAAAAAATTTCACGATCAGCCACGTAACGTGCAAGGGATTTCTCACAGACTGTCCTTCATTTCTCTTTATGGTCTTACGTTAGGCAGCGAGAACCCCAGCAGGCACACACCTTTCGAGTACCCCCAACTGGTGGCCAAGTGTTTCAGCACCACCAACAGAGACGTCCAGTTATGCAGGGGGGAGTTTTATTGTGATTCGTCGATCACCTAGAACGAGAGTGTCCTCACGTTCCAGCACTGCAGCAGTCACAGCTGCGTGCGACTGGACTGGCCAGCACGCGGGAGATCGGACGGGTTTGCGCGACGTTGGTGCGATGATGACATACGGCTCGCCCAACGACTCGTCGTGCTTTTGTTCACTGCCAGATCCGCGAAGACACTCTGCAAGCACCTATGAATATCGACAATACTGTAGTTTTCCGTCAAAAGAAACTCAACAGTAGCTCTCTGCTTGCAACGCAGCTCTGCTATAGACGCCATTTTGAAGGTTACGCATAGTGCCGCCACCTATCGCAGCTTCACGAAACTACAGGAGCTGAAGTGACAATATTCTTCAATGTTCCACAACAATTTCCGCTTCTTTTTTTTTTTTCAATTGAAATTGCCTGAGAGAAAAATGTGCTGCTCTACTTACTGAACGCCTCACGTAAAGCTTCACGAGCGCCATTCTTATAACGGCACGGTTACCCAGACTCGGTTGCGAACATCGCGGCGGAAGTAAGACAGAAGAGAGACTGGACGGTGTGGTTTAATATCTCGTCGACGATAAGATCATCAGAGATGCACAACGAGTTCAGACAGGACAAGTATGGCGAAGGTAATCGTTTTCGAGAAAAGCATCCCGGTCCCGGCATCGATTTCGGAAAACCGCAGGAAGCCTAACTAGAGACAGCTAAGTAGGTTTCCAACTCTGCTGTTCCCGAATGTGAGTTTAGCGTGGTGAACACTAGCTCGACCGATCGGTGACGGCGCTCTGCACGGAAGAGCCAGCTAGAGCACCAGACAGACATTCGACGTATTTGGCCGGAAAAGAGATCAATCGTGATGGTGTACAATCGGTGGCACTTAGAGGGGTTCAATGCCCTTTGTTGAGTCCCAGGCCGTTCTGCAGTGGCCTTGTGATATTACAAGCGTCTTGCTTGATGTATTTCTAATTCATGCTTCAACGGTGAACTCTCAGTAGGTAGAGCGAGTAATGCACCAGTGTAGAATCTAGGGTTGTGGGGAGGAGGTGGATATTTGGCAGCCGATTTCCCATTCCAGTATTTACCTTACAACCAAGGGAACCAAGACCACCAATATACGCTGCAAGCCATTAAAGTACATGGGACAGTAGTCAATTGAACAACATGTTACCTCGGAATCTGGTTCACAAATATGAATAATATCAATGGCACATGCAATTTGTATTTAACAATAGACGATTTTTTATCGCAAATGCCTATAAAAGAATTTGTTTTGTGTATTTTAAATTCAGACAATTTTTTCACACAACATGGCATTAGCGTAATAGTTGAACTCGCTGTAGCTATTTGGAACAGATGATTCATCAACTTGAAAAATCCATCGACATTTGGAAAATATCACAGAAAATAGAACCTGACCTAGATGACATACAGACATAAAAGAGATAATTACAAATTCAAGTTATAAATTTACGTACTCGCCAAACGTTCACGGTATGAAATGTAAGGGGCCTGGTGTTTTTAATGTGAACAAAGTGCTTGTAACTATGTACTTCTTTCTTCTTTTTTTTAGCCTGTATCTCATATCTTCAAGTAGTCAGTATTTTAGTTATTGGGTTTGACAATCTTAATGATAGAAGGAGGTCAGATGCCTTTCATGCCGCCATCCTCACCGCTCACGAAAGAGTTTCTGTACCCCATCTGTCTGCGCCAAGCGTTATCCCAGACAGATCTTGTCACTACTGCCGGACATGAGTACCAGGTCGGTATTCATCTAGTCAGATGTAGAAAACCGCCTAAAAACCCTATCCAGGCAGGCCGGCACACCTCCTAAGGGAGGTTTGGATCCCGGGCCAGCGCAGCACCCCATTCCTGGAAGGAGAGCGCTAGCGCGCGTGGCTACCTGGTGGTGTTTTCCAGCTGTGTGATAATATTCGAAGTTTTAAAATGTCTCTAATAAAGGCTGTGAATATGTATGTATTCCTCTGCAGAAAAGGAACATAATATTAACATTGATTACTAGCTGAGTACCAGGTGTTGCCCGGAATTCTATTAGTCAGTCTCCCCCCCCCCCCCCCTGTCTATCTCGTCTTCCCCCCTTTCCGTATCAATCTCCTCCTCCACCTCTCTGTGTGCCGTACAATGAAATAACTTCGTAAATACATTCAGCGCCATATGTAGATAATGTCTCCTAAATGTGTTGCGAAAAAAGTATCACAGAAGTGATAAATTCAAACGTCATGCACGATGTGGCAGTTTTCCAGTCATCTCAGTCATTATGACGTCATTTCTCCTGAACTAAATAGTTTTGCAGGTACATCCAGAGGTATATGTGAAGACTGTATGTAAAAATGTCGCGAATACAGCCACAGTGAAGAAGTGATAAATTGAAACGTCACGTCTTACGGGAGAATGAACAGCGAAAATGTAGTAAGTGACAGACTTTCTTCTTTTCACCATTATGTGGGGGTGTTGGGGAGAAAGAGTTTCGTACACGTTTGAAATGTAAAGTTTGTTGCAAGCCACTAAGCGATGTCGTTCCCAAATACTGCATGAATAAAATCTGGGTGTTCGGCGTCCTTGTCTACGCTTGTTTCTCGTCCCCACCCTTACTCCTTTGATAGGTTGGATATTCTTACCCGCACAGCGGTTCATTCCAGACAGTAAGTGATATGTGCACAAAGTTTGGTTGAAATCGGTCCAGTGGTTTCGGAGGAGATGGTGGACATACATAATTCATTCATTCATATATACATACGAGTAAAAAAGGACTATTCGAGAAACTGGAGGCAAAGGAAAAGAAGATTTTGAGAAACATCTTAGGTCCTATCAAAGAGTATGGGGAATATAGAAGGCATCATAATCATGAATCGTATTCTCACACAGTGAAGATAACCGATACCATCCGGAAAAGAAAGATTATGTTTTATGGACATATGACCCGAATGAGCCCTGGAAGACTCGCCAATCGTATGATCACCTACTTTCAGGAGAAGAAATCAAAATGGGCCTGGTTCACAGAGGTAGAGAAAGATCTTAACGAAATGGGGGTCACCCATGATGACATCCCACTCAAGGAGAAACTTACGGCTTGGCAGTGTTTCCAAGAAAAGCCAAAAGTAAAAACAGGAAAGGATTGGACCCAGGAGAGGAAGGAGGAAAACCGAAACGAATGCGGGAGCACTGGGCAAACATCAGAACACGTAAAGCAAAACAGTTGAAATAATGTGGTCCAAAGATGGTCTATAGAATGAATGAATGAATGAACAATAATAATAAGAGACCCGTCTCCACGTGCTTTCGTAACTGTAATCAGCTGGCCTGTGTCTCCTCAATGGGAGATAGCGGGTAAGTGGCCATTCAAGACTCACCGTAACAAATCTGTTGGTGAGACACAATAATAAAGCAGGAAGGGTGAAAAAAGAGGAAAAATCCTCTTTTCTCAAAACAAAGCGGTACATTTTATAGGAAGTCTATTTAACTCGGCAACAAACTCGTGGCCCACTGCCCATCAGGAACAAGGCAGTGGCCTCTTGGCTACATCGGGAACGCTTGCCGGAGGGCCCTCTAAACTGCAAAGAACGGCGAGTCTCGGGAACTTTTCTTATCTGTAGCCACTAAGTCGGCTCGCGGCCGCCGAGCTAACGGCTCAGATGCGTAACGCCGGCGAAGTTGCGCTCCGCGGAGTTAATCCAGCAATCAATCTCTGGATGTGCGAAAATGTGAAAACTTGGCGCGGTTGAAAATTAGATAGAAGTAGCAATCCGGTTAGACGCGACGCGAGATTGGATTAACTCGGCAGCAATTGCGTGGCGTTATTCGGGGCGAGCCATCAGCTACACTCGCAGCCGCCATGGTAAACTTGAGGCCGCGCGCTGTGGATTTAGGCGGCCATAACGCAGCGACCGCCGCCAGCTGAGTGATTCACGAGCGCTGCCCTGCAACACTCGCCACCACGCACGGCCCCGTTCCTCATATATTAGAGCCGGACTCTGGCTTCGCCAACATGCACTTGGCACAGAATTATCAAGAAAAGGAGAAACAAGAAAGCGTCGCATTTGTCACTTGCCCACAGCTTAAACGAAGATAATTACAGAGTCACAACAGGCTCTTTACTGTCGCCAAAATGCTTTAACACTTTTGTTTGTTCTCTTCTGGCATTATTGCTAAAAATACTCTGTATCCGCTTTTGATGAAGATCAAAATGTGGGAGGAATAGAGCAGCGGTCACAAATGGATGGGGAGAAGGGATGGAACACTCGTCGACGACGAGGTCATTTGACACTCGGCCGTATGCTTTACAAAGGAACCATCCCAGCACTTACATTCAGAAATTAAGGGAAACTTCAATCTGGATGGTGGAACAGGGATTTGATCCATCATCCTCCGGAAACCAGTAAAATCTTTTTAACAATGCGCCATTTGGGTGACTGGGATACGTGTGAAGAGGAAAAAGATTAAGATAATCAGAGAGGCTAAGTACCTCCAAACCAGAATTACAGTGCTCTTTGCTTTTCTGATTCCACACTGGTCATGGGCTTCAATTCCTCTTTCATTTTTTGTATATTGTGATGCCAAAAATTCGAAATTGAAGAGAAATAGTACCAGAATTCCACATGCGACGCGACACACTCTGTGTGATGTAAACGGTGTGTTTTTATAAAACTGAATCTATAAACATTGTCCTGAAACTGTAAATCAGTGAAATCTGTGCCCAGGAAAGGTTCAGGCAATGTCGACTAATCCTCCTGCCCGATATACCCAGCTTTCCCGGCAAGTAGAACATAGGGCCTGCTTTAAAATACGCAAAAAATAAAATATAGTCCATGCCTGCGGATGTTTGGTTCAGGCATGCCTTGACACATACGGACCGTTTCCGGTGGACGCGACTCTAAGGGGTGCAGGTAGGCCGTCACTTAACTACCATGAAAATTTCACATATTATTTTAGCGCGTTCATTTCATTTTGCGCATTTTTCATATAACATTACAAAAGGTCCCTAGGAACTATCAACATAGGTCGCAAAATCCTTGTTTATAATTTACGACAAACATTACGCGTAGCGACCTCCAATCATCACACTTGCATATTTATTTACATCCTTCTTTACAAATGGTCTTGGTATCTGGTTTTAGTTTGTCTAATTGTCTATTTTTCTGGATTTTGTTTATGTCATAGTAGATTGTTTTGTTTTGACTGATGTGAGGTGGGAGCATTCATCACCATCTTATTGGTTCCTATTTCTTCCCAAAATGTCTTACCGGACAAAATGGGGATGCTGTTTCTCAGAGATGAGGTGCTTCATATACTTGATAACGTACTTCAAATGTCCGTCAACGGATGTTCACGATGGTGCTTCACCTCACTTTAATGGTTCGCTGGAATATCGACAACCAGTTTCAAAATCGATCGATTCGTCGAGGGGGACCCATTGCATGATCTGACAGATCCCCAGATTTGAATCAATCGGATTTTTATCTCTGAGGAAATTTGAAATTCTTGGTGTGTTCAATTCCTGTGCCTATTGTCGATGTTCTGAGGGAGCGTAAAAACAATGAGATTTGACTAAATACGACGCACTCTAGGAATTTTCAGCAGAGTACGGCAAAGCAGGGAATGCAAGCCCAGAGCATGGATCGAAACAGGAGGTCCCTTCGGGGAATATTTGTAAACATACATTTTAAATGTATGACATGTAATACAGTCATGTAACTCGCTAACAAATGACTTTCGGACACACATTCGTGTGGAGGTTTTGTAATATTTTCGTATCACGAAAACAGCCCTTCCTTTATGGACAGAGATTTGTAAACATCCTA
This sequence comes from Schistocerca gregaria, assembly GCF_023897955.1. NCBI lineage: Eukaryota > Metazoa > Arthropoda > Insecta > Orthoptera > Acrididae > Schistocerca > Schistocerca gregaria. Next base: position 741,785,405 of record NC_064922.1, read on the forward strand.
TACACACAGGCTATTTCAGAAGGAATAACAAATGTTTAGGAAGTGCAAGTTTAGATTAGTTAGAATCAACCTTTCATATAAAATGGTTGTTATTGGCTGCAGAGATGAGTTTTCATTTCGCGTGCTGACACTCCATTTGCTATGCGTTTATTTATCGAGAGTCATTTTTTTTAAGCCCACGTTGTGAAGTTGCGCCTGAGCTAGCATAGCTGAATTTTTCAAATGCGACTGCGATTTCTGCTCTGTCGTTTAAACACACCGTACGTATTTACAAATGCTGTATGTTCACAATACGGTATTTCTGTACGGGTATTATAACCGAAATGCTGATGCTATTTGTAGAGAAAACGTAGACGATTTCCTAAGGCAAATTGTCAAACAGAAGAGTGTTTATTCGTGTTTTCACTAAACTGCGCCAGACCGCTGCAGTGCCCGACAGTCATTTACTGAAAGTGCAAATGAAGAGAGTGTGATTCATGTAGAAGACGTTACTCAGGTGAACAACGTAGTCCATCAACAGGCACACGCAGAAACTCTACACTTATCGCTATCCCACATAGAAGAATACGGTGGACATTACGTATGCACGGCCTGTATGCTTACTGCTTACATCAGTTTCAAACTCTTTGAGGAAATGAGAGTAGACGGTTGGAATTTTGCCGCTGGATACTTGCAAATCGCAGGGCACCCCGTTAATACTGTTTGCTGAAGGAGCAACTCACAATCGTGACGGTATGAATAATACTCGTAACTCACATCGACGGTCCGACGAAGATCCACCGCCCTTTGTCGAGACGCATTTGCAAGAACGCTTGTTTGTAAAAGTGTCGTGAGGTATGATGGACAATCAGCTGGTTGGGCCTGTTGTATTATCGCATCGCCTTACACGGCTCCGTCGTTTAGACATTTTCTAAACCGAGTACCCAGCATCATTGGATGAGGTTGTTTTCTCTACAAGAATGGATGTGTTCTTTCAGCAGGACGGCGACTTTTCAAATCTTAGTCGTCACGTGATACGTCACCGTAACCTAACATTCCCCCGGTAGAGATGGTCACGGCTCTTGGTGACCTTACCCCTCAAGATTTTTGCCTGTGGGGATGGATTAAAGGCGAAGTCCACACAGAAATAGTAAACATAAGAGACAAACTGATTGTGAGGATTATAAATAGTGCCAGTCTCATAAAAGAGCACTAAGAGGGGAGGAAAGGAGCTACAGAGGAGTCAGCAAACGAAGATGTTTGTCAATTCGCAGCGCTATGGAAATGGGCGACCACCTGTTCCCTGCTGTACCACGTAATTCACCTGTTTCTTCAAACTTCCTGATCATATTCTATAGCTCATCTACTGACATGGGGCCTCTTCACAGCTGTTTCTGTGGGCGATATTTCCGCAATGCAGTGCTGTTATTGCTGCTGTTCCGACAAAATAACTTTACCAGCAATCTACTGCTTTTCTTCTCAATAACCGTTGCGTTTCGTACAGGAAACCTCAACCTTCTTAGCTCTTTACAGCAACAGTCACTTGTCAAATGAAATCGACATGTGTCACCAAGCAGCAAACAGGATAGTGACATCAAATCAGGGAACATGTCAGAATTGGAGAAATGGCAAAGGAATTCTCCTTTATCAAAGATACCGTTTTTGCAGTTTCACATTATAACTACTAACAGCCCTACATTTTCACCTACTGGCAGAAAGAGATTTTTTTTCCGAGCGTACTCCGGAAGCACAACTTCCTGTGATGTATACAGTCCACACTGCAGCACTTGGAACGTCAGTTTAATTATAACTAGCCGACTTCAACGTGGGATGACTACAAAGAAATTCCTTCCTCCTCGACAGATATAAAACATAAAAGCACTGAAAGCGGTCTGGTGTGGGTGCAGAGTGCAGTACTCACCGATTTTGCCGCCCGGACTGTAGGGGTCGTAGCTGCCGCCAGAGGAGAGGGGCGAGGCGTAGCCGTTGGGGAGCGCGGCGGGCGCGCCCGCGGAGGCGGCGCCGCCGAACAGGGGGTGCGGGGGCGGCGAGGGCGCCGCGTTGCTGCCGGGCGACGACAGCCAGTCGCTGTCGAGGCGCGCCCGCTTGGCCGGCCCCGGGCCCGGGCCGGGCCCCGCGCCCGGCGAGCTGATGGCGGCGAACAGCGAGCCCGCCTCCCGCGGCTCCGTCTTGACGACGAGCGCGTCCGACACGGAGGCGGGCGACGCGTGGCCCGGCAGCGCGCCCACCGCCGCCGCCGCCGCCGCCGCCGCCGCCGCCGACGCCGAGGCCGACGCCGAGGGCAGCGCGCCGTCCGGGCCCGCCGCCCCGCGGAACAGCTCCATCGCTAGCGCGCGATCTCGCTCAGGCGCCGTCCTGCGCCCGCCATGGTTACCGCGCCGCGCTCATGCCATGCGCCTGCAACACCGAGAACATCGCCACCTGTTACTACCGGCCACCTGCTCTCTCGACTTGAAAGCGACAGTAAATTCGCTACGACGTCGGCGGCGCCAAATTTAGTATTTCTTAACTGCACATTTAAATGCGTGCAAGCTCTTGACAGCACAAGACAAAGTTGAGACCTGTAGTGATGGCCATTTCATTGACATAATGATTCGCAGTGGGCCATGCGCACAGCCGAGTGTTCACGAAGTGTAGAGGCCTGTGAGAACTACGGGCCCTAGAACGGACCAGTGACGTCACACTAGTAGGCTTGTCCGTCACACTTCGCGAACGCTCGGAACCGTGCAAGGCACACTGGAAATCGACATCTCAGTGACACAGTACCCACTAAAAATCTTAACTTTGTCTTGTGTTATCGAGAGCTCGCATGCATTTAAACGCGCAGTTAAGAATTATTAAACTCGTCTGAACTATTTACTTGTTCTCCGCCGGAGACGGATGCTGGCGCTCGTAAGATCAGTATCGTTACGCGCTGTCGCTCGAGGCGACTACACTGACGTCACAAGGTCGCTGCGTATTTCACGTCGCCCCCCGGCGCGATTCTGTAGCCTCCGCAACGCAAAGCAACAAGAAGCCAGTGTCGTATTAAAATCTACATCAGCGATTCCAAACGGGGGGGGGGGGGGGGGGGGGCAGGTGAGCGTGATAACACTAAATGGGAGATGCGAGCTTATTGAAAAGAAAAAAATATCAATTCATAAATCGATTAATTTACTAAGAGAAAACTAGGCCAATTAGATTCTGAAATAAAAAAAAATTAAAATTCACATGTACACTGATATAGTGCACTTACAGATAGGCTTCTATCAGAAGTACACAATGCACTTAATAATTAAATTATCAGTAAGAAAAACTTAACTCCCCCCCGAACAGCCCACGAAGGCCCAACGGTACCGACCGGCCGCCGTGTCCTCCTCAGCCCACAGGCGTCATTGGATGCGGATATGGACGAGCATGTGGTCAGCACACCGCTCTCCCAGCCGTATATCAGTTTACGAGACCGGAGCCGCTACTTCTCAATCAAGGAGCTGCTCTGTTAGCCTCACAAGGGCGCCAACAGCGCTCGGCAGACTGGATGGTCACCCATCCCAGCCCGACAGCGCTTAATTTCGGTGATGTGAATGGAACCGGTGTTACCACTGCAGCAAGCTCTTTGGCGTAAATTATCAGTACTAAACTAAAAAAAAAAAAGTTTTGCAATTATTAGTGACTCCCTTGTGCCTGGCTTGCAGAGCAAAGATTTTCCAAGGAGGGTTTAATATTAGACATACACACTCTGAGTTGTTTTTCTATGACCAGCAGAGATCTATATTTTGTTTCCAAGGCAGCCAATGGAGAAAATCCGCTTTAGCAAAGGTAGTATGTTGGAAATGAGAGCCGCGCAGGATTAGCCGAGCGGTCTTGGGCGCTACAGTCATGGACTGTGCGGCTGGTCCCGGGGGAGGTTCGAGTCCTCCCTCAGGCATGGGTGTGCGTGTTTGTCCTAAGGGTAATTTAGGTTAAGTAGTGTGTAAGCTTAGGGACTGATGACCTTAGCAGTTAAGTCCCATAAGATTTCTCACACACTTGAACATTTTTGAAAATGAGCATAAGATATGAAATGCTCTTGTTTTCAGTGTGGGAAACTCATCAATCCACCCCTCACCGTATGATTGTGTGTGTGTGTGTGTGTGTGTGTGTGTGTGTGTGTGTGAGTGAGTGAGTGTGCTGAAGCTATAGAGCTTCAAACCTTACCAATCACCAAAAATAAGTATATTTACTGCTATTTAAAAAAAAATGGTTCAAATGGCTCTGAGCACTATGCGACTTAACTTCTGAGGTCATCAGTCGCCTAGAACTTAGATCTAATTAAACCTAACTAACCTAAGGACATCACACACATCCATGCCCGAGGCAGGATTCGAGCCTGCGACCGTAGCGGTCGCTCGGCTCCAGACTGTAGCGCCTAGAACCGCACGGCCACTCTGGCCGGCACTGCTATTTCGCAACACCATATATACAGTTATAGTATGAGAGAAAAGAGGGAGCATGATGAAAATTACGACTGAAAATTGGGTCGTGAATGCTGAAAGGCTGAGGAGGAACGCTTGTACGCTTGTCGACATGCTTACAACATAGCCTCAGTTGCCGGTTTGTTCTTGAGCTATGGTATGCGACTGGACTATGTTCGGCGCTTGGCTGTATTTCGAATACCAGTACAACAGACTTCCCCTTTTCCATGGGCTAGCAGTATTTCGTATTGTTCACTCTTTGGGTATCCGCAGCCAGTCCGAAAGTCTGTGCGCCAACCTCTCAACCTAAACTGAATTTGGAACTACTGTTTGTGTTCAAATTAAGTGATCGGAAGCACCGTCCCAATACCTCATTTCTCTCATATCTGTTAAGCGAACATATATGACATGCATCGTTCCCTAGCCTGCACAGTAGTGTGGTTGTACCTATTCCAATCCTCATGCGGTGAGACACTTCAGTGTGGTGCAGGATATTTTTTGGATATGTCTGCGGAAATTGCCCTCGAAAGTTTCATGTTAATAAAAGGACGAGCGGTCAACCAAATAGGATTTTCAAAACAATGTTTCCGAGGTTTTAGAAAACGAATGTGTATTACCAGTTGTGACTTACGGAACCGAAACCATTGGCTTTTATGCACAAACCATTCAAAAAATTAGGGCAGTTCGGCGAGGTATCCATCGTATGCTAGGAGTTCCTAGGAAAGGTAGGAGGAGGGAGGGAGATGTACCGCGTAAGTTCTTTGATGCCTTCAGGAGACAGGAGAAAGAAAAAAACAGTCGACGGCCTAACAGATGGGGGCTACATGACATTAGATGTTCAGCAGCAACGTGATCGCGTGTGTCTGAAGATTGTAATGCCTGGAAAATTCTATAGAATTTCACCCGTAAGTTATGTCAAATAGCTTACGGACGAACATTGACGAGTATTCCATCCAGGGGACGGCACCGAGAGGAAAATTTTTACCACCTGAAGAGGAGAGGGGTCGAAGACACCAATAAAAAGATTATTTCCTGAGACGAAGGCCAGTCATTCTGTGAACACATCCCTGTTTGCCTATAATGCTAAATATCGAATACTTTCCTCGATTGCACCCTGAAAGTCGACTGTGGAATGAAGCTAGGCGCTTTGCGGACTCATTCTGGTCCCAGAGCGAAGGCGAAAGAGTTTTTTGTGTTGCTTTTAGCTGAGGTGATGTTCCTAGCAGCGCTAGCTGGTCGTTAAATTGCAGGGCTAACCACTTGTTGATGCAGGTTTTTGGTATGGACGTAGCAAGCTGATTAAAGTGACAATAAGTTGTGTAGTTTCTTTAGGTAGTATCGTGTTTGTATTTGTGTCACTATGGTCTCTAGCCTGCTCTGAGATTTAATCCACCGCATACACGCATGTTCTTTTGTAGAGGAAGGTTGGTCTGCGTGGAATCAGCAACAGATGCCAAATCATTAATACAGCAGTAGACAGTAATTAACTCTGTATCACGGGACATAGCGAGAGCATATAATGAATTTAAGAGCAGAAAATATGGTCACTGGTACGATAGGAAAATGTTTACACTGGGTCCGTGAGATCATCACATCTAGGTCAATGTTGCGCGTCAACTGGCCCCAGGACAGAAGCAGCATCACCACCATCACTAAACGTTTGTCACTGACTACGGCTTGGAAAGGTATACGTCAAATTGTCTGATGACTAGTTTGTAGAGTCACTTGCATTTCGTCTAACTACTTGAATGTATTGAACATGCAACATAGTGAGATTACGCGTTAACTATTTCATAAAAGGACTGTGGCTGAGAACTAAAACACGTTAATATCTTTTGAAGCACAGGCACAAGATATCTGACTTTTCCAAAACGCTTATGAAACCTAGTCTGCAAATAAACTGACTTTTCAGTGAGGTCACTATTCCATAATTTTTTATAGGGTAGTCACAGTTCAAGGACGGATGCGAATATATTTAAATGCCTTGCACACTGACCATCAGTGACCCATGCCAATAGATGATAATTCAGTAATTACTTGCCTTTTAAGTGGCTCATTGACAACGGCCTCCAGTGGTAAATGACTCACCGGAAAATGACCATTAAAGCTACTGACAAGAATAATATACAGAAGAATGGAAAAGAAAATTGAGAATGTATTAGATAACGGGTCAATTTGGCTTTAGGAAAAGTAAAGGCGCCAGAAGGACAATTCTGACGTTGCGGTGGATAAGCGAAGAAAGACTAAAGAAAAAGCGAGACACTTTCATAGGATTTGCCGACGTGGAAAAAGCGTTCGACAACGTAAAATTGTGCAAGATGTTCGAAATACTCAGAAAAATAGGGTAAGCTATAGGGAGCGACGGATAATATACAATACGTACAAGAACCAAGAGGGAATAATAAGAGTGGACAACCGAGAAAGACGTTCTCCGATTAAAAATGGTGTAAGACACGGATGTAGTCTTTCACCCTTAATGTTCAAGCTTTACATCCAAGATGCTATAATGGAAACAACAAAAAGATTCAGGAGTGGAATTAAAATTCAAGGTGAAAAGATATCGATGATACGATGCACTGATGACACTGCTATCCTGAGTGAAAGTGAAGAAGAATTACATGATCTACTGAATGGAATGAGCAGTCTAAAAAGTACAGAATATGGGTTGAGAGTAAATCGAAGAAATACAAAAATACTGAGAAGTAGCAGAAATGAGAAGAGCGAGAAATTTAACATCAGTGTCGATGTTCACGGAGTAGATGAAACTAGGAATTCTACGACCTAGGTAGCAAAATAACCAATGACGGACAGAGCAAGGAAGACGTCAAAAGTAAAGTAGCACTGGAAAAAAGGGACTTCTTGGCCAAGAAAAGTCTATTAGTGTCAAACATAGGCCTTAATTTGAGGAAGAAATTTCTGAGTACGTAGTTTTGGAGCACAGAATTGTATGGTAGTGAAAAATTGTCTGTGGGGAAACTCGACCAAAAGAGATTCGAAGCCTCTGAGATGTGGTGCTACAGACGAATGTTGAAAATTAGGTGGATTGGTAAGGTAAGAAATGAGAAGGTTCTTCGCAGAATCGGAGAGGAAAGGAATATGTGGAAAACACTGACAAGGTGAAGGAATAGTATGACAGGACATCTATTAAGACATCAGGAAATTTCTTCATAGTACTAGAAGGAGCCATAGCGGGTAAAAACTGTAGAGGAAGATAGAGAATGTAAATACATCCAGCAAATAACTGGAAATGAGCGTTTGGCGTCATTGGCCGGGAGGCTCCTAACGGGAGAGGTCCTACCGCCTTGGTGCAGGTCTTATTACATTCGATGCCAAATTGGGCGACCTGCGCGTAGGATAAGGATGAAATGATGATTAACACAACACAACACCCCGTCCCTCAGTGGAGAAAATCCGGGAATCGAACCCGGGCCCTTTAGGACTGCAGTCCGTCACGCTGAACATTCAGCTATCGGGGCAGACAGCAAATAACTGAGGACGTAGGTTGCAAATGTTACTCTGAGGTGAAGAGGTTGGCACAGGAGAGGAATTAATGGCGGGCCGCATCAAACCAGTCACAAGACTGATGGAAAAAAAAGACACGAATGCAGTGATAACAAGAAATGGCGATGTTTTCGATTAAATGTTTACCGAACACATGCAAACTCTTAAGTCGGTATTACCGATCTGCCGATCATTCAACTATCATTCATACCGTCAGTCCATGTGTTGGGGGATACGGCTCCTTGTGAAGCACAAATATATCCTATCGCGAATCTTTGGGGAAACCGCTGGCACCGGCTGGATGAGGCAGAAATCAAGCTGTCTACAAAAGCAATAGCAAAGAATAAAATAATGATACGTGTCGTGTTAGAATAGAGACAAAAGTCTCCATTCCTGTCCTCTAACGCCTTCCTTCTAGATAGTGTCCTGCTGAAATCATCTCGTCAGTTCGTCTGCTGTGGAGAAGACAGAAATCACAAAAACATGCACACGCAGACCAATGGACAACATTGTCCCCAACAATAAAAATAGGCTCAATCCCCCGGTTCCGATCAAGGTTTTTCGAAAGGTTTCCCTTTGGCAGTAGACGAATGCCAAAACCTGAAAACCCCTCGAAAATTTTCCCGCTACGGAACATTCTGCTCCATTGCACCATCCCTGCCTATTGGGATACTGGATGGAAAGAATAAAGTTCTACAGCAGCCTGTCCAAATCTTATGCGTAGGGAATGAAAAAAACAAGAGTTCATATGCTACCAAACAACGTTGTGGACAGATTCTTTCCTGCGTACAGCACTCTATGCCCATGGTTTTCGTAACAGTATCTCCAAATATCCCTCCCTTAATCAGTAAAAATCCAACTGAAAGCATACCCAGTGACAATCAATTTAATGTAATTCATTACGTGTCATGCGCACACAAGTATGCATGGAAGAGGTGGAAGAAGTTTCAAACTAAATCATAAATCGTGAAGACGTATAAAAGAAACTGCATAACTCGCTGCGACAGGTTATAAAATATCTCGTCTGAACTAAGCGGTTTCCTGCGCAAGTGGAAAACCGCCGCGTCGCTATGACGCACTTGCTTGGAACAGGAATTCTCTGGCTTCCGCCATAACCTGCCTCAACTAATACATACCGAGAAGAGTGGCGAGCGCGGCCGACCTTTATACGAGATGCTACGCGGTAGGATTGTTTTCCAAGGAAATCCCAACGTGTGAACCTGCTGTTGGCAGTCCTGACTCAGTAAACTCTTGGTGAATCTATGTCTCACATCCGGAAACAGTGGCAAAACACGCAACCTCGACAGGAAGCCGGCTCGTTATGCGTCAGAGTCACCATGATGGCGGAAGTTTCAACGGAAGAACACGGAAAAAATAAAATCTCTAATGTTCTAATATTTCCTATTAGGTATCTCGGGTGTAGCTGAAATAAATGGAAGCTATGCTTTCTTCTTTATGGCAGTGGTAGTTGCATTTGTTTTCTACTCCGTCAGGAGTATAAGAAGCCAGACAAGTGTCTTTCTGGTATCAGCGCCTATTATCTGTTTTTAATTACACCGCTATCACTTGGTTAATACCCTAATAACAAAACGAAACAAAAATGTTCTGCAGTTACGACCTACCACAACATGTAGTTACTACACTCCTGGAAATTGAAATAAGAACACCGTGAATTCATTGTCCCAGGAAGGGGAAACTTTATTGACACATTCGTGGGGTCAGATACATCACATGATCACATTGACAGAACCACAGGCACATAGACACAGGCAACAGAGCATGCACAATGTCGGCACTAGTACAGTGTATATCCGCCTTTCGCAGCGATGCAGGCTGCTATTCTCCCATGGAGACGATCGTAGAGATGCTGGATGTAGTCCTGTGGAACGGCTCGCCATGCCATTTCCACCTGGCGCCTCAGTTGGACCAGCGTTCGTGCTGGACGTCCAGACCGCGTGAGACGACGCTTCATCCAGTCCCAAACATGCTCAATGGGGGTCAGATCCGGAGATGTTGCTGGCCAGGGTAGTTGACTTACACCTTCTAGAGCACGTTGGGTGGCACGGGATACATGCGGACGTGCATTGTCCTGTTGGAACAGCAAGTTCCCTTGCCGGTCTAGCAATGGTAGAACGATGGGTTCGATGACGGTTTGGATGTACCGTGCACTATTCAGTGTCCCCTCGACGATCACCAGAGGTGTACGGCCAGTGTAGGAGATCGCTCCCCACTCCATGATGCCGGGTGTTGGCCCTGTGTGCCTCGGTCGTATGCAGTCCTGATTGTGGCGCTCACCTGCACGGCGCCAAACACGCATACGACCATCATTGGCACCAAAGCAGAAGCGACTCTCATCGCTGAAGACGACACGTCTCCATTCGTCCCTCCATTCACGCCTGTCGCGACACCACTGGAGGCGGGCTGCACGACGTTGGGGCGTGAGCGGAAGACGGCCTAACGGTGTGCGGGACCGTAGCCCAGCTTCATGGAGACGGTTGCGAATGGTCCTCGCCGATACCCCAGGAGCAACAGTGTCCCTAATTTGCTGGGAAGTGGCGGTGCGGTCCCCTACGGCACTGCGTAGGATCCTACGGTCTTGGCGTGCATCCGTGCGTCGCTGCGGTCCGGTCCCAGGTCGACGGGCACTTGCACCTTCCGTCGACCCCTGGCGACAACATCGATGTACTGTGGAGACCTCACGCCCCACGTGTTGAGCAATTCGGCGGTACGTCCACCCGGCCTCCCGCATGCCCACTATACGCCCTCGCTCAAAGTCCGTCAACTGCACATACGGTTCACGTCCACGCTGTCGCGGCATGCTACCAGTGTTAAAGACTGCGATGGAGCTCCGTATGCCACGGCAAACTGGCTGACACTGACGGCGGCGGTGCACAAATGCTGCGCAGCTAGCGCCATTCGACGGCCAACACCGCGGTTCCTGGTGTGTCCGCTGGCCCGTGCGTGTGATCATTGCTTGTACAGCCCTCTCGCAGTGTCCGGGGCAAGTATTGTGGGTCTGACACACCGGTGTCAATGTGTTCTTTTTTCCATTTCCAGGAGTGTATAAGTAGCAATATCAGTGACCTTGCTGCAACAGCAAACTACATGGGGAATAAATCACTGTTCTCAAGCATGACGGTCAGTTTGAACAACACCGTTCTAAGCTTGGTATGGTGCTACTGGGAGCGGACTGCTCTTGCCGTACTGTGACTTTTCAGCAGACTGACCCAGCCAGTTACAGTGGAACCAACAGTTCGACGTGGGCTCCAAAGCACGACGCAGTTTTGACAGTTCCGCATTAATAACACATTAGCAGTGGTTGAAACAAGTGCAAGTAACATAAAAAATCTGCGTCCGACTGATTCGAACCCTGGGTCTTTCGATTTGAAATCCAGTAACTACCCACACAATTGCCAGGCCTTTTCTGGTCTTTGTATAGGACTCACGACGTGAACCTTCAACTCAGTGCAAAAAAGATTTCGCGCATACCAGTTGGAAGAATAACTGTTAAAAACGTTAGTACATTGCGCAACACAATTAAGGAATCACTTTCTTAAAATCCCTTAATTGTCTTCCATTCTGATGCAGAAGTTTGAAACTTGGCTCAGCAGTGGACCGTGAAGGGCGGAGCCCTGCGACGTCAGCCTCGAGCTCGACGACGCTTCAAAATGCAAGGTGTCGTCACATGCGGAAAAAAGGCCAAAGCCCGCAAAGTTCGTTTGTGGTGTGCAGTCGGTTAATGAGGTCACACTGGCACCAAACTGCACCACAATTCTGCCAAATGCCACTGTAGGATTGTCACATAATTTGGAGTTCGTCACAGCCCCTCGTACTACTCTCTCTTCGAGCTCTCGGCGTCCCTGCAGGCAGGCAACCCCTCAACACGTTGCTGTTCCATCGCCTACTTGGAGGCGTGCAGTACTGGAGCGGTATCGAAGTATTTCCCTGCCCAAAGGCGTACAGAGGTCAAAGAGGCGGTAGTCTCTGTACAGGTACATTTTTAACGTACTCAACAAATGTGCGCGGATGACACGGAGAGTGTTGCCAAAACGGTGTCTGAGGTGTGTCAGTCTCGCAGAACATGCCACAGAAGGACGCGAAACAGAAGGGCTGAAAAATGTTGAAACGTTCTTTGGATCACGTTCAGATTTCGCAGAATGGCTTTCAACAGTCCTTAGTAGGCCACCCCTGTGCACCATAGCAAAAGTTGTGGTCTCGCTGCACTCCAGAAGGGTATGCTCACGTTCAAAGTGAATGCAGCTGCACAATTTAAAGGCTTGCAACGTCTAAAGGTGCGATTCCGAACGCGGCGACAGCGACCGACCGCGGCTGCAGAAGACAGATGGCGAAGCTGCCGCCTGCAGTCGGTGCGTTGCGGAACGCAGCGACACACAAGCTATGCAGTTGCCGGGAACAACTCCGCGAGGCGAGATGTCGGTTAACACCACCGCTGTTATTGCGCTGTTGTTGGAAGAGGAAGACGATGACATTTTATTGTTGCATTCCAGGAAAAGATGAAAGCTGGTAATGCCTTTATATAAAAGTAGAACTGCACACAGCACAGGAGCTACTGTCGTTTAAATGAAAGACAGTTTAATTTCATGCTCAGTTTGATTAAAGATGGCATAATGCCACAGTGCCTAAGAAACGCAATAAGTACAGAAGAAAAATTGTACTTGACGCTGAGGTAAGCCCACGAAATGTTATACGTTGTTAGATTGTGCTGCAGTTCCAGGACTTTGTGAGTGAGTTGTGGAGGTTGAAGGGCTGCTGTTATCACTTGTCTGATGTGTGTTGCACTGTGCAGCCATTATTTCATTATCAGAAACGATCATACTAGTTTTTCTTTTGACTTCTGCCTTATAAACTGGAGGTAAACTCCTTACAACTGTGCTGATGTGACGGAAAAATAAGTCAATATCATCTTCTTTGTGTTCCATAAACGTTTTTAGTAAATTTTGCCTAATTTCGTCCCTTTCTTTCCACATTTTTAATATTGTATCATCACTACTACGAACTTTACTGCGTTTTCTTTTCCGTGCTGGCACATAACGTTCATCATCTGTTAGCACAGATGTTTCACCACTATTTCCTGTTGTATGTGTTTCTGCCGTGTCTTCTTCCTGTGATGCCGAAAGGTCCAGTTGACTAGTTCGATCTCCACTGTCTTCTTGGCTTTCTTGTATTGTTGTCTGTGATGATGTCAATGTAATATTTGTTCTTCCAGATCTGTGTTGTGCAACACTGTCAAGGAACAATAGCTGTTTCTGTCTTTTGTTTATGAATTTTTTGAGGCAGCAGAGCCCGTTCCTAAACGGTGTGGGTGTGTCGCGCGGTCTGGGGGCGCCTCCCCCCCCCCCCCCCCTCCCTCCTTGGAGGCTCGAGTCCTCCCTCGCGCATGGGTGTGTGTGTTGTCCTTAGCGTAAGTTAGTTTAAGTTAGATCAAGTAGTGCGTAAGCCTAGGGACCGACGACCTCAGCAGTTTGGTCCCGTAAGACCTTACCACAGGTTTCCTATTTTCTAAGGGTGTCAGCAGTGCCAAAGATTGTCAAGCGCGTCAACCTATTCTACATTTAAATGGATACTCTGCAAATCACATTTAAGTGCCTGGCAGACGGTCCATCGAACCACCTTCACAATTCTTTATTATACCAATCTCGTATAGCGCGCGGGAAGAATGAACACCTCTTTCTTTCCGTACGAGCTTTGATTTCCCTTATTTTATCTTTGTGATCGTTCCTCCCTATGTAAGTCGATGTCAAAAAAATATTTTCGCATTCGGAGGAGAAAGTTGGTGATTGGAATTTCGTGAAAAGATCCCGTCGCAACGAAAAACGGCTTTCTTTAAATGATGTCCGTCCCAAATTCTGTATCATTTCTGTGACACTCTCTCCACTAATTTCGCGATAATAAAAAACTTGCTGCCTTTCTTTGAACTTTTTCGATGTACTCAGTCAGTCCTACCTGGTAAGGACCCCACACCGCGCACCATTATTCTAAAAGAGGACGGACAAGCGTAGTGTAGGCAGTCTCCTTAGTAGGTTTGTTACATTTTCTAAGTGTCCTGCCAATGAAACGCAGTCTTTGGTTAGCCTTACCCACAACATTTTCTATGTGTTCCTTCCAATTTAAATTGTTCATAATTGTAATTCCTAGGTATTTAGTTGAATTTACGGCTTTAGATTAGAACGATTTATCGTGTATCCGAAGTTTAACGCGTTCTTTTTAACACTCATGTGGATGGCCTCACACTTTTAGTTATTTAAGGTCAACTGCCACTTTTCGCACTATTTCGATATTTCTTCTAAATCATTTTGCAGTTTTCTTTTGATCTTTTGATGACTTTAGTAGTCGATAAACGACAGCGTCATCTGCAAATTATCGAAGACGGCTGCTCAGATTGTCTCCCAAATCGTTTATACAGATAAGGAACAGCAGAGGTCCTATAACACTACCTGTGAAATGTCGTTCTGGACCGCGGAATGAGGGAGAATCAACACCTCGAGGGAAGGCGTGGTTTCACTGACGACCTTCATGTCACCCTCTGAGGCCTTTCGTGCCCATTCTGAACGGCAGTGTGATTCAAGTGTTTTTAATTAGCGAGCCATCAGAAAACCCCGTGATTTCAATGCCTTACGGAAGAATTTTGTTTTGGTCAGTTTTCTGCTTACACTGGGCGCGAATTCTTTGTCTTTTGAAAGCAAAGCATTCAAAAACTCGAAGAACGGTTTGAAAGACATAATAACTTACTACGTCTTGGTTCGTCGAAATTGGGATTCCCTTGCCTCTCAGCTCAAGCAGAAAATTAATAAGGGCAAGCAACAGTTAGCGCAAAATCCGAACCACAGCACAAAATAGAATTATTCGCATTTCCACAGTGCCTCCAGAATGGACAGTCATGTTTTCAGGTAGAAAATAATGTTATTACAACCCGAGACCCACGTGCTAGCTGTAACGTGCTAGTCGGCCTACGGAGGTCACCGGACGACGTCCACTTCTTTTGCATAAATGATTTGCTAAGATATTATGCCATCGAAATACGAAAGTGTGTACAGATATTTGACTTGAATATTTTCCAATAAGTACTAATTTTCATGAAAGATTGCATTAAGATGAAAACAGTTGTGATCCGATGAGGCACGTAAGTAAGGACTTTGCTTAGCTTGAATGACTGCTGCGAATTACTCTGAGCCGTTAACAGCATACCTTGTTGTCGGAGTAAAGAACTTGCAGACGTCTTCGCGCGACGTTGTAGAGTTCTTCGCGCGACGAGAGAGCAGTTTGAATGCGTCCTTGCTGTCAGCAAGAACATGCAGAAGGAACCGGGAAACTGCCACCGACGGACAGTAGGCGTGACTTACGAACTGGACGCGGTCCCAGTCTGCCACTGGCGCGCCTCAAAAACAACCAAACAGAAAGAGAAACGCACGGTAAACTGAAACATTTGCATACTTGGTTGCTGCACACCGAAGCACTGCGCAGTATGCACCAAGAAATGTCGCAGGGCATGACGAACGGATTTAGGTTTTCGGCAATGCTTCGTGCATTTCTCAGGTTATGAGTATTTGGTGTCCGCATCGGCAACGGTAATAGTAGCCGAGCGTGCCCATATCACGGCATAGGGAGATGGTAACACAGCGGAAAATGTTTCCTCTCTGAAATCTGTTGGCGCTGAACAGAGTACAGGACAAGAATGGCTGGCACAACCTCGGTAAATTGACAGTGAATGACGTCAAGTATATTCCAGTGTCGTGCGACGTGTCCTAGCAGTGACAGTGAATTTTTACTCGCATTGTCTGCAGTTCCAGTTTTGCGCAGATAACGCAGTGACCGCAATTACTCGTCCGATAAGCGTCGCAGGAACAATTCGTTGAGTTCTTTTAATCTCTGTGGCGACTACCCGTGCCACTGCCAGCCGGTTTACTTTGTAGGAAAACAGGAATCTGCACTTCGCTCTCTCTGTAGACATGCATAATTATAAGCCAGGGACGAAACATCATTGAGCCCGAGACCGAGGTGAGTACTGAGGCATGACTGAATTTTATAGCATTACATGAAATGTAGATTTAGTGGCTTAGACAGTATTTTTAACATAGCACCTGTCAGCCTAAACATAAAGGGAGATGAAAATCTAATAGCTGTGTATGATTGGAATGCAATTGAAGGGGAAGGAGTAGAAGAAAAGGTTACAGGAGAATATGGGATTGCGACAAGGAGTGAGACAGGAGAAAGACTGACTTCAGTAACAAATTTTAGCTCTTAACAGTGAATACTCTTTTCAAGATTCACAATAGGAGGACGTATACTTGAAAAATGCAGGGTGACAAGGGAAGATTTCAGTTAGATTACATCGTGGTCAGAGATTCCGAAATCAGATATTGGATCGTAAGGCGTACCTACGAGCAGATGTAGACTCAGATAAGAATGTAATAGAGATGAAGATTAGGCTGAAGTTCAATAGATTAGTTAGAAAGAATCAATACACAAGGAAGTGGGATACGGATGTATTAAGGAATGAGAGATATGCTTGAAGTTCTCTTAAGGCTATGGATACAACGATAAGGAATAGCTCAGTAGGCAGTACAGCTGAAGAGAAATGTATGTATGTAAAAGAGGCAACCACCCAAGTTGGAAACAAAAACATAGGTGCAAAGAAGATCACTGCGAAGAAACCATGGGTTAGGAAAGAAATACATCAGACGATCTGTGAAAGAATGAAGTACAGAAATGTTCAGGGAAATTCAGGAATAAAGAGATACAAGTCGATGAGGATTAAATAAATACGAAGTGCACGGAAGCTAAGACGAAATGGTTGTATGGAAAATGTGAAGAAATCGAAAAAGAAATGATTGTCGAAAGGACTGACTCAGCATACAAGAAAGACAAAACAAATTCCTGCGAAATTGAAAGCATGGGTGGTAACATTAAGAGTGCAACGAAAATTCCACTGTTAAATGCAGAGGAGACAGCGGAAAAGTGGAAAGAGTACACTGAAGGCCTCTATGACGGGAAAGATTTATCTGATGTGATAGAAAAAGAAACAAGAGTCGATTTATATGAGATAGGGAATCCAGTATTAGAATAAGAATTTAAGAGAGCTTTGGAAAACTTAAGATCAAATGTTCAAATGTGTGTGAAATCTTATGGGACTTAACTGCTAAGGTCATCAGTCCTTAAGCTTACACACTACTTAACCTAAATTATCCTAAGGACAAACACACACACCCATGCCAGAGGGAGGACTCGAACCTCCGCTGGGACGAGCCGCACAGTCCATGACTGCAGCACCTAAGACCGCTCGGCTAATCCCGCGCGGCGACTTAAGATCAAATAAGGCAAATGAATAGATAACATGTCATCAGAATTCCAAAAATCATTGGGAGAAGTGGCAACAAAACGACTATTAACGTTGGTGTGTAGAATGTACGAGTCTGGCGACATACCATCTGACTTTCGTACAAATATAATCCACACTATTCCGAAGACTGCAAGAGCTGACAGGTGCGAGAGTTATCGCACGATCAGCTTAACAGCTCATGCATCCAAGGTGCTGACAAGAATAAGATACAGAAGAGTGGAAAGGAAAATTATGGATGTGTTAGATGGTGATGCGTTTGGTTTTAGGAAAGGTAAAGGCGTCAGAGAGGAAATTCTGACATTGCGGTTGATAAAGGAAGCAAGACTACAAAAAAACCAAGAGATGTCAACCTGGAAAAAGCGTTCGACAATGTAAAATCGTGCAAGATGTCAGAAATTCTGAGATAAATAGGGGTAGGCTATAAGGAGATACTGGCAATATACATTATGTACAAGAGCCAAGAGGGAATAATAAGAGTGGACGACCAAGAACGAACTGCTCGGATTAAAAAGCGTGTAAGACAGGGATGTAGTCTTTCGCAATTACTTTTCAATCTGTACATCGAATAAGTTATGATGGAAATAAAATAAAGATTCAGGAGTGGAATTAAAATTCAAGGTGAAAGGATATCAGTGATAAGATGCACTGATGACACTGCTATCCTGAGTGAAAGTGAAGAGGAATTACATGATCTGCTGAATGGAATGAATAGTCTAATAAGTACAGAATATGGATTGAGAGTAAATCGAAGAAAGACAAAAGGACTGAGAAGTAGCGGAACTGAGAACAGCGAGAAACTTAACATCACGATTGATGGTCACGAATCAGATGAAGATATGGATTTCTGCTACCTAAGCAACAAAATAACTCATGACGGGCGGAGCAAGAAGGACATCAAAAGCAGACTAGTACTGGGAAATAGGGCATTCCTGGTCAAGAGAAGTCTACTAGTATCAAACACAGGCCTTAATGTGAGGATATCATAGTTAAACACGGACGGAGGGAAAACCCGAACAGAAGGGAATCGAAGAATTTGAGATGCCGTATGTTGGAAATTATCTGGACTTACAAAGTAAGGAATTAGGAGGTTGTGTAGAATCGCAGAGGAGCGGAATATGCGGAAAACACTGACAAGGAGAGATCGGTTAAGTCATCAGGGAATGACTTCCATGGTACTTGAGGGAGCTGGAGAAGGCCAAAACTTTAGAAGGAGATTGGAATCCATCCGTCAAATAACTGAGGAGTAGGTTGCGAGTGTTCCTCTGAGATGAAGAGGTTGGGACAGGAGAGGAATTCGCGGTGGGCCGCATCAAACCAGTTAGAAGACTGATGAAAAAAAAAAAAAAAATTGCAGTGACAACGGGAAATGGCGATGTTCCCGGTTAAATATTTACAAATATTTACGAAACACCTGCAAAATCTTAAGTCGGTACTATCAATATGCCGATCATTCATACCGTAATGACTAAAGACAAAAAATCTCCATATAAACTGACGAATTTCGCTATGTAGTTACATGAGTAATTTTAAAGACTTATTTTAAATTTAGTTCTTTACATACCGCATTTATTCAGAATTATGATATCTGACACTGCAGAATGAACTTCATGTGTGGCCATGTCATATTAAACTACATCTCTAAGATGTTCGGAAAGATAAAAAAAAATGTGCACCTATGTGACGTGCAATTGCAGAACGGATAAATCACATTTGCTAGAATTCAAACTTTAAAAATGTTCTTCCTGGATTTTTTCGGCAAGTTTCTCACTGTTTCTCAACAACTTTTTTGCGAATATCGAAACTTCACAGCTAACCTCCTCACAACAGGAACATGCATTTCGCATCGCGTGCCCCAAGACGCATTAAAATGATTTGCACCTGAAGATGGCCTCAAAAGATCCGAACTGCCTCGTGTGATTTAATGAAACATGAAAAAAAAACTTACCTGAAGGGTTTATTATTCATACTTACTGCCAACTGAGTAGGTGCAATCACAAAGTATCAAGAAGTAGATGAACAGAATGATGAATGCAGGCCACAGGAATATACTAGCTGGTTAAGTACGCTATACTGTGTGTTAATGGTTTCTCACTGTGCTCAATGTCAGCCATACTATGCATCTTCGATATGACTCGTATTCTGTAATACGAAACCTGGACTATAAGACCAAAAAATATGTTTTTTCGTCGATGACATGTTACAGACAGAACAGAAGAGTATTTTAACATTTCAATATGCACTTGAAAATGGTTACAAAGCCGAAACTATTATTGTGTAATATGAATGAACAATTAACATTCAAATGGCGAAAGTTTCTTTCATAAGAAATATCTATGCAATGTTAAACATGTGTTACACTGCTTTTGAACGTGCAAGTAATAACAGAAAAAGAAGTAGCAATTGCTCATTGCAAAAGAGCTACTATGAATAGGGACTTACTCCAGAGACACAAAGAAACATATCCAAAGGGATTCATTGGAATCGAGACTAACCCAAAAAATGGGATCTCTAATCCACGATGAAACGTTCGGCACAGACTTCGATCGCCACCGATTCAGGTGCAGCGGATAAAAAGAGAGTAAGAAAGGGAAAGGAAGCCATTCCACAAAGCGCTCATGCGTGTCGGCGGCCTTGAAGTGGGGCCAAATGGCGACGGTGGCGCCGCGCCTCGTGGACGCGGGAAGCTCACGGAATGCTTCTGCACATCACTTCAGTTCTCCTCTGAAAGGCCGTTTCATAGCCAAGGAAAACTTCCGCAAGCATCCAGCCACCATCGCACCGACCATTCTAGGCTCACTGTCATGCCAGTTGATCTCAATATGCATTAATACGTTCGACTGCACAGGTCCTGAATCGTTTGTGTTGTTCGTGCACGTGAATAAGCAGCGTTGTTGTTGTTGTTGTGGTCTTCAGTCCTGAGACTGGTTTGATGCAGCTCTCCATGCTACTCTATCCTGTGCAAGCTTCTTCATCTCCCAGTACCTACTGCAACCTACATCCTTCTGAATCTGCTTAGTGTACTCATCTCTCGGTCTCCCTCTACGATTTTTACCCTCCACACTGCCCTCCAATGCTAAATTTGTGATCCCTTGATGCCTCAAAACATGTCCTACCAACCGATCCCTTCTTCTAGTCAAGTTGTGCCACAAACTTCTCTTCTCCCCAATCCTATTCAATACCTCCTCATTAGTTACGTGATCTATCCACCTTATCTTCAGTATTCTTCTGTAGCACCACATTTCGAAAGCTTCTATTCTCTTCTTGTCCAAACTAGTTATCGTCCATGTTTCACTTCCATACATGGCTACACTCCAAACAAATACTTTCAGAAACGACTTCCTGATACATAAATCTATATTCGATGTTAACAAATTTCTCTTCTTCAGAAATTCTTTCCTTGCCATTGCCAGTCTACATTTTATATCATCTCTACTTCGACCATCATCAGTTATTTTACTTCCTAAATAGCAAAACTCCTTTACTACTTTAAGTGTCTCATTCCCTAATCTAATTCCCTCAGCATCACCCGATTTAATTTGACTACATTCCATTATCCTCGTTTTGCTTTTGTTGATGTTCATCTTATATCCTCCTTTCAAGACACTGTCCATTCCGTTCAACTGCTCTTCCAAGTCCTTTGCCGTCTCTGACAGAATTACAATGTCATCGGCGAACCTCAAAGTTTTTACTTCGTCTCCATGAATTTTAATACCTACTCCAAATTTTTCTTTTGTTTCCTTTACTGCTTGCTCAATATACAAATTGAATAACATCGGGGAGAGGCTACAACCCTGTCTCACTCCTTTCCCAACCACTGCTTCCCTTTCATGCCCCTCGACTCTTATGACTGCCATCTGGTTTCTGTACAAATTGTAAATAGCCTTTCGCTCCCTGTATTTTACCCCTGCCACCTTTAGAATTTGAAAAAGAGTATTCCAGTCAACATTGTCAAAAGCTTTCTCTAAGTCTACAAATGCTAGAAACGTAGGTTTGCCTTTTCTTAATCTTTCTTCTAAGACAAGTCGTAAGGTCAGTATTGCCTCACGTGTTCCAACATTTCGACGGAATCCAAACTGATCCTCCCCGAGGTCCGCATCTACCAGTTTTTCCATTCGTCTGTAAAGAATTCGCGTTAGTATTTTGCAGCTGTGACTTATTAAACTGATAGTTCGGTAATTTTCACATCTGTCAGCACCTGCTTTCTTTGGGATTGGAATTATTATATTCTTCTTGAAGTCTGAGGGTATTTCGCCTGTCTCATACATCTTGCTCACCAGCTGGTAGAGTTTTGTCAGGACTGGCTCTCCCAAGGCCGTCAGTAGTTCTAATGGAATGTTGTCTACTCCGGGGGCCTTGTTTCGACTCAGGTCTTTCAGTGCTCTGTCAAACTCTTCACGCAGTATCGTATCACCCATTTCGTCTTCATCTCCATCCTCTTCCATTTCCATAATATTGTCCTCAAGTACATCACCCTTGTATAAACCTTCTATATACTCCTTCCACCTTTCTGCCTTCCCTTCTTTGCTTAGAACTGGGTTGCCATCTGAGCTCTTGATATTCATACACGTGGTTCTCTTCTCTCCAAAGGTCTCTTTAATTTTCCTGTAGGCAGTATCTATCTTACCCCTAGTGAGATAAGCCTCTACATCCTTACATTTGTCCTCTAGCCATCCCTGTTTAGCCATTTTGCACTTCCTGTCGATCTCATTTTTGAGACGTTTGTATTCCTTTTTGCCTGCTTCATTTACTGCATTTTTATATTTTCTCCTTTCATCAATTAAATTCAATATTTCTTCTGTTACCCAAGGATTTCTAGCAGCCCTCGTCTTTTTACCTACTTTATCCTCTGCTGCCTTCACTACTTCATCCCTCAGAGCTACCCATTCTTCTTCTACTGTATTTCTTTCCCCTATTCCTGTCAATTGTTCTCTTATGCTCTCCCTGAAACTCTGTACAACCTCTGGTTCTTTCAGTTTATCCAGGTCCCATCTCCTTAATATCCCACATTTTTGCAGTTTCTTCAGTTTTAATCTACAGGTCATAACCAATAGATTGTGGTCAGAGTCCACATCTGCCCCTGGAAATGTCTTACAACTTAAAACCTGGTTCCTAAATCTCTGTCTTACCATTATATAATCTATCTGATACCTTTTAGTATCTCCAGGGTTCTTCCACGTATACAACCTTCTTTCATGATTCTTAAACCAAGTGTTACCTATGACTAAGTTGTGCTCTGTACAAAATTCTACTAGGCGGCTTCCTCTTTCATTTCTTAGCCCCAATCCATATTCACCTACTATGTTTCCTTCTCTCCCTTTTCCTACACTCGAATTCCAGTCACCCATTACTATTAAATTTTCGTCTCCCTTCACTATCTGAATAATTTCTTTTATTTCATCGTACATTTCTTCAATTTCTTCGTCATCTGCAGAGCTAGTTGGCATATAAACTTGTACTACTGTAGTAGGTGTGGGCTTCGTATCTATCTTGGCCACAATAATGCGTTCACTATGCTGTTTGTAGTAGCTTACCCGCATTCCTATTTTCCTATTCATTATTAAACCTACTCCTGCATTACCCGTATTTGATTTTGTGTTTATAACCCTGTAATCACCTGACCAGAAGTCTTGTTCCTCCTGCCACCGAACTTCACTAATTCCCACTATATCTAACTTTAACCTATCCATTTCCCTTTTTAAATTTTCTAACCTACCTGCCCGATTAAGGGATCTGACATTCCACGCTCCGATCCGTAGAACGCCAGTTTTCTTTCTCCTGATAACGACATCCTCGTTATGGCAAAAATATGGACTTCGACTTTAACTAAGTAAATAAATACATTACAAAGAAGCAAAATGTTCTTAAGGCTTGTGATACGAATCTCATTCTAGCCTTTAACAATTCCGTCGCTTGTTTATAATGAAGTATACAGCATCATTTGAAGTGAAGCAACGTATTGCGAAGGCGCCAACCTACGTGACCGAGCGGTTCTTGGCGCTTCAGTCTAAATCGCGCGACCGCTAAGGTCGCAGTTTCGAATCCTGCCTCGGGCATGGATGTGTGTGATGTCCTTAGGTTAGTTAGGTCTAAGCAGTTCTAAGTTCTAGGGGACTGATGACCTCAGATGTTAAGTTCCATAGTGCTCAGAGCCATTTGAACAATTTTTTTGCTGCAGAGCAGTCAACTTTGCAAAAGGTATTTTAATTTCAGTTTAAAGATAATAAAACTCTGATCGACGGTGAAATGTAGACGGAAAATTTAATTGTACCTTCGCAGATTTGAAGCTACTCTTGATCTAATTGCAACCCCATGTAACTACGGCAGTGTTTTAACTGACGCATCAATGAAGCAGTGTTCTCAATAGTATCCCCAAGCTTGTTTACAAAATTAAGTAAGGTATCGCTATATTTACTCTATCTTAATGAACTCTAAAAATAAAAGCAAAGCAGAACCGTTGAAAAAAATGGCTCTGAGGACTATGGGGCTCATCTATGGTCATCAGTCCCCTAGAACTTAGAACTACTTAAATCTAACTAACCTAAGGACAACACAACACCCGCAGAACCGTTGAGATAAAAGATTTACTTTCATATGTACCTCAGGGTATTGCAAGCAGCAGCCATAATTTCAAGTGAAAAATTAGAAATGGTGCTTTTCCGCACGCAATACGTATATTACAGTGTTCACAGAGGGCTCCAGTTAATAAATTTGTCAGTGTTACTTGTAACATAAAGCACGCTACCATGTCATCTTGCATAACTTTACCTGACTTCCTTTTAGAGCACGAAACGTTGCTCACTATGAATTAAAAACTAGTTTTGCCTATTTATTTTTCGAACGAGACTTTGTCCACTTTAATCAACATACATACAGTTTGTTCAACACCTTCAAAAGGTTTCTACAAAAACCTATTATCATACCTACATTTGTGGGCCATGTTCTTTTCGTTAACATTTCTGTGAGCTCGTAAGCTAAAATCTGCACAAATACGGCAGAACGACTCACTTCATTTAACGCCATATTTGATACAGTGCCAACAGAATAGATGGCGCTTGTGGAAACACTTAGCGGCGTCAGAGTGCAATGGTGGGGCGGGGTGTATGGTGCGGGTACCGCGATCTGGGGGGGGGGGGGGGAGGGGGGGAGCTGCATTTGCAAGTTTTCTTTGGCTTTCTATTCGTCTGTCTGTCTGTCTGTCTCTCTCTCTCTCTCTCTCTCTCTCTCTCTCTCTCTCTCTCTCTCTTTCTCTCTCTTTCTCTTTCTCGCAGGTCCAGGAAAACATTCGTCTATGGTGTACCGAGACCCATTATAACCATTCGCCAGCATTAGTGGAAGAAATCTAGTGTGTGAATCAAAGCCGACCTTTCAGCATAACTGAAGAAAATCATGAATTGTGCTCCGTCTCTAACGACCCCGTCACCAACGGCGCGTTAAACCCTAACCTTTCATCGGTACGCATGCGACAGCATACGCTACCAATACACTATATGATCAAAAGTATCTGGACGACCCCAAAAATATACGTTTTTCATATTAGGTGTATTGTGCTGCCACCTACTGCCAGATACTCCACAACAGCGACTTCTGTAGTCATTAGACATCGTGAGGGAGTAGAATAGGGTGCTCCGCGGAACTCACGGACTTAGAACTTGGTCAGGTGATTGGTTGTGTCTTGTTTCATACGTCTGTAAGCGAGATTTCCACGCTCCTAAACATGCATAGGTCCACTGTTTCCGATGTGATAGTAAAGTGGAAACGTGAAGGGACACGATCAGCACAAAAGCGTACAGGCCGACCTCGTCTGTTGACTGACAGAGACCGCCGACAGTTGAAGAGAGTCCTAATGTGTAATAGGCAGACATCCGCCCAGACCAGCACACAGGAATTCCAAACTGCATCAGGATCCACTGCAAGTACTATAACAGTTAGGCGGGAGGTGAGAAAATTTGGATTTCATGGTCGAGCGGCTGCTCATAAGCCACACATCACGCCAGTAAATGCCAAACGACACCTAGCTTGGTGTAAGGAGCGTAAACATTGGGCGACTGAACAGTGGAAAAACGTTATGTGGAGTTACGAATCACGGTACACAATGTGGCGATCCGATAGCAGGGTGTGGGTATGGCGAATATCCGGTGGACGTCAGATGCCAGCGTGTGAAGTTCCAACAGTAAAATTCGGAGACGGAGGGTGTGGTCGTGATTTCCATGGAGGGGGCTTGCACCACTTGTTCTTCTGCGTGGCACTGCCACAACACAAGCCTACATTGATGTTTTAAGCACCTTTTTGCTTCCCATTGTTGAAGAACAATTCGGGGATGGCCATTGCATCTTTCAACATAATCGAGCACCTGTTCACAATGCACAGCCTGTGCCGTGGACATTTTCAGCCAGGCGTCCGGATACTTTTGATTAAATAGTGTATTTACCAAAACGCCGCGCATGAAAATGGTATTTTTCCGTGACTCATACCCCGAGTTCTATTGGTTTTACAAAGACAGGGTCAAATGTTTCGGATAGCTCTTGGGCTAGGGACTCTTTATGTATCCAACAGAAGGATCACCTTAGTGTTACAATCCTACAATAAAGGATCAAAGTTTGAATATTACGCACTTCCTCCAGCTTACAGAAGTGAAACACATCTGTTGGTTCACTATGCATCAGATGTGGTCCACGGTGCGCCTTAACGGATATGTGGAGGCGCCATGTAGTTCATGGCCGATTAGTGAGAAAAACCGAAATAAGCGTTTTTTACCATTTTTTTCTCTTCAGCAGCGGATAAGAGGATCTCTAATTAACCACAAAAACGTACTCACATTTTAAAAGTATATGCTCTAGCCACTTAGCCAGACGTGCCGTCTTCCCGTTTTCAAAACTATTTATACGGTATCGAGAAGCATCCAAACAGAGCAGCGGATTCCAACACAGTTATGCTCAGAAAATATCTGAAATTTTTAAGAATTATTCTTAAAATCCCGATTTCGAACAAACTTGAAAATTTTCATTATATCTTTATACCCGTTTCCGAGATACAGACGTTCAAAATTACCCTACTTGTCCACGTAAAATACGCACATAAGTTGTGGTGTGACGCATAAAAGTAGTTTTTAAAGTGACACAGCACAGAGAAATACGCTGTAAAGTAAGTCTGTTATCTTCAAAAGGTGTTATGCGAGCCGCAGGTTGTAGTACTGAAACACATGCAAATTTTTGTTCACATAAAACCCGGTCTGAAGTGTAAGATTATATAGTTGTGCGTCATTTCAATTTCCCATAAGTAAACTATCGAAGTTTTCCTGACCTACAAAGTCCTTTTCATATAGTGAGATGCCCTGCTGTAGCAGCGAAAAGAAGGGAAAAAGCAGGAAAATGATCCTATTGGTGTACAAAAGAAGCAAATCTTGCTTCCGTTTATTAAATGACACTGACTGAAAAGCGAGTACAAGCTGACTCATTCCACCTTCCTCAGCTCCTTTAAAATATTTGGCAGGCGAACATATACGCGGTGTTTCGGAAAGAGACGGAAAAGTAATAAATACTGCAAGATAGTAGATAGTGGTTGTGGTATAGAAAGAGCGAAGGAGACAACGGCAGTGTGAGAGAAAGAAAGGTATACAGTGGCAGTGGAACATTTTTGACATTAAGTGGGAGAGGAATAAACAGAAGGAGAAAGTGGAAATGGCTTTGAGCCAGTGGTAATGAGAGACAGCGACTACGGCAATGACAACGAGGAAGAGAGAAATAGAGACAGTGAGAAGAGAGAGCAGCGGTTGGAAGGAATAACTAAAATGACAGCAGTAAGAGAGAGCAAGAGGGAGACAGTGACAGAGGAGACAGTAAAAGTGGGACAGTACGAAGGTGACTGTGGCCATGAGACGGAGGACAGAGACAGAGAGACACAAAGAGATAAGGGCAATGAGTTGGACAGAATGAGTGACTGAGAATGGACAAGTGTGAGTGGAAGGGTATGAGCTACTTACAGCGATAGACTAGTGGGTGTCAGCGAGTTACAGTTAGGGAGGCTTGTGGGAGTGAGAGGGGAGTTGCATGTCAAAAGGAGCGCGAACACGTTGGTATTCAAAATTGTTGGGAAAGTTTTTAAAGGGGCTGAGGAAGGTAGAATGAGACAACTAGTACTCCACTTTTCAGTCAGTGTGTTTTAACGAATAGACGCACATTCGTCTTTTTTGTGCTCCGAAAGAGCCATTTTCCCGCTTGTACTGCCTTTCTTATTTAATTATGTTCTGTTTTGCTTCCACAAATCAGAAAAAGTTTGTTCCGCATGTTTTCTTCAATCCAAGTCAAAGGCAACCAGAATGTTCACTCAAATAATTAACATCACTCTGAGAAAGAACAACATTAAAATTGACTGGCGAGCAGCTTACAAAACGCGGAAAAAAGTTAACGCACAAACCTTTCGAAGGAGGTGAATTAAAAGGCTCGCCAACAAACCGTCATTAGCAGCGAGCCCAAATATGCTGCGCCGGTATCCGCGCGAAGCAGGCAGGCAGGCAACGCGACGCAGACGAGTCAGTGACCGACTAGGACAACAATAAGGCGCGCGCTCTCACACCGCTGGCCAATTAGCGGCGTTCAGAAGAACCGCAAGGTCGAAATTTACATGTAGCCCCAGACCAGCTGCGTCGCCCGCGTCACTGACTCGCGAATTGGCACAAGGTGATGTGCCGGGCTGCGTGCGAGTCGATACATAGGCAAGTGATAAAACTGTGGATCTGTTCACTGTGTAGCTTATTACACTGGAGCCCACCAAAAAAGTTACGAAAATCGTAGGCCACGATTAAGGAGTTAGGTTCGTATCCGTACTGACTTTACTGTAAATCATTGTACACTCTAAAGGCAAAAAGAGGCACCACACCATTTACACGTACATACAAATAAATGATAGAAATTTTAGAAAAATTGGGTGATTTATTAAAAAGAAAGCTTCACATATTGAGAAAGTCAGTAACACATTGGTCCACATCAACTTCTGCAAGTAGTTATTGGGCTTGTCACTGATGGGTTGTCGGGCTGCATGGCGGCTGACACTCAGTTTGGTGTCTCACCGCTGTCCGTGACGTCTCCAGACACTTTTTCGGCCTAGAATCTCATTGAGTAGAATAGGACTGACGACATCAATGAGTCCCGCTTCGAAATGAGTCCCGCTTCGAAATGAGCCCTGACGACTAACGAAGACGAGTCTGGAGAGGCTCCGGATAGTGGCAATGGCGGGGTACCAGCTTGGCTGTCGCCCGCCGTTATTTTTTAGACCTTAAGGTGAAAGCTGATGGCTTATAACTGCAGTATACAATAGTATGTGAGCCCATCGGAGCTACGGACTAACACCCTGCTGTTGCACTTTCACCAGATACTTTTTCTAAGGAATAATGATAACAGACGTAATAATGACACAAGTCTCCTACCTTGCAGTCTTGCAGAGTACGGTATAACAAATTTCGGTTGCGAATCACTCCGTTAATAAGTAAACAAGGTTGCTGGATATCGTGATTTTCTTGCAATAGCGGACTGAGATACGTGCTGTATAACTGTCGGCTCTGGATTGCAAGCTCTGTGGGAGAACTTTTAATATGAAACTTTTAACGCACTCCAATTTTAAATAAATTTAATGACGTTATGAATACAGTTTAACTTCTTTCAACTGACTTACATACAAATCACGCGGCAGAGTGTGTTGAGCATTGGATTGGGGGGGGGGGGCGTCAGAGAGAGGGGGGGAGGACAAATGTCTTGTAATGAGATATTTTAGGTTTCTGTACCTCAGTCGGTATAAACGGAATCCTTAGCGATCACTTTCTTGTCATCCGTCTGTCTCTCTGTCTGTCTACCTACACCACTGTTCAGACCCCTCTTCCTCACGAACAGATCAAGGTACTACGTTGAAATACGCGTATATGGCACGCACTAAGGTCTAAGGTCCCTTGGCGACGTGAAAAATTTAAGCTTCTATGTCAGAGTAATCATAAGAGATGGGCATTTATGTAATACATTTTAATGCTCGCAAACTCAGTCTGGAACCGCGCGACCGCTACGGTCACATGTTCGAAACCTGGCTCGGCACGGATGTGTGTGATGTCGTTAGGTTAGTTAGGTTTTAGTAGTTCTAAGTTCTAGGGGACTGATGACCTCAGAAGTTAAGTCCCATAGTGCTCAGAGCCATTTGAACCCATTTTTTTTAGAACGAAGGAACCTGACAAGAAGCAAGGCTTCGCAGTACAAGTAAAGCAAAAAGTCCGAAATTTATTAATCTGTTATTACAACACAAAAATATTTCTTTACCGTTTGTTGTCTGTTTGTATGTCCGTCCATTTGTTAAGATCACTTTCTCTCAGGACCCACATATTTTAACACTCACAAACTAACTCATCAAAGCCTATAGACGAACGACCTATACGAATTGTCGGTCCAGGTACTCTAGCGGTAAAGGAAGCGTGCCAGGAAACCAAGAGGGGCCGGGATCGATTTCCGGTCAGATCATGGTTTTTTCAGTCTTCGTTTTAACCTAGTCGTCGTCTCTCAACAACGTGAGGAATCAAATAGAAAGACCTGCAAAAGACTGCTGAGCCATACCTTTTTTTTTTTTTTTTTTTTTTTCAAATGGTCTCTCGCTTGGTTTGACATTAACATCCTTTGTAGTTAAATACTCAGTTTCATCACTGCATCTCATACCCACCTGTACACTAATCTGACTTTCCCAATTTGTTCTGCGTCTATGGTTTTACCACCTACTTCCCCTCCTCCTTATCCCCGACCACACACTTGGTGTATTTGGCCCGTAAGCCGAAGTGCTTATCCTCCAACCTCTCAGCTTTCTTTCTTACCCATTAAACACATTACTGTTGAGAGATTCTATCTGACGATAAGAACAGGCATCTGCTCAAGACCGCCGTATCTCCGCCACTTATCTTCCAAAATACTACGTCATCTACTATGCTCGGCGCGCAGTCTCGATGACCTGTACTGACTCATTGGGAAACAGTTCGTCAAGACACTTATCCCAATCCTTCGAGAAAATCCAAGCTGACAGGTTTTCTTTTTGAAGAAGAAGAATTAAAGCGCTGATAAATTACTACAAACTGAGGAGCGATAAATAATTTAATTTTTCATTAGGTCTCAAAGCGTTCTCTCCACGAGGTAGGAATGCTGGAGGGAAAAAAATAGCTCAGCAAACTCCCCACAGAATAAAACTGCGATACGTTAAATGCTTACGTAAATAGCGTGGCTTAGCAAAAGGAGCACTCGCGTTCGGTGTGCAATATCGTTAAGTCCGCGACATCTCTATTTCGCTTATGCACAGTGGAAAGACAGAGAGCTTTCTGTCCACAGGCGGGGCAATTACGTAAATGAACGGAAGGTCTCTTTACCAACATAGAATTAATTAATGGGACACTGCTGGACTGGGCGAGTCCAGTCGTGTGAAGTGGATACTCGTGAGGCGTGCCAATGCGGGAGACATTCTGACCTTAGGCTATTCTACCCCAAGCCCTAGCACAGATTATTCCGAGAACCCGTGGCCGTGAGCCTAATCAAGACCTCTTACTTTCCGGAGCCTTTAATCAAAGTTGTGAGATGATCTTCGCTGGTGCTAGCGAACGACAAATTTTCACGTCTTCATGAATAATCTTTTAAATATGTATGTCTTAAATTTCGCCTTTGTTCACGTTGCTGAGGTGGTTATATTACGGAACAAGAGCGCCTCTGGCCATAATTAGAATTCTCCTGCAGTCATCTTTTCCTACACAGTTTCGGGTGAGATCCACAAAGACTTCTGGCGTTGCTTCAGTGGCGCACATTAACTAACGTTGCATAATTTGGCAACCGTCAACCTTCGGTATTTTGATGTTTCAAAAGCATCCGTGTTTACAAAATGAATTATGGACTTTCGATTCCACGTGTTTATGTTAACTATGAAATCTTCTCATATTCCAAACACGTTTCGACACATTTGTGGAGTAATCAGCAGTGCATATATTTATTGGAGCCTGAAAATATTTACGATACAATTTATGTGTGAAAAATTAGGCCTAAAACATTTTATGCCTACTGAGTGTGTGTGTAGTGTATGGAACCGGGGACCTAGAAAAGGCGAAGAGGCTTCGCCCGACCGTGTCCCTCCGCCGCTCCACACCGAACCTAGGGTTATTGCGCGGTTCGACCACCAGTGAACCCTGCCCCCCTCCCCTCTCCACCTCGGGAATGTCTCGGATGAGTGTAGCCCCAGATGTCCAAATGTTTGCGTGGTAATTATGGTGTACGCGTACATGGAGAAGTCTTTGCGCAGTAATCGCCGACAATGTAACTGAGGCGGAATAAGGGGAACCAGCCTGCATTCTCCGAGGGAGATGGAAAACCGCCTAAAAAAACCATCCACAGGCTGGCCGGCACACTGGACCTCGACACTAGTCCGCCGGGTTGATTCGAGCCGGGGCATTTTTTTAACTTTTATTTTTGCACATTGCCTTCCAAGTGTCCATAATCTTTTGCGTGGAATACATTATAATGTTGATGTAAACTGCAATTTTTCATTGTGTTCAAAGGTCTGAAGCACATTTAAAGAACACCAAATCAATCAAGACAGCATCGCACACAACAAACAACACATAATAGGCATGCTGCACTGATACGTGCTGATATGTTGGATAGCTCTAAAATTCTGAACCCGACCGTCATGGTGCCTTTCATCCCCTTAAAAACAGCTACTCTTAATTTTAAGAGGAGATTCCACCCTAAAACTTGATTTTTTTAATGGCTATTTCACTTCTTTGGAGTGTTTACTCGTAGATCCCTAAACGATTAGGCTGTATTCGAATGCCGACTGTGAAACGGGCTGTGACACTCTGGAAGATGCCAAAGACGATTTTTGATTTCTATCATCCTCCAACGGGACGAACTTGGCATAAACTCATACTGGGAAAAACAAGTTGCAAGATTTCCAAGTAAACTGAAGCGAAGTAATTGGCAGCGAGTCGCTGGAAATCCCTCTTGACCGTGCAAATATAAATTTAGGGAATACAATAAAGTCCTGTTCAGTACTGTCAACAAGCTCCAGGCACATTTGTTTTAATAACGTAAAAAAATGTCACATGGTTCTCGCTTTTT
Source organism: Schistocerca gregaria (assembly GCF_023897955.1). Classification (NCBI taxonomy): domain Eukaryota; kingdom Metazoa; phylum Arthropoda; class Insecta; order Orthoptera; family Acrididae; genus Schistocerca; species Schistocerca gregaria. The sequence goes on from NC_064922.1 coordinate 741,817,813, forward strand.
ATTTGGCAGCAAAACGTAAACGACTGTAATGCTTTTTGTTTCCTCCTAAGAACTATTAAGGTCGGCGTGGAGATAAATAACTGTCCATACTGCTTCCTCGAACTCTTGAACGTTCCATCCACAAACAATGATTCGCAGTTTGAGAAACGCTCTTTTCCCTTTTCGTTGGCAAAACACCAGTATTCTGTCATTCGGTCCCCTGTTATCAACTGGAAGGAAAGAATTGACAGCATCATTCATCAGTAAATTATTTTCTTGGAAGAATATTCCTCCCGAATCGATGGGATCTTGCGTAATTCCCATATATTTTCTCCTAATGCGATGTAACGATTGTTCCACACTTCTGTGTGATGGTAGCCATGTTACCTAGTCGTAGCCTCGATTGAATAACTGCCTGCTTCTTCAATGTAAACTGATGAAACTGTAGTATATGTTTCTTTTGCCAACTTCTTTGCGCTGACAAAGTGTTTTCACATTTTATTTGCTGCTTCATCTGGAATACAAAAAAGGTTACTTTCTCTTAAATCTGCGTTATTTTTGTGGATAGTCATCCTGTCCATCTATTCTTTCTAAAGTTTACACAATGCCAGTTACGTTCGTTGTCTGTTTGTATAGTTCACTGCATACTGGTGCTCGTTGTATATCAGAGGTCTCGGTGAACTCCATTATCTCAGCACTAAAATGCAAAACACTACTTGCCAGTCAGAGGTCAACTGCCGTACTAAACTCTGGAAGAAAGCCAGGCACACTACGAACTGGTGCGGGGACAGGGAACTTTGTGCAGAAAATGGACTTTGGCTTACCCAGAATACGTTGCAGGTAGCGGCGGGGAGGCCGGCGTATCCTACTTCGGAGCACCCAGTCCACTACCTACGGCGCCCCGGGCTCCATACAAGTGTCAACGCATTCCCTTTCCGTACAAGTGTCAGTCCGTGCAAGAGTCAGAAACTCGAATTGGATGGGTGGGTTAAGGAACTTGGAGGAGGGAGGGAGGGAGGGAGGTGCACTTAGGGTCCTCACGGATGCGGGTGTGGCACTTGGGAACAGTATCTCTCTAATGCTCGGAAACCTTTACCTCCAGTAAGGTCGCGCGCCCAGTCTGGCATTGCAGGGCTGGTCAGAGCGCGAGAGGAAGCTCGCGGTGGCGGCGCCGGCGCACCCTATCTATCCTACTGGTAGGCTGGCTACCTGTCGCGCGGAGCGGAAAGACCTGTTGCGGGCGGGCGGCAGGTTTTTGCGGCGCTGCGGCGGAGGCGGAGGGGGAGGGGGAGGGGCTCGCCAAGGACGCGTCGGCCTTGTCCGGACGCGAACAATGAGCTCTGCGCACCGCCGCTTACTTCCTCGGCAGCGGCAGCGGCCGCTCCCGCGAGACCCGACTTCGTAATTACCCGGGAGGTCAGCGCTGTTCACGTGCTCCGGCCGCCTCCGTTACTTCGTCTCTGCGAGTTTCCGCTCAGCACCGGCGTTCAAAGACATGGCGTGTATGCTGCCGCAGGTGTATCAAAAACTTCAAGATCCACTAATACCATTTTCTTCGATGGGAAGTGAATTACTAATTTATCCCTCCTTTCCTCTGGTATCCGCAGATCGAGGGAAAAAATGTTAGCCGGGTGAGCACAGCCAAATCTTGGAACACAGAGAAAAGGGAAACACCACTGCAACACTAAAACAGATATATATGATTAAACTATATAACAAGTGTTTCTAAAATGAAATTTTCACTCTGCAGAGGAGTGTGCGCGGATATGAAACTTCCTGGCAGATTAAAACTGTGTGCCGGACCGAGACTCGAACTCGGGACCCTTGCCTTTCGCGGGCAAGTGCTCTACCGACTGATCTGCCCAAGCACGACTACCCCCCGTCCTCACAGCTTTAATTCCGCCAGGACGGGGCGTGAGTCGTGCTTGGTGCTTGGGTAGCTCAGTCGGTAGAGCACTTGCCCGCGAAAGGCAAAGGTCCCGAGTTCGAGTCTCGGTCCGGCACACAGTTTTAATCTGCCAGGAAGTTTCATATCCGCGCACACTCCGGTGTAGAGTGAAAATTTCATTCTAGAAACATCCCCCAGGCTGTGGCTAAGCCATGTCTCCGCAATATCCTTTCTTCCAGGAGTGCTAGTTCTGCATGGTTCGCAGGAGAGCTTCTGTGAAGTTTGGAATGTGGGAGACGAGATACTGGCGGAATTAAAGCTGTGAGGATGGGGCGTGGGTCGTGCTTGGGTAGCTCAGTCGGTACAGCACTTACCCGCGAAAGGCAAAGGTCCTGAGTTCGAGTCTCGGTCCGGCACACAGTTTTAATCTGCCAGGAAGTTTTATACAAAAAGAGCCATTGACAGCAAAACGGTGTCAGGAAAGATGAAGCTTAATTAATCTGGGCATACTGTCTCCTGTCTCACGATCCTGGTTGTCGGATTTATAGGGTGATTATGAATTAAGTTAAACTTTCAAAATGCTGTAGAAATAAAACCGTATGTGCCACAATACGTAAATGAAAACACCATTCATGCGCACGACCCATTGAAGTTAGTATAAACATGCCGGGTCCCGTTACCTGTACCGTCACTGGTTAGCGCTGTGAGTGTCTTTTGCGCAACCACGTCATTCCAGCTCTCCAACAGCGTGGATGTGTGGATGGGAACTTTTTTATGCAAGATGACGCACCTCCGCACATAGCAAATCAAGTTAAGCAGCTGTTGAAGCGCCGTTTCGGAAATGCTAGAACCGTTAGCCGCCAATTCCCTACAGCCTGGCCGTCCCGATCACCTGATCCTAATCTGTGTCTTCTGGCTGTAAGGCTATCTGAAAGATGTTGTGTTCAGTGTTCCGACCGCAAACTTAGCTGCACTGAAGGTAAGCACTGCCCAACACATTATGAACGTGATCCCCGAACACTTCAATCAGTTAAGGAACATGATGTTCCTCGATTTCAACTTTTTGCAGAAAACGATGTACAGCATATTGAGTATGTTTTGAGCCAGTCACACGAAAATTAATAACCCGATCTGATTTTGACGGATGCTTTTTATGCGGTTTTTGGCCTCAGGACAACTAAAAACCCATGTGAGTGATGCTTTTTATGCGGTTATTGGCCTCAAGACAATTAAAAACCAATTTTTCCCTTCCAACGTGATATGACCTTACCGTGGTGGATGGGCTTACGTAACTAACAGTATCACACCTGTACACCCATGCATACTTAGTAGTACAGTTTATTTAACGTCAAACGTACACCTTAGGTATTGTTGTACGATTCATTTGTCATTTGTAGTCGACCACTATTAAATTATCTTCGTATATCCATAACTGAAACGGACGACTTGGGACGTCAGCTAGTATAATATATGTTAAAAAATGACGAAATTCCTCCAGCTGTATTAAGGTGTTGGTTTTATTGGCAACTAGTTTCGATGTTGTTACATCATCATCTTCAGGCCCATACTTGATGACAGCAACCGTATGTGTCTATCTCACCACTGACTACTAGTGTTAGACACACGCGGTTGCTGCCAACAAGTATGGGCCTGAAGATGATGTAACAACATCGAAACTAGTTGCCAATAAAACCAACACCTTAATACAGCTGGGGGAATTTCGTCACTTTTTTAATATTATTAAATTATGATGCTTACAGCGCCATCTACTGCTACATTTTGTAACTATTTATTTTTCTTCTGCCATACGTTTTCCCCTTTCTCTGATAATATTCCTTTGCAATTTGACTCCATTCTGACCAGTGGTGTTATTTGTACAGCGGTTTGAAAGTTTAACTTGACCACAACTCGAGCCACGGAGATGACTGCGTCTGTGACGGGTGTGGGGCGACACTAGTTGGGAGATCGCGTGTGTTGACACTTCTGCAGAGTAAACGACAACACAGGATTTTTTTTCTACTCATAACTAAGCTGTAACATTCTTCCCTAACCTATACCTCGGGCTAAGTTACAAGTCGGACACCACAGCAAGGTTTTTTCTTTCACATTCGTTAGTTTCCCACCAAGAGCCTCAAGACCCCGTGTATCTTCCAACACCATGTAAATGACTTTATCAAAGACTAGAAATGGATTATTCATTTGTTGTGACACATACAAACCTTTTGTTTCAGGCTGAATGGAAATGAGTACAATGAGAAGGAAAATGCGAGCACGGCTGACTCACAGACTTCTTGCACGTAGCGCGTACGGAAAGTACGGGAATTCGGTCATAAAACTCTTTTTGTCAGCAATCTCCTAGCGTTTGATGCGGCCTGCCACGAATCCCTCTTATGCGCTATCCTCTTCATCTCACAGCAGCACTTGCAAATTACGTTCTCCATGATTTGTTCGATGTATTCCAATCTCTGTCTTCCTCTACAGTTCTTACCCTTACTCTTCGATTCTGTTCTGTTAACATTTCCCCACTGTCCGTTATTCACTACCATGCAAAGCTTTGCTCCACACCTACAGACCCAGAAACTTCATCCTTACGACTTTTGTTTGATCCCAGTACACGTCTCTTGGCAGAAATGCCCTTTTCGCCTGTGCTAGTCTGTTTTCTATGTCCTTTTGGCTTCTTCCGTCATGGGTTATTTTGCTTCCAAGGTAGCAGATTTCATTAACTTCATCTACTTGGTAATCACCAATTTTGATGTTAAGTTTCTCTCTATCCTCATTTCAGCTACATCTCGTTACCTTCATCTTTTTCCTATTTACTCTTAATCCATATTCCGTACTCATTAGACTGCTGATTCCATACATCAGATCCTGTAATTTTTCTCCACTTTCCCTGAAGATAGCAATGTCATCAGCGAATCTCATCACTGACGTCTTCAAAAGCTTTTCTTCGTGTTTTTGGTTGCTACTAACATCACCAAGCGACCTGTAGTTCCATAATCAACGCAGGTTTTCACGGCCGACTTTTATTTCAGTTAAAACTTCTGGACTGAGATACAAAACTATTCACTGATGTTTCGTGCCCATCTGCAGGAGATATTTTCGCACGTGACGATTTGTTCCGAAGATGTACCCCGCAAATGAGGACGACATGTCAGCGAATCCGTGCATAATATACGAAAGGATGTATGTCTGTGTGTATGTTGTACCTCTTTTCCTAAACCACTGAACTGTTTTCAACCGAACTTGGTACGCATATATCTTAATGTCAGACAATAATTGCTGTGTGAGTAAGAATCAACTACTCATCATATTTCAGGAGATATGACGTCATAAGCAATGCGATGCGTGAAAAACTGCCGCATCGTGCATGACGTTTAAATTTATTACTTCTTTGCTACGTACTGTTGATCCTAGCTCCTGAAAATATAACTAGAAATACTGTTTATGACCAAGTTCTGAGTCAAATAAACACCACACAGGATTTATATTTTGCACACTATGTTTCTTAATTTGGATGCAATACTTATACATTCGTACATTGCACATGTTTCTTTGTACAACGGTTTCATAATTTCAAAGGTGTTTTCACGAATGCATGGAATACAGTTTTTTCGATGTTACGCTATAAACAAAGTTTTTTATTTGTTTGTAACAGAAAACTGGAAAAATGAATAGTTGGGCAGTTCCGGGTTTGTCAGCTGGTAGTTTTCCGTACTGCCACGGCTGCTCAGCCCTGATGTTTTAACAAAGGCGCTTACTTTTCCCACATCCTTCGTATTTAGAAGCTCACACAGCACAGTACGAGTTAGCACACACTTCTCCCTCGTGCAGGAATACGTAGCAGCCTGGGACTCACAAGCTTGTGTCATTCCAAAATCCAACATGCCAGAGGCAGTCATCCGTAATGGTGTTTCCGACTACACAGTCGCACCGAGGCAAGACGGGCGTACATATATTGCACGAAGAGTTGCGTCCCCCGCTTCCAGTAGTGGTCTGGGTATCTGCGGAACCAAAGCCCGTCGCGACGCACCGGACAAGACGTCGCGCGCGCGCCGCCCCGCTGCGCTCTTACACCTGCTGTTCGCCGCCCTCGGACGGCCATTGTTTCGCCGAGATCAAAGCGCCTCCGACAACCCCCCCCCCCCCCCCCCCCCTCCCGGGCCGAAGCTTTTGATGGCAGCATTCCATCTCGCGGCATCCATCTGCCGCCATTCCGCTTCTATACTCCGCACAAGCATTCCCGTTTCCCGTTCGCTCCACAACTGCGACCTGAATAGCTGGAAGTGCCCCGTTAAGGATGGCGCAGTCTTCGGGTTAGCTCCCGAGTTCAGCCAACCACCTCCACCAGCGCTGAGTTAGCAGCAGGCTCTTGGTGTAAGAATCACTAGTCTCAGACGTTCATAGGTACTATCTAACCCCAAAACGAGGCTCATCTATCATGAAGAAATCATGGATATTGCATTTATATTGATTCTCAGAGACAGTTCAGTTTTCTGTAGTCCACAGCTGAAATTTTTCAAAATTTCGAAACGTTTTCTGTCAGGCACACGCATGATTTCCATGTTCTGGACCAGACCTATCATTTACTTCCAAATACTGGTACAGTTTCTTCTATTTTCCTCAGTTTCGTTCTTTAGTAAAGAGCCAATACGTAAAGAAAGGCATTACGTAACAACGAGAAGCTGCTCGAATGTATACTTATTCACAGACAACCAGTTCCGCTCAAGCGACCATCTGTGGCGGGTCAGTTACTCGAATCTGGTTGCCAGGGAACAAATACACATCACAACAGCGTTTAGTAGCTACACGGCATCTTCTTCTTTTTCGCCCTAACGCCTTCGGAAAAGGGTCCCTTTTTGGATCAATGCACGCCATTTCTTACAACCTACCACTTCCCGTGGTTTAAGGCCTCTTGATCTAAGATCTGCATTTATAGTGTCCAGACACTGTAATTTGGGTCTTCCACGCTGTCTCTGGCCTTCGGAAGTGATATGATAAGCTGAGCTGATGACTGAACTGAACGGTGCCCGTACAATGTATCCATACCAGCGAAGTCTCAATTCCTGCATTATTCCACTGATTGGAGCCACTTCAGCTAGTTGTCGAAACGTTGTGTTTTTTACACTTTCAGCAGATAAATACCTAATGACCCTCTAAGTGTACTCATTTCAAAGATGTGTGAGTGCCAGGCTCTTCTATGTAGCGCGGTGCCGTGTAACGCAACAGCCTTCCCATCCTGCGGCATGTCTTTGTAGGCGAATTGACATCTCCTTGTCACAAAGAACACCGGTGTCGCATCCAGGTCGCTCTGATTCTTGCTCGCGAGTCCTAATTTACACAGCCGTCACTCTGTTATCGAGAAACTTGGCAACGGGTTGTATCCACCTTGGTGAGAGATGCTCCACTAATTGGTATAGTTCCAAGAGAAGGAATCTCTTCGAGGTCTCGGTCTCGTGGATGTTCAAACGGAGGTCAAATCTTTTCTTGGTATCCGCCGCAAGCACCACACCATCAGTGTCTAGCACTGTCCAGGGTACACACTTCTGTAAGTGGCTTACTGTGGTACCCATTACGATAACAAAGATAAGCGGGGACAGAGCTGAGCCTTGATGAACACCAGCTGTCACCGGGAAGCTGTCAGTCAGTCCCGCACAGCATCGCACACAGCTGCTGGTATTGTAGCGGAGTGTCGTGCAGTATCGGGCGGCTTGCAGTATCGGCCTCTATTGTGATTTCCCTGTCCGCCTCCAAATGGTAGAAGTGTACAGTAAGCAGAAGAAATTTTGAGTATACATGTACACTGGAGAGTAGTTCTTCTTTCTCTATTCAATGCTTTGTCTGCTCTGAGTCCTTGATTATGTTGCTGCAGCTCTTACCGCACCGAGGATGTTTTGAGGCTCGTGGTACCAGTTTTTAAGGTAAGTTATTAATTTCGTTGCTATATTTCGTTCGCCTTTAATGTTACGTATGAAATGATATCTAAAAAACGTTTCATGATAGCTTCCATAAGCGAACGCACAATAGTACGTCCTACTGCGGTTTATTGTGCAGTACCGGCCACCTAACTGTCTCAGACTCGGCCAGAAGCAATTATAATTTTTAAATAATGATTTTTCTTACTTCTTTTCAGATTTAAATGGAGGAAAATGAGAAAAAAGTAAGAGGAAAACGGAATTTGAGAGTTTATGAAAATGGCTGAGAGCAAGATTATGTTTAACAAAATGACTGTGGGGAGGGGGGGGGGGGACAACTGAAGCACTTCCAATAATCCAATAATTAGAAAAGAAATAGATCGTCTCCGAAGAGATCAAAAGAAGTCTGACAGAGTGTTGAAGAAAGCTGAACTTCAAGCTGGTTACAAAATAAAATTAATACGCAGTGGGTAACCATTGGAAGCCAATTACAAAACGACAAAGAAAAACTGGAATTTATTGCAAATAATAGGTCAATAGAAGACAATGAAAAGTGCATTATTCAAGCTGTGCAGCACTGTTTACAGAAAACATTTTGGACCAAGATTTAATGTCAGTGAGCCAGTATCAAAATTGCGACGAAAACGTATTGTTTCAAAACGGTTTTGCCAGGTGTCAAAGCTTGTTCGCCGCGCGGGATTAGCCGAGCGGTCTTGGGCGCTGCAGTGATGGACTGTGCGGCTGGTCCCGGCGGAGGTTCGAGTCCTCCCTCGGGCATGGGTGTGTGTGTGTTTGTCCTTAGGATGATTTAGGTTAAGTAGTGTGTAAGCTTAGGGACTGATGACCTTAGCAGTTAAGTCCCATAAGATTTCACACACATTTGACATTTTCTAAAGGTGGTTCAATGGAACTCCGCGCGTCAAGCTATTCACATGCTATGCTCAAGTCCTAACGATGCGATATATTTTCTGAGGGTTTCATGGAACATACTGAGATACATTGGACACTGACAAATAAATAGCCTAGGGCACCGGAATTGCACGTTACCGCTCCTCCTCCTTTTGCAGTGAAAACAGCGGCAGTGACAGCTGCCACCTCCCTCACTAACACCACCGTGGATTATTGATTCTGGTTAAGGAGCTTGTTTCGACATACAGTACGTTAGTGTAACAACAACAACAAGAAGAAGAGGAGGAGGAGCAGGAGGACAGGGAGGGGGAAGAGGAGAGAGAGGTTAAGGTGCGGAAGAGGAGGAGGGAGAGAAGAAGGAGACGGTGGAAGACAGACGGGGTGCAAGGAAGCAAACCTATAACCACCGATAGGAGGAAACATTTTGTCAATCTTTACATGTGGACTGTGTTACTTGCAATGCCTTGGAAGATAAATCGGAGCAATATTCTAGCAAATAAGGACACGAAAACAAGGAGGACGATTATGGGAGAGCTGGTCCATACGTGAAGTTACCAAAACCTCGGACAAATGAGGAGAAACGTAAGCAAAGTAAATAAACGCGGAAATCAGAAATTATCGACGACGGCTTCGGTGGTGTTATGATCATGATGTGCCTTTCTGGCTCTAAACTGCACCTCTGAAACCAACTGTGTGTACTGGCATAGTCCCTACTCTTTGAAAAACCGTGTAAAGACGACAGTAATTATATTTTGGATGTACCCTAACAGAAATAACTTTGTTAATAACACATTCAAGAGCAACGGATTAGCAAGAAAAGACATAAAACAAACAACGAAATTGTACGAGAGCTCGTCCAGACGTGGAGCAGTAAAAGTTTGAAAAATGAATAGTAATCCAAACACGACATTGATGAAGATTATGCTAGAGACGGCTATGACGTCAATGATGATGGTAACATTCCCGAATCCAAACTTGCAGCTACTCATTTACAGATCACCATGTCAAAGCACGGTCTCGTCTTCGGAGCGGGCCGGAATTAACAGGGCGTGCGACGATAAGGGCAGGTTGTGACGGCCAGTACCGGCGGCGTCTTCGGCTCTCTCGCACGCACTGCTTGAGCAGCGAGACGGGCCTATTATTAGACGGACAGGGCGCGTCCATCAATTATGTATGCGGGCCCGGCCGACGGCGCTAGCGGCTCGGAGTCCGCGCCACAAAAAAGGCCCGCTCGGCCACTGGGTTACCGCCAGCTGTCTAACGCCACCATCACATGCCGACCCCGACACTGACTTCGCTCCCACGGGGTAGCGCGGTCTCCGGTCGCAGCAGCCGCTGCCCCTCGTGGGGTGTCGCCCACTCACGCACCGCGCGCGACAACTACTACACGATTAACTTCCGACCTTGCTCGATTGAATAAATGATAACTAGCCGCACTGCTGCGGCGTCGTTCTGATCTGAAATCGAGCCCTGGCCAGTAGATGTTGGGTGCGGTAAGTTGAGAAGAGCTCAGTCTCCCTAGAGGATACAAATACAAATTGTTCTTTACGCGCGTTAGTTGAGTCCCGCTACGCTGTGCTCGGAGTAAAGTTTAAATCGATACGTAACAAGCTCACAAACGGTACACGCCGGAACATGGCGATGCGTGACTTCGACCACCAATTAGCAAGCTAGATCTGTCAAGTATTAAACGAATAATCCCAGTTGTATCCAGATATAAACCCAAGCTCAAAGCGAGCACTCAACACATTTCTAATAATGATGCACGAAGGAGTGCTTCATCTAAATGTGCGAACTGCTTTCGGGCCGCGATACTCGCTTATCTGAAGAGGCCGAGAACCAAAAGCTTTAACCATCTGAGTTACGTCTTCTGGCGACATTTGCTGTCACATGGCGCAATGACTGTGCTCCGCTTACTATCGAGACGACTTATCGATTCCACATCCGTATCGCTGCTTACTCGTACGATATCCTCGTCGCTACTTGGCGGGGATAAAATACTCTTGCCACCTGTACTGCAATAAAGGCCAATATACGAGGTATATATATATATATATATATATATATATATATATATATATATATATATATGTGTGTGTGTGTGTGTGTGTGTGTGAATACAATTCGTATCTCAATTTTTTTTCTTTCCCAATCACTGAGCTTTTTTCCATCTGCAAATTGCATCGTCAGTGTAAATACTAAACAACATAGGAGATAAACTACTCCACTGTCTCAGCCCTTTATTTGTTTGTATCGGTTCAGTATATATGTGCTTTCTACATATAAAATTACTGTCATTTCTGTATAGCCTACAAACGTTTGATAGCTGATACAAGCTGTAAAGATTAACCTTTGTGCTCCATTACTCTCCATAACTTTTCTCTAACCGCATTATCGAAAGCCTTTTCAGAATTTATAAAACCAATCCAATATGCGTCTTTCCGTTACAACTTTCTCAGCTTTTCAATAAGCTGTCGTTTGGTATTCGTGGTTATAATTAATACTTTATAAGTAAGGCTCGTAACAGTAGCCGTCACCTCAGTTGCAGTTGATTTGACACTAACTTCCCGATGTCTTTGACTAGACATATTAAACATAGCTTATAACTGGATGAGTACATATTAACAACTCGCTTTCTTGTCCATCTGTTCATTAGGGGTGGAGGTGCAAGTGCTCTGTAAAGCGTGACGTCTCGACTGTACTGCGAACCAACGTGTTGTGCGGGCAGTATCGGAATGCGTTCCAGGCGGTATGCGAATGTGGAAGGGCGCGACTCAGTAGGGAGAGGGGGAAAGAGGAGATGCCAAATCGCTTTCTTGTCTGCCCGTTCGGTATAAATTTTGCAAATGATTTGAGGATAACGTCTCCATGAGCTACAGACTTGAAATCTTACGTATAGAAATTTTAAACATAGCTCAGAACTGGATGGCAACGCTATAGTAACTCGCTTCCTACTTCGCGAGCCACTGCCATTACCCCTTTTTTCTGCTCCAATCTCGAAACGTTCGCAAGAAGAACATTTGCTTGCAAGCCACCGTGCGGGATCGAATCGGCCTGATATTTACCTTCACGGTCTTTTTGGCAGAGATACCTAGAAGGAAACATTATACTGGTATAGGCAGGTGAAGAGGAATAGAAACAAACCTGAAATATATCGCACGTCTTTGTCGCAATCTCATCAAAATGTCTGAAATCGACTGAAAAATCTCAGACACACAGGACTACAAAGCAGAAATGAAATGAAATGACCGTGCAGCATTATTGGCCGGGAGAGCCCTTCTGCAATAATCCAGCAACCTGATGTAAACCGTTTTATTTGCCGCCACTTCAGCGACTTGTGCGTCGTTAATGGTGAAATGATTTTGAGGACAACATAACACCGACTCACCCAGCCGATAAAATCAGACCCGACTGCGAATCGAAATCGGGACCCCTGATCCAGCGGTAGCAACGCTAACAAATAGACCACGTGGTAGGGAATAAAAATGCAGAGAACAATTATTTGAATAAAAGTGAATTTTTTAAAATACTTCGTTTTTAAATAGAACTAAAAAGTACGAAATTATTTCTCCTAGCCCCATGTCGATTCCTAACCACATATAATAGTCCCGAAAATGTGTGATTCTCAATTTTCACTAACAATCAAATACACTTCTGGTCAAAAGTCTTCGATTACCCATGACAAAAATTATACACTTTATTTCGAATGCACAAACGCATTGTACAAGCTAAATAGGCCAGCAAAATATATTTTTGTCTCTCTGTCATGAAGTGCAGTAACACAATGTGGTTTCGATTTTAGCCCTTCAAAGCATCCACCGTTCGTTCTCACAACAGCTGCAAAGCTCTTTGCATTCCCGAGATAAGATTTTGCATATTTTTGCAGATACTGCAGTGTAACACATCTGTAAAATATTCCATAGATCTTCAATGTTAGATTAACTCATGTTTCTGATGTTCCTGCGAAGTTCATATTGTAAGAGTTCAATGGCATTTAAGTGAGGTGACTGACTTGGTCAAATCATGTTCCTCAGTTCCTCACATTTCTCTTTTCTACTGACGTACCATCCGTGCAATTTAGAGACATGTTTGGCACCACTGTCCTGCTGCAGAACAAACCCACGACCATGACCAATAAGTTTCTTGCCAGATGGCATTGCATCCTTGATTATTATCTTGTGACATCCTTCTTTCTTTAACGTTCCATTAATTCTCACTAGAACACTGACACTAGAACACTGACTTCGTCATCCACAGAACATATCCACACCACGACCGATTCTCTACCGTTAGTGCTACACATTGACTCTTCGTACGTTCTCAACTATGTCGACGAACAAACATTCGACGAGGCTTCCAAATACTTCGTCTGCTGCATGTTCCAATTTTTATGTTGCCGTGACCACTGCAATCTTTCCACCTAATTCTGTTTGTATTGTCAAGCTGTTTTGGCCACTATACACACTTAAAACCTTGTCCACGAAGACAGTATTGCACTGCTGAGACAGGGATTGGAGCTGCTCGCATACCATTTACCTCCTCGCGAATTTCAGATGCAGTACGATTCCTCTGACATTTACTCCGTACACATACGAAGTGACCCCGGCATGATGTCACACGGGTTCTTTCAGATCTCGAAACGATTTTGCCACCAGTTTTCCTGAACCGCTGTTGCTGTTGTCTTACTAGAATAGCCTTCCTGATCCAGAGCTGCAATTATAGCACTTTTTCAATCCTAATCCCCAGCTTCCGTCCCAATAGGAGGTAATATCGCATGAACATGATCAGGTTCGCAAACACACTACTAGATGCACACAACATACTGTAAATCAATGCATATTAACTGCTACACAGGCAGGTGACGGAATGATGCCCATTCGAGTGGACCCGTCTTAGGTAAATCCACGTCAGTCTTGTGGATAATTATCAGTGCCCTCCTATGCGAACAAGCAGTCAAATACAAGACAGAGGCCCCCAGCCTTTACACTTGTTTCATTATCAGAACGGGGTATGATAGAATATACGAAACGAAATCCCTATTTTAATCAAAAATCCATGGTTGTGATAGATGATCGAAAACTTTTGACAGGTAGTGTACCAGTAAGGTTCGAAAAGATAAACGTGGAGGCTTGTAGTACATTGTTAAAAAATATATCGCCTCAACCACTTGTTTACAGTGTAAAACACTAAGATTGACGCGTTTCGGAAGTCAAGCTTCCACCATCAGAATAATAAAAAGTAAAAGAACCTGTCAAAATTCGCTAAAATGGAACATGCACCAGGCACAATAAAATTTATAATAAAATTAAAACATCGTGGCTACTTCCCTTGTTGCACCCGTGTCTTCCAAGGTGCATCTCCATATAGTAGCCACGATGTTTTAATTTTATAATCAATTTTATTCTGCTTCGTGCATACTCCATTTAGCGAGTTTTAACAGGTTCTTTTACTTTTTATTTTTCTGATGATGGAAGCTTGACTTCCGAAACGCGTCAATCTTAGTGTTTTACACTATAAACAAATGGTTTAGCCGATATTTTTTTTAACATCGAACATTCACAACCACGACCTCTCATCCAGTATGGATAAAATCAAACTAGTAGTACATATCTGAAGCATGCATACTTCATCTCCTTACTATTATTTATTACATTCATTTGAAAAAGTCATATTACCGCGTTGTGCTACTGGTAAAATACTTTATTTACAAACTCAGTTTCAGTCGAATAATTTTATGAACCTGATGATGGTCAGATGACTAAAACTGATTTTTTTTTTTATAAAGTATTTTACCGGAAGCTCAAGGCGGTAGTATAACTTTGTTTTTCAAACATACAAAAGCAGTGGGGTACCACCTCCTGAAAACCTATTACATGCACCCTACGTTTTTCGCTTTCCATCTTACAAGTATTTTTAGAACTATTAAAAATTCACAGTGACTCTATGAGGTGTCTGTACGAGGTTAGGAGAAATTACATAACAGATTTCAGTCCGATTTAAAAACTTGGCATATTAAAAATTGATTTTTATTTAAATAATCTCTGTTCTGTCGATCAGACAGTTCATGTGCCACTTACATAGATGTATGGCAGAGCCGTGCTGTATCTGAATAGAGAAGTTACAAACGGAGAAGTGTGATTCACGGATTTAGGCTGTGTTATCGGCCGCTTATTTTCGGCGTGCCGGCGCCTTCACCCTCGCGGTCCGCAAAGGCCGGCTGTTTATAGCGGCTGTGCGCGCGCTAGACGTCTGCGCGTGGAGTGGTCAGCGCTGCTGGCAGAGGATTCGGCCAGCCAGCACTTTGGGCGGCGCGGAGGGAGGCCTGAGTGCTCACTGCTCGGACAGCCGTAGCGGGCTGGCCCTCTATAAAAAGACGGGACTGCACTGTAGGGCGAGGCAGAGACGACCTCTTCTCACCTCGGAGCCGCCTCAACAAGCGGCACCGTGGCGCTTCGCAATCGTGAATCGTCCAGCGACGACGCATCAAACTTGTTGAAGCACGGTGGTTTGGGGTTTCAGGAAAGCGCGGATCCAAAAGCGGGCGTATCGTGAGCCTCACGACCACCTTTGCCCTACCTTCCAGCCCCCAAAAAATATTTTACTAAATCCGGTTACATTTCTTTTTACAAAAAATTGTCTCAGTCGCATTTATTCGATGTTCATGTTGTTAGTGCTTCCACTCAGTAGACCACCAATAGGCAACATTCAAGGCAGCGCCAGCGTGGGGCTCGAAAACAAAAAAAATGGTTCAAATGACTCTAAGCACCATGGGACTTAACATCTGAGGTCATCATACTCCTAGACTTAGAACTACCTAAACCTAAGGACGTCACACACATCCATGCCCGAGGCAGGATTAGAACCTGCGAACGTAGCAGCAGCGCGGTTCCGGACTGAAGCGCCTAGAACCGCTCGACCACAGCGGCCGGCGGTGTTCGAAAGAAGAAGCAAGATTAGTGTTCAATGTTACGTCGACAATGAGGTCATTATAAACGGAGAAGGAACTTGTACCGAAGAAGAAAATCGGTCGTGCCATTTCGAAGCATACATCGCAGTATTTGCCTTAAGCGATGCAGGGAAATCACAGGAAACCTAAATCAGGATGGCCATTCGGGGGCTTGAACCGTGGTATTCCAGAATGCGGGCCCAGTGTGCTACTCACCGAGCCTCTTCGCTTGGTGCGAGCTTCGAAGTAATAGGAAAATGTTGAGATGTGTGTGAATTATGGGACTTAACTACTAAGGTCATCAGTCCCTAAGCTTACACACTACTTAACCTAAATTATCCTAAGGACAAACACACACACACATGCCAGAGGGAGGACTCGAATCTCCGCCGGGACCAGACGCACAGTCCATGACTGCAGCGCCCCAGACCGCTCAGCTAACCCCGCGCGGCGAAGTAATAGGAAATAGCATTAGTCATAGAGTTTTATTCTGTACAGCTTTTGACTGTGTTATGTTTCATTGCTTTGCCAACGCCAGCGTACGAAAGATCGGAATCGATACGATTATGGAGAGAAAGAGGTCGCTAGAGACATAGCACGTCTGTTTCGTCTTCGAAATTAACAAGACGCAGTAACGATTGGTAACACCATTACATAAAAGCGAAGCTATTGCAATACTCAGCACTGTGTAGCAAGAAGAACTAATAAGTCAAAGGGAAAGGAGGTCCTGTATTTGTACGGTTTTCTGTGTTATTAATCAAACACACCTTTTACTCTCCAGAGCAAAATATGCGATACGTACCTGGACTGATACTGATAATCCTATAAAAACAACTTAAAATTGCTCAGGACTTATATACTACGCACTGATCAAGCTGTAGCAGGGAGGAAACAATGAACTTCAGTAGAATACTGTTAAAAACAAACGAGGTCGTATGGCATTGATGGCCGAGAATCCCCTCCAGCGGAATTTCCGCAGCCGATTTGCAAATCTTTTCAGCTAACGCCACATTATGAGAACTGTCTGTCTATGATGATGAAATTATGATGATTATCACGAAACACCCAGTCCCCGAGAGGACAAAATCTCCGACCAGCAGGAAATCGAACCCGGGATCGATGCGTGGCAGACAGTGTACTGACCATTCAGCTTAGGGGGCAAACGAAATATTAAAGGGATAGTACAATTGATACATACTATTTCGTATTTTTTCCAAAGGCTACGTCGCTGCTGCCTTGATTATTCTCTGATGATAGAGCTACTTGCCGAAAACTAGCGACATTAACAGTGAATAAATGTGATTCAGACTGCTTTTTACAATAAAGACATAACAGTCACCGTAGTTCCATACACATTGTGTATAAAATAATCAAACCGTTTTTATTTTTACACATATTAATTCCAAAATTGTTCAGCTAACTTTCGGACCATAAAGTAGTGCAAACAATAAGAGGGTCTGATGACCTTGCTGTTTAATGCTTTAAGCTCCAATCACTCTACCAACCGAACAGTCCGAGTCTTGACAATAGTAAGAATTTCTAAAACTTTACAAGTTACTTCTCTCACATGATACTTTTGAATTGCTTTCCTGATAGTAGCCCACGTGAATTCGTCTGTGGCCCCCAGAGAACATTTCAGCCGGGAAAAGTCGCCCATTCACAGGCAGACAATACCTGCCGCCAACAACAAAACAGACACGGTTCGTTAAGTCCACAAGCGGAACTGACAAACCACAGGAAACTGAGTAAAAAAGATCAAGACTTCCCTCGAAGTAGGCGGTAACGGCTGAAAGACACAGCATCTATCTCACTTAAATTCTCGCACAGCCGTACTCTGTTCACAGCTGTAGTGCACACTTCGATTTTATATCACATAAATTATGAATATGTGAAAGTTCGTTACTGTTAGTTCTTAAATGAACTGCATGACTAGGGTACTTCTCAAATATCTGGACACCTTTTCAATTGATGTATTTCTTTGAGCTGCAAGGTCTTGAAAGTTACGCTAAAGCGCTGCTCTAATCACGGAAGTAAACTAGTAACAATTATTATTACCATATTAAAACTATATATATATATATATATATATATATATATATATATATATACACTCCTGGAAATTGAAATAAGAACACCGTGAATTCATTGTCCCAGGAAGGGGAAACTTTATTGACACATTCCTGGGGTCAGATACATCACATGATCACGCTGACAGAACCACAGGCACATAGACACAGGCAACAGAGCATGCACAATGTCGGCACTAGTACAGTGTATATACACCTTTCGCAGCAATGCAGGCTGCTATTCTCCAATGGAGACGATCGTAGAGATGCTGGATGTAGTCCTGTGGAACGGCTTGCCATGACATTTCCACCTGGCGCCTCAGTTGGGCCAGCGTTCGTGCTGGACGTGCAGACCGCGTGAGACGACGCTTCATCCAGTCCCAAACATGCTCAATGGGGGACAGATCCGGAGATCTTGCTGGCCAGGGTAGTTGACTTACACCTTCTAGAGCACGTTGGGTGGCACGAGATACATGAGGACGTGCATTGTCCTGTTGGAACAGCAAGTTCCCTTGCCGGTCTAGGAATGGTAGAACGATGGGTTCGATGACGGTTTGGATGTACCGTGCACTATTCATTGTCCCCTCGACGATCACCAGAGGTGTACGGCCAGTGTAGGAGATTGCTCCGCACACCATGATGCCGGGTGTTGGCCCTGTGTGCCTCAGTCGTATGCAGTCCTGATTGTGGCGCTCACCTGCACGGCGCCAAACACGCATACGACCATCATTGGCACCAAGGCAGAAGCGACTCTCATCGCTGAAGACGACACATGTCCATTCGTCCCTCCATTCACGCCTGTCGCGACACCACTGGAGGCGGGCTGCTCGATGTTGGGGCGTGAGCGGAAGACGGCCTAACGGTGTGCGGGACCGTAGCCCAGCTTCATGGAGACGGTTGCGAATGGTCCTCGCCGATACCCCAGGAGCAACAGTGTCCCTAATTTGCTGGGAAGTGGCGGTGCGGTCCCCTACGGCACTGCGTAGGATCCTACGGTCTTGGCGTGCATCTGTGCGTCGCTGCGGTCCGGTCCCAGGTCGACGGGCACGTGCACCTTCCGCCGACCACTGGTGACAACATCGATGTACTGTGGAGACCTCACACCCCACGTGTTGAGCAATTCGGCGGTACGTCCACCCGGCCTCCCGCATGCCCACTATACGCCCTCGCTCAAAGTCCGTCAACTGCTCATACAGTTCACGTCCACGCTGTCGCGGCATACTATCAGTGTTAAAGACTGCGATGGAGCTCCGTATGCCACGGCAAACTGGCTGACACTGACGGCGGCGGTGCACAAATGCTGCGCAGCTAGCGCCATTCGACGGCCAACACCGCGGTGCCTGGTGTGTCCGCTGTGCCGTGCGTGTGATCATTGCTTGTACAGCCCTCTCGCAGTGTCCGGAGCAAGTATGATGGGCGTGACACACCGATGTCAACGTGTTCTTTTTTCCATTTCCAGGAGTGTATATATAGTTTTAATATGGTAATAATATATATATATATATATATATATAAGTATTATTAAAACATAAGGAATCTGCGGTTCATTAAAAGTAGGGGTGACCGCGAATTATTGTTTGTGTGCGGCGACGGAGAGAACGGCAGCAACCCCGCCCAGATACGAGGATTATGGATGTGTGCTTTGTTTTGACATCCTGTCCACTGCTAGGTTAACTGAGACAGAAAACCAGTTAGGATTTGGGAAGGAGGGGGCAGCATGTCGGCCGTACCTTTTCATAGGAACTGTTCAGTCATTAAGCCATTCAGGGAAACTACGTAAAACCTAAAACAGATGCCCGGATAGGAATGTGATCGGAAGACGTCCCGATAACGCGACCATTATCTTTGTGCCGGCACCACTTCCCTTGGTATGCTTATGGATAACGGGAAGCGTTGGTATTACACAAAGTAAGTATGAGTCGTCAGACAACATTTTAATACACAAAAGAAAATGTACGAAACGTGTATGACATTGACTCATTAGTGATTAAAACATTTGTGAAAGGACACGTGAAGAATTGATTAAAACACATTGTTGAGCGGAATTATTTTGACTTTCGTGTCTGTCTATGTTATAGAGGTGTCCTCCTTTAAGCTTATTAACGTCATATTTACGACAGACATGAGATAATTTCAAGGAGACAACGCTGCTCAGACACACGTTATCGTGCAGATTTTTCATCAGACTAATTCCCGTAAACGCCACTGACATACTGGAGGCATGTCAGTTCCATTCGAAATTGGCTTCCAAGTAGCAATTTCGGTTTGGAGAAGATTTGAATCAAGGATTATGACACATTCTGTTGACAGATAACTGAGAAGCAGAAACGGCGTTTTTCACAGAACTGTGTTTTTAGTGATATTTTGTTTTCGACACTCATTTTCAAGTCCCTAGGCTTGTTCCAAGTCATGGAGAAAATGTTTCAAACGATTAGAGCCCACACAGAGGCATACCGACAATCCTTCTTTCCACGAACAATACGAGAGTGGAATAGAAGGGAGAACCGATAGAGGTACTCAAGGTACCCTCCGCCACACACCGTCAGGTGGCTTGCGGAGAGTGGATGTAGATGTAGACGAAATAGAGTGTGTCTAGAAAACGTTCCAAGATTTACACATGATAGTTGATTGAGCTAAGACTATGAACTAATTCCTTGCAATTATCTGATTTTAAACATGATACTGAAATACTGTTGTCAATGCAGGCATGCCTTACACTCTTTTATCTCAAATAGCTATCAAAAATTTATACTCTCACACAGAAAAATGGAAACATGTCAGTGTATTCAAAAGAGAAAAGATGGCTTATACACGTATATGATACGCCGTACTTCCTCTGGACGACCGGCCAAGTTTAGCAGCTGCAAAACAGGAAGACTTGTATTGATACTGCAATTTCTTCCTCAAGAGCACAGGGAGTTTTACAATAAGCTTTGAAACATGTGATCCCAAGAATTGAGTTGTGTAAAAAACATAAGTCAATACAGAGACATTTCTTTCCTTGAATTTAATTATGTTATTCACTAGTGAAAAATTTGAAACAAATTTGTCGACTACATCTGTATTTCTGCATATCACAAAAAAAAACGTAATGCCTGAGCATTAGTGGCACTTGATATAAAAACTTTCTTATTGACACTTAGAATCAGACAGTTCTTTTGTAAATCATCTATAAGGTTCTTGATAAATTATTTATTTTTCACATTTTTTTGCATTGGTAAGCTGAGCGGCATAATATACATAGTATCAGAATAACTCATCAATTTTTTGGACACAAATTAGTTATGTATTAAAAGAGATACAGTGTTTTCTAATTCTCCTGACGACTGTGAGATATGGCACTTACAACGTCTGGCATCTCCATTATTCAATTGTTCTAGTGATTACGAATAACTACCGATGCGGCATCCTATCCCAACTCTTTCTGGTCTGCTCATGCTGCTCCCACGGATAGGAGAAAATCGCTAAGTAAGTATGGGGCGCAGAGGATTTCACGTGAGTGAGTTTTTAAGCTAATGCATTAATTAGTATAGCTGAAGACCCAATACGATTGTATAGATTGTCAATGACAGCGGCAATTACACTCATAAAACATGAAAGACTCTTTGTCGAGCGGACGTTAAATTCGATCTTCCGTTTTCGAAAGATATAAATATGTACGCAATATGAATTGCCATTCGTGCAACTACTACCTTTTAACGACGATTGGAACGGTGTTACAACGACAGGCAATTACAGCGCTGTGTTTAATAGACTGCAAGAGACGGTTGCTGGAGAATGATTCCTATCGGCCACAGCAAAGAACAATTAAACACGTATTGAATACCTCCCGCTTTCAGAAGGACGCATCTAGAATTGATTTACCTAGCAATCAGCGGTAATGGCCACGTACAGTATAAATGATCACAACTAAGTGCAGCAACTGGATAAGCTGCAATTGTATTACGACCTTAAGTGTTCAAAGTGAACTGGTAGACAGCGGAGCATTCCGCACGTGCATTAGTTCATTTAATTTCACAAAGTTTCACATTTAATAAGGAAATGAAGCGACTCGCCGGTATTTCAGATAACTGTACTGTTATTGTACAGGGTAGAGCAAAATAAGTTCAAAATGGCTCTGAGCACTATGGGACTTAACATCTGTGGTCATCAGTCCCTTAGAACTTAGAACTACTTAAACCTAACTAACCTAAGGACATCACACACATCCATGCCCGAGGCAGGATTCGAACCTGCGACCGTAGCAGTCGCGCGGTTCCTGACTGAGCGCCTTAACCGCGAGACCACCGCGGCCGTCGCAAAATAAGTGTCAGTCAGTTTTTGCCACTACGATATAATATAGGGTGACAAACTCTTGACATTACATTTATACTACAGCAAACAACCTGAAATTTAATACGGGAGATTTGCAATGTGCTTATCCTGCAGCAATGAGTGCGTAGAGTATTGAACTCAATTCTGCGATGAAGTTGTGAAGAACATCTTTTAAAAACTGCATGAATCTCTCTGCAAATTGCGCTACCAACATCCTACAGTGTGCTGTAGGTGCATCTTTGAAGACTCTGTCCTTCAGATAAGCCCATAAGAAGTAATACGACGGGTTGAGATCGGGACCATAAGGGGGCAACGACGCCGAGGAGTCCAGGGCAATTATCAGATATTTCAGATCTTTAAATGTCTCCTGAAAGAAATCGAAAACGACCGCAGTACGTTGTGGACGGCTCCATCCTGCATGAACCAGCAGCTTTGGAGCATTCGGCCGCGTCGTGCAGCTGGTACAAATTCGTGTTCCAGCACCTGTCTGTATTTGTCTGGTGTGACAGATCCCTCAATAAAAATGGTCCCAGTAATACACTGTGTACTGAATGTGCACCGAACGATGACCTTTTGTTCGATGAGGTAGAGCACCAGCTTGAACCTGTGGATTCTCAGCAGCGCAGTGACGCAAGTTCTGCTTGTTGACATACCCGTGGGGATTGAAGTGTGCCTCATACTGAACTACATCTGATCTATAGCGAATGTTCCATTTCAAAAGGCCTCAATCATCTCGTCTGCAAAGGAATATCAGCACTCCAATCTCTCGTCCTTCAAAGGTTGGCTCCTTGAATTTTGTGAGGAGAAAAGGTTAAGCGTCCCTTTCATTACCCTCTGGTGAGAGTATCTTAACATAGTGAGTTGGTGTGCTGCATGTCTTGATGATGTAGTCGGGACCTCATTAAATAAGATTCTCACTCGTTCCACATTCTGCAGGGGTAAAACTGAGGCTGGTCGTCCTGACTGGTCCTTCCTGGAATCGTGTAAGGATCTGGTCTTTTCAAATCAATTCATCAAACAGTTGACAAACAGGGAAAACGGTACACAAGATGTGTATTATAAACGATGTTTACATTTTTTATCACAATCTGACTTGTTCTGTACTTAACCTTACCGACAAATGTTATTCCCCATGGTGCTGTTTTTGGACCAAATGTGCTGTTGAATGCGCGTCTCACCGGTACGATACGTCCAGAATTTGGCTAAAACATCTTTAAGGTCAATTAACGCTGCTCCATCGTCAGTGCCTCCATTCTGAAATGTGAACTGAGACATCCGTGAGCGAGCTATAGAATCTTGAGAGCTAAATAACAACAACTTACGGCATGCAATTAAACCACGCCTGTCTTAACCCTGTCCTATCTGCTGTATAAAAAAAAAACTAGTAATATGTACTGAATACTGCTTCTCACTTTGTAAGAAACACAAAAATTTTTATGTCTGTTCACGATAGGTAGTCCTTAAAATGATGAGACAGCAAAGCGCTCTCCCGTTGCTCCGCAAATCAAGCAAGGAACATACAAGAACGGAAATATATTTCCTATGTTTAATGCTGTATCGTGTTCAGTCAACGAAAATAATCGCCTGCAGCAGGACAGAAAACGCAGAATTCGGGTAACTCAGCAGGGTATACGACAATTGTGTGTGTGTGTGTGTGTGTGTGTGTGTGTGTATGTGTGCGTGTGTGTGTGTGTGTGTGTGTGTGTGTGTGTGTGTGAGTTCCTAAGGTTCCAAACTGCTAAGGTCATCGGTCCCTCGACTTAACACTACTTAAACTAACTTATTCTAAGAACAACACACAAACCCTTGCCCGAGGGAGGACTCGAACCTCCGGCGGGAGGGGCTACGCAATCCGTGACATGACGCCTTAAACTGCACGGCCACTCCGCGCTGCACGACAATTATATTTCCTGCAAATCGAAGATCGCACAAGAACGGTAAGCGGCTCGTATGAAGAAACAGGGAAACTAAAATTAGTCGTTCTACTCAAACACTGAGTTTGGAAGCCTTTCAGCATAGGCCTTCGATATGCAGTGACCCCAGAAGAGAGGATGCTTTTACTCACTCACCCCACCCTTGGTCCTGATGAGAACAGTTCCCCAACTTCTCGCCTATAGTCACCGCTCTGGTTGCCACCACTAGAAGAGCGCATCGAGATTATACACTGACGGACGTGAAAGTGATACACAACGAAGTACCAGTCAGATACTTTGTTGAGATCTTCATCACATGACTGAACTTTCATTCGATATTGATGTTTACCATGAATGTCATCAGTACGAGGTCTGACCTCCACGGGCATTAATACACTCTGTATCCTTTCTGGCGTGGAAAAAACAGCTTCCAATTTTAAAAAATTTTCTTTCGTGTCTGAATCGCAGGCTGTTCCACTTTATGAAGACCGCTGACTACAGTCTGGTATAAAAGTGTAAGCCTTCCCACTGCATCGCAGACATGCTCTATGGATGAGAAATCAGAGGGGACTGGCAACGCCAGTAAAGGATTCGCACATTCATCAAGGTGTTTGCGGTGTGAACGGCAGTGTGGATGGTTGCATTGTTCTGCTGGAACATAATATTTATTACTCTTGTCACGAACGTTCGTGCCACTTACTGGCATAGTAAATCAGTCCTGTTGTCATGACCAATAGCTATCCTCACTGTATTCCAGAAGCAGAAGATGTAGGGGGTCTACGGAATAGCTGCTTCTCATGACCTTTTACTTGGTCGTCTACGGGGATTCCGACGCCAATCTCGCCGCCACAAATAGAAACGTGACCATCGCGGGACACCACAGTACGACAGTCAGAGAGTCAGTTGACTCTAGTTCTACACCATTAACGTCTCTGTTCTCTACGGGACGGAGTCAGCGGCAAATGACGCAAGGAAACTCGACATTTCAAGCCCGCTCCAGAAATCTGTTCCCGACTTTTCGTGTTGGTACTCAGCGTGTAGTCTCTGCCGGGTTTCCTCTTGTCGCCCTCCGAGCCAGTTAAACAATCCTACGATTTCCTCCTGGTCTAGTCCTTTTGTAAGGACACGTGACTACTTTCCCTCCCACCCTGTTTCCTGAGTCTATCTTCTCACTATCTTCTCAGCACATATTCTGCTGTCATTGCACTACAGCCGACTGTCTATTCGATTTGTCGATATGATGCACCGACGGTACTCCTGACAATCATTCGGCCTTCCACAAAGTACGTGATAGGGCTACAAGCGGCAGGCGCAACGTCCTGTGGGCGTATTAAGGTCAAGATCTAATTCTGAGAAGTTCCACTGACGTTAGACACCTCAAATGCCACCATGTACTCACATTATTCATTTGTGGTATTTTGTTTTTTCTATACTGCAAATGGGCTGGCATAAGGAAAATACTCTGGCATCGTTCGGTCAAGGTGTTCGTGGTGAAAGTAAATCATCAGCACGTTTCCAATGCTGAGAAGAGAGAAGGGCTGTGCGTGCCGATAATAAGTTGTCTTCGTATAAAAGATCATTATTGAAAATATTTAAGGGCTCTTTACACACGATCGAAAAGCATTTGTTGCATAAATGCAAGACTTTTTCTTTTTTTTTAAAAAAAAGTGCTCAGCGCTGCACACCACGAGTGCGCAGAGCGCCTTCGCCCGAAGTGCGTCAAAGCGGCGTCTTTCATGCGAAAACTGGATGAAAAGACCAAGTCTATGGGAGCGGACCAAGATTAATGGAGCTGCTCATTACTTTCTCATATCTGACAGCAAGAATCTGGCTACTGACATCTTTGGCAAGAGCTACGTAAGTTCAACCACCCATCATGAATCGTGATTCCGCAAATGAGAAAGCAACGAAATAATCTTTAGGGATGCATTGGTCTGGACCACGACTTCAAGTGGAAACAGAAAACCACTTAAAGGAACATATCACTAAACACAAATCCACAGGTACCGCCGCCTGGCCAAAGCCGTCTGCGTTGGTTCCTTCACCCTATTCTAACAGAAGATCAATGATTCAGATTTTGAAAAAGGTTTCGTTAATAGTCATTTTCACTGGGGATTTTCACATAAAACTTGTAATATTTACTGGAAGCTTTCAGAGTTCCATCGAATGACTTGACATAGTTTCTTTTCAATCCGTGCTTTCTTTTAATTTTCTCGTGCCAGCCCACATTTTCATCAAGAGTGTGTGTGTAGCCTTTTCTTGTCCACTACAATTTCCCCTTTGAAATTCTTGCCTAAAACTTAGCACATGCCCTACAAGAATGTACTTCCTGCTGGTACGAGTTTTCATATTTTAATACATAGTCTGCCGGCCGCGGTGGTCTCGCGGTTCTAGGCGCGCAGTCCGGAACCGTGCGACTGCTACGGCCGTAGGTTCGAATCCTGCCTCGGGCATGGATGTGTGTGATGTCCTCAGGTTAGTTAGGTTTAAGTAGTTCTAAGTTCTAGGGGACTAATGACCACAGCAGTTGAGTCCCATAGTGCTCAGAGCCATTTGAACCATTTTGAATACATAGTCTATTCATTTTAATACGTTTCTATTCCACGATTTATCTGACCACTTAATTTTCGTAACACCTTTCTATGATACCAAGCTTCAAATTACTTTCGTTTCCTGTCTCTCATTCAAAGTTTTCTTACTATTTCCAAATGAAGTTTGCCAACTTGTAGTTCACAAAATTTAAAAAAAAGAAGACAAACACTGGTAATGCTGTAGCTGTTACGAGTGTACTCCGTTTGCGTCACGAAAATACGTGGGATGGGTGTAAGACTAGGTTTTAATTTCCGTCGAGAAAGAAACCAAAAGAGAGAGAGAGAGAGAGAGAGAGAGAGAGAGAGAGAGAGAGAGAGAGAGAGAACACTAGATTCATTACACGCGCAAGAAGATATGGGCCTTGTCTCTTAAAAAAGAAATATCCTGGAATTAATTTTAATCGCTTTAGAGAAATGAAGCTGGGTTTTCGGAATTTTCACCAATGCCTCACCTCGACTGCTCTACTCTTGACTACTTCGATGCACATCAGTCGTTAGCTGGTATCTTTTCCAGACCAGGCACCGATCAACAAGGGAGGGGGTCATAACAGCACATCCCCCCACAAAATTAGCAGGAGCGTTTATATTTTTACGTATATCACTTTACATTTTCATAGTTAACTTTAGGAGAAAAAACAGCATGAAGACTAAAAGCCTCGGAAATAGCAAGGGATTCTAGAACTTAGCAGGCACATGTAGCACAGGATACTTCTCCGCTGCTTGCGTGAGGACCTGCTCACGTGAATGGGCTTCATGCACCACCGCCTGCAGAAAATATTCCAACAACCGATCTGCTGCCGACAACAAACCTGACGCGTTTTGTGTGCCCACTGACAGAGCCGGAAAACAGAAACTGAGTAATGACAGACAGAAAGGGAATGGCAATCTGTTAAGAAGATAATAAAAGGAAAATTCAGTTCCTGAATGTGGGCGGAAACGAATGACAGGGAAAGCAATCTCATTATTTACACAGTCACGTAGCCACAGTTTGCAGAGCTTTGTTCACTGTCGTACGCTAAGTGAAATACTGACACTCGTGAATCCAAACTTCGAATTTCAGTAGTGTAAATTACGAAGTTATCAACAAGACGAGAGTCTGTTGCTATTACAGTTTTTACATCAATTGCGTGACACACGTATTTCTCAAATTTTCCGACGTATGCTTTTCAAATGCTATATTTTTCTGAATCAGCATTTCTTCCACATGTTTGTTATCCAGTATTGATTTGCCCAAATAAGTGAACACTCCTTTTGACAGTCTCTTGGCATTCATATTTTGGATATGGCCGTAAAGAGCCATTCTTCTTTCCTAATCGTCAATGTACTCTTTTTAATTAGGTGTATAAAGTTAACTATTATGACGTCTTTGTACTGGGTTTGCTGCTTAACAGCTCCCAAAATTTTCCTTAGTGTACTTCTTCCTGTGGTTTCCAATGCTTCCATCATCGCTTTTTTGTTTAAATAGTGTGCTGTATGAAGTGCTTCTGGGCGAACTGCTTTAGTTAAAGTTTAGCAGTGAGGCGTAGTCATTTCTTTTTCGTACATCTTCACTCGGGTACGTTGTTTTCATCTTGATAACTTTACTGGTTTCTTTCTGTGAAATGTCTTGTTCAATTATCTTAATTTGGTAGCGCTCTCAATTTTTCCACATTTCGTTTTCATCATGTTGGGAGCTACCTTTATATTTGTAATAAATTTGGCTTTCTAAAAGGATATCTGTAAGCATGCTTTTTATAATTGTTATGCGAAAACATTTTTAAGTATATTATTTTTATTCTTATTCAAATTTTGTACTTCAAAGTGTGGGTGCCGATAGTAGTATACCAAGACCCTCCCACCTTCCCCTCCACACACACACACGCGCGCGCACACACACACACACACACACACACACCACAGAATCAAACCCTAGACCCGCGTCTGTTCCAGATTCATGTATGAAGCGGCTGCCGTGTTCATTATAGCTCACTACAAATCATCGCGTACAACGGGACTGTGAGTTTACAAACAAGCACCGCGTAAGCTGCTTAGCACATTTGACAAGTATTAGCCGTGGACTAAAACAAATACAATGCATAAAGACAAAAGGGAGTGGGAACGAAGGGATAAGGAACTGACAAGGGTATAACGTCCCGTCGATGTCGCAGACGTTACAGGCGGAAGACACACTCGGATTAGTGACGATAGGAAATGAAATCAGCTGTTGAAAGAAACAGCCCAACAAGAGTTTTAAAACAATGGGAAACACAAATCAGGACTTTCGAACGGGCTTTAAATGTTGGTCCTCTCGAATACGGCTCTATTCTCTTGACCACTGCACGAGGGGGGCACGGATGTAACGGTGTCTCCTGCAACACGACTTATTGCCATAGCTATTGATCTTTTCACGTGTGCTATATGTTCGGTTCACGTACTGTACTTTTAGCCTGAGACGAAGAGGCAAATGGCTTCAATAAGGGAATATAATTATTCTGAAAAAATCGCACAAAAGCTCTTTGCCATTCAAGTCCCGTACACAAAACGATCAGTCTCAAGGAATCCATTTTCAGGTGTCCATTACGAACCTTTAAAAAAAGTCGTGGCGTTCCTCTTTTATCGTTTCAGTGCGGCACAATGGCACCCTCAAAAGTCCTCGCAGCCGAGCGGTGAGAGAGAGAGAGGGGGGGGGGGGGGAGGGGGGAGGGAGGGTGGGAGTGACGGATTGGTGTGCAGAGGGAGGAGGCGAGAGATACAGCACAACGACACTGACGTTCAAGCCGAAAGACGGGCCCGCATCTCGTGGTCGTGCGGTAGCTTTCTCGCTTCCCACGCCCGGGTTCGATTCCCGGCGGGGTCAGGGATTTTCTCTGCCTCGTGATGACTGGGTGTTGTGTGATGTCCTTAGGTTAGTTAGGTTTAAGTAGTTCTAAGTTCTAGGGGACTGATGACCTAAGATGTTAAGTCCCATAGTGCTCAGAGCCATTTGAAACATTTTTTGAACCGAAAGACGGAATGTCGCTTGTAAATAGTATCTTGCGGGACTATGGTGATATGAATTAAATGCACTAAAATTAATGCAGGAGAACGAAATCAATGGCAAAAAATATAACAGTGAAAAGGGTTCATGTACGATGAGTCAGCAAATAATGTTTTAGTATGTATTGAGAGTTGAAAATTCCTGCCAGACCGAGATTTGAAGGCGGGTTACCTGCTTACCGCGAGCAGTCGCCGTAACCATCAATCCCCTTTTAAACTACTACTACTACTACAACAATTACTCGTGCCAAGTGCATCTTCTACATCGCCCCTGACTTATTATTCCTGCACAAAGTCTCCCCTGTCACGAGCGATAGGCGCCAAAATTTCATGTTTTCTGCAGTGAAGAGTGCGACCTAAACTGTAAAAGTGAGGTTACGAGGGGCCATCATGCAAAAAGTCGAAATGTATTAACAAAATTAAGGAACTACCACGAGAATAGGGTTTATTGATGGCCAAAGCAAAATTCAGAGTAAATGTTCTTGTCAAAGAGAGTCTGGTAAATTATCCGCACTACGTAGGGCTGAAAGAAAATGAAAAGTGTCGTCGAAACATTTCGAAAAATCAATATTTATTTGCTCAAGGAAATATGGTCAAAACACATCTTAGAAGATTATAAACGGAGGTTTTTTTTCTCATTACCCGTTGAATTTGGTTTCTTTCTATGTACAACATAAAAAAATTATTATTCACTCTTGAAACAAGTACAATTAAAACCGTTTGAATCAGTTTATTCATGCACAATGGAGGATTTTTCTTTGTCCGGATACTGTAAAATGTAAATATATTTTTGATTTCACGTATTTGATCTCTCTTGCGGGAAAAACACTAGTAGGAAAAATCCAAGTGGTCGTGAAACATTTACAAATGACATAAAAACAAAGCAATCTGTAAAGATTACAAACAATTGGGGTTCAAACTGTGGCCTTTGTCGTCGATGAACAGTAGTCATTGTGGGTGCACGAACCAGGCGCCCGTTGCGGAGGCCCAGGCGCAGCAACGTTCGCTGGGCCCCCTGCTTCATCTGGGCTCAACAGTTGCACTTCTATTCGCCCCTACACATGTCCACAGCCGTCGTTCACCTCTGTCATCTGCGGCCCGTTGTGCACCAGAGCTGCTTCGACGCCGCCTTTGTACAACGCAATTTTATCGATTACGGTATACTGTAACCATGGTTTCGCGCGAACAATTTACAAACTTAGCCATTTCGGAAACGCTTCCACCCTTCGCCCGAAAGGAAACGATTATTCCCTTTTGGACGTCAGATAAACCGCTCCGTTTCAGCGTTACGGCAACGGATGCACTGTTTTCCGCGTCCCTGCGACACGCTTTATAATATCCTCCCACCGCTAGTTCTGCCTCCTGCCGTCTTAACTGTTTATTGCATGTTGACATCGAACATATGCGGTGTTGTGATATCGTCCAAAGATCGTGGTGCCATACGAAAGCCGGGACCTTGCATCGATACCACAGAAGATAGAGATGTCTTGCTGTATGCTGTAACGAAGAACTAGAGATGCTGGCAAAGCCACACCCTCGTGGTCGTGCGGTAGCGTTGTCGCTTCCCACACCCGGGTTCCCGGGTTCGATTCCCGGCGGGGTCAGGGATTTTCTCTGCCTCGTGATGGCTGGGTGTTGTGTGATGTCCTTAGGTTAGTTAGATTTAAGTAGTTCTAAGTTCTAGGGGACTGATGACCATAGATATCAAGTCCCATAGTGCTCAGAGCCATTTGAAAGCCACACCCTCTCTCCCAGCTCCGCAGTGCCACTGCACGGAGGCCAATATACAGACGAACACAGGAATGCTCCGCCGAGTTCGTGACGTCCGATCAAGAAGACAAGTTCGAGGTCATGTTACTCATGTCTTGGACGGAATTGTACATTCGAACATTTAGAACTTTTGGACTTCGAGAGAAGTGTTTAGAAAATGTGTGTATCAAGTGATGGTTTAATTTTCGAAGAGAGTCGGAAATATTCGGCACATTCCTGTGGTTATGGATTGTATAAAGCAAGTAAACCTTTTACCGTCTTGTAATAAAGTAAATCAGTATGTCATGCATCTTGAGCAATCAAAGAGCCAAGTGTCACATCGTATGACTGTACTTCTATTAGGTCACAACATGTCTACAATTGTTCTTTTCTAGTTTATGTATTTACTTCGTTGTAGGGTTCTTTTTTTTAAAATTGCGCTTTACTTTTACTGTCAACGTAGCATTTATTTAACGAATGAAGATTTCTGTCGAGTTGACGTCTACGTTAATGTAATAGACACTTTTATGTTTCGTTCGTTGGAATTCAGCGCAAGTAATAATTTCTGTAGCTACGGTCGCAGGTTCGAACCCTGCCTCGGGCACGGATGTGTGTGAGGCCCTTAGGTTGGTTAGGTTTAAGTAGTTCTAAGTTCTATGGGACTGATGACCTCAGATGTTAAGTTCCATAGTGCTCAGAGCCACTTTTGAATAATTTCTGTATTCGCCATTTAAGATTATGATATGACCAACTGGTTTGTATTATGAATAAATGTATTAATGTTGACAAGCATATACGTCCCCATAACCTGCCAGCCACTAATAATTCCCAACTACTCCTCTGACGCAGTGCGATGCCTTTTGGAGGTCACTCTTCCTGTACGTCGGGTCAGCCCTTGTCCACAACGGTGTAAAACGAGGTTGTTTTGTGTGTTGTTTAGGGGCCCTCAACACTGAGGTTATTAGATCGATTGTAACGAATGTGGTTAAAACGTAGAAAATGCGATAAAAGAACTAAAAGGCACATTCAGATAAAATCGCACTCTCTCTCCCAATCTCTCCCGCTTAACCACATTAGCTCACAAAATGGAAAACAGCTTCACATGTGGGGAGATGTGAGAAAACTGTCAATTACAAAACAACGACGACCGGAGGAAAGCTAAGTTTCACAGAAATATGTGCTTGCTGATTACTTACCAAAAACACAGATGAGCTAGCCATCCTGAAACACATTAAGAACGGACCCTAAAAGTTCAGGGAGCAACTCGGGCAATGTGATCTGGACGCCAGAAGCACCACACATTGGAGGGTCCTATCAACCGCGCAAGAAGTCATGCGCCATACGGCTATGGTCTATGCGAAGGAGAGTGAGGACCTAATCCCGTCTGCGGGGCTGGTGAGAGGTATTCCGCGAGCTCGTAGCGAACTTAACGAGACACACTTCCAGCCACTCTTGTTTCCATCAACGCATGGCTCTGTACATAGATCTCGTGTTTGTTTTGAATACAGTCAGAGAGAGTCCCTTTAGTCAGCCATAGTGCCAGTAGTGTCAGTGTCGCCCTAACCGCCGTCTGCTTCACGTCTGCTGTGCAGCGAGCTACCTTAATTTAAGTATTATCTGTATTTTTCTTACTTGTCACTTCTTCTTCTGCGTGTTTTTGCTTTTAGGAAGCTTTAATAGTAGAGTGCTATTAAGTGTTCCATAGATCTCGTGTGTGTTTCGAATACAGTCAGAGAGTCCCTTTAGTCAGCCATAGTGCTCGTAGTGCTAGTGTTTGTTTTCAATACCGTCCAGAGACAGGTAGTGCTATTTTCCTTGTTTCTACAAGAAGTGGTTAGCAATCACAGTTTCGTCAATAATCAACCGCCTTTAGTGAATTAGCAGTCTAGTTAAAAGCTGATTAACACTCTATAGAAAATTGATTTCTTAGGATGGCTAGGATGTGTGGCTGCTGTGTACGGACGCAGGAGGAGCTGGCCACTCTTCGCGAACAGCTGAGCGTGTTGATGGCCGCGGTCAGCCGTCTTCAGGCTGCTGCCTCGGAGTGTAGCGGCAGTGGGGAGTCTGGTGCGTCGCAAGGTACACCCCAGGTGTTACATGCTTCACCCACTGTCCCTGCTGTCGAGACATCTTCGCGGGTACCGGGCGCGGTTGGGCCACCCTCTCCCCAAGGGGAGCGGCGGGTTCAGCGGCGTTCGCGGCGCACGAGGCGGAGGGTCAAAGTGGAGGCTGGCCGTGTGGCATCGCCCGCTCTGCCTGTGAGTGGACATGTGGCTGCTCCTTCAGCAAGGTCCGAGCAGGCACACGGGGGGAGGGGTTTATTAGTTATTGGGAGCTCAAATGTTAGGCGGGTGATGGAGCCCCTTAGGGAAATAGCGGAAAGGTCGGGGAAGAAGGCCAGTGTTCACTCTGTCTGCTTGCCGGGGGGTCTCATCCGAGATGTGGAGGAGGCCCTACCGGCGGCGATAGAGAGCACTGGGTGCACCCGACTGCAAATTGTTGCTCATGTCGGCACCAATGACTCTTGCCGTCTGGGTTCAGAGGTCATCCTCAGTTCGTACAGGCGGTTGGCGGAGTTGGTGAAGGTGGAAAGCCTCGCTCGCGGGGTGGAATCAGAGCTAACTATTTGTAGTATCGTTCCGAGAACCGATCGCGGTCCTCTGGTTTGGAGCCGAGTGGAAGGCTTAAACCAGAGGCTCAGACGATTCTGCGGAGAGCTGGGGTGCAAATTTCTCGACCTCCGCTATCGGGTGGAGAAATGTAGGGTCCCCCTGAATAGGTCAGGCGTGCACTACACGCCGGAAGCGGCTACGAGGGTAGCGGAGTACGTGTGGAGTGCACATGGGGTTTTTTTAGGTTAGAGAATTCCCTCCCTAGGCCCGACAAGACGCCTCCTGAGACGCGGCAAGGCAGGAGTAGGCACAATGCAACAAGGAATAACAATATTAATGTGCTAATAGTAAACTGCAGAAGCGTCTATAGAAAGGTCCCAGAACTGCTCTCATTAATAAACGGTCACAACGCCCATATAGTACTAGGGACAGAAAGTTGGCTGAAACCAGACGTAAACAGTAATGAAATCCTAAACTCTGATTGGAATGTATACCGCAGAGATAGGCTGGACAGTGAAGGGGGAGGCGTGTTTATAGCGATAAGAAGTGCAATAGTATCGAAGGAAATTGACGGAGATTCGAATTGTGAAATGATTTGGGTGAAGGTCACGGTTAAAGCAGGCTCAGACATGGTAATTGGATGTCTCTATAGGCCCCCGGGCTCAGCAGCTGTTGTGGCTCAGCACCTGAAGAATAATTTGGAAAATATTTCGAGTAGATTTCCCCACCATGTTATAGTTCTGGGTGGAGATTTTAATTTGCCGGATATAGACTGGGAGACTCAAACGTTCATAACGGGTGGCAGGGACAAAGAATCCAGCGAAATATTTTTAAGTGCTTTATCTGAAAACTACCTTGAGCAGTTAAACAGAAAACCGACTCGTGGCGATAATATATTAGACCTTCTGGTGACAAACAGACCCGAACTATTTGAATCAGTTAATGCAGAACAGGGAATCAGCGATCATAAAGCGGTTACTGCGTCGATGATTTCAGCAGTAAATAGAAATATTAAAAAAGGTAGGAAGATTTTTCTGTTTAGCAAAAGTGACAAAAAGCAGATTACAGAGTACCTGACGGCTCAACACAAAAGTTTTGTCTCAAGTGCAGATAGTGTTGAGGATCAGTGGACAAAGTTCAAAACCATGGTACAATATGCGTTAGATGAGTATGTGCCAAGCAAGATCGTAAGAGATGGAAAAGAGCCACCGTGGTACAACAACCGAGTTAGAAAACTGCTGCGGAAGCAAAGGGAACTTCACAGCAAACATGAACATAGCCAAAGCCTTGCAGACAAACAAAAATTACGCGAAGCGAAATGTAGTGTGAGGAGGGCTATGCGAGAGGCTTTCAATGAATTCGAAAGTAACGTTCTATGTACTGACTTGGCAGAAAATCCTAAGAAATTTTGGTCCTATGTCAAAGCGGTAGGTGGATCAAAACAAAATGTCCAGACACTCTGTGACCAAAATGGTACTGAAACAGAGGATGACAGACTAAAGGCCGAATTACTAAATGTCTTCTTCCAAAGCTGTTTCACAGAGGAAGACTGCACTGTGCTTCCTTCTCTAGATTGTCGCACAGTTGACAAAATGGTAGATATCGAAGTAGACGACAGAGGGATAGAGAAACAATTAAAATCGCTCAAAAGAGGAAAGGCCGCTGGTCCTGATGGGATACCAGTTCGATTTTACACAGAGTACGCGAAGGAACTTGCCCCCCTTCTTGCAGCGGTGTACCGTAGGTCTCTAGAAGAGCGAAGCGTTCCAAAGGATTGGAAAAGGGCACAGGTCATCCCCGTTCTCAAGAAGGGACGTCGAACAGATGTGCAGAACTATAGACCTATATCTCTAACGTCGATCAGTTGTAGAATTTTGGAACACGTATTATGTTCGAGTATAATGTCTTTTCTGGAGACTAGAAATCTACTCTGTAGGAATCAGCATGGGTTTCGAAAAAGACGATCGTGTGAAACCCAGCTCGCGCTATTCGTCCACGAGACTCAGAGGGCCTTAGACACGGGTTCACAGGTAGATGCCGTGTTTCTTGACTTCCGCAAGGCGTTTGACACAGTTCCCCATAGTCGTTTAATGAACAAAGTAAGAGCATACGGACTATCAGATCAATTGTGTGATTGGATTGAGGAGTTCCTAGATAACAGAACGCAGCACGTCATTCTCAATGGAGAGAAGTCTTCCGAAGTAAGAGTGATTTCAGGTGTGCCGCAGGGGAGTGTCATAGGACCGTTGCTATTCACAATATACATAAATGACCTGGTGGATGACATCGGAAGTTCACTGAGGCTTTTTGCAGATGATGCTGTGGTGTATCGAGAGGTTGCAACAATGGAAAATTGTACTGAAATGCAGGAGGATCTGCAGCGAATTGACGCATGGTGCACAGAATGGCAATTGAATCTCAATGTAGCGAAGTGTAATGTGATGCGAATACATAGAAAGATAGGTCCCTTATCATTTAGCTACAAAATAGCAGGTCAGCAACTGGAAGCAGTTAATTCCATAAATTATCTGGGAGTACGCATTAGGAGTGATTTAAAATGGAATGATCATATAAAGTTGATCGTCGGTAAAGCAGATGCCAGACTGAGATTCATTGGAAGAATCCTAAGGAAATGCAATCCGACAACAAAGGAAGTAGGTTACAGTACGCTTGTTCGCCCAATGCTTGAATACTGCTCAGCAGTGTGGGATCCGCACCAGGTAGGGTTGATAGAAGAGATAGAGAAGATCCAACGGAGAGCAGCGCGCTTCGTTACAGGATCATTTAGTAATTGCGAAAGCGTTACGGAGATGATAGATAAACTCCAGTGGAAGACTCTGCAGGAGAGACGCTCAGTAGCTCGGTACGGGCTTTTGTTGAAGTTTCGAGAACGTACCTTCACCGAAGAGTCAAGCAGTATATTGCTCCCTCCTACGTATATCTCGCGAAGAGACCATGAGGATAAAATCAGAGAGATTAGAGCCCACACAGAAGCATACCGACAATCCTTCTTTCCACGTACAATACGAGACTGGAATAGAAGGGAGAACCGATAGAGGTACTCAGGGTACCCTCCGCCACACACCGTCAGGTGGCTTGCGGAGTACGGATGTAGATGTAGATGTAGATGTAGCGAGGCGAGAGCATGCAAGGGAACGGCACAGTGAACTGAGGATCGCGGCACGCCCCCTTGGCTGCTACATCCGCCCTTTCTTGCCGCGCAATACCTATGAGCCCTGTAACTCGGGAGAAAGACACCTCCTTCCCCAGCCTTTGTAGCTGGATGAGGACGTCTGGATATTCTGGACTATTTTCATCTGCAGCACACAAGCGTTGCAGAGAGTGAAGGGCACTCGGGGAATCGGAATAGACAAGGAATTTTGTACTTGGAATTGGTCTCTTCTGCTCCAGTGCGCGCAAGATCGCATATAACTCTGCGTTGAAGAGAATAAAGTCTTGAGGCAGCCGGATCTTGAGGATACGATAGGGGAAAACCACAGAGCACCCAATGGTGTCCAGCTATTTAAACTCATCCAAAACACAGCTACAGAACTGTGGTATTAAAAACATGCGCGCGAAATGTAATATCACTCTAGGTCTCTACAGTAACCAGGGTGCTGTCAAAACTCAGGAGTTGCAAGTATATTTATTTATTTACTACAATTAGCTCGCTGGCTGTATAACGGTTTGTGGGCAGTTGGGGTTGAACTTGGTCTACATCAAGCGATTCCAGCACACGTTGCACATGGATCGTGTATAAAATCGAGAGGAGAATGGAACGATGGAGGTTGGCTGGTGAGGTGAATCACTTCTGACAGAAGACACTGCCCGCCAGGGAGTGGCTCGCTCTAGGGGATGCTGTACGGAACACGATGAGTGAGTGTGGAGAGGAGAGAGTGCCGGGGGCAGGGGGCTGTGGGCGGAATGCGGCCGCTGGCCGCGGCCCGCAGCTGCGGTCCCGTTATCCGGCGCGCCGGCCCAAACCGGGCCCCGACCTTGGTGCGCCAAGCCGGTCCCGTCCCGTCTGCGCCCACTCTTTTCGCGCACTGCCGCCAGCACTCGGCTTTCGCCTCCAAATATCAGCCCTTTCCCCTCTCCCGGATTCGCTACTCTCGTAAAATACGCATGTACGAACGACGAGAAAAAGAAACAACGCCAGTAAATTATCCGCGAAATGGGGACGAAACGTGTTTCTGGTGTTTAGTGTCCCGTTACTGGCGACGAGCCTGCTACACAAGTCTCCAAACGCGTCCTGCTCCTTGCCGGAACAGTCAAATTTGTCGGGGACTGGTTCAAACTACCGCCACCGGGTGCCGACTTTTCCCCGTGGGCGTAATAATCACATGGTGTTCGTGATGCCACTGTGCGAACACAGAACAGCGGACAATATTTAATTTACGTTTATATGATATTCTGGGACTGTAGATTGCGGTGAGAAGAGTTATCCGTAATATAGCTCTTGGATTATGTAGGTTGTGAAGCCAACCGACGTGAATATGAAATCTTTGTTGTGGTGATAGAATGATCTGTTATTATCGCAAGCTCTTGTCTATGTTGACAAGTTCTTTGACCGAACGATGTGACGCAGCGGTTAGCACGCTGGACTCGCATTCGGGAGGACGACGGTTCAAGCCCGCGTCCGGCCATCCTCATTTAGGAAATTTGAAAATTTCTGGTAAGGTTCTATGGGACTAAACTACTGAGGTCAAAGGTCCCTAGGCTTACACACTAATTAAACTAACTTACGCTAAGGACAACACACGCACCCATGCCCGAGAGAGGACTCAAACCTCCGACGGGGGAAGCTGCGCGAACTCCTCATTTAGATTTTCTGTGATTTCCCTAAATCGCTTTAGGCAAATGCCACGATGGTTCCTTTGAAATGGCAGCGCCGACTTCCTCCCTGTCCTCCCCTAATCGAATGGTATCGATGACCTCACTGTTTCGTCCCCTACCCCAAAACCAACCAACTGAAGGTGTTTGGCTACCAAGTGACGAGGCATTACCATAAGACTGTAAATTATGATGCATTTAGCTACCGCAAGATATGAATTAAAATGGTATTTGGCTACCTAAAGAGCGATCCTAACAAGGAAACATCACCAACTTTACCTCTTACTTTAACGAGGAAACAGCACACGCACAAGACATTATCCCCAGAAGTTGACCCTGCGACGAAATTTTTGCCGTAATTCTGATAGCACACAGTTATGACCTAGTCAAAGTACAGATTTTAAACATTTGCGACCACCGATTATTCGTCACTCGTTGCAGAGCAGGCTTGATCATCACTCACTTCTTCGTCTTTACATCCCTGTCCTAATGCACAAATGAAGTTGTTCGACAAATGTGACTGCTGTGAAAGGCCAGCCTCGGTGTCGGTACCATAATCCATCACCAAGTAAAGAACGTCAGTACACTGTTTTGCTCTATACATTGTGATTCAGCTGCTCCTATCATTAGGTTTTATGCAACCCGCAACGCCTTCAAATACCACATGTAAGATTTTCATAGCCTCTCGACTACTATGCAAAACTTTCAGTCATACAGAAAAAATAAAGAGATCCATTTTGTAGGAAACTCACTGTAGTTAAATTTTGTACAGCAATACGTTTTCACTAGAGGCCGTAGTTCTCAATTATTCAAGAAAAACGTACAAAAGTGACCTCCAAACGCGTTTTTCTTTAATAACTCGAAAACCGTGACCCCAGCGAAAATGTATGACAGTAAAAAATTTAATTGCGTTACATTTCCTACAAAAAGGTCCTGGTCATTTTTCTGTAGGACTAATAGTTAGCAAGTAGTGAACTAGGTAGTATGAAAATCTCGTAGAAGCGTTTTGAAAGCGCTGCAAGTTGCTTAAAACCTACAGACAGGAGCGGCTGACTCATTCTGTATACAGCACATCTGTGGTTGGTTGGTTGATTGATTTGGGGGAGGAGACCAACCAGGGAGGTCATCGGTCCCATCGGATTGGGGAAGAATGTCGGCCGTGCCCTTTCAAAGGAACAATCCTGGCATTTGCCTAAAGCAATTTAGGGAAATCACGCACGTCTTTATTCACAAAGTTGTTCATATGGTTCAAGTGGCTCTGAGCACTATGGGACTTAACATCTGAGGTCATCAGTCCCCTAGAACTTAGAGCTACTTAAACCTAACCAACCTAAGAACATCACAAACATCCATGCCCGAGGCAGGATTAGATCCTGCGACGGTAGCAGTCGCGCGGTTCCGGACTGAAGCGCCTAGAACCTCCGCCACCGCGGCCGGCCACAAAGTTGTCTATGATTTTTTTATTGACACTGAAAGGTATAAATAACGGCACAAAGAAAGCTCCAAACACTTTCATCTGGCTCACAAAGTTTGTCAAATAACCGCATATGATGCTTACCAGTCACGACTTCCAAGAGCACTCGTTCTTCTATATTCAAATGTTGCGACTTGACCGTCACTCCATACCGTTCCTGATCGTGCTGCACTATCTCTTATTGGTTCGCCCACCTTATGAACACAAACCTCTTACTCTCTCAAGTGTACAGTACTTGGCACTCGGGCGTTAGGCAGCTCCATTGGGGCAGAGGACAGAGCGAGTGGCAACCGGTACGGGTGCATGTTTAAAAACTATACGTACAAAAAGGTAATAACTTCGTACTATCGGAATTATGGCCCAAAATTTTGCGCGGGATCGATTTCCTAGACTGAGGCTGATACCTTGCAAGTATGCTTTCCTCTCCCTAAAATAAGTGTCGAGGCGTTTGGCTCCCATAGGAATTATGCGAAGTGACGAGGTATTTGCCACTTCATCTACATCTATACTTCGCTTACCACCCTAAGGTTTGTGGTGGATGCTGCAGTATTCTTTGTGGGCAGGTTTCCCTCTAATTTTATCTTCATGCCCTTCTCGCGAGATATACGTAGGAGCAAGCAAAATATTTCTTGACTCTTCTAGGAAAATACACTCTCTGCACTTTAACAGTAAAGTGTAACACCTCTCTTGCAGCGTCTGCCAATGAGTGGGTTGATCATCTCCGTGACGCTCCTGGGGTTACTAAATGCACCTGTACCGAAACGCGCTGCTCTTCTTAGGATATTCTCTATTTCTTTAATCAGTCCTATCTGGTAACAAACCCACACTGACTTCAAGACACTTAACGAAATGACGAGGGTATCATAACAGCGCTTCTTTGTTACGAGCAATTTCTGTTAATGATGCGGTTACGTCGAAAGGTA
Organism: Schistocerca gregaria; assembly: GCF_023897955.1. NCBI lineage: Eukaryota > Metazoa > Arthropoda > Insecta > Orthoptera > Acrididae > Schistocerca > Schistocerca gregaria. The sequence continues at coordinate 741,858,937 of NC_064922.1, forward strand.
ACTGGTTGTGGGTTGGCGAAGCCGATGAACGTGATGCCATGAGAATAACTGTAAATTCTCGACATGGCCAAGAGCGTACCCAGGATGTGAGCTGGAGAAAGGGGAGGGGATGGTACTTATATTAGCTTCGTGGTGACTGACAAACGGTTTCTAGTAAACAGTAGATTGCTTCTCCTTGTTTTTGTTTTGTTTGACAGAATCTGGTGGTGATGTTGTATGTGAGTTGTGTTGCACAAAATATGATGTGGATGGAACATCGAAACAAAAATTTGGTAAACAGTATTTTGTGCAACTGCTGCGCAACTGGCGAAGTACCAGAACTCACATGTGCAGTTGGAAGGGTATTAAAACGAGATTGCATTTAAATGACCAACGCGTCTGCTACTCGTGAACGCGAATGCTCACAACTGCCAAGTATAACTAAGATATAATGCGCTCCACATCTGCGCACTGAAAATCACAGGTCCCCTGCGCTGATGTTCGGAACTAACGTGCACTTGTGTGTCACAGATCACAGCCGCGGTTACATGGAATGCGGCTTGATCGCTCTGCACTACAGGTGCCGACTGTTTATGAGTCTATACGTGTTTTCTATCAGCCGCAACCACGAAATGACACGTACTCTTCTGCAAAGAGTTCCCAATCCTCGTCGAATTTTTCCTGTTAGATTTTGACAGTAATTTTGTGTGTAGTGAAACGTTTACTTCCTGCAGAATCCGTCGATCGCTTTGTCGACTATCCGCACTTCCGTTACAGAAACGAATGTTGACGCATCAAGGGTCTATCAAACTAAACCTGCGCTCCGTGGTCTGAGCTTTCCATTAATGCAACACACCTATGGCACTCCTCGTACAGACATGAAACCACTTAGGCGCCTCCGTCAGCTACTTACGTCATACTCTTACGTCATTACAGCACCATTTGTTGCAAGCTGATTACAGATAACTAGTGACGCGCAGTAGGCTATTTCCCAAACCACATGCAGAAAAGGAAACAGAAAACAAGCACCGTAATTACTCTGCACATTAATTACGATGAGACGGGCTATTATTAACAGTAGTCTCCTTCACGAGCCCTAGCCCTCCATATACTTTAATACGCTGAATTAATAGATTTTACTCCGATTCGTCCCAGCTGTTGTGATTAAATAAAACGATAGTATACTGGTATGTAATCGTGAACAATGAGTTGCGCTTTGCATCAATTATTGGAAGCACTCATTTATAAAATAATTTTAGTTTCGATAACAAGATGAACAGGGTAGGGTCTTTCATAAATACGAGGGCATTTCGTTTCTTAAGGTCCGATCGGTCGAAACATGGAAATCACGGTGAGAATCCGATGAATCTGTGCACAGATGGAACTGGGCAGTCTCTTTAGCATCTACGTCGATCGCATCACGTTGCAATTTTCAGTTCTGAGCGCAGAGTGAGCACTTAAAGATGCCTAGAAGAACGTGTCACCCGCCAAGTACGAGTGCCTGCTGAGAGATTTTGCTTGATTCCATGCAATCCCACATAACGTACCTGTCATGCATTTCCTTTTTCAAGACAGTTCTAGGTCGCGCACGGCAGGGGCTATGAAGACGCTCCTGTAGAGTTTTCGATGGTAAGTGTTTAATCAACCACCATACAGCCCGGACTTAGCTTCCTCTGAAATTGATCTCTGCTCACATGACCTGACTATGAAGACAACATTTTGGCACATCCAACGACCTGCAGACTAGTATAGGGAATTGACAGAAAGCACAGGCGGCTGTCTTCTATGACAACGGTATTACAATTTTGGTGCAACCATACAACAAATGTCGTAAGTCGAGCGGTAAGCATACAGAAAAGTAACTGGAAGATGTAGCTAACTCTTCCCTATAAATTTTTTTTTTATTTTCACCGTGGTTTCCTCTTCGCTACTAATCGGACAATAATAAACGAACAGCTCTCGTACCTCATGGGTTTCAGAAGCGGACGTGACATAAACTATACAACATACAGAAAACAGACACATTTCAGTGAATAGAGCATTTCTTCGAGTCTTTAACTCAGATTAGAAATAATTAATGTTAGCACCGTTTGCGATGTGGCAAACGTCACTCACTACACTGATGGACCAAAACATTATGACCACCTGCTTAAAAGCTTGTCTGTCTGTCTCTGGAACGAAATACATCACTGATCTGCATATTAGGAATCCTACAGCTTGTTGGTAGGTTTATGGACATAAGTGGTGTTAGATGTCTACACACACGCCATGTAATTCGCATAAATAACGCGCCGCTAATTTGCGTACGTGGTGACGGTGAACGAAAGCTACCCATATGGGTTGAGACATCAACGGGAGTTCACTGTAATGCTTCCCAAACCCCTGCACAACGGTTCTGGCCCCGAAACACAGACAATTCTACTGCTGAAATCGCCTTAGAGGAAGACAAAGCACGAAGGGGTGCAGATAGTTCGCAGCTGTCAGTGTGTCTTCGATTCCTACCTCACGCCCCGTGCAAGAGCCGGAGAATGTCTCCCACATCATAATGACCCGTGGTCTTGGGGTAGCGTTTCTGATTCATAATGAAAACGTCTTCGGCTCCCGGGTTCGAATCCCACCGCTGCTTAAATTTCGATTAATAATCAGCATTGGCGCCCGAAGACTTCCGGCATAAGAAGTAACCCTCATTCTACCATTGGCCTTAGTGTAGCAAAAATACGATTCAGCCGGAGAGGCGACATATTCTACAGATCTAAAGTCGAATCCTGATGGTCCAGTGCCCACTGCAATAGTAATTAACGACGTCATTGTGTCAACATATGAACACGTAAGGATGGTGTGCTGCGGAGCTCCATCTTCAACAATGTACGATGAAGGGTGTGCTCAGAAACACTTGTGCGTGAACCAGCATTGTGTTCTTTCGGCAGAGATGCCACAGATCACCATCAACCCTACTTTATAGAGCAGAGAAGCCTCTGAACCCCGTGTTCCGTGAAGTGGCGTGGACGTCCAACCATTTAGCTGCTTGTGGTACATTCACTGTCTTTCTACCCCTTTCCACAGATGCTAACGACAGTAGTAAGTGAACTTCGACCAGCTTCGCCTTTTTCGAGATAATCGATTACAAACTCTGCGTAATAATACTCTGCCCTTTGTCAAAGCCCTTATCTCAATGGCTTTCCCCATTTCTAACCCATATCTTCACTAGTGTGACCCATGTTTGCTCCCCTTACATACTTCTGTTACTGCGTCACGTGCACACAACGCCACCGGGCGGCATCCAGCGTCGCGGTGGTCAGTGTCATAATTTTTAATCGTTTGGCTTAGCAGTGTATGTCTGTGCTGTTAATTGTAGTCGCTACTTCGCCGACGCTTGGGAAGGCGTAATACCCGTCCACTGTAAATCTGTATAACGCGTTGCTATCTGCAAGTGCGAGCTAATTCCATGTGGCAATACAGAACGGATGATTTATTTTCTGACACGCCTGCCCTCTAGTGGTGAGCTCTGTAACCAAGTCACGGCGCCCATTACGAATCGGAGAATTGTTGTATCCACTGATATGTGTCATTTTTCTGTGTGTCTCGTAGTTTTCATGCAGTAGTCTTTTAAAATCCCGGAGCTGCTTATAAATAACCCTTTACTTGAGTGTTCGCTACCTCCATCACTTTTAGCGTTGTAGAAGTTTTGCAGGACACACAAAACATAAGAGACGCAAGGAGAAGCTTCTCTCCTCTCCTCCTCAGTTCTTAATTTGGGTTCTAGCACCACTGCCAATGTCAGAAAAGCGACAGTTTCTCGTGAAAGGACATCGACAAGAAAGTATTAGTTACTTCTTTGGCAGCTGTGCTGGTTTCCGTCCCCAAATCAAAGGGTTCGAGGAAAATTTATCACTGTCGGAACCTGTCACCGTCTCGACACAAATACCTTGCTTTGTAGTTTGAAAGTCGACAAAACCGTAGGCACGACCTGGTTACTAGATGATAGCAAAGCTAATGAATTACATCTTAAGAATCTGTGTCCTCTATCATGTGTATTATGTGGACACAGATCCATTTACATTTCTATCTCAAGGCCAGAATCCAGATAACCCTTGGTTTCCATTATGCATGTTTTCTTGACGGAACAAAAGATACAAACCCTCCTTCTTCTGCGAACTAGGTCAATGGTCACAACTCAAAACGATGGGTAAAATCAGAGAAAATTACCTAAAGCTATAAACGAGGAGAAAAAACAGAAAACCACCTAAAGCTATAAAACGAGGATAAAAACTTTTTAATACACGGCGCGAAAGGAAAAGCATATGAAGAGAAATAATGAAATAGTCTTATACTGTGTGTACGTCACATTACATCAGCTAAAATGTCTGCGCAGTTTACAATAATAACATAGATTTCTTCCTTTATGTACGTGTGGTGCCTGTCCTTTTTGGCCATTAAGATCATTCCAGCATGGATGCACACGCACTCTCACTCTCCTGAACTTTTAAGGGAACCCAGCGTGATGCGGCAAGCAATGCGTACGGTGAACAGGAGGCGCTACGTAAGTAGTGTGCGAGAAGTTGGGAATTTGGATCGGACGGAAAGAGTGCTCGGATAGCCGAAGCAACTACAGTGACCGCTCGCCTAAGACCGCTGAATATCTTTCAGTGCCCAATTACGTCCGATGTCAGATTTTTTTCAGTTTATTAAAAATTTTCTCTGAAATTTTGTATAGTTTAAAATGTGATATAAAAACAACATGGGTGATGGATTGTAATAATGACAATCTTCCTGAAGAGACGCTGAAAGAACCATTCAACACATCCGAAACGGAAAAAGACTTTAGTATGAATATATAAAGACACATGAGGGAGACATCGCGACGGAAAACGTAATGTAATGAATGACAGCTTTCTCGAAGTGTGGGTAAACGGAATTTACTCCCAGTGACAAATATAAATAACCAGGTTGTGCCAGATTACTTGTGCTCATCTTAAGCGAGTCGCACAGTTAATCAAGGGCGATAAGCGATGAGACGATCACGTAGAATCAGTGTTAGGGAACGCGAATGGAAGACTCGGACTTGTTGGAAGAGCTTTGGGAAAATTCAAAGCATCTGTAAAGGAAATCGCATACAAGATGCTGGGACGGTCAATTAGTCTCTTCCAATATTTGTAGTTACTTTCGAGTAGGAATGGCAGGAGACATCGAGTGAATTCATAGAAGCGCTGCTAGGGTTGACTGGTCGGTATGGCGCACTGGGAAGTATATTACAAGTGATCGAGGAACTTAAATGGGGATCTCCGGAATAAAGGCGGCGTTGCCACCGCGAAACCGTGCTCGACGAATTTGGCGAACGTATATTCTATCAATGGGGCCAACGGTCTTGCCGCAGTGGTAACAACGGTCCCTGTCAGATCACCGAAGTTAAGCAGTTCTGGGCTGGGCTAGCACTTGGATGGGTGACCATCCGGTCTGTCCACCGCTGTTGGCAAGCGGGGTGCACTCAGCCCTTGTGAGGCAAACTGAGGAGCTACTTGATTGAAAAGTAGCGGCTCCTGTCTCGTATACTGCCATACGGCCGGGAGAGCGGTGTGTTGACCACAAGTCCCTCCATATCTGCATCCAGTGATGCCTGTGGGCTGATGATGAAACGGCGGCCGGTTGGTACGGTTGGGCCTTTTGGCCTGTTCGGACGGAGTTTAGTTTTATATTCTATCAATACTGTACGTCTATTGCGCTGCCGTTGTGTAACACCCCTCCCCTAAGGGATCTTGAGAGTATCAGAGAACAGTGCTCGTAAAGTCATGTTCCCCTCGCTCAGTACACTACTGGAAAAGGGCAGAACATCGACAATAATGATACGCTCCGCCTTCAACTGTACGGCGGCTTGAGGGTGTAACAAAAAAGAATCATTCGATTTGGCACGCCTATAATTGTGAAACTAATAAACATTTACAATGAAGTTTGTCTTTTGATGTACGGGAAACTTAAAAAGGTTTTTTTCCATACCTTTTCATAGGAGTTCAATATTCCCTCCTTGATATGCCCGGCATATGTCAATGCGGTATTCAAATTGTTCCCACACTGCAGCGAGCATGTCTACAGTTACAGCTTCCACAGCAGCTGTTATGCGATGTCTCAGTTCATTCATTGTTGTTGGTAACGGAGGCATATAAACAACGTCTTTTATAAACCCCCACAAGAAATAATAACATACAGTCGGGATCGGTGACCGTGGAGGAATGTATTGTTGAATCATTTGGTTCAGTGCGACCGATCCATCGTTCAGTAGTCCTTTGACTTAAAAATTGCCGCACTTCCAGATGCCAGTGTGGCGATGCCCCATCCTGTTGGTAAATGAAGTCGTTGAAATCGGTCTCCACCTGTGGGAAAAGAAATTTCGCAAGCATATCGAGGTACGTGCTTCCTGTAACAGTGTTCTCGGCAAAGAAAAATGGACCGTATGCCTTTTCCCGTGAAACTGCACAAAACACATTCAATTTTCGAGAATCGCTCTCATATTGTATAGCTTCATGTGGTTGTCCCGTGCCCCATATTCTCACATTATGACGGAACACCTTTCCATTTAAATGGAATGTTGCCTCGTCACTAAACATTACGCGTGGAGCCGGCCGCGGTGGTCTAGCGGTTCTGGGCGCTCAGTCCGGAACAGCGCGACTGCTACGGTCGCAGGTTCGAATCCTGCCTCGGGCATAGATGTGTGTGATGTCCTTAGGTTAGTTAGGTTTAAGTGGTTTTAAGTTCTAGGGGACCACAGATGTTAAGTCCCATAGTGCTCAGAGCCATTTGAACCATTACGCGTGGAAGAAAACTGTCATCATCCATCTTGTCAAGAATGAAATTACAGAACTCCACAGGTTTTTGTTTGTCACCTTCACAAAGAGCTTGCAATAGCTGAGTTTGTACGGTTTCATGTGTCAACGTCGACCCAGCATACAGGAGTCGGACAGCGGGGGCACGATGAGCTGCCGGCTGCCGGCTGCACGGCGAACGGATTTCGGCGGACTCCTTGTTAAACTATGGCGGATGCGTGCGGCGTCTGTGTCAGACTCTGGGGGGCTGACCCGATGATTTGCCTCTACACAAGCATCCTGTTTCTCCGAATTGTTCATGCCATCGTCTAATGATCCGTGCTCTAGGAGGAGGATCCGCACCAAACCTAGTACGAAAGTCACGCTGAACAGTCATTACTAAGCCGCACTGCGTGAAACGTAGAACACAAAACGCTTTCTGTTGACCCGATACCATTTTTACTGGACCTGAAGTGAGTGCACACTGCTACCACCTATCGGGAACCACGTAAAACTCAAGAGTTTGCTCTTTCCAACAGTACAATGCTCACGCATATATCTCAAATGATATGGTTATGATTTTTTTTATATCCGGCGATTCTTTTTGATACACCCTGTATATATGTAGATGTAGAAGCAAATGTCGCACGACACTGCTCAGAATACCTACGTAAGGTGGCAATGTAGAATGAACAGTCCGCAACAGAACTAGGTGGTCGGGCGCTCGGTTTTTTCATCGGAGAGCGAAGAAAGTGAATGAGAAGGCGCGGTCGCCAGCCGAGGTATTCCCCTGAGCCTCGGGCCGCAGAGGGCGCCCTGGGGAGCCAAGGGCGTCCCGGGGAGGCCCATCAAGCCTGCAGCGGTGCGGAGCCCGTGGTCGGAACTGGTCCCGATGTGCAGTCACTGGCACCTTAAGCGTCCTCTCTCGAGACGTGGAAATAGACATGGAGCTGCTGACTTCACAGCGTCGGATTTCACGTTCTAGTACACCGCGAAACGTGCAGTGAAGAATCTGGGAGGTCAGAGTTTTGCCCCGTGAAAGGAACGTGACCAATGAGATGTGACATTGGGATGAGAAGTTGTTTTACGTCACAAGAAGAACCTAGGATCCATATTATACTGAGATAAACTACGTACTAGGTGGGTCTCCTTTATCATAGAGTACGTGGTATGAATGTAAGCTGTATCAAAGCATCAGAAAATGGAGGATCTCGCGAAAACGCGTCATTTTTTCTACGACTTGTTATAACAAAAGGACAGGAAACTAAACAGTTGTAAATAAAGGCTTCCTGTATTTGATGTTTTCAGTGATACAGCTTGCGTGCTTTAAAAGTATACCGTTTCCATGCTACGGCGCAATGATGATCTATCAAAAGCGCGTCGTTTTGATAGAACTTTTCAGAGATAAATGTTTAATAACGATTTTCGGAGATACAGTCTTTAGACAGTGTATATGCTATACGGAGACTTATCAACCATGTTGAAGCTATAAATTAGTTGAGAGCGTCGCGAGATACGAAGAGAAAGGTGTAGGTTCGCGTCCATCTCCTTCCACAATTGGGTCTTTATTATTAATTTAATAGATGTATTACCTGCAGTAGTCGATGCTATTTACTATAAATAATGATTTGCTGCAATTCTTGTTTCTCAGCGCCCAAAGCCTTTACGTAACTGCCAGTCTACGTCAGAAAGTAAACACACGGTTACACAATGTAAGTTTTTGTGTAATAAACCGTGTGTTTACTTTCCGACGTATATATATAACTCTTAGTTTTATGGACTGCCTCATGTTTGTATCTTGTCGGTAAATATCTCTTTCAGTATGAGAGCAGAATGAGGAGACGCGGTACTGTCGGAAGTAAGGCTGTCGGGACGGTGGGTGATCATGCTTCGGTTGGTCAGTTGGTAGAGTACTTGCCCGCGAAATGCAAAGGTCCCGAGTTCGAGTCTCGGTCCGACACACAGTTTTAAACAGTTCTAATCGGCCAGGAAGTTTCATCTTTCTCAGTGGTTGTGAGCAGTTTCGAAAAAATCTCTTCTTCCATCCAAACGATATTAGGAACTGATCTCGATCTTGAAATCTATGTGAGGTTCATAACTTCAGAGCGATGGTAGTCAACACAACATCGAGAAAATGGATATTACGTATACGCCAATTGCCACCAGACATTACACGTTAACTATATTCAATTTAGAACGGAAGATGGGATGAAGATTCAGTTGAGTTAACGGATAATTTCTAGCAGTACATAAGACAGATCGTTGTGAACCGTTATTCGCTGCTCAAGCCACCGACGAGTCCAGAAACTTCTTGGCCATCTCCTCCGCTTTTCTTCGACAGTCGCTAATAGAGTTGCAGCTATTTTACGCGCGTCCATTTCCGGAAAGAAGCTGTTTGGTTTACTCGCCAGAGGCCGCAGACTGCCGCTGGAGAGACCGCCAAGGTCACAAATCACGACGAGTAGCACGTTATGTTCCTTAAGATGTATCAGGTCGTTCCAGAGCGTGCAGCAACCACGACGGACACCATGCGTGGCGTCGTGCTGCGCGATGAGATACACATCCCATATGAGGATGGCTTCAGACCATAAGCACATACACGTACCATTATTTATATAAACGTTACGAGAGGTGCTGTGGTGCTGTTGGCTTTCTCGAAGTCGCTGATAGATGTCTCTGTTGTCACGGCATCGTCGTGACTGCGGCAGCCATTCTAGCAGAGGAATCAAAGCTGCAGCACATTATATATTGTGTTGGTACATTCAATGCAATTTTGCTGGTTTTTCTTTGAAAGAGTGACTTCCCAACTTCATATACTCATTATGTACATATGCATTATGAAAAGTACTTAATGAGAAGCTCCCCCAATGATAAATAACCGTGCTGGTTGTTCGAAGTAAGTTTTAATTTGCGTGAAAAATTACAATTCACAGCGAGAAAAGTAAATTTCTCCCTTTGTACTTGAAAGTAACAAACCACGGTAAAAACAGTAGCAACATCATTCCTGCTCCAGTACCAGAATACCCATCGTCGGCTTCTGTACTTTAGTTGAAGAATTCTTGTTTGAAAAGAAAGTTATCTTTTTATTCTGAGTCGCCGGCCGTTGAGGCCGTGTGGTTCTAGGCGCTTCAGTCCGGAACCGCGCTGCTGCTATGGTCGCAGGTTCGAATCCTGTGTCGGGCATGGGTGTGTGTGATGTCCTTAGGTTAGTTAGGTTTCAGTAGTTCTAAGGCTAGGGGACTGATGACCTCAGATGTTAAGTCCCATAGTACTCAGAGCCATTTGCACCATTTATTCTGAGTCGTAGTTTGTTTTATCAGGTGACGAACGTGTTTTGAATATTTACTGCTCCTGAAGAGTGTCTTATACTCTACGCTTGCACAATATGTTACATGCACTTCTAAAGAAAAATACTGATCGGGTGCTGTGAGCAACGCAGCACTCACAGTGCCGGAGGGGATGACATCACATCACGACAAGTGCAGTCGAAAACAGACAGCTGCGTCCCTTCTCTGAGTTATCGTAGCGTGGCTGGCCATGATTTCGGCACTCGACGTTGGTTTCTAGTTCTGGACAGAGAGCTACAAAACACGTTTTCGTCTGTTTTATTTGCACACCAGCAAATATTTTAAGAGAAATGGCGTAATTTTGGTACGATATGTGGCTCGCACTGGAAGAGTTTTAGTGAGATACTTACAGTGTGCTGTAGCACGTTGGCACATAGCTGGTCGCCACTGACCCATCACTTGATGCAAATTACCAAGTAATAGTCACTGAAGATGAAAGCAAGTTCCTCGAAACTCACTTCGAAATAATTTTAAAAGTGACTGGTATTAAGTTTATTCTGAAAATAGTACGTAACACACATGTATGCTTGGCATCTGAGAGAACGAGAGGCCATTTCAGAGCAAAGTATATTTTGGATAGGATACTATAGCCGTATTGGAAGAGAAAAGGAGGCATCCGGGGCACTTGGATATTTGGTACGCTCGCACTGGAGAGGTAAGGCCACTACTCCCCAGGTCAGAACACAGGCCTGCGACTAATGGGACGGCCGCAGTGAGGGGATCCGCTGATAATAACCCGGAGAAACGCAACGGGTGCACGGAGCAGCGGTCTCCCGCCCGCCTGAGCTTGATTGCGTCATGAATTTCAAATTTGGTGCTCCGCGAAAGCGTTTTACCCTGATTACGGGTATAGTGCCATAAAACTGCTCGTTCAGAGTTCCTCACTATTCGGGCTTTGTGTGAGGATTACGTAATGGTCGCCGCTGCGACTCGGGAAGCAGTCGCAGAGGTGGATACAGTTCTGGATAACGTCAGCAAGAGTAATTACTCGCAAAGCTACAAAGTCGAGAGCGCATTATGTCTACAGGTAATTTGAGTCGGAAATTACGTCTGCTTTTAATGGACAATTAAATAAAAGTGATCGAGTTTTCTTTATTTATTGGAGTTACGCAGTAGTGATAGCAAGAACCAACAAAGCGTGCTACAAAAGAAGCAACAAAAATATCTGCTGATTCATATCGCCAGTGCGTTGTAAGATGCGCCTCTGAGGAAGGAAAACGTGATTTGAAAATCAGGCACAGTGAATACGCGGAGGTTCCCGGGTTCGATTCCTGGCGGGGTCAGGGATTTTCTCTGCCTCGTGATGGCTGGGTGTTGTGTGTTGTCCTTAGGATAATTAGTTTTAAACAGTTCTGAGTTCTAGGGGACTGATGACCATAGATGTTAAGTCCCATAGTGCTCAGAGCCATCTGAACCATTTGAATTCGTGGAATGCAAGTCAGCATTCCGAATTTCTTTCCCCATGAAATAATAAAGATAATTGTTTGCTAGGAATACTTTCTAAGTGCGGAGAAATTCAGAAGGATCCGATGTTAAGTATTTTAACTTCCGCACGTCATTGCACTGAGAAACTGAACTCACGGTCGGACGACTGAACTGCAAGTTAAACCTTTCGTACGTGAAAATATTAAGCTCTTTACCGAGCTCCACTATGGATAAACTACCGTATTTAACACCATGACGCATACATGCAGGCTGAAGCGACGAATGAAAATTTTTACCAAGGCCAGTATTCAAAATCAGGGCTACTGCTCCCTAGGTTGATGCGCTAACGACTACACCACCCTTACGCAGTAGCTTTGCACATCTGCAGGGACTACGAGGGCTCCCTCCTCAATCCGAATTCCCTCTCACGCCTCAGCCCACTTGGTTTTCCCACTAAACTCAAATAGCATTGCAGAGGCTCTACAACTTTATTGGAATAGCATCTGAGCATCGAACGAAACAGGAGATCCTGTTTGAAACTCAGACACAGGTGCTTTAATCAAATGAATCTATATGTTCCAGAGACCTTTTCAGTCTGCATCTATATGTCATAGACGGCTAAGACTTGAAAAGGTCTCTGGAACTACAATGTTTCATTTGACTGAAGCACCTTTGGCTGAGTTTCAAAATCTCCCGTTTCTTTCGATGCTGAGATGCTATTTTAATACGGTTGGAGAGCCTCTGCAATGCTGTTCGAGTTAGGGGGAATACGAAGTGGGCTGAGACTTGAATAGGAATTCGGATTGAAGGAGAGGCGTGCTACGGTAGTCGGTGCAGCTATGCAAAGACCACTGTGCCAGAGTGGTCTAGTCGTTAGCGCATCTGCCAAGTGAGCAGGAGGCGCAGGTTCGAATCCTTGCCTCGGTACAAATTTTCATATGACGCTTCAGTCTGCAAATACGAGTGTACAATGTAGAGATCGACACCTGAAAAGGTCTCTGGAACCACACAGTTTCATATTTAACACCGTTGGGTGCTCTCAAATACAAGATTGTCGCTCTGGCTTACGCTTCGTACCCTAGCACGTGTCTTTTAAAAGTTGGCTACACCTCCTCGAGAGTGTAGAGATTTTTCTGTGGCGTGAGGGTTGGCTAATCCGTGAAGTCGATAACCAACGCCTTCCTTTTAATCGTTTGCTGACTCAGTGAAGTTATAAAACTTGATGCTCGTCGAAGTGAAACACGAAGATTAAGGGCTATCTCAATACTCTTTTGACCACGATAATTCGCTATGTGTAGCTACTTGTGTCATGGAGGTAAAACTGCGGTTCAGGAAAGCGCTCTGTGGTATTGGGACAGTACAGTTTTTGTATGCTGTTCAGCGTGTCAACATGCCGCAAAGAGGCGTTTCGAGCTTACAAAGTTGCGCGCATTGTCATATAACGGTATTTTACAAGCTTGTTTCGCTGACGAAGATCAAACTTTGGTTCATCCTATGAATAGCCGCAAGAAAAGTAAAAAGATAGATGCCGAAATTAGTGACCGCTGGTTAGAAAAGCAGCTAGAACGTTAGGCACAGGAAAGACGAATGGACCTGCTGGGGTACCTGTACGATTCTGCATCGAGAATAGGGAAAAAGTTTTATCTTCTTCCAGCAGCAGTCGAACACGGGTTGCTGGGTACACGACCGCTGCAGGAGACTGAAAAAATGCGTAGGTTATTTCGGTTTTCTAGAAGGTCGTCGAAAAGCAGCGCACAACTGTAGGCCTGTATCGCTGCCACTCTTCTGTAAAATTTTGGAGAGTGTAAATTTCCCCTTAGAAATCGACACTGATTCCGCAAACAACCATGTTATGAAAATCAGCTCGCTCTGTTCTACCGGGAGGGCAAGCCTATATGTGACGACCCTAAGTTTGATGCAGTTTTTCCTGACTTGAGAGAGACGTTGGATTACACAGCTCCGCGCTGTCGCTTAAGGAACAAAACCCGAGCGCGTAGAATATCACACCAGCTTTGTATATGAGCTTAGGAGTTTCTAGCAAATATAGGGAGCGATTAAATCGAAGGTTAGCCACGAGTAACACGGTGTTCTTGGACCAAGATATACCCTATTCTGCCACACTTATCCAAGAGTCTCCAATCTTTCTTTGTGTACTTAGCTGTGTAGTTGATGTATATGTAACTTTATTCTTTTTGTAGTACTTAATAATTCGTAAATGGTGAAGCAACGTTGCCTTATAAAGTGTGTTTCACCATCGGATACACCGAAATTAAAAGGAAATATCAAAATGGAAAGCGTGGAAGTAAACACTTAGCGGTATAAAACTCAATGAAAAGATTAATATAAGAATTGCTATATGAATGTTTTAAAGTAAACAAAAACAAAAAAATAAACAAAACTTGTACAACAGGTCTACGATGTCTTTGTATACCTTACCAGTTACTCCGCGACATTTTAACAATGTGCTTCACATCTCCAGAGCAAACTGGCCAACACTGTTCTGTCATTTACGGTTGCATACAATGAGATCGGCAGGGGCAGCTGAAAAATCAAATGGCTCTGATAACTATGGGACTTAACATCTATGGTCATCAGTCCCCTAGAACTTAGAACTACTTAAACCTAACTAACCTAAGGACATCACACAACACCCAGTCATCACGAGGCAGAGAAGGGCACCCTATTGGTGCGGCGAATGTGCCTTTCGGACGTGCATGTGGTAAATGCGGAAACGTCAACTATGGACACGTTATTGCCAAATGTATCCAAACAAGACAAACGTGCTGTTTTTTTTTTTTATTGACTGCTGAAGGACAAATACCGGTACACATCCCTCGGAGAATGAATAATGTGTATGGGGCAGCAAAGCAGTCATTAAGGGCAAAAGTTCAACCAAAGTGCGACAAGGGGTGATACAACTCCATGATAATGCACGTCTCCATATCTCAAATGTCATAAGGCAGAAGTTAAGTCGACTCTAGTCGGAGACACTCGAGCATCCGGCATCTCTACCTATGCATTTATCACGCGTTTAATCCCTTAAAAAAGGCATTGAAGGTCGACGATTCCAGTTGAACGAGGATGTGCAACAGCCAGTTACCGAATTCTTCAAACAGCAGGGCAGCAACAGAACACGGTGTTTTACCAAACGGGTGTCTTCAACGTGGTGCTTCAGCGGCAATGCTTACGACGATTGCCTGAGTGCCATATCGATTCCGGATTGAACGGCCTTCGAACGGAGACGTGCAGAACACAGCAATCGAGAGTGGTTCACCTGTAAAGGAGACCGCCGCATGTAAGACGTTGGTGCGACCTATTTTTGAGCACTGTTAGAGTGTTTGGGATCCGTACCAGGTCAGACTAAAGGAAGACAGCGAAGAAATTCAGAGGCAGTCTGCTAGATTTATTACCGCTAGGTTCGAACAACACGTAAGTGTTACTGAGAGGCTTCGGGAACTCAAACGGGAATCCCTAGAGGGAAGGCGACGCTCTTTTCGAGAAACACTACTGAGAAAATTCAGAGAATCGGTATTTGAAGCTGACTGCCAACATTTCTACTGCCGCCAACATACTTTGCGCGTAACGACCACGAAGATAAGATACGAGAAAGTACAGCTCATACAGACGCATACAGACAGTCGTTTCGCCCTAGCTCTGGCAGTGGAACTGGAAAGGAAATCGCTAGTAGAGGTACAGGTACCCTCCGACACGAACCCTATGGTGGCTTGTGGAGTATCTATGTAGATGTAGAATCTTAGATCTAAAGGTAACTTCGGGCGAACCCCAGGGGAGTTATAAAAGACACATTGCTCACAACATGTGCATAAATCATCTAGTGGAGAACGTCTGAAACTTCAGAAAGTTGTTTGCCAAAGATGCTGCTGTCGCAATGCTAGAAAATTGTGGCCAAATTCTGAAAGACCTGCTGAGGGTCAACATTCGGTGCACTAATTGGTAGTCGATCATCAGCATGACCAACTGTAAAGTATTGCGTATAAACAGAAAGACCTGTTACCCTTAAATTACACGACTTGGGGAACAATAATTGGAAGCTGTACCTCTATTACATATCTGGAAGAACGCGCACAGAGTAGTTTAAAGCGGATCGATCACATAAAACTGATGGTGGGATAGGTAGATGCCAGACTGAAGTTCACTGGGAGAGACCTCGATAAATATAGGCAGATGCCACAGTGAAGTTCGCTGGGTGAGTCCTCGATAAACATTGCCCACCCATGATAAAGGTAGCGTACTTGACACTCGTTCGACCGATACGTGAGTATCGTCTGGGACCATTACACATGATGAGACTGATACAGGAAATAAAGACGAACCAAAGAAGAGCAGCGTCAGAGATACTTGTGGTAAGCGCGAAATAGTCATACAAATGCCCATTCAACTTCAGTGGCACACACTGCAAGACAGTTGTTGTCCATCATTGTGAGGCTGACTGTTAAAATTAGGAGACCTTACGCCCCCAAAAGACAACTGCTTTCCGTTACGTATCGCGAAAAGCAAGCAGAGGCATAGGCGACGTTTGGTGGCATACGGGGCTGATTCACATACTTACTTAAGCTCACGGGGCGCCTCGTCACATGACGCGATAGCAGCGCTCCAAGCGCATAAATCCAAACTGTAGCGTTCCTGACGTTAATGTTTTTAGTATGATGTACCGACATGAAATGGTCCAAATGGCTCTGAGCACTATGGGACTTAACATCTGAGGTCGTCAGTCCCCTAGAACTTAGAACTACTTAAACCTAACTAACCTAAGGACATCACACGCATCCATGCCCGAGACAGGATTCGAATCTGCGACCGTAGCGGTCGCGCGGTTCCAAACTGAAGCGCCTAGAACCGCTCGGCCACAACGGTCGGCGTTCCGATATAGTGTCACCCCTTTCCTCACACACCACGCCAGCAAATTATTACTCAAAACATGTGTTTTTGGAAGTACTTTCACTTTATGTGCACCCCATCTTCGGCTGTTTACAGTTGCTTACAAGTCGTGAAGCACAGTTTTCTTTTATTTTTACTTTATTTAATTTTTTTACGACGTTTTACAATAGAGTCTTATAAACTTCCTTTGCAAAATCCTGTTCGCAACACGTAAATAAATATAAACATCTGATGATGGGATGCCAGGCATCTTGAAATGTCATTATAGAATAATAGACGCCTGTAAACGGAGCTGGGTGCAGCTAATTCAGTATAAATTTCCGACAGTTTCAAAAGTTCAACGTTCTAATACAT
This sequence comes from Schistocerca gregaria, assembly GCF_023897955.1. Classification (NCBI taxonomy): domain Eukaryota; kingdom Metazoa; phylum Arthropoda; class Insecta; order Orthoptera; family Acrididae; genus Schistocerca; species Schistocerca gregaria. The sequence continues at coordinate 741,875,735 of NC_064922.1, forward strand.
TCACAACACGCAAGAATTATTTAGTGATGGTAATACGGGAAAGAGTAGAAAAACAAAATGCGGCAGTGAGACGGGCGATCCCTGCCGACAACCAATTACGGGTAACTTTGAAGTGTTTGGCTACAGGCAGTTCATTCGAGTGAATTAATATCGACATACACTGCTAGGAAGCATTTCTGAAAAATTTGTCCAGAATACTCTTAACGACTAATATTGTAGGCATGAGTTATTTCTGTAACATTAAAGGCGCTGCAGTCATGGACTGTGAGGCAGGTCCGGGAGGAGATTCGAGTCCTCCCTCGGGCATGGGCTTTTGTGGTTGTCCTTAGGATAATTTAGGTTAAGTAGTGTGTAAGCTTAGGGACTGATGGCCTTAGCAGTTAAGTCGCATAAGATTTACCACACATTTGAACTTTTGTAACATTAAACAAATTAAGCCATCACTTCTGGTTAATTTTTAAAAGAGTGAACGTCTAAACCGCTTGCACTTTGCATATATCGACTGTAATATACACAACACAACCTAGAAAATTGCGAAAACAGAATGGCGAAATGTCAATCCGATAATACACACCCCCATACGCACAATATGTATTGGTAATAGTCAGAATATTTTGGTCAGTATCAGAACAATGCTCGACCTCATTAAATGGGGAATTGAGACAATAATACTGAATGGGATAAGGGCCTTTAACACTCTCACAATCTCTCTCTCTCTCTCTCTCTCTCTCTCTCTCTCTCTCTCTCTCTTGAATTTTTTCCGCGGGCCGGATTGAAACAAAACGGGGCCGGATCCTGTCGGCAGATCGCCGGTTGCCTGTCCGCAATGGAAAAGGCAAAGCGGAAGTTACAGTACTTTAAAATTGGACACAAACAGTCTCGATTGCAAAAGACATTTATTTTGTGGTAACTGGTTTCGGTCAGTTTTTGACCATCTTCTGACCACGTACCATGATGGCAGGAGGTGGCGGTGAATGGAGCGGTGTTTTAACTCCAGAAAAGTACTCTCTGCCACACACGATGAGTTGGCTTTTGGAATTTAGATGCAGTTGCACAGAGAGGTCTGTCAACAAGAAAAGTTGCCGTCAAACTGGCGTACTCTACACTGACATCATTCGAACATCCCATTGTGATGGTGAGACACAAAACACTGACGACCTAAATCGTTTACTTGGAACGTGGGGGTGAATTTCTAACAAAAAGAGTGTAATATTTTTTTTGCTGGTAGTTGTGCTGCATCGGAACATACCGGGACTACCGAATGCACGACTGTTGCGAACCCAGCGTGAAAAGTCATGGCCAGACGCCGCCGAAAGTGCGCCCGGAGGGCGGCGGGCGCGGCCTTCGCCGCCCAGAGCTTCGACCTGACACGACTGAGCCGCGCTGCGCCGCGCTGAGCCCGCAGCGAGAGGTCGCAGCTGAGGGTCGCCACGGCGGCGCTCATTACGGCCGACGAAAGGAGCAACGGGGCAGGAAAAGCCCAAGGACGGCGACGGCGTCTCTGCCAGCGCCGCCGCCACCGCCACCTGCAGTCTCCGGCACGTCTCGCTTCACTGGGTGCTCCGTCCTTGCCCCACTAAGTAACTCAGTCTGGTCAGACATGTACCCCAGTTGGTGAAATGGAGGTCAAAGAGGATGTTAGAAATCAAGAAATATCGAAAAAATGAAAGAGGAAAAAGACACAGCAACGGAACCTGGGAAGTACACCGCCTGACAACACCAGTGCAGCACCCACATGAGATGGGGTAAACGGAAATGAAATTCACGGTTTGACACGGAACGTGATTACGAAATTGAATCAAATTTACAAAGATTTTGGCAGTATGAAGCCTGTTGCCCCTATGATGTTACAACCCCATGCAGCAAGGTTCCATTCACTGCTTCGCTTGGGAAGAGTCGGAATGTCTACTATCCTCTTCTGAGGCCAACTGGCCTACAACTGTTGTCACTGGTCCTTGAATCCTAGATACTGGCACTTGGGTGGAGTTGACGTCTGAGTTAGTCCACCACGTGTTCTATGAGAGACAAATTGGAGGTCCTACAGATCACAGGAGTACCTCAGCATCACGCAGACAATTCATGGACGTTTCATGCATGGATGGGGCAACGGCCTTGCCCCAGTGGCTACACCGGTTCCCATGAGATCACCGAAGTTAAGCGCCGTCGGGCGTGATGGGCACTTGGATGGGTGACCATCCAGGTCGCCAAGCGCTGTTGCCCTTTTTCGGGGTGCACTCAGCCCCGTGATGCCAACTGAGGAGCTACTCCACCGAACAGTAGCGGTGTGCTGACCCCACGCCTCTCCTATCCGCATCCTCCACTGAGGATGACACGGCGGTCGGGTGGTCCCGGTAGGCCACTCGTGGCCTGACGACGGAGTGCTTTCACGTGTGGACGGTCATTGTCCTGTTGAAGAGTTACACCACGGTCCTGCCGAAACAGAGGACACAGCATCGCTGTGACATACCATTGTGCTGTCAGACTTTTCTCAACCACTAAAGCTGAGCGCTGAAGCGAACGGTAAAACCGCTATGCCTCTCCAAATTATTGGATAAATACGACTCTTTCGACAGTGGTGGTCTCGCCCCACCCGGGTCGCTGCTGTACTCGCTGCCGATCGACGGCGGTTATCTGTGGCAGTGCAAAGCTGTCATTCATTGTTGATCACAATGCGACGCCATTCACCTGCAACCCATGCTTCCTCGTCATGGCACCATTCCAAACACAGCCGTATGTGCTAATTGTTAACAGCATCTATGCATGGGATGGTAACTCCCTAGACCCACTGATGCTAGTCCTGGATCAATGTGCGGGATGACAAACAATGTTACAGACAGTCCATGACTTGCTCTTGGACGTGAAGGGATTACCATATACATGGTGCCCAATACAGCGTTCCCCACTTCTGGTTATCAAATACGGCCGAGCGGAACCTTGACGACAAGTAAGCCTGTCCTCAAGTTCCCATGCTGTCCAACATCAGGTCTTGCAACATCCGAATGGCCCGTAAGTCTGGATATGGCGCATTCGAACAACCGACCAGATGGAGATCCCAATGACATCCCTTGCAAACTATGTCAGGTGCTGCTTACGCTGTCTCACACAAAGGTACTAGTTCTTGCAGAGTATGCGGCATCTCTGCATCCTTCAAGTCTTCGGCCTGGAATATCACTCGATTGACAAGTAAGTTTCAAAGGTATTTTTGTCAGTAGATAACTTTTTTAAGTACCATGGTTGCACAGTAAACTACGTTTTGAAATAATTACTAACCATTCAACTGATGAGATATTTTAAAATATTTTAATGTTTCTTACCATTACCGGTTTCGAAAATTTTGCTCACCAAAAAGCTACACTGTATTTACGGTAAGAACTATTAATCACACGAAATTTCCTGGTAGATTAAAACTGTGTGCCGGGCTGGGATTCGAACCTGAGACCTTTGCATATCATGTGCAAGTTCTAGAACGAAGCAGTCATCCAAGCACGACTCACCATCCACCTTCACAAGTTCATCACCATCAGTGCCTATCTCCCACTTTCTCCTCCATATCATCTGCAACTAGCATTCCTGGAACAACTGATATAGAGGGGAAATGCGAAAAAAGCGAAGAGCTGTCATTGTGCGATCACACAGTTGCCGAACAATCACTGGAAACAGTTTAATGAATTTCGAAAAATTGTCTACCAGAGAAGTTGCTCAATGTAAGCACTGGAGTCAAAGTGATGTGGTCCAACATGGAATCGGTTCCAACTGACCGTTAGTGTTGAGAACGTATACCGCATACGAAGTTCACGTTCCACAGGTAGACGGGATGATTGACATCTACGACTTTTGAGTCTAAGAAATAGTGGGCTTCGTGCTCCAAAATCCGGTAAGTGAAGAAGCTACAGAACGTCGCAACAAACCGTTAGGAACGATTGCATGATACGAACCTCCATTCCCGACGATGATGGCGAGCGCACCATGTTGTACACCAAAATACGAGGGTTGTCCAGAAAGTAAGTTCTGATCGGTCGCGAAATGGATATCACAGTTAAAGCCCGATAAGCTTTGGACAGATGTCTTGCGTAGTGTCTCTAGTATGACTGTCGATCGCATCAAGTGCGTTCTTTTGAGTTGTGAGCGCACTGTGAGCGAGTAATGGTGCCTAGAACAACGATGTCTCCCGCCAAGTAGGAGGGCTCGCTGAGAGGCTTCGCCTTAATGAATGCAGCCCACTTAACACTACTGCCACGCACTTCCTTCTTCATGGCAGTTCTCAGCAACACTCGCAGGGGCAGTGAAGATGCTCCTGCAGCCTTTTCGATGGGAAGTGTTCGATCACCCACAATACAGCCCTAATTGGATAGTCCTGAGTATAATCTCTGTTCACATGAAATGCTGAATATGAAGACAACACCTGGGCGCAGGCTATGCGCTATAGACAAACGTAGCGAATGTCGGAAAGCACAGGCGGCTGACTTCTATGACGATGGTGTTGAAAATTTGGTATAGCACTCCGACAAATGTCTAATTCGGAGTAGCTACTATGTAGAGAAGTATATGGAAAGTGTAGCTAACTCTTGCTAATAAAATGTTTCTGATTTTCACTGTGGTTTCCATTTAGCGACCGATCGGAACTTACTTTCTGGACAACCCTCGTATCATGGACTCCATCACAGATGGGTAGTACGAAATCACGCAAAATGAATGTCCAAGGAATGGTGAGAGTTGTTGTTTGTGGACAAAATTTGGAGCTGTTTGTACCCTCATAATGGCGTACAACGCGTTGAAAAAAAAAAGCCGATATTACCGAACACCAAACACTGTATCCCATATGTGCAACAAAGTGGTACTGCAGTGATGTTCTGATATGGCATTACACAGGGACACCATACACGTCTCTTGGCTGTTGAGGGCCATCTCGCTGTTCTTAAGTACAGGAGCGAGATTCTACAACCAGTCAATATTTTGGCGACAGTTTCTCGAGTCAATGGATGACAATTCGTGTGCTCATCGTGCTGTTCTCGTGAACAAGTTCATTCAACATGCTACGGTCACCAGAACGGAGTGGCCTATCTGTTCCCTGGACGTGATCCCAATCGAACATGTGCGGTACCGACTGAAATTAAGTTTTTAGGACGTCGACAACAACCACGTGCTCTGTGCGAGTTACGCAGAATAAGCACTGAAAAGTGGTACAATTTGGACCACGGCTGCTCATGGATGGTACGCCACGGATTCCAGCCTGCATCCGTGCTAGGGATCGACTCAACACGTACTAACGTTGCTCAAACGTTTTTTTTTATATTTTTTTTTTTTTATTTGGTTGTCTGGACGCATTGCAAATGGACATATAGACACCTTGAATTTCGAAATAAAGGGGCGATAAAGGGGTGATTGCCCTATTGAATAATAAGTGTTTGGAAGGGGACCAAATACCTAAGGAATGGAAAAGGTCTGTTATTACTTCAATCTATAGAGAGTGGAACAGACAGGACTGTGGAAATTACTGGGGCATGAGTGCGATTCCATCACTAGCGAATTATGCGGGGAATCTTAAAGGAAGGATTAGTGATGGAGGCTATAATAGCTTTCCCTAATCCGATAAGACCGATGACCTCGCTGTTTAGTCCCCTCTCCCGCACATCAACCAACCAACCAGAATGGTTTTTTTACCACGTCGTTCATGTATTGATGGAATATTCACATTACGGAATCTGACAGAGAACAGAATTGCCAGAGGGATAGACACCATTTACTCTTCGTGGATTTGTAGAACAATCTGTGGACAAGTATGACGAATGGTGGCGTGTCAATTATTTATGTCAGAGCAGTTACACAGTTCTATACGGACTGTGTAAGTGCCGTCAAGCCGGAAATTCCGTGGGCCCGGTGTTTCCCGTTACAAAAAGTGCACGCAAAAGGTGTGCTACAGCAACGAGGCTATTTAAAATCTGTGAGGAAAAGGCATTTAACGTCTAGAGGAGCAAATGAGAAGGTGTGGGAAGCCCAGTGGGGGCCAAAATGTTTACACACTTGTGTTCGTTATGTCATCGTTGCAGGAGAGCAGGACAATGATGTGTACATGCTTCGTAAGTTAGAAGACGAGTATGAAAGACAGAGCATCACAATTAGCTTCACGAAAATGAAGGTTGGCGGAAACACTGTAGAGAATCTGAAAGTTGGAACCAATAAGATCAGGACATTTAAACTCTACGTTTCTAGAGGTTATGATGTAATCAAACGGAAAAAGTGAAGATGACATAAATAATTAAATAAGTGAGGGCAGGAGGGTCGTAGGAGAACTCAACTCGGTCCTTTCAAGTAACAAAAAGGTCCAAGCAGATGATATAGCGTTCAGCTATTATAAAATTAAACAAGGTGCTTGCAGTAGAGACTGACTTCTGGAGACGAACTGTGGCATCCCTAACTTGGACCGTGTAACAAATACCAACGTTAGAGAGCTATGGGTGCAGATAAATCAATAACAGAGACCACGGAGAAGAAATGTCTAAACCTGTATGGACAATGTAGAATGGATGGACGACAGCCGATGTCCAAAACAAGTGTAGTGTGGCAGTGCTCTCCAGGTGAAAGATGGAAGCGTGGACGACTTATGATGAACTGGAGTCGAAAGGTACGGGACAAGGTGGATGCAGTGGACTACAAGAAGGAGACTGGCACGATCGGAAGAAGTGGAAAACGACGGGAAGTGAGAAGTGGCGCCAGCTGTAGAATGCTCGCAAAATGGTGATGAACCCAAGTTGAGGCTCACCAACAACCGGAGCACCATTCACGATTGGAACAAGAATGTGGGAAGTGCCAATGGTACTCAAATACGTTCCCCCACACACGACTGGCGGAGAACAGATGAAGCTGCAGAATCGCTGCGGTGCAAGACGCACTGTGCAGGTGTTGAGCGAGGCAGCAATATGGTGAGCACTTGCTGCCCTAGCGAGGCCCCGCCGTTTCCTGGAACGAGCACCCCGCTGCCCGCAGCCCAGACCTTGGCTTTGCAAAGGTCGGCGAGCGCGGCGCGGAAGGCGTGGCCTTCGGCTACCCTTCACCCGCGGCCAATATCACTCCAGCAGGAAGCAAGGGCCGCTGCCCGCCTCTGAGTCACGGCCCGCCACGGGGCACGCCACTGAAAAAATCCACCACACAGCCACACTTCCTCTACAACGCACCAACTACGGACAAACCACTTGTTTGAAATCGGTCCACGTTTACTTCACGTTTATTAGTTCCAGATGTTAGTACGTACACTGTCGAAATCGTGTACAGTCATTTAATGTTTCATTAGCACCATTAGCATCTATACCAACGTATATACTTCGCAAGCCACCATACGATGCATGGCGGAGAGTACCTTCTACCACTGCCAACCATTCTCTTTTCTGTTCCACTAGCAAATGGTGCGAGTGAAAAACAAACGTCTATAGCTTTCGCTAGAAGCCTCGATATCCTTCATCTCGATTTCGTGATCTTTATGAGAGATACACGTTGTTCGCAGAAGGATCGTTCCCTAAACTTTCTCAGCAGTGTTTCGCGAAAAGAACGTCTCCTTCCTTTAAGGGATTCCCATATGAGTTCACAGAAGCAATACTCGCATGTTTATCGAACCTACGGGGGCCGGCCGAGGTGGCCGAGCAGTTCTAAGCGCTTCAGTTCGGAACCGCGCTGCTGCTGCTATGGTCGCAAAAAAATGGTTCTAGTCTTACACCCATCCCACGTATTTTCGTGACGCAAACGGGGTACACTCGTAACAGCTACTGCATTACCAGTTTGTCTTCTTTTTTTTTAAATTTTGTGAACTACAAGTTGGCAAACTTCATTTGGAAATAGCAAGAAAAACTTTGAATGAGAGACAGGAAACGAAAGTAATTTGAAGCTTGGTATCATAGAAAGGTGTTACGGAAATTAAGTGGTCAGATAAATCGTGGAATAGAAACGTATTAAAATGAATAGACTATGTACTCAAAATGGTTCAAATGGCTCTGAGGACTATGGGACTCAACTGCTGTGGTCATTAGTCCCCTAGAACTTAGAACTACTTAAACCTAACTAACCTAAGGACATCACACACATCCATGCCCGAGGCAGGATTCGAGCCTGCGACCGTGGCAGTCGCACGGTTCCGGACAGCGCGCCTAGAAACGCGAGACCACCGCGGCCGGCGCTATGGTCGCAGGTTGGAATCCTGCCTCGGGCATGGATGTGTCTGATGTCGTTAGGTTAGTTAGGTTTAAGTAGTTCTAAGTCTAGGGGGACTGATGACCTCAGATGTTAAGTCCCATAGTGCTCAGAGCCATTTGCACATTTGAAAAAGTTCCCTGTTTGCTGCATTTAAGCTGTTTATGGTGTAAACCTGCGGCATCGGACATGAAAATTTACTATCTCTTTACTACTAATCTTGCTCGCAATACATTTTGTGCAGATTATTCACACATCCCACTGAATGTCTTGCAAAATTATATCATTGCACGTCACATAGTTTGGGAGATAAGACGTTTTATACATTGGAGCTCGATTCTTTAAAGAACTAGTATGGGGTTTACTTGTATGTAACTAAAGGCTAGTTTACACCACGATATTAGGTTGCGCAACTTGTTCCTGAAACGAGTTTCGCGTATGATCGTTGACACAGCTACACCATTGCTGTGTACGTTTCAGTTACGTCGTCACGTGTATGCTCGCCGGTTTTCAGTCTGAAATGCAACCTTTGGCAGCTGCGTGAGTTGCGCTTACATGCATGCAACCGCTGCATAATGAGAGAAATAAGAGACGTGAATGGGTGCGTGACTGAACACAGAAAAGATGCCAGTTCGGTTGCGCAATAAGGAAGAAAGATAGAGTAAGGACGAAAGATAGTGCAATACGTGAAATTTCATCACGTCTGCGCAAATGGCTATTCATATTCATCCCTACAATCCCCGTATCGTGTTCCAGAGTCAACAATTGCCAAATTTAGAATTGTTCTTTTAGCAGATGCAGGCAGTAAATACTGCTTCATTTACGCTGACACAGGTGAAGCAGGAAGGGCTTTTGATGGTGGTATTTTTGCAGGTAGTACTCTAAAATGGGCAGTAGAGTCCACAACTCTGGGCCTGCCAAAGAAGCAGCTTTAGATGGTAACGATGCATTTCCGGAGACGACGGACGTATTTGATGACGCCCTTTTTAAAATACGGTCCACTGAGTTTCAGCCGGCCGCGGTGGTCTCGCGGTTCTAGGCGCGCAGTCCGAAACCGTGCGACTGCTACGGTCGCAGGTTCGAATCCTGCCTCGGGCATGGATGTGTGTGATGTCCTTAGGTTAGTTAGGTTTAAGTAGTTCTAAGTTCTAGGGGACTAATGACCACAGCAGTTGAGTCCCATAATGCTCAGAGCCATTTGAACTGAGTTTCAAGGAAAGAATATTCAACAAGAGATTGTCAAGAGCTCACAGTATTAAGGAAAATTTCTTTGAATTCTAGTTTCCTTTAAAAAGAACCATGTGATTTCAGTCTTGTAGACGTAAGTTGTTCCGCACCTAGATGTCTGCTTGCCTGTATTTTTCTTAATTCATTTGTATATTTACTCCAAACTGAATTAATTTTGCTCTGCTGCTCAGATATTATGAACGCATCCTTGCTCAAGTCGCGAAGGACGGCCTCAAGTGCAGAAGACGTTGTTACTTGTTTTCATAATCACCACCTGTGCCGACCCAAAAAGTTAACATATTCCGACGTATTCGAACTCCCGCGCGCGCCTCTCAGGGCAGTGCGACTGTGGCGCCTCCTAAACGAAACTGACTGGCGTCGCGTGGCAACAGCAGCCGCCTGGCGCATCAAGCCTTCGACTTGTAGGAACCATCAACTGGTCCTGCTCGCCTCAGATCGCCGTTTACACGCTTTGACACTCTTGCCTCCTTGGTCCGTATCGTTAACAGTAGCGGTTAGCATAGCGTGGTTTAACGTGTTAGGGCTGTCTGTTCGACGTGTGTCGCCTTGTACCTTTAAGGTCGCCGGTGGTTATCGTCCAGGTTTGTGGACCCAGGTATACCTAGCTAGTTGCGCAGAAGTTCTGGATGGCTTTGGTTCTAGTTAAGCAAGGCTTAGCTACTACTGAAAAATCAGATGGTGCCGTTAGCTCAAGAAAGGTTGGTTAAGAGTGAATTGAACATTGGCTCCAGTGTTGTTGGTGTTGGTCTGTTATATGGGCTCTCATTTATATGACAGTTCATGAACATTACTGTTTAACTTTTATTTAGCTTGACCTCTGGTAAGGTATAACAGTCTTGACAAGTGCTGATGGTTGTTTGATCTATATAAAATTTTTATAGTTTAATATCACTCGTTTGTCTGGTAGTATTTTCTATGCATAGATACCATGGGATATACAAGGTGGTCAGAAATAGTGTGAAAAGCTTGTAAGGGTGTTGCAGGGTAGGTTGTGCCGAGGAAGAACTGTTAGAAAAAAATTGGATACATTGCGCCGTTTCAGATTTAATTAAAATTCAAGTTAGCCAATCAGATTAGTGCGTGCGCAGATTGATGCGGTCCGCCAGACACTATTAGTTGCTCTCACAGCGTAGATGATAGCGCACGAGACCAAACCTTTCGATCGGGTTTGGTCCTTACTACTGACCCACGCCGAATTTTTGCATCGCTTTCCTGTTTAGTTTTACGAATCCAAACGAAGAACACGTTTGGTGACACCACCTCTGTAGGGACTCTCGAATTTGCAAACGCAGCGGCCTAATTGGTTAACGTCATTGCTAATTAACTTGGAATCCAATTTTCGTCTTAACAGTTGTTTCTCAGCACAACCTACACTACGGCTCTCTTACACGTATATCAGACTGCTTGTGGCCACCTTAATAATACTTCTTTAATTAAAGAGAATATAACTATTGTTGTGCTGATTTCCCTAAAATTATTTTAGGTTGCATTCTTGTATCTGTCGAGTAAATTGTTAAGGTGTATCATGTAACTGTTTACAATTATATTTCGCTTCACACTGTAATGATTAGATGAGAGTTTTCTGTTTATGAGTACCGCTGCGTGTTTTGTGGCAGTCTTTTGCTGTGATAAAACTGAGTTAGCAATGTGCTTTTCATGAAGTGCAACTTGAAAGAAATGTGTCCCACCTACCTCAGACTAGCCCTTCCACTCATTTAAATTCTATCGAAGTCTTTGAAATCCCCTGAAAACCTATATACAGCACACAAATCCGAGACAGCAAACAATTTCCTCCGTTACCCACTTCATATTTCAGTGTGCCACTCTACCGACACGATACTTAACTTTAAAACACCTGCAAACGTCACCAAACTTCGAACAAGCCGAAACTGTTTACTTTCACCATCGAGTTCCGCAAAGGCGCGCTGCGCATGCGCAGTGGCCGGTAGCGCAGTTGCGCGCAACTTAGTGTCGTAGTTTACACAAGATTAAACGGCGCTGTCTGTCGACGCGCGAGCGGCAGAGAAGAGTCACTTCCGCGGCGAGCGGCACGTGGCCGCGGCCAGCGGCGAGGAAGAGTCAGGCGCGACGCCGTTGCTCTGCCGGGTTTGTTTGAGCAGCGGGCGGCGCGCGGGAGCCCGCAGCTTCCGGTAGCAGACGGCACTTCCGGCGCAGCTGCCTCGGCGCCGCTAAATCAACGTCTGTAGCGGAAGGGTGGCCGCCAGGCAGCTGTCGCCGCGCAGCGCAGGGGCGGTGGTGCCAACAGCTTCGAGGGTGCCGACAGCAGCAGAGGCCAGTTACACGTTCCGATGCGCCGTCTATCTGAACTACTAATAAAGCAGTAACAGTTTACAACGTCCCAGTCCCATCCCGATAACAGGTCCAGTTACGCAAGTTTTGTTTACTCACCAGTAAAGTATTAATTTCAAATACAACTAATTATTGCGACAGATGAGAGGAGGACAGCAAGTGGAGGAAAACCATTTTGCTAATCGTTTTAGAAAAAAATCTGTTTCATTTCGTCCACTAAGAACTTGCAAACCACTATCCAGCTTCGAATCTGGGGAGTGCAGAACCCGCAAGACTAATGAACATGCCGTGGAGGCCCAGAACGATGGCACAAACAAGATGAGGCCACAATTGGCAGTAGCAGTGCCACAAAAATTTTTAAGACGTATTCAGTCGTCGTCGTTTTGTGCTCATATTGGTCTGAGGTGTTTATCGTTGCGCCAGGGTAAAACTACTACTAACACTATCATCATTTATTTGAAAAAAACTTAACCTGCCTACACAGCCACACGCGTTAGCACGTCACTTTCAGGACTCGGGAAGAGACGTCAGTTGTGTATCGAACCCACCCAGTTAATTAACGACGAGGTCTCATACGAGGGCCTGTCCGGATGTGGTTTTTAGGTGGTTTCGCACATACGGCTAGGTGACTACTGGACTCGTACCCACGTCCCGTCTGATTTACACAATTTGCAGACATTTCGAAAACGTTCACAGGCTAGTACATGAGATAGTATTAGACGCAGACAGGTGAGGTACAAAAAATTCTGTACACGGAATTAGGGGGGCGGGGGCGGCGAGGCGGGGGGGGGGGGGGGGGGGGTGCGAGGGGGCATGGTGGCGACCGGAAAGGCATCCGACCAAGCTACTACTAACGTTGCTAAATCGAGATTAACATGTCAGTCCCTCATGATTCCGAGTCGCAGTGACTGTACGTTTCTTCAAGGAATATACCCCACCACTTGTTCTCACGAGCTCCTCATTTACATTTACAACTTAAATGAAGCGAAAGTGAGATTATTTTGTATTCAGTTAACAGCGGAGTGTGCAGTTTCTTTTAATTAGTAACTGCTGCCACTATTTATTCTTAGTTTTGTTAGCATTCTTTGGAGCTGAGTCCTGCCAGTAACGGCTGAACCAAAGTAGCCAGATGCGAGTCCGATTGGTAACATTGTTAGGTAGTTTTTCCTTGATGGGTGGACTGGAACGGCATTCACGCAGTCCCATGAGGCCGAAGAAGAAGAGGAAGAATAAGAATGGCAACAATAATCAAAAAGCTGACAACAGACGAGACAACAGTGTGCTAAGCACATGGCCCTGAGTAATGTAGACCACACCTACTGGCAGCAGTGAGCAGAGGATGGTGGATCAAATTCAGATGTTCAAAGGTGTCTGAAATCTTATGTGACTTAACTGCTAAGGTCATCAGTCCCTAAGCTTACACACTACTTAACCTGAATTATCCTAAGGACAAACACACACACCCATGCCCGAGGGAGGACTCGAACCTCCGCCTGGACCAGCCGCACAGTCCATGAATGTAGCGCCGTAGACCGCTCGGCTAATCCCGCGCGGCAGGATGGTTTTACTGGAGCCTGTCAGCATTGTGGTATCTTTGGCACCTATCGAGGAGAGATAATGTAATATGTCCTAAAAAGAAATATCGGTTAGCTGTTGTGATGTTGTAATTACAAAAGGAAAATAACGCATTAATTGTTCGTGTAACATTAACATTTGTTTTCTGTTACACTTAACAAAACGCTATGAGTTTCGAGGAAGTGCAGTTCATCGTCAGGAGATCATATACGTTATTTAATAACAAGATGTCTAAGTTAATCTAAACCAAATTTTGTGCACTGTTCTGTTACCTGTCCGTGGATGGGTGGTAGAGTAAGAAATCGACGTCAGTACTATATGCTGCTGTTATTATCTTGATGTGGAAGTCAGCAAGATGCATTGACTGTCTGTTGAGTTGGACAAGACAGCCTGTGTAAGATGTATGCAACTGCTGTAGTGGAATACTGGTGTCACACAATGCCATATGGTTCAATGGTTCAAATGGCTTTGAGCACTATGGAACTCAACATCTGAGGTCATCAGTCCCCTAGAACGTACAACTACTTAAACCTAACTAACCTAAGGACATCACACACATCCACACCCGAGGCAGGATTCGAACCTGCGACCGTAGCAGTCACGCGGTTCTCGACTGAAGTGCCTAGAACCGCACGGCCATCACGGCCGGCAATGCCTGACGAAAAGCAGCCAGACACCTAACACTGAACAGCACCCACCCTTCGTTTTTATGATGGCTTGAATGCTAAAGAAACTATCTGTGAGTCGTATGAATGTTTATGGACAAATGGCTCCGAAAGCGGAGAAGTTAAGATGTTGGACGCTGGACTCAGGAGAGAAGCTGACTTTCTACATTTTTCCAGAGGCGTTCCATTTGGTTCACGTAGGGACACTGGGCAGGCCAGTACACTTCGGGAAATGTGTTCATATTCTTGCGTATTTAGCGTTTTCTCAAGAACAACACGGGTGCCACAGCCTATCAGGAGGAACGCCCCAACACCGTATCACCACCTTATTTAGCCGGCCGAAGTGGCCGAGCGGTTCTAGGCCCCTCAGTCTGGAACTGCGCGACAGCTACGGTCGCAGGTTCGAATCCTGCTTCGGGCATGGATGTGTGTGATGTCCTTAGGTTAGTTAGGTTTAAGTAGTTTTAAGTTCTAGGGGACTGATGACCTCAGCAGTTAAGTCTCATAGTGCTCAGAGCCATTTGAACTATTTGAACCACCTTCTATGCAGTTCACTACTGGCATTATACCTGATGGCAGGCAACATTCTTCAGTCATTCTTCAAACCCTACAGGGAGCAGTGTTACTCATCGCTCCAAATCAATTGTCTCCGGTTACCCAGAGTCCTGTGGCGTCGCTCTTTACATCACCTCAAGCGTTGCTTAGCATTTGTATGGCTTACGAGGACCTACTAGATCACTGCACCCCAGTCTTCTTAAATCCTAGGCACGGTCATTACGCTGGCTAGACTGCTGACAGCACTTTGGAACTTACGACTGATTCCTTCCGCTGATTTCATGCGCCTTTTTACAAGCGTCCTTCGCAATGCTCGACGGCCCCTGTCTGCCAGAACGCTTGGTCTTGATTTAGCTGTGGTAGAGCCTTCGCGTTTCCACTTCACAGTCACATCACCAACAGTCGACTTGTGCAGCTTCAGATGGGTTGAAACGTCCCTGATGGACCTGCTACTCAGGAGACATCCAATGACTAGCGCACGTCCGACAGTCTCAGTCTGCTGTTGCTGCTCACAACGCAGTACACTGGCGGTTTCGCCTCTCATTCGGCATTACGTAGGGGTGTCCGGGTACTTCTGATCAGACAGTGTATACAGAGGATGAAAACAACATGTCCGTAATGCGCAACGCTAACTTAAACAGAATGTAAATGAGAATGGCAATAATATAACACAAATAATTATTTCACAGTGTCACGGTCTTTACAGTTCCGACACTATGTTTACATTACAATGAAATGAACACCCTTAGCTGCTTACAGGCGTTGACATACGTCAACGGGGACAGATGAAAATGTATGCCCCGACCGGGACTCGAACGCGGAATCTCCTTCTTACATGGCAGACTCTCTATCCATCTGAGCCACCGAGGACACAGAGGATAGCGCGACTGCAGGGATTTACCTCTGGCACGCCTCCCGCGAAACTCACATTCTCAAAAGAACAGATACCATCTTAGTATAACTATGGTTACAGTTAGTTAGGAAATAAAGAGTCAAAGTTTATACATAAGGACTTCACTTGAAGCAAATCTCTTCCTCACGAGACGGAACAACAGTGGCACTGGTGGAGGCGGCTGTCGGGATAACTTGCTCTCTGGGAAGGCCCAAGGTAGGCGAGGACAGGCGTGAAATCTGCAGCACTGCACAGCACAGCACGGCAGTGGCGAGGGAGGCGGCTGCAGCTCTGCGCACCGCCGCGATCTGCACGATTATGCTAATGGCGCTGAAATATTGATCTCAAATAACACGGCGCGCGGTATCAATTATCGGGCGGCCCACTCGGACTACACCGCCTGCATTTCGAGCATGACATTACGGTCCATAATAATTCCGCCCCAAATCACGTTCTCTCTCTTTTAATGGCATTCTAGTGTTGTTTTATTTCCCTCGTAGGCGACGTCCCGCAACGATAATAAAAAAATAGTAAAAAACACAGTTGTAATTTGCTACTTGTAATCTCGAGACCTGCAGTCCGACTTGTCTTTCTTTCGTTGCGGAACGCCGTTAGTGCTTTCAGCCAACATGTACAAAGCTCCGAAGATTATTTAATCAGAGGTTCCGCTTGGAGCCAACTGCGAAAGAATTTTTAGTAAAAAGTGCATCGAAACGGTTGACACGTGATGAATGAGTTGAGCGGCAATCAGAAGTCAACTTGAAGCTCTGTTCTGAATATTTCGCATGATTCTTAGAATTTTAGACGTCAGCTATATTCTTTGAATACGGTCCAACACACACACCTCAGCCTCAAGTAGCAGAACTATTAACGTTCTTTGCTGTTAATCATACGACTGCTTAGAGCATCAAATCACTACGTGCGAGGTACGAAAAATTCCACCAGTTGTGTGGCTCAGTGGAAGCAGGATCTGTCGCTGCACCAGTCTCCTGTGGAGCCGGGTTCTGTGTTCATCTGGCCATGATATTTCAGCGGGCCAGTTGGCCACCATCAAGACACGCTACGCTAGAGCTGGGAGGCGAAATCGATACGAATACATCTAGATTTACATCTATATTCGACAAGCCTCCTTATGGTGTGTGTGTGTGTGTGTGTGTGTGTGTGTGTGTGTGTGTGTGTGTGTCACTGGGTATTTTCTGTACCACTGTCGCTTCCCGTCTTTTCCTGTCAAAGTCACGGATGATGGGCGGGAAGAACAATTGCTGGGAAGCCTCAATGTGAGATCGGACCTCCCTGAACCTGTCTGCATTGTCTTATCACAAAATAAACCTAGGAGGAAGCAGTATATTCTTTGACTCTTCTAGGACCTTACACTGTGAGAATTGTAACAGTAAGCTACGCCGCGATGCAAAACATCTCTTTTGTAGCGTCTGTCATGGTTCTGAACGAGCATCGCTGTGACGCTTTTATGTGTAGCTTGTCTGTTACTTGACCAGCCCTGCGTGGTAAGGGTATCAGACTGCGTAACAATCTTAAAGTATCATTCGAGCAAGGTTTTTTATATACTACCTCCTTGCACTGGTAGTCTACAGTACACGGGGGTTCTTCCTATGAGCTGGTACATGCCTATCCTACAATCAATTTTGTGCGATCCTTCCACTTTAAAACGCTCCGTAGGCTTAGTAGAAGATACTCGACACTCGTGATAGGTCCCAGTGATTGTTCTCGGAAGTTGTGTAATCATAACTGGTAATCTGCCTATTTGCACGAAACACGTTACAGTTTACGTTGAGAGCTAGGTGCAGTTCATGCAGAACCATAGATCCTCTGCAGCTGTTCCTGAATTTCGCTGCATTTATCTGGTATTGCAACTTCTCTATGATCCGCAAAAAGTCTCGTGGAGCTACCGACTTCATAGGTCTTCTGACTGGTTTGAAGCGGCCCGCCACGAATTTATCTCCTGCGTCAATCTTTTCATTTCACAGTACCACTTGCAACTTGTATCCCCAAGTATTTGCTGGATGTGTTCCAGTCTCTGTCTTCCTTTGCAGTTTTTACCCTCTATATCTCCCTCTAGCATCATGAAAGCCATTCCCTGACGTCTTAACAATGTCCTATCATCCCGCCCTTCTTCCTGTCATTGTTTTCCACACACTCCTTTCCTCGCAGATTCTGCAGAGAACCTCCTAATATCTTACCTTATCAGTCCATCTAATTTTCAACATTCTTCCGTAGAACCACGTCTCTCTTCTGTTCCAGTTTTCCCACAATCCGTGGTTCACTGCCGTACAGCGCTGTGCACCAAACGTATATTCGCAGAATTTTTTTCCTCAAATTAAGTATGCTGCTATCAGACTTCTCTTGGCCGGGAATGTCCTTTTTGCCAGTGCAAGCCTGTTTTTTTTATATCCTCCTTGCTCCGTCCACTATGGGTTATTTTGGTACCTAGGAATCAGAATTCCTTACCTTTTTCTACCTCGTGATCACCAATTTTGATGCTAATTTTCTTGCTGTTCTCATTTCTGCTACTTCTCTTTAGTTTCGTCTTTCTTAGGTTTGCTCTCAATCCATATTGTTTACTCATTAGACTACTCATTCTATTTAAAAAATCCTGTAATACTTCATTTTCATTGAAGACAGCAATGTGACCAGCAAATATTATCACTGACATCTTTTAGCCTCGAATGTATCGCACTCTTGAACCTTGAGTGTAGAGCAGTGGATCTACAACTCCCATCTCGGGTATGGCCAAAGTTATTTCTACGCCTGAAATATGCTATAAATTGTTACGCCGGGAAAGCCTACGTAGTCTCCCCCTCCCCATCTCTCCCCTACCCTTTCTCTGTCTCTCTCTTTCTTTTTCGCGTATATCCAGGAGTTAATTGTCACGGGCACACGCTCATCCTGGGATTAGTGTTGTTATGTATCTGTAATATGCTTGCCGCCATAACATCAGTCCAGTCCAAGATAGGGGCAACTGCAGCATACATTTGTCCTACAATGTTTAATGTTTTATTCTGTTTCTTTGGTTTTTTACCGATTTGCGTATTGTGTTTGTCGGTACTAATCGGTGAGCTGTTTGATGTCATTCCATTAACCACCAAGGTGGGCTTGCCCGCTCTGCAAAGCAGAGTACACTGTAATCACCAGTGGATCTGACATTGGAGTAAGTACTAGTATAATTCTAGTAATGGCTCAAGGGCTAAGTAGCACATTGTTCATAACAAACAGTGCCTAAGAGCAGATGCCTAACTCTGTGGCCTTATTGAACGGACGGCGTGGCCAGTTACTATCACAGTGGTCACGTGAACACTACGATAGGACAGTACAAAATTGGGCCTGGTAATCGAATTTATTACAACGATTTCTTTCGTAAAAGAACACAGTAAGTTAACATTTTCCAGTCGGTGATCAATCAGACTCTAATACCAAATGATCCGTGCTGTGTACCAAAGTCAGATGTAAGGTGTGTAATACGCATCTCCATCTGAATGAAGATAGGCTCGAAACTAGAAATGGGAGAGTAAATAAAAACGAACTGCGACAGGTATTAAGTCTGTCATCTTTTATGACTTACTTTGGGTAATAGTGGCTCCCACTTCGTACGAACAATCATCTAGAGTAGGGCAGCACGGCGAGGTACACCCGCTTCGAATCCATGTGCTGACTCACCGTCCAGCGGACTAGCACAGGAAGTGCAGTTTTCTGTCCCTACATCTCGGCCATCGAGACAATCTCAGCTTGTCCCCTGACTGTTAATCCTTACCTTCCAGTATCAAATGGATAGCAACGACAACAACCTTATGCATGCATATCACGAGCTTCGTACTTATTCTATCCACATCCCTCCTCAAGCCTTCGATAACCTAAGGACGTCACACACATCCATGCCCGAGGCAGGATTCGAACCTGCGACCGTAGCGGTAGCGCTGGTCCAGACTGAAGCGCCTAGAACCGCTCGGCCACTTCGGCTGGCTGTCAGCTTCGCAGCTTGGCCGGTTGACACATAGATCATGCCGTAGAGCACAGAAACACGCCTCCATTTATCAACTCCTTATATCCCTAAATTTATGTCCAGAGTGACGCCAGTATATTCTGCTGTGCTGGTCGACGGACTGTTGGCACTAATGACGAGAACCTGGTGCTCTTTTGCAGGTACTGAACAAAGTCTTACTTCTATTGGCACTGGACAGCATTCGCGTGATTTATCTGATTTTGTGGTACCTGCTGAGTACTGCGTACCGCATTATGTGGCTTCGTTAAAGGGGGGGGGGGGGGGAGAGGCGGCATGTTAATATCTAACACGTATCCCACTTTCTCGAAAGCTTCAGTGAGCTGAAAGTGTAAATCAGCTCCATACGCTTTAACTACAGTGGACGATAGCGCACTGCAACGTAATTTCTCCGTTTTAATGGAAATAGAAGTAGCCAGCTAGCAGAATTATCCCTGCGCCTCAGGAGGCGGAAAACACATGTGGAATATGAACCTGCTAAACGGATTCTCCCTTTTCTTTCTTTTTCGCCTAATCGCTTCAAAATGTATAAATTTTAACCATCATCTTCGAGGCTTGTCACATAGTTAACAAACATTTAATTGAGAAAATAAAAAATAGAGCAACTGCCGAAATGTTCATTAGCTGAATACAGGAAAACTCGTTGACATACCTGATGTTGGGATTCAGGTAGCCTGAAGAACCCGCAATATGAAATTCATGTCTCAGCTACTTTGACAATTACCTGGAAAAGAAGAAGAAAAAACACACATGTATCATGGGAAGCAAAATTGCTAAGCAGCAGTAAATTACTTGCAAATGTATTTCGAGTTCTCAACACACCTGTGACGTCAAACAGCCACGGTGTAGCGTAAGTTCCAACCGGTTACCCTTTGTTCTCCAGCAGAAGCAGGTGAAACTGCGGATTTAGGCAATTTTATTCACCACGTACAGCACATTCCCTGCTTGTTGTTGTGAAAAAATTTCATTATCTTAATTTTACTACACTTCTCGTTTCGACAGTTCTTGCTTTCAAATGGCACACAGTGTAATTTTAAGAAATCGCTGTTACCCTAAAATCTTTAGAACCCGTATCAAGAACTGATGATAGAGCGCATATGTATATCATCATTCATAGGAAACCCGATTACAATTATTTAAAAGTTCCAAAAGTTGAAAAATCGTTTGAAGCTTTGTTGTCAAGTATCTCCGATCTATTTTGTCGAGACATTCGTGTCAAAAATGACCATCACACACATCGAAACTGCACAGCACCATAACTTCAAGAGAAGATACAGTAGGGAGGGGAGACCAGCATGTATTGGAATTTGACAGCGGCAGAACCGTGGCCTGTCGAGACAGGAGTTTGTCGTTCCGCAATGCTGCTGCTCCCGTTGGTCGGGACCCACAAGTGTCACGTGCCATGGATCAGACAACGCCATGCAGGACTGCAACGGTCTCGCGGTACTACTGCCAGAGAAGACAGCCACAGTGTTCGCTTGGCCTTCCAGGACCGTACAGCCGCGTCGCGTACCTTGAGAAACAACGGATGGTTATAATTAAAGTGTGGTTACTCACGGAAGTTCACTGTTGGCTGCAATTATCCTGTGGCAGCGAAACTTAGTAGATACGCCAATGCGTTAATGCGGAATCTGCTTACAAATAAATAAATAACGTGGAAAATAGAAATTAGTTCCGATTTTGACCTCCAGATGGAAATCTAGCGCTGTGAATGCAAGAAAGACGTACAGAAATGTTTCCATATGTATTCGGTTAGGAAAGGGACGTGGACAGTAAAGGTCAAACAAGTCATAGTGTAGATTTTATTGATACGACGATTCCTGCTCCTGAGAACCAAGGGCATCTAAGAAAGGTAATACGATTTACCAATATCTATATTATAGACCTCTGCGATCTGAAATGTCCGATAAGCAATGACGTCACGGCTTACTGTGTACCAAGCAATAGACAATATTGCTATTAATACCGAGAACTATGTAGGCGCACAAGCCATCCTGCATGGTCCACTTTGTTGAACTTGAGCACCGGAGACGTCGACGGGATGCTGCATCCGTAAAATGACGTCATCAACATTTGCCCGCAGCAGTTCCGATGTAATCTGAGCAACGTATCCCTGTATACTGGCCTTCTGATCACGTAGATACCGAACGTGTCCCTGGCAAACGCGATGTTTTAGATGTCCCCAGAGCCAAAAGCCACATGGATTCAGATATAGTGACCCTGTAGGTCATACATCTGGAACACGTCTGGAAGGTTGCATTAAGCAGACCTTTCACTGGGCGTGTGACGTGAAGTGTTGCCCCATCTTGCAAGAATACAGTGGTTTCCACACAATTGTGCTCTTCCAAAGCAGGAATCACATGCTGTACGAGAAGATCTCTCGATAACGTGCAGTCGTCACGGTACAGCTGACAGGACCCCTGTATGTATTCTCTTCACAGCAAACGAATCGAGTATACGGATGCAGTCACATGCGGCGAGGGCAATGACTCTTAGTGCACAACACACGGCTTAAAAGTACCCTAAATTCGGCAGTTCAGTATACTCGCTGCACCCTGTAGTATAAAATGAGCATAAGATATTGCTCGACCACTTGTCATCAACCTTAATCCGTGCCAGAAACTGAGGAGCAAATTCAGAACGTTGCCGCGATTCATGAGATTTCTGTTGGTGCACCGACTGGATCTTGTACGGGTACCAGTATAATAAGGAACGCAGGACTTTCTGTAATGCTGACCACGGGATCGACAGTTCTCGTGGCACTGCACGGACACTAGCTCCATGCGCCGCGCTTGCTGCGAGGTCAGTTACAGCATAAGCAATCTCGTCAACAACTTCCAACAGAATAGGACGCCTTCCTTTTCCAGGTGCCACAAAAGTTCACTCGTGTTTTCAAATTTCACTATCATCTTTTTTAACCACTTAATGACATTGCGCCTCTTCTTAGGCCTTTCAGTCTACGATACTCTAAATGTAGCACTGTAATTGCTACCGCTGACATAAAACAGTTCCACTAACAGCGCAACGACAGTCATAATTTCACTCACATTTTTTTTCCAGTCTACTGACTGGTTTGGTGCGGCCCGCCACGAATTCCTTTCCTGTGCTAACCTCTTCATCTCAGAGTAGCACTTGCAACTTACGTCCTCAATTATTTGCTTGACGTATTCCAATCTCTGTCTTCCTCTACAGTTTTTGCCCTCTACAGCTCCCTCTAGTACCATGGAAGTAATTCCCTCATGTCTTAGCAGATGTCCTATCATTCTGTCCCTTCTCCTTATCAGTGTTTTCCACATATTCCTCTCCGATTCTGCGTAGAACCTCCTCATTCCTTACCTTATCAGTCCACCTAATTTTCAACATTCGTTTATAGCACCACATCTCAAATGCTTCGATTCTCTTCTGTTCCGGTATTCCCACAGTCCATGTTTCACTACCATACAATGCTGTACTCCAGACGTACATCCTCAAATTAAGGCCGGTATTTGATATTAGCAGACTTCTCTTGGCCAGAAATGCCTTTTTTGCCATAGCGAGTCTGCTTTTGATGTCCTCCTTGCTCCGTCCGTCATTGGTTATTTTACTGACTAGGTAGCAGAATTCCTTAACTTCATTGACTTCAAATGCTTCAAATGGCTCTGAGCACTATGGGACTTAACATCTATGGCCATCAGTCCCCTAGAACTTAGAACTACTTAAACCTAACTAACCTAAGGACATCACACAACACCCAGCCATCACGAGGCAGAGAAAATCCCTGACCCCGCCGGGAATCGAACCCGGGAACCCGGGCGTGGGAAGCGAGAACGCTACCGCACGACCACGAGATGCGGGCGTCATTGACTTCGTGATCATCAATCCTGATGTTAAGTTTCTCGCTGTTCTCATTTCTACTACTTCTCATTACCTTCGTCTTTCTCCGATTTACTCTCAAACCATACTGTGTACTCATTAGACTGTTCATTCCGTTCAGCAGATCATTTAATTCTTCTTCACTTTCACTCAGCATAGCAATGTCATCAGCGAATCGTATCATTGATATCCTTTCACCTTGTATTTTAATTCCACTCCTGAACCTTTCTTTTATTTCCATCATTGCTTCCTCGATGTACAGACTGAAGAGTAGGGGCGAAAGGCTACAGCCTTGTCTTACTCCCTTCTTAATACGAGCACTTCGTTCTTGATCGTCCACTCTTATTATTCGCTCTTGGTTGTTGTACATATTGTATATGACCCGTCTCTCCCTATACCTTACCCCTACTTTTTTCAGATTATTGAACAGCTTGCACCATTTTATATTGTCGAACGCTTTTTCCAGGTCGACAAATCCTATGAACGTGTCACTCACGTTACGGCTTGCCAAATGACTGCGTGGATCTCATAGTGTATAGCGCCAGATTTGCACCTAGTGACCAAAACTGGAGCTATTTTTTTTTTCCAGAGTGAATCAGTTCCGCGTTAAAGCATCAGCAAATTTACCACGTTTCGTTGCTACACGATAATTACAGTCCACACAGGACCACCGTTGGTAGCTACACTGTAATATAACCACCTAGTTGGAAATGGGGTTGTTTGCAGCAAGGCAGTGTGATCTCTGCTGCAGCACGAATTGTCAGCACTACCACCACGTTTGCGGCTTCCCTCGACACGCCGAGTGGAGTGACCAACAATAACACTGGAAACACGATTGGCAGCCCGTCTTTTTTCCAGACGATCACCTGTTCTGCGTACGGCATCACGATGGATGTATTTGTGTGTGTTTACAAGGAGAATGGACACTGCCAAATTGCATTCATAGTCATACTGGAGTGATGAATATGGTGCCACTGGAAAACAACACTATCACCTCCGATTTGCATAGCCTTCAATTCTGAGAACAGGCGTTACGTTTCTGGCGTGTTAAGGCCGATACCTGTGCCCTATCTTAGAGTCGAGTTCTCCACGTCGTCTTTCAGCAGGATAATGCAAGGTCGTGTGCTGGCCGTGCTGTCCTGACCTACCTCGACACGAAGTGTCTTCGACCCTTGCCCAGATCTCTCACCCACTGAATAAATCTGACGATGGGTTGCCGAAAACCGGCACGCCGCCATTCGCCAATCACTGCTAGAGGTTTTAGCTCTGTGAAATAAATTTCGCTTCCTTAAGCTCCTAAAACGTTCAAATGTTGTGAATTCCTAAGGGACCAAACTGCTTAGGTCATCAGTCCCCAGACTTACACACTACTTAAACTAACTTATGCTAAGAACAACACACACACACCCGTGCCCGAGGGAGGACTCAAGCCTCCAGCGGGAGGGGCCAAGCAATCCAGCATGGCGCCGCAGACCGCAAACGAGCTACAAGTTCAAGCATGTATTATCTTTTCTATACTGTATAAGCGCCACAAATAAAAGTTTGTTATTTGCCTTACTTCCTACTGCTGCAATTTTAATGACCAATGGTGTAGAAGCGGTGTACTATGTGTCAAAGCATCATGGGATGTGAGGCTGCGGAGCACCGTCCTCTGGTATTACTTTGCGTGTTAATCGTGAGGTCGAAACACTGCTCCAGGAAGTGTCAGTGTACGCGCGCGGACGACCTCGGGTCTTCTTGATTGTCGCCGGTGGTCAGACACACGCAACACTCCGGTCACGCAAAGTGTTTCGCAACGCCGGCGACAGTCGTGTTCTTACTAGCCCGGAAACGTGCACGCGGTGTGTGCGAGTGTGTGTGGGCCAGTCGCTGGACACACAATTGCTTTCAGGCATTCCTCGAGCTCATTTTTGCACAAGGCGCGGCTTGCGTGCACGATTACTGAGCAAGGGACACGGAATTTTAAACTGCGCATTATGTCAAGGACCTGCTGTGAGTAACGATTGAGCACGATGCTGTGAATCTTTATGTCTCCCCCCCTCCCCGTCTCTCTCTCTCTCTCTCTCTCTCTCTCTCTCCTTCTTCTTCGTGGGAAAAAATTCGACCTTTCTCGGAGTAACGTAAGATGAATGACTGTTCTTACACTCAAAAATGCACCCAGCAAACGAAAAATGTTCCATTGTTGACGCAGGTAGTTGCAGATTTCAGACGGATTATTCGGAATCCGTCCGGTTTATTTACGTATTTATGCAGTGGCAGACGAATTAAAATTTTTTGTGCCAACTTATTATAAAGAACGAGAATAGTTGTGTTACAGATTGGAGTCACAGAGCATCCTGTTACCTGTATCCGCACAACATACCTAACATACTGGCCCAACCTTTTTCCATGAAGCGTGATTCAGCTGCCCCTACCCATGTGTTTTATGCAAACAGCAACATCTTCAAATACTACGTGCAAGATTGTCATATTGTCTTGCTCGCTACGTGCAAACTACTAGTCCTACAGAAAAAATAAACAGGAGCTCCTGTTAGGAAATTCAATGTAGTTAAATTTTGAACTGGAATACGTTTTCGCTAGAGTCTGTAGTTTTCGAATTAAAAGAGAAAGAAAAAAAGAAAGAAAGACGTACAGACATGTATTAATAAGAAACTGCTGTAGCTGCATTTATTGTACCACGATCCACTTCCTTCAAAAGAAAATCATCTGGTTACGCCGCCAACAGTCTTCATAATAAATCCTCATAAAGTTGTAACGACATCAAGACTTAAGAAGCTTGCACCGATAAAAGAAGAATAAGGTTCAAAAATGGCTCTGAGCACTATGGGACTTAACTTCTGATGTCATCAGTCCCCTAGAGCTTAGAACTACATAAACCTAACTAACCTAAGGACATCACACACATCCATGCCCGAGGCAGGATTCGAAATTGCGACCGTAGCAGTCGCGCGGTTCCAGACTGAAGCGCCTAGAACCGCTTGGTCACACCGGCCGGCCCCAACGACTACACTGTCGTTATTTAAAACTACAAAAGTAGGAAAGTTTGGCAAGGCTTCTCTTGAAGTGGTAGTTTGTAAAAACGTAAAAGATACGTTTCGCCAAACATTTTGCAGTCAGCATTGTAGTTTACGCTGGAGGAAAATAAAAGAGTGAAGATCAAAGATTTTGACTAATTTAGTTCCGAAACGCACCGCTGGACAAGCATTTTGTTGAGACCACACACCCAATTCTCCGCCAGATCGAGGGTTATCCAGGTATGTGAATATTAGGAGCACTACATACAAAACCTATTCTTAAACCAAGTTAGCTATAGTTGAATGTTAGATGCCTTACATTGCCTGGTATGTGTGATGTACTTTGCTGCTAGGCGAATGCTAAAAAGAGATTTCTTCCTACCTGATTTTAGCTCAACAACAGGCAGCCAAAGTACGAACAGACACGGACAGTTAGCGCAACCACTTACGAGCAGGAAGAGACGAACACTTGAGAGAGATCTGCCACTCAAGTTTCCTCGCAAAAACCGGTAATTCCATTTCTTGCACGCTCTCTAGCCAGCCTGGTTCCGGAGATGAAGCCCTCTCCTAATGGATTTCTATTTCGAGCGAGCTCTCCTCCTGTTCTCGGCGAGCTGTTTCTAGACGCGCGCAGCCGTTGCGCAAGCGGTGGCGTCGCCGTGCCGTGCCGCGGCCTGCCGGCCCTGGGTTCGAGTCCCGGCTGCCCTTGACTTTCCCCGCCGCGGTCGAGGCCGCCAATGCCGCCGCCGCCGCCCCTCCCTGCAACCGCGTTGTGCAACGGCGAGGCCGCGCCGCTTTGTCCCAGGGATCCACTGCCAGCAGCGTTTCCATGCACCGGCCGTTCTGCAACACTCTCCATGCCCCCGAATGCTCGTAAAGCAGTCATCAAAAGACGCCCACACCTCAAAAGGCGCACTGGCCGCTTTGGAGAACTACAGATAATGTAGAGCTGCTGCGTCACCCTGCACCATTCCCGTAAGTCCCGTGGTATGAATGCGGCAGAAGGCTTTATGGAATCAGTGCAGTAACATGGGTCAGTCTGAAGACGAGATAGAATGGCAGAAACGAGCTGTCGTGTTTCGACGAGACCCCGAACACACGTCAAATAAAGTTGTCCCATTTGTTGGGGTATGAATTCGGACAGACCAACAGGTCTACAAAGAATGGTCTACCAGTCGCCGCTACGTACAGGGCCCTACAAACGTACCCATTTATCAGGTCCAATTTAGAGGCCATCCCACCAATTCTGCCTATCGAACGGTCGGTTGTGTGAGACCATGCAACAGTCGATACCCAACACCACTTCATCCAACAAATTGTGCCGTGTGTAGCGCTGTTTGACCAACTTGGCGACTGACGATCGTCCGCAGTCTGTGCGAGCGAAAATAGAAGTGGCTAATGTGGCAAAAAAATGGTTCGAATGGCTCTGAGCACTATGGGACTCAAGTGCTTACGTCATCAGTCCCCTAGAACTTAGAACTACTTAAGCCTAACTAAACTAAGGACATCACACACATCCATACCCGAGGCAGGATTCGAACCTGCGACCGTAGCAGTCGCACGTTAATGTGGCAGACAGCGAGGCAGATACATATGGGTTGAGAGAGTTCCTTGAGAGGGCTCCTCTGTTTCTTTCATTACCCTCATTTATTGTTACTATTTACGCAACAAACTTACGATAAAAAGGTTTACTTGCTACCATTTCATTTATTTTTATTTGTTTGGCGTTACCTTCATAAATTCCCTCAGGCACCTATAAATTATGTTGCAGAATTCAGCAGTCTTAATGGACAGTAACGGTTGAGATACAACGGCACTGAATTTGAGATCCTCGTAACTTTTTCCAGTAGCTGGAAACCGTATGTACCTAATAGCCTCTCGTTGGAGCTTACAGACTCTCTCATGGGTATTCCTTTCTGTTAAGAATGGTTTCATGATGTTCAGCACCCCGGAAAAGCATTATGCATCCATTCTTAGATAATTACGAAAAATCATCGGTTTCCACTTCCTTGTAACAGAGCATGAGTGAATTTAATACTTTGCATGATCCACTTGAGCCCACAGTTTTCTCTCGGCCTTTCTTGGCGCTCTGAAACATCGAAGGCAAATCCCAGTATTTGTTTCTGTGTCCAAAAAAGGCGGTATCTCGTCGAACATAACCTCAATGAATTTACTACAAACAATTCACAAACTGCAATAGGGAAAGGGCGGCGCTGTAATTGGTCGGAACGTGTAGCCACTCCGGCCGGCTGCAGGCTGCATGAAATTGTTTCGTCGCATGTTGTAAATGACGGTTGGTTTCACACACAACATGGCTCGCTGTTGGCAAGTGAAAGCAGACACATCTCAACCAGTTTCCGAGTGATAATTGCCGGCTGGCTACGTGCAGTGGCCATTAAGAGTTGTTCACATCGCGAAAGACCGCTGCTCGCACCGACACATACACTGACGGGCCAAAACATTATGACCATCCGCTTAATAGCTTCTTTGTTCGTCTTTGGAACGAAGTACATCACTGATGCTACGTGTTAGGTATCCGACAGTTTGTTGGTGGGTTTGTGGAGGTATGAGGCATTAGACGTCTACGCATAACTCATGTAATTTGCAGAAATAACGGGCTGCTGATTTGCGTACGTGGTGACGGAACCCAATAGTTAGCCAAATGGGTTCCTTAGGAATCTGGTTGCGGTCTTGGGCGTCGTCACGCCCCCCCCCCGCCCCCCCCCCCCCCCGTCGGAGATTCCGAGTCCTCCCTCGGGCAAGCATGTGAGTGTCGTCCTTAGCGCCGGCCGGAGTGGCCGTGCGATTCTAGGCGCTACGGTCTGGAACCGCGAGACCGCTACGGTCGCAGGTTCAAATCCTGCCTCGGGCATGGATGTGTGTGATGTCCTTAGTTTAGTTAGGTTTAATTAGTTCTAAGTTCTAGGCGACTGATGACCTCAGAAGTTAAGTCGCACAGTGCTCAGAGCCATTTGAACCATTTAAAATCGTCCTTAGCGTAAGTTAGTTTAAGTTAGATTAAGTAGTGTGTAAGGTCGGGGACCGATGGCCTCAGCAGTTTGGTCCCATACGACCTCACCACAAATTTCCAAATTTTGGTCGTCAAGACATCAACGTGAGTTCACTGTAATGCTCCTCAATCCAGTACAGAACGGTCCTGGCTCCCAGACACGACATCGCCGCACGCGAAGGCATCAAGCATGAAGGGATGCAGGTGGTTCGCAGATGTCAGTGTGTCTTCCATTACTACCACAGGTCCCACGCAAGCGCAGGAGAACGTCTCCCATAGCACAATACTGCCCCACACCAGTCTGAATTCGTGACGCGCTCCACATTTCTAGCCTCCGTTCATCTCGATGACGGCATTTGTGGAGACGACCAGCGATGTAGTGTAGCAAAAATGTGATTCACCCGAAGAGCCGACACGTTTCGACTGATTAATGGTCGAATTCCGATGGTCCCGTGCCCACTGCAATCGTAATTGACGATGTCGTTGGGTCAACATGTGAACACGTAGGAATGGTTTGCTGCGGAACTCCATGTATAACAACGTACGGTGAACGGTGTGCTCTGAAACTCTTGCGCGTGCACCAGCACCATCCTACTTTACAGAACAGAGAAGCCTCCGAAACCTACGTTCCGTGAAGTGGCGTGGACGTCCAGCCATTTAGCTGCTTGTGGTAGTTTCACTGTCCTATCTCTTTCCGATGATGCTAACGACAGTGGTACGACTTTCACGAGATAATCGTACACAGGCTCTGTGTAATAATAATTTGCCCTTTGTCAAAGTCGCTTATCTCAAGGGATTTCCCCATTTGCAGCCCATATCTTCGCTAGTGTGATCCTCCATCCATGTTTGCGCCCCTTACATACTTCCTTTGCCGCGTCACGTGCCTGCAACGCCACCAGGCGGCATCCAACGTCGCGGTGGTCACTGATCATAATTTTTTGGTTCACTAGTGTAAAGACGCATGTCTTCGATGAGCCAAACACGAAAGAAACCGCTCAGTAGCCGACATCAGACGTGTACTGTGGTCCGCCGCGTCGCGGTTTACTCCATTTTCACGGCATCGAGTGTACCGAAGGCGAAATTGAGTGTTTAACCCGAACTGTGTGGTTCTGTGGCAGCAGTGTTCACAAGTCTGACGAGAGCTTAAATATCTCGCCTGGCTCCATAAGCCATGGAAAACATATGAGACTATTTTTGACAGCGTGTGAAACGTAGCAATCAACATTCTCGGGAATTTGACCTCAGCAGGATCTAATCATCAATGACTTCGCTGGATATGTCATACCCGAAGGAACGCGTTCACTCTCTTCGTCGTCGCATTATCGAGGCAAGACTTGGCGTTACGCGGCATAAACGTCTCCTGAGGTGACTAATTTCTGGTCAATGGTGCTCAGTACAGTGCCTTCTGCGCTAAGGGCAGAGTAAGTGCTCACTTCTCCAGTGGCGGCACAGTGCGATGCGCAGCAGCGCCCGGCCGGCGGGCGGCGCACAGTACAAGGATGTTTGGGAGGGGGAACTCGCTTGGTGGTCAGTCGCCGACTTCTCCCAGTAAGGTTGCACAACTCGGTGCCGCCGGCTGAAAGCCATTTTCCTCGACTGTTGCGCACTGCGCGCAACCGGTTTCAGATACCGTGCTCTACTTGCACTGGTACAGGAGTGTCAACACGATCCTTTCCATCTTTTGCTGGACTTCCAGTGCATCTTTTACCTTGCGGAGTATGTAGACAAAATTTAGCGGTAATTGTGAATCCTCCATTAGAAACAGACGAGATATCCAATTTTGCCTCTTTTATTCCACCTTTTCGTCTACATCAAATATTTTCAGTTCCTTCCTTATAGCTATATGTCTCTTATAATCTTTTTCTTTCCATGTTTTCATTCCCTTAGCCCAGGGGTCTCCAAACTACGGCCCGCAGGGCGAAACCGGCCAGCGAGGGCCGGCAAACCGGCCCGTGTTATCTCGCCGGACATCCCCGGTATCCGGCCCGGCAAATATTTGAGGTGGTACCTATACTGCCAACAATTGACTTCCGAGGCCTATCGCGACCAATACACCGCGACATTTCGGAGCTCTATCTTTACAAAGCGAAAGGTCATGGTTAAACTTATGACTATCCACAATAAACAGACAGACCATTCTCTGTGCGACGGTGAAAAAAAAAAAAAAGGGCGGTTAACAGACTACTTTGGCGAAAACATTTTAATTAAAAAAATTCTTTGCACTGTATTCTACTCACGAGTTTGGTGCAAGTCTTTCAAATGGACGTCACTTCGGCGACTAGCCTCAGTAATCAATCATTATGGATGATGCTTCTTAAGCGAGGTTTCACTTTCTTTTGATTACGCTGTAAAATACTCTTAGCAAGTAAATCGTATAAAATATTTTTATTTAAATGCAATTTAAAGAAAATACAATGCCTGGTGTATATAATAATATTGGATATTTTAGTTGTAACTGATGTATAAAAATAACCGTAATTAATTTATATCTTGAAAACTCACAGTGTTAGAGTATTCACATAAAGAAATTACACTGTAGTTCCACTAAAAAATACAGTGAAAAAATACTCATGTCATGCTATACGTATTTCGATTTTCAGATTTTCCTTGTCTCTTCGAATTCAAACTTTGAATTGTCCCACACATCGTCGTCTCTCCTACTAGTACAACGCATAAAACACTAAAAAACTCGTGAGACACTCGCAACATAGACACAGTCACGCAACAGAACTATCAAATATATGCTCTGGCTCTGCTACTCGCTACAAGACTACATAACTAAACTCATTGATGCGCCGCTTGTAATAACAATGTGTTAACATACTCTACCTCTGTTACGTCTAGCAGTAATAGTGTTGCTAACAATGATTTTGAGGTTTCGTTAATTTTGCAGCGCGCTTTCGTGAAGAATGTGCAGTGACATACTTTTTTGTCGGTGAAATTTGCCAGAACAAAATACGCCAGAACTTCGGTCAGGTACGTCCACCAATCAAAATTATGTAATTAAATAAAAATCTTAGTTCGTTTCAGTTCCAGCTATTCCCACAACCTTAGATTTTTGCGATTTCATCTTTCCTTTAGCCTAACATTACTGTGACCATGGAGTGTTAGGGTGCCTTAATCGCACAAGGTAGCTCTCGGCCCTTGTGACTTCGTGGAGGAGTCAATGTGGCCCGCCTACTAAAAAGTTTGGAGACCCCTGCCTTAGCCTATTATCTTAATTTGTCATTTTTTTTATTACCAAATATTTACTTCTATATGGCAATACTGGTACAGACGAAAATCTATAAAATTTGAAATATGTTTTAGTGCTTACTTTATTTTGAAGAGATCTTCTAGGAGTACCATCAGGTAACACAGATTCTCAATTTTGTCTCTTGGACCTAGGTTTCCTCTTCACGAAAGCATGGTCCCTAAGAATTTAAGTCTATCTACTTCCATTATGTTTTGCTATTTGGGGAGCAAAATAACTGATGATGGTCGAAGTAGAGAGGATATAAAATGTAGACTGGCAATGGCAAGGAAAGCGTTTCTGAAGAAGAGAAATTTGTTAACATCGAGTATAGATTTAAGTGTCAGGAAGTCGTTTCTGAAAGTATTTGTATGGAGTGTAGCCATGAGTGGAAGTGAAACATGGACGATAAATAGTTTAGACAAGAAGAGAATAGAAGCTTTCGAAATGTGGTGCTACTGAAGACTAGATGGGTAGATCACATAACTAATGAGGAGGTATTGAATAGGATTGGGGAGAAGAGAAGTTTGTGGCACAACTTGACCAGAAGAAGGGGTCGGTTGGTAGGACATGTTCTGAGGCATCAAGGGATCACCAATTTAGTATTGGAGGGCAGCGTGGAGGGTAAAAATCGCAGAGGGAGACCAAGAGATGAATACACTAAGCAGATTCAGAAGGATGTAGTTTGCAGTAGGTACTGGGAGAAGAGGAAACTTGCACAGGATAGAGCAGCATGGAGAGCTGCATCAAACCAGTCTCAGGACTGAAGACCACAACAAAAACAACTTCCATTATGATCTTGTTTTCAATTACTATTGTTGTCCCTACACAGTTTCTTCTGTTATTGAATCTGACGTGTTATACACGATCCAGTCACACGCATGTGACATCACTCTATGTCAAACGTCAACGTGTAATAACAACCTATAGGTGGCAGGTGGCGTGTCGGGGGAACGCGGAAACAGTGCAGTCAGTGTTGTAAAGCGGAAACGGAGCGATTTATCCAGCGTCCAAGAGGGTAAGATCAGACCTAGCATTTCCAAAATGGCTAAGTTTGTAAACTGATCGCGTGTCACCGTAGTGAAGTATACTATGGCAAATGACACTATCCGGAACCAGCTCCGATACAGCTGTGGTGCACCGCGGGCAACAGATGACAGATGTGTACCAGCGAACAGAAGCGCAACTGTCGTGCAACTGACTGCCCACATGAACCAAGGGGCTACCGACATTTGTCTCCTGAACGACTGTTCTGCGAACGATCTTGCTTGTGGGCCTGGTTCATGCACCCGTACTGACTGCTGTTCATCGGCGACGAAGGCTGGAATTTGCACGCCTATACTGAAACTAACAAGGGGACCATTCATACTGTAAAACACAGATTTTGATGCGCTTCACATATGTTGTAGAGGCACTTACCTTGAGCATCTGGCTATCCGGTTTATTAGCGTCAGGACTTGGTTTTTGAGAAAATCGATTTTTAAGTTCATTGAGCGCTCTCTATACCTGTAATATTACATATATTCGGAGTAAGTCAGCGTAGCGCAGAGGTTAAGGTTCACGGCTACTGCGCTGGAGATACAGTGTTCGAATCCTGCTTGTGTACTTTTTTTTTCAAAATCGACCGAAAATTTTCAATTTTATTTCAAAGAATATCAACCAACAGGTGTGCTAAATTATGAAGATATATTCCGTTATTATCAATTTTTTTCAAATATTCATTCCGTTTGTGATTCGCAGTTGGAGTTCCAAACGTTCGTACAACGGTCGCTTCTCGTATTACCTGAAACCGATCTCCACCCACTATCGTCCCCTCTGCCGTGAATACCGTTATCCGTAACGGGAACCCCCGCTCATAGTTGCGGCCAATGTGGATGCGAGTTGCATTGCTGTAAGTTCGCCTCTAACTACAGCGTCAGTTGCTCGCAAAGCGTCTCAAGTACAGTGTGTTAGAAAAATTCTGTGAAATGAAGAACCAAGTGTTTCTACAGTAGTGCAGCCAGAAGAAGATCCACAAGTAGAGGAGTTGAACGAAGAATCAAAAGGCGAAATCACAAATGCCATTAAATACGCCGGAAATCTGCTCCGCGCTTTAAATCTTGTAACTAATACACCGCCTATCGTGATCTCTGCCGGTTCCATTGCAATTGGCAACGAGATATATATCGCAATACAGGATCTCTTGGCCAAAAGACTATTGACGATGAATTGATAGATTTCAACGAAGATGAACTGGGATGATATGATGCAAACCACATACGGAATGAATATTTGAAAAAATTAATAACTGAATATATCTTTACAATTACACACACCTTACAGTGTTGGTTGATATTCTTTGAAATAAAATTGAAAAATTCGGTCAATTTTATAAAAAAAATGTACACGAGAAGGATTCGAACACGGTACCTCCAGCGTGGTAGCCATGAACCTTTACCGCTGCTCTACGCTGACTTGCTCGAAATATGTGTAATGTTACAGGTATAGAAATCGCGCAATGAACTTCAAAAACAATTTTCTCGAAACCAAGGCCCGTCGGTATAAAACCGGTTAGCCAGGTACTCAGGGTACCTCTGCAACATATGTGAAGCGCTTCAAAATCCGTGATTTACAGTATGGTGGGTCGCCTTGTAAGTATCGACAGATGAATCATGTTCTATGCTCCATCGGACAAATGGCATGTAAGCACCAAACATCTGAAAACTAATATCCCGCAACAATCGTGGGAGGGGTGCAGGCCGGAGGAGGGAGTGTTATCATCTGGGCAATGCTTTCGTGGCATCCCTGAGTCATGTCGGCATTCTGCAAGGCACGATGGATCAACTCAAATATGCACCTAGCCTTGGGGACATGCCACTCCTACACGCAGTTTGTCTCTGCTCACCACACTGGGATCTACCGGCAAGACAATGCAAAGTGCGAAGTGTTACACAGTTCGTAGCGTATGTGCGAGGTTCAAAGAGCACCGTACTTTCCTGGCCACCAAATCCCCGTATTTAAACCGAATCGACAATCTGTGGGACCAAATTGATCGTGCCGTTTGTGCCGTGGATCTTCGACATAAACCTATCGCAGTTGGCAGTGGCAGTAGAGTCAGCATGGCTCCGCATCCCTATTAGTACCTTTCAGAACCTCATTGACCGGTGTGGCCGAGCGGTCCTAGGCGCTTCAATCTGGAACCGCTCGACCGCAACGGTCGCAGGTTCGAATCCTGCCGCGGGCATGGATGTATGTGATGTCCTTAGGTTAGTTACGTTTAAGTAGTTCTAAGTTCTAGGGGACTTATGACCTCAGGTGTTAAGTCCCTTAGTCCTCAGAGCCATTTGAACCATTTTTGAACTGTCTTGATGCATGTGTCACAGCGACCAACGCTGCACTACGTGGTTGTTCAGGTTTTTGAGATGTGGTCACGTCAATGTGACTGGACAGTATATAACTCCTATAGACACTCCATTTGCTTCTGCCCCTATAGGGCTCTGATGGACACATGTCCCCTTTGTTAAAGAAAGAAGTCAACCTCTGATTCGTGAACGTAGTCTGCTTCCATGTTGTTATTATATTGTCCTCATCACCACAGTTCCCAAAAAGTGTGTAAAATCTCATATTTAAGAAAGGCTATCTGAAATTCACGCAAATCATTGCATGTGTCTCGTTTTTTCTGAAAGAGCGTACATCGGCAAAGACATGAAAATCTTCGCAGTAGTTGCGTATCAGTGATTAGCCTTTGAAGAATACGGTTAACATGTTACCTCTCGTTCATGCGTTTCTGAACAAATTTGCAAATGTCGAAGTAATATCCTCTATCTTTCTTGTATCAGCGCTCAACAGAAATTTCATCGAGCCGGGAAAAGAACGCCTCATGAGAACGCTGACTCCGTGTGGCTGAACAGTATCGTCGGCGCAAGAACGCCCAGCTGGCTGCGGTTGAAGCTCTGTGCGCGACCTACGCCAAGCAGCGACCTCGCGTCTTCCCTGTGACGGCAGCTTACTTAACACAACCGCACAGCCGGGATTTCCGTGACGCTCGCCAGTGCACGCCTGTTTCACGAGGTGAGCGACGACGCTCCTGACGGTCACCAGCGTCGACAAAAAGGTAAGTAAACGTGCTAGATGTGTAGATCTCTCTTAATATGTGTTCAAATGGTTCAAATGGCTCTGAGCACTATGGGACTTAACGGCTGAGGTCATCAGTCCCCTAGAACTGCTTAAACCTAACTAACCTAAGGACATCACACACATCCCGAGGCAGGATTCGAACCTGCGACCGCAGCGGTCGCGCCGTTCCAGACTGTGGCGCCTAGGAACGCTCGGCCACCCCGGCCGGCTAATATTGTGTGAGAACGCTGAAAATTAGTAGATGAGTATGTGTGTTCATTTATTTGCTTGAGAGAGAGACAGTTGACTAACTTGATGTATTTCAATGTTTCGACTGCGACAAGCATGTCTGAACATGAAATAGTACTCGTATAATTTCGAAATCTAATGTAAATAATACTAATACTGTCTACAAAACAGGAGACTTGTTTATCAAACAACAGTATATCAGTACTGACCCAAATAGTGTAAAAGAACCCATTTAGTGACAGGATAGCAAAGAGCTCTTCGTCTGGAAACGTCAAATCACGCGTTAATTTGCACTGCAACTAGTACAGACAGGCCATATAAATACGAAACCACAAGACCAACTTCAAAGAAAAGGAGGAGAACAGAAATTGGGAAAGTTGCGGATGTTAGTACTAAATAAAGCTCCGTAACACACGTCGGTTCAACTTCGCCATCTAAGACAGAGGTTTGATGATGTCACGATCGACCGTTGTGCGGATACCGATAAACATTTCGGATTTTAGAGCTTATTTGAAGCCGCAACTACTACTTCCTGAATTGTTACAGACTCTGATAACGTCTCAGCAATAGCAGGAGGAACTTTAGGGAGATAAATATGTCTTGAGCCGCGGCCTAATGCCTAAATGCTCTTTCTCTCTTCTTCCACAACCATCAGCAACACAAATATAAAAATATTTCGAATATTACTTACAAGAAATACAGCAATCAGCCTTTTTTAATCTTTCTTTACCCTAAAACGCATTTCACTCTATCGCAAATGCCTTCATCTGAATTAATACATTTACATACCTCTGGGGTAATTTTGTCTACTGCACTTTACGTGTTGCCGCTGTCACGTGAAAAATAATTTCTATACCTCCAATATTCTCCAAATTTCTTAAAAAGAAAAGTTCAAAACCGCAATCGATTGCTGTATTTCTGCAAGCAAAGTTATGTAAACATATTAATGCACTTGACGTGCATCAGCCATCTTGGTCTTTTATGAAGTGTTGCTACGTTTAAAACAGAAACAGGATCCTCAGCTCGCTACTGGGTAAAATCTGCGTCTAGATTGCGTATATTCCTGATGTCATGATCCGTTACGATTCCATTGGACCATCTTCACATCCGAATGTATCAGCTACAAGAGTACGGCAACACCACAAACACAACACATTACTATGCATATAGGTCCTGTATGGTTTTCAAGTCAATACCAGTTTTCCTGCAAAATAATAATAAGTTTAGGTAACGATGGAGGAGGTGGACAGCGATCACGCACTCTTCTGTCCAAAGGAGACCACAAAGTCTCAATAATATCGAGATCTGGTGACTGTGAAGACCTGGGCAGATGCAACAACTCATCTTCGTGCTCACATAACCAGTCCTGGGCGACGCGAGCTGTGTGGACAGGGGTCCACTCGTCTCGGTACACAGCACCACCGTAGGGAAACTAACACAGTAATACGTGATGGACCTCCAACAGCCAAAATGGTCGCATAATCCGCGGCAGCAATGAGTTCTTCCAGAGTAAACATGAGGGCCATGGTATATGGCGATCTGGTTGCCCATATCATCACCGAACCCATGCCATGTTTCACTCTCGGTACGTAAACTTGGTCAGCAGTGGGAAAGAGTGTCAACCAGGACTCATCCGACAGCATGCATTTCTTATACTGTTCCACAGTCCAGATTGTATGGCTTCGACATCTGCGTCACTGACTCCGCAATTCGCTGTTTCTGGAGCTCCCTTCGTGTAGTATTGATGGTGTCATGCTTCGCGAACGTCTTTTGCAGCAGTCTTCCTCTTAATTTTCGTCACAATCATCTCCAATTAGCGTCCGTCACGATCACTCAATAGTCAATCGTCTGCATTGTGACTTAGCGGACGATTTTTCCCGCTTACCCTGTATGTGGCGTGTATCTTCTGTGCCTCTTGAAACACCAAGCACTTCGGCTTCCCCTAGGCCACGGAAGCAAGCAGCCGCCGTACGGACATCAACAATTTGTCCACTTTCGAATGCAGTTAGCTCTTACATGATGCACTTACAAGTACACACAGCGTTCTCACCATGACTGTCTCTTGAATGTCTGACGCCGTTACACAGGTGTTGTTCATGGCCAAATACAACAGCACAAGCTGCAGCCTTGTCTGTCATCTGCATTTACATTCAAGCATGCACTTTTCGCGATGTTTCCATATTTTTGCCCAATCCTTGTACGTCTTAGAGAAATACAGTACTGTCTTATATTGTTTGTTTTACGGTACGGCATTCTATATTGCCGTGTCACGAACGCACGCGTAAAAAAATAAAAGGTTTTTCCTGTACGGCGGTTTTTATTCATGGCAAAAAAGCAGCAAGATCCTTTGCGACTGAAATAGTTCTAATAATATTTACATTTCGAGTCCACAGGAGTCGGGCGGGACCCGCAACACGGATTAACTCCACAAATTTGCGTGCTATAGGACACCAAATGCACGCTTGTAAAGAAGCCGCTTCCCCTCTTGTGCTCCGTGAGGAGTACAAAGCGCGTCCAGAGAAAAGAGGGAAGAGGCGGAGGACCTTGAAGAAGGGACGGCAGGAGGAACGCCGTGGGAATGGAGCTCCAAGGCTATGAGTCAGCTAACGCGCTTCAAAATTAGCAGCCCCCCCTTCAAGAAAGGCTGGCTGCAAAACTTTCCGGCGAGAAGTCCGCGTTTGCTAAACAACGAGCGGATTCGCGCGCGATCTTGCCTTACTGAAGTGGCCATTCTCTGATAAACGAGCTAAAACTGAGAAATTCTCTTTGTTTGTGGCTCGTTCTCAATCTACCGCCTCCGACTTATTCTCATGAAAACTACAAAAGTTGTAAAAAGCACAATAACACAGTTAAAACAAGATTTCAGACATATACTGTCGTTCTCCATGTACTCACCACCAATATGTAACGCACCCTTCGGCCAACTAAGAACAAGAGCCTGCATATTGTGCTCCTAACTAGCAATGACTAGCCATTGTCTTAAAACTTTGACGACAGCATCTGAGTCTGGGGAATGTTGGCCACGTAGGCTTGTAGCTAAGGATGTCTGAAGGTGCTAAATTGGGTCTGTACGATGGGGTTTGGCAGGACAGAACAGCCAAATTCGGCCGTGGGTTGCGTGTCGCAAAACTTTTGTGCGGTCTGTACGATGGGGTTTGGCAGGACAGAACAGCCAAATTCGGCCGTGAGTTGCCTGTCGCAAAACTTTTGTGCGGTCTGCCGTTATCGTGTTACAAATGGAAGTTTGTTTTCTTCTCTGGCCCGACTCCGAAAATCCGAGGTTTCTGCCTGGTCAGTGTTGCCTAGCTGCGTTAATTGACAGCTGTTTTAGGCTCCGAGACATACACAAGAACCCACTCCTCTCTCTGAAGAGCGTCCACATCACTTTGACTGCACAGCAGGAGAAAGGTACTGGCTGCAGTAAAGCTCTGAGCTGGATAGCTCAATTGGTAAAGCATTTGCCCGCGAAAGGTGCGACACTGCAAGAAATGTTCTACTGTTTGTGAGTAATCTTACAGTCATATAAAGACAATAAGATGATGATTTCAAAGATCTGAGTGTAGACTTGAAGTAATTGCCAAATAGTACAACTGTGAAATTTCTGTACTTACTCCCAGAGTAATGGCACTTCAGGTAAAATACACAATCCTTTCAAAGATAATTATCAACAGAAAGATCGAGATACAGAAATTAAATCCCAACATTTTGAACACGGAAGTGGTACTATATAAAAAAAAGCCACCATTAATGTCAACACCAGTTTTAATGCATGGAACTGAGATTTGAGTGCCTACACAGAAGGAAATGAGTAAGATTCAAACAACAGACAAAAGATTTATAAGATTTTACAGAAAGGTTAAAAGGTGCTCAAGATTAGACGAAACACTTAACGAAGATATAATAATAAAAATCAATGTTTATAATATTAGGGAAACAGTGAATGATTATAGATGAAATGTAAATACCATACTAACAGAATGAATGAAAATAGAGCGCGAAAACAGATAAGACTTTATGAGACACAGGGAAGGAGAGATCCTGGAAAATATAGGAGGAGATGTCAACAACTCTGAACCCGAAATAGGAACGTACTAACAAGCTTTTAACCTGGAACACGAAGTACAGCCCGCATCTGTGGTCGTGCGGTAGCGTTCTCGCTTCCCACGCCCGGGTTCCCGGGTTCGATTCCCGGCGGGGTCAAGGATTTTCTCTGCCTCGTGATGGCTGGGTGTTGTGTGATGTCCTTAGGTTAGTTAGGTTTAAGCAGTTCTAAGTTCTAGGGGACTGATGACCATAGATGTTAAGTCCCATAGTGCTCAGAGCCATTTGAACCATTTTTTGAAGTGCAGAAGAAGAGGAAGAAGAAAAAGGAGATGGTTCCGAATTCCAGTACTGATGTTTAGAAAAAAAATTGTAAGAACAGAGACACAAAAGGCACTTGACACCTACGTAGATGTGCAAGACAAGGTCCACCTCCCGCGGTCGCACCTAACGATGTTGGCTGGAGCATGTAATACGCCTTTTCAATGGTTAATATATAGCGATCTGTCATCGAACCAGAAGTTTTGATCTCTATTTTGCAGTTAGTTGCACCCAATCACGTATCCCCGTCTAAAATTCTAAGTTTTTACTTAGCTGATTATCTCGCTGGCGGTCACTTTATTATCTGTGGGACATAATACTGGTTTCGGATCCTATTGTCAAACATCAACTGATAAAAGGATTGTGAGATTCAGGTGGTTTCCAAAGATTTTCTGAATGAATTAAGTTCCTGAACTTTGATATAAAATGGCTCGAATGGCTCTGAGCACTATGGGACTTAACATCTGTGGTCATCAGTCACTTAGAACTACTTAAACCTAACTAACCTAAGGGCATCACACATATCCATGCCCGAGGCAGGATTCGAACCTACGACCGTAGCAGTCGCGCGGTTCCGCACTGAGCGTTCTAGAACCGCGAGACCACCGCGGCCGTCAACTTTGATATAATCATATTCAGCAATATTTCACACTCTGAACTCGTAACAAAAAAAATATATCTACCTTCACCACACAGATGCGATTTACAAACAGTGTTTGAAAATTTCTGCCGTCACCCCTCTATGAAGAAGATGCTGACTGTCGCTAAACTAAGCTTCTGAAGAAGTCAAAGTAATTCGTCGAAACAGGTAAAGATAATAAAATGTATTTGCAATTGATGACCCAAATTTATCCTGAAAAAAAAAGTTCTACAAAAACACACCAATTCCATTTACAACAACTCTCCTGCCAAACCTGTTCATCGATAACTATACTCTCACCAGTACTGTGCACAACGAAGAACGGAGTTTACATCTTTGGCATAACAATCACTGGTATATCATTAAAAAATTAATAAAATGAATTCATACGATTTTAAGCAAAATTCTTCAACATTAATTCCAGTATGTAGAACATGAATATAACAGAAGCTATAGGTACCCCAGGTATTTTAAGACAATACTGGTTTGATTAGATTTCAAGAACACACAGCCGTCACATTAGCAGGGTCTGGCATTGCTGGCCAGCTTCTGGATCTAGCTACCCAGGTCCGATACGCTTCGGCCCAGCTACCAAGCAAATTTCCTCTTATCCCGACCTATGGCGTGAGACGAGCCATCAAGAGGTCCTTGTTGGTGGTCTAACATAAAGAACACGTTGTGACGTTGTAACAGATTACGGGCACTCAGGATTCTGGGATCAACGACACGCACGGCCCTAACGACGGGGAAGCCCTTGTGGCCAGAAGACTGGCGCCGGACCCCGGGGGCAAAGGCAGCGGGGTACTCCCTCAACGACAACTACTCATCGCTGGAGGAAATTCGCAGATCTTAAAGCACTGCAACACAAACGGTGTAACTAACGCTATAGTTTTATAACTATTTTGCTTCTTGACGCTCGTAATACACAGTTGACGTAGTTACGTTAGTTCAAAAATGTAGTAACAAATTAAATTAGGTTTTTTTTATTCTCAATACTTTCCGATCGATATTTACTCATTATCACTAGCGTAAATGCAATAACTTTTCTTTGATCTTTAACACAGAATCTTTCCACTGACGTCGAAATATCATTAAGTTATGTGGTGCAAAATGCCATCTTCACTGAACTGTCGCAAGAATCTAACAGTTTCCTTCTTCAGATGGAGATTTTTCTCCAAATGGTTTTGAATCCGTTAGAATTTGCTTGAAAAGAAACGCAACTTCGACGTGAAAAAATATCGTGGTTGGGATTCACAGTCACGTAAATTTTTTTTTTAAAAGACTGTAAAAATTATTTATTTTGATTACTGCAGTTTTGGTCTTGTGGTCATTATCAGACTGTATACCGCAAAAGCTAAAAAATAAAGAAGGGACTGTATATATAGAATGGCACTAACATGGCAGTATATTATAAAAATGGCAGAAATAACGCATCACGAATTCATGTACGGGCATTCTTGTTTAGGCAGTTTTGCGCCTTTGTGGTGTTACAATGTTATGCATGTAAGGTGATATGTTTTTATAAGCATCCAAGCTCCTGTAAGTCTCTTAGGTGTGCCATTACGGCACACCGTTATAAATCAAGTATCTATCTCGTCCCTTGGAACATTTGACCGTATCATTATACAAAATTCTGTATTCTGTTAACAAGTGTAAAAATGATATTATAATTACAATTGCTTACTCTGGAATGTGCGATCTCTGACACCAGCAAAGGTAACACGACCTGTAAATGTATTTTCGCGCCAACTGCCAGTGCCTACACCGTACAAGAATAGTGATATGTTCATATAATTTATACCATATTCACGATGTACACTCCCTCACGCTTGTTTAACGTTGCTGTACTCCTACAGTAAAAGGCTCAGTAACGACGATGTACATAGGCACAATGCACTCTGTGGAACAGAATTTTCAGTGCTAGTTTTTAATGTTCTTCTACTGGATATGCTTTGCACTGTTTTCAAGAAATCTGCAAAAATGTTCGTCGAGACATTTACAAATACAGTTTAGGGCAGGCCAGGAATTTCTTTGTTATTTTAGTTGCCATAACGACGAAATTCACTGACGCCTATGATATCTTTCAAAAAGTTCGCCATGAACTTTCGGATACTGTAAGTTTGGCCTTTGTACTGGGTACACACAGTAAGTGTATATATTACCCTTACAGTAACACTACTGATATGCGATGTGGTTACATTGAGTAACTTTATATACTTGCACTGTTTCGATTTAACTACCACAGGCACGCATGATGATGACGTAGTATGATTTTGAACTCGATAATGTGATTCAAATATAGTCAGCAAAACAGCTCAATGGATTATCCAACAACGGCATATCAAGGGAATAAAAATAAACATTCCTAAGTTTAGATTCATGAATCACACGAAAACTTAATTCGTTGCTATACAAAAACGAAATATCTAGTGAACCCTTCCTTTTCCTTTCGTGAAAATTATCATATTAGATATTTAATACTGTCTAGCGCAGATGTTGTTATTGGCTTACTAGGTGTAACTGAGTAACCGTGGTAAATGTCGCCCATATTCTTGGAGATGTGTCCCGTCTCTGCAACTAAATTAATTAAAAGTAGCTTGTTTTACGACACATGCGCTTCTTTTCTTTGTATTTATGAATTATATTCAGTGACCCGTA
Source organism: Schistocerca gregaria (assembly GCF_023897955.1). Taxonomy (NCBI): domain Eukaryota; kingdom Metazoa; phylum Arthropoda; class Insecta; order Orthoptera; family Acrididae; genus Schistocerca; species Schistocerca gregaria. The sequence goes on from NC_064922.1 coordinate 741,920,282, forward strand.
ATACATGTTTGTTTCATGTAGAAACCCGGAAGGAGTCGTAAAAACTTCTTTTCCAGTAGGAGATTATGTTGTTATTTAATCTGGTTATGTTCTATCTCTATTTGTTATTGTTTTAGTGGAAAACATGACCAGTGAGCTGTTATTTACGTTGATATGGTCATTTATTACTTTCTTGTTGTTTACAAGGGCTGTTTATGAAAGTTTTCCGGTAATGCTGGACGTTTTCCGCTTCAACTGTTCGACCTAACAGTTTTCATTTCCTGTTCCATTTTAGAGGATTCATACCACTGCTTCATTTCGTGTTCAACAAAGGCAGAACGGCTATTTTCATACAGACAGCTTCACGTGTGTTCTTGTGTTCTTTATACTTGGATTTGAAATAACTGTTTGTCACCCCCAGGTACAATGATTTGCAGTCTTGAGCTTATACACACATCAAAAAAAGTTTTGCATCACCCCAGTTCCCAGAACTTCTGAAGACAGATGTTTACTGTGGATATTGTATCACATACAAAGTCCCTTTTACTGTTCACAGATGTTACTAAACCCGCCCAAAGATGTAAACAACCATGCGTGAGCAGCTCCTATTAGACGGAGGGGATTCGACAACCGACCAGTTCCAGTCATTCCACCAGGAAGGAGGTATACGGCTCGTGTTGTCTGTAGTTCAACCATGCCTAGACGGTCAATACCGCGGTTTGGTTCAAAATAGCTGTGGGCTCTATGGGACTTAACTTCTGACGTCATCAGTCCCCTAGAACTTAGAACTACTTAAACCTAACTAACCTAAGGACATCACACACATCCATGTCCGAGGCAGGATTCGAACCTGCAAACGTAGCGGTCACGCGGTTCCAGACGGTAGTGCCTAGAACCGCTCGGCCACTCCGGCCGGCCCGTGGTTTGGCCTTAGACACACTGTCCAGCGAGTGCAGCAAGGTGGAGGTTCTCTGCTGTTTTGGGGTGGCATTATGTGGGGCCGACGTACGCCGCTGGTGGTCATCGAAGTCGCCGAACGGCTGCACGATACGTGAATGCCATCATCCGACCGGTAGGACAACCATATATTGGCGCGGCATTCCTTCAGGATAACGAAATCGCTCGACTAGAGAGGCCAGCATGTTCTCCAGACATGAGCCCTATCGAACATGCCTGGGATAGATTGAAAAGGGCTGTTTATGGAAGACGTGACCCACCAACCACTGAGGGATCTACGCCGAATTGCCGTTGAGGAGTGGGATAACCTGGACCAACAGCGCTTTGATGAATTCGTGGATAGTACGCCATGACGAATACAGGCATGCATCAATGGAAGAGGACGTGCTGCTGGGGTTAGAGGTGCAGGTGTGTACAGCCATCTGGACCACCACTTCTGAAGGTCTCATTGTATGGTGATAGAACATGCAATGTGTGGTTTTCATGAGCAATAAAAACGGCGGAAATGATTCCAATTTTCTGTACAGGATCCGGAACTCTCGGAACCGAGATGAAGTAAGTTTTTTTTTTTTATATGTGAACTTATAACTGTGCACGGCACAAAACAAACAGCCATTCATTTAGCTGCACACACTGACCGTATATCCAAGAATACAGAACCAACTAAGGAACGATGGAAAACTTAAAAGATATCACCCAAGTGTTAAAAAACGCTGATCGCAAGTAGCTGCCCGCCCTAGGGCTACGAAGGTGACTACCCTTCATGGCGTAAACAACGGGAGGTGTCAATATCGAAGTTAAAACGCGCGGTGCGGCCAACAAGTATTGCGTCGCGGGTACCGTTAGGACGCGGCAGTCGGGATCACGGAGCATTCCTCACGAGCACGGCGGGCCCATTAGGCGGCTGGGTGCCCGCGCCGGCCGCTACGGACCACCTCAGACAAGCGCGCCGCTGTGGCGTGTTATCTGCCTGTGGCGCTGCGGGACGGCCGTAACCGCTGGCGGGTTCTTACGCCCCCCCCCCCTCCCCCTCATCCTTTCCCACCCACTCCACCCATTAGGAGCTGCGCTGCCGCTCCGCTGCCATTTGGAAGGCCTCGGCGCTCGCAAGCGGCGAAGCCCCGACTAAAAAGGAACACCCACGTTCAGTGACTGCGACAAAGTCGTAGAAAGAGACAATAAAAATGCAGCTCTCTTCATTTGAACAAACTGATAAGCCGCGCCGCGCTACACACTTAACTCGTAGTACGATGGTACGAACGTCCTTTATTGGGGTCAAAATAAGTGGTATCTTGCGAAATCAAGGCAGAAATACGTTTAGAGTTTTTTTATTTTATTTTATTTAAGAAACGAAAGGCAATCGATTAACTGCGAAAATTACAAATGATCCCTCTGAGGCTTGGTCGGGGTTTGCTTTCGGTCGAATTCGATAGCTGCAGAAAAAAATCGCTCCCTCGCTATCAGGTTCACATCTGTCGTCTCCCATTGGTCGACGACAGTTTCTCAGAGCACACGTGGCCCATCTGTTTTTTATTATTTTTTTAAACTAGACAGTGATCTTAGGTCAGGTACTTTCTCACGTGGCAGTGAAAGTTATTACATCGGTTTATGCTTCAAGTATGTACAGCAAGTTGCGAAAAAGAAAATCGCAGTTCAAACGAATGCTTTATTTCATTGCTATCATAACTGCAGTTAACCCCGGACTCGTCCCAGCGGAAACACTAACAGGACGATGTGCCTGGTTCCCTCCAAATAAGCTCTGCTTGCTTCTGGTGTCGAAACACAGAAAGTAGATGGCCATTAAATGTAATAAACATACAATTTCCGCACATTCAGGTATTCTAAGATATTCTTAAATCAAATTTTAGTTCTTGTTTTTGAAATCCAATATCTGTTCGACTTGCAGGGTGAAATTCTTCAGAATGTGTCTCGTATCGATACCATCACGCTCGCAGATCCTGTAAGGTCGGCCCTTCCGTTGGAGATAACTGAGTTACAAATAACACCTCCCAGATCTTCAAATTCTGTGTAGATGCCACCTACAACTAGTCAGTAAGCGCCATGTTTTGCACGCTTTACCTATTATGCTTACTTAGTTCTTCCAACCAGTTTTGGGTCTCTCCGTTGGTATTTATATAGTTTTTTTAGTCGACGTCCTCCATCGTACTGATGTGCCCTTTCCATTTCCTTCTGTTATTCTCCTTTTTTTCATTTACAGGCATTAATCTGAAAATTTCTGTATTTTCCTTTCTTTTGTATCATGTTACACGTCTGAGAAGTCACATTTCCGCACTCTGATTTCTTTTGTGTTGTTACCTATGTTTTCGGCCCTTGTGACCGAGCGGTTCTAGGCGCGTCAGTCCGGAACCGCGCTGCTGCTACGGTCGCAGGCTTGAATCCTGCCTCGGGCGTGGATGTGTGTGATGTCCTTAGGTTAGTTAGGTTTAAGTAGTTCTAAGACTAGGGGACTGATGACCTCAGCAGTTGGGTCTCATAGTGCTTAGAGCCATTTGAACCATTTTTGTTACCAATGTTTCGCTTCCATGCAGTACAACCGGGATTTTTCCTTACTTTCCTTCCTCAAGTTTGCCTAATGGTAGCATTCATTAAGTTTCTTTGTCTAGTGTTGAAAATAAATTTCGTCTTCATGTAACATGTTGTCTCCTAAAGTGTTTAAGACCGGTGTCCTCTGAACTGAGCGCACCGAAATTTGCGCCAATAAGAGAGCAAGGAAAGATTCACTATCCGCTCTGTCCGATCTCAGATAAGCTGCAGGGCTCTTACGTGGTGTCTGACTATGCGATAACCACTGGTGAAGAGTACTGGAGATGCTCGAACAAGAACTGTAATGCCAAAGTTTTTTACAATCGGAAGGTACAAAACAGAAGTTCCGCAACCTTAGATTAAAAAATAAGAAAATAGTGTGGTGAGAAACTGAGTTTCTTATCGGTGGGAATATTTGTGTTAGCAACGAGTGGCACTGGGGTGATGCATAGCACGTGATGTTCCATTAATTGCCCCCCCCCCCCCACCTCCTTGGATGTCGGTGTTGTGTTAGCTGCGTGCGAATAAACATGCACTTTTCGAAGTGCGAACTAGTGTTAAATCCCGAAAGTTATATCAAATTGCAATCTTTCTAAATACCTAGGAGTACATTTTTCTGATACAAGTTTACCTAAAAAAAAATGAACGTTTCAGCAAAACTGGTGTCTTAAGCACTTCTCATCGAGCGTCTTCTGCAGTGTTCTTACAATGTTCAGTCTTAAGCATTCCGCTTCAGTATGTTTTTTCTGTTTTAGACAGTGCTAAATCATAGACCGAATTCCTCCTCTTTATGATATACTAGTAACCTTCATAGTGCCCACATGAGTTACCGCGGATGGTCGTTGACGCTTCCACATCGAACCTGTTGGTACAGGAATACACCAAGGCGCACGAACTGAACATTACGAAAGTTACGAGTCAGACTGGTTCTGGTTGAATTTCCACGTTGCTGATAGTGTAGTTGCTGTCCCGACGTTCGCTCTTGTAAAATGACTGGACCTGTCAACATGTTACTGATGATGCTGCATCAAACATTGATCGAAAACGAGCTTAGAAGTTGTTTTTCACTGTTTCCTGGGAGTATCGATGGTTGTTAGAATGAGGTGTCAAAGAGGTTGAGTGGGGAAGACACTAGCCACTAGCCCAAAAGCAAATGTTACATTAAATGTCTTCTATCTCGGAAACCGCTCGGAATAGGGCAAATTTCCGTAGGAAGTTTGTTTGCTCCACATGTTCGTTCCTGTCATATCGCTGAATATTTGCCATTCCTCCTGGGACAGTTTGTATACGATAGTAAACCCGCGAAAATTCTGCTTCCGAGAGCCAGTGTTAAGTGAGGAAGCGGCACACACAGTTCACCCCTCCCAGTGTCGCTCCTGGAGGACTGCGAAGACAAGGCTGCACTAATTAACACGTGCGCATAGGAGTGTTATCAGTCACTGTGCCAGCGCTCCGTATCCGATGACAGTGGTTTCCAGAGAATGTGTGTGAGTGTCGGATGTCTTACGTACGAGCTGAAGACGTTACTAGCAGTGGCAGCAAAATGCAGGTCCATCAAATTGGATTCCGTGTGATGCTGTGGCAGGTTATTTCCCAGTTCTGTCAAAAATAAAAGATTTCATCGTATCTAGGGTTTTCGATTAATGAGGAAGAGGTGTGGGGAGTAGCCTCTAGGGAACGGATTTGTCTGTTAAAAGTGGGAGGCTCCGGCCAGTTTTGTCAGAGCGGGCCACATTTGGGTCAGGGCCGGCCCTGCTTGTCGTTCCCGTGCCTGACGAACTCTGGCGGCCGTATCTGGCATCGCCAGCGCCGCTGCCGCCTGCGGACGCCCACCTCCGCCGTCCCTCGTGGCCCATATAGATACACGCCCGGCCGCTACTGCCGCCGCCTTATCTCTAACAAGGTTGGCGCTTCGCTTTTGTTTATTGCCGGCGCTCGGAAGAAACTGCGGTTTTGTCGAGCGTAGCGCCGCCAGTGGCGTATTTCACGGGGCCCAGGCTCTGGACGCCTTCCCCCGGCACAGGGGCGCGTCGCGACGCTCTGCTGCCGACGTCGTCGGTGGCCGTTATCGCGGCGCGGCCAGCTCGTTTGCTTTGACAGTACAACCCGCGCGCCGTTGCACTGTCGTCGATAGGGTTACCGACAAGGCGGCAGAAATATTGCCCTCCACTTGCAACTTCCTGCTGCTGTGACGTCCGACGTGGGTTAACTGGGTCGACACGGACGATCGGCGAGGAGAAAACGCTCGTTCTGTCGGTAATCCTCATTCTAAACTGTAGCTATTGACAGATTGTTATTTCGCAAAATGAGGACAACACGCTGCGCATCGATCAGCTTTTTATTCCCTAAGTAAAATGCCGCGACTCTTTACAGCTTATAATGTTACACCAATATCTTCAATTCCTAGCAGCAAAAAGGATCTGCACTTCATACAATTTGCAGATATCTGGTAACAAAACAGAGCTAATGGCATTTAATGGGGAGCCGGCCTCTGGTGGCCGAGCGGTTCTAGGCGCTACAGTCTGGAACCGCGCAACCGCTACGGTCGCAGGTTCGAATCCTGCCTCGGGCATCGGTGTGTGTGATGTCCCTAGGTTAGTTAGGTTTAAGTAGTTCGAAGTTCTAGGGGACTGATGACCTCAGAAGTTGAGTCCCATAGTGCTCAGAGCCATTTCAATAGAAACAGCAGGCATATCCATCCCGACGTCATTATAACATTTGTAACTGAACACTTAGTATATAAGCAACACCACTGCGCTTTCCACAATCTACCTAATAGTTGAAGTGTTTTTTTTAATAGTGTTTAGAAATATTAATCCGTAAATTAAACTGTAGCGTACCGGAACTGCAAGGCTCGAAATAGTTCCGAGGTTTTCAGACCAAGCTGACTCAGATAGGGTAACATTTCTCTCTCTCTCCCTCTTAAAATCCACGTCTTTCCTATCGTCTACCATCATATCTTCTTTAAATCTGAATGATTTTTAAAAATTTCTAATGTGTTTTTAATTTATTATTGCTTCCATTGTAATCGCTGAAACAATAATTGATGTTTGTAACATGGAATATGTTGCGTAATCTAGGTCAAAAGCTGTAAAATGAACGACCTGATATAAAATGTAAGTCAATGGGTCTTTAAATTAGCAATAAATCAAATCCAGTAAAAAATTCCTTTTCCCTGGCCCACACCATATTCTGACTGCTTAGAGGGCCATATTTTCACCTGGTGGCAGGCAGTGTTAATATTATTATTTTTAGTATAAGAATGCACGATGTTTCAGCGTCCTGCGATGTATACTGCGCGGATTGCAGCGCTCAGAACACCTTCAGTTTAATTATAACCACCCGGTATATCCGGAAACCTACCAAGGACTTGGCACGCAGAAGCGCTGCTGCAATGCGATGCAAAGTTGGACCGACACACTACTTGTTCATTAGTGGACACACAACATTTAGGCTGTAGCTCCGACAGGAAAGCTATTCTCCAGAAACGGATGCCTCCCTCCGCCCCCTACGTTTACAAGGCACTTATCTTGAAGAGAAACCTCGCAAAAGCCGTCGCCCACGGCACGCGGCGCGGCCTCGGCCGACGTCTCCTTTACAGGACGTTACGGACGCGCGGGAGGCACGCGGCGCCAACCGCACGCTGCGGAAAGGCCTCTCAGCCGAGATGCTGCCGTGGGCCGCTTGTTTGCTAGCGGCTGCTGTCAGCAAACAAAGGATCGGCGTCTAACACGTCCAAGTTAGTCCATCACTCGCTTCTAAGGACACTGTTCGCTGCACCGCCATTCGGGCTGGAAAAACCGTGATTTCTCCACCACTCATTTTGCCGCTCTACACATTTTAACTCTGATCGAAAGTTAAATTGACAATGAATGGAACATCTTTAATTAGCACGAAATATTATATGTTTCCGGAATAACTGGCTCGGTTTCTTATTTCGCAACCGTGTCAGCTTTGAAATTCTCAATTGCGCCAATACTGCTCGCTCTAACAAATCGGAATTCATAATTTAAACAGCAAGCAGGTCCTCAATAATTATTACAATTCGTAGCGATCTCAATATGACAACCCTAATGGAGGTTAAACGAACTTTTTCCAAGACGGGTATTACCGTTTATGTACCAAGATTCAACCGCATTTCGTTACAAAACCTATTAATGATAACATATAAAAAGCATGTTATTAGCAGGAAATAATAAAGTATTACACAATGTGGGGAATAAATTTAGTGGTTACTATTACTCAAACACACTTACATTAACATACCGGGTGATCAAGAAGTCAGTATAAATTTGAAAACTGAATAAATCACGGAATAATGTAGATAGAGAGGTACAAACTGACACACATGCGTGGAATGACATGGGGTTTTATTAGAACCAAAAAACACAAACGTACAAAAAATGTCCGACAGATGGCGCTTCATCTAATCAGAATAGCAATAATTAGCATGACAAAGTAAGATAAAGCAAAGATGATATTCTTTACAGGAAATGCTCAATATGTCCACCATCATTTCTCAACAATAGCTGTAGTTGAGGAATAATGTTGTGAAGAGCACTGTAAAGCATGTCCGGAGTTAAGGTGAGGCATTGGCGTCGGATGTTGCCTTTCAGCATCCCTAGAGATGTCGGTCGATCACGATACACTTGTGACTTCAGGTAACCGGAAAGCCAATAATCGCACGGACTGAGGTCTGAGGACCTGGGAGGCCAAGCATGACGAAAGTGGCGGCTGAGCACACGATCATCACCAAATGACGCGCGCAAGAGATCTTTCACGCGTCTAGCTATAATTTTTTTTGTTCTAATAAAACCCCATGTATTCCAAACATGTGTGTCAATTTTTACCTCTCTATCTACATTATTCCGTGGTTTATTAAGTTTTCAAATTTATACTGACTTTTTGATCACCCGGTATACGGTTCAACTGTGTAGGGCCACGAAGGGGAAAGGTTCAAATGGTTCAAATAGCTCTGAGCACATCTGTGGTCATCAGTCCCCTAGAACTTAGAACTACTTAAACCTAACTAACCTAAGGATATCACGCACATCCATGCCCGAGGCAGGATTCGAACCTGCGACCGACGTGGTCGCGCGGTTCCACACTGAAGCGCCTAGAACCGCTCGGCCACACCGGCCGGCGGGGGAAGGTGAAGAGAGAAGCGACAGGTGAAGGATGCCAGGCAAAAGAAGAATATTGATTTTTCAAAGATGGTCCTGTGACTCACTCCGTTCGTCCGATAATTAACTGGTGCCGTTTTTCATAATTTTACGTTTTAAACGTGTAAGTTCTTTTTCAACTACAGACAACATGTATACAGTTCGACTGTTATATCTGTTGTAAAAAGAAATAAATTTCATTTAAACAATGAAGTATATAAAAATACTTTTGTATCTCTATAACATTTAAATTATTCTGTTCGCAAACGCTGCCACTTCATCACAAATATCACCGTTGGTATTATTCAAAGCAATTTACACTCTAACAACAAAAAATTTCTATTCGAGTCTGGTATTCTCTGAAATGGAATATAGTGTACCAGAGCGGAGCAACAGTGTCCAATTACACTTTTTTTCTTTTCGCTGGCCACCTTTTTTTATTCCACAAAAACAGTAAGTTCGGTGTAGAAATAAACCGTGTATACCGGAAATATCTGTCTATGCCTATCTATTCGATTCCTACTCTCTGCCACATTCACCTGCTCCAAACCTGGCAAGTCCATGCCATAAGTACGTACTTAACAGGTAGGAAGTTGGGAGGTGCTGGGGCGGGGGGGGGGGGGGGGGCTTAGAAAGGATGGAAAGAGTGTCTGCCGACTTTCCTTGGTTTCTGGTGCACTATTCATAATAAACATGTGTTCTTACTCTGCTCGTGTACTCTCTTTCTTGTGTTTTGTGTCGTCACTACCGCGCTAGGGAGGCGTTTGTGTCCATGCGTTGTTAAGCGGTTTTTCATGGTCTAGGTCTACCCTGTCTCTGTTGAAAGCTTATAACCGCTTTGCAGCAAAACACCCTGTATAATGGAAGCGTTGGTTCTGCTTTCTGTCCATGGTACACATCATCTTCCGCCAACACCACATATCGAGGCGTCAATTCAGCTGTCATTAGATTTCACGGTCCATGTCTCGCAACCGTACAAGAACAGAGGAAACACCAACGATTCCAGGAGGTGCATCTTCGCTGTTTTGGATATTGCCTGGCGTTGCCAGATATTAGTGAATTTAGCCACTGCAGCTCCGCAAAGGCCGGTTCTTCATATTATTTCTTTATCGCACTTGCCCGTGTCACTGGTCAGAGATCCTAGACGCATACAATCATTTACTATTTTCAGGTCGTTTAAGCATCTCGTAAGCTGAATTTGATCTGTGGCTTTACAGTTAATAACCACGAGTTTTTTTCATGTCGATCTCTAGAGCGAAACATAAACTAACAGTTTTCATTCTGGAGACAAGATCCGTATTTTTCCCTCACTTCCTGCAATGAAGGTGTCTTATCTGTACATCGTACACTGTTAGTTGTCCTGCCGCCGATTGAAATTCCACCATCCCAGCTAACTGCTCGAAGACAATCTCTTCAGTATTTTCATACTGCAACGCAGCCAGAGAAGTGAGCCATCCCTGTCGGTACCACTATTGCGTGCCTTCTTACGGCGACCATTTGTACATTTTCTGCGGAGACTCTGAACCAAGTAACGAGTTATGTGATTACAGTTTTTAACGGCGTACCTTCCTTGAGACCTGCAAAGGATCCCTGAAGGTCGACAGTGCAGTGCGCTAAGTGCGAGTTACACGTGTGTTTATCGGCGCATCTGTTCTGAACACGCCGGGCGGCCGTCCTTGCAAGCAGGTCTCTCCTCGTTCCTTTTCTGCCCGCTCTTCTTTTTCGTTTCTTCCGAAGGCCAGAGTAAAAGGCTGTGCGACGAGATTTGTGGCGCTACCGTGACCGATATCATCGCAGGCCGCCGCCGTATCCCTTCAACAGTCCACAAAAGGGATTCCTTGAATTCTCGTTCCATTATCTCCATCCTACCCCCTACAAAATTTCGAAATCTTTGAAAAACCCTGAATAGACTTTCGCCAGCTAATTCAGCTGTTTGTGAAGAATTTCGGGAATGAATCTCGTTTCATGTTTCCTTACGTCCAAGAGTCTTGAGACACCCACTGGTTGAAGAGTTTATACGTAAAATATGACCTTATAATGCTGAACGTGTATGGCACAAAAGTGAGTGCAAGGAAATCGGGAAAAAGTAAAAGATGCTGTTTCTTGTCATTATTTTCAGTTTAATATCGGAACTGGTGACTGTTGGTTGGCATTGGGCAAATGCAAGAACAAGACGACGTAAAAAGTGAAGTTTAGAAACACAGTTATTGCACGATCTAGTACTCTGACTTTGCATGTCACTCCGTTCTTTAGCTAAAAAGTGTCCGCAAGTTAATTTGAGACACTATTTCCTGCACCTGCTATAAAAAAATATATGCTTGCCTTTTGCGTAAGGCAATGTAGACACAAAGGGTGTTTTAAAATGAATATACAGGTTTTAAGGCTTTGCGTCATTTATTATGTTTAACTTACGCTGGGCTTATGAAAACAATAAGGAAGGGACTGTGAGGCTGCTCGTTTCCTTATTCATTATGGTCTGGTACTTTATAACGCACAGCCTCGTCTCCACTAGCGATGAGAACTAATATACATGATCCACTAAGCAACTCAAAGATGTTTGGTTGTATGTCTGTGCGCAAAGGGAAGAGTACAGAACGACCAAGTCGCTGGTGAGCATGTTGAACGAGTGACAGTCTTTCACACTTAGCATCAAGAAATCAGTTCGGAAGCAATTCCACTGACGTCTATGTAGAGACTTTTAAGGACAACTAAGTTCTTACCGTGTGCAATTGTTGGAAGCTCAAAAGCCTATAGATTACCGTTTATGTGCCAATTTTCCAAACGAAATGTTGCTGCATGACAATGAAGGTTTCCGGGATTGTGTCCTACAGTGATGAAACGACATTTCACCCACATGGAAATGCGAACACGCATAATGTGCGCATCTGGAGGTCAGCAAATCCCCACGACATAGTACAGTTGCGATGAGGCTACCCTAAACTGGATGTTCATTGTGCCCTATCCCGGTGGAAAGTTTGTGGACCTTTCTTTTTCGGTGAATTAACTGTACTGACGTTTTTTCATCTTGATGCGCCAGAGCTATGGCTTTTTCCTCAACTGGAAGAAGCTGAACACAGAACTGTATTTGGCAGTACGATGGTGCGCCCTCCCACTGGCGTAACTCAGCACGCGACGTCGTACCCGACCGCTGGATTGGTGCCAAAGAGCGGGATGACAGGGCTCGTTTTGCGTTACCACCACGTTCACATGCGATCTGGCGCCATTCGATTTTTACTTTTGCGAGTTCATAAAGGACTATGTGTACGTGCCTCCGCTGCCAGGTGATCGACCCGATTTTAGAAACAGCATTGTTGCAAAAATTACTTTAGACCCACTGACTAAGGTTTGGGAAGAACCCGCAAATAGATCGATATGTGACGAATGGTGCTCGTATTGAATATTATCCAGAAAAACTTTTTGAGTTGCTATTTCATTTGATGTACCGGGTGATCAAAAAGTCAGTATAAATTTGAAAAATGAATAAATCACGGAATAATGCAGATAGAGAGGTGCAAATGTCTGTCAATTTTTACCTCTCTATCTACATTATTCCATGCTTTATTAAGTTTTCAAATTTATACTGATGTTGAGGTTCGCCGATAACATCGTAATTCTGTCAGAGACAGCAAAGGACTTGGAAGAGCAGTTGAACGGAATGGATAGTGTCTTGAAAGGAGGATATAAGATGAACATCAACAAAAGCAAAACAAGGATAATGGAATGTAGTCGAATTAAGTCGGGTGATGCTGAGGGAATTAGATTAGGAAATGAGACACTTAAAGTAGTAAAGGAGTTTTGCTATTTGGGGAGCAAAATAACTGATGATGGTCGAAGTAGAGAGGATATAAAATGTACACTGGCAATGGCAAGGAAAGCGTTTCTGAAGAAGAGAAACTTGTTAACATCGAGTATAGATTTAAGTGTCAGGAAGTCGTTTCTGAAAGTACTTGTATGGAGTGTAACCATGTATGGAAGTGAAACGTGGACGATAAATAGTTTGGACAAGAAGAGAATAGAAGCTTTCGAAATGTGGTGCTACAGAAGAATGCTGAAGATTAGATGGGTAGATCACATAACTAATGAGGAAGTATTGAACAGGATTGGGGAGAAGAGACGTTTGTGGCACAACTTAACCAGAAGAAGGGATCGGTTGGTAGGACATGTTCTGAGGCATCAAGGGATCACCAATTTAGTATTGGAGGGCAGCGTGGAGGGTAAAAATCGTAGAGGGAGACAAAGCGATGACAACACTAAGCAGATTCAGAAGGATGTAGGTTGCAGTAGGTACTGGGAGATGAAGAAGCTTGCACAAGATAGAGTAGCATGGAGAGCTGCATCAAACCAGTCTCAGGACTGAAGACCACAACAACAACACTGACTTTCTGATCACCCGGTATTATTTATAACTATAAATTGAATGTAGCAAATCTGCGAAGCCTTGAAACCTGTATAATCACTTTGAAACACCTGTACTTTACATTAGAGTGTTTCGGGGTTAAATCAAAAGTATCATTTTTGAGAAATCTTAACTTTTACTCGAATTTTTGTTTTACACAAATTAGTTACAGAGGTGAACGGTTTTAAATATATAATTTACAGGAGTAAACAAACTCGTCTGATCTGAAGCTTCCTGACAAATTCAAGCTATCTGCCGGGCCGGGACGAGAACCTGGGTCCTTTGCCTTTCGCTGACAAGTGTTGTGCAAGGACGTCTCACGACCCGACCTCACGACAGTATAGCCCATAGCATTTTTCCTTCACGCCTGAAATGGAAGCAGTTACACACACGAAGGCATTTCTGCATTCCTACATCTCATTATAATAATATACGGTTTTATTATTTTGTTTTTTCGTTTAGAAATGATGCGACTACAATATGCGTTGTAGAGCTGACATCACCAACCATATAGATTGCGTACATTTAGCCCAACAGCTCTGGGGCACGTAGCCACAGGTACACGCTGGGCTTATGAAAACAAAAAGGAAGGGACTGTGAGGCTGCTCGTTTCCTTATTCATTATGGGCTGGTACTTTATAACGCACAGCCTCGTCTCCACTAGCGATGAGAACTAATCTACATGATCCACTAAGCAATCAAAAAACATACCTCGCGAGACGTGCTCGAACTGCAATCGACTGGTTGTGACAAGGCTGTCCTGCAGTTGCTGCCTATAGTGGATATTGAGAAAGGAAAGCGGACTTACATGGCACTGTTGGCTGTGGGCTTCGAAACAGTTACCTTCGTGTCGAATACCACCGCAGAAGCGTGCTTTGGTTACGGAGGCGTTTCGTGAGCGTTGAAGTAGTCTTACTAAAGCCGAAAGGGACAATAGACTGCAAATATAGACATAAGATTAATCTAGACTATGTGTAATTCTACGAACGATCGCTGTCTGTACTCCACTTGACATTATGTTCTAACCTCTACGTCGTACGGTATCAAAATCCAGCGCAAGACACACTGGAAACGTGTAAATCTCTTTAGAGGAAAGAAATTTCATACATTGTACAGGAATTGTAGCCGCTGCTGTCTCTAAGAGAAGGAAATTGTGTAAAATACACAACAGAAAACCTTAACGCACTGCGGACATTATAAAATGCAACACGCTATTTATTTTGCCGGCTTATATTTGTTTACTCACCTACAATACTTCTTTCACATGGAAGAAATACAACAGATCGTAACTGGGGGAAAATATTTTCCCACGGTATAAAAGTAACATACATAAATAAACTGTGGTCGAAGTTCAAAGACCGTCTTAGATCCACACCGCACGTAGTGCAGAAAAATTTCTTCGTCATTCGCTGTGGCTTCGAATCGAACTCACAGAAGGTGAGTGTTCGAGAAGGATCTAGGCGCTTCAGTCTGGAATCGCGCGGCCGCTCCGGTCGCAGGTTTGAATCCTGCCTCGGGCATGGATGTGTGTGATGTCCTTAGGTTAGTTACGTTTAAGTAGCTCTAAGTTCTAGGGGACTGATGACCTCAAATGTTAAGTCCCATAGTACTCAGAGCCATTTGAACCATGTTTGAGAAGGATCTAGACATGCAAATAATATCGAGCGAATCAGTTACATTCTTTTCCAGCGCACAGTAATAAACTAGACGTAAGGAAAAGGAACGGCTACAGTTTCGATGTGTGCATGATACTGACGGACACGATGCGAGTGCAGTGACCATTTGTTCGTGGTTATCATCTTATGGGTAATTAAACCGGTGGCAAATTTTTGTCCGAGGAAAACTTCATACAAGCATATTGATATTGATCAATGCCAAAAATCTGAATAAATGCAATGTCAAGACCATCATTATCGAAATTGTGGTGTACAACTACATGACAAGGACTAAAGGCTGGTTATCGCTTTCAAATTAGAAGCTTTTAATTTACTGAGAACATAAAGATAAATCGCAACCTAGTATATTTGGGGATGAGATGTCTGTAGGTGCCTACTCCGTCAAGAAGGCAAGGAGCACCAGGGTTTAACGTTACGTAAGACTCTCAGTGCCAAACCACAAACTCAAAGGTGACGAGTTAAAAAATGGATCTGAGCACTATGGGACTTAACATCTGAGGCCATCAGTCCCCTAGAACTTAGAACTACTTAAACCTAAACTAACCTAAGGGCATCACATACATCCATGCCCGAGGCAGGATTCGAACCTGCGATCGTAGCGGTCGCGCGGTTCCAGACCGAAGCGCCTAGAACCACTCGGCCACCGTCGCCGGCTCCGAGGCAGGATTCGAACCTGCGACTGTAGCAGTCGCGCAGTTCCGGACTGAAGCGCCTAGAACCGCTCGGCCATCAAGGGTTGACGGGTTCGATCCTCGGTCAATCCTAGGATTTTTCCTTCACTTATCATTTCTTTCTCTCTTGGAGGTGTTTGTTTATAATACAATATCGGGTTGCACCGTAGTTCGCGATACACGATAAACTATAGGTCCTGGTATAACTGCCTGCTGATATAACTGACTAGGTAAAGTCGGTTCAAAGATCGGAGGAAGGCAACGGCATATCACCTCGTACAGGACCATGCACTGTGGCGTTGAAAAGAATTTTCGGATTTCGGATTGATGACTGCTCTACTTTTAAAGATTCAGCACAAGCCTAGACAGGGGAAATATGGGCAAGGAAATCGGCAGAGCCCTTTCACAGGTACCATCTCGTTATTCAGCTTAAGCGACATAGGGAAACCGCCAGGAAGAAGGTACACAACATGACCGGACGGAGATTTTAACAGCAGCACTCCCCGCTACGAGTTAAGCGCCTCGCTCAATCGCACCGACAAGTAACGATCATACTTGATCACTGTAATTCGTCAGTTAAAATTTAAACCATGGCTATCAAGTTTTTCTCTGAAAAACGTAGAAACTTCCAGCCGAAATGATGAGGTCTGGAACATGTAGAAACCTGAATATTTTTAAGAAAACGTGTGTAAACGCACTATTTGCAAGAGGTAAGAACTTTATACAATATGTCTGCAACTGCAATACTATTAGAAGAATGCAACGCTGTTTTTCTGGAATTGTGTTTATACCAGGCATGAAACCACTGAATGTCATAAAAGCAAATGAAAGGTGCTTTAACAATGTCAGCAAAGCAAAAATCAGCTGAATGGTATCTTCAGATTATATTCTGGTACCTGTAACGCATAATGACGTCGATACTTCAGTACAGATACCGAAAATGCGTCAGAACTGAAAAGACAAAACATTCCTGTGATGGTGGCGTGTCAGCGACCAAACCGACTGACATAAAAGCAATATTGTGCAGCAGGAGAAGTCAGTGATACTGTGTTATTAGTTTACGGCTAGATCACATTTTACCTACTTAATTTCATCACAATCGATTTTTATGAAAGCCTACAACTGTTTAGTAACTTACACAATAGGACACAAATATTCACAAGTATCTCCATACATCCTACTCAAATTTTCGCAATAAAAGAGTACAAAAATATAATGTGAAGAGTACTTGATAATTTAGTCACTGTTGTTGCTGACACCAATTGTAAATGATAAATGCTAACGTGTAACCCACTAAAACAGAATACGTCTGACTGTATCCAAATTCTCTGTTAAAAGATACTGTCGCAATATCTTTGTAACATGTTACGATTTTATGTAAAGAAACAGTGTGATGGTTTGCGCATAGGTGAATTTCTGCAGGCACAATATATGTGACTGTAAACTAAAGAATTATCATTTTCGCCTAAAATTTGAAGATTTATACTTTCCGATTGTAGTAAAACCTAAAAATAGTCCTCCGCTGACCAAGAGAAGCATAACAACACCCACATCACGTGCAATACTGATGAAAACAGAAGCACTTGAAAACGGGAACAAATTCCTGAAAGGCTCGTTTTATGCACGAAGAACGTAAAGCCTATTTTATTATTTGATACGTTTTGTGTAACTGTCTTTACTGAATATGGCCGAAATAGATTATCTTCAGATTTAGAACTAAAACACAGCAGTGATGCTACTACCGGCGCCAGCTGATGATATCATCATCATCATCCGCCAATTCAATCATTACATGATGTGGCCTCTTCGAGTCGTGGATTCAGGTAGGCTTTCAGCAGTCTGCTCCAAGTGGGACGGTCTTGGGCAGTTCTCTGCCAGGTGTTACCAGCGATCTTCTTGATGTCTTTGTCCCATCTGTCTGATGGTCTTCCTCTAGGACTCCGGTGCTCTCTCGGACTCCACTCCAGTACTAGCTTCTTCCATCTGTTGTCTTTTCTTCTTGCAACGTGGCCAGCCCACTACCATTTCAATACTGATACAGCTGATATACGTCGTTACAAAATGGGATTGAAGTGAGCTTGTGGTTAGAGGGGAAGATGGCAAAATACGTTAGATCCATACAAAATGAGACACATATGTTGAAACGATGGAACGCAGTCCTTTGAAGAAAATGAAAGAATTAAAAGAGAAACAGTAGATTAACTGCTGAGAAGAAAAACAAGTGAATTAGAGATGTCTACAAGGTAAAAGAGGCAGAGGCATATGATCCAATAAATAACTGCCCGAAAATCTGAAGAGGGAACTTAGTTGCAAGTTGCAACAGCTACTAAGATGTGAAAAATATAGCTGCCCAGCAACCGGTCTTGGCTTTCAGAACAAGGTAATCGCGACTATAGCTGGGATTATGAGAGATCTGTAGTTTGCTTGTGCACACTACAGCGTGTGCTGGTTTGTTATTGTGCGAAACATTGAACTGCTTCCGCGATCTGAGGACACGCCATCGAGCGGAAGCTTTCGCCGAAGAAGCTGCGACGGGCGGCTGCCGGCGGAAGATGCCGCTTGTCAGTCGCCGCGGCCTGTGGCTGGCTGCTATAAATAGACTGTTACACAGACAGGAAGCCAGGTAGGGCCGCTCGCGCCAGACTGTTTGACAGGTGTCGTGGTCTGCGGCAGCCACCTGTCAGGAACGTCCCGCCCGCAACCGCCTTGGGCTGCACTGCATTTGCACGGTGAAGCGTTTCGCCTACACCCCCGTTCAGCCGATGCAAGTCGCGAGCAACGTTCCTCTACCAGTGTCCCGATCGTAGCTTCAAGTTCGTAATGATACTCTTGTACAAGTCAACAATGCAAGCTGCAAACGTATCTGCAGTGTAAACTGATGTGGTTATCGCGATGTAATCAAGCCTTAAACGTAATACGAAAACTCCGATACCGGCGGGTGTCGATCATTTCGTGTGTAAATAAAACAGAAAATCTCTATAGCGTGTGAACAATCATTTTCGTGAATATAATTTTAACATTTGTTTAGTTAAATCAATACAGACATAAATATGCCAATTTTTATAAAGTATTTTGCATAAATGTTTTCGCAAACTTTTGTAATACTTACTGTCAATTTAAGTACTGGTGTGCCATTTAATTCACCGAATAGCATGATCGGTGCGGACCCCGCAGCCAGGGTTAAGAGAAAGACTAACAGCATCCTGAAGAAAGGTTCCCTGCTGCAGGGGACTATCGACAATCTTAATTCTTACTGTGCTGTTATTCCTAAGTTATGAAGCCTTCCGAAGAGTCACGAGGACGGCGTTCCTCTTAGGCCGACTGTAACATTGGTGCTCCGATATGTCGTGTAGCAAAACACCTTGCTTCTCTGATGAGATACCAGTTGGTCGCTGTGAGCAACAATGTAAGAACTCAACGTATTTCTTGAATCGATTAGAAGGGATGCGTTTAAATGACTGCCACATTCTAGTAAATTTTTATGTGGTCTCTCTCTTCACTCGCATTCGTCTGTCTGATTCCTTATGGTTGGGTGAGGTTAGATACGATGTTGAATTATCGAACCTATTTCGAAATGTGTTGACCTCCACTTACTTTTCAATCAATGACCAGTACTATGAGCAGACAAACACCTATCGTTGCCTGTATGTTTGTGGAAGACTTCCAGTAATGTGCCTTGGGAGTCAGCGGCTTGAAACCTGCGTGCTTTCTCTGGTATGTAGACGATGCTTTTGTTGTTCCATAAAACACGGGGGAACTGCCGGATGTCAGTAACGTCCTGCCACGATATTTCGGCGCAGAGTCTTCTGGCCATCTTCAGGTTGGGTACCACTGTAGTAGTACTGGCGAGTACGCACTGAGCTCTGCTATTTAAACCCATATTGAGGTGACATTACGCACGCACTGCTCAGCGTGCAAGTTCATAACAACTCCGTGCGCTGCGCCTCGCGCCCTCCACGGTGAAAGCTTGGCGTATCGATATCAGGTCGATTTTCATCTTTATGCAGATAACTACGTCGACTACGAAGTTTCTCTATAACAGGATTCCAATCAGAGTTTAGCTGATAACCGCTATCTCGATTGATCAGAACCTCGTTGTCAGACAATCTTATTTGCACAGATTAATTGATATAATCGAGATCCAAAAGTTTGATGTATGGGCCAAAATTTTTGTGTCGTCGTAATTCGTGGAGTGGTCTGTGGAAATAGAATGTTCGGCGATTGCGGACTTGGTGGGTTGGAGAAGGCGAGCATGCCGTTGGTGTTGCACAATGCGTTCCTGCGCAGTTCGTGTTGTTTGCCCTATATATGATTTGCCGCATTCACACGGAATCTTGTAAACGCCTGATTTACGCATGACAAGATCGTCTTTAACGGATCCCACCAGTGGTGAAATTCTGGAAGGAGGGCGAAAGATGACTCTCACTTGATGATTTCTCAATATTCTGCCTATCTGTGAAGAAATATTCCCAATAAATGATAGATAAGCAGTCGACCTGAAGGCCTCTTCCTCTTCCTTGTTCCGCCGTTTTTAGGTCTGCATCACACTGTTCACTTGCCTATTTGAAAAGTCATTCTTCAGAAATACTTTTTGCAAGTGTTCCAGTTCGGCTTGAAGACTGTCGGCGTCAGAGACGGTCTGGGCACGGTGGATTAAGGTTTTGAGAACGCCCATTGTTTGTGCTGGATGGTGGCAACTAGTAGCTTGCAGATACAGGTCTGTATGAGTGGGCTTTCTGTACACCGAGTGACCAAGTGTGCCGTCACTCTTACGTCGCACCAAGACGTCTAAAAATGGCCGTGGGGGGCGCGAGACGCAGCGCACGGAGTTGTTATGAACGCGCACGCTGAGCAGCGCATGCGCAATGTCACCGCAGTATGGCTTTAAATAGCAGAGCTCAGCGCGTACTCGCCAGTACTAGTGGTACCCAGCTGAAAATGGCCACAAGACTCTGCGCCGAAATATCGTGGCAGGACGTTACTGACATTGGGCTGTTCTCCCGTGTTTTCATGGAACAATCAGTACGCCGGGAATTCTTTAAACAAGCGGCCGGGGTAGCCGATCGGTTCTAGGCGCTACACTCTGGAACCACGAGACCGCTAGGGTCGCAGGTTCAAATATTGCCTCGGGCATGGATGTGTGTGATGTCCTTAGGTTTAAGTAGTTCTAAGTTCTAGGGGACTGATGACCTCAGAAGTTAAGTCCCATAGTGCTCAGAGCCATAGCTTTAAACATCACGACGCTTTTGTTGTTTGGGCGCATTAAACCGCTCACGAGACTGATGAAATAAGTAAATAAAAAAATACATAAATTTAAGCATATCTTCAGCTTCCTCCTTGTCAACAGGCCTAGACAGGGGTAAAGAAATAGTTTTCAGCCTAAACTGTAAACACGACAGCGAAAATCGATTTATTACTTTGTCCATTTTCAGCATCTGCATGTCTATTTGTTGAGAAAAAAATGGTTCAAATGGCTCTGAGCACCATGGGACTTAACATCTGAGGTCATCAGTCCCCTAGAACTTAGAACTACTTAAACCTAACTAACCTAAGGACATCACACACATCCATGCCTGAGGTAGGATTCGAACCTGCGACCGTAGCGGTCACGCGGTTCCGGACTGAAGCGCCTAGAACCGCTCGGTCACACCGGCCGGCTGTTGAGAAAAACAGCAACACAACTGTTGTGTTGTGTCACTGAGATGCTCAACAAAGTCAAGTGACAGGTGCTACAACTAAGGCACAGTGCATCACAGACGAGTTTATTGTTGAAATTCCGAGAGCATAAGTAGGGTAAAAGCTACTTCCTCCCACATGGGTCTCGGGAAATGACCGCAGCCAGAAAGTCATACAAATTCGAGCTCATGCAGAGGTTAATCATAGTCATTTTTCCCACCCACCATTAGAGAAAGGAAAAGAAAAAAAGGGCGTGGTGGGTTTGGGGGGTGACGTTTGCGGTATTCTAAAATCCTCTCAAAAGGGCAGAATGTGGTTTACGAAGGACGTTCAGTAAGTAATGCAACACTTTGTTTTTCTCGACAAATTGAAAAAATGCGAGATCTGCTGTGGGATACAGTGGAATATTTCCGCTTCAGCTTCCATATTTTCGTGAAGTTCCGACACGTAGCGGCGCTATACGTTGCCTTCTGTCTGTAACGGGGGTGCGTTCCAAGCAGGGAGCTGTCATTGAGTTTCTTTTGGCGGAAAATCAGAGCATCACAGATATTCATAGCCGCTTACACGGTGTCTACGGAGACCTAGCAGCACGGTGAGTTGTTGGGTGAGGCTTCTGTCATCATCGCAGCAATGTCATATAAACTTGTCCCGTCTCCAGCGTGCCGGCCAGCAACATACAGCTGTGACTGCTGCAATGCTGGAACTTGCCGGCACTCTCATTCGAGGTGATCGACGGGTCACAAATACGTCGTTGAACGACTGGTTGTCTCTGTTGGCAGTGCATACACACTGGTCCACCAACTGGGGTACTTAAAGGTGTGAGCCCTCTGGGTACCTCGCTGCCTAACAGAAGCCAATAACGGACCATCTGCGTGGAATTGTTTGCGCGGTACAAGGCTGACCGAGACAATTTTTTGGCAGAACATCGTCGCGGGCGATTGAACATGGTTTCATTAGTTCGAACAGGAAACAATGCGAGTGGGGTACAGCGCAGTGAGGTGGCGAAAGATCATTGAATTGAACGGAGATTATGTTGAGGAAAAAAAGAGTTTTGTGGGCAAAAGGGTGGGGAATCATATGTTGTATTGAAATCATGGATAAACCAACCTGCTTTCAGAAAAAAAGTGTTGCATTACTTAGTGAACGCGCCTTCTACTTCAGGCGTCATCCTCAGAAGAGCTGCTCTTTGTCCACGCTACTAGAGTCCCTTGACGAGCGACGCAGAATCAAAACAAACAGGAGCCAGTAAGATTTGTGCTGCTGTAAGCAGTAAAGGAAACAAAAAAAAATTGGAGTAGGAATTGAAATCCATGGAGAAGAAATAAAAACATTAAGGTCCGCCGATGACATTGTAATTCTGTCAGAGGCAGCAAAGGTCTTGGAAGAGCAGGTGAATGGAATGGACAGTGTCTTGAAAGGAGGGTATAAGATGAACATCAACAAAAGCAAAACGAGGATAGTGGAATGTAGTCGAGTTAACTCGGGTGATGCTGCGGGAATTAAATTAGGAAATAAGACGCTTAAAGTAGTAAATGAGTTTTGCTGCCTGGGGAGTAAAATAACTGATGATGGTGAGAGAGGATATAAAATGTAGACTGGAAATGGCAAGGAAAGCGTTTCTGAAGAAGAGAAATTTGTTAACATAAAGTATAGATTTAAGTGTCAGGAAGTCGTTGCTGACAGTATTTGTATGGAATGTAGCCATGTATGGAAGTGAAACGTGCACGATAAATAGTTTGGACAAGAAGAGGATAGAAGCTTTCGAAATGTGGTGCTACAGAAGAATGCTGAAGATTAGATGGGTAGATCACATAACTAATGAGGAAGTATTGAATAGGATTGGGGAGAAGTTTGTGGCACAACTTGACCAGAAGAAGGGACCGGTTGGTAGGACATGTTCTGAGACATCGAGGGATCACCAATTTAGTATTGGAGTGCAGCATGGAGGATAAAAATCGTAGAGGGAGACCAAGAGATGAATACACTAAACAGATTGCAGTAGGTACTGGGAGAGGAAGAAGTTTGCACAGAACAGAGTAGCATGGAGAACTGCATCAAACCAGTCTCTGGACTGAAGACCACAACAACAACAACAACAACGTGACGGCAGCAGTAGCAGCAGCAGCAGCGTGGAAGGTCGCCGCACCGACAGGAGAACGGCTCCACAGATTGCATATTGCACCGGCGGCAGGCTGCATTGTGCGCCCGCCCGCACGTACCGCTCCAGAGGATTGCCGGTGGCGCACTGAGAGAGCCAGCAGCGGCCTCTCCGGCTGTGTAATTACACCAGCAGCAGGCTGGCTGGCGGCTAGGCGCTTGCGGCACCTCCTTGTGGCCACGGGCCTGCGCTGCGTGCACAATGCAGCCGTCGATGGAACCGGGATTGCCGGCGGCACTCGTGAACATGCTCGGCATGGTGAAGTCCCACCGATGCAGTACAACGTGCGATATAAGCACTCGCCAATATGGAGTTTCCCCTACTACGGTACACCAGTGGACTCCTTCGACCAACGTACTTAGAATATGGAATAAGGTCATTCAAAACAGCTAAGAGCCGTCACTAAAGGCAAAATGCAAAATGCCATCTTTCATACAAGCAAACACTGCCAGAGGTGAAAGAAATAAAGTGACAGTCCTACGAAAGACCAGATATCGAACCCAAGAACTTTGGATTCGTAACATGGCACATTGTCACTCAGCCATATTTTTTCATTTTTTGATTTTCCGATCATCTACAGGTATCTCTACATTATATTTTAAAACTTGTGTAACGGTGTTCTTACTGTGTCGTTAGATAAAATAAAAGCCATTCCGTGTCACTGTCGTCAAGAGTAAAATATAGTGACACAGTTAATCCATCTACGTATACTATCACAATCAAGTTCCAGTCTTTCGTGTTCAAGCGCACTCTACACACTGACATCTATAATATGCTAGATGATTCCACGCTGAAAGGTGTAACCTCCTGCTGACACTATACGAACAGACACTATACGAACAAAACCACAGTATTTGATCACTCCATATGAAAAGTTGAACCTCATTGTGAGAGAATACGAAGACTGATTAACTGTAATAGTGCACTTTGCTATTGACGGCAGCTACGGTATCACCACCCCTGCCTGGGGAGGAGTGTAATGCGATCCACCTAGTTTAGTAACGTCTTTGCACATTTATTCTCAGTTACAATCGATTAGGTACATACTGAGTTTTACACGAGCATTCGACGCGTATCAACAGTCACAAAACATTTCCAAGTTTAGAAAAATAAGGATATAATGTCGTGTTACAGCGTGAACGCAAGAAGGACAAAAAATTCGCCGCTTCTGTAGTTCTGTACTCCGAGAAATAAAATCTTTCGGCGAGTTAAACAGCTGACGTATCTGTTTTTATTTACACATCACTAAATTACTATCTGAATGGTTCAAATGCCTCTGAGCACTATAGGACTTAATATCTGAGGTCATCAGTCCCCTAGAACTTAGAACTACTTAAACCTAACTAACCTAAGGACATCACACACATCCAAGCCCCAAGCAGGATTCGAACCTGCGACCGTAGCGGTCACGCGGTTCCAGACTGAAGCGCCTAGAATCGTACGGTCACACCGGCCGGCTTACTATCTGATTTTGAGACAGTTTCCAGCGCCGTTCTCTAGAGGTTACTAAGGAACGGAAAAGGGTATTTATATTTTTGTGGTAGTATGGTGGACATGAATCTTAAACAGTGACGTAGGATTGCTTTTATTTTATTTGACGCCATAGTAAGAAAATTCCCAAGTAGGCTGTTGTAAATCATTTTATGATACCTAAAGATGACCAGAACATCGGAACTGGCAATAAAAAAGGTATTATTTTATCAGTAGTCTACATCTACATGACTAGTTTGCAACTCACACTTAAGTTCCTGGCAGAGGGTTCTTCGAACCACTTTCAGATTATTTCTCTGCCGTTCCACTCTCGAACGGCGCGCGGGAAAATCGAACGCTTAAATCTTTCCGCGCGAGCTCTTATGTCTCTTATTTTATTGCGATAATGAGTTCTCTCTATAAAGGACGGCGTCAACAAAATATTTTTGCATTCGGAGGAGACATCTCTATCCAGTAACGAACTCATATCAAGCAACAATACTACAGAAGAGGGCGGATAAGTGCAGTGTAGACAGTCTCTTTAATAGACCTGCTGCATGTTTTAAGTGTTCTGCAGTAAACCATAGTTTGGTTCTCCTTTCTCAAGACATTTTCTTGTGATCGTTCCAATGTAAGCTGTTCCTAAATGTAATCCCTGGGTTTTTAGTTCAATTTACAGTATCAATTCTTGGCACTTTTGAAATATTACTTTTCTTTCAAAACCTTCAGTGAAGCTAAAAATCGAATGCTTTGACACCATGCTTCATCAGAGTTAAAAGTAAGCAAGAAAGGAAGATTAGATTCTGACGTTACGTCGACGATGCGATCTCTGGAGACGCAACCCAATCTCGAACTGGGGAAGGAAAACGGCAGTATCCTTTCAAAGAAATCATTCCAACATTTGCCTTAACTGATGTCGAGAAATAATGGAAAAATTTCAATCTGGCTGGCCGTACGCAGATTTGGACCGTCACCGCCCAAAACCGAATCCAGTGTCTTACCGCTAAACCCTCTGTTTTAAAGGTAGGACGCAAACACATTAAACACAGGCAGACCCTAAAGTCGTTTCGGGGATGTCTGGGAATAGCTATCTGAGACGCTTTGCAAATGATACCGTTACACATTAGGATGTGCTTCCGTTAGAAGATGTAGTAAAACCCAGTTACATATCGAAGAAACGTATGTATGATGAAAAGACTGCCGCCTGAAATGCAGGGAAATACGAAGATGGCGCTCCAGCAAACATAAGAATTGTTAGTTTTGAAGTGTAAAATGAATCAAAATTACAACCAGAAGAGTGAAACAAATGGCTGGAATTAACACAGTGAAGTCCCCTCACAGGCTCTGTTCCGTGCGTGTAAGGAGAATGGCAGACCCCAATTCATAGGTAGGGTGCTTTTTACAAAGGACACTGAGTTGATACACATCTGCGGACAACAATGGAATGTTGCTAAAATATATTACCTAAAGTTAGACTGACAGGGAATACCGAATGTACACAAAAAGGACGGCACGAACGGTCGTAAGCTTATTTGACTGACAAGGATCTAATACAAAACACGAACAACATGCCATACTTTCCGAGAAAACCTTCTTAGAAAATTCCAAGTACTACATGTGCCGCTCTCTCAGAGGCAGTAAAGAGAAAACATAGTAACACTTCGAAGAGAGGCGTGCAAGTAGTCACTCTTCCCATGCTCCATCCGTCAATGTGAAGAAAAAGCAAAATACGATAGAATAAAAAAATTTGAAAGTGATTTGCTATACATTTAGTGATTATCATTCAAATTAATAAAAAGCTCTACCTACAGGGTGTCCCAAAGCTGTCAAACTCAAACATTTCCGAAACGGTTGAAACATTTTAGACATATGAGCTTACTAGTGCATCAATTTTTCTGTAATGTGTATGTTCGAAGTTTCATCTATTGAGGTATCAGGACAAATATACTTTCCTCTTAAGGGAGAATGTAATTTAATAACGGTAGCCGTTAGAAGTCTGAAAAAAGTGAGTGTACAGCCACGATGCCCGTAACAGTTTGCGCGGAAACGTTCCGCAAAAACAAAATGGAACAAAATGACACACGAAGGCTGATAATCGGAGCTTGAAGACAAGTGTCACGCAGACGGCACTTCGTAGCAACCAAGTCAACGGAAAGACGAGTACAGATACTCGCTATATGAAGCAACCATCAGACCAGAATTTACGACGGGCTTCGATGAAGTACGACAACTATCCGATAATTTGTTTGTTAGTAACACAATCGATGACAGAGATCAGAACAACAAGATTCAAGACAGTCGCCGCACAACACGATTTAATACTACGTCCACCTCAACGAAATGCTGTGGCATTTAATTAAGTTAGAGCATGCAACACACAAGTGAGGTATCTGGCTGGTCTAATGAAATCATAATCACGCGGACGACGGACAGCTTCATTATTCATGAGTGACAAGGGCGTTTCTTACAAACGTCCCTCTTAAAATTGCAATCGCGCTTTCGGGCGAAGCGTTTGTGAACATTTCTTTGTCTTGGTGTCATGCAGATTGGCAGGCAATATGCTTTAAGAAATATCGTCCTCAGTCGATGTCGCAAGCGCAACTAGAAATGAAATGAGGACGGTGAAGTTTTTCTCGCGCGAAGGATGATGAATATCTAGCTCTCAAAGTGATTTTTCATCGAGACAGCTAAGCACTGAAAGTCAGTCAAAAACAATCTTAATTAAAAGTACTGGACAACTTCATAAGGCTGCATAATACTTTCACCCTTTGACGTTTTATTTACTTTTGGCCACTATTGCAATTTTAGCTCTGGAAGCATACTGCTGTAAATCATTATCATACTTCGTCATTTACACTGCATGCCGAACTGCATGTCAAGAACATCATACACATAATCTCAAAATACAGCTAACGCCATGTCTACACGACTAATTATATATATATGATTAATGACTATAGGGCAGTGAATCACTAGAAAATGGCAACAGAAATGAGTGTTCAAAAGAAAACTACGGAACAGTCAAACGGTCAAGTGCTACCTTTGAGATAGCAGCTACAGCTATTAAACCGGTCTTAAAAAGATAAGACGTCCTGCAATCTACTGATTTCGACGACATTCGGCATTCTACCTGAGGGCCACTCAAAATTAGCTGCCGGCCGCGGTGGTCTCGCGGTTCTAGGCGCGCAGTCCGGAACCGTGCGACTGCTACGGTCGCAGGTTCGAATCCTGCCTCGGGCATGGATGTGTGTGATGTCCTTAGGTTAGTTAGGTTTAAGTAGTTCTAAGTTCTAGGGGACTAATGACCACAGCAGTTGAGTCCCATAGTACTCAGAGCCAAAATTAGCTCTTGTGAAATGATTTGTGTAAGTAAAGTTCTCCTATGGGATTATGTTTTTTTTTTTTTTTTTATGTCGAGGTTATAGGCCCACTGCCTAATAGTTTCCGGGAAATACAATTACTGTGTCGAGCCATTCTTGACACAGATGAGGAGCAATACTTCTGCCACTGAGGCTGTGGGCCGGCGACATGACGCCTGCATTAGGACCTTTCCAACTTCCTGTTGAAAAGGAATTGTGTCAAGCTGCAATTAATTGCTCCTCATTTCGTGTATGCGCGGACAAAAAAAAGGTTAAAAATACATTTTTTCATGGGTGAAAATACACTTTTTCCGGGGATTTTCTCTGCCTCGTGATGGCTGGGTTTTGTGTGAGGTCCTTAGGTTAGATAGGTTTAAGTAGTTCTAAGTTCTAGGGGACTGATGGCCTAAGATGTTAAGTCCCATAGTGCTCAGAGCCATTTGAACATGTTCCATAGAAAAGCCATATACGTGTGAAATTGCTCACAAATTCACCTCAATCTTATTTTCAGAGGATAGTTACAATTTTTGCCATTGTTATTTCATAATTTGTAATCTATGAAATAACCAAGGTAAATATCAAAAACTAACCTTGTAGCTTGGCCTTTTTTAGTTTGTGTTACCCTTTAAGATATATAAAACAGAAATGTGCCAATAAAATTTTAAATAATGACATAAATGGCTCGTCTTCTGGGCCCGAAATTTTTCCAAGTGGCTGGTCCTCAAAGTGTTAAGTTTTTCAACAGTCAAACACTCCTTGATTTAATAAATTTATACCACATTCTCACAGGTAAAACAATTTATTTTGCGGAAAAGGAAATTTAATTTGAAAGTAACGTTTCTCAAACCACCATTCAGAATATTTTCTCGCGACCTATTAGAAATGTAAACAGATGTGACGTCACTCTCAAATGGTTCAAATGGCTCTAAGCACTATGCGACTTAACATCTGAGGCCATCAGTACCGTAGACTTAGAACTACGTAAACCTAACCAACCTAATGACATCACACACATCCATTCCCGAGGCAGGATTCGAGCCTGCGACCGTAGCAGCCGCGTGGTTCCGGCCTCAAGCGCCTAGAGCCGCTCGGTCAACACGGCCGGCCTGACGTCATTCTCATCGACAGCGGTTTGTTGTTACGAAGTACTGCACAGCCTTTCACACGTTTTGCGGTCGGTAGATGCTTGTGTGTGCAAAGTGTTTTGTTGTTGTAAATGGCACATTTTCTTTGCAAGTAAAGTTCTATTCTCTCGTTTATGTTTTATTGCGCAGTATTATTCTGCACTAGCGGACTAAAGCAAAATTTTTTGTTAGAGTAATCAGCTCTTACACTCAAAATTATAGAAATTTAACTGAAAACTAAAATAATGAAGAATTCCCGGAATTCGAAAAAAGATTACAGTGTTTTTCCCGGATGAATAAATTTCCTCGTTTTTCCCGGGTTGTAAACACCGTGTATTATCTCATGATCGATTTCTGGCCTCGTTATTACTCGTACAACAGACACGTACAATAAACCAGTGCAAGAGTGATAAAGTTACAAGAGACGCCTCAAAGACCTTTAATAGTACAATTCGGGCCAGAGCAGAAATAGTGGGGGACGCGGCACGTGTGACGTGAATTTGCTCCAGTGCCCTGGTATCAGTCCAGTAGCATGCCTGGCAATGACAGTGCGGTCTGTTGTCAAGCCTTTACGCATGTCTACCCACAAAGAGCAGATCGTACAATTTACTTTCCCCTGAAAGTGCTCCGGAGCAGCATTTTGTAATGCAACGCACAAGTCAGCCTTTGTCAGGTATTCAGCCACAACAAAAATTTAAACATGGCCATCTGTTTCCGATGCTCAAGAACACGATGGAAAAATGAGAAGGTTTAGTGTTTGACTTTCCAAAGGCTGAATGGGCTTGGCAATTTTATCTCCTTTAATGTTACTACATCCTAAGCTTCAGCTTCATTTCCTTGTTCATGGCAGACAATGTTTTTTTTTTACATTACTTTATTTCCATAACGCCATAACGAACAGCGTACGGACGATTGTATCAGAACCAATTGCGATAGCACGTATGACCAGCAGTCCCCAGAGTCGATGGGTATCAGATGTAGGATGATGCTATTATCGACTCGTGCTGTTGGCAGAGTGAAAACGAGATTACCGGTCGACAATTGTGCATGGTAAGTGATGTGTCCATCGTAATGCAATCCCGTGACTCGCTGCCTACACGATACGGAGAGGGCTAAAAAGGGACTGAACAGTATTTTTATGCTTTGTTTACTCACTTTGCTGCAAGCTCTCTGGTGGTCGGAAATATGAAAACAAGTAAAATCCTTCGCACTTCCGCAGTCACATCTTCGATAGTTACCTGTAAAAAAAAAAAAAAAGGAGAGATTGTATTATTTCAAATACAGTAACACGCAAAAACAATGAATACCGACCATAATAATAACGAGAACAGAGCCAATGACTAAAGCAATGTGGAAACATTTACATAGAGTTGTAAAAATAAGATACCACAAAAAATTACTCAAAAAATCTGGAGAAAAATTTAAAAAATATGTTAGGTGTACTCAGCATTGAAAGTCGATTAAATTGAACACTTACCTTAACAGAGCTTAAAATATAACGAACCTGCCGAGTGACGTATGTTCAAACTAACACATATAATTTTTATTTGCGATTCGAAAGACGAAACACACACTTTCAAACCATCGAACCCTTTCATTTCTTTCCGACTGACAACCATAACATCATAAATATTTCTTTTCAGTCGATAAAACTCAGTGAAAAAATAGAGTTTCGATTTATGGACTACGTTATGTAGAATATAGAATATTTAACGCGTCGAAAATTAGTGGCTTCATAAAAGGAAACAATCAGCCTGACGTCTTGTTGTCATATAAAATTGGCCAGTTTGGATATATATGGACTCCTCAGAATGGAAAACAATAAAATTATTTACGTTTCTTTCTTCGTGTGTTGCAGCGTTAATTAATCATCAAAGAAGCCGAATGGCTCGACAGCGTGCTTAACGCGAGAAATGTACCGACCGATTCCTAACAGCTACGACGGGAATTTCCCCAAGTTGCTTGCTATGTAGAGGAAATATTCACTGCATTAAAAGGGGAAAACTTGTCAACTCAGACAAGGAAGTAACAGGTGACGCCATAAGCGTAACCTTCATCGCAGTCACCTCGCCTGTGTTTATCTGCCATCTTATGCTATTACAGTGGCTGCTCCTGCTTCCTTCCCACTCCCATCACCCCACGTATATCTCCATCCTCTAAACAACAGGATAGAGATCCTAGTCGTTGGAGACAGAAAGCGTTTGGAAGCAATGGAAATGTGGCTTAACGAAAAGCTATGCACGATTAGATGCAAAGAGGGATAATAAAATGAAAATGTTTTGAAAGAGATCAATGAGAAGATAAATCTCATAATGACAATCCGTAAAGGAAAAAGTTTATGCACATTTATTGTATGTTATTAAATATGTTTTTAACAAAAATATTGGAAACACAAAATTTGGGAAATAAAATCAAGAGGTAGCCAAGAAAGAACAATAATAAAGTGCCAAAATTATCAAGACATCAAGAGAACATCAGGAATCTCTCGAGACTGGTAGCATTGACATGGCTGAACACAGCTCTGATGGTTTTACATTCGCTTTTCTTAGAGAGTTTCTTTGGTGACACTGGATGAAGTGACGCGTGGTTCCAAATCCCGTCCACTTACCTAGCTGAGATATCCGCGCCGAATGGATAAATAGTTCCGCAAACAGATCGTCTATTTCTTTGGCCTTGCATTTCTCTCGAGAGCAAGTGTGAACATTACATATATGTGTGGTTCCATTTCGTTTCCGGCAAGTTGTTATTATTATTATTTGAAATTTCCCCATCGTTAAGTAGTTTTAAACTTGAATCATACTGTCAACGTCCTTATCAATATGAAGTCGTCTTAAAGCTGATCTACAGGCATTACTCTCGTATGAATTTATTTTTGTTAGTAGCACATTACTCGGTGTTGCCCCGTCAGTCCATTTCCTGCTTCGCCCTCTATCCATGTCCTTAAATCCTCTCTCTCTGGCCACCTCATCCTCTTTCCTTTCTCTGTCCTCTTCCTCCTTCCCCTCTCTCTGTACAACTCTTCCTCCCTCTATCTGGGCCTATGTCCTTTGGATACAGTGCACGAAATTTGTTACGAATACTGTCAGTAGCAAAGATATAATAAATTAAAAAGTCACGCATTATGCGGCATTTTTTCACGCATCTCAGTTTTAGTGATGTCACATTTCTTGAACTACGTGTCGTACAAACGTATATTACTGTAGGTAGATTCAGCGGCATGAGTGGATACTGTATGCGAAATAAGTTGCGAACAGTGTTCGTACAAAAGAAGCAGTAAATTTAAGCATGATGAACAATTAGGCAGTTTTGTAATGCATCTAATTTATTATGACATCAATCTCCTGAATTATAATACGTGGGTGGTTCTTACCATCATAGCGACTGTTGCCTTAGTAAGGGATTTTGTGTACCAAGTTTGGTTGAAATCGGTCCAGTGGTTTAGGAGGAGATGTGGAACACATACACTCACGCATACATAATCCATTTTCTGTCATATGTATGGATGCCTATCACCTATACACAAATTTAGCATCAGTATTTTTATGCACTCATACGTATTCACCTCTCTTTCTTACCCAGTGTAAGGAAAACGTAGATTATCCCTTGGACGCCATTCCCCCGAGGTGACACTAACGCTCCTCACGATCCTGTTTCTCGTAAAACGACCCGTAAAATGAGAAACGCAACTGGTTATTATCTAAGTGCGTAATAGGAAATACTGCGAATGAACCCTTTCACGATCCCGTCGCATTCAACATCGCGTACCGTTTTTTTCCCTCTCTGCAGTGGTTCGCCTTCGTTCGTTCTGTGTTAGTTGTGCAGCTGTGATGCGTTGTGGACCCCACCCCTGACAACACGAGCGGATCCGCCGCTGTGGAAACCGGTGATACGGCCGCGACTGCTCCCCACACAGCCCAATAGCCAGACACGTACGCGTAAACGCCCGACTTTCGGCAACCGGCGAACCTCCGCTTGACCCTAATTGGCCAGAGGGCGGAGTGACGTCATGGCGGGATGTCGCAAGGACCTGCTCCGTAGGCCTCCGGCAGTGTGCAGCCAGCAACAGCCGCTGCTTCGAACAGCTTTCGCGTGTCCGCGAGGCAGTCGCGTCCGACTGTATCCGAGACGAATTTTCGTACACGCTGTTCTCAATGCAATTAAAAGATACGGGCATTTATGTCGCACATTTTGATACTCGACAAACGTGCTCATCAAAACCTATTGGATACTTCTCGTTAGCCTACGGTCATGAAATTTGGCGACAAGCAAGGTTTCACAGTACAAGTAAAGAAAAACATTGAAAACAGAGAATCTGTAATTATATCATACAAAAATATTTATTTTGTCATTTTTATCCGTTTTCAAAATGAAAATATTTTCAAAAGTACTGGAATTCCTGGCACGGATATCTTGCCATTATCAACGTCGATAACAGGTAAATCTCGCCCAGATTCTCGACTCCCGGGATAGATGAACCGTCTATATACATAATAAAGTTTGTACGGATCCCTCAGAATGCGAGTCCTACTGGCACCTGGCTAATATTTTTTTATATTTTTTTAATGTACATGTCGAAGCGAAGTTTCTTCAACAAAATATTAATTTCCCAACGAGGGAACTTCACTGGGACGTCAAAACAATATGTCTTAGGCGAACTGAAACGGAGAAATCTGCGATTACAATGTCCAGAAATGTTTCAGAAAGAAACTTACTGGAAAATGAAATGCTATTGTATACCGCAAACTTATCTGTTTCTCGTATTTGACACATAAACAAAATTAATATTCTGCTCTTTTACTTTTTGTGTAAACTGAAAACAAATATGAGTCATTAGCTTAAAATAAACTGTATTGTTTGATGCTATAAAATATGCCATTGCAGATTTCTTTAATGCAATTTTATACATTTCATTGACTACAGTAGTTAGTATGCTCTTTTAAGTGTTGTTGAAATATGTGAGCAGCATATGAATAGTTAATTATTACATCACCAGAGAATCAATTTTCGTACACAAGACATTCCCAACGTGTTGTTCATTGACAATGTGGTTTTCTAAGTGTTGGAGAGAACCACAGGATGTGTTCTATGATACGAAGATGGACCATGACGAACATGTAGAGCGTGAATGAAACAAAAATAAATGTGTAAGAGAGAACTAGAGCCGACAATTTCTCTCTCTCTCTCTCTCTCTCTCTCTCTCTCTCTCTCTCTCTCTCGTTATTTGTTTTGCACATAATTAGAATCGCACATTATTGAGTTTTAGTCCACTGTGTATTTCATATTCTTATAAAGGCAATAAATATTAGGTGATAGCGGAACTTATGCCCTTTTATGTAACAAAAACAATTACTTTTACAACAAGTACAGTTTACATGCACAAACATATATTTAGTTACTATCATTATTTTATACTCATTAGAACAATCTTCATCATGAGCAAAGGCAAGAGTTTCCTATTATTGTTGATAAATGCGAAAGTTGTTTTTGAATAACAGAAACATGTTTTGTTTTATTTCGACGAAGTGCTGAACCGATGTTTGATGTATTTTTTGTTTTGTTTTTCTGCTTTTAAGTATATCTTTTTGTTGAGAAAATTGCGTTTTTAGCACTATATGATAAATATGTACTGTTTTTCCATTTTTACTTCAAAATCCCTCTGTTTCACGTTACAAATCAACAATTTTAAAATAAAACCTAAACTAAATATCGACAAGTTCAATTTCGATATACTACTGTTTATTTTTAAATAACAGACAGGAGGATTACTGTGTAGAACAAAAATGTTTTGTGGTTTTCTCAGGCTTTTTTATATTTTCTGTCAGTTTCCAGATGGTTTACCGCCTCGGGTTTGTAGGGCAATCTAATTAGACACTAGTCACATAAGTAGAAAAAGGCGATCGTTACGAGGTAACGGCCCACGTGTGTGCAACACACCTAACGTACACGTAACGCGGGTACGCCATTAACTGGCCAAAGCTACTAGGAAAACTACCGTAATCTACGCTTACTTACCATAGTCTACGGTGACATACGGTAGTTTTATGACTCTAGGTGTGTATGATCGCAACCGAAAATAATTTTTCTTTTGCAATCACGGCTGTCGTCAGTACGACTGCAATTTCGTTCTTTCCGGTTCCACTTTCGTTAATCCGGAATTGTAACTCAGGAGAGGTAGGTTGGAGGTATTTCGGTATGGGTAAAAAACGAAGTTGTTGTACGCAGGTGAAACAGCGTAGGCGTGTGTCGGATGTGTTATCGTACGCCGCGCAGACAGGAGCTTGGCACGGTACCTGCTCGCAGCCCCGCAGTCGGCTCCCACAGGAATCAGAGCGCGACGCGCCGCCGGTCACGCAGCTGCCCTCCTCTTCTCCTACTTCCTCTTCTTCCCCCCTTTCCTCTCCTACCTCCTCCTCTCCCCTCTTTTCCTCTCATCTACAACTTCCGCCTCTCTTCTCTACGACCTCCTTTTCTCCTCTACTTTACTACATCCTTCTCGCCTCTCCTACCTTCTCATCTCCTTTCATACTCTCTTTGCTCCTCTCCTATATTCTTCTCTGCTCTCGTACCTTCTTTTTTTCCCGTCCTTTCCTTTCTTCTCCTGTCCTCTCGACAGAGAGGCGTGAACCCATGGTTGGGATATGGGAGGTGAGAAGAGGTTATTGCTTCTTGCTTTCTCTTTCCCCTCCTCCTGGATTTGCTGTCACTATTATTAACTACGATTTTAATAATAACAAAATTTAGAACATTTTTCACATGATAATAAAAATTATAATTTGTTCACGTCAATGACCAGAACATTGCTTGTAACTCAAAAAATATCTCATTTTAAAAGAATTTGCTCGAAAGTTTGACAAGTTATGTGTCATGCAACTGCTTTTAGGACTAAAACTTGCGATCCGCCCCGTCTCCCCACGGACAGCAGTACGTATTTATGGCCAGACGAATAGTGAAAACCCTAAAGTGGCACAGGGCTGGTTATGTGGCGAGAAGAAAAGATGGAAGACGGTTAAAACAAGTACGAGATTGGAGCCCAATTTACGCACGCCGACTCAAAGAGGGCAAATGACCAAGTGATCGAATCGGCTGGTGATGATGAGGAGGATGATGTCTGATAGCAACACAATACAAAATCAAAGTTTTCAATGACCATTATAAGCATATCACTAAGCGCTCTGATTATGAACAGATGTTTGCATAATGTAGCAATATGACCCTGTAAACGACGGAAGGGGAGGGGCTGGGAAGCTCTTCAATTCAGTCTTTTGAACTGGATACTCTTTCCCCTTCTGGCTCTCATCCAACCAATTGAAAAGTACACTGTGTTAGACACAATTTGTAGCTTCTAGAATTCCTTGCCACTTTCGACACTCTTGCAAATTTCATCTGAGAATCTTGCAGTCTGGTGTATGTAACAACATAAACGCTGCTTTTATTAAAAAGTTCTTTGGGGGTTGGGGGGGGGTGTATGTTTATAATCGTGACGACACCCCTTCCCCTATCGCTTGGATCCGCCCCTACATAACCTGCTCGTTCTCATCTCTTTCCTGCAACATGCACGGCCAGTGCATTGCAGTCAAACACTTTCCTTCCACGAAATGCAGACTATTACGGCTGACGAGAGATTGGACGTAGTTAGACATATCTTCCGTACACCATTCCCACGATATTTATTGAAATTATGTTGAACGAGTCAGTATGCCTGCTCTTTGTGAATCTGGCTACATATTGGCCAGTTAAGGCTACTAAACGGTACAATGGCTTGAATTTCACTGCTGTCGATTGAAATTGTAACATCAAGGATGTCAGCAATTAAGGAAATTTCTGCTTATTGCGAGTATACAGGGTGCGAAGTTTAGTAGAGCCGCAGCCCTCGGAGCAACAAAGGCCATAACACTGCTGAGCACAAACTGAGCTGGGATGGCAGATACGAGTATGTCATTCCTTGATGCTTCAGCCCTCTGCCAGAGGTCGGTGGCGTGCCGGCTTCTCAGCAACCCATCACCAGATGCTTTCTATGTATAACACATGTGGGGAACGTGCTGGGCAGGTCACCAGTCGAGTACCCTCTGTACCGAGGTAGGTAAGATCATCACTAGACAATGGCCGGCGAGCACTCGCCCCACAGCTCGTAGGCTGGGAGCTCGAGAAAATTTTATTAAAATATACTAATACTGTTATTATTTATTACTATCAAGCGCCCGCTGCTTCGCTCGCTTAAGACTATATCGTCTGCACTGGCTTTTTTTTCCCTTCAAACGAATTTTTATCTTGTTCATAAATTAAACACCTTCTAAACTTCACACGCTGAATAAGTTCATAGAGGCACGGTCTTTGCCGAACGTACTTCTGACCAAAAAGCGACTGTGGTAGCTGGAGTCCAAGGTTTTCGTTAATCACCCTTTTTGCGTTTTGCGGTGGAATTTCCATAGAACTTTCATTCTCTAACACATATTTCGTTATATCTAACCGCGAAGTGAAATGACATGAAATGAAATGGAATGTCGTGTGGCTAGGGCCTCCCGTCGGGTAGACCGTTCGCTGGTGCAGGTCTTTCGAGGTGACGCCACTTCGGCGACCTGCTCGTCGATGAGGATGAAATGATGATGATTAGGACAACACAACAGCCAGTCCCTGAGCGGAGAAAATCTCCGACCCAGCCGGGAATCGAACCCGGGCCCTTAGGATTGACAGTCTGTCACGCTGATCACTCAGCTACCGGGGGCGGACACCGCGAAGTGAAATAATATATTTACCTTCAAATTTTTTTTAATATAATGAAATATTTTCTTAAAATTTTTCATCCCTATTTGATCCCGTTTGGCTGATTTCCGAAAAATGTTGAAACGCGTTTTTTTTTTTTTTAATTTCTGACTGAGAAGCCAAATATCAGTTCACCGATAAGATCCACACCCTCTCCAAATTTTAAATTTCTCTCCTTAGCGGTTTGGGTAGGGCGATGATGAGACAGTGACTCACTCTGGCTCTGTTCCACTCCCTTACGGCTTGATTTTCCAAAAACAATGACACACATATTACGTACTTCTAACCGGGAAGTCAAATATCGATTTTGATAGATTCAGCTGCAAAGGAGCTATAATCCCATGAATTTCCAAAAATTCCGGAATACGTAATTTTTTTCTCACCAAGATGCCAAATACCAATTTTCGTACTTCTATCTTCAAATTTGCCTTTATAGCGCCATATTTTCACTAAGCCTTTCATCCCCTATTTCACTCCTTTAGGTATGGAATAGCGGAAAATGCCTTCTTAAATACGTCTACAGTATAAGATCAACACCCTCTGCAAATTTCAAGTTTTGATCCTTAGTGGTTTGGGCTGGGCGATGATAAGTCAGTGTGTCACACAGACTATTCACATTTTAAGGTAAACCATAGCCACATGCTAGCATTATTTATGACTAGCTCAACACCCGACAGTGCCCAGATATACATTAATTTCAATTCTACTGGTGAATCTGCCCTCTCCCCTCTCTCTCCGTCCACTTTCTCTGCACGCCTGCCAGTCTCCTTTTCCCCCTTCTATCTGCCAATCTCCTCACCCAACATTCTCCGTCGATTTGTCCTGCCCCTCAGTCTGTCCATCTGCTACTTTTCCCCCTGTCTGCCCAGCTCCCCTCTCTCTGTCCTCCTCCACCTCTCTCTGTCCATCTCCCTTCTCTCCATCGTCTCTCTGTCCATCTCACCATCCTCCTCTCTCTGTCCATGTCATCGTCTTTCCTTTCCACGTCCATCTCTTCAGCCTCTCTCTGTCCCGTACAATCATACAACTTCTTAGGTACATTCAGCGGCATATGTCGATACTGTCTGCTACGTGTGTTGCGAATAGAGTTAGATCAAAGTAATAAATTCAAGTGGCATGCATGATGCGGTAGTTTTTCAGGCGACTCAGTGTTTATGACGTCATATCTCTTGCTCTACGTGTTGTACAATGATATGATTTGCACGTATATTCAGTGCTGTATGTGAAAACTGCTGAAAAATGTGTTGTGAATTCAGTTAGCAGTAAAGAAGTAGTAAATTAAAACTTCACGCCTGTTGCGAAAAGGTAATAAACGATTAACTTTTTTCCCTTTATTATTACGTGTGTGTGTGTGTGTGTGTGTGTGTGTGTGTGTGTGTGTGTGTGTGTGTGTGTGTCAGCGAATAACTGTCTCGTAAAGATTTAAAATTATGTGTTAAGAGTCGCAAAGTGCTCTCTTTCTCAAATACTGCGTGAGTAAAATCTGGGTATTGGCGCATCTTGGTCTGCATTTCTTTTTCATTCGCACGCCCACCTCTCTGAGAGGTAGGTGGTTCTTACTCCTAGGGCGACCGACTTTTTCCACACAGTAAGGTATATCTAGTTTGGTTGAAATCGTTGCGGTGCTTTAGAAGGAGATGCGGAACATACACACATACAATTTGTAATTCGTATGAATATAATTTACCGTGATCCAATTTTGATCAATTAAAGCCTCTACAACGCCAAAAGCCGTACTGAAGTTATCTCCTAAAACCCCGTAAAAAATCCGGCTAGCACGTCTGGAGATTAGCGAGTTCAAAGGCAAACAGACAGGACGGTTTTAAAGATTTAGTATAGTATAGTAATTATTAGTATATCAGCGTGGAGGGTACAATCGTAGACGGAGGCCAAGAGATGAATACACTAAGTAGATTGAGAAGGATGTAGGTTGCAGCAAGTACTGGGAGATGAAGAAGATTGCACAGGTTAGAGCAGCATGGAAAGCTGCATCAAACCAGTCTCAGGACTGAAGACCACAACAACAACAACAACAATAGGTTTGAAAAGAAATGGAAGGCTTCGACAGCATGTTTTCCCTTAAATACCATGCAACATAAATGAAAATAATTTGCTGTATACACCTAACACGGTTGTAATGGTTCAAAAAGGCTGTACCTTATTAGACACTATTTCAAAATTTCATCTAATCTCGTATTCTGCCGTGAATTTCTCGGTCATTTCCGGCGAACGTGACCGCCTTGCAGACGACAGCGCTGTCCTTCATCAGCAAGAGGTTCAGTACGGCGCGGACAGCATCAGCGAGAGCAGATGGTGGGCGGCGTGTTGTCTGGCGCGGCTGCGGCTGTGGCTGCCGGAAAGGCCAGTTAATTCTGTGGGGCCTGCGGGAGACGCTCGCCGTCAATTACGCCGCCGACGCGCTGAGGCCACGCCGGCCGGCGCTGCGACCAACAGGTGGACGCGGCGGCCCGCACACCGCAGTCTAGGCTGTCATACTTCTATTAATAACGTATTGCAAATTGGCGCTAATCTGTATTGCCATATATTTTTGTTTAACTGTGACTTTAACACAGAGGTTGCAACAATGGAAAATTGTACTGAAATGCAGGAGGATCTGCAGCGAATTGACGCATGGTGCACGGAATGGCAATTGAATCTCAATGTAGCGAAGTGTAATGTGATGCGAATACATAGAAAGATAGGTCCCTTATCATTTAGCTACAAAATAGCAGGTCAGCAACTGGAAGCAGTTAATTCCATAAATTATCTGGGAGTACGCATTAGGA
This sequence comes from Schistocerca gregaria, assembly GCF_023897955.1. Classification (NCBI taxonomy): domain Eukaryota; kingdom Metazoa; phylum Arthropoda; class Insecta; order Orthoptera; family Acrididae; genus Schistocerca; species Schistocerca gregaria. The sequence goes on from NC_064922.1 coordinate 741,961,000, forward strand.
GTGATTTAAAATGGAATGATCATATAAAGTTGATCGTCGGTAAAGCAGATGCCAGACTGAGATTCATTGGAAGAATCCTAAGGAAACGCAATCCGACAACAAAGGAAGTAGGTTACAGTACGCTTGTTCGCCCAATGCTTGAATACTGCTCAGCAGTGTGGGATCCGCAACAGGTAGGGTTGATAGAACAGATAGAGAAGATCCAACGGAGAGCAGCGCGCTTCGTTACAGGATCATTTAGTAATTGCGAAAGCGTTACGGAGATGATAGATAAACTCCAGTGGAAGACTCTGCAGGAGAGACGCTCAGTAGCTCGGTACGGGCTTTTGGTGAAGTTTCGAGAACATACCTTCACCGAAGAGTCAAGCAGTATATTGCTCCCTCCTACGTATATCTCGCGAAGAGACCATGAGGATAAAATCAGAGAGATTAGAGCCCACACAGAAGCATACCGACAATCCTTCTTTCCACGTACAATACGAGACTGGAATAGAAGGGACAACCGATAGAGGTACTCAGGGTACCCTCCGCCACACACCGTCAGGTGGCTTGCGGAGTACGGATGTAGATGTAGATGTAGAACACTATTTGGACCTGTGACGAGGCCGTATAGCCAAAAAAGTCATTTCAAAAACAGCAGCTACTTCGGTGGTGAGGGATTCTCTACCTCCCGCCACGTAATTATGTTTGACACCACGTAGGCCTTATATTTGGTAAACAGAACACTGTGAAGACTGTGAGAATACACGATTGCTTCTGTGTGGAGACATAAACGGTACTATGACGTCTCGGTTTGGCACACCGTTTTAATCTGCCAGGAAGTTTCACATCAGCGCACACTTCGCTGTAGAGTGAAAATTTCATTCTAGGAACAACCCCCAAGCTGTGGCTAAGCCATGTCTCCGCAATATCCTTTCTTCCAGGAGTGCTAGTTCTGCAAGTTTCGCAGGAGAGCTTCTGTGAAGTTTGGAAGGTAGGAGACGAGGTACTGGCGGAATTAGAGCTGTGAGGACGGGGCGTGCGTCGTGCTTGGGTAGCTCAGTTGGTAGAGCACTTGCCCGCGAAAGGCAAAGGTCCCGAATTCGAGTCTCGGTCCGGCACACAGTTTTAATCTGCCAGGAAGTTTCAAGTCTTTGTATGTTGGACAATACTGCGTCCACATATTAGAGTGAACTGTACACTAAAACACACCTATTCTATTGACTAAATACTATATATGGTAGATATTATTTTAGATAAACAACGAAATTTAACCGGCCAAGTTCCACGTCCACTTGTCTGAACAGTTTTAAAAATCTGAAAAAACGTCCTTTGTAATTACAAAAAGTGGTGGTGTAGAGAGTAGAATGATCTAATAAGTGAAAAGGAAATTTTTCATTCACATAATGCTACTAATCATAGAGGGTTAAAGTAAAGAATGAACGAGAGCGACAAGTTTCGTGAGGTCAGTCAGTACAATGCAGTGTTACTCAAACTCGGATTTCCTGCGTCGAAAACATTCCGTCTCAAAATATGCGCCACCCTCTTGTGATTACGGATACCGCTGTGCCTACGGCCACATTTCGGCCAGAAGCGGCGGCGTTCAAAGCCGGCACGTGGAGCGCTGCTAACCGGCGTCGTGTGATCGAGCTCCGCCGGCGTGAGGGGAAGCGGCGACCCCACACCAGCAGCGCCACGCGGCGCGCGGTGACGCAACGGCGAGGCCGTGGGACGGGGCCGTTCACGCGCTGGGCGCTGCCCGAGCGTCCTCGTCGCAGCGCCCGCGGCGTGCAGACACAAGGTGGTGCAACGCCGTCGGGGAAAACGTGGGCACGGCTAAACACACACATCCCCCCGGATCGGGGGTTTCAGCTCAGTTGGTAGAACACTACAGTCTGATTTAAACTAGCTATCACTTATTAACGGGCTGCACAGCTCCCACTGCGTTCCACTTGCGCTACGCTGTCTGAAGCGTTTTCCCAGACAGTCCTCAGCCAGCCGTTGTAGTAGTGAGAGGTTTGGGTGACATTTACCTTCGCGTACCTTACAATGTGCGATGAAGGTAGTCCAAAGAGGGGCAGACCGAGGATCCACACTACTAGCAAACTTTCAAAAAGTGTCGGACATCACGTGGTTATACACAGCCACTTGCATGAACCTGTGTTTACCTTGAGGGAGAAATTTGTGAGAGAGAACGATGCAGGAGCACCTGTCGTTCCCGTGGATAAAAGTGGTAGTGCGATCTGGAGCTGCTCTAGAAATCAGCGAAGGACCGGCGATAGGAATCTACAAGTGGAAATTCACAGAAGAAGAATCGGGCCGAGTCATATAAATTGGAGACACTTGTGAAGAAGAGCACCACAAACTCGACTCTTTTTCAGGAAGATGCAAATCGTCGTCAGACACACACATATTATACAAGGAAGGAATATCCGACATCCAAAAAGCTGCTTGCTACACTCGCAACAGCGGACATATTTTAATGTAATAAATCGTCCTTGTTACGAGTCGTGAAAAAGTTAGGAATCCGCTATAAATCCATTTCTGGCAACAAGCTATAAATGGAACGCCAAGATATTGCGATGCAGGTTTCTTACAGAATTAATAGAGAGTAATTTTATTTATATCGTTTGGCTTCACGTAACATGGGTAAATGCGAGACACAGTTAACAAAAACGCTGGCCATGTGATAACATCAGCGGTAGTGTGGCAGCTCCAATCGGCAGAGGACAAGGATTAATTGCAGCACATCCTCGAAATTCAAAAGATTTCGTTTCTAATTGTCTACTGTTATTTAGATCAAGGGAAACCTCCGACTACCACCTAGAGACGAACCACAATACTTTTGTGAAATGGTCTGAAGACACTACTTCAAAACTTAACGAAAAGCTTTATAACTGTTACGGACAACGCTCCATATCACTCGGTTGTACAAGACAAGGCGCCCAGATAGTCAACGAAAAAATACGACATCGTTAACTCGCTGGAGAAACAGTTTCACAGTAACTCGACAAGGGCACAATTATTAGAACTTGTGGCTCAACACAAGCCAAAAACCCGTTTTACTTTGTGGATAAAAACAGCAAAAAGTACGGGCATAAACTGCTCATTTTGCTGCCACACTATTGCCACTTCCGCGCAATACAAGTCACTTGGGCTAAGGTTAAACGTCATACTGCTATAGTAAATAAAAAAAATACGTTGACCTAAATGGAACGCCTTTTCAAGGAGGCACTTGAAAATGTGACAGCAGTTCATGTGAAAGGAATGATACAGGAAGCATAGGCAAACGAAGGTGTGTTACAACAGTGCATCTAGGACAGGTAATATTTGTCACTACGAGCCAGCGACACCGATTGTTCCAGTGAATCTGACTCAGCATTACGCGGTACCTTCCCAATGTCTTGATTAGTATGCACTGTGTAGTGTACTTTAATGAACGTCATATCTCGTTTGTATGATTTCATTTCGATAAATTTCACTTTCCTGTTGTGAGACTAAGGAATACTATTCAGCCAGCTCCCATCTTCTTATAGTGATGGGTAGTGTCTAAGATGCATATTACATAAATTGCAGGGGGAAGGCGGAGAAAGGAAATGAAAGGTAACTTACTATTGATCTCAGCTGCATCAAGATTTGGTGCGTAATCAGCGGCAACGAGTGAAAATGTGTGCCGGGGTGGGATCCGAACCCGGGATCTCCTGCTTACACGGCAATTATGTTAACCACTGCGCCTCCCGGACACTGTGTAACAATGGCAACTGGACGGACTATATCGGCACGTTTCTTGGCCTACCCACAATCCCACCTAGCGCCATCTATCCGCAGTCCCTGTCCCTTGTCCTCCATCCTTGCTACTTCGAGATTCCCGCGCAAGAGTCGGAAGTAATTGTGCGTCCGCACTGAATGAGATAGATTCGTTGCCCATAGAGGGGAATCAGTTATATGAATGCTGTTCTTTCGGACATGCCTACATGTACATCTGCACATATACTCCGCAAGTCACCTTTCGGTGTGTGGCGGAGAGTACTTTGTGGACTACTATCACTTCCCTGTCGCATATTCCAGTTACGAATGATTTGCGGGAAGAACGACTGCTGGGAAGCCTCCGTGTGGGCTCGAATCTCTCCGATTTTTCTTTCGCGGTCTTTTCCCGACCTATTCGCGGGAGTAGCAATATACTGGTTCTCTCTTTTACGAACTTGACAGTAAACCACACCACGATGCAGTTCCTGCCATTGTGGCTGACTGACCATCTCTGTTCTGTCACACTTTGAACGTACTAAATCAACCTGAACGTAACGTGCTGATTATCCTATCATCTCTATCTCGTACACCAATTCTATCCGTTACAGATCGCAGACTGAAGAACGATAGTCCAGTATTGCTCGAACGAAGGTTTTGTAAGCTACTTTCTCTGTAGGTTGGACTGCACGTCCTAAAGATTCTTCCAACGGCAATTGCCTTCCACGCGGATTGTTTTATGTGGTTGTCCCACATCAAATCGCTACTTACGCATATTCCTAGATATTTTATCGATGTGACTGGTTCCAGAGGTTGTTCTTCATGTAATCATACGATGGTGGGTCTTCCTGCAATGTATATGTGGAGAGCCAGCCGCCACTCCTTGCACCAAGCGTCGATCCTTTCCAGTCCTTCCTGCAGTTCGCTCCAATTTTCTAGCATTGTGATTTCTCTAAATACAACATCATCTGCGAAAAGCCTTTTGGAACTTCCGACATTGTGAAAACCAATGCTCCTATAACACTTCCATGGAATACGCCCGATGTTACTTTTCCGTCTGAATGCTTGTTTTTGTTGACAACGACACGCTGTGTTCCGTTTGCTTCAAACTCTTCAGTCCAGCACACAACCACTCTTATATTCTGTACGCTCCTACTTTGTTCATTAAACGGCAGTCCGGAACATCATCTAACGCCTTCCGGAAATCAAGAAACAAGGACACTATCCGACTGCCGCTGTCTACTGTTCTCTAGGTCTCGTTGACGAACAGAGGAAGTGGCGTTTCACAAGACAGTTTTTTTTTTTTTTTTTGGAAATCTATGTTGACTCCTACACAGCAGAATTTTAGTCTTCAGAAATGTCACTAATAAATTACAGAACAGACCCATGTTAGAGATGAAGGCCTATAGTTTTGTGCGTCTGTTCGACTACTCTTCGTGAAAACTGAAATGACCTGTGCTTCTTTCCAATCACGAGGAACGCTTCGCTCCTCCAGCGACCTATGATATACTGCTGTTGCAAGAGTACTGGTAGCCCACCACCATCAGCGGTTTGGGAATTGACTATTTAAGGCGCAGGGATACAAATATTTCTATTTGTTCCTATACAGCTGGGCGTATGCTAATGAGGCAATATTATCTATCTGTTTGGTCTGTTCCACCAAATCAACCAACCAATACGAGCCTGACACTTTTAGTAGATAATACAATTATCTACAACGAATTACTGCCCCAAAAAAGCTGAATTTCTATTGTTAGATCTTCATAAAATTTCAAAATGTTGCAAAAAATGGAAACTTGCTTACAATGTTCAAACATGTAAAACTGTGCACATCAAAAAACTGAAAAAAAACAGTTGTGTTCTATGACTACCGTATCAATGAGCCACAATTGGAATCAGTCAACGAATATCTGAGTTAAGTAATTTGTAGGGACATGAAGTGCAATTATCACATAATTCCAGTCGTAAATAAAGCAAGTGGTACACTTCTGTTCGTGGTGGGTCAGCGGAGCAATGCAACGAGTCTACAAATGAGATTGCCTACAAAAAGTGCGAACCAACCCAATACATTGCTCAAATGGGTAAGATCCATACCAAATACGTCTAACAGAGGATATTTAACGTGTACAAAGAGGAGCAGTACGCATGGTCACAGGTTAGTTCATCCAGGGAAGACGTTTGAAAAGAGACGTCAACTGTCCTGTGAAAGCTTGGTGAGGTATCTAAGAATATGCTGTAAGCCGCTATGGCTCCCTTCGGACCGCGAAAACTGTGTCAAATTTCAGAAGCATTTATTCATTCTCTCCGTGCTCCGAACGTGAATAAAACGGGGCGTATCTTCTGCCATAGGCTACACAATCGTTTCCACAGTATAGATGCAGATACGCTACGTCTTTCGAGAGCTTTTCCCAGTCTCACAACGACACCTCCGTCAGACCATCTGCTACGATCAAAAGCCATCTGCGTCCTCTGGCTGTTTGTATGTTACCTGGACCATTCCACCAGATTCGAATGTTTGCTCGCTAGCTGCCGTGTTCGCTGACGTTGACACAGTTGGCAGATTACAACCGGCCACTTGCAGCTCAATTCACTGTGGTTTACGCCCTGTCGATGGAGCAGTCCACGCACACTACGCGAACCATTCCGCACTGTTTAGCATACCGGATTTACATTCAGTAGGGCGGCCGTTCATGTTCCTCTCCGACCACTAAGACCCGTGGTTTATCAACATCGCTTAATGAACATAATCGTTTCTTTAAAATGGTACCCTTCCCTACCCTTCCAACATCCGAGCTTGTGCTCCGTCTGCAAGGAATTCCTCGTCAATGGGGAATTAATCCTTAACGGCAGAAAAAATAAGGAAAATGACGATCTAACCTTCTCTTTTCCTGTAGACCCACCTAACCTATCCACACCTTGATAATACAGTGCTTTTAGCCTACTATTCCTAAATTCATCATATGTCCGGCAGAACAGACAGCACGCATTATAGTAGTATATATGTACGGTTAAGGCGATCCTCGCGTCAAGCGGCAAATCTGGATTCAGGTGCCGGTCCGGCAGAAATTTTGACTCGTCGCCACTGAATTTAGTTCAGTGCCCAATTGCGGCTGTGATACGTATTTCTCTTAAATAACAATTGGTTATCACTATTACAAGTTTTAGCGTGATCCACATTATTTGAGGAGGAACCAAGAAAAGTACCTCTGACCTTGAAGTTAACAAAAGAGGAGAACACGACAAGTGCCATAACCCGAGTTCTCATGAACTCCCCTACATGGAAGGGTTATCAAAATAAGCGGACACGTGTCTCTGCTTACGCGTAGATACTCGACCATTCATGACACAACGACAAAGTTTCTAGAGATACTTTATGTTTCTTTTAGCGAGTAAACAGTTCAACTGAAGCGGTGGCACAGTGGCTAGCGTCGCAGCTTCACACTTTTGAGCCCTATGATTGACACCCGATTATCATTTTTATTTTTTGTCTATCCATATCAGTAGAAGATTATTTCACTTAATGTATGCTGAAATAACGTTGGCCTTATTCCTCTACTACCTCAATGTCTGGTGAAAGAATTAAAAAATAAATAAAAATAAATGAATGTGAAAATTATTTGAAACTGTTTTCGTTGAAATTCCTGTATTTTATCTTGATTCATAATCAAATAGCAAGCGCCAGGTTTCGAAAAAATGATCCGCTATGCGTTATGCGCTCCACGAAAACACTGCCATCGGGTGAAATCTTCAACAACGTTAACGACGTTTATTTCCTGAGTGAGATTGATACGAAGAAATGTCAGTGTTGCAAACCTACCTCCGTGCGATACGTGATGGTCGGAATTTCTTTGTTCCGAATGTTTCTATGATCGGTCATCCTGAAGAATTAATATAAGAATAAAACACAAGGATTAATATAAAAACTGATACAAGAATGAAACATTAGAATATGGAATTTAAAAATATGGCAAACGCTTGAAAATACCACACATATTTAATTCAATTCAATAAGTAATGCACGAATTTTTTTTTCAAAAGCCACTAATATACACAGACAAACGTCCTTGTTGGTGCTTCACATTTGGCAAATTTGGAAATTTGTGGTAAGGTCTTATGGGACCAAACTGCTAAGGTCATCGGTCCCTAAGCTTACACACTATTTAATCTAACTTCAACTAACTTACGCTATGGACGACACACACACACACACACACACACACACACACACACACACACACACATGGCCGAGGGAGGACTCGAACCTCTGACGGGGGAAGCCGCGCGGACCGTGACAAGACGCCTCAGACAGCGCGGCTACTCCACGCGGCTCACATTTGGTGTTTGTTCTGTGGGCCGGTGAAGTTTCGAACCGTTCTGGCAGATGGCAGAGCCGCAGTATAGCGTCAAATCGGCGTCTACGGACGACTCATCTTATAAGCAGGGTGCTGCTATTGAATTCTTGTGTGCAGAAAAAGAAACCGTGCTGAACATCCATGAACGTTTGTGCGCAGTGTATGGCGATGCTGCAGTCGATAGGAGTACACTTGGGCAATGGGTAATGAAAGTTACAGCGTCAGAAAATGCAGAAACAGAGCTGCATGACCAGTCACGCTCGGGACGTCCTGTCACAGCCACTGCTCCAGGCATGCTGAATCGTGCGCACGACATTATTCGTGCCGAATGGCGCGTGAGAACTCGACAACGGGCTCTACAGTTTTCGGTCAGCACTGGAAGTGTGTCTGCCAATGATCGAGACTCACGGATATTCAAAGAGCTACTCACGATGGGTTCCACGAATGCTCACAGCGGAACACAAGATTCAGATAAAAGCCATATCATCTGAATTGTTGGAGCTTAAAGATTCTCTACGGGGAACACACTTTAAAGATGAAGACATGTGGAAACATGGCTACGCCTACAGGACAAGAGCTTTTGCCAGCAGGGAATACAAGCTCTTCCACAAGGCCATAAATCGTGATGGAGACTGCGTAGAAAAATAGGACACGGACAAGACTTGTTGATTTGTATTGTCACCAAATTCTGACTCTTAACAATAAATATGTTCTGAGATACAAAATGTGGAGCATCATGTAATGGTTCAAATGGCTCTGAGTAGTATGGGACTGAACATCAGTCCCCTAGAGCTTAGAACTACTTAAACCTAACGAACCTAAGGACATCACACACATCCATGCCCGAGGCAGGATTCGAACCTGCGACCGTAGCGGTCGCGCGGTTCCAAACTGAAGCGCCTAGAACCGCTCGGCCACCAGCGGCCGGCGGAGCATCACTTATTGAACGACTCTCGTAGGTATGAGACAGTTATTGGGTAAACTAGTTATAATTTTATAATTAATATGACACGCTTGCATCTCCTAACTTCATAAGAAATATGCGCGTGCGGCAACTTTCTACGGACAAGGTTAATAAACGAATCAAAAATTAAAATAAGTTAATAAACAACAGCAATAATCGGGTTTCGAGGACGGAGCGCAGAAGTGAGAGACCGAAATGCTGGCCACTGCTTCACTTCCTCTGAAATTATAGCTAAAAGACATCCAAATTACGTCGAAAACTCTGACCGTTGTTTTCTCAGAAAACAGGTCGAGTATCTGCAGATAAGCCGAGACGTGTTTTGTTTTGATTCGTCTTCCACTGAGTCTAAGTTTCTGGAAAATCGGGTTATGGCACTTGCCGAGTTCTTCTCGTAAGTTCTCGACGAATGGTAATCAGCAACTATCACTGTAGAAAAAAGGAAAGCACCGTTTAAATTCATTATTATTAATTCTAAAAGCTCTTAAGACAGTAAGAAGAAAACTTTACCAAAGGGATCTGGGACAGAAACTTCTCAATCGTGACACTGTAGGCACTTAAGTATCGCTGAATATTACTGCAACGCGTCCTGGTGAAAATTAAACAACTGTGACAGTCTCATTCCATCTATTCCCACAAAAAATTACGTAAACAAGCTGCAAATAAGAACAATACGTAGCTACAATAACAATCAGTCATATTTCAATACTGTTCAGTAGTAGCTTGTTCAGTTACCTCGGGGTACAGAAAAGTTAACGTAGCGGAAACAAAATTCTACAAAAGTTATTCTGACAAACGCACATTTCCGAGTGTCCTGTGTGATGACTATCCACAACTGTCGTTAAGTCAGAGGCTTTTAGGAATACAGATGCCGAGCACGCAAAGTTTGGTGCGCGCAAGGTTGGCGGTGATGTCACGGAAGGACGGGTGCAGAGCGGGACAGGCGGTAGGGAAAAAGCGCGTGTAAACAAACATCGATGTCCGCGCGGGGCTGTTAGCCGTGGGAAACAGGAGACGGCGCGCAGCGCGCGAGCGAGCGGTGGCGCCGCAGCGGCTGCAGCCGGAACTACTGCCACTCGCCATTGACACGGTGGTGCCATTCACGTTTCCAGAGATCGTATTTCCGGCCTCGCCTCTGCTAGGAAGTGATACAGGAGTTCCATTGAAAGCATGCTCGGTTCAGCAGGACCAGTGCAACCTACGGTGGAAATTAAAGTGGATGTTACAGTTATGGTGTTATGTATCTAGGAAGTGACATGTTAACGGCGAAGTACGATTAGCTCTACAATTCTAGCTAATGGGCCGAGAATGTAGCTCATTAATCTGTGAAATACTATCATGAAATCCATCATACGCCCGCCTGGAAACAAAGAGTAATTTAGCGTCTGCCAGTAGACTAAATACACGCAAACCAATGTAACGTAATAATGTGGGGCGCAGAAGTAGAAAAGGCCGTCTATGGCGCTCTCTGTATGAATTGCCACGGGTATTCAGCATAGTTAAGATAAGGCTGTAATGGATAAGCTCAATCCAGTAGAAGATATCTCTCAAAATCATTTTATTAGCACGTGCGTTACTTCTTTTAAGAACGTTCAAAAGATACTGGATGATGTAATTCAGCAAAGCAAAAAAGGCAAATTCTAGTTTACGACTGGTCTGATTGTAGATTTCCTGAACTGTCCTGTCGCCTTTCCTTGAGCAATGTTCTACCAAGACTATATGTACGTATTTGACCGAGAGGGAACAATTGAAGAAATGAAGACATTTCCACTGAGACTGGACATTTGACGCCTTACTTTTCTTCTTTTTTTGTTACGAACTGTTCGTGGCGTGTGTGTAAAAAGAGTGCAATGACACCGAAGAAAGATGCCGCTCTTCGTAAAAAGAGGCTTCGACAAGGACAGAAGACATCTAATTTTGGCAAGGAGGTGACGCACATACTATCGCGGAGGAAGTCAGTTATAAAGTTAGGGAAACGTACCACCAATTCTTCATATGTTGTTGTTGTTGTCTTCAGTCCTGAGACTGGTTTGATGCAGCTCTCCATGCTACTCTATCCTGTGCAAGCTGCTTCATCTCCCAGTACCTACTGCAACCTACATCCTTCTGAATCTGCTTAGTGTACTCATCTCTCGGTCTCCCTCTACGATTTTTACCCTCCACGCTGCCCTCCAATGCTAAATTTGTGATCCCTTGATGCCTCAAAACATGTCCTACCAACCGATCCCTTCTTCTAATCAAGTTGTGCCACAAACTTCTCTTCTCCCCAATCCTAATCAATACCTCCTCATTAGTTACGTGCTCTATCCACCTTATCTTCAGTATTCTTCTGTAGCACCACATTTCGAAAGCTTCTATTCTCTTCTTGTCCAAACTAGTTATCGTCCATGTTTCACTTCCATACATGGCTACACTCCAAACAAATACTTTCAGAAACAACTTCCTGATACATAAATCTATATTCGATGTTAACAAATTTCTCTTCTTCAGAAACGCTTTCCTTGCCATTGCCAGTCTACATTTTATATCCTCTCTACTTCGACCATCATCAGTTATTTTACTTCCTAAATAGCAAAACTCCTTTACTACTTTAAGTGTCTCATTTCCTAATCTAATTCCCTCAGCATCACCCGATTTAATTTGACTACATTCCATTATCCTCGTTTTGCTTTTGTTAATGTTCATCTTATATCCTCCTTTCAAGACACTGTCCATTCCGTTCAACTGCACTTCCAAGTCCTTTGCCGTCTCTGACAGAATTACAATGTCATCGGCGAACCTCAAAGTTTTTACTTCGTCTCCATGAATTTTAATACCTACTCCAAATTTTTCTTTTGTTTCCTTTACTGCTTGCTCAATATACAGATTGAATAACATCGGGGAGAGGCTACAACCCTGTCTCACTCCTTTCCCAACCACTGCTTCCCTTTCATGCCCCTCGACTCTTATGACTGCCATCTGGTTTCTGTACAAATTATAAATAGCCTTTCGCTCCCTGTATCTTACCCCTGCCACCTTTAGAATTTGAAAAAGAGTATTCCAGTCAACATTGTCAAAAGCTTTCTCTAAGTCTACAAATGCTAGAAACGTAGGTTTGCCTTTTCTTAATCTTTCTTCTAAGATAAGTCGTAAGGTCAGTATTGCCTCACGTGTCCCAACATTTCGACGGAATCCAAACTGATCCTCCCCGAGGTCTGCATCTACCAGTTTTTCCATTCGTCTGTAAAGAATTCGCGTTAGTATTTTGCAGCCGTGGCTTATTAAACTGATAGTTCGGTAATTTTCACATCTGTCAGCACCTGCTTTCTTTGGGATTGGAATTATTATATTCTTCTTGAAGTCTGAGGGTATTTCGCCTGTCTCATACATCTTGCTCACCAGCTGGTAGAGTTTTGTCAGGACTGGTTGTCCCAAGGCTGTCAGTAGTTCTAATGGAATGTTGTCTACTCCGGGGGCCTTGTTTCGACTCAGGTCTTTCAGTGCTCTGTCAAACTCTTCACGCAGTATCGTATCTCCCATTTCGTCTTCATCTACATCCTCTTCCATTTCCATAATATTGTCCTCAAGTACATCGCCCTTGTATAAACCTTCTATATACTCCTTCCACCTTTCTGCCTTCCCTTCTTTGCTTAGAACTGGGCTGCCATCTGAGCTCTTGATATTCATACACGTGGTTCTCTTCTCTCCAAAGGTCTCTTTAATTTTCCTGTAGGCAGTATCTATCTTACCCCTAGTGAGATAAGCTTCTACATCCTTACATTTGTCCTCTAGCCATCCCTGTTTAGCCATTTTGCTCTTCCTGTCGATCTCATTTTTGAGACGTTTGTATTCCTTTTTGCCTGCTTCATTTACTGCATTTTTATATTTTCTCCTTTCATCAATTAAATTCAATATTTCTTCTGTTACCCAAGGATTTCTAGCAGCCCTCGTCTTTGTACCTACTTTATCCTCTGCTGCCTTCACTACTACATCCCTCAGAGCTACCCATTCTTCTTCTACTGTATTTCTTTCCCCTATTCCTGTCAATTGTTCCCTTATGCTCTCCCTGAAACTCTGTACAACCTCTGGTTCTTTCAGTTTATCCAGGTCCCATCTCCTTAATTTCCCACATTTTTGCAGTTTCTTCAGTTTTAATCTACAGGTCATAACCAATAGATTGTGGTCGGAGTCCACATCTGCCCCTGGAAATGTCTTACAACTTAAAACCTGGTTCCTAAATCTCTGTCTTACCATTATATAATCTATCTGATTCCTTTTGGTATCTCCAGGGTTCTTCCACGTATACAACCTTCTTTCATGATTCTTAAACCAAGTGTTAGCTATGATTAAGTTGTGCTCTGTGCAAAATTCTACTAGGCGGCTTCCTCTTTCATTTCTTAGCCCCAATCCATATTCACCTACTATGTTTCCTTCTCTCCCTTTTCCTACACTCGAATTCCAGTCACCCATTACTATTAAATTTTCGTCTCCCTTCACTATCTGAATAATTTCTTTTATTTCATCATACATTTCTTCAATTTCTTCATCATCTGCAGAGCTAGTTGGCATATAAACTTGTACTACTGTAGTAGGTGTGGGCTTCGTATCTATCTTGGCCACAATAATGCGTTCACTATGCTGTTTGTAGTAGCTTACCCGCATTCCTATTTTCCTATTCATTATTAAACCTACTCCTGCATTACCCCTATTTGATTTTGTGTTTATAACCCTGTAGTCACCTGACCAGAAGTCTTGTTCCTCCTGCCACCGAACTTCACTAATTCCCACTATATCTAACTTTAACCTATCCATTTCCCTTTTTAAATTTTCTAACCTACCTGCCCGATTAAGGGATCTGACATTCCACGCTCCGATCCGTAGAACGCCAGTTTTCTTTCTCCTGATAACGACATCCTCCTGAGTAGTCCCCGCCCGGAGATCCGAATGGGGGACTATTTTACCTCCGGAATATTTTACCCAAGAGGATGCCATCATCATTTAATCATACAGTAAAGCTGCATGTCCTCGGGAAAAATTACGGCTGTAGTTTCCCCTTGCTTTCAGCCGTTCGCAGTACCAGCACAGCAAGGCCGTTTTGGTTAATGTTGCAAGGCCAGATCAGTCAATCATCCAGACTGTTGCCCCTGCAACTACTGAAAAGGCTGCTGCCCCTCTTCAGGAACCACACGTTTGTCTGGCCTCTCAACAGATACCCCTCCGTTGTGGTTGCACCTACGGTACGGCCATCTGTATCGCTGAGGCACGCAAGCCTCCCCACCAACGGCAAGGTCCATGGTTCATGGGGGGAGGAATTCTTCATATAGCTGAACTTAAATATAACCTTGTTACGGTTTAGGCGCCCCGATGACAGGGAGTTCATTCAACAGGGAACATTAACATTCCGTAAGGAAAGAAGGCTAGAAGCAATCTATCTTTCCCTATCATTCATAATTCCCGCCGACCAAAACTGCACTCTTGTTAAATCTATAATTGAATACCTTACTCTATTAAGTTATATAGCTTTTGAAATCTGAAATAACCAGTCAAAAGAAAATATACTACATAACAATTGTTGTTCTAAGTAACGAAACAGGTGAAACATTATAACAATCAAATAAAATTATGCACAGACTACAGTAAATGCCTCTTACAGTGAATAATAATCTTGACAAGCCTGACTTAATATTTATGAAGTTTAATTATATAGATATACTCGTATGACAGGCAACGAGAGAACTGTTTCAGCCTTAGTGACACTACAGCCACCGAGTGACTTTATTCATACATAAAGCTCTGTACAGTAAGTGTTCTGCCACCGCGATACTGTATGTTGGCTTTTCATAGAACGCGTTATTCGAATTCAGAATCTTAATCAAATCTATTTCTTTCTTTTTTTCCGAAATGTGATCGCTTAATTTAGAGAACTGGCCTCTCTCTTCCTGAGTCAATATTTGGTTCGTTTGAGAGCAGAACCAACTTCCTGTGTATACATCCAGGCGGGATCGTTCGGTGCTGAAAGGTTACGTAAACAGTTTCACTGCGCGCAGAGGAGTAGCAACATGAACTCAAAAGGGAACGGTCCTGATTTACGACTCTTTTCGTGCAAACACCAGTGTAAAATGTGAGTGATGACTGGGTGTTGTGTGATGTACTTAGGATAGTTACGTTTAAGTAGTTCTAAGTTCTAGGGGACTGATGACCATAGATGTTAAGTCCCATAGTGCTCAGAGCCATTTGATTTTTTTTTTTTTTTGTAAAATGAGGTATTTTTCGATGTTTTCCTGAATTACTCAGTTTTCAAATAACCAGGAAGAAAAAAGAAACACCAACGTTCAATAACAATATCTGGAAGCACCCAAGAAGTATTTCTGTGAGTATTATTTCCAATATGACATCCAGTTTCTGCTAGAATTTTCATCGTTTGTAAAACAATCGATAATACACATCGAACATACAGAGGAAATATCACAATATTTTATGTTCAATCGGTAACCAGTTTTAAGTATTGTCTTCAAATTCAGACTCAGTGTAGTGCTCGCAGAGTTGCCAGCTTGCAGTTAAAGTGTCGCGTACAACACATCTGGCAAGTGACATTGCGGAAATGATATACGCTATAATTTAGCAAATGGAAGCCTGGAACCAGTGACCTCCTAGTTGAAAAATATCCACGTCGCAGAGCACCATCTGTTAGTCTGATCGGTAAATTTTTCCGGCGACTCGGGGACACAGGTTCACCACACCCAGGAAAATAGCGTGTGGAAGGCCTCGGGCTGTATGCTAGGCTGAGATGCTTCTACTATAATACAACTCTAACTACACGACTGACTGCAGGCTAGTAAGTCATGTTCAGGTTACGATACAGAAAGACATAAAAACATATGATTTAAACATAATTTCTGCGGTAATTTTTAAGTAACTGACTTCGAAGATGCTGTTCTTTCTAATAGTTGCACAGTATTGTAAGGCGGCTGAAGTACGCGAGATCCATACACCAAACTCCCTGCACGCCACGTGGGGTAAAACTGCGTCATGTTTAGTTCGTGAGGTAATTGTCGGGAGTCAAACAGTTTGTCGGTGCACAGTACAGCACGCGGTAAGTAAACACGGGGGCGTCCGTACACTCACGTGTGTACACCGAGGCACCTCACGGAAGACATGAGCGCGTCCAGTCGCGTTTGCATCTGTTAAATTATTTACAGCCTCATCGTGCAAGATGCCGTACGCTGCCGGTAAGCGAACCCAAGCAGAAGCTGTATTATGTTGTAGTGGACCAATAAAAATTTATTTTCATTCTGTTTAGACAATGAAACTGCTAAAATGGCACTCCAAGGACTAGAATGGAAAACAAACGGTTCAAAATATGGAATTAAAAAATCCCTGTAGTATGTATTGTATCACAGTGATCTGAGACTCAGAATGATGTGGATCTAATACCACATTTGACGATAAGTTGGGCGACGAGGGAAGAAACTTTTCTTAGTGTCTTCACTACAGCGCCAACTCGCGCTAACCTGTGGCTAATCTCGATCTATTATGCTTCTATCACGGAGTTACACAGAATCAGCCATTAGAAACATGTTGATACCACTTGCCTATCAAATGGTCCAAATGGCTCTGAGCACTATGGGACTCAACTTCTGAGGTCATCAGTCCCCTAGAACTTAGAACTACTTAAACCTAACTACCCTAAAGACATCACACACATCCATGCCCGAGGCAGGATTCGAACCTGCGACCGTAGCGATCGCGCGGTTCCAGACTGCAGCGCCTAGAACCGCTCAGCCACTCTGGCCGGCGCTTGACTATCCTGAAAATATTTTACGCCGGGATCTTCTTCTCGGGGATGCAGACTGTGACTGTAAATAATAACACGAGTTTATGGGGTGCTTTTGGAGTCATATCTACAGCTACACCCTCGAGAAGGCGGTCCAGCTGCAAAATGTCTCCTCACTCTGGTATAAAACCGACCACGCTAAGAAAAATTGTGTCGCTATTTACGGAAGACTGAGCAAGCGCTGTCTTAACCTAGTCCCACTGATAAAATCTGCCAGCAGACAGGAATTGCTCCACCGACGATTCGACGGGAGGCACTTGTCTACAGTGAAAACGGTACTCACTGAATGGCGTTCGGCCGTCAACACATAGGTTAAAATCAAGGGTTCCTCAAAGTGACAGGGTACTACTAATACAAAACTCAACCGTAAATGTGATGTGTTCAACTTCAAAAGACCACACGTACCGGATGTTACAAAAAAAAGCGTGGAAAATTTTGAGACGTAATATTACTTGCTGAAAAATAAATACATTACACTCATACTTTCTGAGATATTAAACCTTTTACATAGGAGGTGTTGAAATTTGTTATTCTGCGGCCATGAGCAGAGTCGTTTAATTGACACGAGGTCAACAGGGTTACCTGAGGGTTGATGCCTTTCTGCATCACAGTGCTTTAAGTACAAATTGGTCTGACAAGGAGACCTCACGGCAATCAGATTTTCGTCTTTTTTTTTGTATTTATGATACGTGAAATTCAGAACTCCAGTAACAAAACGCCAAAGCAGTCCCATGCAACTCTCAAAAACTCTCGAGAAAATCTACTTTGAAGTTTTCCCAGCGTCATTCATACACTCGTAGCAGAAGAGAACTTTTTCATTAGGCAGCGTGGCTCTGTGGTAAAATGTTTGCTAGTCACATAGGTGCCAGGGTTCGATTGCAGTCTGTAAAACACAAAAAGATGAAAAGGTTTAATCTGTAATGTTTAAAAAGTTTAAACAATCTTTACTAAAAATCTGTTATGAAAGTCGGTAATTAAGAATTTATGTTTGCAATGAAAACTGGATTTATGTGGAATATGAATTTATAAATATGAAAGGGCATTTTTCATAAAAATGACAATTCGATATGACTTAATTTGTATATATATGGCGAATTTTATATTGAAATTGCGTTGGTATTAGAACTGAAACAAAAAACCGAAAAAAATTTCAAAACGGACTCGAATCAGCCATTCGGAGATTATCAGTCTCGAACTCTACCGATTTTATTCCATATTTATGTGTATAACTCATCACGAAAACGCTAGTAGAACATGCACCTTTATTTAAAAGGTGCACCAGCCGGGAATCGAATCCGGGCCCTTTACATGGCAAGCAAGCATTCTACCACAGAGTGCCGCTGCCTAACTCCCAATGTGTTGCTACTAACCCTGGACAAAGCGTCGTTCCAGCCAGTTATCATGTACGAAGCTATTATGGACGCGGGAGTTTCGCCTATGTCAAGAAACATAACTCCAGCACGATTAAAATTATGTAACGATTTTTCACATGCTTCGATACATTACTGAGATTTAAACCTTAAGTGAATTTCACAATTTTAAACGATTTTTGTAGGAGACAGAGACATTAAACTTCATACTTGTTAAGAGTTAAACAATGACGGAACTGCAAAAAACACAACCTTTTTCCGAAGCTTCTATAAAGCAAACGCAAAGCAAACGATATTTTGGTAAAAAACGATTTTTTTTTCATTGTGTTCCCCAGACGGAGAAATTTCTATCTATTTTACTATCTCAAGACAGAGCTCGCCCGGTTAGCCGTGCGGTCTAACGCACTGCTCTCCGAGCGGGAAGGCGTGCCGGTCTCCGGCACGAATCCGCCCGGCGGATTAGTGTCGAGATCCGGTGTGCCGGCCAGCCTGTGGATTGTTATTAAGACGGTTTTCCATCTGCCTCTGCGAATGCGGGCTGCTTCCCATTATTCCGCCTCAGTTACACCATGTCTGCAATTGCTGCGCAAACACTTTCACCACGTACGCGTACCGTACACCATAATTCCTCTACTACGCAAAACTTTGGTTATACACTCGTCTGGAATGAGATTTTCGCGGGAGGGGGGGGGGGGGGAGGAATGTTTGAGGGGGGAGGTCTGAGAGGGGGGGAGGGGAGATCCAACGGAGGCCGAACCGCACAGTACCCTCGGTTCAGTGTGGGGCGGTGGTGGGGTGAGTGGACTCCTGTAGCCTGTTGTAGGGTTGTGTAATACTAAGGGCTACGTCGGGGACAAAGTCTCTCCGTCTTTTCTAGGTCCCTGGTTCAATACAATACGATACAATCTCAAGACAGAAGTTCAACCCTGAATGAATTTGTCTGACTGCTCAGAATTTGCCGAGGGTGAACATGAATATTACGAATCTTGAGTAAAAGCACAACTTTCTAACAGCAACTCAAGTGCAGAGACTAAATGAACAGTCGTTCGCAAAATATATTATCGTGTATGCAAAACTTGCTGTGATCTGTTCAAACTTCCCATTCAGTCATACGGTATCACTGTTGTTTACCATAGTAAACCATCAATAGCCAAATTAAAAAACCACTTCCAACAGAAATAAAAATCTACGCCACTGTATTTTCTCATAATATGTATAGTCAGGGGCCACTTGAATTCTCCAACTAGCATTTCGAATCAATCGTTACACTCAATAATATCATTACATTCACCTTGGCGCGGTGTAGATTATCACGTCATAAACGGATACGAACAAGAGAAAACGATTTTAAACTTTTTTTATGATATTTTTCTGCGACGGCTGCCTTACTTTCTCCCGGCTGTCGGCTGCTTGCTGCTATCGACCAGGTACTCGGTTCACCGACAGTTTACCAGCAGCGGCGCCCAATAACTTACGCTAGGATTTCTGCAACAGTTTTGAGTTTCTATTAATAACATGAAAATCCCCCTTGTCCGAATAGTAACTGCCCGTCTCCGCTGTCAACGTAGCTTTACATTCAGTCATGCCTACTCTGGGTATGATAATTTAAGGCGGCCGACATAAGCGGCCCGCACATGCTTCTGACACGAACAGAAAAGTGTGTCTCACGAAGTAAGCCAGCCGGCTACGAAAGCCTATAGGTGTGTGGGCAGCAAGGCGCAAGAGGCGCCGGCTCAGCTGGCACGGCTCAGCCCTGAGCGGAGGCCGGCAGCGTGTCAATTGGGCAGCCGCGCCTCCGGTTGGCCCGGTGCCCTCCACACCACTGCCGCCCCCACCAGGGCAGCACAGGAGCCAGGCGGTTCAGTGACCGGCGGGCTTGCCTACCGCCAGGTGCGTAGGCGTCTCGCCGCGCTCCTGCCCGCTGCATTGGCGCGCGTCGCAGCTACGGATCGTGCCGACTCCTCTAACCCTCACCGCACAGAACAACAAGCAGGGTAGCAATCAGTTTGGCAGACTGACTGCCACCATCACCTAACGGAAACGTGGAACTCAACGTACGCCACCGACAGTTCTAGCGCAAATACATCTATGTGAAGGACAAGGTACATCTGAAAAAATCGGTGAATGGCCTCAGAAAATATAGGCAACAAGAGTTATAAACAAGCAAAGTTTACTGGCCTTCAAAGTAAGCACCATCAGCTACAATACACTTCTTGCATATCAAGCTGTTGCAAACTGCCTGCAAACGCTTCTTGTGGAATCGCTCGAAGAACTGTCGCCATGCGTTGTTGGATTTCCGCAACATTTGCGAATGTTCGTGAACGACACTGCTTTCACTGTCTTAGCTCATCTTCAACGCTCCTGCTCTCATTCTCGAAGACAGCCGCCTTTGGTTCAAATGGCTCTGAGCACTATGGGATTTAACTTCTGAGGTCATCAGTGCCCTAGAACTTAGAACTACTTAAACCTAACTAACCTAAGGACATCACACACATCCATGCCCGACGCAGGACTCGAACCTGCGGCCGTAGCGTTCGCGCGGTTCCAGACTGTAGCGCCTAGAACTGCTCGGCCTCTGGTCTGCCAGTTTAGATTGCACTCGTTCGACGTTGTCTGGGATTGCGTATGTATTATCTGAACATGGCTCATCCCCGACACCATCCTTTCCTTTTTACTCACTGCTTCAACACTGTACATTTGCACTAATATTCCACGAATTTCAATCGCCGTTTTCCTTAATTTGCAGGAAAACTTTGTGTTAACGCCTTGCTCCATTTTCTAATGGCACGAGCGCGATGATTCTCGCGGATGATCCATGGTTGTCTTTGAGAATGAGAGCAGTAGAGTTGAAGATTTGCAAATACAGTGTAAGCAGTATTGTTCACGAACATTCGCAGACGTTCAGGATGTCCACGAACGCGCGACCAACGTGCTTCGAGCGAATCTGCAACGAGCGTTTGCCGCCAGTGTCCACCAGCTTAAAAACCGATGTCAGAAGTGTCTTGTAGCTAATTTTGATTACTCTGAAGACCACTAAAAGCATTTTGTTCGTAACTCTTGTTTCCTTTAATTTCAGACGCATCCTGTATCATTATATAGCGAAAAACTTTTAGCATGGGTGCAGTACTTTAAGTCCAAAACCGTGATCTTCTTTTGGCTCAGTATTCCGAGGAAAGGTTTGGAAAGTCCGAATTGTACTCACAACGACCACCACGAGATCGAATGTTGGTGGCGTTGCGGATATGGAAAGCGCTAAGGCAAGTACTTAAGAGGTGTACAGACGAATAGGGAATCAATCCAGCGACGTTACTGGCCAGAAATGGGGAAATCCACTTGTTATGCACCGGCGCCTGGAAACTAGCATTCCAGAAACGACGAAAATAGTCGGTCTTTCGTGTGCTACTGCCGTGAGAATCTACAGAAAGTGGACAGTAGGCGACAAGGCGCTGGACGAGCACACATCACAGAATGTTGAGATCACAGGTTTAGCAGCTCTGTATAGCAGCATATGAGGCATTTGTGGCAGATCTGACGGAAGTGTATAATGCTGATGCACGCACAAGTGTTTCGGGGAACACCGTTTAGCTCACACACTTTCTCGAATGCAGAGCTCCATACCAGTCAACCTCCACGTGTTCTCTGTTCATCCAATGTCATCGTCAGCTACGATTTCAGTTGACACGCTGCCATCGAGATTGGACTGTGGATCAATGGAAACATGTCATCTTGTCGGATGACTCACGTTTCTTGTTACGCCATGTCTATATGGCCGTGTACGGACATGATGTCGTTGAGGCGACCGGCTCCTCGAAGCATGATTATTCCGATGATGGGAGAGGCAGAATTGAGTTACGGGAGAACTTAATCTGGCCTTTCATGGGACTTATGGTATTAATCTAAGACGACATGACAGATCTGGAGTACGGGAACATTATTGAGGACCACCTGCATACTTTCACGATGTTTTGACTGAAGGCCATGGCATATTCCAGCAGGCTAACGCTCTGTATCACAGTGCCAGAATCGTGCTACAGTACTCTGATCTGAAATAAACAGAACACATCTGGGCACATGCCCAGAACCGCGTTCACAAACCACCGGTCGGTAATTTATGGGAACTGTGAGACTTCTGCATAGATTTCTTGTGCCGTATATCTCCGAAAACCCATCACGGACTTGTCGAATCCATGCCATACAGAGCTGCTCCTGTACCGCGTTAGAATCGTTGTTGTATTGCGTTGCAAAGGTGGTCCAACGCGCTACTAAGCAGGTGATTATAACTTCTTAGCTCATCGTTGTGCATTATACACTAATGCACAAAAACCGTTAGCTGATGTACTGCATCTCACAACGTGTATGAGAAATCAGATCAGACTATTACAGTAATACTTCGAATGAAATCTGTAACAACTTTTCAAACGTAGTACTTAGAAGGCCCCTCATTTCTCTGTGTGTGACCTCAATGACCTACACTCGCTCGTTCACCTCGTAATTCGCTCTCCTGGCAAGTGAGGCGAATGGGGTGTCGTTCATGAATCGAGGCGGCGGTGCAGCCAACTTCTGGATCTCGGTGCCGCCCCATTTCGCCGCGAATAGGAGAAAAGGATAAAGAATGAGATTAGACCGGAGCAGATGGCAGAAAACGACCAGTGTGAGAGGGCGGCAGCGCAAGAGCTGGAATTCCAATCGATCTGCGTCACTGCGCCTCGAGCGGCAGCAGCCTCCGGCTATCTGTCGGATGGACACTGTTGGCCCCAGCTCACCTGTACAGTTCAAGTCAGAGAACTGTTGACGGTCGACCAACGAAGCAGCAGGTTAAAATACAGCTACCTGAAGCAAAAAAAATTCGGAAGAGAGATGGCGACGGGCAATGCTGACCACCATATTCTACGGCACTGTTATGAACTCTATCCGAACGTCTTCACAGTGTTGCCGATTGGCGAAGTTAATCCAATCTCGCAGTGAGGATCTTAAACTCGGTAATCATCGTGATGATTAACTATAGAAGTATACTGTGTTGCTTTAATTTCGTTTCGCAATTCCCATTACTTTCTTTCAATATTTCTATTTACGGGGTATTTCACAATGTTTTGACGATTTCAAATTTGAGTAACACACAAATTAATCACGAAACGTTAACATTTTACACAAAGTACAACATTTATTCAAGTTTACTTATAAATACTACATAGGGCAAATGACGAACACCCGAGGCGTGTCACCCAGTTTTTGAACAGATCTTTAGTATCTGCTGGAGGAATTCTGAAAATTTCATAGTGAATTCGATCCTTTAAGTGTTGCAAGCTTTTCGGACGGACGTTTGCGGAAGTTTCCCTGTAAACTGCTGTTCTAGGGAATTCTGACGGTTTTTCGAGACGGCTGACACGCGGTTTGATGCACTCACAGCTGCACTAAAGTTTCTTACTCAATTCAAAATTGTTCCACGAGCAGGAACTGGATATCGCGGTTGAATCTTCAAATGCTTACGAAAGAAACACTGCACGCGCACGGCAGATTCGCCGTAGCGGGAATAGCACACCACTGCGAACGCACGGTGTTGCTTCAACCAGTACGACTTGTTTACTGACCTATATATGGTATGAAACTAATAGACAACGCCACCGTCGCTGCATCTTGTTTTTAGCGCTTGTAATTCACATTTTAAAATCGCCAAAACATTCTGAAACACCCTGTACGTGATGCTACCTCAACGAGCACTTTTCATAATCATCCACATGATAGTTTTGCCGTATATCACGCAGCCTGCAAGGTAGGCATAATTCAGCAACCTGTAATAACAGCAGTCCACATCTGCAGATTCATCCCTTATGGTAAAATTGTTACTGGATGGATATAAGTGCACTAAAGTGCAGTTATTATCCAGTGTCCTGTACGAATACATTCCAATCACGGGAAAGGGTGTGAGATACAGTTGTAGCCCAGTCTCTATCTTGTTCCATATACAATAAGAGCAAACGGTAAAGCAAACGAAGGAGAAATTTTGGAAGGCAATTAAAGTTCAGTGAGAAGAAAAAAACTTAAAAGTACATTTAATTCTCCCAGCGACTGCAAATAATTTGGAACCAAACTGGTATCTTGAAAATTTATAAGATGACCGTAAAGAAAACGGGGGTAATGGAGTGTAGTCGAATGAAGTCAACTGGCGATAAGGGAACTATGTTAGGAAAAGAGAGACAAAAAGTAGTCTGCGAGTTTTGCTGTTTAGGTAGCAAAATAGCTGAAGACTGCGGAGTAAAGAGGCTATAACTCTAGAACGACAATGAGTAAAGACTTCTGAAAAAGAGAAATACGTTAACATTGAATATAAGCTAAAGTGTTACGGAAGTCTCTTCCGTAAATACTTACCTAGAGTCAAGCCTTACATGGGAGCGAGACCTCGACGACAAATATTTTTAGTTCTACAGCGTTAAGTGCTCTATATTTTATTTCAAAGTGCACTTAACTCGTAGTTGCTTCTTACAATATGTACCACATTAGTAATGCAAGAGATAGTTAAATACAATAGGGCAATAGAATTTTTGTCCCTAGGTACATGATCATGTTGTACCTAGGAACATTTTTCTTCATATTTTGAAAACCTTTTCTCTTTCGGAGTAATTTTTGTAATTTCATATAAAGACTTCAGTATACAAAATGTGAATACTATCATTAAAAAATGGAACAATAGAATTTATTAAACTTCCATTCTGTATCTATCTGAGGCGGAAGTCCAAAAACTGTTCCAAGGCACGAAACTCTCTCCTAATGTGTCATGTTATTTTTCCTCCTATATTACATATGTTGAGATGATTCTCCTGGGGCATCAAGAAACGAAGGGAAACGACTATGGTAAAAATTGTAGAAAGAGGCCAAAGCTTGAAGACAGTAACAAGGCTGAAATACTGTCTAGCCTTCAGCAACACAGGTGAAGAGACAAGCTAGACTATTGTCGAGAGATGCATAGAGGCCTTCCTTAGACTGAAGACCACAACGATGACCACAACAACAACAACAACAACACGTACAGTCTGCTATTCCTGACGGCGAACTACACATAGGCTGCAGCAAACATCGGCTTCCATTACCGGCAAATGTGAACACTCTGACGTGGAAAGACTGTAAACTTTGAAGATCAGATACAAATTACACCGCAGAACACACGCGGACGACGTCCTGTCCATGAAATCAGCTTAACAAAGCGTTTTATATCTGGGCTCAGATCTAAGAGTAGTTTCTCGAACCTTTTGCACAATAAACTTCCTTGCCAGGAAATTCACAACCATATATCGGTACAATGGCGCATGCTAGGTACGAGCAAATTAAAGCGTGCCCAACTTAACATGTTACATTTTGCTTGCAATGCACTTCAAATGGCTTTATCTCTTTCATAAGTCCTTTCATCTGGAAATTTGGACGTCTACAGCTCCAATACCCCACTACTTCGAGTGGTCACGACTGTCACAGATCATAAAGGAGTGAACTTATGTCTACATCTTAAATGCCAAGCTATGCGCTTCATTTTTTTGTTGTAAATCACATGATTATCATCTTTGTTTCCATCCAGTTATATTTCACATCAGAGATCCTATGCAACGCACAGTCCACAAAACTGAGAATGAATCTAAGCATCGTGTGTGTGTGTGTGTGTGTGTGTGTGTGTGTGTGTGTGTGTGTGTGTGTGAGTGTTCTCAGATTATGGACACTCAACGTCGAGGTCATCAGCACCCCTACGAAAATTAGTACTAAAACTGCTAATTAAAAAGCATGTAATACAGGGGAAAACTAAAATAATAACACATGGAAATGTGACTGGCAGATTACTTACAAAAAACATAGATGAGTCAGCCACACTTCTCTGAATATAAAACACAGTCGACTAAAATGTGGTGCACTGCATATGTGATCCGTACGCCACAAGCAACACACACCGGAGGGAATTCTCACCGCTGCAAGAAGCTATGCGTCATAGGATCGTGTCCTACGCGAACACGAGAGAGACCGGCCTCATCCTGTCTGTGTGAGTGGAAGGAGGGACGCCACGATCGCCTTGTGGACTTAAATCGACGCAGCTTAGACTTCTGGCTGTCAGTTCCATCCACTCTTATTCGCATTGACGCATGAATCCGTACCCCAACAGTGAGGTGATAGCGTGAACTACCGATTACTGTGACATGTTTCATTGGCTCTTACATATGTCTTCTCTTACATCCTTAATACTTTGTGCCTTGATACCCATCAAAAAGACATCACCTTCCCCACCCTCTGTAAGTAGAGAAGGGCGTCCTGGATATTCTGGACTACTTTATCTTTTGCATACAAGTGTCGTAGAGGGTGAAGGGCCTTCAGTGAGTCGGAACAGACAAGGGATTTAGCATTCGCGGCAAATCTCATCTCCTCCAGCGCCCTCAAGATTGAAGACAGTGAAGTGACGTAACCTGATCTTGAGAAAAGATCGTGGAAAACGACAGTACAGTCATTCGAGTCCCTTCTGTACTCATCCGTAAATACAGCTGTACAGTTGTGGTCCTCATTTAAAATGTCATAAAATGTTTATTAAAAATATAGGCAGGAGTGCGACAGCTACTGTACTGCAATAACTAAAACTACCCTGGAGCTCTGCAGTAACCAGGGTGGCACTATATTCCAACTCCGGAGTTGAGTTTCTACTTGCACCACACGAAGTTACTCTGGTACATGCTTGTCGCTAATCCCAAACGACCTTGTTGCTCGTGGACGACCGGAGAGAAGGCGAATCGTAACTGGACGAACAAAAGTATGGTGTGCTGCTGAATTTGGAGCAGCGAGGGTCTGCAGTATGAGGAGCTCCCGGCAGATGCTGAGTGTCGTTTCCCCAGCCTTAGCCTAGAGATTGGGAATAGGGCTGGTTCTATAAGCACCCACGGCCAGCCTGATCGCCCAACGTGCACAGCGTCAATGTTCTTCATGTATGGAGGCCTCGCCGATCCATACAAAGTGCACCTGTAGTCTGGCCATGATTTCACGAAAGCCCTGTAAAACTAGAGCAGACGCGGTCGTCTGTTCCCCAAAACCTGTGACTGCTTTCCGGATCCTACCGTTCTGGTTATATTTTTAATTTATCTGCCTCACTTACGAAAGACAGCTTCTTACATTTTAAAGGCCTGACGAGGTTTCTAGTTCTTATCTTTTATTCAAAAGTGTCATGGTTACCACACAGGACCTGAGCATCGTATTACGGCATACTGCACCCTACGCTGTTTTTCTGCGTTGCATGTTGGAACCGAAGATTAGAAATCTTTTACAAATGAGTCGCACCTCCCGTTACTGAGGCTCTAAGTAAATACGGACATCACCTTCTGCAGCTGTTCACTCACCAGGGCAGCAGCTCAGCCGCACGGGATACAGCGGAATTATTCAGCTCCGTACGACCTCCATCTCACGTATCAGGGTCCGCGCTATAAAAACGTTACCACACTATCGACCTCGGCGGTAAGTACCACCCGAGCCAATGAACGGTTGATCGGGAAACTAAACCCAGTAATGGGTGTCGAAACTCGTTCTCAAGGTAACAACATTCACCTGAAGGTCAAAAAGAAGCTGGGTGAAAGCCTCAATAGCTCGCACAAGCCCCAATACATTCCACTGTAAATACCTCTTAATGAGTAACATCGACGAGTGGGTCGCAGAAACGGAGAGTGAAAACTGAAGCTATTGCTCGCTTTCCTATCAACGCCACGGGTAGAATTTCACAAAAATTGTAGAATGTCAGTCGACGAATAATTCATATGCAAGGTATATATTCATACTTGTATTATATGCTAACCTACGTCTGAAGTCTTATGCTTCTAGCTGACATCAGCTTATTATAATTCTTTCTGTTTAGCACCTTTAGAAAACCTCCCCTGTACTCCTGTTTCGAGGTCTTTGGGATACAGTGTTTCCTGGACACTGGTATACAGCAGTAGTTGGTACAGATATTTTTTCATAACAAATGTCGTCATCAAAGTATTTCCATATGCTTCCAGAATAATTTGTAACATTTACATAATCTACATGTTAGTATAACTATACGATCAATGTATCAAAGTTATATTAATATATGTAGTAATGGAATAATGTGTTAGATACCTAGACAATTTCCGTTCTTCTTGCTGCATGTCAGCCACTTTCAGTAGATCATCATATCGTTTACCTGCTATTTTTAAGTCACAAAGTTGTTTCTAATGGTAATTCTAAATTTAACACAAACTGTTTTTCTTCTGCTCGTGTACTACGCAACAATCAAACCCTAAGCTGAGGTATCACATCTTTCTGTGTGGTTTAACTGTGAATCACCGTATCTATCTGTCTGTATTAAAATTACTGATTCATAACAGCTTACACTTACTACAGAAATTTATTTTACGGACAACTTTCATTACTAAGTCCTTTGGAGCTCGTCTTCCGAAAAAATAGTTAACACATCTTCCTGTAGAACCACAAATAGCCACTCACTACTGCTAAGGTGTGTCCAAATTGTTCCGGCGTAACATCGAGCGCCGGCACGTCGGCCCGAAACGTTGCAGCAGAGAAGGCAGTGAGACGACGTCAGCCAGTAGAATGCTGACTGGGACGACAGGAGAGGCTCCCATAAGAAGAGAATATAGGCGCCGCTCCAGATAGCCTCGGCCGCATTAGAAGGCGCAGCAGAAGGCGAGCCGTTATCCTAACTGTTTCGCTGAGACTTGTGATCTATATCAATTGCTTGCATGCAGATTGTATACATCTGATTATTTGCATGTCGCCAATTGCTTACAACTCGTTGTAAATACAAAGCTAAGTATTGGCAATTCAAAAATAAAAAACCATTAATAAGATTAGTTACCCGAGAAAACAGTTTCCTAGGCACACTATATACGATGACAGGGCAGGACCCCTTCATATTATTAAATTCAATGCGACATTTCCGTTAATCTTCTACAATTTCTCTTAAGGGTTGTAACAGTTACGCTTCGCACTTTTCCTGATCAAAAGTTGGCAGTAATTCAAAAGACTGTCTACAGAGTAGTCTATTTTGCTTACTTCTTTGCATGTTAATTTTTCCGTTGAAAAGGTTCGCGTATTGCCTTTTGGACTCATCTATGCGCCGGCCGATGTGGCCGAGCGGTTCTAGGCGCGTCAGTCTGGACCCGCGCGACCGCTACGGTCGCAGGTTCGAATCCTGCCTCGGGCATGGATGTATGTGATGTCCTTAGGTTAGTTAGGTTTAAGCAGTTCTAAGTTCTAGGGGACTGATGATCTCAGATGTTAAGTCCCATAGTGCTCAGAGCCATATGAACCATTTGAACTCATCTACGATTAAAAACAATTTTCTGTGGTTGGACGAAAATGTGGGAAGGCGAGTTGAAAAGTAATTCCTCCGACTGTTTTTGAAGTTTTTTTAAACGAAACAAACGTTATTAACATTCTGCACCTTTATTCTTCATGTCTACATATTTACTTCTCAACACAGTCACCCTGGCGACGAACACATTTCCACCAACGAGAGACCTGCTTTGTTAACGTCACCGTAGAATGTTTGACTTCGTTGGCGTAACCACAACCTCACCTTTGTTTGCACCGCTTCATCACTATCAAAGTATAAAGTCCTCGCAAGCGTTCGTTAAGTTTTGGAAGCAGATGAAAATCGCAGGGGGGGCAAGTCCGGACAATACGGACGATGACTGAGGACAGTGACCCGAGGAGTCAGACTTCCAAATGTCGCAGCGCTCGTGTGCGTTCTGGCATTGTCATGGCGTAGGAGCGCGTGCTGTGTGTGTGTCGACAACTCTTCGAATTCCAAACTCGATTATAGCACGCGGTTTATCACGCTTAGATACAGTTACGTTACACACAGCCACGCTACACGCTACAAATAGGAGCCCTCTAGCGGCAACGGCTGAAAATATGTGGACATTAAGAATAAAGGCGCAGAATGTTAATAACGTCTTGTTCTGTTTTAAAAAGCTTTAAGAGCTTTCACGTAAAAATTTGGAGGCATTACTTTTCAGCACTCCTTCCTATTTTCCTATCAAATAAGGAATCTCTGTAGACAATGGAAGCACTCTACACAAATTTAAAACAGTATTATCTATCAGAAGGATTTCAATTACATGCCCTAATATGATTCCAGATACAGGGTGTCCGGGCTACAGATACTCAAAACATGAAGTGCATTTGCAGTTGCGAATACGAACAACCATCAGCTATGTAATGGAATGACAACGAAAATTTCTACCAGTCAGGGACTCGAACGTGCATTTCCCGTTTTACGCGAGCGGTCTCCTTAACCGCTTCGGCTATCCGTACACGACTTAACGGCCAGACCCAAGCTTCCACATGTCGTCGTTCATGCGTCACAACGTGCACTTGTACACATTACGTGATTCCTTTACAGAGGGAGCAGAGGACATTTTAATTAGATCGTTCAAATGGCTCTGAGCACTATGGGACTTAACGTCTATGGTCATCAGTCCCCCAGAACTTAGAACTACTTAAACCTAACTAACCTAAGGACATCACACAACACCCAGTCACCACGAGGCAGAGAAAATCCCTGACCCCGCCGGGAATCGAATCCGGAAACCCGGGCGCGGGAAGCGAGATCGCTACCGCACGACCACGAGCTGCGGACTTTTAATTAGAAGTCACTGCCTGGTCTCGGCGGATAAATCAGATATGTCCAAAGGAACATTGCACTGTACTTCTTAAAAACACAGACACATCAATGTCGTATACACAAGCATTTGTTTATATTTCAGTAACTATTAAGCTTTGCAACTTGATCTGTCTAACATTGTATACAAGACATTTAAGACATGTTAGTATAGTTCAATGTGGGCACCGTTTGTAGCTCGACAGATATGGGAACGGTACTCCACTTCTCGCCACATGTTCATAAGCATCGCAAGTGTTGTGGCCTCTCTGGTATCAAACCATATCTCGAACCACTGTTGTGTAAACAATGTCCCTGATAAACCCCCGTGCACCGAAATCCAGCGCAGTCAGATGGAAATACCGAGGTCGCCAGGCAATGAGACCCCTCTCCCCAACCCCCTTCCGATCCGAAGCTCAGGAAATGTCTGATGGAGAAATACGGTCATGATGTGGGGCACCACCCTGCTGAAAAATGATGTCGGGAGGCGTCTGTGGAGGTGCATAGTTCGCCAACATGGGGAGATGGGTGTCCCCTGGCACTGTAGACTCCATAAAAAACCACATATTTTGGTGTGTACCTTTCGTAATCAATCACTTCTCCTGGAGTCTCATTTTCACGTATTCGACAGTTACACGAACTAGCTTTGCCACAGACATGGAAGGCAGATTCATCACTGAACAGCACAGTATTGACGCAGCTACTGCGTTCGTCTAAACGATGAAACATTTTAACAGCAAAATCATATCGTCCACGGTGATCCTCCGCTTAATGTGATGTAAATTCGGTGTTTGTAAGCAAGCAACCGGAAAAGTTAGTCCACAATGGCGTGCATCGTCGAATGAGGACAGCTAATTCCCTACTAGCTTATCTAATGGATTTACGTGGGCTTCTAGTGAATGCTACGCGCACATGTTCCACGGCCTCTTCATTCGCATGGGTTTTAGGATGTTTTGCAACATTTGAAATCAAACGGCCCGTTTCTCGAAGACTTCTGTCCCACTGATAAGCGGATTTACGTGTGGAAGGATACACGTTCAATTCTCTTCTTGCATGCCACTGAACACGTGTCAAAAATTTTAAGTCGGCTAACCACAGCACAAATTGCACCTTTCTTAGTCAGCATGTTGACTGTCCGGAGTCCTGAGTAAGCCTTTGTGCGCATGCGCCATACGACTCAGAGCTGCGCATGAAATGGCGAGGATCACCTCTTCGAGAGTGTGTGTATCGATTGCAATTTTACCCAACAACATAAATTGTCACGTTCTTTCGTTACATTCATTTGTTTGTTTATACCTCTAGCCCGAACACCTTGTATAAAAATATGTGAATCAGTTATTCTCAAAAATGGTTCAAATGGCTCTGAGCACTATGGGACTTAACTTCTGATGTCATCAGTCCCCTAGAACCTGGAACTACTTAAACCTAACTAACCTAAGGGCATCACACACATCCATGCCCGAGGCAGGATTCGAACTTGCGAGCGTAGCGGTCGCGCGATTCCAGACTGAAGTGCCTAGAACCTCTCGGCCACTCCGGCCGGCAGTTATTCTCAATAAGGAACATTCGAGTGATATAGCGAATGCAACAGTAAACTTGACGTTTTTTAATACATCACGTATCATAATGAAATTTTTTTGCAGTCTGTACAGGATTTATTGCAAGTGACTGCAATAGGCACTTTTGTGCATTTATAACTCCATGTGTCATGTGCTCAAATTCCCTGATTCCCTTATAACGAACCGTGTCGCCCAGTCTAAGACAACGCTCACGTTTGCACGCGACAAAACGTCTCGGAACTTTATAGACGGCCGGTGGAAAAGTGGCAACTACCTCAATCAAAACGAAGCCTGAGAATTACGAGAACAACGTACGCAATAAGCCGAGGACGCGATGCGACGTGGTGGTGTACAGCACCTAGAGATTTCCTGGCGACCCAATGACCCGCTTGAAATAAGGCCGTGATTCGGGCTGTTCCGTTGGCAGGGCTTCGGTACGGGCCTAAGCTACGGCTTCTGTTTGGCACAGCGGCGCGGGGTAGGAGAGGCGGCTATAAGAGGCTTAGCCCGACGGCGCGTCTGCAGTGGCAGGCGGCCAGCGCCGCCACCGCGACCCGAAGCGGCCGGCCGTCGCCTGTCGACGTGACGTCACCGCCGAGGCAGCGCGGCTTGGCGCCCCGCGAATGTTGGCAGCAGCGGCGCCCGCACCAGCTATACTGTAACGCTTATGGCGTATTTCGCATGCACGCAGAGCTGCGCCAAGTGACGTCTGCTGAGAGCTGCGATTAACACAAGGGATCCCACACTCTCCTCCCGCCTTAGGAATATGCCTAACCTAACCAGCGCCGCGCGTAGACACCCGCACCACAAGAATTTACTTTGGCGCTGCCACTGTTTGTACTATAAACAACAGGTAATTAATCTTGATCACGCTGAACACCACAGCTGACTGACACTAACATTAATGACTTACAACAACTAGCACAGTTGTACTCTTATACGTTTATTGCGTCATGACCAGTTCATTCTTAGACCATCATCAGGTTTACTGCTGTTAAACAAAATAAGAAATTTCTGCTAAGAGCTATAGTATATTAACGAACAAAATAAGCCACCTCACTCTGCGAATACTTTATAACAAATCCTCTAAACCAGGGGTCTCCAAACTTTTTAGTCTTCCACGAAGTCGTAAGGCCCAACATCTTCTTAGTGGGATTAAAGCACCCTAGCACTCCATGATCGCCGTAATGTAAGGTTCAAGGGAAGATGAAATCGTAAAAAATCTAAGGGTGTGGGAAAAACTAGCACTGAAACGAACTACGATTTTTATTTAATTACACATTTTGATTGGTGGACGTACCTGACTGAAATTCTGGCGTATTTTATTCTGGCGAATTTCACCGACAAAAAAATATGTCACTGCACATTCTTCACGAAAGCGTCCTGAAAAGTTAACGAAATCTCAAAATCATTGTTATTACTGCAAGACGTAACAGAGGTAGAGTATGTCAACGCATTGTTATTTCAAGCGGCGCAACAATAAGTTTAGTTAGGTAGTCTTGTAGCGAGTAGCAGAGCCAATGTCGCGGTGTATTGGTCGCGA
The DNA here is from genome assembly GCF_023897955.1 of Schistocerca gregaria. Classification (NCBI taxonomy): domain Eukaryota; kingdom Metazoa; phylum Arthropoda; class Insecta; order Orthoptera; family Acrididae; genus Schistocerca; species Schistocerca gregaria. Next base: position 741,994,973 of record NC_064922.1, read on the forward strand.
TAGGCCTAGAAACTCAATTGTTGGCAGTATAGGTACCACCTCAAATATTTGGCGGGCCAGATACCGGGGATGTCCGGCCAGCTAATGCGGGCCGGTTTGCCGGCTCTCGCGGGCCGGTTTCGGCCCGCGGGCCTAGTTTGGAGACCCCTGCTCTAAACTATCACTTGCCTTTTACAAATAAAAGTTGAATTATCTACAATAACGTACGAAAGTGTACAAGTGCTACGCTAAAATTCTTTGAAACTGCTGTGTGTTAATTTACCAATAATCAACAAATCAGTAACTGTACGTGCTTGAGCATTGTCCTGCAAAATGATGGTCAGGTCCTGCAGAAAGTGTCATCACTTCTGTCTCTACGCTGTTCATTTTCGAAACACAACCTACCACCATGACACTTTCTGCAGGACCTGACCATCAATTTGCAGGACAATGTTCAAGCACGTACTGATTTCTTTGATTGATGGGGCTACTAAGTGGTATACCACCTACTGCACTCCCCTGACTTAAGCCCTCGTGAGTTCGATTTCTAAACTGAAGGAAACACTCCACTGTATTCGCTTCAGAAATGCTACAAATAAGTCTGGAAATAGACCGTGCCGCTCGAAATGTCAACACAACTGGTACTGCTACGAGTACCTTACGACTTCCACATCGCTGGCAACGGGTTATACAAAATGCTGGTGACTACTCTGAAGGTTAGTTAAACTTTGAAACACGTATCTATTTTGTCACCGCTAGAGAAATCAATGCCCACTGCCTTGCCGCAGTGAAAACATCGGTTCCCGTCAGATCACCGAAGTTAAGCGCTGTCGGGCTGGGCTAGCACTGGATGGGTAACCATCCGGTCTGCCGAGCGTCATTGGCAAGCGGGGTGCACACAGCCCTTGTGAGGCAAACTCGGCAGCTACTTCCAGAATGAGATTTTCACTCTGCAGCTGAGTGTGCGGTGATATGAAACTTCCTGGCAGATTAAAACTGTGTGCCGGATCGAGACTCGAACTCGGGACGTTTGCCTTTCGCGGGCAAGTGCTCTACCATCTGAGCTACCAAAGCACGACTGACTCCCTGTCCTCACAGCTTCACTTCTGCCAGTACACTGTCTCCTACCTTCCAAACTTTACAGAAGCTCTCCTGCGAACCTTGCACAACTAGCCCTCCTGAAAGAAAGGATATTGCGGAGACATGGGTTAGCCACAGCCTAGGGGATGTTTCCAGAATGAGATTTTCACTCTGCAGGGGGAGTGTGCACTGATACTAAACTTCCTGGCAGATTAAAACTGTGTGTCATTTTCATGCCACACGCAATATCGACAATCGATGCTGTTGGTGCCATATTCATTTTGGCATATTTAGAGGTTTTGTATTATTAGCCTGAAAACTTATCACAATCGTCGCCCCCACCATTAATTGTCAGTTAATAACGCATCAACGGTATAAGCTTACAGAAGCAAAATTCCCATGAGTAATCTCTAGCATACTGGTTAATGTCGAATGGTGTAGGTTCGCATACCGCTACATGTTAATATTTTCTTTCATCTTAGCGTTGTTTATACAATCAGCGACTTTCTTGTGAATGTAACATTCGATGCTACTTACATTTCCGGTTCATTAGAGAACGAAGAATGAAATAAATATTTGACTGTTTATTTCCGAATATGTGGCGATTTCCGAGTGTGTGGTTAGACTGGAACCTAAGACTAAAGCTTAAATCGCTGCGACTGAAACGAGGAGCAATAGCATTCATATCCTAGCCGGCCACTGTGGCCGAGCCGTTCTCGGCGCTTCAGTCTGGAACCGCGCGACCGCTACGGTCATAGGTTCGAATCCTGCCTCGGGCATGGATGTGTGTGATGTCCTTAGGTTGGTTAGGTTTAAGTAGTTCTAAGATCTAGGGGACTTATGTCCCAGATGTCAAGTCCCACAGTGCTCAGAGCCATTTGAGCCATTCATTTTCTTCCTTGTCGGAAATATTTTGCGGGTAACATTCTACTTGTAAGATTTGCTTTAAACTGATGGCACTTCCGGTTGGTATATTCCTGCCGCTAACGGTACGTGTGGGCCGCAATCCGCGCAAGAGAGTCCCACATCGAATGATAACAAAAGTTGATAGCAATTTCTGCGGTTGATATTTTGTATGACATCAAAATGACGTCACGTGCAGAAAGTCGAGGCCCACGGGAAAGACAGGCCGTGGCGCTTACGTCACAGCACGTGACACTGCAGGTCTCACGAGCGCCAGCAGCAGCAGTCTTCGGCGAGAAACGGGCAACTGTACAAGACTGCGTACTTCAATGCATGCAATTTCTCGATAGCACGCGACGAAAATAAGACCTTTAGTGAGTACCTTTTCAATTCAATGCTGATTTCCTATGGGTCCTGCAGGGAGGCGAGCGTTCACGAAGAGTGGCCGGCAAGCGGACTAACGTGACAAGTATGACGTTGCAGTGTCCGTACATATCGTTGGCCCCACAGAAAGTCTTGTGAAATGAGTGTTGCCTTACTAAACCGGCTTTTAAACATCTACTCATTATCATCAAAGAAGTAATGAATAAAAGAGATGTTACACCTAGTTGAGTTCCGTCAGTATCATGATTGTAGTGATCTGGTTGTTGTGTTAAGTTAAAGACAAAATCTGGAAATAGTGATAACAAAAATTTTGTTCACCGCCTGGCGGATGCATGGAGAGAAGGCATATCTCTGATATCTGCCAAATTACGATGCAAGTTCGTGTAAGCAGTGTCATCTGTTCCCTTGGTATTGTGCGTAACTGTTTTGTTAATCTTCGTTTGTATCTAATTTTTGCAAGTGTTCTGAACAATGGTATTTTATACGTTAATGTCAATTTTTGTACTTAAGGGTTTTGTCTTTATTTGTAGCGATTATGATCCCACACTAGATTTACCGCACTCGGCTGTGGTCAAGTAGCATGTTTAGGTGTTTACCTCTCTAGTGGAACGGCCCTGCCGGACCAGTCTTTTGTACAAAGCATGCGTAATAGTTCGGTATACTTCTGCCAGGCAATGTGCAGAATGTTTGTGATCACATAATCCAGACTACGTCTTTGAAACTACGTATGACAATCAGACCATTGGCACATCTCGGAGAAAATTTATTATAAGTGTGTTCGCAGTGTCAGTTATTTATTTTATTCGTTAAGATACTGCAGATTTTAATCTAATTTCTTGTTTTGTTTAACTGCAGCTAACCTGGTGGTCTACTAAGAACAAAACCGGCTATGACTCACTAAGCGTGCAAGTAGTAGAGCTGTGGTTTCCATTGGTACATGTAATGGTAGTCTAGCCTTACACCGAAGCGAAACATGGACGATATGCAGTTTACACAAGAAGACCAGAGCAGCTTTTGAAATGTAGTGCTACAGAAGAATGTTGAAGATCAGATTGGTAGATCCCGTAACTACTGAGGAGCTACTGAAAAAAAAATGGCTAGACAAGAAATTTGTGGCAGAACTTGACTAGACGAAGGGATCGGTTGATACGAGACATTAAGGGACACCAAGGGAACATCTATGTAGTACTGGAAGCAAGTGACTGGGGTGTGAGAATCGTAGATGGACAAAAAGCGATGAACATACTACTCACATTCAAAGGATTCGCGTTGCAGAGGTTATTTGAAGAGTCTTGCACAGGATAGAGTAGCATGAATACCACAACAACAACAATATATTCTACTCAATTTAATTTGTCAGCCGTGAGCTGATACGAATTACGTCCGCGGTCTCTCATGACAAATTCCCCGTGCCACTCGGTGGAAAGCGTGGTATTTCAGATGGTTAATAGTCTTTTAAAAAAGAATGGATAACGAAATTTTGAAGTCAATTCGATTTTGCGTAATACCGTTTTTCTTCCACACCACATTACATCAAAGTCCGAATCCATAATTTTCTTTACTTCCTGTCGCCAGATACAAATTCTTCAGCTCTTTAACCTGAGGAAAAGCACTGTCGGGTAGCTTTTCGTTAAGGAGACATCGTGGGAAATGCACCGTATGTCTTTAAGATTCAGAGTGTCTGGTAGGAGGCTTACTGGCTCGTGACGTCACACCAAAGACAAGCATCATTTTGAGTGTTCTAGCGGACAATTAACGTTCATTCAGTACTGTAAGTGATATTTTAAGACGGCTAAGCTATGAAGAAATTGTAAGTAATCTGCTACCCTTTTAAAAGCACATAACATTGAGATGTTATGTACGAGTACAATGTGCTGCGTATCACTCTCCCATAAAAAGTGTAACGTGACTCTAAAACTAAATTCGTAGCCTTGTGATTTATCGACCTAAGTATTATAAACTGTTTCGTATTCCTTGGTCCCTGACGATGTGGGCTACTGAGCTGAAACGTATCACAAATAATTAATGTCGTAAATTAATCAGTCTCAAATGACCATGCAAAACATGTGCTGCGTAACAGACAGAAACTGTGTTCCAGGCGCTGGGAGGGTAAGTTCAGAGTACTGTTATGTGTTCTAAACAGTGAGTTCCTGAGAGCAGACGCGATGGAGCGCTGCAGCGCGTTCCCAAACTGGGCCACGACGCCGCAGGTGCAGGTGCAGTCGGCGGCCGTCGGCTGCGCTCGGCCGTGCCAGACTGGTGGGAAGCTGGCGGGCATCCGGGAGAGGGGTGGGCGTGGAGGGCACGTCGCTGAGTGGGGTGGGGGGGGGGCGAGAGGGGGGGAGGCGCCGTGCCAGCGACCCCAGCGCCGCCGCGCGCTGCAGTGTGTGAAGGGCACGCCAAGGTCAGCCCGCGCGCGCGCGCGCCGCCCCGCCAGCGCCTGGCCTTCGCTGCGAATCAGTAAAAGAGAAAGGCAGCAGCAGCAGCGTCGCCGCCGGCATTCCGGCCGCGCGGCTCAAGGATGGCCGCCGCCGCAGCAGCTGCGTGCGCGCCGAGGTACCGGCCCGATGCACGGCCTCCAAAATACAGCTGCTGTACTGTTAACCGGTACACTACGAGCCGCAGGAGCGGAAGCAAGGTACTCAGGCTGACACAAGTACAGGTTGAATTTATTTGGAAAGGTGGGGTGCGAGGAGCTGGGAGTGGAAACTGCCAGTAGTAACTTGTTTCCGCCGCAAAATTAGTTTATTTGGTTCGAGGTCAGAGGAAAGTAATAGCGCTTCCCAACGCTTTAATTCTCTTAATCCAACGTCGAACAGCACTAACAACTGCAGTATCAGCATTCACTGCACACACACGTTTATGGAAGAATTATAATGAATTAAGGATGGGTCCATCTATTTGCAAGTACACAAACTATACTTTCACAGGGATTCTTTCATTTATTTTGATGTTGCGTGTGTGTCCCATGGCTGCCAACCGAAACCAGCCACAGGTCTAGATTACTACACCGAGTCATCACTGTAGTATTTGGCTAATCCTGAGCTGTGACAAGTTTGTTTTTGTGTGCCATACGCGTTTTTGTGTAATTGAGCTGAACTTTTTCTCCTGCTCGTTTGTGAATACAGCGTCTTGCTATGTTGTTGTGGCTTGGACACAAGTTTCAGAGCACAAATTTTCGTTTCTGGTGCGCTTTGCATGCAAAACCAAACTTGTCACAGTTCAGGACTAGCTAAATATTACAATGATGACACGGTGTACTAATGTAGATAAGTGGCTGATTTTGGTTGGCAGCCACAGGGCACACAAAATGTAAAAATAAAAGATAGAAACCCACTGAGGATGTCACAACTGTGGTGACACACGATTGAGTGTTAAAACAATACTTGGTGTACTTTGAAATAGTATTATTTTCTGAAAACACGGAAACTGAGCTGAAAATTGCATTATCAAAATTTTATGGATGTTCAACATGGTTTCTTTTCCCGTAACCAAGAGCTCAATATAGCACGTTGCATCTAACGAGTGTCTTGCGTACACGCCAGTATGATGGTTCATACACGGCTTTGCATCTGTCGCAATTGTTCTTTACTTCGTAAACTTGCAGAAGGTGTATCAAATATGAAGCACCTAGAAGGCAAAGGCCTTTTTCTGTACCTTTGTTGACTGCTGAAAAGAAGAGGGAGGGCATGATTTACTGAACGACCATCGTAGAGAGCTCTGTGGAGAATAAAATCAATGTTCGTCTCGTGTTTCAACGGGCACAGGAAAGCGGAAAGAGTCATATGTGATTTCCACAATGGTTTCACCAGTTAAGACAATCGATGTGCGTACCGACTTGAAAATGGTTCAAATGGCTCTGAGCACTATGGGACTTAACATTTATGGTCATCAGTCCCCTAGAACTTAGAACTGCTTAAACCTAACTAACCTAAGGACATCACACAACACCCAGCCATCACGAGGCAGAGAAAAAACCTGACGACGCCGGGAATCGAACCCGGGCGTGGGAAGCGAGAACGCTACCGCACGACCACGAGCTGCGGACTCCAGATTTTGGCTTTAGGCCATTTTCGAACACAAAAACTCATTTACCTTTACTTGAAAACGTGCTAAGGCTGAAATCTGGATCGTATAACAATAAAATAAGAATTATTACACTCAAATGGTGGCACCGACACTAAAAAGAGAGAGAGACGTTTGAAGGCCAGGGGTGCCAATGGGCGAAGGTTTTGCACCCTTACTAGATGTTTACGTGCGTAATAATGTGAATCTGCGCAATGTCAATAATTTAACCGTCCCTAAAAACATTTCCCTCGTACTTTGCCGAGTGTCGAGTTCTCCTCTTCAACAAGTTCTATTTTCGGAAACGCTGCTGTCACTGACAAAGTGGAGCGTACACAGAGATACTGATCTACACTGAACTCGTTTCGCACAAAGGAGTGCCACGTACTGAAGCGGCGACCCAAATACGAAGTGGCATATATTCTCGAAACACTTCAACAGTGCGTCCAGTTACATTAACAGGAAAGCGGCCGGTTAACAGGGAACTACTGTGAAAGCCTGGCCAGTTTCAGGTTTCGCTACATTCGCGAGTGCAGAAATAGCATAGCAGCTGATCTCACAGTTGCGCTCCCCTGGCGAGGGACAAAGTGAGGGGCTGTTAGCCGCATGACAAGCCGCTGTGCGTTGTGCGCCTACCCTCTTCCTTCGCCTGCGTTCCTCCTCTATCGCTCTCCCCTGGCCTCCTCCATTCCACACACACACACACACACACACACACACACACACACATACATACACACATACTACTCAGCAGAAGATCAAAGTAGCTGCACTCAAGTTTCCTCAACCGACTTGTCTGCGAGAGTGACCGTTAAATGACACAAAGGTTACGAAGCGGGATGGGTTCACAGCCTGCATGCATATAATTATTACGCAATACCATTTTCGTATTTTTATCTTCTTTTGTCGTCTTCTGACTGGTTTGACGCGGACAGCCTCTTCAATTATTCGCTGTATATACTCCAATTTCTGGCTTCCTCTACGGTTTTTATCTTCTACAGTTCCCTCTGGTACCATGGAACTTATTCCCTGATGTATTAACACTGTCCTATCAATCTCCTCGCTGATTCTATGTAAGACCTCGTCATTCCTTAACTAATCAATCCATTCCCTGCTGTCCCAGTTTTCCCACAGTCCATGTTTCACTACCACATAATGCTGTGCTCCTAACATACATCCTCAGAAATGTTTTCTCTAATTAAGGCCTATGTTTGATACTAGAAGACTTTTTTTGGCCAGGAATTCCCTGTTTGCCTGTGTTAGTCTGCTTTTATGTCGTCCTTGCTCCGTCTATCATGGGTTACTTTGTTGCCTACGTAGCAGAATTCCTTAATTCACCTGCTTCGTGAACCCCATTTCTGATGTTAAGTTTCTCGCTGTATTCATATCTGTTGCTTCTTTCTTCGATTTACTCTCAAAAAATGGTTCAAATGGCTCTGAGCACTATGGGACTTAACTGCTGAGGTCATCAGTCCCCTAGAACTTAGAACTACTTAAACCTAACTAACCTAACGACATCACACACATCCATGCTCGAGGCAGGTTTCGAACCTGCGACCGTAGCGATCGCGCGGTTCCCAAACTGTAGCGCCAGAACCGCTCGGCCACCAGCGGCCGGCTCATGATTTGGAAATTTTCTTTTAATTTTAACGTAGTGGTCGAATGCCTTTGTTGTCACCACGTTCTCCGGTCAACCTAAAGAACTGGTGTAAGCTACTTGTCTATGAATCGTGTAAACTTAAACGTTGTTTAACTGTTTGTGTGTTGTATTTTGCCGGCCGAGGTGGCCGAGAGGTTCTAGGCGCTAAAGTCTGGAACCGCGTGACCGCTACGGTCGCAGGTTCGAATCCTGCCTCGGGCATGGATATGTGTGATGTCCTTAGGTTAGTTAGGTTTAAGTCGTTCTAAGTCCTAGGGGACTGATGACCTCAGTAGTTAAGTCCCATAGTGCTCAGAGCCATTTGAACCATTTTTGTTGTATTTTCTGAGGCACAGATTGGACACCGGCTCATGATTTGCCTAAACGAGCATGGAAATCCGCCTAAAATCACACAGGATGCCAAACGCACCAGCCCTTTCATCAATATTAGCCGCGCGGGTTCGAGTTAGGGCTGATTTATCTCCCTGTCTCGAGGGCTGCGTTTACGCACAGGCCAGGTAGGGCCAGTCTAAACCTCTCTTACACTTTCGCCTTAATTACCTCTCGAACTCTGTTTTAGTTGTCATTCACGCGAAGTGTTCAGGACGTTACACTCACACTTTTAAAGCCGTATCGCTCCTGAGTAATTACACAAACGAGATGCACGAAGCTCTATTGTCCTCACAGTCACTCCAACACATACCTCCTTCCTTAATGCCAGTATCGTGGATCTCTCACGCAGCTTATTCTGGCAAGAGGTAGCTCTCCCCTTTGCTATCAACTGCAATCTGTCGTCTTCCCCGTGCTTGCAACGCCGCCGTACTCTGCGTTCCTCCCTCGTTACAGGAGCACTGCAGCCAAACCGCAGAGCAACAGACCCTAACCGCAAGAGCCTCTTCCAATTCCGGTAACTGCTGTACGTACTGGCTGTCGTTCCCCGCTCGATATTTGCGACAAAGTTCAAAGCGCAGAGAATGCAAAGTTTTGCAATAAAGTCGTACGGAATGTTCTCTTAACTCTTTCCGCCCTCCTGCTTCGCCATTTCCTTTCATTTCATTGCGTAACACTTGCGTTATTACAAATAAATTCCCACGTGAGGAAGAAGTTCACACGGTGAACGTACGAAAGACAGCCGGGATCGTAGCAAGGCGCTTAGGAACGGATTTGCTGACACGTTAACTCGAATTTCATAAAATGGAAAACGATTATCAAAGGGAAAGAGGTGCCCTTTTAGCTGGCAGGGAGTAATATTGCATGCCAGTCAAAGCGTTTGCCTTGCGCTCCATAGCCGCTTTAGGTTGTTGAAGTTTAAAACGATGATTCCGCCTTACCTGCAAACTTATTTTTTCTAAATTTAAAATTACTGACATATTGCGAATAGTCTGTTTCACCCTTAAGATATTCGAAATACCAAGAAGTTGCCTATTGTCAGCTGTTCGGATACAAGCACGACGACATATCAGCACGAGCGATTGTGACATCTACTGGAACAAAATTAGCGACTATCCCGGAGACTGATTTGGGACGAACTGGAGGATAGCAAAGTGTTTACTCCGCCATTATAAAGATTTTCCAAAGGGCTATTCAATTCGAAACAGGACGAAAAATGAGAAAACTAACCTAGTATTTTTTTAAACCATTTACAATTTTTAGATTTGTCGATTACTGTAACAAAATGGTTCAAATGGCTCTGAGCACAATGGGACTCAACATCTGAGGTCATCAGTCCCCTAGAACTACTTAAACCTAACTAACCGAAGGACATCACACACAACCTTTCCCCAGGCAGGATTCGAACCTGCGACCGTAGCGGTGGGATTACTGTAAAAGAAAGTATCTTTCACCCAATTATGTCTTAAAAGATAACTAGTTTTCGAGTTAAGAGTTCCGTAAATTCTGCGTAATTTTCCAACCGCGACAACAAGTCTGCCGTGGAACTCAAGAATCTTATATCAAATTTCAGTGAACTACAATTCATTTTGAAGACTGAAGTCTGTTCTTCATGGGCATATATAACAATAATTGACATAATTTTTAAAAACCTTTCATTCATGTATTTAGCACAAACACAATTTTCATAAAGATTAAACTTACGTAATGTTGAACTTTCTTTTTTATTACACACTAATTTCAGCCGCTTGTGTGAAACGTGGCTAGACTGCCGTGAAACAAGCAAAAGGTGATGGACAACGACCTCGTCATTATTCGTGGGTATTGCCGCTGTTTCTACTTTTTATTTTTATACAGCTCTCCACTGAATACAACACAAAAAGTATACTTAATTATTGTCTTAAATCACATACTAAGCAATATGGCAAAATTTTTATTCCATTTACAATGACCTTTTTTAGAAACAGTACGAAAAATGATGAAAATTAACATTAAACGTAGGTTCTGAAACACCGAATGAATATCACATCAAATACCGGATACAACGTTACATTTAGAAATTTATTTGATAATTATACTTTGAATAGTTACTGAGCTACGAGTCTCTAAATCGTGTGATTTTGTCAAATAAGGTAACTTTGCGCCTTTAAAAACCCGAAAGCACTCGTTTATCGCAGCTGCCGAGTTTGCAATCTCCTCCTACTTTAGATAACAGAAAAATGAACCCATACAGAAAAATGCAAGGTTTCCTACTGTTCGAAATGAAATGAAACAACCCGTAAGGGAAAGCTCTGCTCCTGATGTGTGCCGCAGACACTGACTGATGAACGGAAGACTTGTAGGTATCTAACTGACATGTGTGGCCGAGATCCGTCTTGTCCGCACATCATACCGAGCTAGATCGCGCATTGGTAAGGCACTGACTCTGATTAAAACTCGTCCAGCCGTCCTGCTTTCCCTAAATCGCTTAAGGTGAACGCCGGGCAATCCTTTCCCCGTACGAGCTTGTGCTCTATGTCCAATGATGTCGACATCTATGGGACGTTAAGCCATAACTTTGCTTTTTTATCAGCCATTGCCACGAGAGTAAGATACATTAGTCATAGTTCGGCCAGGACCAGGGTGGGTAACCATCATGGTTACAGTACACAGCCGTCTGCATCCTATTTCGAGAGACAGATCACGACTGTTCCAACATCAGCTATTGGACTGGACTCAGTACAAGTCTTCGCAAACAATTCCCAGGAGTCAGAATGTACTTCATAATCTGCAGCGGGCTGTGCACTGATTTAAAGGAGCATGGCAGATTAGAACTGTGTGCCGCAGTAGGACTCGAATCTGGTACACCTGCCTTTCGCAGACAAGTTTCAAATCAGAACAAACTAAACATTTGAAAAATATGTAAAAATCAGTCAACCGGTTGCATAGGTTTTCTATATACCTTGACCAGGTTTCGTCACCTCTAAGGGTGACTTCATCAGAAGGTAAGGCAATAACATGAAGAACATATCGTCAAAGATGTACAGTGAGATGAGTTGCTCAAGTCATACATTAAAATATAAAACATAATGTTCTTCAAAAGGTCAAGCATTAAAACATTAGTAACACCGGTGCGGTGTGACTTGAGCAACTCAGCACTTAAATCGCTGCACATCTTTGACGATATGTTCTTCATGTAATTACCTTACCTTCTCATTAAGTCACCCTTACAGGTGACGAAATCTGGTCAAGATATATAGAAAACCTATGCAACCGGTTGCCTGATTTTTACATATTTTTCAAATTTGTGTATATGGTTGCTGCAAACGTCAACCATGTTCAAAGTTGTACAAACTAAAAACTAATTCTGGAAACAATGCCCTACGCTGACGCAAAGCCATTTCTCCCGCAACATATGCAGAACATTGTTGAAGGTTAGTGGGTAGAGAAAGAGGTACCGGCAGTACAGCCGTGAGAACGGAATTGGCGGGGCTAAAGCTGAGAAGACGGAACTAATTCGTTCTTAGCTACCTCTGTCGGTGAAGCACATGTTTTTGAAAGGAGAAGGTCCCAAGTTTGAGTTTTGATCCGACACACAGTTCTAATCTACCAGAAAGTTTCACCTTCCAGGAGCTCTGAAATTATAACGTTTGCCTTCCGCAGGCAAGTGCTCCACCGACAGAGCTACCGAAGCACGACTCGGATTCCGGTCTCACAGCTTTGTTTCCGCCAGTAGCTCGAAACCTCCAAACTCACTGGAGTTATCGTGCTTGCCTTGCGCAACCTGCATTGCCGGAAGAAAGGATGGCTTACTCAGAGCCTAGTCTGGAATGGTTTTTTAACTCTGCAGCGGAGTGTGCGTTGTTTTGGAACTCTCTGCAAGACTATGTTTGTCGGGCCGGATGCTCAGTTGGTGAGTCCCTGTCCAGCAAGCAGTTTTGACCGGTCAGAAAATTTAAGTATATCTTCAGGAGGTGTAGCCCCACAGCTATTACGTATTGTACACTGTTATGATATCGTAATATAACGACGTAATTTATATCGCGATGTGATAACAGTGTATTATTCATGGTTTTATCACATTACGAGAAAGATTTTATATTTCGCCTAACATAACGCTGTAATTACTTTTATGAACCAGTTGATGACGAGACAACTGAAACTGGTTGTATAAATACAGTATTTTACCAGCAGCTCAAGGCGGTAACATGAGGTTTCTTAAGAAAATTCAAAACAGCGCACAATCCGCTGCAGAATGAAATATTCATTCAGGAGTCGTTAGTTTTCGAGTAAGGTGAAATGTTCGTACGGTAACAATCTTGTGCACTGTGATGACATCATTTCCGTGGGCAGGCCTTACTCCGTGTTTCATGCCGACCTCCCTCCCCTCTACCTATCACCCTTCACTCTCTCGCATGTTTCCGCGAATCTTCAGATGACTATCGCCGTCGAGGCGTGTGGGAAACGTAGCCATTGTTACCCGCTGCCTATCCCCGACCGAGCGGCGCATTAAGTAACTAGTGGCTGGTAGTTTCACGAAGCTACTCACGTTTTCATTATCACGTTTACTTCTTACAACACAGTTAAAAGCGTTTGAAACTGGAACTCTTCTTGGACGTTTCTCGATACCCATTAATTTAAAAGAAAAGTAAAGTCAGTAGTAGACGTAAAACACTCAAATTTTTGCTCATTGGAATGTCGTGAACATGCTTTACCGTACAACTACAGTTTCATAACATATGAATCGTCGCTATTTTAAGCATGCTAAAGATCCTCTATAGTACTGAAGCTAATACCGCAACGTTTGCATTGCAGAGCACTTGATCGTAGCATATCACAGAACATATTAGCAAATACGGGTGAAATTACACAATAATGAAAGCAAAAATGGTCCACTAAAACAACGGGGCCGCAAATAAACCGTCTGTGAAATGCACTACCGGCAAAAATATGTAGCACTCCCAAGGACAAGGCTATTGTATTCACAAGTGATGTGAGAGATAGTTAATTATTGTAGGAGTATATAACGAACTCAGACCAAATGAAACACACACGCCACACTAACGGATGCCCAAAAAGTCACACCCATACAGAGCGCCCAACGGAGGCGTGTATCCTCGCGTCCATACGATCATAAAGCTGTAGAGTGGCGTCCTGCGACAGAGTGTCCCAAGCACCTTCCACGTTTTGTTGCTACTCGGCACTGGTTGTTGCAGGCTCTGGAGAAAGACAAAGTTCCCGCTTCACCATTTCAATACGTGTTCAATAGGCGAGAGGTTAGCCGATCTTTCTGACGAGGGCAGTTTTTGTTGACCTTCAAGAGCACGTTGCGTCGCAGCATCTCTTTGTGGACGTGCATTCTCCTGACGAAAAAGCACATGATGTTCCTGTCGAAGTAACGGCAGTAGCAAGAGGATAACAACCTCTACAAAGTACCTGGCGCTGGTTACATTACCCCGCAGAAACACCAAATGTGAACGTGATCCGTGGCCCCACACTATGAAGCCTGGGATCGGTCCCGACGAATGCACTAAAATGAGCAGCTCACCAGGTCCACGCTGGAAACGTGCGCGTCCATCACTCGTATCCAGACAGAACCTACTTTCATCACTGAACACGACAGAGTGTCATTCTGCTCTCCAGTCGACTCTTTCACGTCACCAGAGTACTTGGCGGGGTCGTGGTTTTAGTAGTAGTCTGGCAAGAGGGATCCCAGATATCTAGCCAGATATCTGTCAGCCACAGGCCTTCTCACAATGCGTCGATCTTAATGTTCGTCTGTAATACGTGGACGTCCAGAACGCGGTCAACGGGTTTGGGATTGCTCCACAGACCACTGCTGGAAGCAGCGACACATCACCTGCACAATGTGCCCAATATGTGCTGCAACACGTTCATACGTCCATCCAACGTCCCCATTGCTGTTCAATGGCTGAAGTTGTTCAAAAGAGTACGTACTCATCAGCGGTACATGGTTATACCTTACAAAGTATGTTGCACACACACACACACACACACACACACACACACACACACACACACACACTGTTCACCTCAGGCCTCCGGGGCGCCATCTGATGGCCGATGACCGTGACAAATGAATCACTAACACCACAGCCGCTCCGTATTCACTTATGATGCCATGGTTCCACACTGCCCTTGAGGATGTTACATGTTTTTCCGGAAGTGTAACTGGGAATGCACTTTACGAGCCGCCACTAAAATGACTGTGATATATTGCCATTGTTAGTATAATGTAACTGAAATGTAGATTTCTCGACGGAGACTTCATCTAACTGGACTCGAATTTGTCTCGTTGCTCACCTTAACAAGAAATCCGGTACTGGTCGAGTACCACATTAACAAGAAATACAGTGTACTATCACAGCACGTCACACGTTCCACTTTAAAATATACGTACTCTCATTACCTGTTACTGGAGGTATTCTACTTGCCATCCTCGCAGTTGGATGCAATAGCGCAATGGTCTCTGCAGTGCGTTACGAATTCTTTCAAAGACCCCCGCATCAACTCCTAAGCGTCTTTGCTTCGTCCATCATGCGTGATTTTTTTTTCCACTGTAGAAGAATTCCTCAACTTCGTTTACTTCGTGATCACCTATTTTGATGTTATATTTCTCGCTCTTCTCATTTTTGTTACTTCTCATTATTTTCGTCTTTTTTCGATTTACTCTAAATGTCCATTTCATTCAGCAGAACCTGTAATTCTTTTTCACTTTCGTTGAGAATAGCAATGATATCAGCGAATCTTTCACCCTGAATTTTAATCTCAGTTTTGTCGCTTTCTTTTATTTTCATCATCGTTTCTTCGACGTATGGATTGCACACTAGGGGCGAAAGACTGCCTCCCTGTCTTACACACTTTTCAATCCAAGCACTTCGGTCAGTGTCTTTCAGTCATCTGTTCCCTCTTGGTTCTTATACATATTGTCTATTATTCGTCTTTCCCTATAGCTTACACCTACTTTTCCCAATAATTCCAACGTCTTGCAGCATGTAACACCGAGTATTATTGTTGTCAGCAGCTTGGATGTGTGACCCCTTAAGCTGATTGTGTGATAGTTCTCGCAATTTTCTGCCGCCGCTATTTTCCGAACTGTGTGGATGATATTTTTCCCCTTCTTAAACGGGACATAACTTGACGTTATCACCTTCAGCCAAGATTCAAATGCGAGTTCTCAATCAGAAGCGTGTTGCGTGACTTTTTTTTTTTTTTTAAATATGCAGAATGTAGATGTGTTACTACTACCTACTTCTACCTGTCACTTCAAAATAATAAGTACTTGCATATATAAGGATTTCTTAAACTTGGGGCAATTTACCGTTTATTAGTGTCAGCTTTGTGGCAGTTTTAATGGCCAGCATCGCACAAATGCGTCGACTTCTAAAGAGCACATCCGGATTTCTCGATGATCTCTGACGCAACCGTCTCGAGGGGAGGAAATAAAAGAACATTAAGTGAGATCTGTTAATCTACAACAGAAGATTCGATGCGCTTTTTGCAACATCACATCATGCCGCAGCGGACAGTTCTAAGCGAAATTCGTAAACGGCGGTAGGAAACGTCGTCTTCAAGGAACACAGTTGTCGGATGCAATTTCTGGCAGTGCACGTGCCGAGCAGCTAGTCCGCCGAAGCGCAAGAGCTGAAGTCAACGACACCCCAGTTGGCCATGGTGCGCGCCGCATGTGCAACGACGAGGGACACGTTTATTTTGGCAGGCCGTAAATACAGGGCGCCGGCCGGAGCGCTCGCAACGGATCTCGCGGCCGCGCGGCCCTCACGTAAACAAGCCAGCGCGTGGCGTGTGGGCGGTGCCACGCCGACAGCCGACTCCGACACGGCCAGAGTCCTGTCGCGAAGGAGCGAACCGGTGATGGCTCTTTTTGGAGCAGTCTGAGATCTAGCAATGGTTTAGTCACGACTTTCACCCTAGGTGAGCAAAATAACTGATGATGGTCGAAGTAGAGAGGATATAAAATGTAGACTGGCAATGGCGAGGAAAGCGTTTCTGAAGAAGAGAAACTTGTTAACATCGAGTATTGATTTAAGTGTGAGGAACACATTTCTGAAAGTATTTGTATGGAGTGTAGCTTGGACGATAAATAGTTTGGACAAGAAGAGAATAGAAGCTTTCGAAATGTGGTGTTACAGAACAATGCTGAAGATTAGATGGGTAGATCACATAACTAATGAGGAAGTATTGAATAGGATTGGGGAGAAGAGAAGTTTGTGGCACAACTTGACCAGAAGAAGGGATCGGTTGGTAGGACCGGTTCTGAGGCATCAAGGGATTACCAGTTTAGTATTGGAGGGCAGCGTGGAGGGTAAAAACCGTACAGGGAGACCAAGCGATGAATACACTAAGTAGATTCAGAAGGATGTAGGTTGCAGTAGATACTGGGAGATGAAGAAGCTTGCACAGGATAGAGTAGCATGGAGAGCTGCATCAAACCAGTCCCAGGACTGAAGACCACAACAACAACAACATATTTGAATCGCTATCTGTACAAAGGAAGCATGTTGCATTTTCCAAATTCGTTTTATTACATCAAGGAAATCCAATTGTCTAGGCGCATTGCTGACAGCAGATACGGAGCTTGTCCACAATACATGACTTATACTACTTCAGGCGGCACGGTGAATGTTTTTTTGGCACCCACAACTTAGGTATAAGAGTAATGAGACGTTTTAAAATTTTGTTTACTATTCAGAAGGATGTAGGCTGCAGTAGGTACTGGGAGATGAGGCTTGCACAGGATAGAATAGCATGGAGAGCTGCATCAAACCAGTCTCAGGACTGAAGACCACAACAACAACAACAACAACAACATGAAAAGCAAGGCAGAAAGGGAGCAAACAATGTTTGTTCCATTACTCAGTGTTACATTTAATACAAACTAGTAAAAAACGGTGCTGAACTAGGTACATTCTTAGGAACAATTGCGCATGGCACAAGAACAATACACTGATACGACTAAGAGATTAAACTAATTTTCCCTGTAAGGGAGCATTTATTCATGGTCAATGACAAGGATTTTGGCAGCATCACGAGAAAACTGAGGAAACAGCAACGGTATCATGGTGTTGATGAAGTGTTAGACTTCATACTGTATTCTTCGGAAAACAAAGACAGAGTAAAAGTTGCTCTCATGGGGATAAAAGACTCTACACATCACAATATATATTCCTTAGTAACAATTCTCTTTGTAAAGAAATTCCATAGGACCAAAGATTTCTTTTGCCCTATCAGAGCATAATGAGTTTAGTTTCTGCAAAGAATGAACAGTCAAATAAATCTATAACTTCCCAAAGACCCTGTCTACAAACATAGGGTACTCATAAACATCTGCAAATGGGTGATGTAAAAAAAAATTTAATTTACATTATGCAAGAAAAGATGCTATTTTGGGATGACATTTTGACATATCTGACTACAAATAATGGCGAACGAAAAGAGATTATTTAATTCCCTGAACTTATCTCGATGTAATAATGTTTGAAACGAATTTAATTTGAGGAGAACATGTAAGACAAATTTGTGTCCTCGAAATATACGGCTTGTAATTTATATTCGACATTGTTTATTGCAAAATGGGAACATGTTCAATTGGAAAGAAGTTATAATAATAATAATAACCTACCGATAGCACAATATGATTAAAAATTACATAATCTAAAGCAAAAATATAGAATAATTCTGATTTAGACTTTTTTATAAAGTAGTTTCTCTCTCTTGTAAAATTTGTTAAAAGTGGATTTGTGTTTGCATCAGACAGTTATTCGCTATTACTTATAAGAACTTACGAGCCCATTTTCGTCTTTTGTGGAAAGTTTTATTTTTCTGCTTTAACATGACGAGGCTCATAAAATTCTACTTAAGACCTAAGGTGAGAAACCTATTAGTCAAAAAATGTGTTGAAAATGGTTTCAACGCTTCAAGGACAGTGGTTTTGACGTCGAAGACCAGCTTGACGGTGGGAGAGAGAATGTTTGCGAAGTTACCGATATCGACGCAATCACAGGAGATCTTTATGGAAAGCAGCTGGTGCGTTTGAGCCGAATACCGAAAGAGAAAGGGCCAAAAAACAGCGAGAGACATGAAAATGTGATTTTTCAGCATGTCAAAGCTCGAAACCATGTCGCAAAACCAGTTGAAACATACTTGGAAACGTTATGGGAAACCGTATCCCACCCGCCGTATTCTCCAGACACTGCTTCTTCTAATACCTTTTCTGATCAATGGCACACGGCCTCGCTAACCAGCACCTTCGGTCATATGAACAAGTGCAAAATTGGATAGATTCATGGATCTCCTCAAAAGACGCCCAGTTCTTCGGCCGCGGGATTCGCGTGCTACACGAAAGATAAGAGGCAGTAGTAGCTAGCGATAGCCAATACTGTGGATAATATTTTTTTTAGAAGTCTTTCACTAACTTTTAAAAAACAGCGGAAGCGAAGTTGCAGACCTAACATACGTGTCACGTCCATCTGAAGATGAGGCTGGAATCTCCGGAGTCGATCAAGTTACAATAAAAAAAATTGAAGATCATTTAATGGAAGGCTCAGAGACACTCGTTACTACTCTCAATTTATACGACTGCGTTTACGTCACGACGGTAAGTTTAAATACCTAATATTCCTTTCTTCTAGTTGACTATCAATACTGTTTCTCGTACCGAGCCACGGTCAACTCCCCCTTTCTAAGATGAGGTAGTGTTTAGTACGCTATGACCTCTTTGATTATGTTGTGTGTAACTGTAATATTAAAGGCAAAGATGAGACCTTCACCTGGCGGCGTAGAGTGAACGACGCTGTCGCTGGTTTTCGCTTACTGCAAGGAACCGCGAAAAGCAAAAAAGCGTGCTGGTATGTTTTGGAGCGGACTGTTTTGTAGCAGCTGGCGTTCCCTGTGGCGCGACAAGCATCTTTTCCCGGAATCCACACTCAACAGCAGTTCTCCGCAGCTTTGATCTCTCTCTCCCTTTCTCTCTGTCTGTCTGTGTATGTGTGCCGTTAACTGTTATTTAATCTGCTTATCTGTCGAAATGGTGTTTCATATGTCACCATGAAAGCCTTGAATGTACGACGTGCCGCTACAGTTTCCTTAATTAGTACTCTCTGTATCACGCTTCACGAGTGTACGAGATCTGACGAACGTTTACCTCATGAAACTGAATGTGGTACTTCGTAATAAAGAATGCTGTAAAAAAAAAGGAAAACATTCCATGCCGCATTCACTTTTACGCGAAGACTACTGCGAAACTAAATACTGTACAAGGGGACGTTCAAACTGATAATGGAACTAGCAGTTAATTGTGGCACCAGTAAGCTGACAGCAGACAAATTAATCTAGCGTGTAAATTTCACTGCGCAGCTAACTTAAAAAATAGCACAAGAGTGCTACTTCTTTAATAAACTGATGTACCGTATGTATTTTAACCCTTTATTGAGCGCTCAACGTCCTTCTAGCTCACTCTCTTCTTCACATTTACGAATTTTAGTACCATATAAATCAACTATTCTCCGATATTGTAAATAATCGATGGGATTTTGGGCACGTATCACGGTGTAAATTAACTTGCTATCCTGCATGCGACTTTAGCCATTTCCATTGGGCTGAGGCACTTGCAGATTTTTCGACAAAAAATATCTCTGAGCACTATGGGACTTAACTTCTGAGATCATCAGTCCCCTAGAACTTAGAACTACTTAAACCTAACTAACCTAAGGACATCACACACATCCATGCCCGAGGCAGGATTCGAACCTGCGACCGTATCAGTCGCGCGGTTCCGGACTGAAGCGCCTATAACAGCTCGGCCACCATGACCGGCGATTTTTCGACAATGCCGAAAACGAATTACCAGACGATGCTCCATTTTCGCAACGGACTGCGGGATTTTGCTTAGCTTCTCTTGCGGCGTACTACGGAAATATTGCGCGCGGATACCAAAACTGCATACTCGTACCTTTTTAATTTAAAAAAGTAAGTATTTTTTCGAGGTGATAGTTAAAACTTTGACAACCCTAGTCTTATGAACTGTGAAGCAGGTGAACTGTGTCCTATGGGAATCAACGTCGTGCCTGCTTTTTGCACGAAGCAGATGAAGCATTTACGTTCTTTCGTGAGTTGTGGCAAATACTTTTCACTCTTGGTGGATACATTATTTCGCTTGTTACCGACGGACTGACACCACAGCTCCCACAGGGAAGCAGATCCTCGTACACGGACAGTAAGCACCTCACCGGAACTAATTACAGCTCTCTCAACATCGTGGGTTCTCCAAGTCTCTGTTTCGGAGCTCCGTGTCGTTTCTTTGTTTCCCGTGGAGTCCGTCGTATTGGCTGAGATGTTATCCTTATTGTGGCTCTCCCTTTAAAGGTTATGCAACTTGCAGAAGACGAAAATCGAATTTCGAAAACCGATTTTAGCTGTCATATTAGGGCTGAATCTTATTTGCTAGTTCAAAAATGGTTCAAATGGCTCTGAGCACTATGGGACTTAACATCTATGGTCATCAGTCCCCTAGAACTTAGAACTACTTAAACCTAACTAACCTAAGGACATCACACAACAACCATCCATCACGAGGCAGAGAAAATCCCAGAAAATCCCTGACCCTGCCGGGAATCGAACCCGGGAACCCGGGCGTGGGAAGCGAGAACGCTACCGCACGACCAAGAGATGCGGGCTTTTGCTAGTTCGACAAACGTTTGGTATTCCGGGCTTCGGCTGTTGTACACGTATGGTATCTGTTCCTATTTCGCTAGCACGGTGAAGTGAGTAGATCAGAACATTCGTAGCTTTTTTTTTATTATTCCAGACAGAGTGTACAAATTGCTTGTGGGAATCGGTAGATAATTGTTTTTCATTTACGTGCATCATAAATACACGAATGGCAACAAAATAGTACTGATGAACGTCAACCGACGATGGGTGTTGAGAAAAGTAAAGCTAAACAGATAATTCTATCCGTAGCCTCGGAGCTCAACCACCGTCATCATGGATCAGTTAAGTGTGGAGACATCTAGAAAACTCGCAAAACGAACCAGGGCACACTTGTATGAGCGCAATTAACGAATATTTTGTTACGAGCCACTGATTTGTACAAGAAGTCTTGCCATAATAGAGTGCGTATAGCAATTTATAAATAATAAATCTAATCAGGATATTGAGCTGCTGCCAAGCACTACAATTCTGCTTAATCGCCAAACATACAGAGTGTTTTATATACAGTCTTTTACTCTGTAACTTACAAAATAATAAGTGAGAGGAATATTTATTTACTTATCTAAATAAGTACTCGATTTACCTATCCAAGGCTTCGCAGGAAGAGTAACGATTGTAGCTTTTACCTGTTTACACAAAAAATTTCTAATATAACTTTCTTCTGTCATACATCTGAACATTTAAACCGTGTACAAATCAATTTAAATAAAATTTCTCTTAATTTTATTTACGGGGGTAAAAAATTGCACGGTTTTAGGGGTGAAAGCAACAGGCTGTTTATAAAGGGCAGTGTCCAGATGGGTGTTCTCGTGCCAAAATGTTCATTTACGTGAGGTGTTCGAACGAAAGCCCATTTTGCTGAATACACAACGAAATGTGCCCTCTGAACGACCTGCGAACAAGATGTTGCTTTTATTTATCGCACGTTACAGACAAAAACGCCCAATTTGAGACACCGTGTATCGGCATTCATGTACCTCCTTCCAGCTATGGAAGATAAAAATTGCTTTAGCCCAATTAAAGGAAATAGTGCTAGATAATCTATCATACAAACTCCAAAATAAAATATTTTTCGTATTTTTCGATTGCATTGTGAATAAAAATACTACTGGGAGAGAGAGAGAGAGAGAGAGAGAGAGAGAGAGAGAGAGAGAGAGAGAGAGAGAGAGAGGCAGACAAACACAAACGCAGACACCATATTCAAAAATTATGTAAATTTCCACACTACCGAAAACATGAAATAAAATCTCGAAACGCTTTACCGAACCAAATGACACAGTCGTAAGGGAATAGACTCGTACTGACGAAAGCGGTGGATAAAAATTCATCCAGCCACAAAGATTTAAGTTTTCTGTGACTTGCTTGTATTTCTTAAGGTGAATGCCATGATGGTTCTTTTGAAAGGGCACTGTCGATTTCTCGTGGCATCCTACCGCAATGCGAGCTTGCTCTTTGTCCGTAATAACCTCGCCGTCGAGACGACGTTAAACCCTGATCTTCCTTATTTCTTCCTTCGAAATGTTGGAATGAAAAAATATAACTGATCCAGTATCTTTATTATTTAAATCAAAAGAAATCATCCTTCCTGAGGACTAGTGCTGGAATGGACAAGCTCAAGAAAAGCATATGAAAAACAAAATCTGGATATTTATAGTGAATGATGGACGCGAGTGGAAGACTACTCTCGGGCCAGCTGCTGTCGACACAGTTGCGGCGCAATGAACAAATGCAGTCCAGTCCAAGGGTGAGCGTTATCTGCAGTTCGCAAAAGACAACTGCACGAATCGGAGTGATAAGTGACTGGCCACAGCCCTGTTGCAACGCCTCTCGAGGAAAGAGACGAGCCATCCTTAACTAGCCGACAGCTGGTACGGTTTTCCTCAGCTAGCAGCAGGCGGGACCTTTGATGCTTTCTAATGGCACCACAAACAACAAGACTGCCTACTGAGCAGAGACTTATATGTCCGGAGTGTTTTCACAAGCTCAAGAAATATCCGCCTTAAAAATTACGTACAGCTGGGTGTCGTCGCCTGTAACTCACTGTTCCACTGTCTTCGTAAACACCGGCACCTTACAATAAAAAGCAACAAGTACCGTGAGTGGGGAGAGATGGAGGGGGTGACCGCACGAAGCACCGCACCGCCGCAAACTTGACGCGACTTTCGTCCACTGAAATATTGAAGGTTCGCTCTGGGCCTGCCTTCAGAATGAATATGAGGTTCGGAATGGCGTTTTTATGTGACTAGGACGATAGAAATAGAAAAATGTGGAGTGATCAAAATATCAGCAGAGACCCAACTGCGGCGAGACCGTCAGTTGGGACGATACCGGCGCTGTAGTATCAGCGTCGGATGAGAGTAAGGGACGTCTCCAACAGCACGACAAAGAACTGTGAGGTGCTCATGAGGAGAGTTTTGGAGGAAGGCAAGGGTGTTCGTGGCGTGAAGGCGAATTTGTTGTACTAGCGGCGGAATGTGGAGAAGATGGCGGATGTCGGTTGGAGACGTAACGGGGAGCGTTTAGTATGATCCGGAGTGGTTTGCTCTGTACCACCTGGGCCTGGAGAATATGGGTGTCAGCAGCTAGGCCCCACAGTTCGCACCCGTATAGCAGGAGTGACAGGACGCAGGACGTCGAGATGAGTAGCTTGGAGTGGATCGAAAGGCCGGGGCCCTTCAACAACGGGTAGAGTTTGTGTAACATTTCATATGCTTTGTGACAGACGCCATCAACGTGGGGTTTCCACGTGAGGCGGGTGTCAAAGGTGAGACCGAGATAGGTGACTGTCTGTGATCATGGAATGCGACGACCTTCAAGTTCCACCAGGCGAGCCGGTGGAGTCAGTTTGTGTGTAAAGAGGATGGCCTGTGTCTTATCTGTATTGATTTTTATCTTCAATTTGTTGCTCCACTGGGTGATCTGTTCAAGGTGGCGTGTGAGATTTAGAGCAATGAACTGGAGGTTGCGGTGTGAGGTGAAGACAGCGGTATCATCTGCATAGAGGGCCAGTTGGTTGGAGACACGGGATGGGATGTCGTTGGTGTATACTGCGTACAGAATTGGGGACAGGAGAGACCCCTGGGGCACACCCGCTTCCACGGCTTCGGCCTTTTATAACGTAAAATGATCGCCCAGTTAAAAAGCGTCGGAGGATGTGGATGATGTGGATCCGCTACGATCGCAGGTTCGAATCCTGCCTCGGGCATGGGTGTGTGTGATGTCCTTCGGTTAGTTAGGTTTAAGTAGTTCTAAGTTCTAGGGGACTAATGATCTCAGAAGTTAAGTACCATAGTGCTCAGAGCCATTTGAACCATTTTTTGATATGTATCTGTAATGGCTATGTGTACTTTGTAGTGTCATGGCTGAGTTGCTCTCGGTAGTGAATAGGGAGAGACTGAAACTGTGTCCAGCCTACTCCTCTAGAAAAGCACCATGGAGGGTGGCCGAGGTTAGAAACTCCATCCCACGGACGGACGTTATTAAAAGTATCTCATGCTACCACGTCATGAAATTAGTTCAGCACAGTGAGAAATTACGCACAACGTCAAACTTGTCAATAGGGTGAAGGCTTGTGTTACATAATGTGTCCACATATTTTGACCTTTGGCCTTCTGGACGGAAAGATACGAATTTCACTAGACGCTGCAACTAAATCGGTTCGCCACTGTTTTATCTATGATGGGCGAGATAACCGAAGATGTTTTCCAAAACATCATTGAAGAAAAAACTCAAATAACCACACTTTTCTAATGAATTCCAATCAACAAAATCAACTCTTGCTGTTACGTTTAGCAAAATGTGTCTAGCAGAAAACGTTATTAAAAATATATCAAAATCAACTTCAAGAATAACAGCACAGTTGCAAAACAAACACTCATTCATCGACACGTGTGGCTGGTTGGTTTTTCTTTCTTTAGACACAGTCGGTGCATTCTCTTGTTCTTCTACCAACTGTGACAAAACCATGGTCACTGTTGATTAAAATAAAAAGATAATGCCTAGTCTTCTACTTGGTATCAGAAAATCGTCAGTATGCCGTTAGTACAGCAGTATGATACAGTTCTTCTCATGAATAAATAAAATGGAAAATTTAAAACTCAGTCCTGCATCACTAGATAGCTATATGGAAATTAATTTACAGGGTATATAAAAAAGAATCATCCGATTTGGCACGTCTATATTTCTGAAACCAATCAACATATACAATGAATTTTATTTTTTGATGAACGGGAAGCTCAAAAGTTTTTTTTTCATACCTTTTCATGCCCCCCCCCCCCCCCCCCCCTTGAGATGCAAGGCATATGTCAATGCGGTATTCAAACTGTTCCCCCGCAGCAGCGAGTATGTCTCCAGTCAGAGCGTCCACAGCTGCTGTTATGCGATGTCTCAGTTCAATCATTGCTGTTGGTAACGGAAGCACATAAACAGAGACTCTTATAAACCCAGACACGAAATACTCACATACAATCAGGTCCGGTGACCTTGGAGGCCAGTAACGTGCGGTTGAATCACTTAGTCCAGTACGACCGATCCATCGTTGAATAATCCTATGATTTAAAAATTTTCGCACTTACAGATGCCAGTGTGGTGGTGCCCCATCCTGCTGGTAAATGAAATCCTTCGAATCGGTCTCCACCAGTGGGAAAAGAAAATACTCATGAATATCGAGATGATTCCTGTAACAGTGCTTTCGGAAAAGAAAAATGGACCACAGACGTTTTCCCGTGAAACTGCACAAAACACATTAAATTTTGGAGAGTCCCTGTCTTGTTATACACCTTTTGTGGTTGTTCCGTGCCCCAAATTCTCACATTATGACGGTTCATCTTTCCATTTAAATGGAATATTATCTGTCACCTTCACGAAGATCTTGCAGTAGCTGAATTTTGTATGGTTTCATGTGTAAACGTCGACGCCACACACGCCAGACAGACATCGGGGGCACGTTGAGCTGTCGAGCTGCACGGCGAACGGATTTCTGCAGACTCATTGCGAAACTAAGGCGGATGCGTGCGACGTCTGTGTCAGGCCCTGGGGACGGCCCGGTGACTTCTTTCCACGAACAATACGAGACTGGAATAGAAGGGAGAACCGATAGAGGTACTCAGGGTACCATCCGCCACACACCGTCAGGTGGCTTGCGGAGTATGGATGTAGATGTAGATGTAGATTTCCCTTTACACGAACAACCTTTTTCTCGGAACAGTTGATGGCACCGTCTAATGCTCTGTGCTGTAGGAGACTCCACACCATACATAGTACGGAAGTCACGCTGAACAGTTATTACTAACCCGCAATGCGCAAAACGTAGAACAGAAAACGCTTTCCGTTGTCCAGACATAATTTTCACTAGAACTAAAATGGGCGCACACTGCTGCTGCCTAGCGGGAACCATATAAAACTCGAGAGTTTGCTCTTTCCAACAGTACGTTGTTCACGCACGTATCTCATATAACATAGTAGTAATGAACTTTTTTTTTTTTTTTAAATCGGGTGATTCTTTTTGACAGACCCTGTATTACGTTCGCGAGATTACAATGCGATTCACTATTTAACGATTCACAAAAGTAAAGAAGAAAAATTTGGGTTAATCGTCCCGTCAACGACTAGGTCATCACACAGAATGAGAACAAGCTCGCAATAACATTATGAAATTGTATTCTAAAACTGCGAATAATTGACTTCAGCTGCCATATTTATTGGTGATATACGATAATTTGTGGCGGACTGCGACTCGAACCCGAATTTCCCGCTTATCGCTAGCGGTTACCTTAAAAACTTCAGTTACCCTTGCGCGCCTCCTACACGGACCCAAACTTCCGTATGTACAAACATCGCTATACCATAATCCCTCACATTCATAACTTAAAATTTCGTGCACGGATGGTAACAGCGATCAAGGCGACCGATGGCGATAAGAGGGAAATGGGGGTTCGAGGCCAAGTCCTGCCCAAATTTTCGTGTGTCACGAATAAATAGCACAGCAGAAGTCAATTTATATTTTCAGTTTTAGAATAAAATTTCTTAATGTTTAAACAGCAGTTGTGGGTCGCCAAGTAGTGTCTATCGCTTCAGACATGCATGTATACCTGTAGGAACATCGTATCATGTGAACTGCAAACACAGTTACTGCACAATTAAGTAATGAGCTCGGAGTAAGGAAGGATGGGGAAGGAAAACGGGAGTGTCTTTTTAAAAGAAGCATTCCGTCATTTGCATTAAGCAATTTAGTGAAACCATCACTTGGCGAACTCGCTCGATTACCTGATACGCAAAATGCACGGACTTTGCAATTTGGAGTCAACTACCGCGAATGGAAGGTCTCAACGTTCGAAACGCTATCCTGAGGAGACTAAAAGTTTTGTCTATCATCATTCGCGTAGCTCCCGCCTCGGCGTTCCCAAGCTGTTTTCGTTTTTTGCAACACTATATCAATTTTTCTGTCGCGCTGTCGACACTACCGCTGAGTTTTCATCCCTAACTATTTCTGTTTTCTTCTAGGCATCTCATCTGCTACCGTTAACTTGTCATTTCTCGCTCTCTACCGCCCTCCCTCCCCTCTCTCTCTCTCTCTCTCTCTCTCTCTCTCTCTCTCTCTCTCTGTCTGTCTGTCTCCCTCTCTCTCTCTTTCTTTCTCATCAGTGAATTCCTTCTCCATATCTTTATTCTTTTGTGCTGCTTGAGTACATTTCTATTAGATGCCATCACTCACACTCGAGAAGACTATAATGAAGAAAGTAGTGAACACAATGTTAATTAGACTGACACTGCTGAAATCCGAAATATCCTTCATTATACAATTATTATTATTTACTACTCATTTACTTCGGATAATACAGTGTGCATTTATTAGGAATGTCTCACGTTCCTAATCTTCATAGGTTAAATAAAAGTAAAGACAAAAAAATACTGTCTGACAAAAAAAGTGAACCACCCACGAGGGGAGGAGGCAACGAAATGAAAACTTCAGGGGTTGAAAGAGTATATGACGTCATACCATTGACTACAAAATTAAATCAGATTTAGGAAGAACTTGGCAGCATAAGCGCACTTACTAGTATGACGATGCACCCCGTCTGGCCTGGATGTAAGCACTAACTCGGTTGGGAAAGGCGTCATAAGGCGGCAGTATTCTCTCCTGAGGCAAACAGGCTACAAGTGTTGACAAAAAATGGTTCAAATGGCTCTGAGCACTATGGGTCATCAGTCCCCTAGAACTTAGAACTACGTAAACCTAACTAACCTAAGGACAACACACAACACCCAGTCATCACGAGGCAGAGAAAATCCCTGACCCCGCCGGGAATCGAACCCGGGCGTGTGAAGCGAGAATGCTACCGCACGACCACGAGCTGCGGACACTTGTTAACAGCCTCACCAGTAGCACCTGGTCCCACACAAACTCTATCGAGGACAGATCTAAAGATTTTGTTGGCCACGGCAGTACTTCAGCATCACGTAGACAGCTCACATAGACACGTGCCATGTGTGGACGATCACTGTCCCATTGAAAAATGGCACAACCATACTTCGCATGAGAGGTAACACAAGAGAACGCAGACGTCCGCGACGTACCATTGTGCTGCTAGAGGTCACTCCATCACTGCCAGCCGTGACCTGAAATCATGCCCGACGGCTCCCCACAGCATAATCAAGAGTGACACCGCTATACTTCTGCAAAACAATGGAACCGAGATTCATCCCTGAACGCAATGCGACGTCATTCACCAGCACTCCGTGTTTCCCGGCCCTGGCGCCGTTTGTGCTGCGGTGTTAATGGCAGCCTACTACTCTCGTCCGGCTGCTGCTCTCCGGGATAACACAGAAAGTTTCAGTGAGACTATTACTTGTTCCCGGATGGCAGGTGCAGATATGGAGCGGTAACGATGTGCTTGGTTCACAATATGGCGATTCTCCCTTGAGTTGTCAGACGTGGTTGACCGGAGCCGAGAAGACATGCCCTGACGTTCCCGTGAAGCCCGCTATCTGGCTTCTGTCTCGTCCGATTACCTTACAAACATGGATACTCGCGATTCGACCAGACAGCCGAACTGAGACACACAACGAGACCCTTTCCAAACTATTATCAGATGCTCATAACGCTCTGTCACACGAGTATGCAGCACCTCCCTGTCCTTCACAGTGATAAATCACGCCCCTTACATATCCTACCACGCCTGAAAACAAGACTAAACACGAACAATGCTGATGCTTTCTGGTGGCCGTTCTATCTGTCACACTGAAATGTAATCCTAATAATTTACATACTCGCTGATGGTGAGTACTTGCACTAAGTTAAATGGACATCCAGTGAGGCCTTCTGCGTGCTGTACTATTTTTGTCAGGCAGTGTAAACAGCTAAACTTACGCGATGACAATGGATAAAAACACAAGCAAGAAAGTGTACGACGTCACAATCCAGCCAATAGTGTCATTCAGCGCGTCTGCCTTTAGCGTGCGCTTCGGAGCGTTTGTAGAACGTACAGTATTGATTTTCGTGTTAGTTCACGAATGGCAAGGGTACTTAGCGACTGTAGCATCCGTTATAGGTGGCATAAAACAAACGCAAATGTCGCGTTAAGAAACGAAACGGAGAGTTTTCCAAGCATATAAATTTATCTAGGTAGAAGCAGTGGCCCGATGAGGCGCCGACCGCAGCGTTTCCAGTTACCAGGTTAAACGACGGCTGGGACGCGTAGCGTGGAACAGAAACAGGGAGAAACGACGGCGTCGCCGCAAAAGCACCTTCCAGCCCTCTCTGCGCAGAGCGCACAGCGCAGCCACCTTGTTACTTGTACACCGCTGCAGCGCTTCTCGGTTAGGTTAGCCATGCGACACTTGCGCCGCCCCTCTGACCCGCAGCGTCTGCTTGGCAGGCGTTCCTACCCGCAGAGGGACAATGGTCGCCGTGCACCGCATGCTGTACTCACGCACACCGAAAGCGCAGCTCCTGTCACCTAGCTGCCGCCTTCCCACAGCCCAAGTGCAGCGCGCAATTGTGCTGCTGCGACGGTACCTGCGGCAGAAAAGGAAGCGTGTCAGGATTGCGAGCACTCACCAGAAACCGTTAACAAAAACAATTACATAAAATGCATAGTCAATCAGGAGCACTTATGATATTATCGACGCCCAACCTGGTTTTCACTTTGTAGGATACTGGGAAAATACAATCAGTCTACAAAGGAGATTGCTTAAATTCATGTTCGAGGTATTCTAGAATATTGCTTCAGTGTGTGGCGTCCATATCAAACAGGATCAACAGGGGACGTTGAATTTCTGAAGTTACTCTCTTCTTTCCTGAAATGTTTATCGTCTGCGTTTCACTTCTGTTCAAAATTACATTCCAAACCAACACCTTTAGAAAATACTTCCCAATCTTTATTTTTATATTCCAACAAGTTTCTCTTCTTCAGAAATGCTTTATCATCCAGAGCTGCATTAATTGATGTATTTTTTACACTCTCACTCTCCTTTATTAGGTTAACGTTCTACAATAAACTTTGCTGTTACGATTAAGACTGCAAGACCAAAAACGAAGTGCTCGGATTAAAAAGGGTGTGAGGCAGAGATGTTGTCTTTCGCCCCTGCTGTTCAATCTATATGTCCAAGAAGCAATGACGGAAACAAAAGAAAGGTTCAAGAGGGGGATCAGCCCTCTATTGCATGGTGTTGCCACTTGGCAACAAACGGTTAATTTACTTATAATACAGTATTAAGGAAACCACTCGTATTTAAATGATTTTGACATCTGGAAACACACACAGTCTGGCTGAATCTAGCTAGATTGTGTTTAGCACCATTACTTTAGCAGAAACACTTCAAAATCCATAACAAACGCTGAAGGTCGAGTGTATGTAAACATACGCGAAAGCAGCTGAAAGGGTGAATTATTTCCGCTACTTACATCACATCTAGTTACATTCTGAAGGTACGCAAAATGATGTTTAATGATAGCACGGATTTGTTTCCATGTCTCTGTAACTGAAAGATTAATAACTAATCAATATTTTCGGTTTGTTGCTGTATTACAGCAAACCTAAAATGCCGAATAAATCAGAAGTAAATTAAAATTTCTGTATTCGTCTTGTTACATAATACTTTGTGCCTTAGATCCCACCTGAGGAAATTTCTTTGAGTCATGCATGCAACAGAGAGTTAAAATTCAAAGTGAAAAGATATCAATGATAAGATTCGCTTATGACATTGCTATCGTAAGTGAAAGTGAAGAAGAATTACATGATCTGGTGAATGGAATGAACAGTTTAATGAGTGCAGAATACGGATTGACAGTAAATCGAAGGAAGATCAAAGTAATGAGAACTGGCAGAAATCAGTACAGCGAGAAGCTTAACATCAGAATTGGGATCACGAAATCGACGAAGTCACGGAATTCTGCTACCTCGGCAGCAAAGTAACCAGTGACGGGCGGGGCAAGAAAGACATCAAAAGTAGACTACCACAGGCAAAAAAGGAATTTATGGCCAAGGAAAGCCTTCTAGTATCAAACATAGGCCTTAATCTGAATAAGACATTTCTGAGAATATGTTTGGAGCAGGTCACTGTATGGTAGTGGATAACAGACGGTGGAAAAGCAGGAAGGGAAGAGAACCGAGGCATTTGAGATACGGCGCTACAGATGAATACTGAAAATTAGGTAGGCTGATATGGTAAGGAATGAGGTTCTCTGCAGAATCGACGAGGAAAGGAACATGTGGAAAACACTGACAAGAAGAAGGAGCAGAATGATGGACCATCTGTTAAAACATCAGGGAATGATTTCCATGGCAGTCGAAGGAGTTGTAGAGCGTAAAAACTATAGAGTAACACAGAGATTGGGATACATCCAGCAAATAAGTGAAAACGTAGGTTGCAACTGCTACTCTGAGATGGGAAGTTTGGCACAGGATAGGAATCCGTGTTGGGTCGTATCAAACCAGTGAGAAGTCTGGTGTGAAGGTACTATTAGTACTAATTCAGGAAGGCGACATTTGATATTCAGCTAGTGGCATAATGCAAAAGTACCAATTAATTCAGAAACTAAACCGGAGTGATGTTTCCAGACGATGTGCGCAGAAAACTTTGCCACACTGCAGTCCAAGGAAAGGGCAATTGGAAAACTCTTCTCCTCTCCATTCGATTCGTCCAGACACCTTTCTTTTGACAGTATTCCTACTTTCAAATGGAACTTCCATGCAAATGCAACAGGCAACACATACTTCCAGAAACAAGATTTCGTGACAAAACTCCATGCGGTTCGCTGACCTTAATACACTATTATAAGCTAGAAGTGCTCCAGCTACCTTGTGTAACAAACTTTTCCCTCTCACAGTACGAAGGGCGGCAAAGTAACACAATGGTGGCCCGTAGCGTGTGCAAAGATTACGGCGTGATTAGCGAGTCCGGAATATTAATGAGCTGACTCAGCGGCAGGCTGAATGCCGCCGCAGACCGTGGGAACAAAACCTGCGGACGTCCGGCTGCCAGGCAGTGACACGCCTGCCTAGAGAGTCCTGCTCCCCCGTACCGTGTTGTGTACTTGCTTACATGTCAGGCTTACCTGCTCAGGGATGGTCCGCGTACCCATACGTCACGGTACATCTGACTGCCAGATATTTCCAATTTCACAGCTGTGACCTGGATTCAGCTGTAACAGGCTCGTTTCTTGATTTCTTTCCACCAATTCTGTGAAAGCAGCTTCTCACTTCTCCCGATTTATGAAGTTAAATGAATTCCTCAGATGTGAATTCCTCAGTTACGTTGTCTTCTGATTTATTGAACATATGAAGTGCTATGAAGCAGAGAGAATATTCCTCGCTAAAAAAAAGTCTAGCAGTATGAAACTTACAGGTGAAATTTTTGAGAATGCATATTTGGAGCACAATATTGTACGGAAGTCAATCACAGACGTTGGGAAAACTGTAAAAAAAGAGAATCGAAGCGTGTGAGATGTGGGTTTTACACAATGAGACTCAAAATTAAATGGACATGAAAACAGAAATGAGGAGGCCACTAGCAAAAACAGCGAAGTATGATGTTTTCTTTGTTCACAAATTTTATATATTAATTTTAATAACAATAGTTTAATTACACTTCATGCGGAACAGTACAACTACACGTAATTGCCAGTGACAATGATACAACTATCGCATCGGAGTGGATGGCTTCAATGTGCTCTTGCTTTGCTGACAGATTCAATTTCCCACAATACCCTGCGCTGCCTTGTCACAGGTGAACCTCAGCACTCTGCCAGATTGTTCTAAGGGGGCCGAACGCATGCGAGTCACACAGCTGTAAGGAGGATGTTCCACGATCTTCCACAGAAATTTGTGAAGAGGTTTGACGCCTGTTTGGTCTACATTCCGTCTGATAATGCTAACACCACTGAAAATTTGTGCACCGTGTGAGACAATGCTCCCCGTACACCCCTCTCATATTGCGATAAATTTGTGGAGCATGCTCCCCTTCAGCGTGAATGAACTAAATAATAGCACTTTTTGCTGTTTAAAACATTCTTGGGATTCTTGTCCCGTCAGTTCAGGGTAAAACCTCGAGCTGTCGACGATTTCCACCATCGTGCCGTCAGGAGCAACTGACTGTCAAAATTTCTGCTGAGGTAGATATTGGATAAAGTGAAAAGCAAAAAAAGATTTGAACTGTGGTTGAGGACCGTATGTAATTTTTATTTATTCGAGCACCGTTCGACGAAAATGTGACTGGTTGTAGCGTACTGTTTTTTCCACCTGCTAAACTGCTTGTTTATATGAGGTGTATTTTATAAGTATTGCAACACATTTTCTTCTCGGCCAGTTTCGGCTGAAAAATTGCGGAATTTCTTGTGGGACGTACTGGAATATTCCCCCTTCAGCACGTGCAGTTTCATACAGTTCCGACAGATGGAAGCGCTATACGTAGCCTTCAAAATGATGTCTGTAACGGAGGTGAGTTCGAAGCAGAGAGTTGTCACTGAGTAGCTTTCGGCGGAAAACCAGAACATCGCAGGCATTCATAGGCGCTCGGAGAATGTCTACGGAGATCTGCGCGGTGAGTCTTTGGGCGAGGTGTCTGTCACCGTCGCAAAAACGGGTCTGATTTCCAGCATGCCATCCGGGCAGCACTCAGCTGCGACTCCTCCAATGTCGGAACGTGCGGACACTCTCACCCGATGTGATCGACAGATCTCAATGAAACAATCGAATCACACAAGCCTCTGTACCCGAAATAAGCTCACGAGACTTCACTACTCGACTGTTGTTCCTCAGCCATCCTAGAGCACGGATCTCGCACCTTCCGACGTGCACGTTTGGCCCAACGAATGATGAACTCCGCGTTAAGCAGCACGTGGATGATGGGCAAGTTGTTGATGCAGCAAGACGTTGGCTCCGACATCGACCAGTAGAGTGGTACCATGCGGTCACACATGCCCTTCCAGTATGGTGGCGTAAGGCCATCTCGTTGCGTGGATTGGTTGATTTGCGGGTGGGGACCAGGAGCAAGGCCATTGGTCACCGCGAAATGACAGATGAACTGGGAAGGAAATCAGCCCGGAGCGAATTAGAGAAATGACAGGAAACTTAAATCAGGATGCCCGGACGGGGATCTGAAGAGTCGTTCTCCCGAATGGGAGTCGAGTGTGCTAACCACTGTTAACCACTGCGCCACCTCGCTCGGTCGCATTGCACGGAGATTGTGTTGAAAAACATGGTTTTGTAGCCAAAAGAGCGGGGAATAATATGGTGAACTGGAAACCCGAATAAAACCAACCTGCTTTCAGAAGCCGGCCGCTGTGGCCGAGCGGTTCTACGCGCTTCACTCTGGAACCGTTCGACAGCTACGGTCGAAGGTTCGAATCCTGTCTCGGGCATGAATGTGTGTGAGGTCCTTAGGTTAGTTACGTTTAAGTAGTTCTAAGATCTAGGGGACTGATGACCTCAGATGTTGTCCCATAGTGCTCAGAGCCATTTGAGCCATTTGCTTTCAGAAAAAAAATGTGATCCATTACATATTGAACGCCCTTCGTTAATGGAAAAGTCCAAAGGTGCCCAACACATAAGGCTTTTACAATTTCCGTCAGTCCAACATTACAGGACGCGACTCCGAAAAACCACAACGCTCTCTAAAGAAGGCTGCAGAACAAGGACGGCAGTTGTTGGACTTCCGTGAGCGCACACACTCGGAAGAAAGGCCGTGTTCCGTGGTGCTTCGCCCAACCCTAAATGTCCGGGTCGGGTATCTGTGGTTGCTAAGAGCCAGTAGTAATGACCGCGGGCCGGCGCCACGACTGCGAGTGAGTAATCTGGCCGACTCCTTTTAGAGACGTGGCGCCTGCAGCTTATCCCTTTACAAATATTTGACGACAGCCCACGGGCGACCTGTGAGTGCCGTGTCGCGACGTCTGAGCGCTCCAGCAATAACGCCAGATAACACGCACTCACACTTCGACCGGCAATCTCGGGAAGCGGCTCTGGTAGCGGCATTTCCCTAGTCTGGAGTCCCCGCTAACTGGAGGAGTCAATCCATGCTCAGCAAACAGTGTGAACCCGAACTCGACAACTAGGGATATTTTCTGCTTTGGTGTACGGGACCCCCGTGTCGTGCGATTACAGAGAAATAATGTTAACATGACTGATTCGATAGCCGGCCGGTGTAGCCGAGCGGTTCTAGGCGCTTCAGCCTGGAACCGCGCGACCGCTACGGTCGCAGGTTCGAATCCTGCCTCGGGCATGGATGTATCTGATGCCCTTAGGTTAGTTTAGGTTTAAGTAGTTCTAAGTTCTAGGGGACTGATGGCCTCAGATGTTAAGTCCCATAGTGCTCAGAGCCATTATAACCATTTTTGAACTTATTCGATTTGTTACCCAAGTTATGTTTGTTTTTGTGGAAATACATTCGCGACAGTGAAACAGCCTGTAATATGCAATCACCAAAACGCACAATACAAAACACGCAATTACGCACTCGCATTCGGGAGGACGACGGTTCAATCCCGTCTCCGGCCATTCTGATTTAGGTTTTCCGTGATTTCCCTAAATCGCTTCAGGCAAATGCCGGGATGGTTCCTTTGAAAGGGCACGGCCGATTTCCTTCCCCATTCTTCCCTCGCCCGAGCTTGCGCTCCGTCTCTAATGACCTCGTTGTCGACAGGACGTTAAGCACTAATCTCCTCCTCCTCCGAAATTACGCAACAGACGCAAGGAGCGCATGCGGCACGTACATTGTCTGATCAAAGGTATGAGCAGACGTATTAGCAGACATTAATATGGGGTGTGTCCAGCCTTCGCTCTTACGACTGCTGGGGACACTTTCAGTGAGGTGTTCGAATGTCTGTGGAGGAATAGCAGCCCAGTCTTTTTCGGGAACCGAAACCAGAGAAGGTGGCGAAAATGGACGATGTGGTGTGGAGCGAAGTCAATGTACCAACTTATACCAACGGTGTTCCGTTGGGTGCAGGCCGGGACTCTGGGCAGGTCAGACAATGTTACTGCCCGCAAACCTTTTACCTCACGCACGCTGTTTTATGATAGTGTTCACTGTCATGTTGATAAAATCAATCACCATTTCCTAAGTGTTACTTTAGTGCAACACCATAGCCACGAAGACCACCCTACGTGAGTTCCGGTTTTTCACCTCAGGTACATGGTCCACAGGGTGGATATCCGACAGAATTCTCGCGATTCCTCAGAGATATTTTCTGAGTATTTTGGTATGGAAAACTCCTGGTTTCCGAGGGCTCGTTACAGACCAGCTGCTTTTCGTTTGCTTAATCTTTGCAGCTGTATTGCACTAAAAATATCTGCCCATCAGTGCAAATGTCGACAGTGTGCGAAGAATGGCCTCTTTGGAAACAAAACCTGTTCCATCCACTCGCTGTACTTGCTGTTGGCAACAGTTATTACCATTTCTTTCTTCGCCCTGAAGCTTTTGCTTCTTTGCTTGCACTCAGTACTGCTCTATTCTGTCTCGGTTTGTATATCTCGCAGTGTTAGTTGCCCATTACACAGCAAAGTGGCTACGTTTGGTGATGAAAAGTTGGCCAATAAGCACCTCTTGTACGGGTTCACTGACTGCAGTGGCAGAGCGGTACAACGACGCAATGCTCAACTGTTCGCGCAGCGACGGAAGCGCGGCACAGTATGCACTGCCTGATCAAAACTATCCGCACGCCCCTACAGTATACGGAATTGCCCACTAGACGTCACGGCAGAGGGGCCTGCGAGTATAAAAGCAGGCGGGGGGTATTGTGGTATCAGTAGAGAAGCAGTAACAGGAGAGTGGGTCGGACAGAAGAGCTCATTGATTTCGAACGTGCACTAGTCATTGGAGTCACCAGAGTAATAAATCCATAAGGTTCAGCATTTCTAAAGCTACCCGGGTCGACTGTTGAAGATGCGACGGTGAAGTGCAAACGCAAAAGGACAACCACAGTGAACCCAAGGCCAGGCACGTTCAGTGTACTGTCAGACGGGGCCGTTGAGCATTGCGGGTAGGGGTTGTAAAAATGTAACGAAATCAACAGGAAGAGTTACTCGTGGGTGAACCTTGGTAAAAATTGCTGTTTTGAAGAGCGCGCCGCAGCGCTTAGTGTTCAAATGGCTCTGAGCACTATGGGACTTAACTGCTGTCATCAGTCCCATAGAACTTAGAACTACTTAAATCTAACTAACCTAAGGACATCACACACATCCATGCCCGAGGCAGGATTCGAACCTGCGACCTTAGTGGTCGTGCAGTTCCAGACTGTAGCGCCTAAAACCTCTCGGCTGGCTCGTTCGGATCAACCTTTACAGCTGGCAAAGTGAGAGTCTTTCCACTCCGCCAGTAAGAGAACTCAGCGAGTGGTCGCCCGGTCGGGGCTTAGTTCCTGCATCTGAGTCTGCGCGTTAGGCCGCCAGTCTGCTCGAGTTTGATCAGGCAATGGTCATTGGCGGTTGGATCGATCGGTTGCTCGGTCGCGCACTGAGACCCAAGATGACTTGAGCGTCGGCGCATGTGATGTCGCCACTTGAGTCCAGTGGGCCGCGGCGTATAGCAAGGGGTGCTGACTTCGCAGTCGACACGAGAGCAACAGGAGTCAACCCACATCAGTCTGGCCGGTGCGAGCTAGAGATGGGGGATCCGCTCCTGAACAGATTCATAGAGTTGAATCTTTCAAAGTATTAAAACAATCAGTGATTCAGAAAAAAAGAACGGTAGCTCCAAACGTTTCCCATAGCAGAGAGAGAGAGGGAGAGCGAGAGGGAGAGGGAGAGGGAGAGCGAGAGAGAGAGAGAGAGAGAGAGAGAGAGACAGAGCATATCAGGGGGGCCTCTGCTGGTCGGAGCACACTGCACGCCACACAACACAGCCAGCGCCGGGCTCTGCCCTGCTTCTACCTTGGCTGCCTGCATTGGATTTTGTGTTTCACATATGCCGTGCCGTCTCTGTGCCGCTTGCAGTGTCAGGCGCAGCTCTAGCATCGCACTCCGTCGGCGATCGTTTCAGTCACACGTCCTGCCCTCTGGGAAGTTGATGCGAGCAACAGGACAGAGAGCCTCCTAGCGGAGAACATAAGAACTACTTGCAACAACCTGCTCGCAAGAGAACGGACGATTTGTCTCGGAGCAAGTGACTTGTGGCCGTTCACCGCTCCCCCCACCCTCTGAACTCGACCGCTCAACGCTCACCCCACCGTTCTCGACTCTAGCCAGAGCGTTGAGCAAAGCAACTCAGGTGTCACTCTGGTCTCTGCGGTCCTAGCTCACGCAGTAATACAGCTCGCGGCTCGGCCTGCTTGACTCAGCGCCTCTGCATCGTAGTTCGTCTCTACTGGATATTGTTCTTCGTAGTAATACCGCTATGTATATTACATTATTATGTTATGTATACATCATTTGTTTTTATTTTATTTTTATTTGTTTAAACTGATCAGATTAGGTTCCTGACGACTCCTCTTACTATAGGATTTTTATTATGGACACTCGAATTTACACTTTAATTATGAGCGAATAGTTATAACATTTTACGATCACCCAAGAAACTACGATAGTGCAAAATAAATCAATAGTCAAAAACCTTGTCATATTGTGGAAATTTCAATAAACAATACAATATTCTTACTCATTATCTCTGTTACTTCAAAATAGGATCAAATAAGATCAAAATACAGGTATAGTACTGGAATAAATTAAGTTTAAAGGGCAATGTGCCTTCCATTTATTTTCTATTGTGAATGAGTGGTGAGTCATGAAAAAGAGCTAGTTGATTTCAGGGAGTGAACAGTTCTGATCTGATCTCTGAAAAGAACAGTTTTGCCCATCTCTACTGCGAACTGCGAGGCCGTGAGACGGGAGATCGGTGCGCCTTCCTGCGTCCGTTACAGCAGCTGGCAGCGGACGGTTCGGGAGAACGATTTGGGGGTGTTGCGCCAGGTCTTCTCGAGAAATCGCAGTTTATTAGAAGTTAAGTGACTGATGATACGTTGTTTGATTTACTCTTGTTAAATTCTACTTGTTTTCTTGGTGAGGTCACGGCCATTTTGCTTTGGGGTCGTCCCAACATTCTTCTCCGTTTGCCCACCTGCGGGAAGGTGGTTGTTTATAAATTGGGTGGTCCGTTTTTCCCTTGTGGAGTGGGGGTGGGTTAGAGCAACCGCGGGTTGGGTTGTTTGGTAATCTCCCTATCAATCTGCCATACTTTAGTAGCTGCCTCTGTCATGTTTGGATTTGGTATGTTAACGAAGTTACTGCTTGGAATGTAACGGCCTAATATCTGAAATATGTTTTGATCTTTGGAAACTTTGATATTATTGCCTATGATCTTGAGAGGCAGTATCTGTGTATTGTAGAGCATCTTAACTATTGTTTGGCCAACCTTGCAGAAATTTATATAAGATTGCATTTAATGGCCTTTTATTTAAATGATCATTTTAGTATATGAAGTTGCACCCTTTCACTGTAAGACTTTCCTTAGAAGTTAAAATCAAAAGGTTAATATTTTAACTGTTAGTGTTTTGTACCATTTCCATCCCTCCTATGGGGGAGGGGGGGGGGTGCATAGTTTGTATGCTTGTGTAAATTGTTAAAACTCTTAGTTTAAAGCAATCTGGTGTGTTGCAGATTTGCACCAGTGTAGTCTTTCAGAGGCTGTTGTGAGCGGTCGTAACTATGGCCGTGTCAAAAGGGAGCGGCAAGGTTCTCTGCCCGAAAGCTCATACAGTCAAAACTTGTTTCTTTCGGCCTCTGAATAAATTGTAACTTTGATATTTAGATGGCGATTATAATTTTAAATCTGTTTCATTTAATAAAATGCTTTAGGCACTATTAAAGTGAATACAATTCCCATTTGTTAAAAGGAATATGGTTATGATTTCATCAGTTACTCCCTGGCAACTGCTTCCACGCTTACATAGTATGATTAAATGTGTTGAATGTTCTTGATGAATCGCTAGTAAATAAAATAAATTCTTAAGAATATTCTTTGAAAATAAATCACGGTTCAGTGGGTTTCGAAGCGTTACCTGCAGTCCATTTAGCGCCGTTACTGTGCGTAGCAATTTAAGTAGAACGATGTACAGTGTGGTCAAGCAGCTCCTCATAAGCCATACATTTCTGTAGTAGCAACGCTTGAGGAATTGTAAAGGGCGACCATGGGTAACTGCAAACAAGTGATTTGGAGCGATAGACCTTGCTATAAACCATGACAATTCCTTTGAAGAGTTTGCTTTTGGCTAATGCCCGGAGGACTTGGCTTGCTGTCAGCTGTAGTGAAAGTTGAACCTTTTCATCATATGCAAGTGCAGCCAAATGTTGGGCATCACAATGAAAACATCAGCAAGTCAGTGTAGCCATGCGCAGCACCTAACGACCACCAGAATGCACTTATGTGCTTGGTTCACTATATTCCATTGTATAACTGAATATTGTTACTGTTATTTTGCATGGTAACTATTGAACGATCATTTTACTATTTATTAAAATAAAGAATATTTCGTAATTAGTTATTTTATTCACAAAATGCAGCCAAGCGGGCAAAGTATGTTTTGAAAAGGGGTACATACTTTTGTATAAATCTTGCATCTAAAAACATTAAAATATCGCCTAAGAGCATTACCGTATAAATAAAAATTTTCATTCCTTCAGAAAAAATTCAGGGCTGAAAGGCATAAAGCTTACAATGCGGAAATGACCTTATGATAATTAGTTGTGCTTTGTATTGCTCTACTAGGCACATCACAGAATTTAATGCTCTCACATGACTGGAAATGCAGTGTTAGGGCGTGGTGGTACCATGTTTTGAATGGTAACACGCCGTATTCAACTGTTCATATTACAGCATCATTTCGGCATTTTCAAGTACCTAGATACAGTTAAACATAAGAAACTGATATTTATTTTTAATGATCAAACAGCTAACAAATTTATCTAGGTACTTCAAAATGGACTAAGACCGAAACGATCAACAATTGCAAGCGGTATGGAATCCTTGAAAAAAATTCTTAGCAACTGTGACCCAGGTTCCAAGAAAATCATAGTGGTAACAGTTCGCACAGAAAAACACCAGAAAAAATTATAAGAAGTAGTAATGAACTTGAAAATGTCCATGACATAGCTTCAGGCCACTTTACAATTAACACTTGTAAAAAAAATCACGTTATCCTTATACACAATGCTCCATAACACTCAAGACTGAAATTATTGTTGTATAGTCCTTAGATAAAATCGATTGACGAACTCTGAGGAGTAGCAGCTGGGCAGTAGGCTGCCAGTATTTCGAGACCCGATACTAGACCGCGCCAGTAGCACAAGTGCAGTGCCGGGTAACTCCGTGCGTCGGCCGACAGCCGGAGTCGGAAGTGGCTTTCTGCAGCGTAATTAAATCTGCGCGCGGAGCTTTTAGCTGGTGTCCACAGCAAAAGTGCCTGCCCGCAGCTGTAGAGCTTGTGCAAACTTCTCGCTGTGTTCTTTCTTTTGTCCGCGGACTGACGGCCTTACCAACAGGGCGCTACTAACTTAGTCTGGAGGAGGGAGCTTCATTCTCTAAAAAGTACCATCGTCCCGCCGCGTCACAAGTGTGTGTAGCTCTGTCGCTGACTGTGGTCGGAAGTACCGTAATATAATGACAACAATAAAATCTGCCTTTGTTCTCCTATGCACTCATTACGTCGTTACAACAAAGTACCCTTCTATCTAGGCACGACCTTCCTCATTTCCCAAGGCCATTAGTTGATGCATTATACCTAACAACTCGTTATGTCAGCGGATATCACTTTCGTACACCTGTAGCTCATTTTGTATTTCGTACGCTCGCTATTATTCCTATTACTATTGTTATTACTAATGTTCTACATCTACATCTACATTTATACTCCGCAAGCCACCCAACGGCGGAGGTCACTTTACGTGCCACTGTCATTACCTCCCTTTTCTGTTCCAGTCGCGTATGGTTCGCGGGAAGAACGACTGCCGGAAAGCATCCGTGCGCGCTCGAATCTCTCTAGTTTTACATTCGTGATCTCCTCGGGAGGTATAAGTAGGGGGAAGCAGTATATTCGATACCTCATCGAGAAACGCACCCTCTGGAAACCTGGACAGCAAGCTATACCGCGATGCAGAGCGCCTCTCTTGCAGAGTCTGCCACTTGAGTTTGCTAAACATCTCCGTAACGCTACCACACGTACCAAATAACCCTGTGACGAAACGCGCCGCTCTTTTTTCGATCTTCTCTATCTCCTCTGTCAACCCGATCTGGTACGGATCCCACACTGATGAGCAATACTCAAGTATAGGTCGAACGAGTGTTTTGTAAGCCACCTCCTTTGTTGATGTACTACATTTTCTAAGGACTGTCCCAATGAATCTCAACCTGGTACCCGTCTTACCAACAATTAATTTTACATGATCATTGCACTTCAAATCGATCCGCACGCATACCCCGAGATATTTTACAGAAGTAACTACTACCAGTGTTTGTTCCGCTATCATGTAGTCATACAATAAAGGATCATTCTTTCTATGTATTCGCAATGCATTACATTTGTCATGTTAAGGGTCAGTTGCCACTCCCTGCACCAAGTGCCTATCCACTGCATATCTTCCTGCATTTCGCTACGATTTTCTAATGCTGCAACTTCTCTGTATACTACAGCATCATCCGCGAAAAGCCGCATGGAACTTCCGACACTATCTACTAGGTCATTAATATATATAGTGTAAATCAATGGTCCCATAACAATCACCTGTGACACGCCAGAGGTTACTTTAACGTCTGTAGACGTCTCTCTATTAGGAGCAAAATGCTGTGTAATGTTTGCTAAAAACTCTTCAATCCAACCCCACAGCTGGTCTGATATTCCGCAGGTTCTTACTTTGTTTATCAGGCGACAGTGTGGAACTGTATTGAACGCCTTCCGGAAGTCAAGGAAAACGGCATCTAGCTGGGAGCCTGTATCTAATATTTTCTGGGTCTCATGAACAAATAAAGCGAGTTGGGTCTCACACGATCGCTGTTTCCGGAATCCATGTTGATTCCTACAGAGTAGATTCTGGGTTTCCAGAAACGACATGATACGCGAGCAAGAAACACGTTCTAAAATTCTACAACAGATCGATGTCAGAGATATAGGTCTATAGTTTTGCGCATCTGCTCGACGACCCTTCTTGAAGACTGGGGCTACCTGTGCTCTTTTCCAATTATTTGGAACCTTCCGTTCCTCTAGAGACTTACGGTACACGGCTGTTAGAAGGGGGACAAGTAAATTACATACGTCGTCTCGCATAACACCACCGAGCAACAAGAGTGGTACATTGCAGCAGATAAGTGTGTATTCCGTGTTCCCTGCAGAGTTCTGCCGCGATACGCATAACACCTCCATCACTTTGTTCGAGTGCCGGCCGCGGTAGTCTCGCGGTTCTAGGCGCGCAGTCCGGAACCGTGCGACTGCTACGGTCGCAGGTTCGAATCCTGCCTCGGGCATGGATGTGTGTGATGTCCTTAGGTTAGTTAGGTTTAAGTAGTTCTAAGTTCTAGGGGACTGATGACCGCAGCTGTTAAGTCCCATAGTGCTCAGAGCCATTTGAACCATTTGAACTTCTTTCGAGTGAAATGGTGCGGAAACTGGAAACATCCTGCAAAATTGAAATATACGTGGAGTACGATTTTCGTGGGCAAAACGTCTAAACTGAACACAGACTCACAGTGAAAATCTGCTGGTATACGAATGAAATGTGTAAGTTGATGGTATTTATTGAC
The DNA here is from genome assembly GCF_023897955.1 of Schistocerca gregaria. Classification (NCBI taxonomy): domain Eukaryota; kingdom Metazoa; phylum Arthropoda; class Insecta; order Orthoptera; family Acrididae; genus Schistocerca; species Schistocerca gregaria. The sequence goes on from NC_064922.1 coordinate 742,039,368, forward strand.
ATACCATGGCGCGGGAAGAGGCAAACCGTGACAGAAGCTTACAATAGAAATCTCCCGACGAAGTTATGGCGACCACCCCTCACATCTATGTTTCAGATTTTATTTTCATCTGATGTCGACAGTCAACGAAACGCTTACTAATGAAGGTAAATAGATTGCGATATACGTGAACTGTGTCACCAAGTGCTCTATAAGGATCTCCTATCGAGGTGGTTTCCGCCAGCTTTGGCTGCTGTGTTGGTATCTCGCAGCGGACTTGGCCGAGACGCCCCACGGGACGCAGAGCAGAGATGAAGAGTGTGTTGCGCTGCGGGCAGTGTTTGGGCCACGTGTCGGGCCGCAGCCATCTGCGAGGCGAGGCTCTGGTGTGCCGGCGTCCCATCGCCACACACCTGCCGGCCGCGTGACAGGACTGCCGAAGGACTCCCGGGTTTTTCCGGTCCGCTGCGGGGAAACGCCCTTGCAACGTGCGGGAAGTCGCGGAATTCGTGGACTCCGGCTTCTCACTACACGGTGCGCGAGTTATAGCGGGGCTTCTGGTCAGAAACCGTTACCAAGACAGCGAACCATAACTTCCCCGTGCAAGAGTTACATAATTATCGCATAACAGACACAACAGGTTGTTTCTATCTTATCTGCGGCATACAGAACAAGATGCATCAGTTCCATGTCGATCGCACAGCAATAGGCACTCATAAATGGAAGCAATCGGACATCCTGTACCATACGGTCCCATTTTGGATTCGCTGTCGTTCTTAATATACGTACGAGTAGTGGGCAGGGTCGTAATTATCACATTGTCGTAATTATCACATTGAAAATAATGATAAAAAATTTTGTTCGTTGGCAGGTAACATGTTTGCAGCCCTGATGAGCATTGATATTCTCGAGCCACAGTGCAAAGCACGCCGCTAGACGACCCGCAACAAAACAACACACCTCCATCTCCACTTTATCAAAATACCGATGTGTACCAGGGCTGTAAACTTGTACCTGCCAACGAACAAAAATTTTTATCAAGTAACTTTATTTTTTCTATGTGATAATTAACTTTCGCAATACCAATGGGGCTACTTTATGCCACCTTTTTAAACTATTATAATATAGTAACGTACTTTAGATTTTAAAATTATGAAATTTTTTTTAATGATTTCTTATACCAGATTCTGTAACTCTTCTGAATTTTTCAGTAAAACGTAACCCAAAAATTTAAGTCTTAATAGTGAATTTGACTTTCCGCAAGAAATGTCACATTTATTTCTTCAGATTCAGGACCCTTCTTGCACATTTATACATATTTAAAAAGCATGTTGTGAATAAATCTCAATGTTAATCTACGAAATCTGTAAGTTTCAACAACAAAAAATTTGGTGGTCTCAAAGTACCCTTTCTCTCTCTCTCTGTGCATGTTACGGAAAATGCGTTGGTACTGGTAAACTTGTGTAAACAGATATTTTCCGGTTCTGGACCCTACCACCACCTCAGTACCTGTTTAAAATGGACGTTGCTAATAAAAGTTAACAACTCTCAAACAAAATGGTTTTCTTGCTAGCACGCGTTACGAAAAAAATAGTATTGCTGGGTTTAAGACATTGGCTATCGCTCGTAAATGATATTTTACTCGCATTGTCCGAAGATGTAAATCATTTTACCGAGAGGGTTGGCGCAACAGCAACACACTGGACTAGTATTCGAGTGGCAGTGTTTCACATACCTGTCCGGTAATCCAGAATTACGTACATCGCAAATGCCAGGATAGTACCTTTGAAAAAGCACAGTCCATTTCCTTCTCAATGCTTTCCCTATACCACGTAGCGCTCCGTCTCTAATGTGCTGCGACGTCGACGCGTCCCTTTTTAAGGTGCAAATTTTGTCCTTTTTGTCGGTAATGCAATGCAAATATATAGGAATAAAAAGCACCGTCAGCGCATTAACTGATGTTTTAAGACATATGCTTATCAATGCCTGGCAAGAATCAATGTATATAATTTATTACTTGTCATAACCTGCACAAACTGTAAAATATCTTCACACAAACTGTCACAGTTAATGTTCGTGGTTACTTTATAATTAACATTAGCAATGTAATAGAATAATCTTTCTTAATTTTAAGTTTTTTCACTGTACAGCACTTAAATAATATGTACATCTTTAGTTAGATAATTTCCAAATGCCTTAGACCCCCCCCCCCCCCCCCCCCGTGTCCACCTCCGTAGCTGAGTGACCAGTGTGATGGCTGTCAAGCGAAGGACCCGGGTTCGGTTCTCGGTGCTGTCAAGGATTTTCCCCTTGGCGTGAGGACTGGTAGGTGGTGCACTCAGTCTCGTGATGTCAACCGAGGAGCTACTTCATCCAGCAATAACGGCTGCACGGTCCGGAAAGACTGTAAAACGGCCTGGAGGGCGGTGTGCTGACCACATGTTCCTCCATACCGCATTCGCATGACACCATAAGGCAGAGAATGACACGCCGGTCGGTAGCCATCACTTGGACCTTCACGACCTCGAGAGAAATTCGGTTTCAGACCCCTCATGGTCCTTGGAATACGACTAATGTAACGTAATGTAACATGAACGTAAACAATGTTCGAGTTAAATCATTTGCCTTACATTAGCCTGTATTACTCCTTGTAACGTTCTGGAACATATCAGATCGTCGGCAAACGGGCAGACACATTCTTGAACATATCGGATCGTAGACAAAAAAAAAAAAAGAACGAAAGTGCTAATTAAATGTCAATGCATCAAGATTCTTTCACTAGAGAGTATTAAGTGAGATGCACTTCACCAGTGACTTCGAAGCCCACAAAAATATAAATACATAGCTTGTTTTACGATAGAGAATTGTTCCCAGCGACTGGAAAAGGAAACAGATCACACATCAGCTATAAAAATAAATAAAGAAGTACAGCAGCACGATTCCACAGAATTACTGTCTTACACCACTACTTATACCGTAAAAAAGTTTCAGAACATACTAAGAGCTCATAAACAATGACCTACTGGAAAGAGGGTGAACTTCCCGTGAAAAACAAATTCTGGAAATATTGATCTTCCGAAATTCAGTTCCCGTTCTTCACATGTCACATCCAAGATGTTTCCACATACTGGAAAATGTTCTAATACAGTATCGCATCGACATCTGTTTTAAAAACATCAAGTGGTAGTAGTACGATTCGTGCTCTGAGGGTTCCGTACAAACTTAATTATGTATACAGACAATTCATCCATCCCGGAAATCGAGAACCTCTGCTATCTCTGCTATCGAATCGATACTGGCAAGGTGTGCTGGGGAATCCAGATTTTCGAAAAAGTTTAAAATTTAAGTTTAAATTTCTGTGTAATTTCGTATTTGCTATCGTAATGCCCCAGAAAAGGGGTCTTAATTCGCTGACAGATGGAAAACAAATGAAAAAAAATATTTTTTTTGTGATGCAGTTACAAATTACCAGTTCCGGATGTTTCCCCTTTAGTTGTACTGTGAAACTTAGTTTCTTGCCAAATTTTATGATTCCACGTCAACGCGAAGTATCTTATAGATTTTGATTAATGAGTCTGAGAGTGTAAAAGTATGCGACATGAAAATGGCCTTATCTTTTGATTGCACTGACTTACACAGTTAAATTTTTTTTACAGCACCAAGGGACCATAGACCTTAGTATGTGACATAAACTGTAACACCGTACATCTATCTGTTCCTGAGGAAAAAAGGGGTGTTAAACTCTCGGACAGACAGACAGAGAGAGAACAACGTGATCCTATAAGGGTTCCCTTTTCACCGACTGAGGTGCCGAACACTAAAAACAGAGTCATTTGTGATATCGCCTACGAACCTTACTATTCTTTTCAGATTCCTGTGTCTTTATTTCTTCTTTGTAATTTCCTTGTTGACTTGTCTCACTGTTTCGTGGGAATATTAATTGAACTACAGAATCGACAAACTGTAGGCCTGCCTCTCTAATTTTTAAAACGACCTTCTACTTCCCTGGTTTTCCACTTATATTCTGCTGTCATTTTACTTCAAATCCATTCTCCTCCAGATTTCGAGTGTATTATTTCATCTTATATTAATGAAGACTTACTCCAGATTCCGTTTCAAAATAAGGAAAAGTATTTTCCTTCTTTCTAGTTCCCGTAACAGGCAGCTGCGTCTCGATAATGCACTGCCATGCAACTAAGAGCTACAGAAACGAAATGCAAGCCTGCATCATCGATATGCAGGCTTCATTCCGAAGAAAGTCTCTGGTAAACTTCACGGAATAAACTGGTGTCGAAGGTCCTACGGCACAAAAGAAAAACTCCTGCTTGTGGCAGCAAGTCGGTGGAACTCAGAGAGGAAAAATAAAGAAGGGAAAACTTCCTGCTTCGACAAGGAGCTCCAAGACGAGTTCCGCTGCGTCGTTGGAAAGAAAATGGAGCGAAGTCCGTGCGTGGGCGGTTCAGGGCAAAGTCTTCCGATCAGCGGGAGAACCGCCGCGGCGCAGTGTGCGAGGCAGCGAGCAATTCAGCACACACAAACACACACACACACACACAACGTAGGACAGTTACGTCCACTTGCTGTGCGGCATGTCACCCCTATTACACGTTAATTGCCAAGTACAACTAAGTTGACAGCAGATCAGAATCTTCTAACCTGTTCACCATCACTTGGCTCCACCTTCCATACGTAATAGGTACGATGTAATGCATAATATTTAACTTGTCGACTGAGTCATTTACTCATACATATTATACTAGCCTTTTGACCACTACTTGGAACGTGTACGCATTCCTTGTAAGCGACGTTCATGTTGTTCTTCAGATTCACCAGGCAGCATTGCGGTGAGACGTTCCTGCATCCCCTTAAGTCGATGATATCGTTGACAACTTTTCAATAGTTCCCAATAGTTCCCCCTTTTTTTTTCATTTCCATCGAATACGAGCGATACACTGCAGTTTCGTTTGAGACACCCTGACAACAATAACTGACCGTCGTTCCGAGAGTACGGGCTATCGCTGCTTCACACCAGGTGACACCAGCGAGGCCTTTATACGTGTCTGGGGCAATGAGGTTGTGGCATGATCTTTGACCCCCAAACACGCTGACAAAATCATTGACTCGCTGCGGTGCTCATTCTCGCGACGTACCGAACAATTCCGATATGAGACAGATTGCGTTTTACACTTTCAAAGCATTCCAGGGCAACTAAATGCAGGAAATGAATACCAATAGGCTGTTTTCGAACATTTTTATATTTCACCCGTTCCCACCACCACCCTCATCCGTTGGGGGACCAGGGGTTTCTTCCACCGACAGTGTTTTTATACAAATAATGAGTCACGTACACACCAAATTTGGATGAAATTGCTCCAGGCGTTCCTAAGATAAACTTTTATGTTACCTGCTTTTCAACTCCATCCCCACCCCTATGGCAGATACATGCTTCTAACCTCTTCCACAGAACATGCGCGTTAGGCACGCAAGAATTATTCTCCACTCTCGTTAAAACGAAATTACCATCTGATTCACATTATTTCAAGTAATATTTGCAACAGGCAAAAAAGAAACATTCATGCTTATGATTACTATTATTTATTTGCTAATGGTGGTTCAAATGGCTCTGACCAGTGTGGGCCTTAACTTCTGAGGTCATCAATCTCCTAGAACTTAGAACTACTTAAACCTAACTAAACTAAGGACGTCACACACATCCATGCCCGAGGCAGGATTCGAACCTGCGACCGTAGCGGTCGCGCGGTTCCAGACTGTAGCGCCTAGAACAGCTTTGCTAATGTAAATATAATCATCCTGCAACGAAAAAAAAATATCTAAATGTATTGACTTCGTACTATACATGAAAATTAAATCCTCAGAAAGTACTGTCTACAATTAACTACATACTTGTTCGCCTCCAGAAAAACTCACGTTTCGTTTTTTCGCTCCACCTGCTTTCATGTATCTTGGTCGGCTCACGCTTGCTATACAGCCAGCAGAGCCCAGTTTAGCAAGAGCGCATTCGGATAAGTACCACCCTAAATTCCGTATAGTATATTCATAAAGTTAGTTTCTCGTTAAAGTGTTTACGATTACAGCCTAACGTGAAACAACGCGCCGTCTTATGCAACTGTTAGTACATTCCGTCAGCGCATTTCACCATTACTTTTTGTAAACGTACAGAAGCACCAACTTTTATCAGTCGTTCTTCCAAAATGCATGATATCCCTGCAGAATACATTACGAGGCTCCCGTCCTCTCTGTAATATATTATGCCAATATCTCAGTAACGGTATCCTCAAGTCCTGAGGCTCACTTCCACGGAACAATTCGGCCATACAGGCTACGACGTTATTCGGGGACACACCGAACACGCATTCGGGAGGACGACGGTTCAATCCCGCGTCTGGCCACCCTAATTTAGGTTTTCCGTGATTTTCCTACATTGCTTCACGCAAATGCCCTTTGAAAGGGCACGACCGACTTCCTTCCCCATCCTTCCCTAATCCACTGAGACCGATAACCTCGCTATTTGGTCTCTTCCCCAAACAACCCAACCCCCAACCCAGCTTTTCGGGGACTTCAGATTGTAATAGTCGAGTGAGTGATGCAATACGGCATCTGCTGTGTAGATGGCATTTCATTCACTGCAGACTTCGTCATTTCCTTTACCTGTTCATTCGCCCTATCAATACGATTCACCGATATTTGCTACTATAATTGAAAGAGGGAACTTTTTTTTTTTTTTTTCGTCGCCGTCATTTGTGACAGAACACAATCTCGGATTGGAAATAAAGAGGGAAGGAAATCGGCCGTGCTCTTTCAAGCGAACGATCTTGACATTTGCTTTAAGCGAGACCTAAACGACGTACCTCGCTCGGTAAAACTTGCATGTTCTAGCAGTGCAGATGGAGGATCATTTACGCGCACTGTAAACACAACCCCGCGGCACACTCCGTTTGACTGATTCAAATTCTGAGTGCCTATTGCCGTATCATGGACATAGAACTCAAGCTCTCTGCTTTCTGTGCAGCCTGATAAAATAAGGGCAACCAGCTGTGTCTGTTATTCCATAATGTTTTAACTTCTGCTCCACTTTTCTCGGCACTTGTGTTCAATATCCCGTTCAAATTAATTTTCACACGGAGAAAAATAGAAAACTAATGGAATGTACCGTTTTCAATTCTTCTAGCTGCCCTCTCGATTTAAGGAATTCCCAGGACAAGTGGGTTAAGACGTCGCAGTAATTGCGGTCAGAGATTAGTTGGTGTGGGAAGGAAATCGGTCGTGCTCTAATGTTGTTACATCTGAGCTCTAATGCTAGGTGTCATCTGAACTAATTTATGGGAAACACGGGATATTAAAGTGGATTGTGGATTCGAACAACTCTCGTGTCCAATACGAGCTTTCGACCATAAACGACAGCACCACCTCACTCGATGTCCGGAGTAAAGCAGCCATCTTGTTTTCCACGCTAGGAAGAAGACGAAATTACGCTTTGTATTGTAGTGAACTGAAAAATCTAGCACTACATTACTGTGTGTTTTCTGGTGCAAAATAACATAACCTGATTTCCTTTCGACCCTGGACACCGGCGTTGCGTCACATTGCGATTTGTAGATGTTCCTTCAGCGATGCAAATTCTTTGCGAAGGGCACACACAGACGCATACATGCATGCATGCAGAGGCGGGTGTATGCATGCATGTATGTGCATGTCCGGCGGGGGGCCGTCGCCTGCTGGTGCATAATTCATCGGGCGGCCCAGGTTTCCTGTCGGCCGGATGAAGGCGGAGATAAGCTTCAGCCTGTTCGGCAAGTTGTTGCGACTTGAAGCGCGCCGCCTGCCCACGAGGGCATCTCAGCACGCAGTGTACTCAAACTGGGGAACAGCCATCCCGCAGTATGAGCTCACCGAGCAAAATGTTAGTCAACCCCTTGAAATAGTGGACTTGGATCCCTCCAGATAGCGCAGAACTTGTACAACGCGGGAATGCAGCCATCCATCGCTGACGTAAGTGATGGCAGTGAAGTAGTGTGTGTGTGTGTGTGTGTGTGTGTGTGTGTGTGTGTGTGTGTGTCTGTCTTTGCCAGTCGGTAGTATGAATTCAAATGGCTCTGAGCACTAAGGGACTCAACTGCTGTGGTCATCAGTCCCCTATAACTTAGAACTACTGAAACCTAACTAACCTAAGGACATCACACACATCCATGACCGAGGCAGGATTCGAACCTGCGACCATAGCGGCCACGCGCCTCCAGACTGTAGCGCCTAGAACCGCACGGCCACTCCAGCCGGGGTAGTATGGAATCAGCGTAGCAAGTTGGATCAAAGTGGAGACGCGACAGAATGGCAGAAAGGAGGTAATCCGTTTGGACGGACCCCTTGAGCACACCGTGACTTAAGTTGCCCTGCAAAGGTCTTTTTACACAATCGACTTTCTTGTCTCAGTTGATTAGTCGAGACATGTTAGTCCACTGCTGCGCCCTTGGCGTTTTAATCTCGTACTGCGTCTCGTCTGTTTCGAGTGGTCATTTTCGTTTACAAAAATGGTTCAAATGGCTCTGAGCACTATGGGACTGAACATCTGAGCTCATCAGTCCCCTAGAACGTAGAACTACTTAAACCTAACTAACCTAAGGACATCGCACACATCCATGCCCGAGGCATGATTAGAACCTGCGACCGTAGCTGTCGCGCGGTTCGAGACTGTAGCGCCTAGAACCGCTCGGTCACTACTCCGGCCGGCTTTCGTTTACGGTAGCGTCAAAACTGCGTATGTTGTGACAGTCGACTGCGGTACAGTTTGGCATGTGGACAATGAAATGAGGTTATGACGGAGTACCTCTTTTTGCGAAAAAATCGAAATATAATAACAAAATTCGGCAATAATAAATGATAGGAAGTTTATTAATGAGCAAAGTAAAATTCACGAAGGTCGTGAGCTGAGTTCTCTACGATGCTGACAATTGAAAGAATAGGAAACGTGACGTCCAAACATTTCAAAACACGTACATTTATTTATTGGAGAAAATATATACTCGCACACATATCAAACAATATCTAAAACTCGGTAAATATCGTCGCTTCACGTTATCCTTTGTTTCTTGTTTTCTTGCTACTTGTCAAATAACGCCAAAAACTATTTTTCTCGTCAAATAATTTCGTGTTTTTTACTATTGAAAAGTTTTTTATTACAGTCTGTTTATCTGTTTATGTTCTTTATTTATGCACAGCGTAGGCTTCTTTCACAAACGAAAATATCTTTTTGCTTTTACATATTTCGTCTCACTTGTAGGACATTCGTAGGAAAAATACCAGGACTCGTGCAGCCTTTTCAATGTGTCAGAAAAACAGAGTAAACAACACAAGAAAGAACAAGAAGAGACGACACACAAATTCCACATACCGCCTAACCACTCATACCGTTACTCGATCTGTGTTACGGAAACTATGAGCGACACAACTTATAACAGAACTTAATGTAAAGGTTTTATTTAGTTCAAACTTTACACGGAGACATTACCAGTTTCACCCCACATTTTAAAGGAGAAAAAACCTGACTCGCAATATCTCAGCCCTAGCAAACGATCCGCGCGAACAATGGGGCCAAATTCTGACAGTTATGAGCTCCTGAAATCACAGCTTTTAAACGTTGCCACGCACCAGCCGTTGTCACTCGGTCCGCCACAGCGCAGCAGCCTAATGCCCGAATGCGACGCACTGTGCAGCCGACTGGCGACCAGAGCGCCATCTCACTGGCAGGATGTTGATACCGTACGATGACGGCGCGGGGTTACATCTGCCAAAAGCGTTTTGAAATCTCGTTCGAGAATACATGATATTTTGCGCGAGAAACAGACAAGTGATATGAACACGTCATATATCAACGTCGGGCATATACACGCTGGAATTAAATTCATGGTTTGCGATTTGCAGTTTAATCATGCCACTGACGCTGAAGGATAGTGCAACTCTTGTAAATTTACTTCACTTCAACACTGTCACATCCAAAGAAAATAGCGCACAACAGCAACTCACAAATGTCGATACACGGCGTGGCATGGACTCGATTAACGTCTGTGCTGGGGGGGAACTGACACCACCAATCCTGCAGGGCTGTCCATAAATCCGTGACAGTACGAGGGGGTGGAGATCTGTTCTGAACAGCAGGTTGGAAGGCATCTGAGATATGCTCCATAACGTTCATGTCTGGGGAGTTTGGCGGACAGCGGAAGCGTTTAAACTCAGAAGAGTTTTCGTGGAGCCACTCTTTAGTAATTCTGGACGTGTGGGGTGTCGCATTGTCATGCTGGAATTGCCGATATCCGTCGGAATGCACAATGAAAATTAAAGGATGCTGGTGATCAGACAACTGTGTCCCATTGCTCATGCGCCGATTAGAACACCACGTTCAAATTTGCTTAAATCTTGATAACCTGCCACTATAGCAGTAGTAATCGATCCAAAAACTCCACCAAACACTTGCTGTCTTATATAGGCGTTGCCGAACGCAGCGCCGTATTCTGCCTCTTTACATATCTCTGTATTTGAATACGCATCTAGGAAAGTTAATCGACCGGCAATAGAGACTTTTTTTAAACTCGTAAGGAACAAGAGTGGCAGGAATTTATAGTGCCGATAACATAGATGACAAATATCATGTTTTGCTTAACACATTTCTCACGATGTTTCAGAGTTGCCTTCCATTAGAACGTTGTAAACGGGGTACTTACAGTAAAAGGCAGCCTGGGTGGCTCACTAGTGGGATGAGGATATCATGTAGAACAAAGCGGGAAATATCGCCGGCTTGGGTGGCCGAGCGGTTCTAGGCGCTACAGTCTGGAACCGCGCGACCCCTATGGTCGCAGGTTCGAATCCTGCGACGGGCATGGACGTGTGTGATGTCCTTAGGTTAGTTAGGTTTAAGTAGTTCTCAGTTATAGGGGACTGATGACCTCAGAAGTTGAGTCCCATAGTGCTCAGAGCCAAATGGTTCAAATGGCTCTGAGCACTATGGGACTTAACATCTATGGTCATCAGTCCCCTAGAACTTACAACTACTTAAACCTAACTAACCTAAGGACAGCACACAACACCCAGCCATCACGAGGCAGAGAAAATCCCTGACCCCGCCGGGAATCGAACCCGGGAATCCGGGCGTGGGAAGCGACAACGCTACCGCACGACCACGAGATGCGGGCTGCTCAGAGCCATTTGAACCTGGAATTATATCAAAATGTTAGAAGCAGTCACAATCAAGCTACACTTGCCCATTACAAACAGTATTGCAAGGTGCTTAAAATGTTATTAGGAAGGCAAAGAGTATGTGGTGCGCATATAGACTAGTTAATTCACAGGATAAAATGAAAATCATATGCTCAATTTGAAGGAAGTGTCTGGTCAGTAGCACAAGTTCGACGATATAAAGTCAGTTCGTAGTAAAAATATTTCTGTTACTGATAAATCAGATATATGTACAGTATTTAACAATCATTTTCTGAGCATTTCTGATGAATTAAATAAAAAATTACTTTCCACATGGGAATCATATAACTCTCTTGGAAAATGCCTTTCCGAGACTGATGTCTGAAATACTCCTCTGTGATACTGACAAGGGGCAGAATGAAATTTGGAAATTTGTGGTAAGGGCTTATGGGACCAAACTGCCGAGGTTGGCTCCAATGGCTCTGGAAAAATTATCACAGAATGCAGGAAAACACTGGCGGAATCTAACGCGAGAAAGTAGAACACAAACTGACAGAAAAAAAATCTCAAAATTGATTGTTAACCATTTGTGGTGCATGTAATGGTTCTGGCAGACAGCGTAAAGGTAGTACAAAGGCAGGACAACAAACCTCTTTCAATAAAACATAGGTAATGACAAACAAAAGAATTAAGCCAAAAAATGGTTCAAATGCCTCTGAGCACTATGGGACGTAACTTCTGAGGTCATCAGCCCCCTAGAACTTAGAACTATTTAAACCTAACTAACCTAAGGACACCACACACATCCATGCCCGAGGCAGGATTCGAACCTGCGACCGTAGCAGTCGCGCGGTTCCAGACTGTAGCGCCTAGAATCGCTTGCCCACCCCGGCCGGCAAACTGCTGAGGTCATCGGTCCCTAAGCTTAAACACTACTTAATCGCCCTTAAGGTAACTCCCCCGTTCCCGAGGGAGGACCCGAACCTCGACGCGGGGAGCCGCGAGGACCGTGACAAGACGCCCCTGACCTGGCGGCTGCCCCGCGCAAATGGGGGGAGATTGAGTCGATAATTAAGTCACTGAAGACTCAGAACTCTCACGGATATGATGGAGTGCCTAGCAGAACATTAAAGTACTGTGCTGCACATGTTAGCCCTCTACTTAGCCATATTTGTAATTTTTCCTTTAGGAATGATCCGTTTCCTGAACGATTAAAGCACTCAGTAGTAAAGTCACTTTGTAGGATGAGAGAAAGGGATAATATAGACAACATCAGACCCATTTCTATGGCATCAGCGTTTGCTAATGTTATTGGAAAGGCTGTGTTTGTATGGATACTTGATCATTTTATATCACATAATTTGCTATCGAATGTACAGTTCGGCTTTTGAAGTCGTTTAATAACTGAATATGCTACATTCCCTTTTCTCTGTGACGTGTTGGATTGGTTAAACAAAGGTTTCGAACGCTAGGCATATTGTTTGATTTAACTATAGCGTTTGATTGTGTTGATAACAAAATATTGCTCCAGGAGTTGGACCATTACGGAATACGCGGTGTAGCTCACAATTGGTTCGCCTCTTACTTTAATAACAGACAGCAAAAGATCATTATTCAAAGTGTTGAGAATGGTTGTGAAGTGGGGTCTGAGTGGGGTATGGGGGGTGCCCCAGGAATCGGTGTTGGGGCCGCTCCTGTTCCATATTTATATAAATGATATGCCATCTAATAATACAGATACTTCTAAAATATTTCTGTTTGCTGATGGCACTATCTTGGTAGGAAAGGATGTTGTGTGCAACATTGATACGGTTTCAAAGAGTGCAGTTCATGACATAAGTTCATGGCTGGCACAAAATAAAGTAACGCTAAATCACAGTAAGACTCAGTTTTTACAGTTTCTAACACATAATTCAAAAAAAAACCGACGGTTTAATTTCACAGAATGGGCATATGCTTAGTGAAACTGAACAGTTCAAATTTCTAGGTGTTCATATACACTCCTGGAAATAGAAAAAAGAACACATTGACACCGGTGTGTCAGACCCACCATACTTGCTCCGGACACAGCGAGAGGGCTGTACAAGCAATGATCACACGCACGGCACAGCGGACACACCAGGAACCGCGGTGTTGGCCGTCGAATGGCGCTAGCTGCGCAGCATTTGTGCACCGCCGCCGTCAGTGTCAGCCAGTTTGCCGTGGCATACGGAGCTCCATCGCAGTCTTTTAACACTGGTAGCATGCCGCGACAGCGTGGACGTGAACCGTATGTGCAGTTGACGGACTTTGAGCGAGGGCGTATAGTGGGCATGCGGGAGGCCGGGTGGACGTACCGCCGAATTGCTCAACACGTGGGGCGTGAGGTCTCCACAGTACATCGATGTTGTCGCCAGTGGTCGGCGGAAGGTGCAAGTGCCCGTCGACCTGGGACCGGACCGCAGCGACGCACGGATGCACGCCAAGACCGTAGGATCCTACGCAGTTCCGCAGGGGACCGCACCGCCACTTCCCAGCAAATTAGGGACACTGTTGCTCCTGGGGTATCGGCGAGGACCATTCGCAACCGTCTCCATGAAGCTGGGCTATGGTCCCGCACAACGTTAGGCCGTCTTCCGCTCACGCCCCAACATCGTGCAGCCCGCCTCCAGTGGTGTCGCGACAGGCGTGAATGGAGGGACGAATGGAGACGTGTCGTCTTCAGCGATGAGAGTCGCTTCTGCCTTGGTGCCAATGATGGTCGTATGCGTGTTTGGCGCCGTGCAGGTGAGCGCCACAATCAGGACTGCATACGACCGAGGCACACAGGGCCAACACCCGGCATCATGGTGTGGGGAGCGATCTCCTACACTGGCCGTACACCTCTGGTGATCGTCGAGGGGACACTGAATAGTGCACGGTACATCCAAACCTTCATCGAACCCATCGTTCTACCATTCCTAGACCGGCAAGGGAACTTGCTGTTCCAACAGGACAATGCACGTCCGCATGTATCCCTTGCCACCCAACGTGCTCTAGAAGGTGTAAGTCAACTACCCTGGCCAGCAAGATCTCCGGATCTGTCCCCCATTGAGCATGTTTGGGACTGGATGAAGCGTCGTCTCACGCGGTCTGCACGTCCAGCACGAACGCTGGTCCAACTGAGGCGCCAGGTGGAAATGGCATGGCAAGCCGTTCCACAGGACTACATCCAGCATCTCTACGATCGTCTCCATGGGAGAATAGCAGCCTGCATTGCTGCGAAAGGTGGATATACACTGTACTAGTGCTGACATTGTGCATGCTCTGTTGCCTGTGTCTATGTGCCTGTGGTTCTGTCAGTGTGATCATGTGATGTATCTGACCCCAGGAATGTGTCAATAAAGTTTCCCCTTCCTGGGACAATGAATTCACCGGTGTTCTTATTTCAATTTCCAGGAGTGTAGATAGTCAACTGTCGTGGAAAGCCCATGTTCGGGATCTTGTTCAAAGACTTAATGCTGCCATTTTTACTATTCGAACGGCAACTGAAGTAATGACCATTCTACACAATAATTAGTCTACTCTGCTTATTTTCATTCGCTTATATGTCGTATGGTATTATAGTTAGGGGTAACTCTTCTCATTCTAAACGGATATCTTTGGCTCAGAAACGGGCGGTTCGGGCAATAAGTGGTCTGAGGTCGCGAACCTCTTGTTGACCCGTTTTCGCTAGGATGGGTATTCTGACATTGGCCTCTCACTCAGTTAATACTCGACAGAAATCCAACCTACAATGGGATCGGACTTCCTTAATCCGTATGCAGAAAGGTGTGCAGTTAACTGCTGCATCCATTTTCAATAAGCTATCACAAGAATTCAAAAATCTTAGCAGTAATCTATGGGCTTTCAAATCGAAACTTAAAGAGTTTCCTCATGGGTCACTCCTTCTATTCTGTTGTGAAGTTCCTTGAAAAATTAAGGTTCAAAAATGTTTCAAATGGCTCTGAGCACTATGAGACTCAACTGCTGTGGTCATCAGTCCTCTAGAACTTAGAACTACTTAAACCTAACCAACCTAAGGACATCACATACATCCATGCCAGAGGCAGGATTCGAACCTGCGACCGTAGCAGTCGCACGGCTCCGGACTGCGCGCCTAGAACCGCGAGACCACCGCGGCCGGCGAAAAATTAAGGTGTTTCTTATATTGTTGACTGAGTTTACTGAAACTTATGGCTTGACTTTTTTTGGGTTCATAATACTTTTTTTATCTGTTATTACCTGTATGTTTTAATTTCATGTACTGACGCGTTCCATTATCTTGGAGATTTGCTCCTCAAATTGGTCATACAGAAATTGCCTATACCAGTTTCTTTGGCGCTTCAGTGTATTTACACTGCATTTGTGCATGGCAACAAAAAATGTTTGATGAGACGAGGTCTGTGGCACCAGCAACAGGTTAGAATCCGAGTACTTGTACACAATGAACAAGGCACTATCGTTTGTTGGTTCCCGGCCATTATGAACAAAAATCACTAACTCACTCCGTTGTTGAGTACGTCGCGCTCGGGCATTAGGCATTACGCGAGCGGAGTGAGTGACAAACAACTGGTGAGCGCGAATGTTTTAAGAATCGTGCTTTCAGGTCATAACTGCGTACTATTAGAATTTCGGCCCAAATTTTCGCGCGGGATAGATTGCTGGGGCTGATACCTTGCAAGTGATTTTCTCTTAAAAATATAATGTCAAGTTGGTGATGTTTTCTTGTTAGACTTTCCTAACAGTCGCGATACCGAACAACGAAAGGAGAAACAAATTGCAATTTCTGACATTTTCAGCGCTTGTAACATTTGTGTGAAAGAGAGTTGCGTAAATTTGCGACCGTACGTGATGGAACGCGACATCTGACCTGGCGAGCACTTGGGAATTCAGTGCCGGGTCGCCTCTGACAGGCACGGTGGTTAGCCAGCTGTGGTGGTGGTGATTGTGGTGGTGGTGGTGGTGGTGAGTGGCGACTGTGTGCGGCGAGTGGAAAGCTGCGAGGCGTGGGCGGTTGGCTGTCAGTCATGCGAGGCGCGGCGAGCGCTATTTCGGCCGCTGAGCTCAACCGGAGCGAGGCACCGGGGCTAGAGTACGAAGCGCCGCCACGGTCGCACTCGCTACAAAAATCTCCTGCACTCACTCGCTCACCTGTACTCTTCGTGGCCATCACGTATCAGGCTCACCTCTACACTTCGTAACCATCACCTACCAGGTTCATCTCTACTCTTCGCATCAATCATGTATCACGCTAATGTCTACACTTCGCAACCAATCACGCAACAGGCTCACAACTACACTGCATGTGTCACGCTCACCTCTACACTTCATAACCATCATGTATCAGGCTCATCTCTTCACTTCGTAACCAACAAGTATCTGATACTGACTCTGAAAGTAACTTTCCTTCAATTGTGTTATCACATTATGCCTTGGCTATGCATAAGTTTTTATGGATACGGTTTTTACTTTGCACTTGAAAATGGCTCTACACCCAAAATCAGGATGTGCAATAAATCGCTAATAAAGACTTACGGTGCCAATAATTTCATTAAAAAAGAAACTCGCTGCAACTTCACGCGGCGTAAGCATTTGCTCCAATGTTCGGAAGAAACGGTTCCTCTGCTAAAGATGGCTATCTTCACCGCAGTGCAGTACCAAAGCCGTACTGGACATTTTATACTAGTAATTTCAAACTGCATAAAGGTCTTTCTTCAGAAACGCATCACTCCTGTTAAGAAGACATCGAAGCTGAGGGACGTTAGCTGATCACGAAACAGAGTTTGCATGTTCCACTATCATCAGGTCATGTTATGCTCCATTACCTCTTCCAAGAAAGAGAAGTTCCAGTCCACAAATTAACCAACGGCCAGACTGCACGAGGTTTCCAAGTACGCCCAGAGAAGACCATGGGTGAGAAAGGTATTATCTCGCTACATCAGATATGTTGAAACAAGCTACATCTGCTTTTACAACTATGATGTGTTCACTGATGCCAAGAATCATGTATGGACGTCTGATGATGGCAAACCGTCCATAACCGTCGTAAATACTACGACCTTCAGTTAAGAAGGAATTTTTGTACCGCAGACCAAGAGCACAGGTTCGTGATGTGGTAACTACATCACTCAGAACATTTTATCTGTACCAAGGAGCAGATACAGGGTTTCTTAGTCATGTACTTCGTTATTTGCCGTGTTGTGGACAGAATGGGTGTGAACGACCTGTGAACAATATGTATGTCGCTCCAAGCAATATTAGGTCTACAGTCATTCGTCTAGACGAGAAATATTTGCCTCATACCTGACAACTTTCAAAAACCAAAAATGTGGAGACTCAGTTTTAAAAATCGGGAGCTATTTAATGATCAAAAACAAATCGGGAGTTATTTAATGATCAAAAACTGCGGCTCATTTTCAGTAGCTATATAACGATTATAAAAACGCAAATGAAAACACAATAACTATCCAGAACGTTGATTCGTAAATAAGGGAAAGTCAGTCAATTACTGGTGCGTAGTAGAAAACGGTTAACATACAATTTATTTCCGTTTTAGCACTTCGACCACTAGTTTTAGTCTTCTTATTTTCAACTTTTTAAACTTGTTTTAACTGATTTCTATTACGTGTTTCTGTGCTGCTTTCAACTGTTTGGGTCGTCTTATTAATGGTAACATCTACGGGATATAAATTAGATTCATCTTTATCAGTAACTACTGTGTGTTGAAAAATAAAATGGCCAGTCTTTCAAAGGTTGTACGATTTCTTCTTTTCCCCTTTTCGCTATTTCTCCTATAATTGTGACAGTTTTTCTACTTTTACAGCTGTATTTTTTCGCTATATCGCAATAAAAGGAATATTTTCCTGAACAGGTGACTCCTATGGTCAGTGCAATTGACTGGCAACTTATTATGTTATAAAATAAATGATGTAAATAACCATTTAGCATTTATCATCCCATCACTTCCACTTTTAACATCGAGTTCCAGTCTTTTACGGGAATTCACACACTTAACATATACTCGGTGCTCTCAACTGCTTCCACACTTTTGGAACATCGTTTTTCCACCATTTGGTATAGGATGTCACATCAACAAAAAGCACAAAATGCGAACGACGGACCTTCACTAATTTCAATAACGCACAGAAACTGTTCCGAATATTGCTTCCAGAAAACAGCGTAATATTTTTTCCCCATAATGAGAAACAAAACACCGAATCACCATTATGTAAATATATATAAGAAATGTAGAAACGTTGTTACCAGAATCTCAAAAAGTACTTGACCGATTTACTTCAAAGTTGTTGGCCGATTTATTTCGAATTTCTACAATCATAGAAGCAATGAAGAATATTAATGAAAAATTAAACGCCTAACAAACGAAATACACCATGATACACTAAATGTAATTCCTATCGCGAGAAAAAATCACAGCGACGTCATGGAGTAGTTCCATCAGAAGTCACTAGATAGCGGGACGAGTGAAAGCTCGAGAATTTGGCAGAAACATGACTGCAAACTCTTATTTATTGATTATGAAGTTGTTTGGCAGATACTAAACATACCGGCAACGACGGGCACTGCAGCTAGTGACGAACAAGATACACGTGATATAACTGGTTACACAAAAATAATGCCTTTCATGGATTCACGTCGCAAACTAACACCCGTAATCATTGAGTGTAAAGATTTTCAGCGATTATAAAAACGTTGAATAACAAGTGAGTTCATCTCCCCCCCCCCCCCCCCCCCAATCTGCCGCCGAATCATCTGTTCAGCGTTGTGCGTCCCCTGTCTATGTTGCGAACAGCCGCCATATTGTCGCTAGCTGTGTTTTTTATCTCGAGCGAACAGAAACCAGAGTGTCGCTGTTTTTTTTAAATTGTGCCTGTGTACTTCTTGTGTGTCTTCATCCGCATCGTCACCGCAGTGTTTTCATATTTTAAATTCCACAACTTACTGCCATTTCACAGTTTTTTTACAATGTCACCGTTTTATCGCCTGTTTTTCAGGTTTGTTTCTATTCTCATTATGTTTTTTAATTTGTCTGTAGGCTGTAGAGAAGCAGCTGCTGCCAGACACCCCTCCCCCCCGGGGGGGGGGGAGGGGGGGAAATAGAACTCCAATAAAGAAAAAAAAGGGACATCATCTAAGCACAATGACAACACTCAAACACCAGTCTGAAAAGAGCACAATACGAGTATACATTCTACAAAATGCGCACAAATGAGCAAAAATAACAGTCGATGTACAGGTCGCGCGCGACCTCCTGATTTCCGTGAACTTTTATATGTATATCGTTTAAAAACGACTAATGAACGAAAAACTTGCGACCATTTGACAAAAAACTGAAATGTCAGGTTTTAAAAATAATCTATTAGGTTGACGAAATTAGCTAAAAATCGGCATGCATAGTGGAATAATCGGGAGGCGGGAGAAAACGTGGGAAACCGGTAGTGCACCGCCTAAACCGAGTTAGTTGGCAAGTATGTTAAATCGTGAGTGTATATGTTAAAGGAGTGCAGAAGCTGAAATGGAACGTCATGTGTAATTAGTCCAGTAGCACAGTAACAAGCCCAATGTGCTGAAACTTCACTCTTTAAATATTTTCTTGTAAGGCTGAGAATATATGGAAGATATAAATGTGTATGACCAGAAAGGGTCCGAATCTACACACTCTAAAACATTTATATATACCCAACCAATGATTGCACTGAAATCCGACGATGACTTCTAGGTATTTCACTTTTTCGTGATACAGGTGTTACTGGTGGTATCTAACATCCTCATTTTTCGGCGTTTGGTACGCGGCTAAAAGAAGCGACGGTGGTCCGATAGAATTACATTTTCCTGGAGGCATACTGAGTCTCAACTTTACATTCGATAATGATAGAGGCTGAAGTAATTAATTAGAATTGCACCTAACACCAAGCTACACGAATTACCTTAATCCAGTCCTCTCCGTAACACAATTAATTCACACGTCAGCCAATGCTGATATTCTCCTTCTAAATTGGTCAAGTGCTACTGAGGCTCTCTGATGGTGGTGGAGCACCCCAGCTTTGTACGTGATGAGGAAATCCTGCCTGCACCTCAGGCACAGGTAATCTACTGATCTGATGGGATTACATTTTCCCGGAGACATATTAACTATCGTAATTTTGCCGGTGCCTGCGGAACAGCGCGCTGTAATCGAGTTTCGGATTCGAAGAGTTTGTCCACACATGGAGCACCACCTCAGTTTTATCTTTGATAAGCATAGAGCCCGCCAGTGTGGCCGAGCGGGTCTAGGCGCTTCAGTCTGAAACCGCGCGAGCCCTACTGTCGCAGGTTCGAATCCTGCCTCGGGCATGGATGTGTGTAATGTCCTTAGGTTAGTTAGGTTTAAGTAGTTCTAAGTTCTAGGGGACTGATGTCCTCAGATGTTAAGTCCCATAGTGCTCAGAGCCATTTGATAAGCATAGAAGCTGACGTAATGAATTAAAATTCGTGCCAACGCTGGGGCTTGAACCGGGTCTCCTGCTTACGTGGCAGATGTTCTTGTCCACTACGTCATCCTGGCACTGCGGTTGGTTGGTTGGTTTGGGGAAGGAGACCAGACAGCGTGGTCATCGATCTCATCGGATTAGGGAAGGATGGGGAAGGATGTCGGCCGTGCCCTTTTACAGGAACCATCCCGGCATTTGCCTGGAGAGATTTAGTGAAATCACGGAAAACCTAAATCAGGATGGCCGGACGCGGGATTGAACCGTCGTCCTCTCGAATGCGAGTCCAGTGTCTAACCACTGCGCCACCTCGCTCGGTCTGGCACTGCGGCTGACACCCTCGTCCACTACCCTCTCGAACACAAGCTTCAATTCACACCTCAGTCCATCTTCGTTTTTCCCTTTATCGAAGATAAAGTTTAATCAAATGAATAGATCACTTACACCTCAGGTACAGGCCCATTAAGTACAAAGCTGGCGTGCTATTCCAATATCTGAGAGTGTCGGCATTACTGCCAATTTCAGAAGGGGAAAATGACGATGGGCTAAGGTGTTCAAATTCAAATGGCTCAGAGCACTATGGGACTTAACTGCTAAGGTCATCAGCCCCCTAGAACGTAGAATGCCTAAACCTAACGAACTTAAGGATATCACACACATCCGTGCCCGAGGCAGGACTCGATCCTGCGACCGTAGCGGTCGCGCGGGGCTGAGGCGTAAATCGAAGTTTGTGTTCGAGAGGGCAGGGGACTAGGGTAGTCCGTGCAGCTGTGTCAGCCGCAATGCCAGGATGGAGTCTCACGCTTGACACAAACTGTAGTTCATTACTTCAGCTCGTATCTCTATCGATGCCCCGTGACCCGGGTAGCGTGAATACAAACCGTCATTTGACGGTAAGGTCCCGTTCCGGTAGCGCCAAGTGTGATTGGACCCCGAACGCGCGACGGCCAAATCCCAGCGCGATCTGCGGCCGGGTTACGTAACGGCCGTGCGCCGCGCCGCTCGGCGCTGCCCGGCCCGGCTCGGCTGGGAAGGCTCTTGCGCAGTCTCCGCCAAGGCCGACCGCTGACCTGCTGGCGCACAGCGTCCGAGCGTCCGACACACGCTGCCTGCGGCGGCGCGCGGCTCTGCGACCGCTGCCGCCCATCTGTTGCGCAGCGGGGCGAGCCCGCCAGCAGGCGTGTTATTTACGTTCGCGCGACACACTGCAACGCTTTGCTAGGCTCAGGCGCAGCGCCCAGAGGTTAACGACTCCGCGGGGGCGAAGATGCCGTGACGGCTTGCATAATGCTGCTTAGCTGTTGCGCACTTTGCCCGTCCCGAGAGGCAAGGCAAAAGGCGTGTTTTGTTATAAGTCCGACAAATTAGAGACGCGAGCCGGCGCAAAGGCAAACAAACGCTGCCGGTTCGTCTTAATGAAACGGCGCGCGCTGCTTATTTCTTGTAACTGGGCTGGCAAAGAACAGTTTTTGGCATCTCTCTGCAACACAAAAGAGAGAGAGAGAGAGAGAGAGATGGGGAAGTAGGGATGGGGGAGGACGATTTCTGGGCGGGTTAATCACTAGAGGACTGCCATGTAGCAGAGGTTGTACAATCGCCGGATGTTGGAGGCCAAACAACACTGATTAGCATGGTGGCACTCGTCCATCGCAAACTGAACAGCTTTAAAGAATATGCGCTACACTCTATCTACCTCATTCAAACCTACAAACCCAGGCGCATACAGGAATTACATGTCATGCGGAAGCGATTACGCAACAGTGATCCCTGTCTGCCAAAATATGGCTCTGAGCACTACGGCACTTAACTTCTAACGTCATCAGTCCCCTAGAACTTAGAATTATTTAAGCCTAACTAACCTAAGGACATCACACACAGCCATGCTCGAGGCAGGATTCGAACCTGCAGACCCATCGAGAGACCGGTTCGTTGATAGAGACAATGCAAAATGTTTGGCGTTGCTGACCGAACCACATTTCCTACGCTTGCACCGGTTTTTCACTATCAAACTGAAGTCGCCGAATGTGTCCTGTATGTTTTGAAAACAGATGAAAATCGGATGGCTTCAAGTCGGTACTGTTCGGTGGATGTCCCTTGACAGAGAACTCAAAGCGTCGTATAGTTGCAGATGTCGCACCGCTCGATTGGGGCTGAATGAGAGCGTGTTGCATGTGTGGCCCAACGATTCGAATTCGAAACTCGATTATTCGCCCCGCGGGGTAGCCGAGCGTTTTGAGGCGCCTTGCATCGGTTCGCGCGAATCCACTCTTCGGAGGTTCGAGTCCTCCATCGGGCATGGCTTTATGTGTGTGTTGTCCTTAGTGTAAATTAGTTTCAGTTAGATTAAGTAGTTTGTAAGACAAGGAACCGATGACCTCATCAGTTTGGTCCAGCAGGAACTTACCACCAATTTCCAACTTTCCAAACTCGATTACAGCATGCCACTGTCACAGTTACACGCTAGAATTCGGAGCTCACTAACGGTAGAGGGCTGCAGATACGCAGAAATGAAGGGCAAAGATATAAAATGTTGATAACGTTTCTTTTATTTAAAAAACTCTCATATTAAAAATTCAGAGGCGTTATTTTTTAGAACGCCCTCGTAATTGCTCCAGAAACTTCCATCTGACTTTATCATGCATAAGATTCAATTACAGGACCCGCCTCTAGCAACTGTCTTGTCTCAATATGATGCTATTACGTCCTCAGTGAAAAAGAGGCCATTGGGTTATTGTCAGAGGTTGCTCCCAAAATGTTCACATAACCTGTTTAACCTTTTCAGTATAACTGGGGCGTATGGTCCCACAACTTGTTACTAGAGAAGCCTTCTCGGACAAATCGTGTCAATGAACTGAACGTACGTACTGACTTTACCCCGTCACAAACGGAGCCCAGTTGAGCACCTTTAATGCGAGATATGCTCTGTCCAGTGATGTGTGCCCGTCTCCTGTATATCTTGTAGAGTTTTGCGCAGACGTCTTCTGAAACCCGGAGCTACTTATAAATAATACTGTGTGCCCCACCCCTTCAAGCTGGAAACAAAACGGCGGAAAACATTTTTTTCATACTGGCATTTCTGACCACAAACTTAATTTAAAAAAACCGCACAGTAACGTTTTTTCACTTCAAAAATTGGTAGCGAAGGAGTTACATAATTCTATTCGTCAATAAAACTGGATCGAATGTCACTGTGTAGTGCGCCAAAAAATGCATTTCAATATGACTGACGTCGCCAAAAATTTAATTTCAGTATGATTGACCGCTTTGCTAATCTGTAGAGTAAATCTTATACAGCTGCCTACATTTCCGCTACTAACAAAATTGGAAACGTAAACCTGTGATAACACAGAAATAGGTAGCCACCAATAGAAGATAATATACCGTGCACAACAGTCTACAAAAATGGTCTGAAAACAATCAGTTCGTCGAACTATTCTTAAAACGTGGACAAAAGGAATGGAATTTTCGTCTTACGCATAGCAAGGAAAAAAAAATACAGGGTTAAGAACTAAGCATTGCTATTTGCTGATGGAATACCGTTTAGGGTGATTTGGAAGGAAGCAGATTCGAGTTAATGTTCGACACAAATAGTTGTCAACAGACAAGGTGCACAAGCTCTGGCGACGAAAGAAATCAACTATAAATTTCAGAATGAATTTTCACTGTGCACTCATGCGAAACTTCCTGGCAGGTTAATACTGTGTGTCGGACCATAACTCGACCAGGGAGCTTTGCCTTTCGCAGGCAATTGCGCTACCGACGCTAACCGAGTACGACTCGTCTTCACAGTTTCACGTCCGCCAGTACCTCATCTCCTACCTTCCAAACTGCATACAAGGTTTCCTGCGTAACGTGCGGGGCTAGCACTCCAGGAAGACTGTCATAGTATAATGAAACTTTTCGATTAATTCAGCGGCGAACGCCAGCATTCCTTCTTTCTACAAATGAAGTCAACTGATGAGAAGCATGTAAGGAAGAGTAAAGTCATTTTATGAAATACCGAAAACAGTCCTGAAAAATGCATCACCGATATCACCTGGTTAAAGTGCAACATCAAAAATTGAATCGCACTCCCACAAACACTGTCACACTTTTCAACAACGAGCACAGAACTCGCCTATTACAGATATGGCTATTAGACAATTTGACCAATCTTCAGCCAATTGTGTAATTTCATTCTTACTTATCCTAGGCAAAAGAATCAGGATTAAACGCCTTCTCATCTGTGAGGTCACCAAAAGGCGGAGCTGATGCTCGTACTGAGGAACAAAACGAACGTGTCCTTTTAAAAGTAACCAAGCCGTTTGTCTATCTCGTGTGATGTAGGAAAACCACGAAAAACACGGAAAATTTGTATGGCAGGACAGGGATATGAATCGTAGTTCTCCCAAATGCGAGTCGGTGTCTTTTTCACTACACCACTTCAGTCTGTACTTTTACTCTGGGTGACATGTTACAACGTCGAATCTGCGAAGGGACAAAGAACGCTGCGACATTCTTTTACGTCAAAACAAAAAAAGACACCATCAAGTCCTAAGGTCCTTTTCAGACACAGCAGCGTGACACAGTAGGCACCGTAAAATGACATCAAATAAACCAGAACAAGCTGCTCAAAAACGAGTCGGTAAAATCTCCGTTAGTTGATGTCCCTCGTCTGTCAAAAAGGCCGTCGTCGACGACTCTAGGAAACGTAAAGGTTTTGCAACAGCACTCAGAGGACAACTCTAACGCGAAAAAAGATAGAGGAGATCAATTTCATCTGCAAGGAGACAATAACTTTCGGCGCGGTGTGACAGAGCTGCTACTGTGCAAAACACTATTGACACATGATATCATTATGTCAACAGACCGATGTTTTGCAGTGTAATGGCACATTTGAACTAGTTTCAGTAGACAAACTAACCGATTACCTTCTACATGCTTTGTTTTTCTCGTAAACCTTCGGTCAGTATTTTATGTTTATTAGCAATAATCGTGCTCGACTCGAAGAAACAATATCAGCAGCAGAGTAACAATGCTACACCGCTTTGGAAACGACTCGATTCGAATCTCGTTCGAACTTTCGTAATTTAACATTCCCGTGATGTCCCAGAGCCGTTGGGGAGGAAATCTCCTCATCACGTTTTAACGAAGTAAATGCTTATTATTATTATCTTTTAGCATTTTTCACTGTGTACCATTAAGGCTAGAGCGAGCTATTCTAATAATGACCCAGGGTGGAGCCAGATACTTTTCTGCCCGGGCGTCTTAGGCGCCTTGTCACGGTTCGCGCGGCTCCCCCCTCCCTCGGGCACGTGTGTGTGTGTGTGTGTGTGTGTGTGTGTTGTGTGTGTGTGTGTGTGTGTGTGTGTGTGTGTCTGTCTGTTTATGTGTTGTCCTTAGTGTAAGTTAGTTAGACTACATAGTGTGTAAGCCTAGGGGCCGATGACGTTAGCAGTTTGGTCCCATAGGAAAATAACCACAAATTTTTTCAGCGGAGCAAAACGAGTCCCAGTTTGCTAATTCTCGGCATCCTCCTTTAACACCACGTGTCACATACTTCGGTTCTCTTCTGGTCACATTTTCCTACAGACCATGTTTCACAACCATACAATGCTGTGGTCCTAGCGTACACCCTCCGAAGGTTCTTCCTCAAATTAAGGCCTAAGTTCGATACAAGTAGGCTTCTTTTCGTCAGCAATGCCCTTTTGGGGTGTGCTAGTCTGCTTTTTATGTCCATCAAGGGTTATTTTGCTGCCCACGCAGCTGGGCTCCTTAACTACGTCTACTTCGTGATCCCTGACTCTGATCTTTTCCGCTTTTCTCATTACTTTCGTCTTTCTTCGATTTACTCTCACTCCATATTCTGTAATTAGCCTGTTCATTCAGTTCAACATATACTGTAATTCTTCTTCACTTTCACTGAGGACAGCAACGTCACCAGCGAATCTTATTACTGACATCCTTCCACCCTGAATTTTAATTCCACTCTTGAACCTTTCTTTTACTTTCGTCACTGCTTCTTCGATGTGCACGGTAAAACATGGATAGATAGCCATATGGGGAAGATGGCCAACGGCTCTAGTTCTCCAACTGCCTGCTTTACAGCGCTACCACTCAGTTGATAGTGAGTCTTTGTCATGAGTGACGTGTTGATGATTCCCTTGACTTTTTATTTCATGAAAACGTAAGTATTTTTCACGATTTTACTTTTTAATATACTTTAATATTATACGAAACCAACACTACCCGGGTATTCATTTTGTCAAGAAACTACAACAAAAAATGAACTATGTTTGTAGGTAATATCCCGGACAGTTTCTGTACGCCGGGCTCAGCTGCTTCGCGTGTCTACAACGCTATTTTGT
This sequence comes from Schistocerca gregaria, assembly GCF_023897955.1. NCBI lineage: Eukaryota > Metazoa > Arthropoda > Insecta > Orthoptera > Acrididae > Schistocerca > Schistocerca gregaria. Next base: position 742,066,384 of record NC_064922.1, read on the forward strand.
AAACGTTTCTATGGCAACGTCTCTTCACAGCTACGTAGATGGCAACTGTTTTCGTCTAGAGCCGTTTGGATTTCGCAATTGAAATCTGTCAAAAACGATACCAGATGAAAGAGGATTTCCTTAACTTGACTTGACTGTAGGGGGCGTCTTAGTAGTAAAGAATAAATGTATTGTGCATGATGCAGCATTTTTCACGCATCTCAGTGTTTACGTCTTCATATCTGTTGAACTGTGTGTCGTACAATGACAAGTTGTGCAGGTACAGTCTGCGCATGCATGGTTACTGTCTGCAAAATTTGTTGCAAATAGAGTTAGTAGCAAATACGTAATAAATTTAAATGTCACGCATAATGCGGCAGTTTTAGACGCATGTCAGTGTTTACGACGTCGTGTCTCCTGAACTATGATAAGTAGGTGGTTCTTAACGCTACAGCGACTGTTGGCAGACAATAACGGATACATGTACCAAATGTGGTTCAAATCGGTCCAGTGGTTTAGGAGGAAGTGTGAAAAATTGGAAATTTGTGCTAAGGTCTCATGGGATCAAACTACTGAGGTCATCGGTCCCTAAGCTTACACGCTGCTCAACCTAACTTGTGCTAAAGACGACACCCATGCCCGAGGGAGGACTCGAACCCAGGACGGGGGGAGCCGCGCGGGCCGTACCAAGACGCGCGCTCTTGCGCGGCTACCCCGCGCGGCGAAATGTGAAAAACACACACATCCATCCAATATTATAATATCTATGGATGCCAATATGCTTCCATTTTTCCGTAAGTTAGACTTGAGTAGTTACGGAAAGTCACGCGTACATTTCAGGGCTGTATAGGTTTTTTCTTTCTTTCTCTCTTTTTATACGTCAACCATACCAGATGACGCGCTATGGCCTTGTCTACTGCTTAGGGTTAGATGGCCATACGATCTTTAAGACAGTTAACTTGGTTTATTTTTTAGGTTTGAGGGGAATTTATTTTTTCAGAGAGACCGAAATAAGTGTGGTCCCAAGATACAATCTCCTAATGACAGATGGAGTGGAGACGAGTCCAAATCGCTATTACTGAAGTAAAAAATGATAGTTATTAACTGAAAAAAGGTTCAATAGAGTTTAATATTGCAAGGAAAACCCGAGAGCGAAATATAAATAAAGGGAATGTGATTCAAAAACTGCTATTGTCAAATTTCCAAGTCCGTATACGAACTTTTGTTTTGTTTGTTATGAACATATAAAGCAATATATGTAAATTTTCCAGTGTTTTTTTGTGTATTAGGTTTGATATCGGCATCTGAATAAATCATGGCCATCCATCCCTGTTTCACCATAGATTGAACAGTAGGTGCGAAAGACTACATCCCTGCTTTTCACCCTTTACAATACGAGCTCTTGTTTACAGGACATTTTTGTCTTGTTTTGGCCCGTACTACCACCTCTTAAGATCCTAAATATTATTATTGTGTCAAAAGTAACTGCGATGAGGAGCACTAGATTACACAAAATTTCAGAAACTGAGAAACAGCGCACAATACCATAACTGGTGCACATATTTACACAGATTAGTTTCGAAGCACTGGCTTTAAAAGCAAATTCTGTGCCGTTGTAGATGACTGGACTATTTGCACCCAGTAACATCAAAAAGGCACGACCGCTACAAATGCCATTTAGTAAATCAGGGAGTTAAATTCCAGTGTAACTTAGTTATAATCATTTCTTTCATTTTTCATTACGTTATTTATCCGTCTAAGGTTTGCTTTTTAGACAACAATTTACATAAGAGGACGCACTTAAAGATGTAAAAATGGTGACTTATTAAAAAGAAAAGTTAAGATAACTCTCATTTATTGTTCCGTCTCAGTTGCACAATTTTAATTAGATCACATGTTACGGCAACTCTGGCTCATCTTCAGCTCTAAAGTGGGTTTAAAGTAAATTGTGACTTTTGACAGTTCCGTAAGGCACGAGTGGAGGGAAGCGTAGTTGCCAGCGTATGAGGGGCGCGTCAGCAGATCACAGGATGATGCCAGGTCTCTTCGGCGCGGAAGCTGGTAGGCTCAATTAACTGCGTGAACAGCAAGCCGGCCGATCTGCGATCTTTCTCAAACGCTTTCTATAGAAGCCAATCGGTAACAAACTCTCACTCAAGAACATCTTAAAGTTTAATTAGCTTCATGACGAAACGCCTATCATTTCGTTAATGGTCATAGTTATTGTGATGCTTCGTAAGTAGTTAACTACTGCTAGAAACTCTAAGTTTGCAGTGAAAAATAGGTGTCGCTATGAATTTGTGTTTTGTGCGTGTTAGGTTACCTGTTGCTGCATGTTAAATGAAGATAATATACTGAATTATTCTTCAAACTTGGAGCTATATAACACTGTCGTTTCCAATCTTGAGAAAATACTATAACTTAAAAAATCAATTCTATAAAATATACTAAGGTAAAAATCAACAAAATTATTTATTATTAAATAATTAAATAAACAAAAAACAGATGACTGGACTCGTGCGTCAGTAAAATAACTAGAATGAAATGTTCATGAATTCTTTATATCTCATAAATGGTTGGAGATATAGCAACAAGATTTTGGCAAATGATAGCGCGCAAAGACGATAGTGTTTTGCCATATAATTAATATGCGAAACTTCCATATCTACGGCGGTATTCAAGCGACTACAGACTTTTTCAATGAAATAATGTAATTACTGAGGGCCATCGATAGCTGGAGACACGAGAACTGCTATGGATTTTGTAACAATATAAATCATGAAGTTACACGTTTATTTTACACAGAGAATGGGCTATTTCATAAATCACTGACCTGACTTGCACTCGGTTTAATAACACACTATTTCAAGATTCTGTGGCAATGTCAACTGCATTAGAATGTTGGTCAGATGAATATTTGTAACTTCTGCTGTGTTTCGACAAAAGAAGCGGATTTAACATGGCAATAAGAGGAGTTACGTATTCCAGAATGAGATTTTCACTCTGCAGCGGAGTGTGCGATGATATGAAACTTCCTGCCAGATTAAAACTGTGTCCCGGACCGAGAGTCGAACTCGCCACAAAAGGCAAAGGTCTCGAGGTTCGAGTCTCGGCCCGGCACACAGTTTTAATCTGCCAGGAAGTTTCGAAGTTACATATTCCTCAAAACTCGTCACCGTCCTTCCTGAATCTGTCTCGTCAACTATCTTCTCGGTATGGCTGACAACTCAAAGGCAGTCGTGTCGTGTAATATTTGCAGCTGAGTGCTGACAGTATTTCAACCTAAGCGAGCGGTAACTTCTTGTGGTTTTTGCCACATTACTTTTCATCCGGGCCCATATATTCTCAGTCGGATTTAAATGAGCATGATACAAAGGCAGCCTGATTAAACGATGCCCTTTGCCGTTAGCCAGGTCGTCGACCCGCTGGCGTGCAGTTCTGGCTTGGACAGCAGTACGAGTTCCACTAACATCGTCTTATACATGCTACGTACAACTTTTATCTCGTGGAATACTTCTTTGTCCCCAGAGCAAAATATACTACTCTCCTCGACTGCATTATTGAAGCTTTATGTATCACGAGAAAGTGGTATGGAGTTTCGTGCTTTACTATTGTCGAATTACGAGTAATGTTTTGCAGCAGCCGGCCGGTGTGGCCGAGCGGTTCTAGGCTCTCCAGTTGGAACCGCGCGACCGCTACAGTCGCAGGTTCTAATCCTGCGTCGTGCATGGATGTGTGTGATGTCCTAAGGTTAGTTAGGTTTAAGTAGTTTTAAGTTCTAGGGGACTGATGATCTCAGATGTTAAGTCACATAGTGCTCAGAGCCAATTGAACTTTTATTTTTTCAGCATAACGTCATCTTCCCAGCCGGTAAATTTGTTCCTGCAGTGTTGTTAATAATGCAACGCCAACACAAAGCACTTGTTCACAATACCTGACGACTACAGAAGACTTTAATGCCAGAAAATACGACTTTACAAAGAGAGCTGACGAACGTTGATTCATCTAATACGTAACACCAAGTGGTACCGTTTATTCGTAGTATGCCAACAGGGGCTCTCCACAAGCACGACCGCTGGTGGTGTGGTAGGGAAAGCCGGCTCGCCATTGGTGTTACCTGGACAACGGCGTCACGCCCCGTCTGGTCAGCCAAACGTCAAATGCTGCAACTAATATATATGTTTTTGGATAGGGTCCGCCTTTAGCAAAACACAGTTTTGTTTTATAACCCAAACATGTTTCACTGCAGTTGCAGCATCCTCAGTGGGCTTTTATTTTCCATCTGTTAAAGATAAAGAACGTTCTTTGTTGTTTTGTATACATGTAGTTATTAGTTTTTAAAAAATGTAATTATAGACATTTGAAAAAACACATAAATTATGAAAATCCATACCTTTTTACCACATGGTGTGGTTTTTCTGACGTCTTGTGTTTCTATAATGACCGACAGTTTGTCATCTGCAACCACTTATACCTTAAAGTAGATAAATTGTTTAAGCCAAAATTACGATTTGAAGAACTATGTTATTATTATGCCTGAAATTATTTAATTCTATGTGTGTGTGTGTGTGTGTGTGTGTGTGTGTGTGTGTGTGTGTGTGTGTGTGTGTGTCTATTTACATGGTGTTTCACTTACTCTTTTTTCGTCTTCATCACTGTCAAACACTGAATATTGAGTTGCCACTGCCACTGTCACTGTCACTCACTGTTTCACTGTTTATCAGCTATAAAAACAAAACATGGCTGGCAGTGGAACAGCTGGAGGTGTAAAAACAAGATGGCTGACAGTGGAACAGTTGAAGGTGTTCCTGGCGGCTGTTTTGAACCTTTCAGAGGTGACAGATATTTTATTTTATGTTTTTTTTTTACTTTTTTGTGTGTGTTTGTGTTTGTGTGTGTGTGTGTGTGTGTGTGTGTGTGTGTGTGTGTGTGTGTTTGTGTGTGTATGTAAAAGGGGGAGACAGACAGAAAGAGAGGGAGAGAGAAAGGGAGGGAGAGAGAAAGGGAGGGAGAGAGAAATTTTAGGTTTCAGGAATTTTTTTTCGGGTTTGTGGGGGAGGGGGGGTTAAGATCTCTATAGGTTGGTTTTGTCTGTTAATTCTTTGAGGGCAGAGAACAGAGTGCCATTGCAGAGAGCTGTGTATTCATTTATTATTTGTTTGCCTTCTACTATGGCTTTTTGTATCTGGTAATTTTCTTCTATTATCAGTTTTTGTGAGGGGCTGTTGCTGCATTTGAGAATTTTCAAATCCGTGTTGATGTTTGTTGGGCTATGTTTCTTGTCCATGAGGTGTTCAGCAAATGTGGAATGACAGCTGTTACTTTTTAATGCTCTTTTGTGTTCTGTATATCTGGTATTAAAGTTTCTGGTTGTCTGTCCTATATAAACTGCTTTGCAATCCTGGCATGTTAATTGGTAAATACCAGATGTGTTGTGTTTGTCTGTGCTTGTGTTGGTTGTCCTTAGTTTTTTCTGTGTTGAGTTGTCTGTCCTGTAGGCTATTTTTATCCCTTGTTTTTTGAGTATGTTGCCTATTCTGTGTACAGTTTTGTTGTTATAGGTGAGAGTGAACCATCTGTTTGTCATTGTGGGTGTTTCCTGTTCATGTGTGTTCATTGGTGGGTTCTGTGTGTTTGTAGGTTGAGGCTTTTGTTTTTGATTTTGCATGTTGGGTGTCCTTTTTAGTTTTGCTTTAATTTTGTGGTTTAGTTTATCTATAGTGTTTGTGTCATATCCATTCTCCACTGCTATTTGTCTGATTGTCTGCAATTCATTCTTGTAGTTGTTATCAGTGAGTGGGGTTTTGTTTAGTCTGTGTAGCATATATTGGAAGCTGGCTAGTTTGTGTGTAATCGGATGATTAGAGTCTTTGTGAATGGTTGTGCTAGTGGTGGTCGCTTTCCTGAATATGGAGAATTGGTGTTGGTTGTTGTGTCTGTATATTGTGAGGTCAAGGAAGTTTAGCCTTTTGTCGTGTTCTGTTTCTATGGTGAATTTTATTTTTGGGTGTACTTTGTTTATATCACTGTGGAGTTGTTGGATGCGGCTTGGTGTTTCATCTATAAGGCATATGATGTCATCTACATAACGGTAAAGGCGGACCCTATCCAAAAACATATATATTGTTAAAGCAAACACGGAAAAAAGAGCTTCAATACCAAGATGATTATTACTGCAACTAATTTTAAACGCGCTATAAGTAGTTGCATCGGCAACCCGTCTTGTCTGTTCAGAACCACATATTAGTACCCTGATCTAAATAGTTGCTGAACTTCTGAAGACGATTCTGTCAACCAAAGTGAAAAAGAAAAGTTTTCTGGATTAAGAATCATTTACCCAACATAACGCAATAGCGGGAACGACAGAGCTCTCACATTTTGAGCATCGTAATACAGGCTAATGGCTGCTACAAAACTTTATTTGCCGGTCACTTACACTCCCTGCGAAGCAGGCACATTGTCTTTGTAGTCGAAAGGGCGCGCTTTTCTCGTTAAGAAACTTTCGCGAGCAACACTAAGGCAGCAACGGCGATAACACAGCCTCATTAAAAGGCAAGGCGGGTAGTGAGGTCACTTGGTCGACCGTGACATCGGGTTCCCACAAAAACGGCGCATCAGGCTGCACTCAGCCCGAGTGGCGCGCAGTGACGAGTGACGTACGACAGGAGCGCCAGCGAAAAGCGACGCGCACAAGAGCGGACAAGACGCTGCCGGCCGACACTGAGCTACGCCGGGGCTATCGCTGCGGGGCGCGCGCCCTGGGGTCACGCAGGGGCGGCCGCGACTGGAAGATTTCAGGCCGAGCGGATGTCGCCTTTCCGCGAAGCGCCCTGCTGAGCTATCGCTCTCTCGCAAGAAGAGCCAGCTTTGTCTTGTAGCATGCGCAGCTGATTTCGTCTAACGCCGTGTTTTGTGTCGCAAGGATCTGTACAAGCCCAGATGTCTGTCTCGAAATTCTCCGATAAGCCACCACTCTGGAAGCTCGCCAGGAAATAAAAATTTTAAAAAATGGACAAATTCCATTCCAGTGTAAAATGTTGTTGTTGTTGTTGTGGTCTTCAGTCCTAAGGCTGGTTTGATACAGCTCTCCATGCTACTCTATCCTGTCCAAGCTTCTTCATCTCCCAGTACTTACTGCAGCCTACATCCTTCTGAATCTGCTTAGTGTATTCATCTCTTGGTCTCCCTCTACGATTTTTACCCTCCATGCTGCCCTCCAATGCTAAATTTGTGATACCTTGATGCCTCAGAACATGTCCTACCAACCGGTCCCGTCTTCTAGTCAAGTTGTGCCACAAACTTCTCTTCTCCTCAGTTCTATTCAATACTTCATCATTAGTTATGTGATCTATCCATCTAATCTTCAGCATTCTTCTGTAGCACCACATTTCGAAACCTTTTATTCTCTTCTTGTCCAAGCTATTTATCGTCCATGTTTCACTTCCATACATGGCTACACTCCATACAAATACTTTCAGAAGCTATTTCCTGACACTTAAATCTATATTCGATGTTACCAAATTTCTCTTCTTCAGAAACGCTTTCCTTGCCATTGCCAGTCTACATTTTATATCCTCTCTACTTCGACCATCATCATTTTTTTTACTCCCCAAATAGCAAAACTCCTTTACTACTTTAAGCGTCTCATTTCCTAATCTACTTCCCTCAGCATCGCCCGACTTAATTCGACTACATTCCATTATCCTCGTTTTGCTTTTGTTGATGTTCATCTTATATCCTCCTTCCAAGACACTGTCCATTCCGTTCAACTGCTCTTCCAAGTCCTTTGCTGTCTCTGACAGAATGACAATGCCATCGGCGAACCTCAAAGTTTTTATTTCTTCGCCACGGATTTTAATACCTACTCCGAATTTTTCTTTTGTTTCCTTTACTGCTTCCTCAATATACAGATTGAATAACATCGGGGAGAGGCTACAACCCTGTCTTACTCCCTTCCCAACCACTGCTTCCCTTTCATGCCCCTCGCCTCTTACGAACTGACAAAGAACTAAAATCGCTGTATCTTGTCTGCCATAACTGCGATCACATACGTTATTCGACATAACTCTTACAATATAAAACGTTATACAGGTTGTCCTAAAAAACACTGACGAACTTCGGGAACAGATTCCTTATACAGAAATAAGCAAAAAATGACTAGCAAATATGGGCACTAAAATGCGTACTTAAAGAGGTATGAGCACTTGTTCATCTTCGATACTACGGAACAGATCTGTTCTACTGCAAGCTCTTTGCTTCCATATTTTGGGAGAAGGTAGTATTGACAACAACAAGGAAAAAATGTCTAGTAAGCATGCGGTTCATTTTATGAGCTATGAGCATGTGTTCATCTACACTAGTGTGAAACAACTCTTCTGGTAAAAAAGTGCTCATAGCTTTTAAGGTATGGCCGGCCGCTGTGGCCGACCGGTTCTAGGCGCATCAGCCTGGAACCGCGCAGCCGCTATGTCGCAGGTTCGAATCCTGCCTCGTTCATGGATGTGTGTGATGTCCTTAGGTTACTTAGGTTCAAGTAGTTCTAAGTTCTAGGGGACTGATGCCTGAGACCTTAAGTCCCACAGGGCTCGGAGCCATTTAAACCATTTTTTTTTTCAAGGTATGCATTTTAGAGCCCATGTTTATTAAACTTATTTTTCTTGTTAAGGTTCCTGCTGCCTCCTCCCAAAAAAAGGAAGGGAAAGGGCTTGAAGCAAAAGAGATGCATTTCACAGTATCCAAGACGAACAAGTGCTCTTATCTCTTTAGGTTCGCACTTTAAGAGTCCCTGTTCATTGGACTTTTTTTCTTGTTTTGGTGTAAGGAATTGTCCCTAAAGTTTGTTTTTGACACCCTGCACAGAGTCTGTGTAGTCATAGTAACAATAATATACAGAGTTGGGCGATTGAGGTATCAGATATCAGATGACGAATCCATATTAATACTATATATACAATATGTACACTATGTTAGCTGAGGAAAACATGGGTCGCTTTAGAAAGTGTGCAGTACATAGTTTTTAATTGATTTGGCCTCCGAATTACGGAGAAAAATTAATCATTGACTTTTGAACTTTATCATATTTGTGGAAGTTCTTTTATTAGCTGATATGTTCTAAACAATACGATTCAGCGTAATGAGTTCAATGCTTATACAGTCCCCAATGTATTTATCCCTACTTCCACATTAATATAAAGGACAGTCACCAAACTTCGGTCTGAGGACGCTGCTGCAGCGTATACGCGAGTACGATGCGGATAGAACTATAGGAGCAAGGGATTAGTGTGGCATTCGTGTATATCTGACGTGCGTGCTGTACAAGCGGAAACGTGAACTGTGAACTACTGCGACATTATTACCAACGTGCTGTTATTCTTTCCTTGGCTGTCAAAGGACAAACATCTCTAAACATCCATCGGAGAATTATCGTGTGGCACTTTCTGCGGGGAGACAGCATACGTGGAAGTTCGGCCGCCAGGTTGCACGTCTTGTTTCAGGCGACACCACACTGGGCGATTGGCGCGTGGGTGATAATGAGAGGATGATGAGGACAACACGACATCCAGTTCACCAGCGGAGAAAATCCCCAATCGATCGAGTATCGAACCAAAGCCCGCTGCATGGTAGCCAAACAGGCTACCACTCAGCTAACCAGGAGGACCCCATCGGAGAATGAAAAGTGTGCATGCAACATCATGTCTGCCGAAAGGCACCGTTAAGGAATGATGCGAAAGGTTTGAGCCATCTACTGTAAATGTGATGCTCACCCTGTTCATGGATTCACTGCTTATCGATTTCATGCAACCTGCTGTCTTCATCACTGGGGAACGGTAATGCGCACGCAATTAAGGCGAAATGTCAGGGAAAAAAGCAGCGTGCTGTTGCTACATGATAACGCACATCCACGCATTTGTGAGGGAAAACAGCAGCGTGGGATGCTGTTGCTACATGATAACGCACATCCACGCATTGCAAATGTTTTTTACACAGAAGTTGGGCTAGCTCAAGTGGGAGAGAATAGTCCTGATCTCTCCCCATTCAATTATCAAGCCTTCGGTCCCTTAAAACAGGCCGTAAGAGTCGGCGGTTCCTGTTGGACGAGGGGTGGAGGAGGCACTCATGGACTTTTTCACATAGCAGGACATGATGTTTTCCCAAATGCATATCTCGAACCTGGTTCGTCGGTGGGATCTTTGCCTCAATGCTCATGGCGATTTTTCCAGAATGGCATACCGATTCTGAGCCGTAGGGCATTCGAACGGAAACTTTTTCATAGCCCCTTATATTATAAACGCGATAGTAACTGTTGAGCCGATTTCAATGTAATTTGGTAGAGAGATAGCTCGAACCGCGAGGAACAACATAAGGCTACTGTAAAAAGTAAAAAAGAAAGAAAGAAAGAATCGACCCTTAAGAAGGTGAACGAACACTTTTTTGTTAAATCAATTAACATAAACCACGTTAAAAAAACAAATTTGTTGCATAATGCATACGTCGTATAACGTATAGCTACTTTAAAAGCTCGATGTATACCGATCTTAAGCCCACGCCCTTCCGTGTGGCTCTCCGCCGTAAGCTGGGCCAGTTGGGGCCGGTGATCGGGTAGAGGTGGGTATGGGTATGGGGGTGGGGGTGAGGGTGGGGCAGGAGGGGCACGTCAAGAGCTGTGCTAACCCGAACAGGTAACGTACAACAGCTTACTTACTAACCATCACTCATCACAAGGAAACAACTGATATGCGAGCGCAGCTTTGGGTAACAGCAAGTAATAATAATTAAACACGAAAATGGAGGTAGATCCTGTGCAGAACAACTTATTAATCTGAAGCTAATATATAAAAAAGGATTAAACGAGCTACAGAAGTGTACATTAGCAGATTTTAAAAAGGATTATGATTCTATAGAGGCCGACTTTATTCAAAACTGTGGAAGAATTTGAAACTGATATGAAAGTACAGGGCTCTTAAAAGAAACATAACAAACAAAATTTGAAGTAAATTTCAGGTCTATTTAAAATTAAGACAGAAGTTAGACAGTGAGACGGACTTACTCCAGTTTTATTGATGGATATAATTCGAATTTTATCATCCGCAAAATATACAGTTAAAATTGGTAGGCACTGGTATGAACAAGCTTAGAGCCCTAAACCCTAGAGCCCCAAGTGCTCTAAGCTTGCTGATACCAGTGCCTACCAATTTTAATTGTATATTACAGCACTGAGGATGGTCACTAAGTGACCGAAAATCGATTTTGCGGGTAATAAAACAAAAACAAAAAATACGACCAATGCTGTTTCTCCTTACAACTAGTCCAGTTTTATTCAGATACTTGAAAAAATTATCACAGAATGCAGGAAAACATTGGCGGAATGTAACGTGAGAAAGTAGAACACAAACTGACAGAAAAAAATAATCTCAAAATTGATTGTTAACCATTTGTGGTGCATGTAACGGTTCTGGCAGACAGCGTAAAGGTAGTACAAATGCAGGACAACAAACCTCTTTCGATAAAACAGAGGTAATGACAAAGAAAAGAACTAAGCCAAAAAATGGTTCAAATGCCTCTGAGCACTATGGGACTTAGCTTCTGAGGTCATCAGTGCCCTAGAACTTAGAACTACTTAAACCTACCTAACCTAAGGGCATGACACACATCCATGACCGAGGCAAGATTCGAACCTGCGACCGTAGTAGTCGCGCGGTTCCAGATTGTAGCGCCTAGAACCGCTCAGCCACCCCGTCCGGCAAACTGAGCCATCAAAATTTAATAAAAATAATAAACCCTGTGGCTCAAACCCCTGACGCAACTCTTTCAACTGGACGCCTCTTTCGGAGACTTGGGTGTTCCACACCAGCAATCGGACTGCGAAAAAGAGGCCTCCAGTTAACGTGAAATTCCACGCACGAATTGTTTCTGGAAACTGCTCGTGTCGATGAAAGGTGAACGCTACATTAATGCGCAGAGTGAAAAATCCGTGGTTTGATCGGGACTAGATCCCGCGACTTCTCTGTATTCAAACACGAGCTTTACCACTTCACCACCAGGATTGGCCAATATTTAATATAAAATATGAAAGTATCAGTGGAATAGGCAACACTAAATATGAAGGATAGGTCATCCAGCCTAATGGAGGACTAAAAGAAGCCATCAGAACAATATTAAGAAAGATGTACTTAGTGTTTCACCTAATAGAAGACATTTAGAATCAAAACGTCATTGTACAGAGATGCAAAAATTCATCATCGGTCAGAAAGCACGTAGGCATCAGAGACAGTGATTTGAGGATCAATGAAAGAAACAAGAATGTTTAAATCAGGAAGTAAAACAGTAGTACACAATCACGCAGGAAAAATTACAGACGAAGTGGGCACATACATCAAAAGAACGAGTTGTAGCAGACTGACGCAATATTGAAAATTGTAAGGCAAAACCCAATTGGTTTAAATAGAGACTTAAAGAAGATGGGGTAAATAAGCAGAAATCGGATGCAAAATAAAATAAAGAAACAAGATTTACAGATGGGACGGCTCCAAATAAGAGAGAAAAGAAAAAAAAAAGTGAAGACGTGTAGAAAGAGTTGACGAAGCATGGTAAGAACACACTCAATGACAAAGCTGTGTGGTAAGACGAGATGAATGAATACAAAAGAAAAGAACTGAGCTGCATGTCAGGCGTAATCATAATGGAAAGAACAGAGAGTAAAGCAAGGGAAGAAGCGACCAACCAGGAGACAGGAAATGGGGATACGATTTGGTGTGAGTGTGACGTTCTGCATGCCGCTGACGTGCCCGGCTAGTTGTGCGTCCGCTTGGTGGGCTGCAGACACGGAGAGCACGCGCCGCACATTAGGCTACACCTGACGCCCAACGCAAGGCTCCACCACCTCGGCACCTGGCCGCCAATTGGGCGGAGGCCGCAGCCCCGTTGGCGGACGTCCAGGCAGGGTCGCTATTCTGAGGGCCGGCCACTAGGAAGTGAGGCGTTACGCGCTATCCATCTCCGCCGCCTGGGCCGCGACACACATTGCCTGTGCTACTTGCGTCCCTCACTGCTTGTTGTACTGCCCCGGTCCTGCCAACAGGACCACACGTGTCGCTGGGTCACTCACACATTGAAAATTACCAGCAAAATTTACACTGAGGTGACAAAAATCATGGGATAGAGAAACGCGCACACACACAAATGGCGGTAGTATCGAGTACACAGCGTATAGAAGGGCTGTGCATTGGCAGTACTAAAAAACAATGGCTCTGAGCACTATGGGACTCAACTGCTGTGGTCATTAGTCCCCTAGAACTTAGAACTACTTAAACCTAACTAACCTAAGGACATAACACACATCCATGCCCGAGGCAGGATTCGAACCTGCGACCGTAGCAGTCGCACGGATTGGCAGGACTCTTCAGAATGATATTTTCACTCTGCAGCGGAGGCTGCGCTGATATGAAACTTCCTGGCAGATTAAAACTGTGTGCCGGACCGAGACTCGCACTCGGGACCTTTGCCTTTCGCGGGCATGTGCTCTACCAACTGAGCTACCCAAGCACGACTCACGCCCCGTCCTCCTGCAGAGTGAAAATATCATTCTGGAAACATCCCCTTGGCTGTGGCTAACCCATGTCTCCGCAATATCGTTTCTTTCGAGAGTGCTAGTTCTGCAAGGTACGCAGAACAGCTTCTGTAAAGTTTGGAAGGTAGGAGACGAGGTACTGGCAGAAGTAAAGCTGTGACGACGGGGCGTGAGTCGTGCTTGGGTAGCTCAGTTGGTAGAGCACTTCCCCGCGAAAGGCAAAGGTCCCGAGTTTGAGTCTCGGTCTAGCACACAGTTTTAATCTGTCAGGAAGTTTCGGCAGTACTCTTATTTGTACTCAGCTGTCTCATGTGAAAAGGGTCCTAACGTGATTATGGCCGCACGACGAGATTAAACTGAATTTGAACACGGAACTGTAGTTGGAGCTAGAAGCATAGAATATTCCGTTTCGGAAATCGCTAGCGAATTCAATATTCCTAGATCCGGCTTATCAGCAGTGTGCCGAGAAATCACATTTCGGTAGACGCGCGATCTCAGGGCGTCTTGTCGCGGTCCGCCCGCCCCTCCCCCCACCCCCACCCCGTCAGAGGTTCGAGTCCTCCCTTGGGCATGAGTATGTGTGTTGTCCTTAGCCTAAGTTAGTTTAATTAGTGTGTAAGCCTAGGGAGTGATGACCTCAACAGCTTGGTCCCATAGAACCTTACCACAAATGTCAAAATCAAATTTCAGGCATTATCCCTCACCGCAGACAACGGCCTCCACTTAACGACCAAGAGCAGCGGCGTTTGAATAGAGTTCTCAGTGCTAACACACAAGGTACACGGTGTGAAATAACAGCAGAAATAAATCTGGAGCGTACGACTTAAGTGTCCATTAGGACAGTGAGGCGAAATTGGCGTTAATGTGCTGCGGCAGCAGACGACCGACGCGAGTGCTTTTCCTCCCTTGAGCTCGTGACCATATCGGTTGCACACTAGACGACTGGATGTCACGTGAGTCCCAATTTCAGTTGCCAAGAGCTGAAGGTAGGGTTCGAGTACAGCACAGACTCCACGAAGCCACGGAACGTGGAGGCTGGTAGTGGCCCCTTAATGGCATGGGCTGTGTTTACATGGATTGGACTGGGTCCTCTGCTCCGGCTGAACCGACCGTTGACTGGAAATGTTTCTGTTCGGCCACTTGGAGACCTTTTGCAGTTTTGCAGCCATTCATGGACTTCATGTTGTGGATGAGAATGCGCCATCTGACCAGACCGCAATCGTTCGTGACTAGACAGTTCCAGTCAACGATTTGGCCACCCAGATCGCCCAACATGGGAAATAATCGAGGGGTCAGTCGTGCACAAAATCCTGCACCGACAGCACTTTCACAATTATGGGCGACTGCAGAATATTTCTGCAGGGAACTTCCAACGACTTTCTGAGTCCATGGCAAGTCTAGTTGCCGCACTACGCAGGAAAGGAAGAGGTCCGATACAATATTAATAGGTATCCCACAACTTTTGTCACTTAGGTGCACATTCACAGTCACGGTTGCATTTACTCGTACTGTGTATGAGTTTCCGTCATTCATTATCATTCTCAAATATACAAATGAAATTAAATAAAACAGTACCTGCGTAAGCAAGTAAATAAAATTGTAAAACATTAAAAAAAATTGAAATATATATTAATTTGATTAGTCACAAATCCAGATTATAATGAATAAATTTTCCATAAAAGGGAAAATCTTATTTTAAACTTAATTTTCGTCAAGAGTTTTACATTTGCAATTTAATACCACACTCTGCTGTCCGTTTGCACCTCACTCCTCCTTCATATCTCTCTCTCTCTCTCTCTCTCTCTCTCTCTCTGTGTGTGTGTGTGTGTGTGTGTGTGTGTGTGTGTGTGCGTGTGTGTGTGTGTGTGTGTGTGTGTGTTTACCTTCTATCCCTCAATCCTTGTGTAGTACAAACTGGCTTCAGTAACTTTTGTTTGGCATTTGACTCTGTCAGAAAGAATTTGAGACTGCTATAGTAGATTTTCTTTCAATGTATAACTTCAGAATCAGTCCTTGTATTGAAAAGAATGTAATCGATATACATTTGTAGTTACACAAGTAAAAGCACAATATCAAATTTCCTTGAATGTTTCATTATTTTCTCTGTAATCAAACGGGTTATTTAATTTCCGTTTGCAGTGCAGTCAACGATCAAAACTGTAATAGATGTAACTGAAGCTATGAAAATAAGAATTTCTCAACATATACAGTTACGATATGTCTCGCGACATGACAGTTGTTGAGAATTACGATTACAAAGAGTATGGTGCCCACACACGAGCAAACCATACAGAATCATATTTTATTAAGTACGATATTCCTATGATAGAGACACAGAAATGCTACATATCGTTCGACAGACAACGCACGGCTTGAGCTAAAGTTGGTGGAAATTAAACTTCCCCTTCATTGTTTTTCGAGATGTTATATTGCAGAACACATTCAGCACTCTGTTTTTACAGTGTATCGCTGGCTATCAGTCACGACGAACTGCGAAAACAATACATTTTGATTTTCAAAAACATGAATGCTTTACGGCTATCAGTCACGACAGACTGCGGAAACAATACATTCTGATTTTCAAAAACATGAATGCTTTAAGACACAACACATCATTTTGACTAGTCTGTGGATAATATATTCGACATGAAAAGCTTTCGTTACACAATATGAATCATCACGTAACGTTTATAATAAAAACATATTCAGAAGGTGATTACCATTTCTGTAAGTGACTATCATCGTATTTACGCGATAACCTTATGCGTCCTTTTTATCGAGCAAAAATTAAGACAACGTGTACAGTCATGGACACATGCCAACGGTTAGGACGTATCTCCAAGATAAGAACGCAGGATGAAGTGACACGCTACAACTGAGCTACCAACACTGTCCACGAAACTATGCCCCACGATGAGCGATCAATACGCCCTTCGCCTAAGCTGCTCTTGTTCAGACTGCCATTCGGGTACTATCAGTAGTTCGTTGATAGTAATGAGCCCTGGAAAGTGCTAAAGAAGTTGTTGTGACACTGCAGACAGCCTACGTCACACTGCAGGACAACGTGCAAGAAATGCTAATATTTAATTCTAAAAATAGGTTCTGCCTCGAGGAAACTCAACTTTCTTGTTTAACGATCATACATTTATCAGTGAAGTTTCAGCAACCTTGATGGTTTTATTTTATTTTATGTCGAACAAGAGGTAAACAAGCATGACAATACAAACAGCTTGGGAAATTTTGTATTTACATTCATAAACGTTATGAAAATGACAGAATTTTTATGAACTCAACAGATATTTATCCAGAGAAAAGACCTTCAGCCGTTCCGTTTGTGCGCTCCATCTTCATCTGTACACAGACAATACTTCACAGTTCATTGTGTCTATTTATACAGTACACAGTATTTACCAGACATTACGAAAATGTACTGACAGTACAATGCAATATCAGAATTAAGTCAACAGTCATCTATGAGAAACAACCAACTCCATAGACAGAACATTTTTTCTCTCCTTCAAAAATATTCATCCGATTTCACACGACTATATCTTCTACGTCTATGAAGATAGAAACGTGGAGCAAAATCTGAACTTCCGCATAAGATTACAAAGTTTTTATTTTCAAAAGAAACATTCGATTTTAGGGTGGAAATTTTTTAAATGTATGCACATAAGATGAACACCAACAAAAGCAATAGAAGGCCAATTGAACGTAGTCGAATTAAATTAGGTGACGCTGGCGGAGTTAGATTAGGAAAAAAAAAAAAAAGACACTTAAGGTGGGTGATGACTTTTGTTGTTCCGGCAGCAAAGTAACCGAAGACGGCCGCAATAGAAAGGGTGTAAAATGTAGAGTTTCTAAGGCAATAAAAACGTTTCTAAAGAAGAGTAGTTTGTTAACATCGAATATAGATTTTCCCAAAATATTTGTATGGAGTGTAAACATGTATGGATGTGGAACATGGACGATAATCAGTGTAAACAAGAGCCGGCCGGGGTGGCCGAGCGATTCTAGACGCTACAGTCTGGAACCGCGCGACCGCTACGGTCGCAGGTTCGAATTCTGCCTGGGACATGGATGTTTGTGATGTCCTTAGGTTAGTTAGGTTTAAGTAGTTCTAAGTTCTAGGGGACTGATGACCTCAGAAGTTAAGTCCCATAGTGCTCAGAGCCATTTGAACGATTTTGTAGACAAGAAGACAACACAAGTCTTGTGGTGCTGTAGAATAATGCTGAAGATAAGATGGGTGGATCGCGTAACTAATGAGAAAGTACTGAATAGCACTGGGGAGACAAAAAATGTATGGCACAACTTGACTAGAAGAAAGGACCGGTTAGTATGACGTAATCTGAGACATCAAGGGATCACCAGTTTAGTACCGAAAGGAAGAGTGCGACAGTGGGGGTAGGAGGTAAAATTGTAGAGGAAGACGACGAGATGAATGCTGTAACGAGATTCAGAAGGATGTTAGGTTGCAATAGTTATTCCGACATGAAGAGGCTTGCATAGGACACAGTAACATAGAGAGCTGGATCAAATCAGTCTCCAGACTGAAGACCACAACACGTACAACCAACCTTATTAACTTCTGATGGTCGGGGTTCACCGTCATATAGAATTTTTTAAACGACATCATTTTCGCACTTGACTGTAGAAATTATTTACTTCACAATTGTAGTTTCGACATTAGGGTCATTTTGGAGTGATACTGCAAAAGATTTTGCTTAGACACATGCTAGACTTTAAAATGCCCCGTAATGTATACATGCCATCGTCGCAAAATAGGTCTTTTCACTGCACAAATACAGTAACAGCCTGATGTTACTGTATTTCTGCAGTGAAAAGGCTTATGCTCGGCGATGACATGTATGCATGTCGGAGGACTTGAAGTAAAATCTTTTGCAGTACCACTTGACAATTGCCCAAACCCGAAAGTGCAATTGTGAAACAACCACTTTATCCTCAGTTACCTTTCACAAATGTTCGCCATGCCTTCATCGGAAACGCGACAGTGACTACACGACAGTCATACTCCTCCCGCACTTTGCGAGCATGCCTAGAAATATAACATTCCCTGTTGTCGCTACGAGCCGTCGCAGTTCACCCGATCCACAAGAGAAGGCTTTCAGAGCATACAACAACGCCACTTACAGGGAGATCAGGCGACTTGACCAATAATGCAATGCCGTACTCTCGTGGAAAATCACGCCGCACAGTTAAGCTGAAATGCACCAGTCGCAACGGAGAAGACAAAACGCTTTTTGTTGCTCTGTTATCGCCATTTCGACTAGAAGCAGACTGAGTAATGGGCGAGTGAGCGATGCAACAGGCCAGGGGAAACCCTACAGGCGACCACACGAGCTGACAGTTTACAACTGGCGCCGAGATAAAGTTTTTACTTCGATGGATAAATTAAAATTTCTATCTTCTCTGTGCAGAAAATTAAATCTTTTCAAATAAGACGAATCTTCTTGAACACTTTGTATTTAGAAGAAGGAAAAAATAATAGTTAATAAACTTTCGGGGCAAATTGTAATCTAAATCCCTCGTCAGCGTCTTAATCACAGTTTCCAATTGTTTTCTTCCTCCGCCCTTATTGTATTGATATCAAAAATAGGGACCAAATACTGCGGGCTGCCTTTTCATCAGAAAACTACACCATCAGTTCAAAATTACCCGAACACCGCTAGGTAATGCGGAATAGATTACTACTGCTTGTCACAAGAAGTGGACCCGCCAGTATAAATGGAGGCGGGAAGCATTGTGCAGCAGTAGGGAAGCAGTAACGGCAGAACGGGAAGGTTATGAGGGCTTAGTGGATTCGAACGCGGGTTAGACATTGTGTTACCTGAGTAATAAATGGATCGCGGTCATTTCAACCCTTCTACAGCAGCCCCAGGCGACTGTGAAGTTGAAACGGGAAGGAACAACTACAGCTAAACCAAGAGCGGGCAGGCCTCACGTACTGACGGGCAAGGACCGTCGAGCACTGCGGAGGATGGTTGCAAAAAACCGCGTGACATCAGCGGAAGGAATGACTCGTGAGTTCCAAAGGGCTACCAGCAGCGACTGTGCGTAGGGAGTTAAAGAGAATGGGGTACAATGGTCCAGAAACTCCTAGTAAGCGACATTTTTCTGTAGTCAATGCGAAACGACGATTTTGCGGTGTAAAGAGCGACGTCACTGGATACTCATTACCGGAAACGAGTGATACGGGGTGATAACGGACGCTATATCCCGTGCCAATCCCACGGAATGGTTTGGGTTTGGCGATTGCGTGGTGAACTTTACCGTCAATCATGTGTAGTGCCAACAGCGAAGTACGGAGGAGGTAGTGTTATGGTATTGGCGTGTTTTTTGTGGTTCGTGCGTGGTCGCCTTGCTGCGCTAAATACGGAAGGATAATAATACACTTTACAGCACTGTGTATTGCGTGCATTGGAAAAACAGCAGAGAAACGACGACTGTTTACGTCAGCATGACATCGCACCTTGTCATGAAGCAGCATCTACGAGGCAATGGTTTGTGGACAGTACCAGTCCAGCTCAGAGACCGACCTGAACCCAATGAAACACCTCTGGGGAGAGTCGTAGAGCCGAATTCGCTCCAGACCCCAGCGTCCAAAATCATTACATTCTCTAGCTTCGGCTCTTGATGAATAATGACTGCCGTTCCTCCACAGGCATTCAGATACCTCACTGAAAGTCTCCCCAGCAGAGTTCAAGCCGCCATAACGAGGAAGATGGTCACATCCTTGAATGTCCATTAAGTCTAGACACTTGTCATCAGAAAGTTGTCAGAAAGTTGTCTAGAGTTATCCAAATACTAGAACATCGAATTCCTGTGAGTCCTAACACAGGAAGAGGAACTGACAGCTCGTAGTGATACTGGCAAGTACCTTCGAGTGTGAAGCAAAGGCATTACTTCGTGGCGGCGTCCGATATGTCAAGGACTATCGATCAGCGCTACTAAGCGATACACGGAGCGACGACCGCAGCCAACACGCCGGCCGACACCGACCACGCAGCCGGAGTGCCGAGACTCACCGCGCCGACCGGGAGGGCACCGCCATTCCGCCCACAAGCGCGAACTGCACATTGTGAAAACACCCACACCCACACACACACACACATGCGCACACACACACACACAGTGGGGAAATTACATTTGGCTTCCACAAACAGAGCAGAATGTGCGGCGCGCTGACGCAACGTGGCGCTGAGTCCTGTCGCAACTACAGGCCCTGTGCGCATGAGTTCAAAATGGCGTGATGGTGGTGGTGGTGGGGGGGGGGGGGGGGAGAGAGAGGAAGAGGGAGGTTGGGAAGGCAGACGGCAGTGGCGGTGACCTTTCCCGTTCTACCTTTGCGGATCTACTGTCTTCATGTTCGCCGTTGCAAACCTACTGTCTTTCGCAACGCAGCACAGTTACAACGCCCTCGGACGAAACGTATCCCTGGCGTGAACGTGACAGCTCGTAGTCTACGAGCACTTTTATCACTGTTCTACTCGATTCACGACTTGCGTGCAAGCTACGTAGCGAGGGTACGGGGTATTGGGAATTTTATTATGCACTGCTAATTTTAAAGTTGTGTCGACTTCATTTAGCAATCATTTAGCTAGTATTGTGGCCCACGTGCCAAGCAGAAGATCCATTTAAGCAGGAGTCATTTGTTCCGTAAAATACGCTGCTGACAAATGCCCACACGCCACCAGGATAGCCAATAAGGAGAATGGGAGAGGATTCACGCGTTGGTTGCAAGACGCGGTCAGAGTGCCGTGCCGACAGACGCACGCCCTCTCTGTCTAGGGCTCTCAGCTAGACATCCTCTCCTCTCTCTCTCCTCATTGTTTTCGGACTTCGTTCTGCTCCAAAAGATCTCTTCCACGATCACCCTGACTAGCTGGTGGGCGCGACCAGTTGCATACTGTGCCAAGAGAATAATTTGGCAATGTTTTTAAAACTTCCTTAATTCGATAACTTCCTCTGGAAGCCCATACTCACTACAACCCTTCAATTTACTTCTGACACTTGCACAGCATTTTTCCAGAAGCCTCTTTCTCAGTCACTAAGCAGGGTATTGTGACGATATTCCGGGTGGACGATTATCTACCTTGCTTGGTGCTTCACTCCGTAGCTCGCTCCGAAAACCAGTAGCGAAGGTCATTCTGATACGCCATTGTGAGTTTGGTGCCGGTGCTCTTAATATTTCGTTCTCCACAGTTATTTTTACATGATGGTCAAGATAAACATTTTCTACACAGTTCAGTTGGAAGTTCTTCCTCCAGACAGGTAAGACGTACTATCAAAGTACCTTATGTTCTTTCTTAACTAATTGATAAATACGCTAATATTGGATAGTAAGAGGTTGCACTAAACCGGGCATCCGAAATTTGGCATAATATATTCCCAATTTTATTCCACATGGCACCTTTGCAGTGAGTGAGAGACAAAGACGTTGACCCAATTATGGTTGGCAATATAGCACAGCAGCAATAATAGAAATGCAAATGGTTTCAAAAAACGTGAGATCTATCCTTATGAGCCCTATTTTTTTTTTCATCTATGAATGTTTCTCCACAGCAATCTGCAGCGTAAGACCTCAGTGGCGCCACTGCCGACTGCAGTTACTGGAATGGAAAAATCAGTGGTTTATGCTTTTGAAATTAGCTCACCTCCCTTGCTTCCACCATCGCCCCGGTAGCTGAGTAGTCAGCGCGACGGAATGTCATGCCAAGGTGCCCCGGTTCGATTCCCGGCTGGGTCGGAGATTTTTGTGTTGTCCTAATCATCATCATCATCTCATTCTCATCGACACGCAAGTCGCCGAAGTGGCGTCAATGCATAAGACCCGCACCAGGCGAACGGTCTACCCGATGGCAGGCCCTAGCCACACGACATTTCATTTCATTTCACCATCGAATGCAACACCAAGATCAGGTAAAGCAGCAGTGTTGACATCATCTCCTTTTAAAACGGCTTTGGAGCAGTCCCCAGCTAAAGGTAAAAAAGAAAACAAGTACCAAGATTGCAGGAAAGTCACCGCCTTCAACAAAACTTACTCCAACAGCTGCATGTGACGCATCTGATAGACCTTCAATATCTGGGGCTACCAAAAGGAAACTCTCCGTAAGAGAGAACCAGAGAGCCACGAAGGAGCAGGATCATGGCGAGGAAGACTCCGATTCAAGAGTTGATGATACCATGTTGAGAGACTCTACATCTGAATATCAAGAGGACGAGGAGTGCATTTCACTGAGAACAATTGTAATCAACTGATACTTCTAAACAAAACTGGATTAACTGCGTCGGTTGCTTTCGCTGGCAGGTGTCGACGATTATACTATTTTAAATGTGATTTCTGTATCAAAAAGCACAAAGACTGAACATTTTTCTTGTTACGGCTGAAACAACTGCAGAGTAACCGACAATTATGCAACACTCTTTACTTCTGAAATAAACAGGAATTAGGAAACCGTAAACCCGGAATTAGGAACCATACGTTCAGAAGGTAAATACAAATTACGCGCTTTAATTTTTTTGTCCTGTTATTACAGAATGAGAAAATATTCGGAAATTTTTTTTAAAGAATAGCATTTATATATTCTCTAATGGTAATTTATAAATTTAAAAACGGTACCCAGTAATAGGGCACTTTCCCCTAGAGCTACCAGGGTAATGGATCTAAATGTAAATATACATCTTTATTCGGTAGAGCATGCTGTGTGTCAAATCGTGAAAGGGAGAGTGCTGTTATCATTGAACGATTCCTGGAACGACCGCCCAGTACTGTGCCAGGAGGAGGGCAAGGGAACAGAATCAATGTAGTCGTGTTATCTTCGGCGACGAGTCCAGGGTTTGTGTGGCATCTGACTGGCGTCGAAGAAGATTCTCGAGGCGACACGTACCAATGCTTGTGCGAGGAAAGCAGTTCACCGAATTCAGCAGGGAAGTGGGTCAGTCATGTTCAGAGGCCACTATCGTGTACGGATACCGGAAGCCCTCATCGCTGTCGAGAGTTATTTGACGGCTCTGCAGCATCGGAACTGGATTCTTCAACTTGTTCTCCAGCCTTAGAGCAACCATTTAGCGACCGGGTAATGCACGAGGCAATCATCCCACTGACGCAAAAGGTTTGCCCATTTGGCAAAACACCGTGTCCTGCTGCTTGAAGAAGTCCATAACTGCCTGCAGTACATTGTCGAACTTCCATTGCCTTTTTTAAAGGACCGAAGGCGTGATAACTTCCAGTTGGCTGCAACTTAGTGCACCATTCAACAACGCTTGTTTACGAGTTCTCCATTCTCCGATGGATGTCTATCAGTGTCCGCCCTTTAGTAGCCAAGAAAAGAATAACGGCAGGTTAATTCTGTTTTGGCGCATTTCGTAATAAAGTCGCCATAGTTCACGCTTCCGAATGCAGGCACGTCGGAAAGACACGAATGCTACAGTAATCATTTGCCTACATATCGGTGCTTACGTGTATGTACCCACATCGGAGTCGCGCTACGTTGCATACACGCTGCGGCAACGCCCTCAAACAGAAACTTTGCCATTGCCTTTTACATGCACTACTGATTACACTGAACATAATTTGGTATGGTCAATCTTAGTAACTGTACTGGGCGTAGTGATGGTGGCCTGTGTGTTTGCCACATGTTAATGGCGTAAAGTAGCGGTTACTAACGTTTTCTTATTGTACTGGAAACCGATGCTTGAAGTATGAGCTAACGCAGCAAGGTTAAATATTTCCTGTGTATTTTTCTAAAAAAAAAAAAAAATGGTTCAAATGGCTCTGAGCACTATGGGACTTAACTGCTGAGGTCATCAGTCCCATAGAACTTAGAACTAACCTAAGGACATCACAAACATCCATGCCCGAGGCAGGATTCGAACCTGCGACCGTGGCGAGCTCGCGGTTCTAAACTGTAGCGCCTAGAACCGCTCGACCACTCCGGCCGGCTGTGTATTTTTCTAGTCAGACTGTTCAAAGAGGGTGACACTGATGATCTCAGATGCTAAGTCCCATAGTGCTCAGAGCCATTTGAACCATTTGAGCCTTACCCCCACAGCGACAATTTCCATAAAGTAGCCGATACGTGTACCAAGTCTGGTTGAATCGGTTCAGCGGTTTAGAGTGAGATGTGGAAAATACATACACACATACATACGTACAGGGAGAGATGTGGAACGAACATACACACGTACGTACAGCCATTTTTACAACACGTATTGATGAAGTGAAGTCTTGTGTGGGCGTTATAGGTAGTGCTGAAAAACATAGTCCTCCATTCTAAAAAAACTACTTAATTTTCGACAGCATATCGAAGTTGCATAACTTGAGACGTCTCAGTGGCACAATTCCAACAGGTAAATAAAGCATCACAGGGGCCGCAGATAACTCTTGATAACGAAGACGGTGGAAGTCGTCGAAAGCTTGTGCTTAAATACGAATCTGAGGCGGCAAGAAATGGGCGAATCTTTTTATCCGAGTGTTCGCAGTGCATTGGAACCGTTGGCAGGCATTGTCAGGAAGAAGCAGCGATCAACAATGCAGACTGGAGGCGACTGCAAATCGGCCGGCGGCCCCCCGCCGCGCTCATTACGGATTCCGCGGGGGCGCTTCCTGGCGAAACAATGACCGCCGGCCGGCGGGCTACAATGGCTGCGAGCGCGGTCATTGCCACTCGCGGCGCAGCCAGGGCACGCGGTGCCGCCTTGTCACTGACGCGGAAGCCACGCCACGCCGCTACACTCCTCTACTCGCAGCCGGCACGTTTTCTTCCGTTCTTCAGGCTCAATTGTTCGCCACTTCCAGACGAGAGCCTCGCGGCTACTGTTTCCAGCCCTCCTACCGAGCAGTAAGACGTCGGAACCGCAATAGGGACGATGGCGGTTCAAATCCCTGTACAGCTACCTAGGAATAGTTTTTTGTCCGTACACAGCACCGCACAGTTTTAAAGTATTTAAACAACAGCATCGTGAAACCACAAAAAGCTGTTGTAATGAATAATGGTGTCCAGAAAAAAGTGTTTCAAGCAAGCGATCGAGTCTTGCATTTAACTACGTAAACTTTCAGGAATGATCTTCGGCGTAAAATATATGTTTTTAGTTGCAGTATGTGACACACAACAAAAGTATCCGGACGCCCCTGCCGAACTGGCCACTAGATGTCATAAGTCGTCCGCAGCTCGTGGTCGTGCGGTAGCGTTCTCGCTTCCCGCGCCCGGGTTCGATTCCCGGCGGGGTCAGTGATTTTCTCTGCCTCGTGATGACTGGGTGTTGTGTGATGTCCTTAGGTTAGTTAGGTTTAAGTAGTTCTAAGTTGTAGGGGACTGATGACCATAGATGTTAAGTCCCATAGTGCTCAGAGCCATTTGAACCATTTTTTGAGAGACAAGTCAACGAACACAAAAAAGCACGAACAGGGAAAAAACCTCGTGTAGTAGTAGACTTTTCTAAAGTGGTAGGAGGGAGAGTAACGAACAACCAGACCGGTAAGGGCGACGGTGCATTTAAAGGTCACTTTTTTATGTTTTTCTTAAGTAACTGATGGAAATGGAAATTTGTGGTAAGATCTTATGGTCCAACGGAAATTTGTGGTAAAGTCTTATGAGACCAAACTGGAGGTCATCGGTCCCTAAGCCTATACACTACTTAACCTAAGTTAAACTTAGGCTATGGACAACACACACACCCATGCCCGAGGTTGGACTCGAACCTCCGACGTGGGGAGCCGCACGGACCGTGACAAACGCTTCAGACCGCGCTTCTTCTCAGCGCGGCAAATGACTGATGGACCACGGTTCGTAGCGAAAATTAAAGTACATTAAACTTCCTACAAAAAATGTCCCAGTAAACGTCTTTCTCCAGAACTAATAGTTTCCACGTTTCTGCAACTAGAGAAAACACAGATTATTACAATAGCATAAAATTAATGTTCATTATTAAATGAAGTGGATTAAAAACAAATACATTGAAAGAGGAGGTGATTTCCTGGTCTCTGCCCCATTAGTGACAATAAGCAACCATAGGGTGCTCACAAAGTTATACCGAATCTTTTGCAACTTACCTTATGAATCACTGCCGACGCAATGTGAAGATACGCTCGGCGGTGTTTATTTTTCCACAAAGTGCATTTACAGTATATGAACTACAGATATGAGTTTCTAGTAATATAAAAACAAGAAAGCCATATGGACATAGTCCTAAGTCAATCTTTGCACATTGTTCTACACTACTTAACAGCAAATTTATTCTTAGTCATCCTCTAGGGAACTTTTGTAGTGTTCTTCCCATAAATGCGACTTCCCACCACGAGTGCTTTTCGTTTTTCAATTTACGAACAGATTATACCTTCCAACCACTTCCTGTCTACTTCTGTTATGTGAGAAGGAAAAGACAGCGGCTGTGGCCGAGTGGTTCGAGGCGCTTCAGTCCGAAAGCGCACTGCTGCTACGGTCGCAGGTTCGAATCCTGCCTCGTGCATGGATGTGAGTGATGTTCTTACTTTAGTTCAATTTAAGTAGTTCTAAGTCTAGGAGACTGATCACCTCAGATGTTAAGTCCCATAGTGCTTAAAGCAATTTGAACCATTAAAACCACAAACTTGACTCGTTCTTGTAATCACTGAAATAACAGCACAACCTTCCCAATTCGTGAAGTTTCTTTTCGTTTCGTCATTCGCTCCTAGACGTTTCACTTTCTTTTTTGGGTAGGGTACATAAATTAACAAAACAGGTAACGACATATAAATAGATGCAGAAACGGCAGAAGGGTGCAGTATTTCTGGTATCTCAATGTAATCCAAATACTGCCATGAACAGCAAGCGACTTGGTGGACAACGTCCCAGGGCCTCAGAGCTGAGGTATTCCTGACACGGCAGCCCGACGGCGCGGCGAGGATTAAGCGGCGGTTCTGAATAGCACTCGGGTCAGGCTAGCATCGCCTTTCACTCCGCCAGACGGGTGAAAGGAAGTCGGCGAAAGCGCCGGCTCCAAACACCGCTTATCTGGCCGGCCGGCTAGCCCAGCGGTGGCTGGCTTTGCGGGAACGCGTCGAACTCCGTATGCAGGAAACACCTCGCTCCAGGTAGGACGCGTCAACTACACTCACGTCTAAGTCCAACCCTGAAGAAAAGTTCCTAAATCACTTGTAAAGGCAACATACGCCCTCCAAATAATACGAAGGTCACAACAACTATACCGCACGTCTAGTGTTTAAAAGGTTCTATTTTTATAATTATGTTTTTGTTTTTCTGCACCCCATGGAATACGCTTGATGTTTGTTCCGTCTGAATTAATGACATTAAAAAAAATTGTCAGTAAGGGGTGATATGCGATCCTTATTGCCAGACCCCTATCGATCGCTGTTTTACAATCTCAAGACAGCCGGTTTCAAGCACTCCCTCCCGTCTTCAGATCCGTTAAAAATACAAAATGGAATGACAATTTGGGTCCTACTCCTCAGTTTGGATAAGACTGTGAAACTAAGAGATTCTGTAAGGCGGGTTGCTCCGTTATGTGTAATAACGAATAGCATACGTAGCATAGCAAACAAATAAAAAGTTCTTTAGCTTTGTAATATGTAAACTCAAGATTAGGACACACTTGTCATGGGTTTTTAAATCTGTTTTTACATATTTCTAAAAAAAAATTTGAATGTGCGTGTCACTGCCTGAAACAAGGACCGGCCGACTTAAAATTAGTGTACTTTCTACAAATGATATCTCTACATGTTTTACCATCCGGAAGCTTTTTTCATGAGGTAGTGCCCCACAACGGATGTTTGAAAAATGTCACCGAATTATCGCCTTGAGATCCTGGTAAAATACTTTATTTACACAAGCCGTTTCAGTCACCTGACCACCAACATGTTCATAAAATGATGCTGAGAATGTTTTTATGAGCCGGCAGAGGTGGCCGAGCGGTTCTAGGCGCTACAGTCTGGACCCGCCCGACCGGTACGGTCGCAGGTTCGAATCATACCTCGAGCATGGATGTGTGTGATGTCCTTAGGTTAGTTAGGTTTAAGTAGTTCTAAGTTCTTGGGGGCTGATGACCTTAGA
The DNA here is from genome assembly GCF_023897955.1 of Schistocerca gregaria. Lineage (NCBI taxonomy): Eukaryota > Metazoa > Arthropoda > Insecta > Orthoptera > Acrididae > Schistocerca > Schistocerca gregaria. Next base: position 742,095,001 of record NC_064922.1, read on the forward strand.
AGTTAAGTCCCATAGCGCTCAGAGCCATTTTTTTGTTTTTATGAACGTGATGATCGTCAACGACTGAGACTTGTTGCGAAAATAAAGATATTTTACCAGCATCTCAGGCGGAAATATGACTTTTTCAATTTTTTACGAATCTTTTTACGGTATGCCTTATACCACCTGTAGCGGTACATATTCAGTATATGCAGCTACCATCGCTTTCATTTTTAGTTCCTGACGAAGCTTCTTTTCTTATATGACCTGCTCTGGAATAGCTTCTTGCTCTCTTAAGAACTTCGTGTATTATACTCAATGTTTCTTTGTGTTTATTTTTGTTCCTGTTAGAACCGTCCACTCGCTACCATGTAGCAGCAATGGGAGAGCAGTAGTTTTGTAGAACTTGTTTTCTGTCATGTCTTACTGGGTTACCTTGCTGTGGGTAGTACTGCAGATATTTCCAAGCTTCGTTTGTTTCGAATCAATATCTAAGTCACTATCAAAGCCGACCATATATATAAAGTAGCTCAAGGATGACCTTTCTCCAACAAAGTGTTATCTACTGCCGTTTTAGGTCTGTAGCCTACAAAGTAGCTATAAATTCATTGTTTCCTTTAGAAATCCTAAAAAAAAAATGTATCCTATGTGTCCATGGGTTCAATGGTTCAGTGCTCGTTGTAGATTTTCTTCCGTCTGTAGGAGTACCGTAGCATTATCAAAAAAAGTTAAATACATTTCCTTTCAATTTGACACCTCAGCAACAACAGCGTCTCCAGTTCTTCTTTACGACATTTATGTGGTTATCAGAAAATTCAACTGGCACTGAACACTCTTTCTGTGTTTGAAGTAATTTTTGTGTCTATAAATTTCTTACGTTTTCTATTAAATTGCAGGGATAACCACTACGTGTCACTACTCACAAGGGAATGTTTATGTTATAAATGTCACCATTTTCACCGGCGAGACGAGATGGCGCACTGGATTCCCATTTGGGAGGACGAGGATTCAAATCCCCGTCCGGCTACTCAGAGTTAAGTTTTTCCTAATTTGCCTAAATCGCTTAATGCGAATGTCGAGATGGTATCTTTGACAGTGGCTGCTACGATCGCAGGTTCAAATCCTGCCTCGGGCATGGATGTGTGTGATCTCCGTAGGTTAGTTAGGTTTAAATAGTTCTAAGTTCTAGGAGACTGATGACCACAGATGTTAAGTCCCATAGTGCACAGAGCCATTTGAACCATTTTTGAAAATCAGCGATGTTGTTTTCTTCAAAAAACAAACATGGCTCGTCGCACTGAAATCCGACAAGTGCTCATGACTGTAATATACACCAATGACCCAAAACACACGTTTTAGCAAAGGACATGTGACAAGCATTCTAGTGATGCGGTTACGCCTACTATTCCGAATCTCCCTGTCGACAATGCTTCACGACCAATTAACGGGGCATAATTACTGTTCCAAAATATCTAACCATACGTGTTATGCGATAGTTCTGTCAGTAAAATAAAGTAGTTTTTTATATAGAGAAATGGAATAAACCACTTTAGGAAGTCAGAGTATACCACTTTCATGCGTCACCTTAGGTCTCCATAGCAATCTGCGGTTTCTGTGACCCCTAAAAACAAACATTTTTCTTATCGATTTTTGAAGATAACAGAAACGCTTAATGATTCGTTCCGGCTCATCGTTCACTTCGGTGAAAACCACAAAATTCCAACAAAACGTCTACTTCTTTAAGGTATCATTAACCTGGATTCTATATGACATCAGGTGCACTCGCTTCCAAAGAATACTATTATTTTTACCGCAACAGTAGGAAACTATCGCGATACTAGACAACTAATCTCCACTCGCAATACTGAACCAGAGCTTTCTTTTAATTCGCGACAACAGCAGCCTGTGATCCGAAATTCTTTCATTGGTCTGTTAAAACGCTACCGACTATACGTTTTACAATCACATTATCGCGTGCATAATTTTCTCCTTTCCTTTGGCAGTAGCTAAAAGAAATGTGGGTCTCTTTTGTGATATTAAGCGCAATTAGTTAATAAGCATTGTGTGACGGAATAAGGTCACCGATAGGCTCAACAAGAATTTATCTGCCGCACAGTCCAAACGCTGATAAGCTCACTTCCTACGTCCAGGCGACTTCTATGCACTGTCTCTCCTGCCGTTTACAATCCATGCGCAGAACGTGCTGTGATACAGCAATCGTTGGCGAACCTAATACAAATTAGGGACGAATGTTACTTCCTTAAAGCCTCATTCTATTCGATGGTGGATGACTATTATTATTATCAGGATAATCATTTTAATGAAGCGACAAATTTCATTACTAATGTCCACGCCAACCATAATCCCACCCGTGGATTGTGTGTCGAGCAACGTGATTTTCGAATATTATTCTCTACAGCTCATCTATGAATTTCCGTAGCTGCTGCGGTGTTCATATTATTTAATGCGGATGACCTTTGTCCTAAGCAGTTAACGATGCACCGTTAATTAGCTAGTTACGAGCGATTATTCCTAATACCGTGTTTATTCAAAGGTAACCCGTTCTCAATTTGTTGTACACAAACAGTGTAGAAAATAGTGAAACAAGATGCTATACATATCGCGGAAAAAGCTACAGCATCACACTAAAGCGTCGATAACTACATAAATATGAGATGAAGTGGTAATTATTCATGGATGTGTTCGTTTTAGATTTATACATTGCTACAAAATGTTATTTGATAATTCTACGGACAGAGGCTGGCGAAATATTTTAGCTTTGATGACACGTTTTCGTGTTCCTAACTGAACAGGCGACGGACTTGCGCACCGTACAGAGCGATTCAAAATGAATTTAACGATTATAAATGGCTATAACTACGCTGCGCAAAGCAGGTGAAGGACCACTTTTTCGAAACGCCATAACTGCCTCCCACCGACGCATATGTTTGACATTCAGCTCAAAGGAGCCTACAAACTCCCTCTATAATGGTGCACACGCGTAAAGCCCTGCCACGTCAGCCACCCTTGGGCTCGGCGGCGCTTCACGAGTAAAGTGACAACACATGAGAAAAAATAGGCCTGAGCTCAAAAGTACACGCACGATGAAAAGTGGGTTAATGATGTCACACTGGAACCAAATTTCACCACAGTACCGCCCAAAGCCACCGCTGACGTGTCACACGATGAGAAGTAGTCATACATCCTCTTAATCCACCCCTTCTTTTGACGCCTCCGCGAAGGAAGTCAGAAATGCAACGCCCGGCATTGAAATACGCGGCTTTCTTACGGTTGACCAAGGAAAACATTTCAGACACAACGCCGGTTAGAAGCTGCACAAAGAGGCCTTACGGGGTGGCATAAAGGGCGTCAATGAATCCACCCCTTCTCTTGATTTCCACACATTTAACAGTCGAAAATAATAGTATGCAGTGCGGTGAGCAACTGAGCAGCAGGGCGACGTTCGTAGAAACTTTCGACACTGCTGAGAACTCCAGGACACTTCAACTCTTGTCAAACGACATCGTGGGCCTGCAATCCCACTGAATATGATCGCACCCCTTAGGAGTGCAGTGCGACTGCAATTTTTGCTCTCGTGAACAGTGCAGATCCACCGGAGAACCGTTCAGGAACGTTCGATGACATGGAACGTGAGCCAAAGCCACAAAGGGTGCTTATACTTTCTGTACCCTCCTGCTGTGCCATGATCACAGAGAGGTGCAGCATTGACACATGCTTGAATACAACTGCATAGTATCCCTGTAAGACAGTCCCCCCCCCCCCCCCTCCCCGCTCCTCGGTTCGGCAATACCCAAGGCGACACCTGCCACATCCAGAGGGAGATGAGATTTAAAAATGTACCTTTTACAAAGAGAAGCTCTCAAGGAGTCCTACTCGCCTGCAGGAAGGCAACCACTTAACCCCTATCGACGCCAGTTGCCTGCCTACAGGCGCCTAGGGCTACTTCGCACGTTTTCTCTGTAAAGGCTCATTAATAGAATTCTCGACAAATGTGGATGTATGCAACCATGATCACGTCACAGGAGGGCACGAAACAGGGGGCTGCAAAAGCATAAACACCCTTTTCAGCATCGGATCACGTTCAAATTTCGTCGAATGGTTTTAAACGGTCCCTAGTAGTTCGACCGTGCATGCCAGAGCACAAAATGCAGTCACACTGCACGCTACTGCTGTCGTGTCGGTGACTTCACAAGTGATTTGTTTCAGAATCTATGGCGAGAAATGGATTATCGCTCAGATGATGTCCATTTGATCAAGGGGATTCATACACGACACCTACAACATAACATGTTTGAACTTTCTTTTAAATTCTCTATATAATAATTTCGTCCAGCTCGTAAACTGTTTGATTTGGACGCCACTTCTGCAACTTGTTTACCCCTATCTTAACGTACAGATTAGTTATGACAATGTCCTTTGTTTATTGCAAACGTTTTTTGCGGTTTCTGTGACGTACCCATCCCTTGTGACAAAGTTCTTTGTTTATTGAAAACGTTTTTTTGTGATGTCTGTGACAAAACATGGAATCTGAATCACATGTCGTTTTTCGCAACCGCCCATGTCGCTAAGAGGTGAAAGCTAGGTTATAATGAAGACTGGCAAAATCGTTCTCCAATTGGAATTCGATCCCGTGACCTTTCTGTTACTCTTCTCGTTAACGAATCACTATCCATAAAATAGTTGTAGCGTATTTTAATCGCTATACTCATTTAGAACTGCCCTGCATCTCAGCGCACAGCCAGGACTCTGGCCACTGTGAACCAAATACTCGAGTATCCTCTTAAGTTTTATTACTCCGAAGGGTAGTTTGAGCAGCACAATGCTTTGCTGCGAATAGTCCTATTGAACACTGCCGCTGTCTAACCAGTCTCGTCATGTCAAATAATGAAGAACCTCGGGTTAATCTGAAATCCGAATCACTGTGCAAACAGGTATTTTTTGCATGCAGGCGACAAGGTACAATATGTACAAAAGTCCTCTTCTACCGCACTTAACTGGCCATACGAAATCTTGACTCTGCAATCTGATGGCAGGGCCAGTTTGAGGTTTTCAAACCAGGACCTAACATAGGCAACGGCAATGGAATTTCTGCATCGCTATCACGATCCGTGCGTGGCGTATACACATTGGTCCAAGTCTAGTGACGGTGCTAGCAGCTAGTACCCTGAAGCAAATAACAAGACCTATACAAGCTGGATCCACACACCACTATTACGACAGCAGAGGTGATTGCCATTTCATCTACATCTACATCCATACTCCGCAAGCCACCTGACGGTGTATAGCGGAGGATACCTTGAGTACCTCTATCGGTTCTCCCTTCTATTCCAGTCTCGTATTGTTCGTGGAAAGAAGGATTGTCGGTTTGCTTGTGTGTGTGCTGTAATCCCTCATGGTCTCTTCGCGTGATATACGTAGGAGGGAGCAATATACTGCTTGACTCCTCGGCGAAGGTAAGTTCTCGAAACTTCAACAAAAGCCCGTACCGAGCTACTGAGCGTCTCTCCTGCAGAGTCTTCCACTGGAGTTTATCTATCATCTCCGTAACGCTTTCGCGATTACTAAATGATCCTGTAACGAAGCGCGCTGCTCTCCGTTGGATCTTCTCTATCTCTTCTATCAACCCTATCTGGTACGGATCCCACACTGCTGAGCAGTATTCAAGCAGTAGGCGAACAAGCGTACTGTAACCTACTTCCTTTGTTTTCGGATTGCAATTTCCTTACGATTCTTCCAACGAATCTCAGTCTGGCATCTGCTTTACCTACGATCAACTTTATATGATCATTCCATTTTAAATCACTCCTAATGCGTACTCCCAGATAAATTATGGAATTAACTGCTTCCAGTTGCTGACCTGCTATTTTGTAGCTAAATGATAAGGGATCTATCTTTCTATGTATTCGCAGCACATTACACTTGTCTACATTGAGATTCAATTGCCATTCCCTGCACCATGCGTCAATTCGCTGCAAATCCTCCTGCATTTCAGTACAGTTTTCCATTGTTACAACCTCTCGATACACCACGGCGTCATCTGCAAAAAGCCTCAGTGAACTTCCGATGTTATTCACAAGGTCATTTATGTATATTGTGAATAGCAACGGTCCTACGACACTCCCCTACTTTGGAAGACTTCTCTCCATTGAGACTGACATACTGCGTTCTGTTATCTAGGAACTCTTCAATCCAATCACACAATTGGTCTGATAGTCCATATGCTCTTACTTTGTTCATTAAACGACTGTGGGGAACTTGTATCGAACGCCTTGCGGAAGTCAAGAAACACGGTATCTACCTGTGAACCCGTGTCTATGGCTCTCTGAGTCTCGTGGACAAATAGCGCGAGCTGGGTTTCACACGACCGTCTTTTTCGAAACCCATGCTGATTCCTACAGAGTAGATTTCTGGTCTCCAGAAAAGTCTCGAACATAATTCGTCTTATAAATTCTACACCTGATCGACGTTGGAGATATAGGTCTATAGTTCTGCACATCTGTTCGACGTCCCTTCTCGAAAACGGGGAAGACCTGTGCCCTTTTCCAATCCTTTGGAACGCTACGCTGTTTTAGAGACCTACGGTACACCGCTGCAAGAAGGGGGTAAGTCCCTTCACGTACTCTGTGTAAAATCAAACTGGTATCCCATCAGGTCCAGCGGCCTTTCCTCTTTTGAGCGATTTTAATTGTTTCTCTATCCCTCTGTCGTCTATTTCGATATCTACCATTTTGCCATCTGTGCGACAGTCTAGAGAAGGAACTACAGTGCAGTCTTCCTCTGTGAAACAGCTTTGGAAAAAGACATTTAGTATTTCGGCCTTTAGTCTGTCATCCTCTGTTTCAGTACCATTTTGGTCACAGAGTGTCTGGACATTTTGTTTTTATCCACTTACCGCTTTGACATAAGACCAAATTTCTTAGGATTTTCTGCCAAGTCAGTACATAGAACTTTACTTTCGAATTCACTGAACGCCTCTCGCATAGCCCTCGTCACACTACATTTCGCTTCGCGTAATTTTTGTTTGTCTGCAAGGCTTTGGCTATGTTTATGTTTGCTGTGAAGTTCCCTTTGCTTCCGCAGCAGTTTCCTAACTCGGTTGTTGTACCACGGTGGCTCTTTTCCATCTCTTACGATCTTGCTTGGCACATACTCATGTAACGCATATTGTACGACGGTTCTGAACTTTGTCCACTGATCCTCAACACTATCTGTACTTGAGACAAAACTTTTGTGTTGAGCCGTCAGGTACTCTGTAATCTGCTTTTTGTCACTTTTGCTGAACAGAAAAATCTTCCTACCTTTTTTAATATTTCTATTTACTGCTGAAATCATCGATGCAATAACCGCTTTATGATCGCTGATTCCCTGTTCTGCGTTTACTGTTTCAAACAGTTCGGGTCTGAAACTTCCTGGCAGATTAAAACTGTGTGCCCGACCGAGACTCGAACTCGGGACCTTTGCCTTTCGCGGGCAAGTGCTCTACCAACTGAGCTACCGAAGCACGACTCACGTCCGGTACTCACAGCTTTACTTCTGCCAGTATCCGTCTCCTACCTTCCAAACTTTACAGAAGCTCTTCTGCGAAACTTGCAGAACTAGCACTCCTGAAAGAAAGGATACTGCGGAGACATGGCTTAGCCACAGCCTGGGGGATGTTTCCAGAATGAGATTTTCACTCTGCAGCGGAGTGTGCGCTAATATGAAACTTCCTGGCAGATTTTAATCTGCCAGGAAGTTTCATATCAGCGCACACTCCGCTGCAGAGTGAAAATCTCATTCTGGAAAGTTCGGGTCTGTTTGTCACCAGAAGGTCTAATATGTTATCGCGATTTTGGAAGATCTGCTAGTCGCACAGACGACCATAGCAGAGATAATAGTCATAATCTCTTATTAACTATGTCAGCCCTATAACTGATCACAAACCATCGTAATAGCTGTATCAACCCCAAAGTTGCAGCAATTATCGACGTCACGTTTCGGATGCAGAGGAATTATCGCAACATCGCGATGGTATGGACGAAAGGTCACTCTGGGATGCCTGGAAATAAACAAGTAGACGTCCTAGCAAAGCAAGTATCTCTTCATGGAGCTACTAAATATGATAAACCCCCTCTCACATATTGATACCCCCCGCACAGAAAGCTGTTGTCACCGGACTGGCGAGAGGAATGGGTCGGAGACACTTAAAATCAAAGGCAGTCACTACGCACTAATTTATCCCACGATTCCAAGAGTACCGTGGTATAATAAGACACAAACATCGAGGAGCTTCACTACAGTTACAGCAAGGGTGAAATTTAGTCACTAGAAGTTCAACGAACACCTCTAACGGCTCGGTCTAAACGTGACCCGTCTATGCTTTTGCGGAGAGGAAAAGCCAAACCGTATTTTCCTGCAATGTCCTAGGAACGCATCTTACATGAACGTCCTTACAGTTAATCTTCAGGCGCTTGGTCATCGGTTCCCAAGTAGTCTCCAAACTTTGTTAGCATCTAACGGTACGGCTACGTATGAAACATTATACGACTTTTTCAACACTGCCAACAAACAGATATAGCTTCATGCATTGCTAATCTAATGTTCTCGGTAATTAGAATGCTAGGAGAAAACCAATGTACAATTAACTGACTATATTACCATGTGCTACTCAGCATGATGTGGAACGCTCCGCTTATAAACCTCCCATCCGTATGTTTCTGAATACTCTCGTATCCATACGTACAGCTGTAATGCCCAAATCTGGTTCTTGTGTACTGTTCTCATCTTCTGCCTAGATGGTACTTACAGACTTGCACAGATGCTTAATTCTCTATGCGCAGCTTTTGAAACAATTCTTACAAGACATTACATGGAACACCTTATTGCAAATTTAGATACATAGTAATAAATACGGACTGAATTTGGAGAGTCCCAAATGTGTACTAACGGCACTTTATCATTTCCTATTGTGTTACTAGCAGGATTCTTCAAGCATACTTTTGTGTATCCTGCGTTACATTTTCGTCTTATTTAATCGTTTCAGTATACTGTGGACGTAAATCTTGGAATCTGTCCTTTGTTAGTAACTTCGTATCAGGTTACGAGTTAAGCTAAAGCGGATTCTGAACTGTCAAACCAAACTCCAGTATAATATTTCCAGTGTTGTGATGGCTGTATGGGCACTTTCCGAAATCCAATAAATCAACAAAATATTTGCAACCCGATCGTTATCCGTTCAAGACTAATTATTGTTTAAAACTGTTGCTTCCTCAGAACTGCGTTATTAACATATCAATTATGTCACACACTACGAATTTTCTGTCAAACATTTTCATTCGAATATCTATTTAGGGATATACTATCAACTGACGAAATCGATTTAAGTTGGTATCTATGGTTTCCTTCAGCGTAAAATTGGCGTTGTACATTGCTGTTCAATTTATTGACAAACTGGAGTAGTACGACGACCCTGCAGTAGCATATGAATATCAGTCAGTGCGATTCCCTACTCTGCGTTTTCAAAGACCGATTCCCTACTCTGCGTTTTCAAAGACCATACAGAAGTATTCATTCGTACTGGAATAGCATTACGTGTAAGGGGCGTAGCACAAGAATTCTGATATTTCCACCAGCTTGGCGTTGTTCAAGCACTGGTGTTGCAAGCAGATCTCGAATCCGCTACTTTCGCTGTTGAGGTGTTAATGGAACCACAAAGAAACAGGCTAACGAGGTCTGTAGTTCACAGGGATGCCAGCAACTTTTTTATTACAAACATTTCTTCAGACAAAATAGCAAACTGAACAATAATAGTAAATGTTCATGCGTACACCTACAGGAATCACGAGCAACGTTACTAATAATTCTTACCGTTAAAATACAATTCTTTCTCACTTTCGGATTGAGTAGGAAGTATTATTAACATTTCGTAGACAGCTTTACACTCTCCTGGACTCAGGAATGATCTGCACTGGTCGTAGATTTCCGAACCTAAACGTGCAGTGCAATACAACTGACTTAGCTCTCCGCCTTCCCAACTAACATTGTATGGTGCATAATTTGCAAAGGAACTATACTCCTTACGAAGTAACACTGAACTGCTTGCTGCGGACCACCTCGCTAGTCGGTCAGTCGGCACGATGCCAATGGCACACGAAGTGATTCGGCTCTTCCTAGTTACGCAAATATCTACGACGTTCTCCTGTATTATTATAAACAAGACTCGAAAGTTAATTTACTTATAATTAATAACCCAAAATAAAATAGTTTTGGCCCGCACGCCAGAACACAGTTTACGCAATTTCTCACGACTGCTGTAATTGTCTACTACCATTTGTCATTTCCACTTCACTCCACCTTACGGAGTCATACGTCAGCTAATGTTATTTTCGCTCGATGTGATACGTGGGAATAAAACTATGGCTCCAAAAGCCAGAAACGTTACAGTAACTAGGACGGAATGCTGATCTAGTTTTCACTCTAAGGGACGGAAGATCTGACAGTGGCTTCCAATCACAGTAATGACGCACTGTCAAGAGGTTTTTTTTGTTTCTTTCTAACCCTCAGTGCCGTTTACAGAACATTAAAAATTGCGTTTAATGCATATTATTCACTACACTCATATTACGTGCAGTGTGGCGGATTTAATCACGTGCTAGGAATCTCTTCATCAGTTATGTACCTCAAAATCTTCGATTTAAGCAGGTCGATGACTGACGTCAATGTGACGCCATCTATGCATCATGAATGCCGCCGTGTGGCTGCTCATATCTCTCATAGCCTCGATTGTTACCACCATGTACGAAGAGCACACGGCAAAAAGGGTTATTAGTCCATATGAATAAATTTTACAGGGGAGCAATTTCAAAAACAATTATTCATAATCCACTTTTTTATGTTTAGTAGTGCATACTTTCTAAGTAATATTACTCCTTTTAATTGTTATACAAACATTTTAATGAATTAAAGACACAAGACACACTAAGCACACACAACACACTAACGTGGCATGATCCTGCTCAGGGGCGAGGGAAGTAATACCAAATTACATAATTACACTACCTTCATTCTACGGCTTTTAATATTTACAAAACAGGAAAATAATTCATTTCTTTGCTTGATGGAAACAGCGTAACATTATTTAATGGCCTGAAAGTACTAACACATTACTCATGTGGTACTAAAGATGACTTGTATCATTGGAGTTCAGAGGAGTAAAATACTTTAATTTCTGTTAGTACGAGTTTTACTGCAAATATTGGAAGGATATATATTAAAAAAAAAAGCTCCTTCTGTAGGATCTATCCAATCTGCTGAAACAATGGTAAAAAATTGCAGGTGTCCTTTTTTCTGCACATGATTCTTACATTGGTATGTAAAAAGCTTCCTTCTTGGAGTGTTTCATCGATCTCTTCACGACTGTTTTGTTGTCACTGTTTGGCTCATGAAGCATTGCAAAATAACAAACACAACAAAGCTGAGGATATCGTTTAAAGTTACGACAGAAGTGGATAACAAAACACCAGCATGTTTAACCCTTTTTGCCCCAACAATACGTGGAAATACATAATTTTAGATTTTTTCACTAAATTATTCTCTATTACCACAGTAAGCAGCGAATACTACAAGAAATTGGCAAAAAATAAACACTCAGTTATTTTTACAGGAATTTTTCAATTTGAAACGATTAGGACATACGGTTTCTAACCACCTATCATTTCGCGTGATATATTGGAAAGCCAATTCACATTTTTGCTTAACATAACCCAACATCCCGAAACTTCCATGAACTAAAACAAAATATAGACCCAAATAACAAGTAAAATTAAGAAAAAATGGGCCTAAAATTTAATAAATTTTGTATGAATACTACGCACAGCCCCAGCGCTTTCATTTCGAAATCGCTTCCAGAAGCAGTAATACAAACTTAAATTTACGCTTCAATTGCTATAGATACAGTTACTTTCATTGTCGATGCTCTCCTCAACATGGCATGTTGCGTTATTGTGGTCTTCAGTCCTGAGACTGGTTTGATGCAGCTCTCCATGCTACTCTAACCTGTGCAAGCCTCATCTCCCAGTACCTACTGCAACCTACATCCTTCAGAATCTGCTTAGTGTATTCATCTCTTGGTCTCCCTCTACGATTTTTACCCTCCACGTTGCCCTGCAGTACTAAATTGGTGATCCCTTGATGCCTCAGAACATGTCCTGCCAACCGATCCCTTCTTCTAGTCAAGTTGTGCCACAAACTCCTCTTTCCCCCAATAATATTCAATACCTCCCCATTATTTATGTGATCTACCCATCTAATCTTCAGCATTCTTCCGTAGCACCACATTTCAAAAGCTTCTATTCTCTTCTTGTCCAAACTATTTATCGTCCATGTTTTACTTTCATACATGGCTACACTCCATACAAATACTTTCAGAAACGACTTCCTGACACTTAAATCAATACTCGATTTTAACAAATTCCTCTTCTTCAGGAACGCTTTCCTTGCCATTGCCAGACTACATTTTATATCCTCTCTACTTCAACCATCATTAGTTAATTTGCTCCCCAAATAGCAAAACTCCTTTACTAGTTTAAGTGTCTCATTTCCTAATCTAATTCCCCCAGCATCACCCGAGTTATATACATATGGCATGCATAAAAAGAAAACACATATCACAATCTCACACAATCACGTAGCATAATCTCCGCCCCGACTGTTGCTTTGAACGCTATAAATGACTGCTACCATGCCATACATTCGTACAGGTACATCAAGTATACCACTAGACGTCTCTGCTTCGCACAGCACCGGTGGTTTCACGCTAAATGCACTGGTACATTAAAACATTTTTAAAATGGTGGTTTCAGACAGAAACCACTTGTACTCAAACGGTTAACTAAGTGCAGGTTGGCCAACAGTTATGGACACGCCTCTTGTTTTTGTCAAACCGTAGTAGGTACGGGCTGGCCTCCTTTTCCCCCTGTACATATATATATTAAAACAGTCAGTATTCCTGTGAGTAATGTGTTTTCCCCTAAAACATTTGTGCATTACAATATACAGAATTTAAGCTACATATCATATTCAGCACTTTCTCGCTAATAATTATTCGAACCCAGTACTTCTCATTACAGGTGAGCTCTAACGAGCTAAACTAGTGACCAGCGCTGTGAGGCACACAGTGTAAAGATAGCAATTCGTGGTACAGAGACAACCAGTTTGGATTTCAGTTTTTTGTGTTTCGTGCAAGTACGTCCAAGCATCGGAGGGTTCTCAGCGTCTATTCATGCGGCTAATTGTAACATTTCTGCAACTGTTTTCCAGCAACTTAGCAAGGCGAAGACACGCAGAGATAAGGCGGGAGGGGAAGGTTTACACTATATCAGGCTATCCTAAGGGTCTCTCCTCTGTACGTGTCAGTGTGATATGAATAAACAGTGTGTTCCAAAGCCTTCGCATCAAACGTGTTAAATATGCTAGATCAAGAACTAGAAAGCAACTCTTGTTATAGACAAAATGTTTGCTGACACCTACCGGCGACACTAGGCGCCTTATCTTATTGGTTATGCTACTGAGCGACGGCAGGGCGAAGCCACTGTGTGACCTGTGTGCAACATATTCGTATTTTGCCTATAATCCAGTCATCTGCTCCGCAAGAAGGGTGTAGGCCGTGCAAAATTACAGTTCCCGCTTCTAAAATATCTATTCCTACTTAGAATTACTCATTGTTAAGGTTTTCTTGTTGAAAACCACTCTATCAACTAACTGGGGTAGGTAGTAAGCGGCGCACTCGATTAGCAGACCCTGCCAGTTCGGTGAAATCTCGTTTTCCGAAGACCGGCGAATTCAATAAAAAGACATCTAGCGTCGCCGAGAAGCATCACCGAACATTTTGTTTCCCACAAAAGTGGTTCCGTTAGAAGTTCGATGAAAAGACTTTGGAACACACTTTTACAGACTGACTTTCCGATGAATATGGAAACATCGCTAGACGAAATTTTCTTGTTTGGTCAACAGTTTAGCCAGTAATTAACATCGGAGCTTTTTGTTTATTGGAGCGATGTTCGGAAACCATCTGTGACCAGACCTGGTAGCTGTGTCTTGTGCGGTAGAGTTCCTGGTTCGTACTGACAATACGTGGCAGATACGAAGAAGGAAAAACAATCTATATTGGCTACACGCCATTCGCCACTTATGTATGATGGACAAATGCTAGTGTGGCGTTTCCAAAAGGTACGACCCTCTTTCGCTTGGTTCCCCGCTGAAACTTCTCGTGCATTTAGCGACGAACGTAGTTTGCTTCCACGAAAGAGCCCCATGAAATTTTGCGTTATGCTTGAAGCGAAGGATGGTAAAAGGTGTGCAGCAGACACGGAAAAGGTCTGGAAGCCTGACCCGGAAGGCCTACACCGTGAAGCGACTACCTGCAAACAGAGATACGATGAACTGTCCCAAATTTTGACACTGGCGGTACACCGAGCAGTTCTACCACGCATCAAGGCGAACGTGAAGGCGCTCTCTTGGAAGTGGAAGTCCCCATCCCGCAGCGTCTACTGCATAATGTGTCTTGCAGAGCAATAATAATTTAAGAATTCGAGTTACCATCGTTCGAGTACCTACAAGCAGCGGTCGCGCCGATGGCGAGAGACAAGTCTATAAGCCGCATAGCAGACATAATCCCACTGTGTGCAACGGCAGTGATAGTAAAAAGCGTCTCGGTGTCCCTAGGTAAATCTCACGGCGATCGGGAGTGCGAGCGAAGACGGGCTTTCGTCCTCTCGGATGCGAAGGTAAACTTCCGTCGGTAGTATTTATACAGGCGCCAGGCACGTACACGGCATTTATCGGCTCGGGAGCACGTAGGACGCCGCCGATCACGTTCTGTCTCCGCCACTGCTACACGTGGCGCTACGGAGGCCTCTGTTCGCCTGAGGATGCCTATCTAGCCTCATGGCAGTGACAATACAAGCAGAATATCCTGTTCGAAATTCTCTCTACCCGAATATTCGCTTCGCTATGAACGTTCCCTTCCTTTGATATTCTGATTAGGAGGAAGAATGATGGTATGTGGGGACATGTCTTCTATAGAAAGCCAACTCACAGTGTAGTTGAATTGTGTCTATATGTTGAAGTTTAGATGCGTGGAAGAGACATGGGTACCTCGGAATGTTTCAGATCATGTAATCATAAGATAGGGATTTCGGAACTACATTTTAAACAGCAAAAGGTTTCCAGCTGCAAATGTCGACTCCGGCCATAATTTGCTTTCACAAACCGCGCATTAAAACCGAAGAAACTGCAAAACAATACGAATTCAAGGAGACAGAGCCTGGATAAACTGAAAGAACCAAAGGCTGTTGCGAGTTTCAAAGGAAGCGTTTGGCAATTATTGACTGAAACACAGGAAAGGAATACTGTAGGAGACGAATGGGTAGCTGTGAGAGATAAAGTAGTCGGAGGAAAAGAAAATTAAACAACTATCCAACACCAGGGAGTGTTCCGAAAGGAGTTTAGCAATGGGTAATATGTATTGCGACAGTTATAACATTTCCCCTGTGGGACAAGATTCTCGTAAGGGATTTTGTTTCACAAATGATTTTCTTTTCTTCTTCCACAATAACACTTTTTGAAAAAGGATGTCACTAAGTTAAACAGGCAATCACAAGAGTTCCACTGATGCAACTGAAACATGAAATCGACCTCCAATTACTACTGCATGCCCAACTGATGAAATAGGAGTTGTTTCCATACGGATAGTCTAACACACGCACCTCCAACACTGGCAGAATCCTATTCGGTGGCTGTCGAGGACACTAACCGGTTGCAATCTCATAATTTACTTGAATATTCTTTCTATTAGTGTAACTATCAAGAAGTTATTATGCGCTGGCAAATGGCGGTGTAGTCTCTTTTTTGATATTCTAACGGCAAATATACGAATAAAAACGTTCTCCCAAACGTTACTTTCAGGCGCACGACGAATGGTTTGCTCCATAAGTACCACCAATGATTTTCTGGGGGTATATTCCTGGTTCACGCATCACCTAAATATGGCTAGTCTTACTATAGTTTTGAATTTTTCGTTTATCGACCTAACGGAGTTACTAAAGGCGAATATGGATGTCAAAATCAATACGAATATCGATACATTCAACACGATCGTAGCGCACACTTTCATGTGATTCCTCTATGTGTTTGCCTCGTATTCCCTTTAGCCTTCAACTTTCTTCTCTGCCAGAAGACTGCAGATTCCAAGGTGGCTAACTTCTCCTTGTAATAATTATTATGTGCGACAGCTTATCATTAATTAAAAACTAAGAAATCACATAATAATCTACCACGTAATAGCGACAACTCACGGTACTCACGGTATACGACGGCAGACTCGAAGACCTATTTTGTTACGGATCACAGCACGCAGCAGCATTACAAGTAAAGAAATGGTGAACGAAATGGCTAAGGAGGGAACGGTCAAATAAGGAACCAGTGATCGTACCAGCTGAGCAGTGAGTCACTGTTGCGATGCACGCTTCCAGTTCCACGCTGCATTCTGCAGCCTTTTCATTTATACTATTTTTTTTTCAATCTCTTTAATTTTTTCCGAAAAGTAGCACGCATTCAAACATGAGGCATGCCTTGTCCGTAACGAGGTTGGAATGTTGGACGATGGCGTTACCTACGCCGCGCACTCATCACTGAAAACGTACCAGTGTGCCATCTTGGTGTGTACATGACATGGTTCTCCGTGAAAGCCCTCAGTGAAACCTGCCCTCTTAGTCGAAATTCGTAGAATCGACACTCACTTATATATATATATATATATATATATATATATATATATATATATATATATATATATATATATATATATATTTATTTATTTTGAGAAACACTCATCACGAATCAGTTAAAAACATCTATATCGCCCGATCGTTATATTCTTGTTTTAAGTGACATCGAATTAAGTTGTTATATTTCTGGGAACAAATAGCACAGGATTCTTCAACTGCAGTCACTGCTAAGATGTATGATTTGCAGAACGTCGGCACTGAATTGAGGAGCAACACGGCAAAATTATATGAAACTCCAGCGATTGGTCCCGCCAACATGGCAGACTGCATACATCGCTGACTTCACGAATACTGTGTTCGCGCGTCCCCTTCCATTCTAATCCCTTAGCTAGTGCTTGTACGGAAATTGCAATGTACGGATAGCGAATACACTACCGCATCCGTCAATGTTTCGTGCTGTATCAGTGAAGAACTACAGAGGCGAGCGAGTGTGCCGGGACTTACCCCAGTTCACTGCTAGTAGCGCCACGTCACCACAACGCGTCAGTGCGTAGCACACAAGTTTGCACCACAATTTAAGAATGGAATTGAAATTTGAAGTTGCTTTTCCATACTTTGTTAGCATGTGCTTTAGTATACTAACTAATAAACTGTCAAATCTCAGAATGATCAGGTCAATATTTTTCCCAAAAAAACATCGTTTTAAGAAAAAAATAAGTGGCGCTAAATAATAAAGTTAGAAACCCATAATGTGCAGATGTATGTCAAAATTAATTGGTACAAGTCTCAATGTGGTTAAATAAATATTTTGCTCAGATATCCGCATGAAAAATTGAAGATACTAAATATTAGGCTTAGAAACATGAACATTTGTATGAAGCTGCAGTTCAACAAAAGAACATTAATTATGTAACTCCATCGAGTTACCTCTAAAAGATTTCGAGTAATTTGCAAAAACTAAATTTGGAACTGAAAAATCCTTATTTGTAGTAGATTATCTGTTATATTAATGCTAGAAAGTTTTCGTTACAGCACATGATAAAAACTATTAAATAATAGAGCTACAACACGTTTCGAGGCCTGGATATAAATAATAACAAATACATAGTCTCTTAAGGTTGTACTTAGGTCAGGTTCTACCCTCAGTTCCGTTCTGCAAATTCTAAACGGCAAAGTTTAAATGCAGCTAAAATTTTCTATGATTTTAACCAACTTAACTACATGCATACCAAAATTACGAAGATTCTAAATTAATACAAAACAGTATTCTAAAATATTATGTGTCCGAGAAAGGGGCCGTTTAGAGGCTGCTACCGTGGGCTGAGACCGGTGTTCCCTTGGCCGTCCGCTGCGCCACGAACATAAATACACTCCTGGAAATGGAAAAAAGAACACATTGACACCGGTCAGACCCACCATACTTGCTCCGGACACTGCGAGAGGGCTGTACAAACAATGATCACACGCACGGCACAGCGGACACACCAGGAACCGCGGTGTTGGCCGTCGAATGGCGCTAGCTGCGCAGCATTTGTGCACCGCCGCCGTCAGTGTCAGCCAGTTTGCCGTGGCATACGGAGCTCCATCGCAGTCTTTAACATTGGTAGCATGCCGCGACAGCGTGGACGTGAACCGTATGTGCAGTTGACGGACTTGAGCGTGGGCGTATAATGGGCATGCGGGAGGCCGGGTGGACGTACCGCCGAATTGCTCAACACGTGGGGCGTGAGGTCTCCACAGTACATCGATGTTGTCGCCAGTGGTCGGCGGAAGGTGCACGTGCCCGTCGACCTGGGACCGGACCGCAGCGACGCACGGATGCACGCCAAGACCGTAGGATCCTACGCAGTTCCGCAGGGGACCCCACCGCCACTTCCCAGCAAATTAGGGACACTGTTGCTCCTGGGGTATCGGCGAGGACCATTCGCAACCGTCTCCATGAAGCTGGGCTACGGTCCCGCACACCGTTAGGCCGTCTTCCGCTCACGCCCCAACATCGTGCAGCCCGCCTCCAGTGGCGTCGCGACAGGCGTGAATGGAGGGACGAATGGAGACGTGTCGTCTTCAGCGATGAGAGTCGCTTCTGCCTTGGTGCCAATGATGGTCGTATGCGTGTTTGGCGCCGTGCAGGTGAGCGCCACAATCAGGACTGCATACGACCGAGGCACACAGGGCCAACACCCGGCATCATGGTGTGGGGAGCGATCTCCTACACTGGCCGTAAACCTCTGGTGATCGTCGAGGGGACACTGAATAGTGCACGGTACATCCAAACCGTCATCGAACCCATCGTTCTACCATTCCTAGACCGGCAAGGGAACTTGCTGTTCCAACAGGACAATGCACATCCGCATGTATCCCGTGCCACCCAACGTGCTCTAGAAGGTGTAAGTCAACTACCCTGGCCAGCAAGATCTCCGGATCTGTTCCCCATTGAGCATGTTTGGGACTGGATGAAGCGTCGTCGCACGCGGTCTGCACGTCCAGCACGAACGCTGGTCCAACTGAGGCGCCAGGTGGAAATGGCATGGCAAGCCGTTCCACAGGACTACATCCAGCATCTCTACGATCGTCTGCATGGGAGAATAGCAGCCTGCATTGCTGCGAAAGGTGGATATACACTGTACTAGTGCCGACATTGAGCTTGCTCTGTTGCCTGTGGTTCTGTCAGTGTGATCATGTGATGTATCTGACCCCAGGAATGTGTCAATAAAGTTTCCCCTTCCTGGGACAATGAATTCACGGTGTTCTTATTTCAATTTCCAGGAGTGTACATCCCGAGAGGCAAGACTAGGCTTTACTTCGTACGTAGCCACTGTACGATCCGCGTCAGTCAAAGGCCGTAGTGCGTGCTGCCTCGGATGACAGCAGAGACAGACTGTCCTAAACGCACATTTTCAGTAATAATAGAAAGTGAACTCGCGAGGACGGTACACCGTTCTGGATTGCTTAAGTTCCGAGGGAGTAACTGTTCGTTAGCCGCTCGTAATGTTAACAAATCCGCGTGGCAAGTGGTCACAGTTATTTTCCACTTCTGAGACGGACAATCATTTTGATTATCAGAAGTCAAGACGAAAGGAAATTTAATAGGAACTTACTGTAGAAGTCGCCTCTGAACTGCTCATAAAGCTGTTTAGGTTAGAGAGATTTACTGTCTGTATTGACATAATGAAGATACAATGTTGTGCGTGTGAACTTTTAGGAGAATCTCTATCGATTAGAACTCAAAACCTTCATTTACAATCATAGTTCTGATCCCACTGTGTAAACAGAGAATAGAAACATTTCTTTCAGTGGGCTGGACGAGAATGTGGACTTGCAAACTGGGAACTATGTCAGTGTGTTCTCCATCGCTTTCTAGCTGACTACAGAAACAGTTTTCAGGCTCTCGTAAAAGACGGCGAACAATATTGCAATACAGACATTAATTATTATTATTATTAAACCGCCGCCCCACAACGCCTTGGTCACTGCAGGTCTCAGAATTCTGTCGCTTCGCGACATTCATTAAGGCACTATATGGCGAGTCGTCATGATGTCAGAAACTTGAAGCCGGCGTCCACCATATCAGTTGCCCGAAAAATTAGCTTGTAGTGGAAGCGTTTTGATAAAAAAAATATATATATTTGCTTGTGTCATTTATAGGCGTACTAATCATTCTGACAGTAGTCTAAAAGTGAAAAGGAATCAAATTTCATTCGTATGCAGGCTCGTTCAAGCTATATTACGTCTTATAAAACATTAATTTGGTTTGCGGTCTTTGCTTTTAATGTAGTCGTTTCATTTCTGACATCTGACTTTGGATTTGCTATCAATCCAACTCGTAAAGCTCTCTGGACGAATACTTTGAGGAGCAAAGAGGACATGACCGAACATCAGTATCGTCAGTCCGTATTAAGGAAGACGCTGGATTACGAAAGCAGCCTTTTCACATCCCATGTTTTTCTTCTTTGTTATCCAAAACGCGTAACAAAAAGTAAGCTACATGAAGGGTGAAAAATGGGTTGTAGAACTGGATACAATTCGCTTTTATGACCAGAAAAATGTCTGAAAATGCCATTCTAACACTGTGTTATTCACGAAAGCACTGTAACGGCTCTGAACACTATGGGACTTAACATCTATGGTCATCAGTCCCCTAGAACTTAGAACTACTTAAACCTAACTAACCTAAGGACATCACACAACACCCAGCCATCACGAGGCAGAGAAAATCCCTGACCACCACTGTAACATTTACTATTTAAAACAAGTGTTCCGTGCACACAACTGAAATTAAAAACACTGCTAATGTTTTGGCGCAGCGTCACTTCAAAGCAACGCACAGCGTCAAGTCTGTAGCGCTATCTCCCCTTATTATTACTGCTGCAAGGCGACATCTGTAAAACATTCTCTTCGGTGTCGCGCGTGTTGGCTGTGCAAACGAGCTCCATCTTCCTGGCGACACAGGAGACTAAGACGCTCCGGGAGCTCTAGCGCCTAGGAAGCGACGCAAGGCGGCGTGGTCAGCCGTTTGTGGTTTTCCACGGCAGCCAGCCAGCCGCTGATAACAGAGGTCGACGACTTCACCTTGTGCGCGCAAGGCCGCGCCACGCGAGTCAACAAGCTCGCGGCGACGCGGGCGTCAGCTGCGCGCTCACTGTCAGCACACACTCTGACACACCGAGAGAACGGTACCTGGCGGTGGACACGAATCATCCACCTTACCGTTGTTTACGAGAATTTCTTTCAAAAGCAGCCTATTCAGATGTTACGACAGTAAACAAAAACATCTAAACGCGTTCTAATACCTCAATCGAAAAAAAACCTTATAGGATTACTTTGTTGTCCGCCTGTATACCCAACTGTTAGGACCCCTTTTTCTCAGAAAGGGTTGTCATGTTGAAATTTATATCAAAGCTTCTAAGTAAATGCAACCAAAAGACACGAGCATTTACGTTAGATATTTTTACATCTTGAATACTAACCACATGACTGCTCCTGTAAACAATTTACTTTACTGGCCATTAAAATTACTACACCACGAAGATGACGTGCTACAGATGCGAAATTTAACCGACAGGAAGAAGATGCTCTGATACACAAATGATTAGCTTTTCAGAGCATTCACACAAGGTTGGCGCCGATGGCGACACCTACAACGTGCTGACATGAGGAAAGTTTCCAACCGATTTCTCATTCACGAACAGCAGTTGACCTGCGTTGCCTGGTGAAACGTTGTTGTGATGCCTCGTGTAAGGAGGAGAAATGCGTACCATCACGTTTCCGACTTTGATAAAGGTCGGATTGTAGCCTATCGCGATTGCGGTTTATCGTATCGCAACATTGCTGTTCGCGTTGGTCGGGATCCAATGGCTGTTAGGAGAATGTGGAATCGGTGGGTTCAGGAGGATAATACAGAACGCCGTGCTGGATCCCAACGGCCTCGTATCACTAGCAGGCGAGATGATAGGCATCTTATCAGCATGGTTGTAACGGATCTAGCAGCCACGTCTCGATCCCTGAGTCAACAGATGCGGACATTTGCAAGACCACAACCACCTGCACGAACAGTTCGACGACGTTTGCAGAAGCATGGACTATCAGCTCGGAGACCATAGCTGCGGTTACCCTTGACGCTGCATCACAGACAGGAGCGCCTGGCTCGTCACAATACGGCAGTCACTACTCTTGACGAACTATTTTATCGCGTTGAAGCTGCATGGGCAGCTGTACCTGTATACGCCATCCAAGCTCTGTTTGCCGCAATGCCTAGGCGTATCAAGGCCGTTAATACGGCCACAGGTGGTTGTCCTGGGTACTGATTTCTCAGGATCTATGCACCCAAATTGCATGAAAACGTAGTCACATGTCAATTCTAGTATAATATATTTGTGCAATGAATACCCGTTTATCATCTACATTACTTCTTGGTGTAGCAATTTTAATGGCCAGTAGTGTATTTAACGATCGGTTTTGTTGCCTATAAATCACATCACCAGGTTAAATTGTTAAGTTACAAAAAGCGTTCGCAACAACTGTGGTCCAATTACAGTTACAATCAGTAATGAGAGATAGGGCAAATTACTTACATAGTAAATCATGACATTACGCTGCTGCATGGACGCGACCGAACGGTCCATGTCTATGAATAAATGACGCAATTACCGTATCGTCAGATAATCGTAAAATATAGGTCCAAAGTTCCTCACGAGTGACTAATTCTTAAAGAAAAACTATAAGAACCGTCAAGAAATATCCTGGGACCTAATGCTATAAAATACCAATTATCGGCTAGAAAACCCAATTAAAAATTAAAAACACGTACCGTGAATCCGACCGGACGACAGTGGGCCGAATATAACCGGTTAACAATTAGATGTTGGGGTAGAATCCATTCACAGCGCATAAAAATTAATGAAAATGTGCGAAGTATCAACAAGAACCCAATTAATAGTAAAAACAGTAAAAAGATTTTAATTGATCGGTAAATTTGTGTGAAAACGACACGAATGTGACCACGTCACGCGAATTTCTACAGGTCATACTGCCCCACTGCGCCTGCGTAACCTGGTTTCCGCCACCGACACGGCTTGTCGCTCAGTCCACAGCTGGCCACCTTCCCGTCTGCACCTTCATGCATTGCGGTCTGCTGAATTTACGGTATGCCACTTTCACACAAATTTCCCATTAAGGCTGTGAGGATACTTCCTAACAGTGCTAATAGGACTTTTAAAAAAAGTGAGGCACGCTTGAGGAACCGTGAACCACACTTTCCACTTACCTGACGATCCGCCAACTGCATCATTTATGCATAGACAAGGAATATTCACGGTATATTGATAATTTTTACTTATGGACCGTCTGACAGCATCTTAATAAAACACAATTTTAGTGCCACACGCGTTTCGCCTTTATTTTCTGCAAGGCATCATCAGTGGCATGTTGCGTGGACAATTTCTTATGTATTACGCTCCTGTTGCATTTTTTTGGCGTTGTTCTTCTTCTCATGAATGCCAATTTACGGTTTTTCCCACATTCCACAGCACTATGAACTGACCGCTTGTTTCAATGCAATGCAGTGCATTGCAACACCAAAAATGCAACAGGAGCGTAATATGTAAGAAATTGTCCACGCAACCTGCCACTGATGATGCCTTGCAGAAAATAAAGTCGAAACGCGTATGGCACTAAAATTGTGTTTTATTCAGTTGCTGTCAGACGGTCCATAAGTAAAAATTATCAATATACCGTAATATTACACGCAAATGAGGAAGACAGGATTAAAAAGTTGAAGAAGGAATATTCAGTCCCGTCCGTGACACAGCTTTAATGTTATGATTCGCCATATTTAACCTGATGATGTGGCTTCAAGGCTACGAAACCAGTCGTAAAAATAAATTATTAACAGGAGTAGTCAAGCGATTATTATTTGAGATGTTTACTTGTGGCTCCAGTTGTCCCTCATACAAGATAGTGGACAACATACTTTGACTCTCGCTAACTCGCTCGTCAAAACCTGTAAACGAACTATCTACATATGTAATAAACAGTACGTTCCTATTTCACATTGTCAAATACGGAGACAGGCGATCTGATACGTTAAAATGTTTGGGCAAAAATTCAAGTCAATATCGCAAAAATTCCTTTGCTGGTAACTACTTTCTGCTCATTGACGAGCCATCTTCAGAGCAAAACAAATTATTACATAATGAAGTATGGATCAGCTACCCGGCATTGCACGTCCTCAGAATCTGTTGATCTGATTCGCTCTTGCCTTGTGGCTGATACACAATTTTTAGTGATCTGAAACTGCGTAGTTATCCTCAAAGACATTTTTGCGAGATTGAATTAGGATTTTTACACACACATTTTATAATCGAGTTTGTAATGAACGCTCAGAGAGTGAATCCTACTCGCACTTGCCGGTTTTTTGTTTCGTGTTTAGGCCTCTTTTTCGAAGTCGCTGTTACACTAGTGATACCTATAGTGTTCCGCCTTGTGAAATTATAATAAAAGTCTTGTTTAGACCATACGCGCTTCGCTTTATATTAACCCATCATAGGTCGCTTTAAGAAAGTGGTTTGCCGGCCGCGGTGGTCTAGCGGTTCTAGACGCTCAGTCCGGAACCGCGCGACTGCTACGGTCGCAGGTTCGAATCCTGCCTCGGGCATGGATGTGTGTGATGTCCTTAGGTTAGTTAGGTTTAAGTAGTTCTAAGTTCTAGGGGGCTGATGACCTCAGATGTTGAGTCCCATAGTCCTCAGAGCCAGCCAAGAACGTGGTTTTTCTTACAACTTTGTTTGCCAAGATATATACAGTGCGCAAGTTTTAAATTACTACCAACAAACGGTATTCAGTTAATGGTCGCACGGCTTTCGCATTCTACTTCATTTCCAACGCTCCTCTGCACCTAGGTGTAAATTTTGGTACACTGAATTTCACTGACACGGGACATATTTTTGTTTTCACGTTGTTTAGGGCTGTTTACACCTCTTGTACTTTGTACTGATGTTTTGGCATGTGATCGTCTTTTGTTTTTCAGAGCTACTTGACTGTAGTAGTGTGCTAGGTGATCATGAGTGGGTATGTTGCCTAGTTTATGTGATACCGTTTTTGTGGAGCTAGCGGAATTGTTATTCATGAATTACAAAAAAAATGGTTCAAATGGCTCAGAGCACTATGGGACTTAACATCTGAGGTCATCAGTCCCCTAGAACTTAGAACTACTGAAACCTAACTAACCTCAGGACATCACACACGTCCATGCCCGAGGCAGGATTCGAACCTGCGACCATAGCCGTCACGCGGTTCCAGACTGTAGCACCTAGAACCGCTCGGCAACGCCTGCCGGCATGGATTACATTTTATCAGTTTTAATAACGATTGGTTGCTAATGTTTGTTTGGTCATTTACTGTATGATTCTCTTCTGTGAAAAATAGATAAATATATGTAATGCAGTTGACATTTTATACATTATATCATGTGTTTGGTACATTTATTGCACTACGAGCAATTAGGGTAACTATTTCGACCATCCGATACATTGCGTAATTTACAATGCATATAATTAGAAAAATAAAATAAAACAAAGGAAAACAAGTGATGTAGTGCAATTTGACAGACAGTTTGAAAATGCAGCGAGGAAATACACACAGGAGTCGATTTGCTATTCGTTACAGAAGAATAAGAAACCTAGTAATATGAATTGACATTCACAGGCTACAGGCGACAGGTTTACCACTAGACCAACAGGCAACAAACAGATGGCATCTAAGGTCAGTATGGTCCATATTTCAACAAGTATTCGTTTGTGGAAATATGTATACAGGGTATGAAATTTGTCAAATGGAGCACTAAATTTGTTTGCAAGACACTGTTTTATTCATCAATGCCTTGATCGGATATGGCAGATATATTACAGTTAACCCTTTTCGAGTCATCGTCAGAAGCAAAACTGCAGTACCTCCTTACGAAAGTAACACGCCAAACCGTAATCATACACCATTTTTTCATTTAAAAGTGACGCATAAGCTGTTTACGTGAAGCTTTTCAACTTTTATCAATGATGGGGTAGGGAGCTACACTAAAAAAAAATTCGCCCACTGAATAACTACTTCGGCGTGCTGTGGATAACCCAATGTCACGCCGGAACCTGAACATTAACTATCATGCTCGGCCGGCACCAGTTCCCGGAATAAACAAAAAAAGCTATTTAAGAGGAAACTTCCATTTCTACTGGTCTCGAAATCATCAAACAGATGCAGCAAAAGAGGCCAGCGACTAGGGAAGAGAAAAAAAATGAACATCCTTGCCTACAAAGTTTTGAGAACATTGTGCGAGGAAACAGCTAAGTGAGTTTTGCCTCTAATTCGGTTTGCTCTGAGCTAAATCCACAGAGTGACGCGGGTAAGCGACGGTGGACGGAAACGTTACGCAAGTTTTCTCTGCACACACATCACAGAGCAGGGCAGTATGCAATGCGATTCGCGCAATGCGACGAGTATCGCTGTAAAACTGAAAGGACCCCGCCAGCCGTTAATTTGTGTGCAGCGCAGAGAGTCAACGAGGAAGAGCAGAGCTGTTTATTCAGCTGCCTGTGTGACACCATTCTCTGTCTCTCTGCACGTGAAACGCCGTCCCACGGGTTACAACGTGCCCGATCAGTCAACCAGCCAGCGAATCTAGTTCTATCTAGACAACGATGCACGCGTGTGATCGTTCTCGTGGAACGAGCATCCGACAGTTTTCGTCAGAACACGTTTGCAAGTCCACTCTCGATATTTGTCTTCATCCACGCTACTATTTACGCTCTTTTTTTATGGTTCCCTGTGATAGTGTCCTGCAACATGGTCACGCATCAGTCAGAGACGAAGAAGAACAGACCTGTCCCATCCCTCGAAGATGATGCTTTGCGAATACTGTTTTGTTAATCAACATGTCGCCTCTCGTGGCACACAGACCGCTAGGATTTCATATACGTACACTGAAAAACGTTTAATATGTATCCGTGTAATGTCTTGCATATTTTCCACCTTCCACAGTGGATAGAAATTATATCGTAAGTTTTTAACAATAACTCAGTGAATTTCGTCGAGTTGAGATTACATAAAGTCAAAGATACCTAGCTATACGCAGAAGCGTAAATTTACCTCTGCCTAGCTTTTTATGGTACCTTTTGTGGATGAAGACGATGTGTATCCATTCTTTAGAACGTCCAATTTCACCATTTCAGAGAAACGCACCCAAATGGTTCATTGTCTTCATTCTATCCAGATTCATAATTAAGGCGGTCTATTTGAAACACATTAAGATTGATTACATTGATTGTGAGAAGATTTGGAATTGTGACAGTTTACGGGCGTTATTTAATACAAAGACGCTGCATACTCAAACGTGTTGTGCAAGTGATGGAGAACAATAAAAAATCAAAGATATATAAAAGATACAATTATTACTTACGAATGGTGCTATTCCCATTTAAAGTCATGTTCCCAGAACCTTTCTCTACTCTGTGCTCCAATTTACGAGCATTTTTTATAAGATCTGCTCCAAATTTGTCTTTCCAGGGGCGCATGGACTATAACTTACAATATTCAATGCAGGGATGGCTAAACCTTATAACTGAGAGGACTGAAATATTTTTTCGTCTTAAAAGAATTTTAAAAAATGATGTTTTCTTTCTCGTCAAGTATTATCACGATGAAGTAATTCTATTTTCTGCTAAAGTTAGTTCTAGAAGGCACATGCTGTACACTGAAAGAGCACTGGAAGATATCTTGTTCATGTACTGAAGGCAACGTAGGTTGCAGAGAATGACGGAATATCGTTGTTATACTCACGACGGACTTTTTTAATACTATACTGTCCCTTTCTCTTTAACCTTCACAAGCAGCCTGGACATTCAGACACTGCAGTATACATATGCTTTGCAAGTTCATCATTTCTTTTCAGCAATACAGATCCTGATATGGGGGCATTCTGAAACGTTGCTGTTCTGAACCAAATAAGCAACGGAATCTCTACGGCACTCGCATCTTCCCTCTCTAGTTCGAATATATTGTGATCAAATGTTTCCGTGATTTGATTTCTACTCTTGTCAACAGTGTAGAGTCAGCAATGCCAAACTCTGTATGGATTTCCGTTTTCGGCCTCTGTTTTTTATCAAATGCCGTGAACAGTTCCATTTTCATGTTAAGCGCAACAGTGATTTGTTTTCGTTCCACAATCTCTGCTACATAACATAAAAGTACATAACGATTTTTTTTCCTATATATTTTTCCCCAAGGCAGTTCGCATAACCTGTGTAAATTTACACCAACAGTATTCGAAAAAACATGAAACGATTTTGTAGGAATTCATTGATTCCTGCATACAATTCACCGACTTCAACACATCAATCAACGAGTTCAATAAGTATACCCAAATACTTAAGATAACAAAAGTATTGACTACATTTAACTGCGGTTCGGTGATGGGAAAAAGAAGAGCCAGCAAATATTCTCGTTCGAGAAGAGAAAGCTTTTCGTGTTGAAGAAGTTTTGTTTCATGTTAAATGAAAATGTATGAGATTACGAAGTATGTCGGCGAGGCTGCGGTACCGACCACCGCCGGCTGACCGCACTTTGAAATGCCCGCGGCGCTCGTCACCGCCCGCTTCCCACAACCGCCGCCACGGCCTAAGGCGCTGCTTCGAAGCCATTATGCCGCCGCTAGAAATCTGCGATGGCCCCTGCCCTCACTCCGAGGTCCAGCGGGGACGTATTGGCGTTACGAAAATGGCTTCTTTCGCCCTCACTTGTTATTTGTTCTTGTACTTGCTATTCAGTGTTCTCAAGTACTTGTTGGCCAGGGCTTACTGCCTTCGAAATTATCATTCACAACGATAAAGATATGTATTAATTCTTTTCTTAATGTTATTAGTGCTTAGAATAAAAGGTAATTGTCTGTGTTTACGTTAATAGTGCACTGCGCTCCATGCTCTCATCAACCAAATGAGATATCACATGTGCATTGACGATATACAGGGTGAAAATATATTTAAACCGACAAACTCTGGGAGGTTGTAGGGGACGTAAAAACAAATATTTTTCCCTAATGTCATTTTTTCCTATGAGGATTATGTAAACCGATGGAAGCCGTATTACGCTCTTTAGTTGTTAGAGGCCGTATTACGATCTTCAATTGTTAGAGGGCGTATTAGGCTCTTCAGTTGTAGCCAACTGCTGTCACCAGTATAGCAGTGCATTGTCTCTGTTTACTAATGGAGCGGTACACATGGAGTGAGTACACTGATATGGTTGGTGCGTACTACGTAGCGCACAACAACGGACGAGCTGCACAGCAGGTTTATCAACAACAATATTCTAATCGCCGCATCATACGAGCTTTGCTACTGTGTACCAACGTCTGCGTGAGGCCGGGTCATTTAGCAGATTACCTGGACAGGGACGCCGTCGCACGGTAAGAACGCTGCAATTTGAGGAAGCTATCTTCTAGCATGTAAAGCGGGATCCTTCAATCAGCACTCATGCAATTGCACGTAACATGGGGACTTATCAGACGAATGTAAGAACAGTCCTTCGAGAGCAACTGTTACGTCCATTTCACCTGCAGCGTGTCCACAACCTGGAACCAGTTGATTATCCATCCAGAGCACAGATTTCGCAGTGGTACGTGGAACAGTGTGAAATGCATCCTACATTTACAGCCTCTGTGTTGTTTACCGATGAAGCAACGTTCGGGCGTGATGGAGTCTTCAACATGCACAATTCGCATGTTTGGAGTGAGGATAACCCACATGCCACGGTACTAGCGCTCATCAAGTGCGGTTTTTCGTTAATGTGTGGGTCGGTGTTGTTGGGGACTGTTTAACTGGGCAGTATTTGCTACCTAGGCCATGGCAAGCACTTTTACAATTTTCTCGCCAGAGCATTGCCAGAGTTGCTCGAAGACGTCCCGCTCCCTACAAGACAACGCACGTGGTTTCAACATGACGGGGCGCCGGCACATTTCAGTCGTCGTGTGCGTCGATTCTTGGGCCGACGGTTCCCAGAATCGTGGATTAGCAGAGGTGGTCCTGTACCATGGCCTGCTCGATCCCCAGATATGTATCATCTGGATTCTTTTGTGTGGGGAGAGATGCACAACCTTGCTTACGCAACCCTTGTTGCATCAGAAGAGGACCTGGTTGCCCGGATAGCAGCAGCGGCAGGAACAAGTCAGGACACTCCTGGGGTTTTTGCCCCTGTCAGACAGAACATAATCCGACGGTGTAACCTTTGTTAGCGACATTTTTGAAAATCTACTATAATTGAAATTGGGTTGTGTTAATGTGTTGTCGCTTGGTCATAAAAAACTGGAAAAGTGTTTGTTGGTTTAATTAATTTGCCGCCAGAGAAATCTTCCTCTACCGGTTTAAATACTCCTCATAGGAAAAACTGACATTAGGGAAAAATATTTGTTTTGATGTCCCATACAACCTCCCAGAGTTTGTCGGTTTAAATACTTTTCACCCTACATATAACAGGGTGTGCACTAGCATTTCATGTTATTCGATTTTCCGCATTATCCGTTTTTAGACTGCACTGTAGCTAGTGACATACAACGGCCACCTTCGATTTTCTCACTAAACGGAATCATACTACAAATACCAGTTGCTACTGCAATAATAAGTCAAAAAAGGAAACTACATGAAATTCTTACATCGTAAATGGCTTGAGCGTATACTGTTTCCCACGAAAGAAGCGTTTCTATATTCCTGTGCCATGCGTATTTTTAGCGGTAACCTTTTGACACCAACCATGGGACAAGGCATTTTTCTATGCCCACGGTGTCATCCTCTACCGCGGGAAACAACCTCAGAGGAACCTTTAGCCAGCCAAAATTAATGCTGATATTTGTACCGCAATCTATTCTCACATTTGTTTTCATAATGATTACCGGTTTTGTTTACATAATGATTACCGGTTTTGTTTACATACTTTGTGACTTACGGAGGCTGCACATAGTAATTAAAACTGACGGATTGCTCTGCAATTACAACAGGTCTGAAGATGTTACCTATCTGTACGAAACCGCTAATCATTATAAAGACAAATGACAGTAGACCGCAATAAAATAGTGAAACAAAGATTCAGTTCCCACGGATTTATCTCCACTTGACAGCATGCCAAACATTCACAACCATGTTTACGCTTGAAAATTAGTTAACTAAGCCATCGTAGCCTTTGAGGATGTGTCTCTCGCAGCAGGAGACGAAATTTTGGGCATAAAAAAAATGCAATACAAACAACGTTATCAAAGTTATGAATACTGACAATGAAAGCCTGCAATGGTTGATCTAGCTGTGTATAATGAAAAAGATAATAACAAAGGCCTTGATTATAAGAGCGGAAATAAGATTTTAGTGCGTGTATGCGACGTCAGAGGCTGAAAGTATTCGCGTCTGCAACTTACAGCGAAACAAATACGTGGCACAAACTTGCCAGCATACATATTGTATTGTTCTTCACTCACTGTATAACGGTGAAATAGCACCACCTCTGCAACGGCTCTGCAAATACGTTGGGGACTATTAGGAGACCAACCTGTAACGGAAAAAAATCATATCTTCAGAACATAAAGAGATCATCCTGCAAGAGAAAAAATTTAAAAGCTATTGAACATCGTAAACATAATTAACGCTCTACAAATGAGATCAAGTGTTAAAAATAGTCTTTAATAAGCGATTGATTTCGACTAAAGACTGTTTCCATAAGGAGCAAACATGCTTATATGTTATATCATTATGCATTCTTGCTGTTAACCCAATATGTGTTGTGAAACGGTCTTCGACCGAAAGTGGTCGCTAATTACAGAATACTTTCAACAGTAGCTCACCATATTACGTGACATCATTTCTAAACTTTATCAAAGCTATGCAGCACAACCAACAGAAAATATATCTGTTTACTGCTGCTTCAAAAAAGAACGGTTTAACGGAATACAACCACCATACGCAGATAAAATGAGTTCTTTGTGCTATTCTC
The DNA here is from genome assembly GCF_023897955.1 of Schistocerca gregaria. Taxonomy (NCBI): domain Eukaryota; kingdom Metazoa; phylum Arthropoda; class Insecta; order Orthoptera; family Acrididae; genus Schistocerca; species Schistocerca gregaria. The sequence continues at coordinate 742,127,274 of NC_064922.1, forward strand.
GTCGGCGAAGGGACGTTAAAAATTAATTTTCTTTCCTTAGTTCAGGTGTTTTTGTCTCACCAAATGCCGTTAATATCTGTGCAGCGCTCCTATACTTAAAATTTTTACGCCACATTGCGCAATAGATAACTGTGAACGCTTTTCGAGACATCTTTGCTGTAAAGCTATGTTAACATATTTTCATGTCTCAAGTGTATGATACAAGAAGGTCTATAAATAACAGCTTCGGACGGGTAGACGCCAGACGACTTACCTTGCATAGAGGTGTATATAAATTACAAAAACCTTGCTGGTGAAGAAGTCTTTACCGTGTAAAAATCCCTACACATATGGACAGAAAGATGTGGCGGGGGGAGGGCTTATAAATTCATAATCTTTAATGAATAAAGTCGTGTGCGACCTTATTTAAGTTAGGGAACTGTGGGTAACACGTTGTCCACCATTACTCCTTGTGAAAAGAAGATTGGATTTTAACGCCCCATTGACGAGGTCATTACAGACGGGGCAGAAGCTCCAGATCAGTGAAGGAAATCGGTTGTGTCGTTTCTTAAAGTGTTCGCCTCCGTAGTTCTGTACTCAGCATAACTGGCTGCTATGCAAAGGACACGGATTCGACTCCCGTTACTGCAAGGGATTTTTCCTGGGTGCACTCAGCTGCGCGATGCCAGCTCAGGATCTACTTGATCGAGTAGTAGCGGCTACATGCCACGAAAACTGAATACGGACCGGAGAGCGGTGTGCTGACCCTACGCTTCTCCGTACCGCATCCAATGACGCCATCGGCAGGTGATGACACGGCGCTCAGAAGGTACGATGGGCCCGGCAAGGCTTGTAGACGGAGTTCTTTATCTGCTGCTTCCCACCGTAACCGAAAAGAAAAGTGCTTTTTTTTCAGAGGGCAAAAGCATGTTCTCGTCATATTCTTCGTGGACTTAATTCACATTCTACAAATCGAAAACGGCTACCCTAGCTAGTGCTCACCGTCGTTCTAGTTCGGCCAAACAGCCAGTCAGCGGGATGAACAAACTAAGGCTCTTGTCGACAGGTCAGACGGTGACATTCGTGCCGAGAGGCAGCTGGGAGCTAATGGTACAATGCTAATTACTGTTACAACTCGTATTAATTGAACAAAGTAGCTCGTTCCGCCTCTCAAAGAGAAGGAAAAATTATTTACTGAAATTGCGAAGGGTTCTACACTGTATGCATTAATGTTTTTTTTTCTCTTTCATAGTCACGCGCAGAAACGTTTTAATATTCGCAAAGCTATCACTTTTCCACATCTGTAGGTAATACACATCGTGCAGCGAGGTGCAAAGCTAGTGACTCGTTAACCTTACGCGAGAAAAGTATCCATTCTAGAAAGTCATCACTTGGCAAACAGACTTTGTGCTTCCTGCACAGGGCGTAACGACTTACAAAGTGGAGAACATTCTGTTCTGACTAGGCACGAGGCTCTAGGAAGACGGGATCCAGTACTTTACCTGCCTTACATTCATAAATACAGACGCAAAATACCGAGGAGTAGCCATCCAGAGCGACCTAAGGGGGATGGCCACGTGAAACTAATTTTATTGTATTTATCTTCAGGAAATGCGATTCATTCACGAAGGAAGTAGATGACGTAACACTCGTATGTGTGTGTGTGTGTGTGTGTGTGTGTGTGTGTGTTGGGGCTTATGGGCGCTCAACATAGAGGTCATCAGCGCCCTGACACCCATTAAAAGGAACGAATGCGGACAGACCTAATAAAACTGAAAAACACACTCAAAGAAAGCAGGAAAAGAAGGAAAATACTTCATAAGAAAGTGAAACCGAAGGAAAGGGAAAACATAGCAACAAGAATGCCACAGAAAATCATCATTGGCTTGCCACTTACATAAAATATGGGCGAGCTTGTCACACAGTGAGCAAATTAACATCCTCTCCCTAAAATCTTTGTAAAAACATTTGATATGGCACATAACTTTAAAACTTTAACCACATTCGTCCGAGTGTTTCCTAAAAGAGATGGCAGGTCCGCTGGCAAGTCAGCCGCGGCCCGCTGGTCAGAAAATAAAACAATCCAATAAAACGTGGCGCACAGTGACCTGAACGCCACAAGCACCACAAATTGGAGGGTGATCCCGCCGGAGCAGGAAACCATGCGTCATAGGGCTGTGGCCTATTCGAAGCCGAGTGAGGAGAACCTCGTCCAGGCGATGGGGCTGAAAGGAAGTACACCACACACGCGTTGTGGGCTTTACTATGCGGAGCTTATTGTCAGTCACTTCCAGCCACTCATCCTCCCACCGACGCATGACTCGTGAGCTTAACAGCGAGGTGTGCGTGCAAGGGGATAGCACACTGAGATACTTGTGGATCGAGACACGCCTCCTTGGCTGCGAGATCTGCCCTTTCATTCCCAGCAATGCCGACATGCCCTGGAACCCAGCAGAAAACATCGTGCTCACCAACCTGGGATCATCACCAGGGTGGATTAGTAGGGGAGGGGAAAGAGAGAGAGAGAGAGAGAGAGAGAGAGAGAGAGAGAGAGAGAGAGAGAATATCCAACGAAGAGAGGCACGTTTCGTCACGGAATAGCTTAGCCGACACGAGAGCTATAAAGAGATGCTCAAGAGACTCCATTGGCAGGTGCGGAAGGAGAGGCACTGATCGTGTATCTCGGCACAGATCAGGGGATGGGTTCTGGGTGGGAAGGGCGATTCACAAATTCTTATTTTCTCCTCCCTCTACTCCCAAATATGGTATGCAGTGATTCACACTGTTAATATTGTCAATATTGCTTACGATTTAGTAATAATGACAATAATATACATCAAATCTTTTAACATAATAATAGTAATAAATTTGTATAACATGTTACGCCGCTATGACTATAATTTTTATTTGAAGTATAGTCCCATTTCAGTTATACAGCCATTATCAGGCTTTTTTTTTTAAATTGATACATCTGTTGCATTACATTACGTGTGAGTTGTTTCCGAATAGTACGTTTTTTACATACCTATCAATAGTATGATTTTACATACCTACGTAAAACGTACTCGTATTATTCATGAGTAACTCACACTTAATACAACACATGTAACAACAATCATACGAAGGTCTGTTACACATAATTTTATGATGGCTGAAACAGGCCTGTAGTCCACATAAAAATACTACTCATAGCACCATAACTGCTTATACAAATTTATTATGTGACTGAAAGACATTTATTACACAGAAGGCCCAGAACATTACAAATCATAATAACAATAACTTGTTTACGTTAATGTTTAGCACATCCCCTTTGTAAAACGTACTCGAAAAATCTGTTTACACGATATGAAATCGAATCATGCACTCGCCATTACCAGTGTTTCACTTAGGACTGGGACTGTAAACACAGGTGTGCACACTGTGACTATGCCAGCATGTAACTGAGAGGACGGCTGCTTCATTCAGCCGTTCCCACCTACGGCGAGAAAGTCAGTGTATACGTTTTCTTTGGGCCTTTCTCTTTCTGCCTTCTGTTACTCGGGCTCCTCTACCTGTCGACTGAAGAACGGTGCCGCATTCTGTGGCCAGCAGCATGTACGACCAGTGTTTGAATGGCCAGCTTTAGCTGCCTGTAATGCTCCCTGCAGATGCCAGCGTGCAGGCGCATCTACGTGGGCCCGCTCTCAAGCGAGCAACTGATACGGTTGTTAAATACACCTTGCAATGTTCTAGAATTTTGTCTTGACACAGCTTTTTTACTGAGTGGAAATTACTTAAGAAGATTGGAAATTGATGCACGCAAAAATGTAAACGCTTTTAGTAAAATTTTCCTTGGGGGAGCGGGGGGAGGTGAGGGGGGACCATGACTCATCACCCAACCCATCCTTCCCCTCCTTCCAGCTTGGATCCTGACACTGACAGATGGGTGAAGTTAATAACCGCATCGCACCCCAGCAAGGAATGTGGCACAAGTGAAAAAACGGCAATATTTAGTATTTGTCGCTGAAAAATATATGTGAAGTGTCCCAATGTGCACGAGAAAGTCATATCCCTATCTCACAATTTGTCCACCTTGTCGCAGATGTATCAGTTCTGTTGCAGGTCACTTCGTGATTCGCTGCGGCAAGAACAGCGTCACTTCAGTGTTGCTACTGGCAGGTGTGCATGGGCCATTCAATAAAAGCGACACATTCTGAGTTGTGAAACTTTTAATATATAAAAGGTAAGTTGAATGTAATTTTTGATATTATTGATTATTAGAATGTCTGTGTTTAAACTGTGACTGTATCTTACATTACAATGTCCTTCAGACACGCATGCATGCATGAAGGAATAGACACTATTTTGACGGTTAGAGCAGTTGTAAATATTGCGAAATGTCGTACGTTGCAGCGTACAAGTTAAAAATTGGAATTAGTGCTATAAAGATTGTTCATATTGAATACTTTTTCTCTGCGAAAAGTATTCCTACATTATATAACCCAATGTCTGATTCCATGTTTTCGTAAATTATATTCCTTAAATTGCACCTAACTGCAATTTTATTAATTAAATTTGAAAAAGTATTACATGAGGGATAATAACAAAAAAATTAGAGAATAAAAAAGGGATACAGCTCAAAAATTTAATTCATAATTATCTGATAACACCTCACATTCGATGTGAACAGAATTACAAGTCCATATTACCACTGCACAGAGTATAATAGACTTAACTGTTAAAATTACTTACTTGTAATTTAACTGGCACTTATATTATTTCAATACAAGTTTTCTAGAATTCTTCAAGCCGATTTTTCTCAAGTACTGCTTTTTTGAGTTGTGTCACTATTCTTGCCGGAGTGTGATGTATTTACTATCGAAATCTTCGTATACGGCCCAAATTCTAAACCTGCTCGAAGAACTGGGTCGCGCTATGAAACAAGCGGTCTCCTCGCTAGAGTGGCATGGAGTCATATTTACGGCTGCGCGCACCACATGCACTCTAAAACCAGAAGAACAAGGCCTTGGCTTTATCGATTCCATGTCGAAGGGCACTGCTCTGCTGATACACTTGACAACCAAAATCACAGAAAATAATCAGACCAGTTGACAGCGATCTTGTTCGACAAATGCAGACCAGAGTCTGAAACAGCGCTCATGGGTCACGCGAAGGTTCCATTTACATTCGGCTATATGCGGCAATACTCCATGTTGAAGAGCTACATATTAGGAAGCGCCCTAAGTCCCAGAGAGAAGACTGCCAAGAAAATACATGGAGAGGCAGTCCACCCCAGATGACCACTAACACAAAATCTCCGCAACACCGGTGAAACATCGTAGCAGTTACACAGCTGACCAGGACAGAAACCTGCGACACGTGAGTGTGAACCAGACACTAATACCCGGCCTGCCATTCAGAATCCCGCCCTACCATTTCGCCACAACACTCACGGCACCACACCGTAAGCGATTCCCAGGCTGCAAAAGATCCGCCGCCACGTGAATAGTCACCCACATAGTGCACTACGTTTATCACCTGCGATAAACTGAGAAGTTACAATTTCTATCTATGGGCTAAAAATGAGCAAACAAGAAAAATACCAAAATATTAAGAAATGTTTATTGTATTATACACAGCCCTTAATTCTTTGAGTCCCAAAAATATGAAAACAAATATAATTCTAAGCAACAAATATAAGAAGAAGTCTGACAAAAGGTTAACAACCTATTGTTTTGAGGAGGTGGTTTCACTTTGGAACCACTGCGGCATAAAGTTTTCAGCCACCCATCATATAAAGTGATGTATGTATTCGAAAGCAAATACGCATTTTTCCGAGACATAATCCCACATCTCGAAACGTTCATTAAGTTATAACGCCTAAAACAAATTATACGCCCACATACTGCCTCATTGCTTTCATTTCGCACCCACTCATCAAAGCTGTGTAGCAAGCTCCAATTTACGTTACAATAACCTTAGATATGTTTACTTTCACTGCCATTTATCTCCTCAATAGAATCACTATAAAACGAACCGCATCTCACAATCTCCAACAGTTACGTTGCACGATCTCCGCGCCGGGTATTGTTTTGAACGCTGTAAGTGACTGCTGTATTCATACATTCGTAGAAGTAAATCGGTGTAGTATTAGAAGTCTCTGTCTTTCAATAGCGCTGGTGGTTATATACTAAAGGCACTAGTACTTCAAAAAGAAATGAATAAAATATTGCTTTCAGGCAAAAACCAATGGTACCTACAGAGTAAAAGCACTGCAGTGAATGCGGGTAACGAATCCCGTCAACAAATTGTTTAACAACAACAAACCGTCGGGCCCCTATCAACATCGGAGCGTAGCAAGAGGCGGACGGTCGAGGCAACCCTCTACAGGGAGTCGACTAACCAGTAACACCAACCCATAATGATCCGAATCAAGCGTCAAATTATTTACAACATACGATGTTCAATTAAGTATGTAAGTTCGTATGACAATAATAATTAAAAATAAATCTCTTCCCGTGTGTGTGTTTGTATTATGGAAAGATTGTTGGAATTCTAAGAGCCCTTGTTCTGAGAAGAGTCCGGCAATATATTACTTCCTTCCCACGTAACCACGACGAAAAACTAATATAAATTAGAGTCCATACGGTGACTCACCGACAGTTGCTTTTTTGCCAAGAACCACTCGTGAAAGGGACAGGGAAGGGCGAGGAGATGATAGTGGCAGCGGAAATACTTTCCGCCACACACCATAAGGCGACTTGCCTAATATAGATGTGCACGTCTCAGACGTGTGTGCACTTTTGTCACAAATTGGGTGTAAAACCTGGTAACAACGTAAAGCCACAAGGACAACAATAGGAGATCCTACTTTCGGACGCCTTGGGGTAGGTCAGACAGATAATGTGGGTTCAGCAGTTCTACGTGCCGCAAAGCGTTATTTGAAGGCTTTGGAGAGAGTTCCGAGATAAAATTCATGTTTGTCGACCAATACAAGTTCGAGCAGGAATAACCACTCCACCGCTGTACAGAAAACCCGACCTAGAGCGTAAGATGAAATACGACGATGATATCTGCCGCGCTAACGGCTCCCTCCAGGAGCTTCTGTTTCCCGACAAAATGTGTATCGGGGGCTCAGAGGAGTCTATCTGTATGCAAAACGGGGACACAGAGCGACCTACTCATGTAAGTGCGGAAATCATCCTGTTTATTGTGGAGTCAGCACATTGAGATTGCGCCATGAATGAATGGACGAACGTGCTTTCTTCACAAACTGATGTTGCTTGAATTTGCAGACTGATTCTCGCAGCACATTCGTCTGAGGGCAAAGTGGTAAACGAAACAATCACTGTACATCGTGTAAACAGAACAGTTTTTTTACGCCTGTCTGCATATACTGCGTGATTATTGTTCTGGAGACATAAATTTATGGCAGTGTTCTTGACACAAACATGGTCAGAAAATTCTTCGTGGGTGATTTAAAAAGATTCCCTGCAATGACCCACCGAGTACATTTTTATTACGTTTTCTTCTTTTGTTTTATTTTCAGAATAATTTCGGTCACATTACAAGAGAATGTATTCGTTCAGCTAGTGAAATAATGGATATGCACTAGGTGCATGGCCAAGTAGCGCGTAAGATATATGCAAAAAAGTGCCCTGGGAGAAAGTTTTCCTGTGTAGAAACGTTCGCACGACTGCTCAAACGCTTGAGAGTGATAGGTGCACTTGAGATAACAGTTTCAGATGTTGGTACGCCATGAGAGTTAAGAGGCTGGGCACTTAATGATTACTATACTATTTATTTATTCCCACAACACGTTTCGAGGGCTTACAACCTCATCCAGACGTGGATCAGCGGACTGAACAACAAACAAAAATTTAATGTAATCTACAGATCTACTATAAGACAGAGTGTCATGCCTCGAAACGCATCGTCGGGGTAAATGAAAAGCGACTGGGACAAATAAGTGTCTTAATTTACCTTTATTTCACGCATTACCCACCACTATCCCATACCACACCCCTTTTTTTTGTCACATAAAACGTGGCAAAGGGCTCTTCAATTTGCTTCACTGCCGTCGCTGGTTGTTACGAGCTGTTCACAACTGCTAGTTAGTCGAAAGTCATACATGCCACACAACAATTTATGCAAGAGTCCAGTTTTATACCTAAAAGTACTCTTAACGAAAAACCGCTCTAGTTCGTTAAGTCCACACACGACCGGTTTTGCAAACACTCTCCAGTCACGTTAATGTGACCACCTGCCAAAAGCCTCAATAGCTACCTTTCGCGGCGTAGAGCGCTGCGAGACGTGCAAGAAGGTACCGACGGGGATGTGGAGCCGTGGCACCTCCAGTGGCGTGGCTAAGTGTGCTAGCTTCCTCGACTGAGGATCAATGGCGTGAAAAGCCCGACCGAGACTGTTCCATACATTCTCGACTGGATTTAAGGCCGGCGGGGAGTCTGGTGGCCATGGGAGTGCAGTAAACTCACCCGGTGCTCTTCGAACCACGCACGTACTCTGCGACCTGTGTGACATGTTGCAGTCTCTTGCTGGTAGACGCCACAGAGCCAAGGGAAAGCAAACTGGATGTAGGGGTGGACATGGTTCCCAAGGACAGAGGCATACTTGTGTTGCTCCACTGTGCTTTACAGAATGACGGGATCACCAAGGGAATGCCACGAACAGATTCCCCAAGCCGTAAAGCTTCCTCCTCCGGCTTGGACTCTTTGCTTTCAGAAGTTTCACGCCGTACACGCCAAGGGCATGTCATCCATCTGATAAGGCCACATGCCGCCCACTAACTGGATATCCAGTTGCAGTACTGGCGTCCAAATTCCAGCCTTCAACGCTAATGAAAAGCAGTCAGCATGGGCGCACAAACCAGGCACCTAGGCAGCAACGTTCGCTGACCGGTCACTGAGGACACTGCTCGTAGCCCTCTGTTTCGTAAGGATTGTCAGTTGATCAACAGTTCCACGTCTATTCGCCCGTATACATCTCCACAGCCGTCGTTTACTGCTGTTACTTATGGTTCGCAGTGCACCACAGTTGTTTCGGGGCCGGTTTTGTTCAAAAATGTTCAAATGTGTGTGAAGTCTTATGGGACTTAACTGCTAGGGTCATCAGTCCCTCAGCTTACACACTACTTAACCTAAAGTATCCTAAGGACAAACACACACACCCATGCCCGAGGGAGGACTCGAACCTCCGCCGGGACCAGCCGCACAGTCCATGACTGCAGCGGCCTAGACCGCTCGGGTAATCCCGCGCGCCGGTTTTGGATCGCTCCGCTGTAGACCAGAACCACAGCGCACGCGAACAGTTTACTACAAACTTTGCCTTCTCGGAAATGCTCCGACCCTTGGCACGAAAGGCAATGATCATGCCCTTTCGGACGTCAGATAAATTGTTTTGTCTCCGTATTACGACAACGACTGCACTGTTTTATGCGTCTCTCCTACACGCTTTATATACTCTCCACAGCTAGTGCTACCACCTGCCATCTGCGAGTGATAATTTGTACGTTGACGTCGACGGGAGATGGTCACTGTAATGTGAATGGACCGTATGCTGGGCCTTTATCAAGTGTATCTGAAATTTATGCTGCAGAACAGCAGTGTATCTTTTGTATCTCGCCTGGAAGGCGGCGCGTGGTTAGGAGCAGGAGCAGGAAACGATAAAATACGTCGGTACTGCACGTAAGTAAAAGTGGATTACTGGAGCCTGAATATATACAGAGGCATACATAACTTTGTACAGATGAGCACAGTCTCAAGCTGAACCGAAGTGTCCCGGCCGTCTGCTCTTGATCAGATGGGGTGAATCTACAGTGGTGCTCGTAGAGCTGAACAGAGGGTGAAGTCGTCGTTGTCTGTCGTAGCGCCAACTTAACTGGCAGCTACGCCGTGGTATCCTAGCTATCGATACCACAGTCTCTACAGAAAAACTTACAGATACACTTGATAATGGCCTAATATAAAGGGCGAAACTGGTCGAGTGTGGACTTAACAAAGCTCCAATTAAGCAAATGAAGCAGCTTTTCATTAATTGAACAACAGTTACGGAATCAGCATCATCAAACATGTAGAAACCAACAAAAACAATGTACTCGCTGAGGCTGTCTACCGAACACATGTCATACACAGCCTGATTCACCTGTCCCTGTCTATGTGTTTAATGCAAACAGCAACACTTTCAAAAACCAAACGTCAGACTTTCCAAAAAAATTGTTCAAATGGCTCTGAACACTATGGGAGTTAACTTCTGAGGTCATCAGTCCCCTACAACTTACAACTACTTAAACCTAACTAACCTAAGGACATCACACACATCCATGCCCGAGGCAGGATTCGAACCTGCGACCGTAGCTGCCGCTCGGTTCCAAACTGAAGCGCCTAGAACCGCACGGCCACACCGGCCGGCCAGACTTCTCACATTCGCTCGCTATGCGACCTTTTTATAGGAAACTTAATGCAGTTAAATTCTCTGACTGAATAGGTTTTGTCTGGAGGCCAAGGTTTTCGACTCATCCAAGAAAAGCGTCTTTGAAGGACACTTTTCTACGATTTTCTTGAACAATTCGAAGACTACGACCGCTAACGAAAACGTAGTACAAAGTAACTACATTAAATTTCCTACTAAAAGTTCCCATTCATTTTATTCTGTAGGATTAATGGTTTGCATATAGAAAGCGAGAGAATTTGAAAATTCTGCGATTGGCTTTTGAACGCTTTGCGGGTTGTATAAAACCCATAGATAGGTGCAGCTGAATCAGCCTGAAAGAAGAAAAAGCCGGCCGCGGTGGTCTCGCGGTTCTAGGCGCGCAGTCCGGAACTGGGCGACTGCTACGGTCGCAGGTTCGAATCCTGCCTCGGGCTTGGATGTGTGTGATGTCCTTAGGTTAGTTAGGTTTAAGTAGTTCTAAGTTCTAGGGGACTGATGACCACAGATGTTAAGTCCCATAGTGCTCAGAGCCATTTAAACCATTTTTTTTAAAGAAGAAAGGTTTACGCGACTGGCAGACAGAAGACGCACACGTTTCTCTCCTTTAGATTAGCTGACCAGTGTACGACAAGAAGGTCAATGAGCCACAAAGTTAGTAAAAAAAGACACTTACAAAAAGTAGGGAACGTATACCGCGGGGTAAATGTTACGAAAAAGAGAGTTGGTTTTACTGAGTTGTCTCTGATACAATGCTCACAGCTGGAGCGTAAGGCTGGCCGCAAACAACACGGTAGTTCAGATCAAAGAGCAGTGGAGTCGCACGCGCCTCCAAGCTCTACGTGCAGCACCCGTGCATCGCCCGCTCTGGGAAGCGTTAACGCACGTCCGGTACGGCGTGCGACAGAAGAGCTGCACCCACCGAGGCGCCAGCTTTGACGGAGTCATTGCGCCGCCGAGCGTCGGGGAGCAGTTGCGTAGCCCGTCCCGGCCAGCCGGCCAATCACAGACTAATTAGTTTTCGCAGGCCGCGCGACAGAGGACACGCCGCTGGAAGGTTTCGCGCCGCTGACCTGGAAACACGCCGTCCTAACGATGGCCGCCACGGCGCGCCTGTTAACTGATGGTAACGAGCTGGCCGCCAAACACCTAAAAATACCGCCCCACGACGTCGCATTAAACAGAGGGGCCGCTACGCTGTGTCAGGGGGCAGCGCAGGTCGCCAGCGGCCGCTGGACGTACTACGTCAGCGTCGATCAGTCACGGCGTGCAAAACTTGACGTATGTACTGCGTGCTGCACGCGTGTGGCCTATGGCTCGGTCTGTCTACCGCTACTCGGTACTTGCCTGCTTTGTTCGGAACTACTCAGTACAGAGCTACATTTCATTTAACAGTGCGATGCGACACTGTTCTTCCGTCATTTGGTGCGCCACTTTTCCGGTCGACACGATTTCCTCCATATTTGGCAGAATCTTAGCGATAGCGGAGTTTACTCCTCGCTACTTACTCGTGATATAAAGGAAGTTCAAATGTTCAGTCGCTGTTCGCACAAAAAAGCCATTCTAGCTATCGATCATCCCAAGCCTCTAAAAATAAATGGAGCTCTCAGCTCCTTTTCGAAAAAAATAGATGAAAATTCTACAAGTCTACTATGCAGTCTTAAGAGTTACAGTACACTTCCACAAGAACACATCAACGAAACAGTATTACCAATGGGATCTCCAGTGTCTGCAATCATTGCAAACATATGTATGAACCATGTAGAACAGACTATATTTAGCAAAATAGTGCCAAATAGGTACAACATCCTATGCTGGATTAAATATATGGATGACATCTTATGCCTGATGGATGAACCAAACAATAAAATTGACCAGTTACAAACACACATAAACTCTGTTCACGATAAGATATATTTTACAATAGAGAAGGAGCAAAATAGACACTTAAATTTCTTGGACATCACCATAAAGATTCAAAACAACCAACACACACTTGCAATATACCGAAAACAGACAATAGCAGGCAGCACTTACATACATGCTCCACAGACTAAACACTGTACCATTATATACAAACAATTAGAAAAAAGAAATGGATACTATAATATAAATAACCACAAAAATGGATAGAAACAGAACTTGGTAACAAAGCTGAACAAGAAAATGAAGAAACAGAAAAGAACAAACACCCAATTGTCACCAACACAAGGACAAAATCATACACAAACAAATACACAAAATGCAAGAATAGAAAACAACACAAAGCGTGAAACAAACAGAAAGTAAAAGACGGTAGATAATGTCATACAACCCCAAATACATACACAGAGCTACGGTAGCAGGTTCGAATTCTGCCTCGGGCATGGATGTGTGTGATGTCCTTGGGTTAGTTAGGTTTACTTAGTTCTAAGTCTAGGGGACTGATGACCTCAAATGTTAAGTCCCATAGTGCTTAGAACCATTTGAACATACACAGAATATCCAATATTTACAAAAAAGACAAGGCATAAAAATAGTGCACCAAACCAACAACTCAATTTAGAAATACTTCCCAAAAACAATAGGAAAAATTGATCTATATCAGAAATCAGGAGTATACCAACTCAAATGCAATACATGTGAAGGAAGATATATAGGACAAACGAGGAGGACATTTCGCACCAAATACAAAGAACATGTAAGAGCATGGAAGTATAGGACCAATTTTTCTACTTTTGCATAACACTTACACCAACACCAACATAAAATTACAACCAGAGACACAGACCTTGAAATCATAAGGATAAACATCAACAAAAAACGCCTCCTCACCTTACAAGAAAACTACCACATCCAAAAAACCATAACAGGAAAGAAACTACTCATAAACGGTCAGATGAACTTGGCGATAACACGCTCTTTAAACTAGTTGACCACTTAATATAACATTAAAAGTACACACATAACCACAGGCTCAATCACTAGCATTTCCTCCCAGATTCTGTTCTATAATCACTATCCAGGCCCATCCCTGTCTCTCCTCCCTTCCCTTCCCTTCCCACCCACACGCTTGAAAAAAAAAAAAAAAAAAAAACAACTGCACTTCTCTCACGTCTCTACCTGCATACAAGACAATTTCAATAACTCTCTCTCTCTCTCTCTCTCTCTCTCTCTCTCTCTCACACACACACACACACACACACACAATCGTTTCATAGGTTGGCAACACTCACAAAGTGAACGAAAACAAACGAATAGACAAAAACATCGTGGCAGTGCAGAATGAAAAACAGTTAACAAAGTCAATCGTTAATAGTTCAGCGTAGGAAATATTGCAGAATGCTAAAATGCTAAAAGCTGCCAAGTGGAGAGCTGAAATAAAGCCTGCCGACACCAACCACTGCTAGCAAGAAGGGAAGGAGCAGAATATGTAAAGAAACACCGTAAGCAGCTTGCAGACCGACTTCATAAAGAAAACGCCGTTTTTAACCTAAAACATTCAAAACATGTACAAACGTATGTATCCAATTTACAGAATAACCACAGAAGACGCTTTGTATATAAAAGCGAAACGCGTCTGGTGTAATTCCTTTTAATTAGATTGCCGTCAGCTCAAGACGGATAACCTATAGCAACAGATCTCATAAATAGTCTCAAAGTAACAGTTACTCGGTTGGACTTACTAAAGGCGGGCTGGGATATCGAGACGGAAAACAGAGATGACAGAAGGATACCGACAAACATAATTTGTACCTTGCAAACGGCAGCGTGTATTTTAGAGAAGACTCAAAATGTAAGATTCTATGCGACAAAGAAAATTATTCAAACAACTGGGAAAACAACTCCACGTCCCTCAGCACACCAAATGATACACAAAGATGATCTGCGCAAGTTTTGCAGACAAATCCTTAAGGTGAAGGTTGCGCTCAGCAGCTTACATGTTTTTATAAATGATCTGATTCCGACAGCTGCACGACGCCGCAGAACAGAACTAGTCATCCGTACTGCCAGTAATGTGGGATGGTTGACATTGCCGTACACCGAACAGTAGCTGCTCCAATCTTTGACTAACGATAATGGGATAAAATTTAAACCACAAAGTTTGTTATCAACGACTGTTAAAGAAGTAAAAAGGAAAGAAAGTATTGTACATAGAGCATTTCCAGCATCTAAGACAAGAACACTCACACAGTTCTTACATTTTTATTTATTTATTTACCGAATAATCCTTTTGGAGGTTACGATAAATCGACTTTGGTTTTGCTTCTTTGTATTTGATTTTCGTTGCTCCCAGACTCCCCTCATCTTTCAACCATGTCGTTCCTGTTCTTCCTTTCGCCGTCGTCTTTCTTTGCTTAAGTCCTGCCTTTAGTGGTACTTCTGTGGAAAGTATTACGTTATTTGTTATGTCCATTCTAATTCCAGTGTTTTGTCAATTACGGTGAACCATGTGGGTTTGGATTCGTAGCTGTTTAATAAGTTCAAGATCTGCTTTGTTAGTCTCTCGTCTTCTTTCTCTCATTATATCTGTTAACTTTTTCGTTTTAAAATAAAGATATCTGTTTGACCTTAATTTGTATTCAACATCAAGATTACTTCTAGGTCCCAGTATTTCCTTTAGAATTGTTCTATCAACTTTTTCAGTTTTTCAAGATCCCCAAATCTGAGTAGTTCAAGCGTTTCTACCAGATACACTGTTTCAGGGCTTACCACTGATATTGTCTTAGTTTTATGTTTGACGACAATTTTTTTAATTACATATGCTTTCTTGTCATATGGAATGGCCTTTCCAGTTTATGTACTCTATTTTCTACGGCTGTCTTTTCTTTTGTATTGTTTGCTATCCATTCTCCCTGGGATTTAAAACAGTTTCAGATACTGCGTTGTTATACTGTCAAGATTTGAGGGGGATAAGGGTGGAAGATAGGGAAGCAAGATTGATATTTGTCATGAAGTTGTTGTTTCAAGTGATATTCTTAGTCCTATTTTGTCTGCCTATTTCTGTACTTCTGTGATTTGTTCTTTGGCTCTATCGAGTAAGTCAGTAATTAATGCCAAGCCATCTACAGAAGCTAGAAATCTATGTATGTTTTATCTCGGTTTCTTCCTAGTTGAACATTCTTTATATTGATGTATTTTCTCGCTACCTTCTCTAAAGCACAATTGAATAGTAGAGGTGATAAGTCAACTCATGGTCTTACTCCTAAATTTATCTCAAAGGTTTTGATATATCACCCATAAATTTTACTTTAGAGTTGTGCTTGTTGAAGTTCCTTCAATCATTTCTGCTGTCTTATCAACGTGTCTGAATTCGTTTATAATACTGTTAAGTGCATTTCTATCAATTAAGTAATATTTCTTTTTTTTAATCTACAAAAGTTATAACACATTTCAAGTTTCCGATTTTCTTCATTTCTATTATGCTCTTTAGATTTTGTACTTGGTGTGAACAAGACCTTCTCTTCCACAATTCTACTTGATATTGTCCTAGTTGTGGGTCGCGTATTCCTTCAGTTCTCTTTAAAAGCGCCGGGGGCAAGATTTTTCTATGTCAATGGCAAGAGGGAAATTCCTGTCTAATTGTTAAGATCAGTTCTCTTCCCTTTTTTATGTAATCGATGTATTACTGCCGATGTCCATTCTGATGGTAAGCTGTATGTTGTCCAAATTTCGTTAATGATTTCTTTTTTATACTGTTTTATAAATTACGTTTTCAGCGATGGAGGAGAGTCTATATATGACTTCAAACAACAGATGAAAACCGAAAAACAAGAAATCTTTGTCAATACATAAAAAAGTCCTTACCATTTATACATCTTCTTTAAATATTGTATTATGTTTTGTATTACGTTTTGTAATATTTGTTGCTAAATGAAATGATATTAAAAAATAATAATGGTAGCTTAGTTGTTAGAGCACCTGCTCGCGTAAAGCTAAAGGTTTCGGTTTCAAATCCCAGTCCGGCACACAGTTTTACACTACCAGTAAGTTTCATACCAGCGCACACTCCTCTGAAAAGTGAATAATTCATGCTGGTACAAGAGATTAATCACGTAACTAGTTGTTTTGGATGATAATTAAAACTTTATGACACCTTCTTATTGGTCGACACCGGCCTATCTTATTCGCGCAGCTGTTACCTCGACGACAGCGAGGGCGTTATGCACGCAGGTGGACGCCTCCCGCTTAGCGACCCCGCGCCGTGGTTGGCTGTGCCGCGTCACAGACGGCCGTGGGGGAAGCGAGTGCATCCTGAGAAATGTAAGTCGGGCGACCTTTAGCTGTGGTCGCTTTCGAAGCAGCCGGCTGAATCAGCGGCGGTTGCGCAAAAACGTCAACGTCCTGGCCTCGGCTGCTTGGCAGCGCGCCTCTGGCCAGGTGACATTTAGAGGAGTCAGCAGCACTTCTCACGCGCCTTCTCCTATTTATACAGCACGCCTCTAGTCTCTTCACTGTATTGCTAACCGGCGTGTTCCTCGTATAGACAAAAATCCATTCCATTAACGATTTGCAGGGATGCGTCAATCGGACAAGCAGCAATCAAAGGAGCAGCTTTGTAATGTGACGACTCTCCAGCACGACTGAGGAAAGGCTTTCGAAAGGTGTCACATTGCCCCACTATGGGCGGAGAACTGAAATACCTTAACCTGGGAGGATGATGTCAAATGAATAGAAGTAGGCCATCAGCCAACTCGTGAAGAAGTTCTGGGAAGATAAAAACAAAAAGACTGTACCTTAGTCTTAAGCCCTAAGCGATCTACAACTGGACAAAATCAACTTGTCACTGCGAATTTAAAAACGAGTTTAATGATTATTAGTGACTCCTTTGCGCCTGGCTTACGGAGCAAAGTTTATCGAAGGAGGCTTTAATACTAGAAACAGACACACGAAGTTCTTCTTTGTTTAGCTGACTTCTACATTTTGTCTCAAAGCACCCGAAGGTATAATCCCATTTAACCAAGATACCTTACAGGTAAGGTTTGTAAGTTTGTATATAACAGCCAAAGCCCGAAGACCAGCCAGATCGCGAACTGGCCGGCCATATTACTTGAAAGAATCGGCGTATATCCGACTTCGGCCAGCCATTTCGCGAATTAGCCAAAGCGCGATGTGATTGCTCATACGTCGGGAAATCCCTGGCTAAATCGCACTGCGTACTGTAATGAGGCAACAAAGTGCACCAGGCAGCACATTTTCTCACTTTTAGTGTTAACTTCGCTGTGCAAGTGGTAACTGCTGCTTTTCGCACTTCACCAATTTGTGAAATTCCGTGAAATGTAATGTACCCCCCCCCCCCCCCCAACACTCACTTGAGGTCTACTCTGGCCATTTTAAATAGAAAAAATATATTTGCTAAATATACTTAAAGCTTGTATTTCGTGTTTTTTCAGGTTCATTATAACGATTTTAATTAAACTGATTGCTTTGACAGCTGCCAAATGGTTCTCTGCGACCGTGGTTTTTTTAAAATAATTTCTTCAAATAGGTAAACACAAATTAGATGGCAATACCATATTCCCTGATTCCTCACTCACTCCATCGGCGTTCGTGTGCTTCCTCTCCTGCAACCTGTATAAAACACTCTACTATCAAACATTAGAACAAACACGTAAGCTGAAAAGCTTTTTATTTGTTTCAAACACTGATTAAAAACACTTTAGTAAAAACATGTTTTTACAGAGAAACTGTTATTACACACATTTTTACGACGTGAAGACACCAGCCCTGAGTAGGCCCTAGTATTCATGTTTATAACCGTCGGACAGAGCGACAAAAAGGTTCCTGAAAATAGTAGGCTTAACTGTTCCGACAGACTGCTAAAAAACTGACCTTTTACCGATACGGACTAACTTCATTGAACCTTACGATTCATATGAAAGATAACATTGTTTGTACCGTCTTCCGAGCCTAATCGTTAATTACCTTCTCAATTTCTAATTTTATATGATCGCTAAGAGAACTCTTGTCAGTGAACATTCACAAAAGATTCATTTCTCTCTGGGATGTTTGTTTCGACCTGTCTGCAGACCAATTAACACACACATTATAAAAGTTTTTGTACAAATTCACTTTAAACACAATTACATACATTTGTGAGCTGCAAATTACCACGACTCCTTCTCAACTGACATGCGTGAATCCGGCCGCTCTGGGAAGGAACTTCGCAAATACAATCTGGCGCTTGTGTGGCACGCCCTGCAGATGGGGGAAACACTGGCATACACACCTATGATGCATTCCGTTCAAATCACAGTCTACATAAAGACCTTGCGTACTTCAACATCTTCTATGATCGGGATAATTTTATAAAACAAAATGTTATCTTTATAATGACGGGGTTTCTGAATTAAAAAGTTAATGTGAGATTTTAATTGACCTACCCCTTTAAATCAGAAGTGGTGAGGTCTTGCCGGCTAATTTTCTCCGTTTTAAGCTCGCGTAGTTAATGGACGTACCCTAAATCAGTAATTGAACATACCGGTACTAATTATTTGGTAGCAGGGCCTAGACTGATCACATGTAATGACATTCGATTTCAATTGTTCGTATCATTCTTCCGTATGCTGACCCACGGCTACTTCACACTGGAACGATTTCACGATGAAGGTGGAATACTTGCAAATGCGGAAACGATATTTGATATGAAAAGCAGGTTCTTATACTCTCTGAATACACTGCTACAATAAAAAAAAACAAATAATAGCGGAATAATCACAAAATATAGATACTGTTCTTTTATAGTGAACGTTAAACAAGCCAAAGCAAAGCAGAGAAAAGAGAGTGTTGACTACCGTCTACTAAGAAAATATGACGTTATTGAAGTTGACGGCAACGGAAATCTTATTGCACCACTAACAGAAGACAAAAGCGCTATTTTGTACTATGTCCATACAGAAGAACTGTTCGGAGTATTGCGCGATAGTCACTTGAAAATAAGACATGGAGGTCGCACACGAAAGGAAAAACTGCGATACTCACTTCAAAATATGACATGAAGGTCGCACTCGGATGGAAAAGAAACTGCAGTTTAAGTACGAAAATGTCACCAAAGATGTCATTACTCTGTATCTTCGCTTACGCAGACTTTGTCACACTAAATTGTCTAATCCAAAGAAAGGTTTACTTTCCAAACCACTAATATTTAAAGAATTCAGTTCAAGATGCAAAGTAGAGTCGATAGGCATGCAAAGTAGCCCTTACGGGGAGAGTAAGTTCATACTCAATTACCAAGATCACTTAACCAAGTTTATATCATCCCGAAATCTGAAAATCAAAGGGCAGAAAAAGATGCTTACCATTTGCTTGACATCTTTACAACTATAGGTGCTCCAAGTACGCTGCAGTCAGATAATGGTAGAGAGTTTTCGAACCAAGTTATAAATGAGCTAAATAACATTTCGCCTGAACTGAAATTGGTACATCGAAAATCCAGATATAGACAAAACCAAGGTTCCATTGAACGGGACAACCAGGATGTACAGAATATGATTATGACATGGATGCAGACAAATAACTCAGGACATTAAGTTGAGAGTCTTCGATTCATCCAATTAATGAAAAAACGTTCTTTTCTTCGAAGAATTCAGCAATCGCCATACGAGGCAATGCTACTATAAAGCAAAAGTGGGGCTGAGTACTTCAAATCAGCATAAAGAAATTATTGATAACCAGTCACAGAAGATGAACTTGAGAAAGTCGAACAAGAAATGGAGGATGCTGTAAATGTAGGGACTACTCCCAACAATGAAACTGACGCAATGGAAGTCGAACCATCGGAAAGTCGAGACCAGTTACCTGACAAAAACATGGTGGAAATGCTCTGTGTGGTTTGTAAAGGAGAGTGTAGAGCAGCTCATTGTTGCATATCCTCCGGCAAAGATACGCATGCAATTACTGGAAGAAGTAATGAAGCAAAAGAAGGATATGGTGGGAAAATTATTTGGCAAACTATGTTACAAAAGACATCAGGAGCCCACGACAATTTTGAAGCACAAGGTGTAATGGTGCTTAAAATTTCAGATGCAAAATTCCCACCTGCAAAATTTGGAGAGAATGTTCGCATCCATATACCAAATGTTGACAGGGATCGCAGAGATCCCACAAGCGGTCTTGCAGTTGTCATGAACGTTGAAGGCACAAGCTGAGAAGAAAACATGGTGTTCTCAAGCAACCACATTGCAGAAACGAGTTCTCTGTTCTGCACAAGAAACTGTTCAAGCTGGAATCCGTGGCTAAAGAAGAAAAATCATTACGAACCTTTACAGTCACTGACAAGTTGCCAAGAAGACAATCGATGCAACTGTTCTACTACATGCGTCACAAATCTTTGCAAAAGCAGAGATGAGACAATATTGTGTAATTCCAAATGTCATAAAAGCTCAACTTCTAATCACTGATTAACGGCTGTATTAAAAACGAATTATAAAGTGAAAAGATTGTATAAAGTTTATATTTTTAATAAGTGAGATTATCCCGAACTTGAGAAAAATCAGACATTGGCCGGTCAATTTACAGTGGTTAAAAAAATTTCATTTTTCAACTGGGTGTTAATGAAAGTATGTCGTCTCAAGGCATCCGCTCATTCAAGATCTATCAAAACCTTGTTCTTGGTACGATTTGCTATGACTAAATGTCAGGCAACAGTGAATAACGTACGCGCAATTAAAGCCTTCTGGAGATGACATGATATAAAACACAGTCGTACATTCCGGGAGTTCAGCGTAGCATAACGAGAATTATGTTCCATAATAATCGATGTTATTTAAATAAAAGTGCGTTCTCTCTCTCTCTCTCTCTCTCTCTCTCTCTCAGGTGTGAGTTTGTTCGACTGGCTATATCTACAAGAGAGTTTGTACTACTTGTAGTAACACGTTTTACTGTTTGTTGATTAGTGTCTTGTATTTCACATTTGCTGAAGGTTCTACTACTGCTGACATAATGGTTATACGAAAAAGCGAGAGTGAAGAAAGTATTTTTCTCTTACGTGGATGATTACCGTAAATTCGTATCCAATTATTTGTAATTTGACTATTGTAAACTGATGTCCTTACTGACTGAACATGGAACATTCCTTTTTGCCTTGTAACTTGTGCACGGTTATTGAACTTTTATTTGTGTGTACTGTAGACAGAACAAGGGAGGTAACGTGCTTTTTAATAGAGCTGACCTAGCTATTTAAGGCCGTCCATTCGTTAAACAAACTGCGTGGTCTGTGAGACAGATACGGCCGACAATTGCCGCTGGTATGGAAATGAGCATTTGGCGTCAGTGGCTGGGAGGCCCCTTGCGAGGCAGGTCCGGCCGCCTTGGTGCAAGTCTTACTACATTCGACGCCACATTGGGCGACCTGCGCGCCGGGTGGGGATGAAATGATGATGAAGACAACACTCCCTGAGCGGAGAAAATCTCCGACCCAGCCGGGAATCGAACTCGGGCCCCTAAGACGGCAATCCGTCACGCTGACTACTCAGCTATCGGGGCGCTGTTGCGCTGTTGCGCGTATGCGCAAGTTGGATTGTTTCCTGCCGGCCGGAGTGGCCGAGCGGTTCTAGACGCTACAGTCTGGAAGCGTGCGACCGCGACGGTCGCAGGTTCAAATCCTACTTCGGGCATGGATGTGTGTGATGTCCTTAGGTTAGTTAGGTTTAATTAGTTCTGAGTTCTAGGGGACTGATGACCTCAGAAGTTAAGTCCCATAGTGCTCAGAGCCATTTTGGATTGTTTCCTAGCGTTCAGCAGCCCGATGGAGATCGAATCAGCAGGCTGCACGTTGAGTACCACGGTGCGTGTGACGACGGCTTTGGACAGTCAGGTGGCGACCGTGCTAGGTCCCTCTGTGGTACGACGCTGCCTAATCTTCGGGAGGATGACTTTTTAGTTCCTCATACAGCCATCGAAATTTGGAAGCTTTCCCTAAGTCGTTTAAGGTAAATGCCGGGACAATTCTTGTAAAAAAAAATGCTAGTTTTTGCTTTGTCTTTGACGGCCTCGTTGTCGGAGAACGTTAAACGCCGATCTTTCATTACGGCGCGCGGGTCTCTTCCAATGAAGTACACGCCGTTCGCCAACTAACTTCTTCACTGCGCGCTGTATTCTACACCCTACCAGCAGCAATGGGCGCTTGTTCAATAGCAGACACAATTAAACGTTTCAAAATAACTTTACAAAATTTACACTGCGCTAGAATTGAATGCTCTGTTAATTTACACCGGTTTTAGAACGTACGACTGTAGGGTACAATGCCGTAAAGAATGCAAAAACGCTATAAACTTCTCTCAACTTACGACATTAATGAAAAAACTTAATCCCATAAAGCCGTTAAAAATGGCGGGCTTTAACTTCACCAGGCGAGCAGTAACAGGAAAGGAATGAAACAAGCGAGAACAAGAACGACATTCAGTTGCATATCGACGGCGGGAGGAGCCGGAGGAGGACACAGCATTTCGAACAAAACAACACTGAAATCAAGAACAGAAGGTAACGGAACGTGGCGTATCAGGAAGACATAACTAGCAGACTAGCTGGGGCAAAAGGGAGCGGCCTTCTATTATTACAATATCTGCCTGAAGCTGTGTAAACAGATCATGAAACTGCACAACAGGATGAAGATACTGAATGAAAACCGAACGGGAGAACTAAAAATATGTCACAAGTGGTGTGAGAAACATATCAAAATTATGTTAAATTACAAAATGTAGTGCAAGACAAGAAAACAACCTCTATGGAAAATATAAAATTAGTGCAAAACAGTCTGAATCGCGTTTGAAGCTGACTGTCAAACGATTCCATTGCCGCCAGCGTCCACTGCGCGTACCATGAAGATAAGAGACGAGAAATTAGGGCTCACACGGAGGCTTATAGATACTTATAGTAGTGGTACAGGGTACGACGTACCGTACGTTGGCGTTTGGAGTATCTGTGTAGATGTAGATTTCACACATGCTGTGGGCAGACGAGTACTGATAAGACATTTATCATTTAAAAAATCGACGAACTATGAAAGACATGAATGTCGACTGTGGAAGACCTTTTCCTGACCGTTTATTTCAACATCTACACTTCGCCGGTCACTCAGTATCGTGTGGCCAAGTGAACTTCGCATACTACTTTCTCCCCCCCCCCCCCCCCCCCCCCCACACACACACACACACACATCCTGTTCCAGTCGCGAATGGTTCGCAGGAAGAACGACTGTCGGTAAGCAGTCAGCAGTCGTGTGGGTTCAAACCTCTCTAATTTTGTCTTCAAACTGTAACATATCTCTACTTTTCCAGCGCACATCTCATGGTCGTGCGGTAGCGTTCTCGATTCCCACGCCCGGGTTCCCGGGTTCGATTCCCGGCGGGGCCAGGGATTTTCTCTGCCTCGTGATGGCTGGGTGTTGTGTGATGTCCTTAGGTTAGTTACGTTTAAGTAGTTCTAAGTTCTAGGGGACAAATGACCTCAGCAGTTAAGTCCCATAGTGCTCAGAGCCATTTGAACCATTTGATACGTCATACTTGTGCTTCAGTATCTGCAGAAATGTTATGAGGTGTCCATGCTAAAACCGAGTGGTGGTCCCATCAATGCATCCAGCAAGGTGGACATGCATCTGAACATATATATTATGAGTAATTCAATTGTAAAGATATATCAGTCTATAACATAGGTTTAAAGGAACATCAAATCATTATATTCATTGTTCTTTGTTGCAATCGAAAGATAAGATAGCATTTATGTAATACTGCCAGTTGTGAAGCACTAACTGATGCATTATGTGTTGTTAATAAATTAAATGTCATATGTTCACATTCTTTTAAATAGATAATTAAGATGCTTTGGCCCTTGTGCGTATTGTTTTGCTCAGGGACAATCACTCTTCTACACAGACCCCTTTCTCCAGCACAGGAATCGAAGCCGGCAACCCCTCCTACAGCAAGCAAGTGTTCTAGCGAAGAGATGTTGGTGTGGGGTCCCCTCTACCGTTCTGTTGAGGCATACCTTTTGCCGCCTGTTGTATCCGTGATTAACTAACGTCAACGGAGGACGGCGTGCGTGGCACACCTGGTTGTTGTTTGTTGTGGTCTTCAGTCCTGACACCGGTTTGATGCAGCTCCCCATGCTACTCTATCCTGTGCTAGCTTCTTCGTCTCCTAGTGCTTATTGCAACCTACACCCTTCTGAATCTGCTTACTGTATTCATCTCTTGGTCTCCCTCTACGATTTTTACCCTCCACGCTGCCCTCCAATGCTAAATTTGTGATCCCTTGATGCCTCAAAACATATCCTACCAACCGATCCCTTCTTTTTGTCAACTTGTGCCACAAACTGCTCTTCTCCCCAATTCTAATCAATACCTCCTCATTAGTTATGTGATCTACCCATCTAATCTTCAGCATTCTTCTGTAGCACCACATTTCGAAAGCTTCTATTCTATTCTTGTCCAAACTATTCATCATACATGTTTCACTTCCATACATGGCTACTCTCCATACAAATACTTTGAGAAACGACTTCCTGACACTTAAATCTATACTCGATGTTAACAAATTTCTCTTCTTCAGAAACGATTTCCCTGCCATTGCCAGTCTACATTTTAAATCCTCTCTACTTCGACCGTCATCAGTTATTTTACTCCCTAAATAGCAAATCTCCTTTACTACTTTAAGTGTCTCATTTCCTAATCTAATTCCCTCAGCATCACCCGATTTAATCTGACTACATTGCATTATCCTCGTTTTGCTTTTGTTGATGTTCATCTTATATCCTCCTTTCAAGGCACTGTCCATTCCGTTCAACTGTTCTCCAAGTCCTTTGCTGTCTGTGGCAGAAT
Organism: Schistocerca gregaria; assembly: GCF_023897955.1. Taxonomy (NCBI): domain Eukaryota; kingdom Metazoa; phylum Arthropoda; class Insecta; order Orthoptera; family Acrididae; genus Schistocerca; species Schistocerca gregaria. The sequence continues at coordinate 742,152,475 of NC_064922.1, forward strand.
TACAAAGTCATCGGCGAACCTCAAAGTTTTTATTTCTTCGCCACGGATTTTAATACCTACTCTGAATTTTTCTTTTGTTTCCTTTACTGCTTCCTCAATATACAGATTGAATAACATCACTCCCTTCGCAACCACTGCTTCCCTTTCATGTCCCTCGACTCTTATAACTGCCATCTGATTTCTGTACAAATTGTAAATAGCCTTACGTTCCCTGTATTTTACCCCTGCCACCTTCAGAATTTGAAAGAGAGTATTCCAGTTAACATTGTCAAAAGGTTTCTCTAAGTCTACAAATGCTAGAAATGTCGGTTTGCCTTTTCTTCCACGCTCCGATCCGTAGAACGCCAGTTTTCTTTCTCCTGGTATACAAAAAAATGTGTCTGTTTAAGAGAGAGAGAGAGAGAGAGAGAGAGAGAGACGATTGACAAATTATCAACACTGGGGAAACAATAAAAAAGGTGATGGAAAAGAAGTAAATAGAGTTATAAGCGTCCGTAGGCTGGTCAGAAACGGCGTCATCCCACTAGCGGGTGGAGCTCGGCCGCTAGACGAGGTGTTTATTCCAGTGTGTTTGGCGTGGGCGCTGCGCCAGCAGGGCTGCGAACTCTGCGTTCCCAGAAGGGCGGCCCGGCCGCACGTGCTGCTAGCGCCGCAGCTGCAGCTGCCCGCCTGATTCACCGCCGCCACACGCGCGCGCGACCCACCCACGGCCTCGACAGTCCACTGACCCAGTACTCCAGTGCGATTGTGCATCACCATCACAGCCGGTGGCAGCGCAGCTAGTGTTACGAGTTCCGTCCGCACACGAGCGGGGAGCAGGCACACTCCGGTAGTCAAATCCTGCAGTTGCCCTCCTACTGCAGACTACGATTTACAAAACAAACGAATACACGCAGCACTGTTTTGATTCTGTCATTAGCGAACAGTCAGCAGTAGAAACGTTAAAACACATTACGTGCGGCTCGTAAGTATACTTCAGCCACAAAGAGCCGCTTGTAACTGTGTAATTCTTCGTTTTCGGAGGGGGTCCGCCTTAAGCGAAGTACAATTTTTTTTCTTCTTTTCTTCTATCACCTAGACATGTTTCCGGAGTTTCGGCATCATCAATGGACTTTTATTTTCTTCTTTCCAACACAGGAATCGAAGACGGCACCCCTCCTACAGCAAGCAGTCTGTGGTATCCGCGATTAGCTAAAGTCAACGGAGGACGGCGTGCGGGGGCCACCTGGTATACAATAAAAGTATATATATATGTTGTTGTTGTTGTCTTCAGTCCTGAGACTGGTTTGATGCAGCTCTCCATGCTACTCTATCCTGTGCAAGCTTCTTCATCTCCCAGTACTTACTGCAGCCAACAACCTTCTGAATCTGCTTAGTGTATTCATCTCTTGGTCTCCCTCTACGATTTTTACCCTCCACGCTGCCCTCCAATACTAAATTGCTGATCCCTTGATGCCTCAGAACATGTCCTACCAACCGATCCCTTCTTCTGGTCAAGTTGTGCCACTAACTTCTCCCTATATATATATATATATATATATATATATATATATATATATATATATATATATATATATATATATATATATATGTGTGTGTGTGTGTGTAAGAGAGAGAGACGATTGACAAATTATTAACACTGGGGAAAAAAAAGAAGAAAAGAACTAAATAGAATTATAAGCGTCCGGAGGAAAAACGATCTTCACTACTTGTACACATGCAAATTTGAGTTTTTAACAAAGTATCTAGAAATTTGAAAAACGGACAAAGTTTTGTATATGCACCTCGCTCCCACACGCTGCAGTTTCCCAGGTTTTATATGTTTTCCATTACATTTGTTTTCTTTTCACAGTCTATCATCTGCAATCATAGAGAACTTAATGTAGAAAAGTTATTTAGTTCGAAAATTTACGAGAACAGAAAAAAATGTGTTTTGCTCAAGGCGTACCCCCTTCAAAACCAAATCTTTTGTAAGCAAACTGGCAGGAAAGCTTCAACCTCAAGATAACTATATAATTTTTTATTTACAACCGATTTCGATTTTCAGATCATCTTGCGACACTATTAAGTCCGTCTTGACACGTGCTAGGTTTCTAACCTACACTAGCGCACGCGCGGGTTCAAATAACGAAGGAAGAGGCCAAAATTAACAGAAATCTGATTTACGTTTCTATCGAATATCGATCCCTTCGTTACAACTAATACTCAGGTGTATTCTATTTTTTAATATTAATCTCGTTTCTATGGGTGTATAAATCTACATCCAAGTTTCGCCTCGAAGAACAATCAGGGCCTAAGGAGAATCATTGCCAGATTCGTTGCATACCGCTCAAGAGTATCCCGGATTCTGCTCTATGATACGACCATCATGACAGCGCTTCGCAGTTTCTCCAAAACGGCGAAGCCACGGAAAATTTGAATGACTTCTTCTTCTTCTTCTTTTATTATTATTATTATTACTGTTATTATTATTATTATTATTATTATTATTATTATTATTATTCAAAGAATTAATTATTAAGAATTAAAAAGTACTATCTTTGAACGCTTTTATTTTTAAGAAGGCAAAACATAAATGAGATTTATAGTTTGTGTTTTATTAAACCATGAACTAATGAGGCATTTGGTACTGCCTATTTCTAACAACCTTCCGCTACAGAATGATGAAGCACTTCTCACTACAGCTCCTTCTCCAAGTGGAAGCTACCAACCCAAACAGAGGGTAGACACTTTTTACGAAATATGTTTCCTCAGCATCACTCCTCTCCCTAGTGGTGATTATTTAACCCATATCTTGCAGCTTTATTTAAAATCAAACAAGTTAAAATGTTTGGCCTATACTTATCGTTTGTGAATCACCTGTTGGCAAAGCTGCGTCTGAGCACTGCCACTAATAATAATAATAATAATAACAATAATAATAACACAACTTGTCCCTACAGCACGGTAGTAGTCATTAGATAATTATTGTAATCTTGATCTGTGAATTAATTCATTTATTGTTTTCAAGTGATTAATCAAGCAATTTCGGTCTACTGCGGGAACTAAATATGGCTCGAAGAAGGCCTTTTCAAGGGATCATCAAGCGTATGTGACTATACGTCTCAATTTTATTGTCACAGATGCATGGTATAAAGTATATGTGTAGTGGGTGGACTACGTGAGGGAAATGTTCATACATCCGTTTCACAAGCTGTAAGCTCCAGTACATTGTGTCAAGCGTTAATGCTAATATTTAAAGAAAAAAACTTAGATATTGGTAAATTATGCAATCGGTATTAACGTCTTACAAAATAGTGATGGAAGTACTGATCTATAAAAATAATTTAGTTTTATTACCGAAGCGCGATCGAACACTTTTTTTTTAACCCTCAAAAAAATTTCAGGGAGTAATTATCACCATGTTGGAAACCATTGTTATAGAGTAACAGCACATTGTCTGGCACTGTGACCAATACTTGTTAAGTAATTTACTAGCAATTTCTGCTTCTCTTTCAGTGTCCATGTTTTGCTTATGGTTGTTTGTAGAGAATCTTTGGCTACAAACGTACTTTTGCGAAAGCTTTTCTCGGTAATGTAAAAGTTCTTGTTTCTACTATATGAACATTTTAAATATATTCTTACTTTTTGTGTGTAGTAAAGCTTGTCAATTTCCTCAGTTTCTTCATTAATCAGTTTATAATCATCTGAAAATATGGACGAATTCGACTGCTTTATCCGATCTAGACAGATGCTGGAAGTGGTAGCTATACGGTGGCGAACGAAAAGTTTCGGTTCGAAGGCCACTCTACCGCCTTGCCTACATGTCGGTGTTGTTTACCCGTATCCCAGCCGCCATAGGTTGCATATACGCTGTACTGTAGTAGCGCCTTCAAACGGAAAATTTTTGGACCGCCCCCTACCATTTTCTTGCAGGCAAGACACAAGGTAGAGGCATTCCCCTCCCTTCACTTAAACGGACACAATCTGTACCAAGCTAAAAGATATTGCACAGTTACAATCTGTAGGTACTTTATATTCATTTGCAGTCATGTAATTACATCTACATCTACATCCATACTCCGCAAGCCACCTGACGGTGTGTGACGGAGGGTACCCTGAGTACCTCTATCGGTTCTCCCTTCTATTCCAGTCTCGTACTGTACGTGGAAAGAAGGATTGTCGGTATGCTTCTGTGTGGGCTCTAATATCTCTAATTTTATCCTCATGGTCTCTTCGCGAGATATACGTAGGAGGGAGCAATATACTGCTTGACTCTTCGGTGAAAGTATGTTCTCGGAGCTTTAACAAAAGCCCGTACCGAGCTACTGAGCGTCTCTCCTGCAGAGTCTTCCACTGGAGTTTATCTATCATCTCCGTAACGCTTTCGCGATTACTAAATGATCCTGTAATGAAGCGCGCTGCTCTCCGTTGGATCTTCTCTATCTCTTCTATCAACCCTATCTGGTGCGGATCCTACACTGCTGAGCAGTATTCAAGCAGTGGGCGAACAAGCGTACTGTAACCTACTTCCTTTGTTGTCGGATTGCATTTCCTTAGGATTCTTCCAATGAATCTCAGTCTGGCATCTGCTTTACCGACGATCAACTTTATATGATCATTCCATTTTAAGTCACTCCTAATGCGTACTCCCAGATAATTTATGGAATTAACTGCTTCCAGTTGCTGACCTGCTATTTTGTAGCTAAATGATAAGGGACCTATCTTTCTATGTATTCGCATCACATTACACTTGTCTACATTGAGATTCAATTGCCATTCCGTGCACCATGCGTCAATTCGCTGCAGATCCTCCTGCATTTCAGTACAATTTTCCATTGTTACAACCTCTCGATACACCACAGCATCATCTGCAAAAAGCCTCAGTGAACTTCCGATGTCATCCACCAGGTCATTTATTAACTATAAGATACCTGAAGATCATTTAAGATCGAAACCAGTTGTAAATACATAATCATTTGTCAGTAGCTCTCGCCGGTTGAAATGTTTTCCAAACATTTTTAACTGGCAGTGAGGAAAACCTGTTAAGCATTTATAACAAGTCATTTTTGATACGCAGCGGTACTAATTATCCTTCTTATAACCAATTTCTGCCAACACAAAATTAATAACAACCCAATTAGTATCCAAATAATAATCAAGTATAGCTGAAGGCAAATCAACAGCAGCAATGATGGCATTCTGCATTATACAGACTTTGCGCTGATTTATTTTGAAAGCCACAAGGCACATACAATGTATAATAAAAACACCCCAATAAACGAATGTGCTGAATCATGTCTGGCGATTAAACAAAACAAAAATAATGCGCTTAAATAATGCTGACTCTTTTTTAATTACAGCTTTTTAAGTTCGTTATTTTCGGTCATCTTCATGGCGTCTACAATATCACATATTACTTGTTTAACGTAGTGCAAGTCAGGGGCAGTAACTTCAGTAAAAAGATTAATTGTAACTCGGGTCACGCGTTCACAATTTAACAGTTATAACAGCATAACATGGAATCGAGGAGAACAAAATGCTTTCGTGTAGATATTCCGATAGTTCAAACATTAATTAACGTTCTTCAGAGGCTGTAGATGTATGTTTCCGTTTATTTCTAGATGGAAACACAATTGAAAAAACGTTGTTTCTCAAACAGCGATGATAACAGAGTCATATGCCGCGAATAAATTTGACGTTAAGATAGTATCAACGTCTAATCCAAGTACGACGTCTATTACGAAATCCCCTTAAAATACATCCCACACCAATAGCATTCTCACACTGAGACATGTCTTTCACTGAGAGCTACAACTTGGTTAAAATCACAACACCTGAAATCATATGCGCAAGTGATTTTTGTTACTAGATGACTTGGTAAACGCAGGCGCTACGATGGCATATTAAGTTTCTACGTGCAGTGCTAATGAAGGTTGTCTAATGAGTGCTCTCAGTTTATTCTAACAGAACAATTACTAGCCAAATTGGTCTCCTACCAAGAAGCTGCATAAGTAACTTAAGACATCTGATCCAAATTAGTTTGTCGAATTAGATTACAGTTGGCAGCACTGTAGTTGCGAGTAGTTCGGGGCTTCCTCCGTCGCTTTGCCTGTGCCGCTCGTTCGCTCACAACGCAATTTCCGTGCAGAAAGCGCCGTGGTCAATTAAGTGTGGCCTGCAGGAGGAACGCAGAGCTAAGCCCAACTTCGCCTGCGAGCGCAGCCGGCGACCTGTTCCGCCCAGGAAAACGATACGTCCCCCGCATGCTGTAGGTCTTGCAACGAGCATACTGTGCACCGAACGCTGTAAGCAGTTCACTACTAAAACCTGGCATAGCTTTAAAGCAATTGTCTAATCTGATCAGCTAGAACGACTGTCCTGCCCGACTACGCACCCCGTCCAATGTGCTCTTGTTAAGTCTTTGTCAATTAGATACGGCATTACCTATCGCTAATGAAAGTGTGAGAAAGCCCTCTAGAGAAAGAGAGAAAAGTTACAAGACAGCAGTGGATTGTCAAATGGCGCTACTATCACCTGTATAAAATAGGTGGAATATTACAAGTTGCACGATTGATCTTCTAATGTGATGTCCTTATACAATGAGAATTATAAGGGTTTTAGGGTTAAGAAGAGAGAGTGTCTTAAGGAAATTATCACAGTGAGCTTTTTTCGGCATTCCGAGTCAATATATTATTTATGTATACTCTGCGTCACAGCTACAACGTATAATGCCTAACACAAAAAAGTGAAGCATCCAGAAGAGGGAGAAGAAACGAAACTGCAGGGGTTGACAGAATAGGTGATGTTATTTCAGGGATTACAAAATCGAATCGAATCAAATTAACAAAGAATTTGGCAGCATGCGCCCACTTATAACGTTGCAAACTCTCTGCGGCCTGCATGAACGCACTGATACGTTTGAGAAGGGGATCATAATGTCGTTGTATAGTCTCCTACATCAAGTTGGGCCAAAAAGGTTGAAACTGTTGCTTGATAGCCTGGATAGTGCCACTGGGACAGAGCTGACGTCTGAGCGAGTCCCACAGGTGTTCTATCGGGGACAGATATGGAGATCTTACTGGCTACGGGAGTAACTCAACATCATGCACACAGTTCATATAGACGCGTGCCAAGTGTGGACGAGCGCTGTCCGGCTGAAAAACGGCGTCACTATAGCTGTCCCACGAGAGGTAACCCCTGAGGACGAAGGATGTAGTTCCGTCAGCGTTCCCTCGGCCATTACCAGTCGTGGCCGGAAGACATACCTGATGGATCCCCACACTATGACACCAGAATTCGTAACATCGCTGTACCTCTCCAAAACTAATATGCCTGTCCTCACGTGCCCATGCCGTCTGACAATGGAGCACTGTCACAACCAAGGTCCGCAGTAATTTGGATACTGCACGCTCCGACCAGCTGGCCAAACGGAGAGCCACACTGAGATACTTTCAATCCCAGTCAGGTGCTGATAACGCTGCCTCGTGCTAGTACGCGGCATCTCTGTGTCCTGCACAGTGATCACTTAACATCTAACACTGTTCACGCCCATTGTACAGGTTACGCTACCACGACTGGTAACAACTCTAAACACGAAGAACACAAGTGCACTCTGGTGGCCGACCTACCTGGCACAGAGAAGTGCAGCTCTAATCGTTTACATATCGCCCGATGGTGAGGCGTATACGAAGTTATATTGACATCCGAGCATGTTCCAAAAAATGTTCAAATGTGTGTGAAATCTTATGGGACTTAACTGCTAAGGTCATCAGTCCCAAAGCTTACACACTACTTAACCTAAATTATCCTAAGGACAAACACACACACCCATGCCCGAGGGAAGGCTTGAACCTCCACCGGGACCAGCCGCACAGTCCATGACTGCAGCGCCTTAGACCGCTCGGTTAATCCCGCGCGGCCCAAGCATCTCCTGTGGGTGTCTCATTTATTTTGTCACGCAGTGTATTTGAAGAACGGCACCATGGAAAAGTACAAGCTGTTGAAAGGAATATGTATGCGGATACACCTGTTTTAAATCAAGCGACAATCTTCAGGTCACGGATTAACACTACATCAAGTCTAAGCCGTGTCTAACAGAGGCTGCAACATGTAAAATATGCAAGTTTCCGTTTACTTTGTTCTGAGAAAATCTGCCGATCAATTGTTACTCGAGCAAACAATCTAGACTAACGAATTCCCAAGCAAACGAGATCACGTTATTTGATAGCAGGAGAAGCAGACGTTGACGTCAGCAAATCGAAACAGGTTTTGGAATATGCGAGTTAGATTGACGAGGCCACAATATTAAGTAAATCAGTTAGGACAAGAGAGCCGGCCGCTGTGTCTGAGCCGCTCTAGGCTCTTCAGTCCGGTACCGCGCTGCTGCTACGGTCACAGGTTCGAATCCTGCCTCGGTCATGGATGTGTGTGATGTCCTTAGGTTAGTTAGGTTTAAGTAGTTCTAAGTCTAAGGGACTGATGATCTCAAGACGTTAAGTCCCATTTGAGCCATTTTTAGGACAAGAGACAAACCGGGATTCGTAAGGGCAAACACCATACTTAAACAATGATACTTCTGTACACTGCCAATTGCAAGTGGTCTTTGAAGTCCTAGGGCTTCCTTAGAACGCGCAAACAGAGTGATGTTCTTTATTCAGTGACTTGAAAAACTAAAGGTCAGGTAAATACGGAGTCTTGTTGTTAGAGTCACTATATTCCAGAATAAAACACACACACACACACACACACACACACACACACACACACACACACACGACCGTTGATTGTGGCGTACAGTCCAAAAGGCCTTAATGAACGAACCGAGTGACAGCGCGGCCGTCGAGATTTCCGATACGACGGCAGTTTTGCGTCGGGGAGCCCCACTGGGCTATTTCAGTACTGATGAAAGTGGCCAGTGGCACACGTCATCAGATAAGGCCTCCCGGTTTAACGATGAAACCAGTGCCGGCAGAAAACGACAAACACTGCGCGCCACACACGCTCTGCTATTTGGGCGAGCGCAGATGCAGAATTCATAGCGATGGGAGGCACGGTAGGGAGGTGCGACAGCTACGCCAGCTGCGAAGCGACGCAGAGTGCAAAGAGCCAGCTGGCAGAGAGTGATTCGAGATCAGCTCTTGCAATCTTGGTCTGTGTTTTTCCACGCTCGCCAATATTCCCTTAGATCCACCGCTAGCTGAATGTCCAGGGAGTTCACATAATCTGGCCTCATTTTCTGCAGATTCCAACACTTGCTTTCTGACATTTCGCCAAGCTGTATATCTCGCTATGTGGGCTTTCCGACCGTGGCGTTTTCGATCCTATCGTAGGCGCCCGGCGCGAGAACCGTACCATTTCCAACCAAGTGGTTTTTCACCTTGGTAATTTCAACAGAACCTTCCCCCCAACAATCGATCAGCAATAGCAGATGTTTCGTCACAACTGACAGAATTCGTTTCAGTGCAGTGTTGCTACTTAGTGCCGTGGTTGAACAGCAACGTTCTTGCTCATCTGACAAAAAAGACACGCAACTCAAAAAAACAATCCTTAACTGCAGGGAAAGAGTCTGCGGAGAAAAGACAGAGCCTAACTTGGAAATTTTTAAAGAAGAATTTCAAGGGTTCATAGAGTAAGGTCTAGAATTCGTCGCAAATATGCCAAATTATGAGAGCTCCAAGACTGGATTGTGTAGAGTAAGAAGAGGAGCTACTGGGACGACTCAGTACCCTGTCTCTAGTTCGGGGATTCAGCTGAGCGAAGACCCTTTTTAATTAACTGAAGGTAAAAAGAGTTTTGATAACTGACGATGTGTCTGCGCCGGCCAAATAATCCTGGTGTTCAGTCGTGAAAAAGTGGAGAAAATCCTGTATGAAAATGGAACTGTTCTTATGGACGGGGCATTTGACAGCTGTTCGAAACAATTCAACTGTACACAATTACCGTAGACATCGGAAGCACATAAGAGTTTCCTGTTTTATTTGCTTTGCTCACAGACAAAATTCAAAATACGTATGAAGGAGGAAGCAATTTCCTGTTTTATTTGCTTTGCTCACAGACAACATTCAAAATAAGTATGAAGGAGGAAGCAATAAATGCTACAGATCGACCTATAAAATATTCCACTGACCTACCCCTTCAAAACAGAAAAACAAGATACACAGAACTTTTCAAAAGGCTAAAAGATCTAAAAAGTGTAACAACTCGTGGGATTAAAATTCATAAACTAATACTAATAATTTGCTGCAGCAACATCTTACAACAAAAAAGCTAAAAATAAGTAAATTAAACATACCTATATAGTATCTGCACAGCCAGGGCTAAGCCTAAAAAAAAAAATACATAGGCACGTTCTTCTTATTAAAACAGTTGGAAAATCCAAGGTAGGGAACACCACGGGTCGCAGAGCCCACAGTCGAAAAGTGCGCGATACAGTTTGTATCATCACAAACGACACAAAGACCACTTAAGAAAATGTGGCACACACCCCTGTCTTCAGCTAACCCCATAGTCTCTATGTCTTGTATGGTAAAGCTACGGCTTCTTAAAACAACTTTATTCCACTGTTTCGTGCAATGTCTTCTTCAGCATGTTACTACACACTAATACTCATCAAATTCACTTACTTAACGACTTAAGACTTACATAATGTGGTGATAATATAAAGAAGACAAAGGCACATGCTGACATCTACATCCGTGCTCTGTATGCTACAGTACGGTTCTGGTGGAATGTACATAAGAGACCATTTTCCTTCATTTCTATTCCATTTGCGGATGGTACCTGAAGAAAAAGTAAATAACAATATTGTTAATTTAGGTTGGGGGAGGGGGGGGGGGGGGGGGGAGTAACGGGTTGGCGACAGGTAGGGCATCCGGCCACCCCATAACTAACCACGCAAAATTCGTTAATAACCCTGCGCCGATGCGGGACAAAGGCACAATAACGAAGTTTTAGAAGAAGCGATGCCTTTCTTTCACTGCAAATTTTAAGAGCAAGACACTCTGTGTAAGACACCAAACGTTTCTTGGAGCGTCTCGTGTATTTTCGTTCTCATGCTCAAAGACACTGACTAGCATATTAAACCTGTGTGCTGGACTGGGACTCGAACACGGAACCTTGTGTTTCGTGAGAAAATATGTATGCAGGCATGACACGCGATCCGCCCTCATAGTTCTACTCAAGCCCAAACACCTCTCCTACCTTCCAATCTCAAAAAGTTATCCCGGAACAACAGATATTGCTTAGGAAATCCCGGTTTGAGACCCAGACTGGTACAAATTTTCAAACTGTCACTTTATGTTCCATACATTGCATGTTTAGTATGCCTAAACGGTATGCACTGATAATACATGTTACTGCTTCTTCACTGGTTTCGTCCCCCTCCATCCAATCAATTTATTTCAATCCACGTGTCCTCTTCTTTGTTTTTAGTTTTTTTTTTCACAGCCGCAGTTACACACGTAATATACGTTATATACTGTCTACCAACAAGATTTACCTTAGAATTCTATTTGCCAAGATTGTAAACAGTTCTTATGTTCCATATTACTGCTATTAAAATGGTTCAAATGGCTCTGAGCACTATGGGACTCAACATCTGAGGTCATCAGTCCCCTAGAACTTAGAACTACCTAAACCTAAATAACCTAAGGCCATCACAGACACCCAAGCCCGAGGCAGGATTCGAACCTGCGACCGTAGCGGTCGCGCGGTTTCAGACTGAAGCGCCTAGAACCGCTCGGCCACATCGGTCCGCTACTGCTATTAAATAGTCTTAAATTTCTATTGCTACTCACTTTTGTGTTTTCTATTTCATTCCAAATATTTTATATGTACAGTACATTTCGTACAGATACCAGTCGAAAAACGTAAACATACACATGGAAGACTAGCAGACACTTTCACAAACAAAAGACTATCGCATCCCACAACATCAAAACAAAGTTGCTGAGTTGTAAGTGGACCTACAAAACATGAAACGAATATATATTTCGTGTCAGTGGAATGCAGCGAACTAAAATCAAACACGTATGTGTACTAGAACCTGTATGATCTAAATAAGACCTTTATTACAACAGCAAAAACGGTACAGTACCTACACCACTTGCTATTTCGATGTATTTAAATCATTTCCTACAGTACATTTCATTGCCTGTAAGCCTCTTTACGAGTCTTAATCGCCTTCATTTCGTCCAGACACCTTTAGGTGAGAAGAGTTTTGGAGGAAGCGTTAGGACTTCCATTATAAGTCCAAATGCATCCTCACGGGTGTGTCGGTTGCGCAACGCCTCACCCCGACAACAGTATTGAATCAGAGTCTGTATCACAAAGCCAACAGAAAGCTGATTAAGTGAATTACAAAGGTGCTGATGTGATAGGAGATGCCACACGTTGTCTTAACAAGTTTGCTAGCTGGCTCGGTGGAGCTACATATACAGGGTAAACCTTAATAAAACCGACAAACTGCTGGGATGGATTTCTGACTTGAAATGGAGGAAAAAAGGTCCTACCAACATGTGTCCGGAAATGGACGGCGTGCGTCCAACGACAATAAATAGTCCCGGAACAGAGTACAGGGCTGTATCGCATCCGCGTCATAAGAGATGTTCAAAGTGGCCTCCATGGGATTTCATAGAGGCAATGCACGCGTTCACACGTCGCATCATGGATTATCGCACTCTTTCTGAAGTTCCGCCTCTCTCCGAATAGCGTCACAGTCATCGTGAACACGCTGTGGAAGGGTTTGCACATCAGGACTTCAGGAACTGATTCAGCATACACAAAGCTTTTCATATGCCCCCCCCCCCCCCAGCTAAAAATCCAAGGATTTTAAGTCCGGTGATATAGCAGGCCATGCTACAGAGCCTTCGTGTCCTTTCCAATGTCCGGGGAAGGTAATGGTGTCGACGAGCTATAATACAGAAGAGAGGTGGTACTTCGTCATGCAGAAACCACATAACCTGTCTTATTGCCAAAGGCACATTCTCGAACAGCTCAGGCACAGTATTCGGCAGGAAGTCCAGGTATGTTGTCCTTACGTCGAGAAGTTGTTGAATAATAACCTAAGTATGTGGTCGCCAACAATCCCTGCCCACATACAGATGCTGAACCGATACTGATGAGACGCCTCACCCATTCCCCGAGGACTGTTTGTAGCCTACAGATGACGATTATGGAGATGGATGATACCTTTTCCGGACACATGTTCATAGGATATCTTTTTCTCCATTTCCAGTCAGGTATCCGTCCCTGAAATTTGCCTGTTTAACTTCCCCACATTTTGGGAGGAGGTAGTATGGACCAAAACAAGAAAAAATGGTTCAGCAAACATGGGCTCTAAAACGCATACCTTACCAGCTAGGAGAACTTGTTCAACAGAAGAGATGTGTTTCACAGTATCGAAGATGAACAAGTGCTCACAGCTCTCAAGTTGTGCGTTTTGTAACCCAAGTTAACTAGACATTTTGTTCTTGTTTCAGTGTAAGGAATTTGTCCTCAAAGTCTGTAAAGGCAGTTTGGTTACACCCGTCCGGGTCACTACTTGTGATATTTATGGGTAATTGACCCTAGGCTGCACACTGTTTGTTACCATTTTCATAGTACTTGCTGTAAAGTGTGATACACATTGTACAATAACAGCTAATAAAAATATGTTAATGCAGTCCCAAACTAGGTTAATTACCATTACGTGAATTGAAGGTGGAGGAGAGAGAAACGAAATGAAAGGAAAAGGAAGGAACTACTGATGTCAGCTGCATTGAGATTTTAAGCGGAATCAGTGGCGACGAGTGATAACGTGAGGCAGACCAGGATTCGAACACGGAATCTCCTGCTTACTGAGCACTCGCACTGACCACGGCGCCACCCGGACTCAGTGTCTATCGCAACTACGCGGACTATCCCAGCAAGCCTCTCGGCTGACCCATATTCTCACCTAGCGCTATCTATCGGCAGTCGCCATCCATGTCCTTGATGCTCGCTACTTTGAGACTCCCGCACCAGGCCTAACGTAACTGTGCATCCGCAATGCAGGTAGTGGATTCACTGTACGTCGAGGCGAATCAGTTACATGAATGCGTGATGTCTGCTCTTTAGGATATGTCCGAAGGAACAGACACCATGCATTCCTATAAGCAATTATCACTGACAACATCTCAGCATACTGTTGAAATAGCATCGATCCTCATTGCAATCGCGGACCTACGACTAAATGACATCTTTCGCGTAAGGTATGCATCTACAGAAGACGCAAGGTGAGAGGAGACATCATTGGCGAAGTGTGCCAGAGGTGTGCATGTCCAACTACAACGTCCTGATGATACGCCTGGCTATTACAACAGTTCGCATCCCGAGGCCTTCGGCATTAACGTCAAGTGGAGACGCTGCAGTGTGAGCGGCTTGTACGCAACAGGAAGCGGGTGCACTCGGTCCGGCAGTTATTACTCTCGCGGCCGGCCAACATGTGAGCGCGGCCCTGACATTTCGGTTCGGTACGCAGTTTGGTGAGGGGCCATTTACTTGCCGGCTGGCGGCAGCGCGACGTCCAAGGCCGCGCCTCCGGGTTACCGCCGAGGCTCCTCTGGGCGCCAGAGAGGTCACGGGAAAAGACCGCGGCGCTGCCCGGCGCCTTCACTTGACCCCTGCCGTCGTTAACACCCCTGGTATGCGGCGGTGCCCCTTCGGCAGCGCACACGGCGCACGCCCTTTCTACAGGGTGATCTATCTGAGACGTCAGAGGAGTCAAACCTTATATACAGGAAACCGTGCATATTTTTTGCTTCTTAACAGTACATATATGTGTAGGAACGTCTGGAGCTTGTGTCATAGCACATTAGCACTTAATTCTAATATGCCTCCGTAGGTCGCGCAGATTCTCCATCTGCATCATACTCCCAAACCTACCGAACGGTGTGAGGCGAAAGGCGCTTCTAGTACAACTAACTGATTTTCTCTGCCCTGTTCCACTCGCGAACAGCGATTGGGAAGAATGAGTGTCGGTAGACCTCTCCATTACCTCTAATTTCTCGTATTTTCTCATCGTGGTAATTTTGCGAGAAGTACGCTGAAGGAAGTAATGTATTATTCGAGTCTTCCCAGAAAGTGCGCTCTCCGTGATGCACAACGCCTCTCTGGTAACGTCTGCCATCGGGGTTTGTTGGGCATCTTAGTAATGCTTTCACGCCGACTAACGATCCCGTGACGAAACGCGCCGCTCTTCTTTGGATCTTCTCTCTGTCTTCTATCAGCCCTACCTAATAAGGCTCCCAGACTGGTGACTGATGGACAAACGCTTTTGTAAGCCACTTCCTTCGTGGATGAATTGCATTTCCTTAAGATTCTTCCCATAAATCTGTCTGGAATCTGTTTTTACTACTATCTTTTATGCGATCGTTCCACCTAAGATCGCTCTGGATAACTACTAGTTGATATTTTACGGTAGATACTGTTTCCAGCAATTTGTCATCAACAGCGTCGTTGTAGAGTCACGCAGTAAGTTACATTTGTTTACAATCAGTGTCAACTGCCAGAGCCTGCACTATTCATCAATCCCCTGTACGCCATTCTGCAAACTGATACTACCTTCCGGCGCTGCTACTTTCTTACAGGCAACATCATCATCTCCGAACAGTCTCAAAGGGCTTCCGAACGGTTTCTGTGGTGTCTACGAATACAGTGTTGACTTCTTGAAGGCGCCCCCCCCCCCCCCCACACACATATATATAAAAAAAATGTGTAGGCACTGAGTTGGTGCCACTAGGAGACCGTGGGATAGGTCGACAACGGCTGCACCAGCGATCGCTGAGTGTCTGATTTAACTACTCCCGTATCAATGAGGTGGAGCCATGTTGACAAATAAAAGTGTGCAGCATACCATCTTGCTGTAATTGAAGGATCACACACTTCTCGATCGTGTCAAAATAACTTACGCCACGAACCGTCTCCACCGCAAAAAAGATAGGCCGAACATTTTGTTATGAGTCACTCCGCATCACACATTCGCTTTCAGGCTGGATCTTTCAAACTCGTATGAGACATGTGAATTCTCGGTTCTCCAAATGATGCAGTCAGGCGGCCACTCACATGAAATGTGGCTTCGTCAATGAACATCTATGAATTCAACGACTGATCGTCTGCTTCCTGCCGCTCACACATCATAATAACAAATTGGAGTCGAGCTCCGTAATTCAGCTGTGTCAGTGCTTGCGTGCGCTGAATACGATAGGGATACGTGTTAAGTTACCGTCTAACAATCCTCTGACATGTTGATTATGATGTATTTCCGGTCTGCTGATATGTGGCGGTGTGAGTTTCATGGCAAGTCGAGTATCTTCGTCCTTGCTTCTTTGCTTCTATCAAGCTGCCTTCCGCATCGCCAATCCATCTTTCAACGACATGCTGCGCCATCTAACAATGTTTCCATGTGATGGGACATACCTAACGATGTACGGACGTCTGGAAACTTGTTGGCTCTCTCAGACACTTGAAAATTTCGCGTACCATAAAACACAATGAGCGCGTTGTTGTGGCGAAACGACCATTTTCACTTAACATTCGAGACACACTGAGCGTGCTACCTTCCATACAATCACGATGAGCCTTGAAATGCGCAAGCACAGATGGTCCTTCGTTGCTCTTTGTGGTCTTCTTTTAGGCGGCGAGGAACGGAGCGGGCACGCAGCTCTGAGTGCTACAACTAGTGGACGAATGTGTCAGCACTACCAACAGAGACGTCCGGCTGTGCAGCGAGATCACCTCGAATGAGAGTTTCCGCACATCGCAACATTGCAGGAGTCAGAGCTGTGTGCGGCCGGCCTGCATGCGGGAGACCGGACGGGTTTGCGCGACTTTGTTGCGATGGTGACAGACGCCTCGCCCAACGATTCCCCGTACTTCTGTCCGCTACTACGTCTCCGCAGACATTCCCTAGGCGCCTATGAATATTTGTGATGCTTTGGTTTTTAGCTAAAATAATCTCAGCGACAGCTCTTTGCTTGGAACACATCTCGGTTACAGACGCCGTTTTGAAGGCTATGTATACCGCCGTCACCTATCGGAGCTTCATGAAACTATGAAGGTCGACGCGAGAATATCCCACGATGTCCCACAACAAATTCCGTATTTTTTCAACAGATGAGCTGCATTACTTATTGAACGTCCGTCATACATTAAATTAATAAACATAACGTTTTACTTTTGTGATCTCAAACGAATCACCCTGTATTATAAAGACAAATTAGTCACGAACATTTACTAAATCTGAAAGCTGGAGGGAAACGACGGCAAGCTTCTATACAATAAAAGTCTCTGCTGTAATACGTCTGAGCATCTCCTACACATACATACTCAGAAAGCCGCTCTACGAGTGGCAAAGTATTGTCATACACTGAAAACCCCATGCCACATGACGATATCATGCCGCTACAGGAGCCAAAACAAAATGACGCAGCGCACTGATCAAGATAGGCCTCCGTAGGTCAGTGGTCGATGTAGATCAATGTCATGTAGAGGCTCCGGGTTCAACGCACAGTGCTGTCAGAGATTTTTTCCTTGGTTGGGGGTCTGGAATGGAATCCACTCACTCCCCCCACCGTATGCCAACTGAGGAGCTACTTAAATGAGGCAGCGGTTCCCATCTCTATAAAGCCGACGGCGACCGGGTGAGTGATGTACTAACGCTATGTCCCACCATAACGCATACAAATGACGTACGGCCCGAAGGTGACACGGCGGTCTGTCATCCCCGATTGGTCCACACGTGGCCAGAGCGGCAGAGCTTTGATTTGCTCTGCCATTAATAAAATGGAATATCGTGCGGATTTTTTGCATTTGTAAGGGAAGAACGTTGCAATAGTCGCTGTTGAGTACTCGCGAATCCCAATCTAGGTGGAAGCCATGGCGCTGGAAGACCTACGAGACGATAGTGGGAAAAGTGAAAATCACTCATGGATCAGTTATCGGCATCTAGCACAAGATTGTGAACATGACAAAGATTGCTACCGGTTCGGTGCTGCGACTGCTCTCACCATTCAAAAAGGCCCGCCGAATCAAGGCAGCAGGCGGAAATGTTGCACCAGTGTCAGGCCATCCAAATAACTTTTACAGACGCCCAATCGCCATGGACGACTATTGTGTGTATATGATCCCTAGGCAAATGAGCGAAGCAGATAATGGAACTATGTAGACTCACCGCTATAGAAAAAGGTGAAGACCCAATCGTCATCGGGTAAGGGGATACTGTTTCTCGGAGCTAACCGTCTCAGGACCGTTGTATCAAAATCTGTCCGACTGGGAGTTTTTGCTCCACTACATATACCCGACTCATACAGAACGGGACATATTCTTGCTGATCCTTTGGGACATCAAATTATGTCTCAACCCTGTTTTCCCCTGACGTCTTTCGCCTTCGTCAGATGAAGAACTCATTTGCGTGAGAGAAGTTTCCGGAACGACGAGATGCTTTTCGAGGTCGTACGTTTCCTGAACAACAAAAATGCAGACTTTGTCGGGATCTCCGCCAAGTTTGTTGGGAAAAATGTTCCGCATTTCTGGATACGTAGAAAAGGACTCGTGCTCACAGCTTGATTTATTTTTATTTTTTGAGGTGATAAATAAAATATAATCGCTATCCCTTATGCACCCACCGCAAACTGTTACACAATATGCAGCGAAAGGTACTTTGTACCTTTGCTCCTCATTCCCTTTCCTCTTCTGCCCACAAATGTAGCGAGGGAAAAATGATTGTCTGTACGCCTCTGCCCGAGTCCTAACGCCTCTCAATTTGTCATTACGTTCTTCATGCCAGATTAACTAATGAGGCGACAGAATCTGTCTATAGACTGTCGGAAATGCTGCTTCTCTCAACTCCTTACATGGTGTTTCGCTAAGAGATAGATTTCCTTCCTCGAAAGACTGCCACTGAATATCGTAGAGCATTTTCGCGACTCTGTCGTATTGACTAACAAAATATCTATCAGAACGACGCCGAATTGCTTCGATGCATTGCTTTAATCAAACATTCGTGAACTATGGAAGAAAGCGCTCTACACGCGGTCTCTTTTGTACGTTTTGCCACGCCGCTGATGATTTCTTCAGGCGGTCTCCTTTTCCGCATTGTTGCAGTCACTACTCACTACACCACACTTTGCGAGTGACGCTCCGGCGAGACGAGTGGCAGCTGGCAGCCATCGGTCAACAACAGTCCTTTCTCAGGCGGCACCTGCTAGCTGTGTTGCGTTTCCTGCTGGTACAGCAGTGGCAGAATGGTGCCAGACGTAGCAAACTGCATGGAGCGTACAAGGGGGATTCAAAACTGAAGAGTCGTGTGCCCCTCTCCCAGTGGGTATTGCACGTGACGCTTAATGTCAACGGAAAACACCATTTGTTCTCAGCGCAAGCAAAATATTGATTAAAATGAATCGTTATTTCCCCAGGCTGCATACCTGCCTCAAATTCAATTGATAAACATAATGAGACTGCGTATGGAGGGTTCTTCAATGAGTTGGGCGTGTTTTGTTTCACTCAGCTGACAAAAGGCAAGGTTCCACGTCGAAACAGGAGACAGTTTTCATTATGGCGAACATTCAGCGAGCCACTGTATCCCCAGTGGGCAGATATAAACAACTCAACGAAATTCTGCACCAACCGCATTACCTGCATAGTTTAAGGGTCATACTGTATCCTGATTTGTCAGCGACGTAGAAGCAAAGATGTTTGATCTACTGCTATGTGAGGCTATCGATATGTTGGGCAAAGAGAATGTGGCTGAAAGACAAAGCCTGACACAGACACCGCTAGGGAACGCTGCAGTCCCGACTGCGGCGGGAAAACCCTCTCTTGTCAAGCTCCCTATCAAGTATGCGCAATGTGCGCGCCAGACAATTCACTGCAATATATGTAGCCTTTCGGGACGTACCACACCTGTCCCAGTATTTATCAAGTACCTGTGTACTTGGTTTTCGCGTTGGATTTCTATTCGGGCGGCTAAAACTCTTGTTAATAGGCACAGCTGAGTTTACGGAACGGTTGCCTCGCAGTTTCACCCGTGAGTTGCTCGCCTCCAAATCTGGGCAAGTACGAACTCTGAACGTAGCCTCTGTGATCTTCATTCAGCTAATGCATCGGCGTTTTCGGCATGGACTTGAACCCGAACACTGCTTTGCGGGACTCATATTCTTTTGCTTGGTGATTAGAACTCTAGCACCTCGCTGCCCTCACGCACTTGGAATTCAAGCGCCACTTCGCATGATTCTCGTTCGGTGCGTTTCACGACCTGTGTTTGTTTGTATGTGGAGGGACACAAAGGTCATTTACGGCTTAGAACGTACGCTCAACTTTACTTTATGGTAAAAAGAGCTGCTTGAAAAAGGAAGTTGCCGTCAAAGTGACATACACCATCCATGCGGACTTAATCGAAATCTCAACTGTTGCCGCGAGAAGAATGGGTCTTTCTTGTAGAGGGCGCCTGCAGTTAACGACACCAGGAGATGATCTCAACCTACAAACCATGTCTCGACGAGAATACAGAAGAGCTGCGTGCTGCGTTTTAGAAGAAATGAGGGGGCGCGGTGACCACCAGCAAATTCCACAGATGTGGTCTTTCGAATAGAGTAAGTGCATGTAATGCTTTGATTTTATTTCGCACTAAATTTATGTTTTCAGTTTTGTAACGCTTATTCTTTCATTCTCTGCTGTAACAAGGGGAGGCCACGACGTCTGGAACGCGGATTTACTGCAAACTTCGTACACTCGTAGACTCCATAAGGACAACAAAGTGTGTAAGCAGTAGCGCGTACTTCTCAAGCGTTATTGAGACAATCGCAAGATAATTTCGGCCGTCAAATAGATACACTTGTGCGTGGCCATCGTTACCCTGAAGCGTCGGCACCGGAGTGGTGTAGCTCAGCGTGTTCGGTCAGAGAGCCGGTTGGCCTCTGTAATAAAAAAAACTGAGTGGAGGGATCATCCGAACTTGAACAGGATGTTTCTTTCTTCAAAATTGTTCGTATTTAATCGAAAGAGATCGAGAAATTGCTTCTGGTGAAGACGCTATTAAAATGCACTCGATACTGCATGACCAATTGCCAGCGCCGATATTTAAGGAAATGCTGCGTTCTGCGTTCTGCATGGTTTGCTTCCAAATTATCGACTAAAAGAGAGGTTTTTGAGAATGTTAACGAGGTTTGTTTTGCCACGTAAAACCTCAAATGTCCTTGCGTATGCAGAAACATAGCATTCGATCAATGCAGCTGGTGCCGTTTAACTTTATGTTTTCCATGTTTTTACGAAAAATACCATCGTGCAACTTGTAATGTCGATTAATTCTATATCTTTCGAAAGCCCTCTGTGCCGGTCAAAACGTGCAGGTAACAAGTAATTTCGGGCTCCTTCCAGGTATAAGGGATTTCTCAAATCACGGACAAGCATACATTTTTAGTATCACTTTATGCGTTTAGTCGTTTACTAGTCGATGATATTATATCATTTGTGATAATAAAAATTTGTAGACTGCCAAATAACAATGTAAATTTAATAAAAGTTCATCCGGTTACATGTTTTTTTCCCATTATATAAATTGTAATATAAATAGTAAAGAAAATGGCTGTGTTAGAAATTAAAATAAAAGTAACGAACGGGACTCTATCCAGGGACCCAGCGATTACCTGGCTTGAACGCTAACCACTCGGCTGCCGCCGCTTCGTGGTAAAAATGGCCACGCACAGCCATATATATTTGACGACCGAAATTATCTTGCGATTGTCTCAATAACGCTTGAGAAGTACGCACTAGCGCTTACACGTTTTGTTGTCCTCATGGAGTACTACGAGTGTACGAATTTTACAGTAAATCGGCGTTCGAGACGTCGTGGCTTCCCCTTGTAAGCCTAACGCAGACGCTGACCCCTTTTAGCAGTGTATAACAACCAATGATTTTCATCGAACAGGGTAAGGCTTCTAGGCTGGGTAGTCACGGCGCGGCAGCCCCGGGTGCATAGGGAGGAGGAGTCGCGCCGCGCCGCCTGCTATCGACCACGGAGGGCGCTGTGATACGGCGGCGCTGGCGGCGTCTGTTGCCATGGCGACGGAGCGCGCCCTCCGCACGTGGTGTCTGCCTCGGCCCGGGACAGGCTAGGCAGCGGCGCACGTCAGCCATCTGGTCCCACACGGTGGCTTGACGCAGCGACTGTGCGTACAACTTGTGGCCAAACACGTAAGAAATGTGCAGTACTACAACAGTGTACACAGGAGTAATACGATAGCTATGCGACTGACATGTTCATTTACACAGGATGTAAGAAGGAGACCGTAGAACTAGGAGATAGTAAATTTAATGTTCAAATTTAAAGTTATAAGCTGTAAAAATAGTGTATTCTGCAATTCAAATCCTCAAAGGAAAAATATCACCACACGCTGAACTCTTAGACGTATATGTAGAAAAATAGCTGCAAATAAGTAAGAGACAAAAAAGGAATTGTTGAAATATCGAACTTAATGCACCATAAAGGATGCGTAGCGAAAGATGACAAAAAATCAAGTTTCGGAACTGGACATGTGGGTACAGCTCAATATCTTGAAGTAAATTTTATGTCGGCAGTGCCCTTTATCACAGTATGTTTGAAGAACTTCATGCTCAATTAATTGATGAAATACAGCAACCAGTTACTTTTTTTGTACAGCTTCATTTACGGGCTTTCGTCCAACTTCTATTGGCGTAAAACATTTATATCTTTGCCAGTATAACATTTTTATCGACTGTATTTTGAACACTGAAGCTGACTTTTACTTTGTAACCCGTAGCTGTAAAGCTTCTTGCCACAAATAAGCTCTACAAAAAGTGGCTCGTTGTTGTACGTCTTCAAGTAACCTAGCCACTGAGCTCATTCACTGTTAACATGGATAAATCACCGTTAACGTCGGGGCCATCATCAGGATAACTAGCAGACTTCAACAAAACTTTTTATCAGTTACTAGTTCCGATCACACAGATTATCACAAGTCGTTCTTGTATAGCAATTGGGAATGGTTAACAATATTTAACTAATCCACGTTGTTATCTAACATTGTCAAAAAGGGAGACAAGCAATCCGATATTAAAATGTGTACATAAAAATACTATGGCAAGATCGCAAAAATTCCTTTATTGGTAACTACTTTCAGTTCACTGACGAGCCATCTTCAAACCAATAAAAAATTAACTGCTTCAGTGTGTATCAGCCACCAGGCATTACACATTGTCATAATCTGTTGAGCTGAACCGCTCTTGTTTACGCGTGCGGCGACCTTCTAGTCAGCAACTCAACAGATTATGAAAATGTGTAATGCCTGCTACTTGATATAAGCTGAATTAAGTAATAGTTTTTATTGATCTGAAGATCGCTCGTCAACTAGCTGAAACTAGTATCCGTAAAGCAATTTTTACGATCTTGACATAGGATTTTTATCCACACATTTCATTAATTCTGTCGTGAAAATAATTAGAATGTGATACATCTGAAACATAAACAAATGACATACTTATAAAAAAAGCCAATGTACCTAACAACGTAATACTACGAAATCAATAATAAAATGTAATTTGCAACCGTACGTCTGGATAATAAGACAAGCTACAACAGATAAGTGGACAAGATCATAAAAGAGCCGGTCTGTCTGATCGGAACTGATATTTAGCAGAAAGTTCTTATTGAAGCAGCAGATTACCATGATAAACAAGATTTTCTTTAGATGTTTACATGCTGTGGAGTACAGTTTATATAATTTTTTCGTTACGAGGATAATGGCTCGCACGTGTCCTATTCTGTTTCTTGATTTGTACCCATACGCACCTTTCCCGGCCGACAACGTCAACTCTTTTTCCACTCTGCTTCACCAAATTATTTTTTACAATTTACTTCTCACAGATACACATGTGGAGATGTTTCAAAAACATACTTGTATCGACCTTTGTAAATGGAATTATTACGACCACTTGCTTAGTAGCATTTTAGTCCGCCCTTGGAACGCAAAACAGTTCAGCAATTCTGTATGGCATGGATTCGACAAGACATTAATAGGTTTCCCAGAGGTATGTGACCGCGTACAGCTCAAGCAGATCTCGTAAATTACAGGCCGATGGTTCGTGGGCCCAGTAGCGTAGCAGTTGCGTTACATCGTTTTCAGATCAGACGAAAATTACGTCGGACACATATCAATGTGAGTTCAACTATAACACTCCTCAAACTACTGTAGCACGTTTCTGGTCTGAGACGCGGACAGTTATCCCGCTGGAAGGCGCCACCGCCCTCGGCAAAGATTCAAGCATGAAGAGTTTCAGGTGGTCTGCTAATGTTCACATAGGTTTCAGTGCCTTGGATTACCACCAAAGGACCCATGGAAGTCTTGCTGTATGTCCTCCAAACCATAATACTGTCCCCATTGGCCTGTGTCCGAGGCGCGTTGCTCGTTTCGAGCAAACGTTCGTCTGCATGATGGCGTATACGGACACTACCATCGACGTAGTGTAGCAAGAAACATGAGAGCTATACGTTATCACTGATCCACGTCCAATGTAGATGACCCCGTGCCCACTGCAATCGGAATTGGCGATGTTGTTACGTCCTCTTGGAAATACGTAAGCGCCGTCTGTTGCGGAGCACAATGTTCAGCAACGTACGCTGAACGCTGTGTTCCGAAACACCAGTCTCTCAACCAGCAGTGTACTCTGTCGTCATATCTGTCAAGATAGCCGTCTATTTTGCTTTACTGAGCCAGCAAGACCGCCTTCACATTTTATATCAGGCATGAATGTTCATTACTTTGTCGCTACTAGTAGTTTCGCCGTCCTTCAAACATTTTGTATTAGGTGTGCAACTTTGCTTCCGCCGTTTTTCCTCTAAATTCGAGGCCTTGTTGTGAAAAACTTAAAAAAATTACGGTACAGAATATTGATCATCGCTGGCCATTACTTTCCGTCTATTTCGGGCAGCATACGTATCCCACGGCTGTAGAAGTGGGCATCTTTTGAGGAGAGCCATCAATCGATCCAATTCTGCACTGGTTCATATGACCGGAAATTCTGGTCAGCCAGGCAGTGCGGCACTGATCGAAAAAGCTGGTAGTCAGGGGGAGCTACGTTTGGAGAATACGGCGGGTGGGCTAGTATGTTTTCACGGGGTTTGCGATACGGGGTCCAGCACTGTCATGCTACACAATCACGTGCACATAGCTGTATTGTAGCCGTTTGTCTTTCGGTGCTCGTCTCAAACGCATCAATTGCTTTCATTACCGATCTCCTGTCATGTTTTCCGTCGGTTTCACTACCTTCGAAAACATTCTCTCTTGCATCACCAAGCCGGTCTGCGACGTCAAAATCACCGTTCTCGATGCATGTATCCTTTCACTAATAGGTACCTCACCATAGGTCGTACCCAGCATTTTATTAGCTTCAGGCGCAGGTTTCTTCATTTTAAAGCAGAAAATTAAAACTTCTCGCAAATAAGAAAATCGGGGTCGTAGGTTGATATATTCAATCGTTGTAGGTTGATATATTCAATCGAGAACAGCTTTATGATGCAATCACAAATCGACTAATATTTTGATGGCGTTCTGTTTAGAAATGTCTAAGCTTATTGAATCATACTTAAGACCTGCATCACCACTTGTCTCTAGTGCCATCTAGTGCAAAACAGCGGAAACAAAGTTGTAAACCTAACGTAAAGGGTGAAAAAAAAACCGACAAGATTTAGGGAAACGTTTCTTACACCAAAACAAGTAAATAATGCCTCGTATACAAGGGTTCTAAACCACAAATCTTTATAAATATGAGCAATTGTTCAATACAAAGATGCCTGTACACTAGGTTACGATGAACAAGTGGTCATAGCTCTTAATGTATGGGTTTTAGACCCCATGTTTACTAGACATATTTTCCTTGCTTTGGTCAATACTTGCTCGTCCCAAAATATGGAAAGAAACGTACTTGCAGTAGATCTGTTTCGCACTCCTTGAGGTGTGCGTTATAGACCCATGTTTACTGGACTTCTTTACTTATTTCTGTATAAGAAACCTATCCCTTACGTTTATCGGTGTTTCCGGCACCACTCTGCATACGCTCACAACAGCAGCACGCGAACAGCCGACCAGATTCACCGTCTCCGAGATGCCCGTTCCCAGGCGCTGGCCCATAGGAAGCTGTCCTCTGTCACAGTTGTGTTCCTTCCTCATCTGGGTCGCGAATTGTTGGTACAATGCACCCATGGTCTAGGGGTCGCGTCTCTGGTCGGCAATGGAAACGTCCTTGGTCACGGGTTCGAATCCCGCCACCGTTTAAATACTGAATAATAGTCAGCGTTGGTGGCCGAAGACTTTCGGCGTAATCAGTCATCCTCATTCTGCCACCGGCCTTGTCTAAGAAGCCGGAGGAGTGGACAGAGCTTCAGGGTACTCTCTTGTCCTTGGGGTGGGAAACTGCTCTCAAAGGCGGAAGCATCAGCAATGATCAACTGCATGAGATTCGAAAAGTCAGTGGAAACCATCCCATTAAAGACACATAACGTATATCCACAGGGCCTGTAAAGGAAAAAAAGTGTCATAATGGTCTCTCTATTGCAAAAGATTCCGGAATAGTTCCCCATTCGGATCTCCGAGACGGGATTGCCAAGCGGGAGGTGACCTACAGAAAAAGACTGACTAACCAACAAATGAATAACGTTCTACAAGTCGGAGCGTGGAATGTGAGGAGTTCGAAAATGGTAGGGAAGATAGAAAATCTGAAAAGGGAAATTGGAAAGCTTCAATTTAGATATAGTTGGAGTCGGTGAAGTCAAATGGTCAGATGAGTATAAGGTAGTAGGAATCGTAATAAACACAAATTCAAGACAGAGACTGTGACTGTGAAGAGTTAGTGATAGTGCTGCTCTCACCAGAATAGACAGTAAACCAACGCCGACGTCGCAGCTGAAGATAAAGAGATACAGAGACATATGAGGATACTGAACGAGTAATACAGAATGTAAAGGGAGATGAAAATCTAGTAGTCATTGGGGGCTGCAATGCAATGGTAGGAGAAGAAGTAGAAGAAAGGATTACGGTAGAACACTGGACGTGGGACCTGGAATGAGAGAGAAGAAAGACTAATCGAGTTCTGTAATAAATTTCAGCTAGTAGTAGCGAATACTCTAATCACAATAGGAGGAGACATGCTTAGAAAACGGAGGGAGATAGTGGAAGATTTCAGTTAGATTACGTCACGATTAGAGAGAGATTCCGAAATCAGATAATGGATTGTAAGGCGTACCCAGAGAAGCTGTAGACTCAGATCACAATGTAGTAGGGGTGAAGAATAAGCTGAAGTAAGAGATCAGTCAGGAAGAATCAATATGCAAAGAAGAGGGATACGGAAATATTAAGGAATCACGAGATAGGCTTGAAGTTCTCTAAAGCTATAGATACAGCAATAAAGAATAGCAATGTACGCAATAAAGTTGAAGAGAAATGGACATCTCTAAAGAGGGCACTCAAGGAAGTTGGAAAGAACAACTCAGGTACAAAGATGATAACTGCGAAGAAACCATGGGTGACAGAAGAAATATTTCAGTTGATCGATGAAAGCAGGAAGTACAAAAATATTCAGGGAAATTCGGGAATACAGAAATACAAGTCACTGAGGAATGAAATAAACAGGAATTGTAGGGAAGCTAAGCCGAAATGGTAGCAGGAAAAATGTGAAGAAATCGAAAGATTTTCGGAAGGACTGACACATAGCATATAGGAAATTCAAAACAACATTCGGTGAAATTAAAAGCAAAGGTGTTAATATTAGGAGTGCAACGGGAACTGCACTATCAAATGCAGAGGAGGGAGCAGACAGGTGGAAAAGTACACTGAACGTCTCTATGAGGGAGAAAATTTGTTTGATGTGATAGGAGAAGAAACAGGAATCGCTTTAGAAGAAATAGTGGACCTAGTATTAGAATTTAAAAGAGCTTTGGAATACTTATGGTCAATTACGGCTGACGGGATAAATAACATTTCATCATAATTTCTAAAACCATTGGGGGAGGGTGGCAGCAAAACGACTACTGCGTTGGTGTGTAGAATGTAAGAGTCTGGCGACATATGATCTGACTTTCGGAGAACTATCATCCACACAATTCCGAAGACTGCAAGGGCTGACAAATGCGAGGACTATCGCACAAGCGGCTTAACAGCCCACGCAACTAAGTTGCTGACAAGAATAAAAGGGCAGAAGAATGGTAAGGAAAACTGAGGATGTTTTCGATGACGATGAGTTTGGCTTTAGTAAAAGCAAAGGCACCAGAGAGACAAATCTGACGTCGTGGTTGGAAATGGAATGACGACTAAAGAAAAATCAACACACGCTCAAAGGATTTGTCAACCTGGAAAAAGCGTTCGACAATGTCAAATCGTGCAATATGTTCAAAGTTCTGAGGAAAATAAGGGTAAGCTATAGCGAGAGACGGCTAATACTCAACATGTGCACGAGCCAAAAGGGAATAATAAGAGTGGAAGACCAAGAACGAAGTGCTCGGATTAAAAAGGGTGTTAGACACAGATGCAGCCTGTCCCCCTACTGTTTAGTCTATGTATCTAAGAACCAATGACGGAATACAAGAAAGGTTTAAGAGTGGAATTAAAATTCAAGGTGAAAGGATAACAATGATACGATGCACTGATGACATTGCTATCCTAAGCGAATGTGAGGAAGAGTTACATGATCTGCTTAATGGAATGAACAGCGCAATGAGTACAGAATATGGATTGAGGGTATATCAAAGAAACACGAAAGGAAGTAGCAGAATGAGAAGAGCGAGAACTTAACTTCATAACTGATGATCGCGAAGTAGATGATGTTAAGGAATTCCACTACATAAGCAGCAATGATGGACGGAGCAAGGAAGAAATTACTGAGAATGTGCGTTTGGAGTACTGTACTGTATGGAAGTGAAACATGGACTTTGGGAAAACCGGAACAGAACAGAATCGAAGCATTTGGGATGTGGTACTACAGACGAATGTTGGAAATTATGTAGGCTGATAAGGTTAGGAATGAGGAGATTCTGCGCAGAACCGGAGAGGAAAGGAATTTGTGGAAAACACTATCAAGGAGAAGGGAAAAGATGATAGAATATCTGTTAAGACACCAGGGAATGACTTTCTTGGTACTAGAGGGAGCTGTAGAGGGCAAAAACTGTAGGGGGAGACAAAGACTGGAATACATCCAACAAATAATTGAGGATGTAGATTTCAAGTGCTACTCTGAGATGAAGCGGTTGGTGTAGAAGATGAATTCGTGGCGGGCAGCATCAAATCAGTCAGAAGGCTGAGGACTCAAAAAAAATTCTTTTGCTATGCCTAACTTTATATATATATATATATATATATATATATATATATATATATATATATATATATATATCGCGCAGTGGTTACAACACAACCAGGCGATGCTCAGTCTCGCGGTAGGCAGCGGTCATAATGTTTAAGCTCATCGCTGTCTGATAGAAATTCTTGAAACAGGAATACGCTGTACATTTTTCTGTGTTTGACCTGCGACTAAGCGTTGAACGCAAGCAAAAGCGACATTTCCTCCGCATGTTCATATGGTCTTTTGATGCCCCAATAACCGAGTTAAACAAAACAGCACACACTGCTTAGCAAATGTCAACCACCCCTGGTAAAGGGGGCAATACGAGCTACCGACTTGCCTTGCGTGCAACAGCTGCAAAATGAAAGTAACCAACTGCTCGTAATTTGAATGAAATACGATTCCCTTGCCCCCACTATGAGTCACCGCAACACTAAGGGCTCACACCGCACGCGACCAAAACAATGAGCGCGGCGGTTTCGCGACGCCAAAAAGTCTTTCGGCGTGATGTAAATACGGGCTCGCACATAAATCTCGGCGCTAGGCGAGCTCTCGGTGCCGTGGCGAGGGGCCAGGCTTATTCAGGTCAGCGGCGCCTCCGGGGTGCGCCGCCGCTTACTTCGTCGTGCAACTGTGCCACCGACTTGTAAGCACCGCCATACAACACCGCACTCACCTGTTCCGTCTTTTGCTTTTTTCGCCCCACAACGTCCGCCACTTCACTGTAAATAGCACTGAGTCTTCAGCTGCGCTACATTATCGGATACACGCGGATACACGCTTCAGAAGATTTCACTTGTACCGGATGAACACATTTTCTCGGCAAAGTATCGAAGTTACCGTAGTTTCTTCGATACCATACTAATGCCCATAGTTTGCTTTGCACCAGTTTCTACACCTATACTACGCAACCCACCTTTTGGTGTATGACGGAGGGTACTTTGTGTAATAATGTCATTTCACCCCTTTCCTGTAGCAGTCACGAATGGCGACCGAAAACAATTGTTAGCAAGCTTCTGTGCGATCTATAATCTCCCTATTCTTGCTTTTATGGTCTGTTCGTGAAATATACGTAGGTTGGGTGGAGGCAGTACATCGGTTCTCTCGTCTAGGAACGTTCGCTCTCGGTATTTTAACAGCAAACCACATCCAGCTACACCACGCTTCTCTTGTAGCGTCTGACACTGTGTCTGGGTGGCCATTGGTGTCATTTTCGCGCTTACTAAACGAACGTGTCACGAAATGCGCTACTCTTCTTGGGATATTCTCTGTTTTATGTATTAGTCTTATCGGGCACGGGTCCCAGACTAAGGAGCAAGCCGTCCGCTGTGACCGAGCGGTTCTAGGCGCTTCAGTCCGGACGCTGCTACGGACGCAGGTTCGAATCCTGCCTCGGGCACGGATGTGTGTGATGTCCTTAGGTAAGCTAGGTTTAAGTAGTTCTAAGTCTAGGGGACTGATGAACTCACTGTTAAGTCCCATAGTGCTTAGAGCCATTTCAACCATTAGAACCGTCGCGTAAATCTCACGTTTGCTGATTCGAGGCATGCTGCTGCGGAATGGTAGGTCCGCAAATGTATAATACTGAGGAAAATTTGATAAATTTTTATTCTGTCTGTCTCAGTTGCATGAATATACAAATTTATTGCTGCAACGGTTACCATTTTCGAGCTGACTCACCCATTCTCAAACCTCACACCTTGTTACTAACAATAACTAGTCACACAACACGGTGCCAAAACGCACGGACTGCTTAGTATCAAATACTCTCATTGATATGACAGCCTATGTGTCTTATGTTTCGTCTTCGTGGTCGTTCCACTGTAAAGCGCTCCAGATA
This sequence comes from Schistocerca gregaria, assembly GCF_023897955.1. Lineage (NCBI taxonomy): Eukaryota > Metazoa > Arthropoda > Insecta > Orthoptera > Acrididae > Schistocerca > Schistocerca gregaria. Next base: position 742,183,658 of record NC_064922.1, read on the forward strand.
TTTAACAGGTGTGACTGGCTCCACTGATTGTTTACTGTTGGTGTGATCTTCAGTCTGTCCTGCCCAAGTCTCTCTAACTCTGCATAGCTACCGCATCCTAGAGGCACCTGAACACAGTTACTCTTGTCAAGCCTTCGTCTCCCTCTACCACTGTTTGCACACACTTTCCTCCATTACCTAAGTACGCTTTAATGCCTCGGGATGTGCCCTATTAACCCAACCCTTATAAAAAGAGTCGTACCACGAAGCTCTTTTCTTCGCAGTTCCATATGGGAGTTTAATCTCTTCTCGTATGTACTGATTGTCACAGCCCACCGAAAGGCCGACCATTACCGACAAAATGGCTGCCTTTGAAAGGTGCTGGAAGCCCGACCACCCAGCGAAAAGTTACGAGTAGGCGAAGGGGTATGTCTCGTCCGGCCCTTTCACTTCGCTACAAAAGGAACTTGACATACGAGTATATTTGTTTAATTTTTTAAGTACCTGTAAGTGGGCCATGAAACGACAATTTCGTCATAGGAACATCTGTTATACTATATGGTATGTCATCTGAGTAGGTAGAATATGTAAATATCAAAGAGTTCACATTATACATAATTATATATGATATACAGGGTGATTCAAAAAGAATACCACAACTTTAAAAATGTGTATTTAATGAAAGAAACATAATATAACCTTCTGTTATACATCATTACAAAGAGTATTTAAAAAGGTTTTTTTTTCACTCAAAAACAAGTTCAGAGATGTTCAATATGGCCCCCTCCAGACACTCGAGCAATATCAACCCGATGCTCCAACTCGTTCCACACTCTCTGTAGCATATCAGGCGTAACAGTTTGGATAGCTGCAGTTATTTCTCGTTTCAAATCATCAATGGTGGCTGGGAGAGGTGGCCGAAACACCATATCCTTAACATACCCCGGTAAGAAAAAATCACAGGGGGTAAGATCAGGGCTTCCTGGAGGCCAGTGATGAAGTGCTCTGTCACGGGCTGCCTGGCGGCCGATCCATCGCCTCGGGTAGTTGACGTTCAGGTAGTTACGGACAGATAAGTGCCAATGTGGTGGCGCTCCATCCTGCTGAAATATGAATTATTGTGCTTCTTATTCGAGCTGAGGGAACAGCCAATTCTCTAACATCTCCAAATACTGTAGTCCAGTTACAGTAGCACCTTTGAAGAAGGCCGTCCAGAACTTTTCCCTTTGCACAAACACCCATTCTCTGTAAACTGTTTAAACCAACGTTTAATACACCACCTATCAGGAGGTTTAACACCATACTTCGTTCGAAATGCACGCTGAACAACTGTCGTCGATTCACTTCTGCCGTACTCAATAACACAAAAAGCTTTCTGTTGAGCGGTCGCCATCTTAGCATCAACTGACGCTGACGCCTAGTCAACAGCGCCTGAAGCGAACAAATGTACAAATAAATGAAACTTTATAGCTCCCTTAATTCGCCATCAGATAGTGCTTAGCTCTGCCTTTTGTCGTTGCAGAGTTTTAAATTCCTAAAGTCGTGGTATTCTTTTTGAATCACCCTGTATTACCTAACTTACGTTCCATAGGTCCGCGACACACTAGCGAGTTCAATGATATGCAAGGGAGAATGACTCACTGAGTAAACCTGCCCTCATAATCGAGTGCCTGGTGTTTATACACCCTGACTCAATTTTCACTCGTAGAAAGTAAAGTTCTATAAATTAAACTCGTCCTTTTTACATTCAAACTAAAAAAAAAGTTTAATGAAACTTTCAAATGGATCGCTTATGCGATGTCCAGGGCCCTTGTAGCGGTCCGAGGCTCATGAGTGGAACTCCATCTGGAAGTGTCTGCTGGAAGTTAAGGGACAGGAAAAAAACACAAACTCTTCGCTTTAAGCGAATTTTCACCATCTCGCAGGACGTTACTCAAGCGATAAAACTGTGGGAATTTAGACGTAACCAAACTTAGTCTTCTAATAATATTTCGGCTGTAAACAAGTCAGTCATCTCCGGCGGCAGCTGTATAGAATGACAATAAACCAAGCCATCTGGCCGGCCTGATTGACCGAGCGGTTCTAGGGGCTACCAGTCTGGAACTGCGCGACCTGCCTCGGGCATGGATGTGTGTGATGTCCTTAGGTTAGTTAGGTTCTAGGGGACTGATGACCTCAGATGTTAAGTCCCATAGTGCTCAGAGCCATTTGAACCATTTTAGCCAAGCCATATGGATCTTCATTGGGACAATCCTCGTCTTCACTGGTTTGTGGATTCTAAACTTTGTGCTTGTTCCTCCTCCTCTTGATGTACACAGCGTGTTCAAATTCGCTGTGGTACTTCCTCTTTGCACTCCCGTCCACCTTATATACCGGGAAGACGAAATAATTGCGCAAGTATTACGGAAAATCACAGTGGGAGAAATACCGCACAGGTGGCAGAGATATAGGCTATCGTGACACCCTATGTAGAGGATGTTTTGTGACAAGTTTTGGTCGACGGGGGAAGAGGACCATTGGCTATGGGTCCTAACAATAACCGATAGCCGATTTCATATTTTATCAAGGCTGAAACTTCATCGCCGTTAGTTTAATTACTCATCGAAAGCTTATCTCAAGACCGAATCCCAGAAGGACAGTGATGCTAAAACATGGACGCTCTCGTTGTTCATTGCGTGGCCTGCCTTGCCCGGCGACGGCAATATTTATCAGACTATAGCATGCGGGCATAGCGCCACGGTCCACGAAACATTCCTGAACTGTGTGTGATGTACGTCATATAAGCCAAAATACACAGGCACGGAAGCTACAAACACCTGCCTTAAAGCTGCTAACGCCTGACTTCCACAGAATCAAGAGTCGACGAGCGTCACTGTCTTTGATGCTGGCACCAAAATAATCTCTGCTTTGGAGAAGATACGACCTACTTTGGAAGAGAGAATGGTAGAAATGTGATGGATTTGACTTTTCTTTAGCTTGAGGTAGGATACTAACCTCCAATTTCAATTGCAATCTTCCGTCACTTTGTAAACGAACAGGAGCAGCAGAGATGGTTGCTTAAGCAACATAACATCATAATCTGCCCTTTATTTGCGGCCTCCAATAACGTGAGGATCCCTAGTCGCTACGGAGACGTCATATACTCGTCCAAAATTCTACGTACTGCAACTCGACACGAAAGCCTCGTACAGATGCAGCTGGTCCTGGCCAGAATAGATTAGAATGTGGGCATCTCGACGAAAATTTTTCGAATAAAGGAGTTCATTTGAAAGCAGGTGTCTGTATTCTAGTGGACGGTAGCGGCAGAGTCGGAATGCCAGACGATTTGCCAGTTAAGGTGGTCTCGTAAAAATTTAGTTTTGGTGTCGGAACAAAATCCGTACAACAAGAAAACAGAGGAGATGGTTCATGTCATAGTTAGCTACAAGCTGGACCGCCGCTCCAGCAACAGCCTGTAGCCAACAGACTATATCTCTCCCACGCTTTTCATTAGCTGTTCAAATGCGCTCGTAGAGTCTTGTTGGTCAGCTTGTTTTACGTGAACAAACAGCCTCTGCTGAAACGGCGATTCTACTAGGCAACGTAGGCCACAATGAGCTGTACTTGAAAATCAAGCTGAAAATGTAAGTGAAAAAAAAAAACGGGAAAGAACAATAAGCTTGCTAGCCGACTGGCACAGCCCTATACGAGTAGAAATGTATGGTATGACGATTCCTCTTCCCCATCGAACTGTCTTCAAACTCTCCTGCTGATGGTGAACTTACCCGGCTATGATCGTGGTGCGTAACTTTTTTTTTGCACCTGATGTCACGTCCAAAGCTGCAATGGACACCTTCGGAAGTATTCCTGATTGCGCCTCGCCAACAATTAAGACTTCCGCGTCGGTAGCTGCGTGGTAAGCGCGGCGGATTGCTAAACGAAGGAGCCCGGGTTCGATTCTCGGCCGCGTTGGAGATTTTCTCAGCTCGGAGACTCGGTGTTGTGCTGTCCCTACTTTCGTATCGTCACAAGTGACATTACTAATGAGATGGCTGGATGGGCACGGCCCAAAAGCGAATACATTGGGGAAGAAAGAACTAAAACAACTTGAGAGCCTTCATTATATAATCACCTGCCGATACTGGGCCTATTACGTCGACGGAGAAAAGTTGGTACCCGGTTCCAAGTTTTCGCATGGGTCGACATATATTTTTTATAACCTATACAGGGTCGTCCATTGATAGTGGCCGGGCCAAACACCTCACGAAATAAGCATCAAATGAAAAAACTACAAAGAACGAAACTCGTCTAGCTTGAAGGGGGAAACCAGATGACGTTATGTTTGGCCCGCTAGATGGCGCTGCCATACGTCAAACGGATATCAACTGCGTTTTTTTAAATAGGAACGCCCAGTTTTTATTACATATTCGTGTAATACGTAAATAAATATGAATGTTTTAGTTGGACCAGTTTTTTCGCTTTGTAATAGAACGGCGCTGTAATAGTCACAAACGTATAAGTACGTGGTATCACGTAACATTGCCCCAGTGCGAACGGTATTTGCTTCGTGATACATTACCCGTGTTAAAATGGACCGTTTACCAATTGCCGAAAAGGTCGATATCGTGTTGATGTATGGCTATTGCGCTCAAAATGCCCAACGGGGCGTGTGCTATGTATGCTTCTCGGTATCCTGGACGACATCATCCAAGAGTCCGGACCGTTCGCCGGATAGTTACGTTATTTAAGGAAACAGGAAGTGTTAAGCCACGTGTCAAACGTCAACCACGACCTGTAACAAATGATGATGCCCAAGTAGGTGTTTTAGGTGCTGTCCTGTCGCGGCTAATCTGCACATCAGTAGCAGACAAACTGCGCGAGTATCGCGAATCACAAAAAGGTCGCTGTTGAGAATGCTACATCAATATCGATTGCACCTGTGTCATATTTCTATGCACCAGGAATTACATGGCGTCGACTTTGGACGTCGTGTACAGTTCTGCCACTGGGCACAAGAGAAAATACGGGCTGATGACACATTTTTTGCACGCGTTCTATTTAGCGACGAAGCGTCATTCACCAACAGCGGTAACGTAAACCGGCATCATATGCACTACTGGGCAACGGAAAATCCACAATGGCTGCGACAAAAGGAACATCAGCGACCTTGGCGGGTTAATTTCAAACGTACCTACGTTCTGTATTGTAATTTAAAAATACCTACCTGTTACCAACTGTTCGTCTAAAATTGTGAGCCATATGTTTGTGACTATTACAGCGTCATCTATAGCGAAACAAGTGGTCCAACTAAAACATTTATATTTCTTTACGTACTACACGAATATGTAATAAAATGGGGATTGCTATTAAAAAAAAAACGCAGTTGATATCTGTTTGACCTACGGCAGCGGGTCAACCATAGCGCCATCTGGTTTCCCCCTTCAAGCTAGACAAGTTTCGTTCTTTGTAGTTTTTTCGCTTGACACTTATTTCGTGAGACATTTGGCCTGGTCACGATCAATGGGCCACACTGTATAGCATCTGTGAGAGAGGGTTCTGTTTGGTTACTATGAGAGGGGGTACTGTTTGGCCTATATGTATGCGGTCTCTTGTTGCTGGTATTATTGCTGGTACAATGCTATCCATTAATTCTTAGACCCATTCTTTTCCGCTGTTGCGAATTTCAGAAACGCCGGTTGCACTGTGGTGCTGCACATTTGCTCCAGAACCTATTGAAAGTTATAAGGGCAACAGTAAGTACTACAGCGTTTTAAGCGAACGACAAAACGTGCCTCGGCGCCAGTGCAGGGAGTAGCAGAAGAAGGCATGCGAAGCAGCGAGCGCAATTCCGAGAAAGCTGCACAGGCTACGGTCACGGCACAGCACAGCACGCACAAAGGAAAAAGAACAGCGGCGGCAGGCGGGCAGGCGCGCAGCGCAGGCGGCTGCGGCTGCAGCAGAGCACCCCGAGGGCGACGCACCAACTTACGCGGTGCTCTTTCTCAACTGGCGCGCACTGCTGCGAACTTGCACTGCAGCTCCCCGCGCGACGAGAGCCTCTTACCAGCAACACTTTCCTCTCGCCGGCTGGCGTCACGTCTTTCTCACCACGTATCGAGGAGATAATGCGGACTCGAGACAGCACGGATAATGCGAAATATACATATTTTTTTCGCGGAAATTTATACTTGCTGTCATATTTCAAAGTTCGCTGCACTACTTACGCGTTACTCGCCGGAAACGGACAAACTACACTACTGGCCATAAAAATTGCTACACCAAGAAGAAATGCAGATGATAAATGGGTATTCATTGGAGAAATATATTATACTAGAACTGACATATGATTACATTTTCACGCAATTTAGGTGCATAGTTCCTGAGAAATCAGTACCCAGAACAACGACCCCTGCCCGTAATAACGGCCTTGATACGCCTGGGCATTGAGTCAAACGGAGCTTGGATGGCGTGTACAGGTACAGCTGCCCATGCAGCTTCAACACGATACCACAGTTCATCAAGAGTAGTGACTGGCATATTGTGACGAGCCAGTTGCTCGGCCACCATTGACCAGACGTTTTCCATTGGTGAGAGATCTGGAGAATGTGCAGGCCAGGACAACAGTCGAACATTAGCTGTATCCAGAAAGGCTCGTACAGGACCTGCATGCAACATGCGGTCGTGGATTATGCTTCTGAAATGTAGTGTTTCGCACGGATCAAATCAAGGGTAGAACCACGGGTCGTAACTCATGTGAAATGTAACGTCAAAGTGACGTCAATGCGAACAAGAGGTGACCGAGACGTGTAACCAATGGCACCTCATACCATCACGCCGGGTGATACGCCAGTATGGCGATGACGAATACACGCTTCCAATGTGTGTTCACCGCGATGTCGCCAAACACGGATGCGACCATCATGATGCTGTAAACAGAACCTGGATTCATCCGAAAAAATGACGCTTTGGCATTCGTTCAGCCAGGTTCGTCTTTGAGTACACCATCGCAGTCGCTCCTGTCTGTGATGCAGCGTCATGGGTAACCGCAGCCATGGTTTCCGAGCTGATAGTCCATGCTGCTGCAAACGTCGTCAACTGTTCGTGCAGATGGTTGTTGTCTTGCAAACGTCCCCATATGTTGACTCAGGCACTGAGACGTGGCTGCACGATCCGTTACAGCCATGCGGATATGATGCATGTCATCTCGACTGCTAGTGATACGAGGCCGTTGGGATCCAGCACAGCGTTCCGTATTGCAATCGCGATAGGCTACAATCCGACCTTTATCCAAGTCGGAAACGTGATGGTACGCATTTCTCCTCATTACACGAGGCATCAGAACAACGTTTCACCAGGCAACGCCGGTCAACTGCAGTTTGTGTATGAGAAATCGGTTGGAAACTTTCGTCATGTCAGCACGTTGTAGGTGTCGCCACCGGCGCCAACCTTTCGTGAATGCTCTGAAAATCTAATTATTTGCATATCACAGCATCTTCTTCCTGTCGGTTAAATTTCGCGTCCGTAGCACGTCATCTTCGTGGTGTAGCAATTTCAATGGCCAGTAGTGTATTTACAATAGCGCACTTAAAACATAATGTTTTCATATAATTTCTGTTCAGTTCACTTTCTGGAAACAAGCGTCCAGTTATGTTTTCTGTTTCCGTTTTGCTCCTAACAATGGTCCTCAGTTTTCCGAGAGTCAAAAACTCGGTGTAGTCAAACGAACAGCATAATCGAAAAACTGATCAACGCATATCAGGGTGTTGGCGTGTATGATAAAACGTGAATCGCACTCTTAATAGCATATCCTAGACGAAAATATTTGTTCCAAATACAACAGAGAACGTCATACTTCGCGTTTTATTTATTTCAGATAACTTTCGTTTCCGAAAATTAACATCCAGAAGGTCAGGGGCTTCCTTTATATCATTTTTTGTGTCTTATGCACAGAAAAAAATGAATATCAGGATCGACCCTTCGACGACGGAGTCACTGGATTCGGAGCCCACGTTCGTAGTGGGTAAGTATGGTGAAGGAAATAGGGCGTGTCCTTTCCGAAATAACCACCCCAGCATTTAGAGAAACCATGGAAAACGTAAATGGGAGCCCCAAATGAGAATCTGAACGGTGGCCTCCCAAATGTGAGTTCAGTGTGGTGACTACTGAGCCACCTCGCTTCATCCTTTCTTAAACTTACCGCAAACTACGCAGGTGTGTTTCAGGTCAATCATAAAGCATCATACTATCCTCTGTACTGTGTTGCTTTGTGGTCATTTGCTTTTCTCGAGATTCGTGGCTGCTGCCAGCACGGCCACTGTCTCGCCTATACAACAAAATTACTATTTCGTGTGCGTGTGCGTGCAGTGTGTGTGCGCGCTGTGTGTGTGTGTGTGTGTGTGTGTGTGTGTGTGTGTGTGTGTGTGTGTGTCTGAAATACAGCAGATATGCTAGGTGTTCCAGCAGTGACTCTCGGGGGGCACACACATACATAAGCAAACAAACGATGAAGAATACCAAAAGTGAACGTACAAACACTACTTTCGTGATTCTAATAATGGCCATTAAACAAACGAGAAAGAAACCACTACATAAAAAACACAGTACTGCGTGAAAAACGTAGGTATACAAGAATTTATATCAAAGCCATTTATATCACAAAGGTTTCCAACATTAAAGTGAAATACAATTAAAAGGTCAAGTGAGCTACAAAAGCTGAAAAAGGGCGATTAGTGAAATCAAGCTTTTAGCGGCTGTAATTTCTGCTACCAATGAGAAAAAAGGTTACCTTCACAACAAATAAAAAGCGGTAATAAACGCCATAATAAAAAACTATTTTTGAGGTAATCAAAATGTAATTAACATTTTATGTGTTACATACTTATGCAGAATCACCACGGATGATACTTAATGAAAAAAGAGAGTCGCATTTTGTGAAAAAAACTTTCGTAATTTGCATTATGCTCATCACAGGAAAACCACATAATACTAGTTGGGGAGCAAAATTAACTGATGATGGTCAAAGTAGAGAGGATATAAAATGTAGACTGGCAATGGCAAGGAAAGTGTTTCTGAAGAGGAGACATTTGTTAACATCTAGTACATATTTAAGTGTCAGGAAGTCGTTTCTGAAAGTATTTGCATGGAGTGTAGGCATGTATGGAAGTGAAACATGGACGATAAATAGTTTGGACAAGAAGAGAACAGAAGCTTTCGAAATGTGGTGCTACAGAAGAATGCTGAAGATTAGATGGGTAGATCACATAACTAATGAGGAGATATTGAATAGAATTGGGTAGAAGAGGAGTTTGTGGCAGAACTTGACAAGAAGAAGGGGCCGGTTGGTAGGACATGTTCTGAGGCATCAAGGGATCATAAATTTAACATTGGAGGGCAGCGTGAAGGGTAAAAATCGTAGAGGGAGACCAAGAGATGAATACACTAAGCAGATTCAGAAGAATGTAGGTTGCAGTAAATACTGGGAGATGAAGGAGCTTGCACAGGATAGAGTAGCATGGAGAGCTGCATCAAACCAGTCTCAGGACTGAAGACCACAACAACAACAACATGTGCAACCTTTCAAACAAACACATTACATCTAGACAGTAAACAATACTATATCAAGAAATCTGGTACAAAAACCATTAAACCACTCACACAGTACTATTTTGACGTGATATCATTCTGAGCTTCTAAAGAAAACTTCAGTGAATGGGTATGCACTGAACTTTGAATACTGCGTCTATGGTGAAAACAGAGGATGAAATAGAGGTATAAAGAGCATCTAATCGCAGTTACTGTCTTGAGATGTTTATTTTGCAATGAATTTGTTTTCAAACCACTGAAGATGTCAGCCAACGAAGATCGACTTGAGTAACTCTCAAAGTCGCATTTATATATCTTGAACTTTATTCTTAAAGGCCAGAAAAGTGCCTTAACCTCAGGCTAGGGAACTATTTTCAATTTTTCAAGATTTCAGTACAATAGCCCAAAGCATAAAGAAAACATTCGATGAGTACAACGAAACAGAAGTGCAACTTGGAGTAGCCCTCAACATCAACCACTTCATCGAAAGGCAAGATAGATTTGATTTTGATTTTCGGAGTTGTTTCTATTGTCTACAAAATAATTCCAGTTGAGGTTTTACAGGGCGTTCCTCCTCTGTAAGACGAATGCTAGGATTATAATGTACCCCCTCAGGTTAAAATAAAAATCGCAACCAGGACCAAAACAAAACAAGAAAAAATAAAAAGGACAATAAATTCAAAATTCTCGTATACGCTAAATATCTTCTGCAACTCTATTTGGAGCGGGTGCCATACAATTGAGTAATAAAATAAGATGGGACAAGAAAGTGCAAACAAGCTCCATTTTAAACTCACAGCATTTTCGCAGTATCAGCCAGTGAACCGAAGTCCCTTATCGGCCTTCCCTATTACTGGACCTATGTGATCATTCCGTTTCATACCCCTAGAACTTGTTCCACCTATCGTCTAGCACTGAGACTAAACAATGTGCAACAGGCACAAAACCCCTTCCAGCGCCCGTAAAATGGCCACTACAACAACTTAATAATTAGGAAAAAGGAATGTGGGAGGGGGTGGGGCGTTACACACTAACAGACCGGCTGTAATTACTCTTTTTCGAAACAATAGTCATTGCTTAATTAGACAATCTCTATTGGCTGTCATTATTTATTAAGGGTCCAGTCTCCTCAGTCAGCCTATATTACAAGCGATTTTTACGATCCTTTTTAACTAATGAAGTAACCAACATAAATCTTTTTGCATATTATTTATTGATTCTTGGACCACATTTTCTGATTTTTTTAATGAAATTCAGTCATCATTAAGCCTCCGAACCGACAAATTAAAGTTGCTCCGCCCAAAATGAGGTGTATCCATGGCGGAAGTCACGTAGTCTGCAAATATTATCTGAAATTTAAAAAAAATCTTAATTTATAGGATACTGTGTACACAGTAATGGCACATAGCACTTTGTTTTAATGTAACAAAATGCCCGAGGAGCAGTCCAGCCAAACTTCAGAGAGATAGCTTTTTAGTGTGTCGCAATGCATCCCGTTAGCATTAAATATACTGTATTTTGTGAAATAAAAAAAATCTATAGTGTTACTCCTTGCGCAATATCCTACAGATTATGAGAATTGTTTGTTTTTGGATTTCAGATACGGTTTGCAGACTGTAGTTTAAGTCCTCGGACGGTAAGGTTATCGAGGGCAGAATTTCTTTAAAAATTAGAATATGTTGCCCAATAACGAATCAATAATGTGAAAAAAGATTTACCTTGATTGCTTCATTAGTTTTTTTTAAAAAAAAAAAGATCGCTTATTTTGTAAGCTGACTGAGGGGAATAGACCCTTAACGTGAACAACGTCAATGGTTGATTTCAGGAACAGGCTGACAGTACTATCGAAGGAAAAGCGTCGAGTAAGACGATACGAATATGGACATGAGGATCACATGGAAGCATTGTTTTGTCAGTCTGCAGACAAAAATAAAGGCGGAACATCTCATCCTTAAAAAATGACTTTCCAGATGTGCTTTTACTGCGTCTTGCTCGCAGTATATTGAACGCACTACTAAATGTAGCGCGGGTCTACAGAGATCCAACACTGATAACATAAATGGCTATTATAGCAGTAATTACTTTTAACTAATGAAAAAACAGGCTTTGAGGCATATGTATATTTCTCAGGAGAACTTCTTTCTATACTCTGGAAATGTATGACGAAATGATTCATCCGGCCGACACAAAACAACAGACGCGCCGCTGGAAACAACGCAGACAGAGCGAGCGAGATGTGGGGGGCAGCGCGTTTTGCACATCACGTTTCTCGCCGCAGATACGATAAAATAGGGATTTAACGCCATATTGCCTCGCGCGTGATGCTGCTCGTGCACTGCACACCTAAGAGCTACCACTAAAAGGAAATGCCGCAAAGAGGAGCAAGCATTCGCCGGGAGAAAAGTACTACGGAAGAGATGGAGTTCAGCAAACCGGGGGCAACAAATACGCAGCAGCCTCAAAATGCGGAAATGTGGAAAATAATGCAGAGACCGTGCACTTAGGGCGAATGTAGGATGCTGCACTTCTACAGAGTTAACTAATGCATATTCGGCACCTTCATATAACGAAATTACCGACTTCGTCACATTCGCTTTTGCTACTGACGGCCGAGTCGCGGAAGGCTACTCTCTGCGCATGGGTGATTAGGAATGTGAACACACTGTTTGTGCTGTTGCCCGCTTAGTTTATGACAGATGAAGACTCCTCGAAAACAAAGTTCGAGTAACTAAGATTTTTGTGAGGTAAGTGATTCATGAAAGGTATAGGTTATTGTTAGTCAGGGCCATTATTTTGTAGGGATTATTGAAAGTCAGACTGCGTTGCGCTAAAAATATTGTGTGTCACTTTAGTGATCAGAATAAGAGAATAAAGAGAGTAATGTCTGAGTACGTTAAGTTTTGCTCAGCTGTTTGAAAATCAAATAACGTAAGGGGTTTACCAGCACAGTAAGTCACTAATTTTTCAAAGGGGACGTTTCAAACTGCATCAGACCAGTTTTCAGACGGAAGACAACTCAACTGTTTACCAAAAGTCCTCCAGGTGCTATTTACTCTCATGGGTATTTCTTTTACTTTTCATTCCATACAATCGGGTGTAACTGCTGAATTGCTAGAAGCAGAAAAGAACCATCGACTGTTTATATGACTAGAAGCAAGCATCCCTACATTTGACTTGTCCCATTTGGTGTTTTATGACACAGCACGTTGTAGATTTTGCGACAGTAACAGGTTCATTCATTCGTAGTTCACTATTACTAGAGTACTCGACATGAAACTACCTGGTAGATTAAAACTGTTTGCCGGTCGGGGACTCGAACCTGGGACATACATTTTTCCAGGTCATATGATCGACCAACTGAACTATCGAAGCACGACTCCTTTGCGGGATAAACAATCCTGGAAGGAAGGATATAAGTGGAGAAATGGCATGACTACAGTCTCGACTATTGTTTCCAGAGTGAATTCTCACTCTGCAATGGAGTGTGCGCTGATTTAAATCTTCCCGCGTAAGGCCGAGGTCCCAAGTTCGACTCCCGGTTGGGGAAAAATTTTTAATGGGCCAACAAGTTACAGGTCAGCGCACAGCCCGCTGAAGACTGAAAATTCGTTCCTGGTTATTGAACATGCAGCGATGCCATAGTTTAAGAACAAGAAACATAATTCACATATACTGGAGTTTATGTGCTTACAAGTCTTCTTCGACGCGTAAGGACTAGATAGTCGGTCGTGGTCTTGTGGTAGGAACAATTCTGGCATTTGCCTGAAGTAATTTACGGAAACCAAAGAAAAACTAATCAGGACAGCCACATGGGGTTTACAGGCGCCATCCTTTACTTCAAACGCAAAAAGCTTTTAGAAAATCGGTATGTGACTGAAGTTTGAAGCATCAAACTTTTACAGATATCAAAACTGATTTGTTCACCTGCTTTATGATCATTAATGATCACTTAATTAAGCTGATTTCAAATAGTTCAAATGGCTCTGAGCACTATGGGACTTAACTTCGGAGGTCATCAGTCCCCTAGAACTTAGAACTACTAAAACCTAACTAACCTAAGGACATCATACACATCCATGCCCGAGGCAGGATTCGAACCTGCCACCGTACCGGTCGCGCAGTTCCAGACTGTTGCGCCTAGAACCGCTCGGTCACAACGGCCGGCTAAGCTGCTTTCTTGACTTCGCACAACGTGAAAAATGAGGTAGTGTTAGGTTTAATAACTTCATAAAAAAAACTGCATCGTGAGAATTGCGACTGATAATTAAATAGAAAAAGAAAACACTTTTCTATGGGAGCCACTTGTTTATTGAACCTCTACGCACTTATATGTTCACACCAACGTCTTTAAGTAGAGAAGTGCATAGCTATGTCCTTAGTGTTACTGCAGAGTACAGATGTCTGTTTGTTATTTTTCGTCCTTTGTTGATCGTAAACCAATACCAAGTTTTAACTGAAGAAGACGCCAGCCATGAAAATCTACATTCTATGACCACTGCTACAGTTACAAACGCATTTACAGGTAGCGTAAAATCAACAGGATGAACATATTGCCAGTTGTTTATGCTCTGCATGCTGCACTATTTTTTTCATTCTATATAAAGATATTACACATAACAGAAACGTTCCTATTTTTACATCACCCCAAAGATTACTAACAGGCATAACTCTTAGATGATGATGATGATCATGATGGTGATGATTGCTTTGTGGGGCGCTCAACTGCGCGGTCATCAGCACCCGTACAAAGTCCCAATTGTAACACAGTCCAATTTTTTACACAGTCCAATCTAGCCACTGTTACGAATGATGATGATGAATAACTGCTGGAGTTTGCCTGTTTCATTTAATGTATGTCTCAATTCAGTTACTATATTAAATGATTGTTTCCTTCTTGTAGAGGGTGGGCGAAGTAAAACTCGTCCGGGAAAAAAAATTTCTTGCGCCTTACGATAGGCAACCCAACTTACATCAACCAAACCAAGTAAGAGTGAAGTAAGCTAGATTGCCTATCTTCAGCTGCACACATTTTTTTCTAGGTCAGTTTTACTTTTGTCTGTCCTGTATTAATAAAATGTGAACGGACTGCAACAGAATATGCACTTGTGCCTAAGCAGGGGGGAGAACCGGATATGAGAAGAGTATTTTTAAGAATACAAAAAGTATATATAATATAATAACTGAATTAAAGAGCCGAGCTCTAGCAGTTACACCTATCAGTTATCTTTGTTTATGGATAACAGAAGCTCCAGCTGTTAACAGGTCTTTATTCTACTTTTATTCTACCGTCTTTTCTTTTCAAACTGACATTGTAAATGCAACCACACACTGTACATAATGGTACAACGAATATTTAAATACTTTATATAACATGATGTAAGATGTTTATAATTTAAGCAGCAACCAGCAACAAGGGCGTTTAAAAAAATTTTCATTTAACTCAAAGCAATACTGGTTCGAATTTACTACAAATCTGAAGATGGCTGTTATAGCTTTCCTTCCGCCCCTGATCGGGCTTCGTTTTGTGCAACGAGATTAACAAAAGTTTTTCGTTCAGAATACTGTAAAATTACAAGACAATTTTTTTTCATTTTGCCTTCACAGAAACATTCATGAAATAACCTTTACGTTGATAAAACTTGAAATGTACGCCATGGATGTTTCTGCGTGACTAATTCGTCATGTATTTATGTTACGCATTATAAAGTTAACATGTTTTTTGCACATGCACTATGTAAGTGTTGTTTAATTCCCTGTGAATTGCTATAACAGACACAATTTTCAGTTTTACGACGGTATACACACTCAACGTGGGATAGCCTCATGTCATTGACAAAAAAACAATATAATTGCGCAGGCTTCCGCGGCCAGTCAGTCGACATAAAAGTTTTCTGGGTATGGTACAGCGTCATAATGTATAAAACAACTGCCGCTGGAGAAAAATCAACGTTCCGGCCAGGTTGCAGCGGCCTTCTTCTGGGTCTAATGACCCAGCAGTTCAGCAGCAGTAGTTTTATAAATTATGTCGCGGTACCATACCCAGTAAACTTTAATGTCGAAAAAAACAATAGTATGAAATATTTATACGCAGATTGAAGCGATGAATGAAAATTTGTACCTATGGCAGGATTCAAACCCAGGTCTCCTACTCATTAGGCAGATGTGCTAACCACTATGGCACCCTGGCCCAGTGGCTTTGTATAACTGCACAGAATACCATAGAAAGCCTCCCTCCTCAATCGAAATTCTCATTCGCGCCTCTGTCCACTTGGTATTCCCACTAAACTAGAACAGCATTGCAAAGGCTCTCCAACTGTATTGGAATAGCGCTCCCAGCATCGAACAAATTGGAGTATCTTGTCAGAAACACAGGCATATGTGCTTTAATCAAATGAAACTTTCCTAGTCCCAAACAACTTTTATGTACCTATGCAAACTGAAGGGACAATTGAAAATTTGTACGACGGCCTCTCTAAAGTTATTAAGAATTCAGAGGGAATACAAAGCGTGCAGTGTTATTAAGAGTTCTGAGGGAATACCAAGTAGGCTGAAGCGAAAATAGGAGTTCAGACTCAAGAGGGAGTAGTGGTAGGGTAGTCGACGCAGTTGTGCCTAGCCACTGCCAGGGTGGCGTAGTGATCGGCGCACCTGCCTAGTGAGAAGGAGGAGTTTACACAGTGAACAGTGTCAGCACTCGACATGGGCTTCAGTTGACCAATACTGTGTAAAATATAAGAGAACAATGAAATAAGTTTTTTCCCTTATTTTGTTCATACAATGAAGGCTTTCACGACCGGATGTTTCAGCTGCTGAGAATTTTTCCGGGTTGTATGGCCGTGGTCCACGGAACTCTTCAATCCCTGTCGTTTCGTCCATACGGAAAAATTGTCACCAGCCTTATTTTGTTGTCACAGTTATGAAACTAAGTTAAAAAATCGGTTCTAAAATGGCATTCCAAACTACACATAATATTATGATATTTCTTACGTTGATGAACCAGTTGTAATGTAAGAGCTTTAATGTTAGTACACTGAAAGAATCAATCTTGGACATGGGAAATTTATGACCGACACTGTGTATAGTGCCAAAGTACTATAATGCATTCTTTTAATATTACAGTGGTAAACTGAGTTAGAACATCGGCTAGATTAGTACAGCTATAGAAAACTACAGTGGCCGCTGCTTCCAGGCCAGTGTGTTCACTGGAACTAGCTTACAATTTAATTAACTATATTTTTATCGGTAAATCTATTTTTGTTGGTAAAGCACGCAATTTACAATGCCGAAAATGTCAAGATATAAATGCTTTTAGTACCAAAGTATTGTAATATCATATATGTACATTTGTTATAATCATGACACGCTCATTTTTCCTGTAATATTAACGGGCACTCACTTTTACATGTCCCCGACTTCTGTTTTCATAATAAATTGACTCTGCATCCCCACAGCACAATTTTCCTTTTTCCTCTGTATTTAACCTATTTTTACATCTGTGAACTACGAGTTCTCATGTCAGACTCCGACATTCCTGCCACGTAAAGTATTTAAAGATTCATTATTGTTTCACGTACAACATTTGGTTGCACTTACAATGTCAGTTGCAGATTCTACTAGTGAACGATTTCAATAGAATGACGAAACTGGCCAGGCAATAAAATTAAGAACTTTTTAGCAAATGGAGGGGTTAATCGTCAGTTCAGTGCACACTTCCGGAGCAACAATGCTCTCCAAACATGGAGAAACTAGCAACTTTGTATTCAAGGCGAATATAGCCCAATATCTGATATGTATAACACTTAAAAATGTGTAAGGAAAACTGAAGTGCACAGTGAAGCTCAAATAGCATAAATAACAGTATGCAGCGTCATTTTGATTCTAATTTAGTTGTGAGTACACATGTTGTTGTTGTGGTCTTCAGTCCTGAGACTGGTTTGATGCAGCTCTCCATGCTACTCTAACCTGTGCAAGCCTCTTCATCTCCCAGTACCTACTGCAACCTACATCCTTCTGAATCTGCTTAGTGTATTCATCTCTTCGTCTCCCTCTACGATTTTTACCCTCCATGTTGCCCTCCAGTACTAAATTGGTGATCCCTTGATGCCTCAGAACATGTCCTACCAACCGATCCTTCTTCTAGTCAAGTTGTGCCACAAACTCCTCTTACCCCCAATAATATTCAATACCTTCTCATTAGTTATGTGATCTACCCATATAATCTTCAGCTTTCTTCTGTAGCACCACATTTCGAAAGCTTCTAATCTCTTCTTGTCTAAATTACTTATCGTCCATGTTTCACTTCCATAAATGGGTACACTCCACACAAATACTTTCAGAAATGACTTCCTGACACTTAAATCAATACTCGATGTTAACAAATTTCTCTTCTTCAGAAACGTTTTCCTTGCCATTGCCAGTCTACATTTTATATCCTCTCTACTTCGACCATCATCAGTTATTTTGCTCCCCAAATAGCAAAACTCCTTTACTACTTTAAGTGTCTCATTTCCTAATCTAATTCCCTCAGCATCACCCAACTTAATTCGACTACATTCCATTATCCTCGTTTTGCTTCTGTTGATGTCCATCTTATACCCTCCATCTTATACCCTCCATTCCGTTCAACTGCTCTTTTAATTCCTTTGCTGTCTCTGACAGAATTACAATGCCATTGGCGAACTTCAAGGTTTTTATTTCTTCTCCATGGATTTTAATTCCTTCTCCAAATTTTTCTTTTGTGTCCTTTACCACTTGCTCAATATACAGTTTGTATAACATTGGGGCTAGGCTACAACCCTGCCTCACTCACTTCCCAACCACTGCTTCCCTTTTATGTTCCTGTGTACACATCACTCTCGCAAAAAAATGGCTCTGAGCAATATGGGACTTAACTGCTGTCATGAGTCCCCTAGAACTTAGAACTACTTAAACCTAACTAACCTAAGGACATCACATACATCCATGCCAGAGGCAGGATTCGAACCTGCGGCCGTAGCGGTCGCGCGGTTCCAGACTGTAGCCAGCTTACCCTCGCAAATTTGTGTTTGCTCATTAGCAGCGCTCTTCCGAAAAACGTTACCACCGGCAAAGGACTAAACATAGCCTGTTTGGCACTTGAGTTGCTGCTATGAAACCGTATCTCCACTTTGCTCCTAACAGCAGGATTTTAACAACGTAGTTCTCCACCTGAAGACTATGGCCTGGACCGTCGAAACGCATAGTGGTACAATAAGTAAGTGACAGACGCAGAACACTATTATTTGTGTTAGGTCAGTGATGATTCTAGAAAAAACGACACTACTGCATAAAGTCTATGTCCACACTGCCCCGGACGGCGCCGCGGTGACTTTTGTTAGTCCGGTGCGGTGCGAGGCGTTTGTAATTATAGCAGGCGCTGCCGCGGAAACGTGGCGTGGCGGACCAACTGCAGGAATGTGCGCAGCGAATTTTACACCGGCCACTCCTTCGCCCCGCTAATGAGGCCGTATTCAGCACATTCCCCCAAACTACGAGCTCCGCTTCAACACCGCCCCGCTGCAATTACTTTGACGTTTGTCAGCTTAATTTCGGGGCCGCCCACTGACAGCAGCGATGGCCACCTGAACACCCGGGCTTCTGAAGTTTACACCTGAGGCTACGCTATTGCCCCAAGGCCACAAGGTGGAGTCCCTAACTCACACGACATCCTTCACAGTGATACCCTCTTTCCAACAGCCACGTAGAGGGGCACTCCCAGGCACCAACCATAATTAGTAGATACGAACTCAGTGAAATAACAGTTGCCAAATGGACTGTCACAGACATTTACGGTCCGCCTCCGGAGCTGAGTGTCACCACGACAGGCTCTCATGCGGAGGAGCCGCGTTTGGTTCCCGGTACTGCCCGGGGTTTTTCGTTGGTGAGAGGACTGGATCGGGGTGCTATCAGCCTCGCGATGCAAACTGACGAGCTACCCAAGTGTGAGGTAGCGGGTCCAAGGTTGAAACATCGACAACGGCCTGGAGTGCGGTGTGCCGATCCCCTCCATACCGTATCCGATGATGAATGACTGAGGATGACGCGACGGTCGGTCGGCTATCGCGTGGTCTTCAGTGTCTGAGCACGGTGTTTCCTTTTTTCTTTTCCGAACATTAAGACTTATTTATTACGAACATATCGACGTTTCTGAAGTTTAACAACAATGGACCAGTTTTCTCTCAACAATAGCAGCTATCAATTGATACAACTTTCTAATAATCAAATTTCAGTTTTATACCGCCTTTTTCAAAAATCTATAGTGCTGGATATTAAAATTGAAACATCATGAAGATGGCATGCAACAAACATCAACTTGCCATTACTGAATATACAAAACATCAGTTTCTCAGCCTGCGCCAAGTACGAGGAACACTGAAAAGTAGTGCCTCCGAATTTTTTTATTCTCTTCTCAATATCGGTTGAGGTATTACGTCACGCAATTGACTCAGTAGGCTTTCCTGCTTCGCTGAGGCAAGTTGCGACGCTTTGTCGCTAGAGGGTTCCCAAATGTAACTTGTAACATGGCAGTGTGTAATGTCGTTATGTCGGTGCGTGAGAACCAGTGTCCTGTGATCTAATTTCTAACCGCTCATTCATGGAGCACCCTCTGCATCAGCATTACAATGCCAGATCACACACGAGCGCTGCGACATCCGCACGAATCCGACGTATCGGGTTCACTGTCATCGATTATCCTCTATACTGTCACGACTTGGCCCCATCCGATTTTCATGTTTGAAAAACTTAAAGCACACTTTCAAGTAGGTCACTTTCATAATGATGAAGCGCTGCATGACAATTGACGACGTGGCTCCTTCAAGAAAGTTAAACATTGTACACTGGCGGAATCAACAAATTGGTCTCCCGTTGGGAGAAATGTGTTCGTCGCGAGGGTGCCTACGTTGAGAAAAAAAAAAAAAAAAAAAAAAAAATGTTAAGATGAAAAATGAAGATGTCATTTACAAAGTTTGAGAGATTTCACATCGAAAATTCGGAGGCATTGCCTTTCATCACACCCTCGTGTGTAGGGGTAACACCTACAACATCTGTATATTTTAGGTCCCCCGCCACGTTTTCCTATCTTCCTTTGAAGGCTAATCACGAGAACTACCGTCGGGCTTGCGATACAGTTTTCACTAACAGAATAAATCTCGAGGAAGGTTTCTGTACATAATAATTTATTACCACTACGTCAGCCAAGTCGTCCGGCCGCACATACGTAGTGTTACCCGTGCAAAGCCGCGGCGGTTCATGCACCACATACCGATAAACTGACCCACGCGACTAGCGTCCGAGAGGACAGACATGTTGTCTTCACGGCCATGCAGGATCGTACGGACATGTAGATTTTTTTTAGATTTGTGGTAAGATCTTATGGGACCAAACTGCTTAGGTCATCTGTCCCTAAACTTACACAATACTTAATCTAACTGAAACTAACTTATGCTATGGATAACACATACACCCATGCCCAAGGGAGGTCTGGAACCTCCGACGGCAGGGGGGGGGGGGGGGGGGAGGGCCGGTACGGGCATGTCATCCACCTTTAGTCAGGAAATGGGGTTCTCTGCAGAAAGGCGAGTTTCCACATGGACACAGCAATGGCGTTTGCATCCTCACTGATTGTCAACACAGCCACCATTGCTTCGGCTTTCCTGGAGGCTGCAGCAGAGTGAGGTACGTCGACAGTGGTGTCTTTAACGATAATATTGGCATTACATTGCAGTCCTGGTTGTGTGCAAGCATGACGATGGTCGTATCATGTATGGAGAATCTGAGGAGAACAAACATATGGGCCTAGTTACATGATTATATAAGATCCATCGAGGGAGCCAACAAGATCACCTCTGTTTGGCACAGCTGATAATTTATACAGCAGGAGTTACATTTCTGACAAAATAAAACTGGTGGCGCTCCTTCACATTTTCAACAAGATAAAGCAAGACCGCCTCTTGGACATTCTGTCCTGGCCTACCTCGATAGAGAAACTGTTCGACTGTTGCCCTGGCAACCACGTTCTCACTCATTAAAAAATCTGGTCGTGGGCTGCGGACAGACTGGCACGCCCCACATGACAGCCATTACGATTGATGAACTCTAGCGAAAGCTGAGGTATGCTAGATTGACCTACCCATATCTGTCATTCAAGCTCGATTCGACTCTGTGTTCAGAGGGGTTCGATATATTTCTGTAGTCAGAGGTGAGACCTGTGTGTACTACATTTTGCACCATGTACACCTCCAGATCGTCTACAAACGTAATCATGTATTCTTACAACTGAATTGTATACGCACAAGTAAAAATTCGATATTTGCTATCCTTCATAGCGCTGCAATATTAACGGCCAGCAGTATAGTGACGACACTCTAGCAAATGTAAGAATTAGTCTTTATTCTACAATTCTCTTCAGCCGACAACTGAATTTCTACCATTTACTGATGCGGAATAGTCAAAAGACTTTTGAAATGCAAAGGATTTGTATCCGGTGCTGAATAATGACACGTTTATTACCTACAATGAAAATCTGGAAATCGTGAGTGCGAGAGGAATACAGCTAGCTGAAACAACAAACCTTTATGTCCCGCTTTCCTACTAAAAAAAAAAACAAAAAAAAACCGCAGGTGAAGCAGCGGAGTGGCTCATCTCTTTATTGTATACGATCTTAACCGCTGACGTCAGAACAAACCCCTCGATTGTCAACATGATTTCAAGTCTATATTTTCACAGGCAATACGTATAAATGCATGATCTTACCAACACATCAATAAGAAAAGTTTTTACACAGCTTCGATCCTATAAAACGAGTCCGGGCGGGAGCCGAATCCTCGCACGATCATTCTCCTTCTCAATTCTGTCAGCATGATAGTAGCAAATGTCACTGACTCACAAAAAAAATTACACGTAGACTAATGGTGTCGGCGAACGGGCTGAACTGGTTACTCGTAAAGTAAGAGACAAGAATGTTACTGGCACTCCTTCGTCTCCTCATGAGTCAAAAATGGCTCTGAGCACTATGGGACTTAACAGCTATGGCCATCAGTCCCCTAGAACTTAGAACTACTTAAACCTAACTAACCTAAGGACAACACACAACACCCAGCCATCACGAGGCAGAGAAAATCCCTGACCCCGCCGGGAATCGAACCCGGAACCCGGGCGTGGGAAGCGAGAACGTCCTCATGAGTGGCGCTCGCAATATTCGGTTGCAGAATGACAGCGCGACGCAGTTCAAGAACGTTTTGTATCCTACTAAAAGTTGGCATTTACACGGGGACAACGCATTACGTCACGTTGCCAGCTGTTAGTATTCACCACAATTTCACCGAACGGTTTTCAGTGTCTACAATAGGTAGTCGAACAGTTTTAACTATCACCTCAAAAAAGTAAAGCTTAGTGATAAATTTTTTGTTTGTTTGCAGGGGCATCTCCATTTTTCATTAATGGACTGCATCATTTCGTTCTGTCTCCCACAGCGGCGTGTTGCGGTACTGTGACGCGGGAATTTCAGTGCACACCGAGACTGTAGTCATGTACCTGCAAACAAAGAAAATTTTAGTTTTTCGAGGTGATAACTAAAACTTTATGATCACTCCTCGTACGCGGAGATAACTGAATGTTTTTGCGATATGCTCATCCAGAGCCGAAAATCCTCACTTATTTACGGAATTAGGAGTTTCTATGAATATGTTTTTGGCTAAGGACATATGGACGTCTGGTCGACGATATCACTCTGGGGCGTAAAATATGAATAAGCAACGGAAAGCTGATATATGAAAAGCATGGTAATGAAATCGCAACAGTAGCAAAGTAAGCTACCTCTGAGCTTTAATTTAATCGCATTGCTCATGCAGCATTCCACTAAACACTAATCGCTTCAAGTAACACACTATTTTTAAACGCAATCACTAGCAGTGTTGCTTGAACAATGATGATGAGGGATGCTTAGCATTATTGGCTAAATGGATCGATTTAGACAACTGATGGAGCAAAATCGGTAAAAGCATAATACTGCCCGTCAGCGACGAAGAAAATGGCGTTGAAATACGACTACCGCTTATATTTTTACACTCACAGCTTTTATTTATCATTTATAATAATTTCCCTCGCTGTCAAATATTTATACAGTACGATCATATAGTTGTGCCAACTATGGCTCTCGAATGGTACTGGCTTTTGTTCCTTTTCATTCAGCTTCCGACAGCAAGAAATGGAAGCAAATGTGTCACGATATGGAAAATCATATCCTTGTCGCACTAGATCGACAAGCAGTTAACTGCGCGGAACTCATCGTAATGATTTCTGTCAGGAGCGATGCTACACTGCTCCCCGCCAAGTAAGCAGCCAGAGAGAGAATGGCATCGCCCTGCAACAGTTGTCCAGGTCGTAAACCGACACATTAGCATACAATTACCTTTCACGTACATGGTATTTGGCGAGAATTTGAATCACCGTTCCAACTAGTAAGCTACAAACTTTCGACGATTTGCATCTCAATTTTCTCGCTGACTCAAAAAGTTGCAGAAACGGGGCTAACCGGCTTATTCCGGTGCAGCAGTCGGAACCAACGCGCCTAACGAACAGCGCAACTTCGCAAGCTGCAAGACTCGCAATCAGCTCGCCACAGAGCGCCGGCTGTAGCCACACCGGCCGGTAAAGCACAAATTCACTTCACTCTGATGCAGCGACTGTTTCGAAGTTCAAAGACTCCTCTTCCATAGTAATTTTTGATCGCTTTTTTACTGACAAAGTCAATTTTTACTTCCCCGCGCATCAGTTCTCATCATAGACCAGTCTGGAGCAATTTCTGCTTGAATTCGAAAAACTCCTTGCAAATCAACTACCAATTGTATGCTGACATTGGCACACGTACCATGCTATCGAACGTTGAGCGTGTGTATACAAATATCTTGAATGAAGTGACATGTACAAAAACGATGGATAACAGAATGTTTGCTGGTGCTAAAACGTTAAAAACGCTTTTCTTGGACTATGTGGTAAGATTACATTGTTCACTTTTGCACTATTCTATTTTTGACTCACGAAATTCATAACCTAAAATCAAACCTTTTCGCGACATGAATATGCATTTCACCGCATTCAAGAGAAAAAATAAAGCATGTATTAAGACAAATTACATCTGATGATCGTTCCTTAGAGTCCGAAATGCATAGTGTACTCACGAAAAGTTGTGATTAAAGATATTTTTAATTCAAAATTTAAAACGCTGTCACATTCTACTTGTTCAGAGGTATGTCGAAAGTTTAACAAAATAAGTCAAGTATTGCAGTTGGTAACTGAGTATGTGTCTTTAGGCAGCGTAACTGAAGGCACATAAATAGCCGGACTTATTTCATCCAGTACTTGAGAATGAGAACACTTAAGCCACATACTACACATATAATTTCAAACTTTTGCGAAAAATACTCTCGTTGCTACCTTCGAAAAAAATTATGAAAGGAAACAAGTGTATCGCTGATCGTGCAGTTAAACTTCAATATGCCATTTGAATTTATTACTTCATTACTACAGACTCCTACAAAACATTTTGCAGGCCGTATCCACATATACCATACTGCTGAACGTACCTGCACAATTGTATCATTGTACGACACACAGTTCAGGAGATATCATAAAGTTTTAGATGTGTGAAAAACTAGTTTTTGCTCAAAATGGAGCACAAATTGCTCGACTATATTCAACAAGTGTTTCATAATGAGAGCAATTAGCGACTTGCAACTAAGTCTGAGAATAATTTGAAACCTTTTGTAAACTTTTCCTCGCTCACGAGCTCAAAGTCCAATTATTTAATACATTAACTGATTTGCAAAGTAATCAGATGTTTGAAGCTGTTTCATACATAGGTTCTCGATTCTTTAAGGAATCGGGGAATAACTGACAATTATCTAACACTACATAATTTCATCCTCGCTCTGCAAAATTGGTATTTTAGTTTTCCTAGCACAAAAACATAACACTTACGTCGAGTAAATTCTTTCGCGTTTTTCCTGACGACGATGTACTTGCGAGTGCTACTAAGACGAAATTGGACATAAAAGCTTTTTAAGTGAATTCCTACCTGTCAACACCTGCCTTCTTTGAAACTGGAATTCTTACATTCTTGAAATCTGAGTGCATTTCGCCTGTCTCATTAATATCGCACACCAAGTAGAGTAGTTTTGTCACGATTGGCCCTCCTAAAGATCACAATCATTCTGAGGGAATACCGTTCACTCCAGGAGCCGTGTCGGCCGCTGTGACCGAGCGGTTCTAGGCGCTTCAGTCCGCAACCGCGCTGATGCTACGGTCGCAGGTTCGAATCCTGCCTGGATCATGGATGTGTGTGATGTCTTTAGGTTAGTTAGGTTCAAGTAGTTCTAAGTCTAGAGGATTGATGAGCTCAGATGTTAAGTCCCATAGGGCTCAGAGCCATTCGAAGAGCCAGGAACCGTACGGCGTTTAGTGCTCCGTTAAATTCTTCTAACAGTATCGTATCTCTCATCTAATCTTCAAATATTCCTGTCCCTTTTTTATAATATTGTCTTCCAAAGGTCTCTCTGATTTTCATCTGTGGGGTATCTATCTTTCTTCTCGTCATACACGCTTCTGTGGCCCTGCATTTGTCCTTTAGCAATACCCGCTTGGCAGTAATCTTTATTTTCTTATAAGTGGCATAGATATAGGTCTGCTACCAATAAACTACAACAGACTTCAACTTTTTAGCGTTTATAATAGCCATCTACAATTTCGTTTGGTAACTGAAAGCCAG
Source organism: Schistocerca gregaria (assembly GCF_023897955.1). NCBI lineage: Eukaryota > Metazoa > Arthropoda > Insecta > Orthoptera > Acrididae > Schistocerca > Schistocerca gregaria. The sequence goes on from NC_064922.1 coordinate 742,209,981, forward strand.
AACAATTTGTATCAATTCTCATTTATAGGTGGAACGGCCATCAGAGTGTATGAGAACTGTTTGTGTTTAGTGTTGACACTGGGCCTGGTATATTACGAGAGCGAACAGCGTCAAATGTTGAGTAGTCACTATGGTGGTCACATAGACTCTCCGTTCGATGGCCGTACAGTCCAGAATCGGTATGCCAATCAGCCAGAATCGCCATGAGCAGTCATCCCACCGACGCACCCGAGAAGATACCTGTTTAGTAAATCTCCGTGTACTGCAGCATGAAGAAGTCCTAACTGCCTGCTGCACATCCTCGCCCGACAGGAATCTTCTACCCTTCCACGCCATTTTTAAGGCACCAAAGGCGTGGTAATCGCACAGGGAGAGATCAGGACTTCAGGGCAGTTGCTTCAGTGTCTCCCACTTGGGTCTCCCAGTTGAGGCTGGCCTCCTACATCGACCGGCGTCTTGTGTCGAGTCGCGATCAGCAGGGAACTTTGCGCACCATTCTTCAAAGGGGGCCTTTGACAGACATGGTGCCCCATTCACATTCTTCATTTTCTGATGAATGTCTACCAGTATTCGTCCTTCGGAAGACAAGAAAAGAATAGCAGCATGTTGGTCCTGTTTGGACGCATTTAGTGGTAACGTCACCATAGTTCCAGTTTTCGCATATACCACGAATGCCACACTAATATCTTGCCTACATGTCAGTCCTCACATACCCGCATCGGAGTCTCGCTACGTAACATATACGCTACAGCAATGCCGTCAAACGGAATCTTTTTGATCGCCCCTTTGAGTACAAATATGGTAACTTCTGCAGTTCTTTGAAAGTTTCTGCTGATATGCAGTAAGTTGCGGGACAATACGCCTGACACCACGCCAGTACCTTTCTCGTTCTGTCTCCCAGACGACCAGCAAGCCACTTCACATGCGCATATCCCTCTCAGGCGCCGCCCTCGTTTCAGAAGCAGCAGCTAGCTCCAAAGGAGGCGGCGATTCGTGCACGTGGCGCCTTTCGAGACTTTTCGAGTGCAGTCGCGGCGGAGCCGAAATCTGGCAACGCCTTGTGCGAGATTTATACTGTGGTTCCAAAGGATAGCCGGTGTGACCTTCTGCAGTCGTACGGGTTATATTTATGAACGTGTGTTCGCATGGCGGCCGCACCACACCGCCAATTTATTGCTTAATTACCGGCTCCATCTTGGCCCGTATCACGCACCAGCCATTTTTGTGCCGTCGCATTAATACTATAAATGTTGACGCAGTGTGTTGCCGTATTTTTGCAACAAGAAATATGAGAGGTGATAGGTAATTCAAATTTCACCTTCGAAAGCTACAGACTCCAACATCAAGCACTTCTCAGGTAAATAAAAAAATAAAAAAAAGAGGGAGAGAAAGGGAAAGGAAGGGCAGAAGAAATAAAGAAATAGATATATGAGAGAGATGATACGAAAGCGTTAACAGCAGCCCTACTGAGTGACTGCAACATAAAAGTTATTTACAAGTCACTTGGTGAGTGGGCAGCCACAGTTGTAAAAATCCTTTTGAATAAATGAATAACCACAACAGCCACCATGAGAAGATTTATAGATCTCCTACAGAGCAACTCTGTGACAACAGCGCTCTCCAGGTTTTTATTGTTAAATACTGAAACACGGATCACTATTCAACACATAGCTCTGCTCCTGTGTGTTCTTGCACAATGCCGTCACTGGTAATGGAAGTGACAAGTGCGTACATCTCAAAGCTACTTTGTTTGCAAGAGGAAAAACGTGTATGTAGATTTCTTCGAAACTTCCTTGCTACCGCTGATAATTTCGAAGAGGTGAAAAAAATGTTCAAATGTCTGTGAAATCTTAAGGGACTTAACTGCTAAGGTCATCAGGCTCTAAGTTTAAACACCACCCATGACCGAGGGAGGACTCGAACCTCCGCCGGGACCAGCCGCACAGTCCATGACTGCAGCGCCTTAGACCGCTCGACCGCTCGGCTAATCCCGCGCGGCTCGAACAGGTGACTAACTGATATAAATCACTTACGTGCAGACATTTCTGTAAAAAAGTTAAACTTCACCAAAAATTTCTTCAGCCACTGGAAAGAACAAAATGCTGTTTCCGTAGATTATAGGAATAAATCTGTGACAGCACACGTATTTGCAGCAACAAGTGTGACACCTGAAGTAATGTAGAATAGGAGCCTCAATAAAATTACGGACATTTTTGAATGGTTTATTAAACAAGTCGATGTTTCATTTCGCATTTAACTTTGTTTCTAGATATAGCACACAGCTGCTCGAAACATCGTATTAAATGTAACATGACTTTACTTTTTTCTCATAACGCTGAAACTGTAGGGAGGTGTCTAACGGTTGTAACTATTTACCTCGCTTGGAGGATACTGTGTTACATGTAAGTGTCGTGACCTGATTTTTCCTCACGAAGTTCTACTGAGCACATGCACTAATACGTGTGTAAGAGTTTTGTTTTATCATCCTGCTTGGTGAGGTTTAGTTTTTTGTTATGTTTAGAAAATTAGAAAAATTAATCTCCACAAAATGGCAAACTTCGTGACAAATTCCTTATATGTATGGGTAAAATAATATGCATAGTTTAAAACTGGGAAATTTGCAACAACAATAACTGTGTGTCATAAAGAAAAACTAGGTCAACCCACCTTTTGACAGATAAATTTAACTCAACTTTTCCTGTGTTGGACTTCAACTAGCCTCGTCGTCCGCAGCTGAGGAGGGGAGACGTAACTTTGTGACAACTGATATTCCGTATTCCTAACAGCCCATTGCACAAAAAAGTTTATCGCTACCAAAATCAAAGGATACAGGTCATAAAATTCCACATATGTAGAAATTAAATATCGCAGTATATATTTGTATAATGTTGTGTTACAGTAAGTGCTAAAAGTGCCAAAAAGTTACCCAGTTTTATAGTGTCTGAAACTTGAAGGCAGTCCGGTTTTAAACATCCGTCGTTTTCTTACTATAACTATTCAGTTACATTAAGAACTCTATTTCTGGAAACCAGCTTTGTACTACCTGATTTTTTATTTATGCGATTTACAGTCGAACACTACTCTTGACTTGATATCTCTGAGTACTACGTTCAAAAAAGATATGGGTATTTGCTGGGTGTATTAAACTTTGATTTTCTTGCGACAACAACCACAAAAACATTTCAAACTGCCGTTACCTGCTTATCTACAAATTGTCTGCTGATGTACCACTGGCTGATCGAAAGCGGAAATTGCATTTTCAAACCTGCATGTAGTAAATGTTCTTCAAAGGCTGTATTTTTGTACAGTATTTTATTTTTTGCATCAGCACAGTTTGTGGAATGAAGTGTGCCGAGGCATGTAGAAGATGGGACAACGTATCACGACCGATCGTACGAACACAGCAGTATGTTTGCAAGTGACCAGTAGCAGATAATAGGCTGTAGTAAAGTAGAGAAGTACAGCCAACAAGGGAGAATTAACGTCCTATAAGCTGTGTACGAGGACAGTGAACTCCAGCATGAATTAAATTACTGAAGTAGCCTATTTAGAAATGTTTTATAAGAAAATACAAAAAGACAAATTAGTCAACCATTTATTCTTCACTGAAAATACGCCGTTTTATCCGTAATGAACTTACGAACTGCCGAAAAAAGTGCAAAAGATGGACTTCAGAAAAGGTAAACAATTTCTATGTGAGTATTACATGACGAATGAACGAAAGAGTGATAACTGGGTCACAGTTGGGTGGATTAAGAAGGCAAAGAAAACATTCAGTAAGCAAATAGGGTCTTCGAACGAACTCTGCTTGTACTAGCAATTTACAAGCCACCAAATCTACCCAACCTGTATGGTATAGGCTAGAGTCTCCATAACCAGACTCACATGTTCGTGCGTTGTTTATATGTATCTGACCAGAAAGGCAGGAATACTACCCTTTTTTGTCATCAGTCTTTTCACTAGTTTGGTGTGGCCTGACATGATTTCGTCTTCATTTCAGAGCATCGGGGTTCGCAGAAATTATCGAAGAGTGGGTAAGATTTTACAATTACGTTTTTGACATAAATGACTCGGTGGGTCTGAGAACGCATAGTGTCCCAAAAGTTAAATTGTAAAGAAGTTAAACAAAATTTATAGTCCAAAATTGTTAAGGCTTTCGTGGCCACTTGTTGACAAACTGTCTATTGGCTTCTGTCTCGGGTTCTTCGGCCGACGTTCATCTGATGATTTTACTGACGTTTCGCCAGCACGAGTGGCTGGCATTGTCGAAGCGAAGCATGATTAATACGCTCGTAACACGAGCAGGACGAATATGTGAGCCGCAGCACCTCAGACGCGAAATGCAACACTTGGAGAGTGTTCAGAGGAGCAATGGGTACTCCACAAGTAATATTTGAAGTGTAACAGAGCCAAACACTCGGCGAAATAAGGAATCAAAAAAGATATGTCGGGTACGGCCTTTCTACCATACATTCCCAGAGTGTCGGACAGAATCGGCCGCATATTGCGCAAACACGGCGAAAAGACGATTTTCAAACCAACCGACAAGGAAGATCAAAGAGTGTTTCAGATCGGTAAAGGAGAAAAGGGACCCACTTGCAATGTCGGGAATATACCACACCATGCACATGCGGAAAAGTTTATATCGGAATGACTGTACGATCAATCAAAGAACATAAGTGACATTGCAGGTTGGGGCAGGTGGAGAAACCGGCCGTGGCAAAGCACACTGAGTGAGACCTACCACGTAATAAAATTCACCGACACGGAAATTCAGGCTGCAGAGAAGCACTATCACACGCGCTTGTTCAGAGAAGCTGTAGAAATACAAAAACACGCGAACAGTTTCAACAAGAAAGAGAAAAGACTTAAGGTAAACGGATCCTGGCTTCCCGTACTGCAGCGAACGACCGTCGAAGGTAGCAAGAGGAGATCCGCACCGGAAATGACCGCGAAGAAGCCCTTGGACGTTGGCGCTCCAGATACACATAGTCTGCGGCCGCGAGCTCGGCTCCAGTTCACCACCGGCAATGGAGGCTGAAGCTTCGACAATGCCAGACACTTGTGCTGGCGAAACGTCAGTAAAATCATTAGATGAACGTCTGCCGAAGAACCCGAGACAGAAGCCAATAGGCAGTTTTTCAAAAATTTATAGTCTCTCAAGCGACTGAAAGATATCCACTCAATGGTTTTACGTTAAATCATTTTAATTCAGAAATGGTAAGCATGCATCATTATTATATGCTAAGTACACATTTTTATATTATTACTATGAATGTTGCCGTTTGCATTCAGTGATTTAAAATTACATTATCGTTATAATTAAATCTGTGGTACTCAGTAAGTTACTGACAAGAAAAACCATTGTTCATGTACCAATAACGTTAGCTTTTTACTGAAAATTAAAATTATGAAACTCGAAAAAATATCAGAATGCCTGAGAAAATCATGTGTGATAAAAAAAGCAGTAAATAGTGAGTCCTCAAAAGGGGAGAAAAAGAAATAACTCTTAAAAATCACAGTATTTCCCATAGCGGTTGACAGTGCCAAGTAAAGCCTAAATTCCAATAGGAAGAAAGTGCCCTCCCACCCGCCTCCCCACCACCCACCATCCTTACCCCTGTTTCGAACGGCTGTGCGTCAGGTTAAAAACTAACAATTATTCTCAATATCCATCCGGTTTATTGCCTAGTTTACAAGAAAGGTGTAAGAAGGCTGATTCTTCTAAATTCTGACTCAAAGAAATCGTTGTGACTCGTTTCCATATTATCATATATTTTACCAAGTGAAGACCTATTCCAAGCACTGTAGGGCCCATAAAAAGATACCAATGCTATACAGTATGTAAACATTCGCTCTACCTTAAGAACGGACACATTCGACAAGAACAAAGGCTACCGATAAAAACTGCAATGACATCCCACTGATTCCAAACACCGTACTTCGGAACCATCATTTCGGAAGGCGAAAGGTACACTTGCCTGTATGACTGCTGTTAGTCGAGTGACGTGAGTGTTTTAGCGGCAGCAAAAGAGCGTATGGAATTGGCACAGAAGATAGTGGAACCGTCGAGCGATCGTTTAAAAAATACGTTCTGTATGTCTATTCCATAAAGCAAAAGACGTTGACATCTAACAGTCACTGACGAGGCCGCTTCTAAGAGTTAGTAAAACGAAATTCTTGACTAACAAAGGAAGTTATAATATAGGCGTCCGACATTTGCACAGTCCCAAAACACGTATTTGCCTTTTTAATCCATCAATAAATTTCGTAATAGAGAACACATTGCTGCAGAGTGGAGAATCAAGAACCCAGATGTCTAATAGAATGACTGCAATGAGCTAATGAGCTTCCGTCGAGAGAAAAATTATATTTAGTTTCATGTCCTCAAATAACATTCAAAACATAGCAACAAATTCGTGATTTTCGAGTAAATTGCAATTACAGGATAACTCTCAATATATTTAATAGTCGAGAACAGAACAGCGGGACAAAAGCAACATAGATTGCGGACTTCTCAACACGCCAGTGATGAAAAATAACGAATGGAAGGAAACAAATTTCTAGTTGCGCCACCTACACACGTGTGGCCGCCCACAGACTACAATACAGAATATACTTGACCAAGGGCTATCGAACTCCACTGACAGATGTCAGAACGCCATATTTATTTGCAACACATACACATCACTAAGTGCAAAGGCTCAAATGGCTCTGAGCACTGTGGGACTTAACATCTGAGGTCATCAGTCCCCTATAACTTAGAACTACATAAACCTAACTAAGGACATCACACACATCCATGTCCGAGGCAGGATTCGAACCTACGACCGTAGGAGTCGCGCGGTTCTGGACTGAAGTGCCTAGAACCGCTCGGCCACCACGGCCAGCTGAGCGTAAAGAAGGAACATTGGAACTATCTCACTATACCAATGACGGTAACATCAGTTAACCACTTAATACGTTGTCCACAATGTATTTAACAAAATAACTGAAAAAAAATAGTCGAGAACAGCAGAGCAGAAAAACTACAGTTGCCTAATACTTCACTTCCAAATTCGCCGTTCTGTGAGAGAACCTGCTGCTTGCTACCTTAAAAGCTGGCTGGATCTCTTCGTTACGTTGCCATTAAGAGAAACTTGAGCGGCACTCGATAACTGCGAGCACGAACTTTTATGACAGCCGGAAGAGACTGATAGGTAGAGTTGACAAACCGAGTGTCGACGAGGTTCCTGACAAACTACAGTTGGAACTTGAAACACGCAGGTGAGACGATTCCACGGGTCACAGATACGAGGGGGGCAGAGGCAAATATTGACGCCGGACTTGTTGCTCCTGCGGCCGTGTCATTATCGTAGAGTGCTCTAAAGGTCGCCCGTTCAGACGCTGTTATACTAACACAGATACCGCAGGCGGCCACGCATCTCGTCACCGGCTCAGCGTGCAGCTGGCCGCCACCGGGAAAGCCGTGCCCATACAAGGGGATGCCACGTTTCAGGTTTATTACTCACCTCCATAGTGTTCGACACAGGACCCGTATTGTGGATTGGGCACAATGTGTGGTAGGAAACAATGCACCCGCAGCCGAACTCACACAGAAGTAATATTTTTCACAGGGAAATTACAGCAGCACTCAAAACTATTTCGTGGTTGCTGCATTATGTTGTCAATACTGTCTGGAAGCAACAACAACGGAACACCGCATAAAATTGTGTCATTTCATCGAGAGCTTCACGCCGTGTGATTAGATACATAGTAAACAACCAAGTTCATACAATGACAATGTAGTTATGTAAACTGACAGAAAACATCTCGACAGTAAAAAATAATTAATGTACTGTAATGAAATTTCGGGAATATCTTTATCTGGCTAACATTTTTAAGCGATTAACACTGCAAGATCGAAGATCAATGCAAGGGCAACACTAAATGTGAAATGCTGACCCATTAATTTTGGTGCAACCATCAGAACTCTGAGTGCAAACAGGCAAACGTGGCTGCATTCTGCTGTAGAGCTGTCAGATGTCAGTTTGTGGGATGCAGTTCGAAGCCTGTTGCACTCGATCGGTCAATACAAGAACGGTTAATGCTGGTTGTGGATGACGCTGGAGTTGTTCTCCGATGATGTCCCATATGTGCTCGATTGGAGACAGGCCAAGGCAACATGTTGATGCTCAGCAGAGCATGTTGGGTTACAACAGCGGTATGTGGATGAACGTTATCCTGTTGGAAAGCACCTCCTGGAATACTGTTCATGAGTGGCAACACAACAGGTCGAATCACCCGATTAACGTACAAATTTGCAATAAGGGTACCTGGAATAACCACGAGAATGCTCCTGCTGTCATATGAAATCGCAGCCCAGACCGTAACTCCAAGTGTGGGTCCAGTGCGTCTAGCACGCAGACATGCTGCTTACAGGCCCTCAACTGGCCCCCCCTGCTCAACACACGGCCATCACTGGCACTTACCTCCTCATATGACGCAAAATTTAAATAGACTTCATCTTTCAGATGTAGAAACACGCCTACTAACTTTTGTTCATGTCGCACAACTCCTGTTTGGCGTTTCTGTACTTCAAAAGTACACTCCTGGAAATTGAAATAAGAACACCGTGAATTCATTGTCCCAGGAAGGGGAAACTTTATTGACACATTCCTGGGGTCAGATACATCACATGATCACACTGACAGAACCACAGGCGCATAGACACAGCCAACAGAGCATGCACAATGTCGGCACTAGTACAGTGTATATCCACCTTTCGCAGCAATGCAGGCTGCTATTCTCCCATGGAGACGATCGTAGAGATGCTGGATGTAGTCCTGTGGAACGGCTTGCCATGCCATTTCCACCTGGCGCCTCAGTTGGACCAGCGTTCGTGCTGGACGTGCAGACCGCGTGAGACGACGCTTCATCCAGTCCCAAACATGCTCAATGGGGAACAGATCCGGAGATCTTGCTGGCCAGGGTAGTTGACTTACACCTTCTAGAGTACGTTGGGTGGATCGGGATACATGCGGACGTGCATTGTCCTGTTGGAACAGCAAGTTCCCTTGCCGGTCTAGGAATGGTACAACGATGGGTTCGATGACGGTTTGGATGTACCGTGCACTATTCAGTGTCCCCTCGACGATCACCAGAGGTGTACGGCCAGTGTAGGAGATCGCTCCCCACACCATGATGCCGGGTGTTGGCCCTGTGTGCCTCGGTCGTATGCAGTCCTGATTGTGGTGCTCACCTGCACGGCGCCAAACACGCATACGACCATCATTGGCACCAAGGCCGAAGCGACTCTCATCGCTGAAGACGACACGTCTCCATTCGTCCCTCCATTCACGCCTGTCGCGACACCACTGGAGGCGGGCTGCACGATATTGGGGCGTGAGCGGAAGACGGCCTAACGGTGTGTGGGACCGTAGCCCAGATTCATGGAGACGGTTGCGAATGGTCCTCGCCGATACCCCAGGAGCAACAGTGTCCCTAATTTGCTGGGAAGTGGCGGTGCGGTCCCCTACGGCACTGCGTAGGATCCTACGGTCTTGGCGTGCATCCGTGCGTCGCTGCGGTCCGGTCCCAGGTCGACGAGCACGTGCACCTTCCGCCGACCACTGGCGACAATATCGATGTACTGTGGAGACATCACGCCCTACGTGTTGAGCAATTCGGCGGTACGTCCACCCGGCCTCCCGCATGCCCACTATACGCCCTCGCTCAAAGTCCGTCAACTGCACATACGGTTCACGTCCACGCTGTCGCGGCATGCTACCAGTGTTAAAGACTGCGATGGAGCTCCGTATGCCACGGTAAACTGGCTGACACTGACGGCGGCGGTGCACAAATGCTGCGCAGCTAGCGCCATTCGACGGCCAACACCGCGGTTCCTGGTGTGTCCGCTGTGCCGTGCGTGTGATCGTTGCTTGTACAGCCCTCTCGCAGTGTCCGGAGCAAGTATGGTGGGTCTGACACACCGGTGTCAATGTGTTCTTTTTTCCATTTCCAGGAGTGTATTTTGTAATTTCTTTTGGTGGTACAGTTTGGTGTCCCTTTACGTCAAAAGTATTTTGTAATTTGTTTTGATGCTACAGTATTCACGAACTAGAGTTGCTTAGGCATTCAGACGTGTTTGTTTATTTGTAGAGACAACTAAAAGCATGCCAAAAGAGAAAGAATGCTCTGTTGGTGAGAGACAAGCCGTTCTGCATGTCTTTAAGAAGGGAAAGTCGCAGTTTAGCGTTGCTAGAGACTATCGCATATCACAACAACTAATAAGTGGGTGAAGTCGACGGCAAAAAAAGAAAGGAAAAGTAGCCAATAATCCAAGGTCATGTCGCCCTCAGAAAACAACTCGGAGAGAGGACAGGATGATTTGTAAGCAGTCGACTGCTGATCCAAGAAAATCGGCTCGACAAATTAGGAATGATCTGGAGCAGTATCATGGAGTGAACGTACAAGTCTCTACTACAGTAAAACGTCGCCAAGAAGCAGGCGATTTAAATGGTACACGATCATCACTGAAACCGCTCATAAATTCAAAATGAAGGTAGGTCAGGATACACTTTGCAAATAAACATCAGACATGATATGCTACAGATTAATCTAAGGCTTTATGTAGAGATGAAAATAAATTTAATGCATCTTCTGCTGACGGTGTGCAGTATATCCGTCGACTAAAAAACCAAAGGGGCAATAAAAAGTACCAGATACCGACAATTACGTGATGTTCGTCCTCTAGTCCAAATAGAAGGCAAGACGGATCGTTTCCTGTGCAGTGACAAGAAAAGAATGTGATTCCACGTAAGGAGAAAGAATATTACACATAGATGGACATTTCCATAGGGCAAAGATTCAAAATACACCTCGGCCATTTAAGAAAAATTTTTTCAGATAAGAAAAGGAAACTTCTGGAGTAGCCAAGCCAGAGACCGGATCTAAATCCAGTAGAACACCTCTGGGATGCACTGGATCGGCGGGTTCGTCGTCGAAGCTACTCAGACAAGGGTCAATTTGCTACTGTCTAACTGCATAAAAGGATTCAATGTCAAATAGATGTGTAGCTGTACATTGGTATGCAAAGAAATACTGATTTGTTCTTCATATTTCAAAACAGGTATGTGTTATTCTTCAGTACTTCGACCTGCAAATTACGTTTGAGCCACAAGATTTCTTATTTCTGTTTTGATGTAAGATAAGCATGTTTACACTAAATGTAGTTTTGTACTAAATTGACTATAACTACATACTTCTCAATCATTCGCGGGCAGTTTTTTCTATTACATACTTATGTTTTTGTAACTGTAACTAGTGCTTTCGACGAAATAGTTTTGAGCACTACAATATACATGGCACACAGAATTAAGCGAAATGGGCGTACTCCTGATATCGATAACTGAAAAAGTCTCCAGTGGGTAGAGGTACCAGGCTGCTAGCGGCAGGATAAAAGAAGCCACGTAATAATTATTTTATGTTTGCTTGTTGCAGGTGCAACTCTTCAGCCCTGGCACACGCTGAAATCCACGCGCTACATTACCCAGTCACGCGGCTCTGCAGTAGCCACGTCAAAACGGTGCAACCCATTAATAAAGTGGACAATCTGCATCAGATCTACATCTGCATGACAACTGTCCAATTCACACCTAAGTGGCTGACACTATTTCCACTCTCGAATAGAGCGCGAGAAAACCAAACACTCAAATCTTTCCGTGTGAGCTCTGATTTCTCTTATTTTATTACGATCATCATTTCTCTGTAAGGAGGTGGGCGTCAAAAGAATATTTTCGCATCCGCTGGAGGAAGTTGGTGATTGAAATGTCGTGAAAAGATACCGCCACCACGAAAAACGCCTTTGTTTTAATGACTGCTGCTACAACTCTCATATTACGTTTATCACGCTCTCTCTCCCGTTTCGCGATAGTACAAAAAGAACTGCCCTTTGAACTTTTTAGATGTCCTCCGACCACCCTATTCGGTATGGATGCCATACCGTGTAGCAGTACTCTAGCAGAGGATGGGCAAGCATAATGTAAGCAGTCTCTTTAGTGGCTCTCCTGCTGCATCTTCTTAGTGTTCTGCCAGTAAAGGACAGTTTTTCTGATCGTTCCAGTTTAAGTTGTATTGTCATCCTTAGGTATTTAGTTAAAATGACAGCTTTAAATTTGTGCGATTTATCTTGTAACCGAAATTTAACGAATTTCTTTTCGTACTCATGTCAAAGACCTCACACTTCTCATTATTTTGAACCAATTACCACTTGTCCCACCATAGAGATGTCTTGCCTAAATCATTATGCAATTCGTTCTGATCTTCTGGTGACTTTACTACACAGCAAATGTCAGCATCATCTGCAAACAGTATGCTCACATTTTTTGCTAAATCATTTATACAGGGTGTTAGGAACATAAGTGCAGATATACAGGGTGTTACAAAAAGATCCGGCCAGACTTTCAGGAAACATTCCTCACACACAAAGAAAGAAAATATGTTATGTAAACATGTGTCAGGAAACGCTTACTTTCCATGTTAGAGCTCATTTTATTACTTCTGTTCAAATCACATTAATCATGGAATGGAAACACACAGCAGCAGAACGTACCAGCGCGACTTCAAACACTTTGTTACAGGAAATGTTCAAAATATCCTCCGTTAGCGAGGATACATGCATTCACCCTCCGTTGCATGGAATCTCTGATGCAGCCCTGGAGGATGGCGTATTGTATCACAGCCGTCCACAATACGAGCACGAAGAGTCTCTACATTTGGTACCCGGGTTGAGTAGACAAGAGCCTTCAAATGCCCCCATAAATGAAAGTCAAGAGGGTTGAGGTCAGGAGAGCGTGGAGACCATGGAATTGGTCCGCCTCTACCAATCCATCGGTCACCGAATCTGTTGTTGAGAAGCGTACGAACACTTCGACTGAAATGTGCAGGAGCTCCATCGTGCATGAACCACATGTTGTGTCGTACTTGTAAAGGCACATCTTCTAGCAGCACCGGTAGAGTATCCCGTATGAAATCATGATAATGTGCTCCATTGAGCGTAGGTGGAAGAACATACTGACGAAACTAAAATGAACATGGAAATTAAGCGTTTCCGGACACATGTCCACATAACATCTTTTCTTTAGTTGTGCGTGAGGAATGTTTCCAGAAAGTTTGGCCGTACCTTTTTGTAACACCCTGTATTTATTGGTGACTACAGACAAATAATTATAGGAGTAGTATATTTGTAGATTCGTTAGTTACTACCAAGTACATGTGGCACGAGCAAAGCCATTAATGCTTGTTTTCCCCTGCGCATCAGGTCAGGTGATGTATGGATGTGTGGACGCATAGCGGTTAGTCTATAGAGACAGGTGTAATCTACTCAGTGGTGCAGTTATGGCCCTGCAGAAAACATCAAGTAGTAAACTACGTGACGTGTTTGCGAGAAGAATGTTAGACACAGAAAAAAATACTCCCACATCGAAGTGGGTTGATATTAAGGTAACATGATGAATATTTGCATTTACACCCCAACATCCTGTATAGTTTGGGAACAGCAGAGGGCCAATAACACTTCCTTGGAGAATACAAGATATCACTTCTGTTTTACTTGATATCTTTCCGTCAGTTAATACGAACTGTGTGCGGTCAGGAAATTTAAGAATCCAGCCGCACTAGTCAGTCGACATACCATACGCACGTAATTTGATTAGAAGCCGCTTGCGGGGAGTACCATGAGATAATTCGTTTTTGAAACAATTCCTGATGAGTTGGTGAAAGTGTAGGGCAGAAATTCACCGTCACATGAGTAGTGGTTAATGACACGAACGCTTCCAGTATGATCAGTGAATTTGAAGAAAGAAATCAATCTCTTCATGCAAAGTGGGGAACCGCCAGAGACGTAGTGGCCTTGGTACTCGAATACCAACATTATCACAACCGAGGCGACAGCGGAAGAAGTAAAACCTCTGTTATGTATCACTTTTCGGCACCCTGCACGACATTTTGAACTCGACAAAGATCGTCGCTCGATGGGTTTCGCGACTGCTCACACAAAATCGAAAAGTCGGCCGAACCGAGCTGGCGCGGAAATGTTGCAGCCACGTCAGGTCAACTCAGATGACTTCTTTAACGCTCAACAACCATGTGAGAACGCCGGTTGCAACAGTAGGACGAGACAAAGAATCGAAACCAGCGGCAGAGACACGTGGGTTCATCACCACCGAAAAAGACGAAGAGCTAGAAGAGCTAACCGTCAGAGAGCAAAGTGATGCTGATTGTGAGTGATATTTTTTTGGGACTGCTATGATGTGGTGCTAACATAACGTGTTCGTAAGGGGCAAATCGTAACGGGATCAGTCTACCGAAATCTCCCGACCTCGTTAGGGAGGCTGCCACGATGAAGACTCAAAGAAAGCTGTCCAGAGGAGGGGGGGGGGGGGGGGGCGGCGTTTATGCTCCACGATAGCAGCTGAGCTTCGTATGTACAGCCCAGAGTCAAATATGCTACTTCTTTGCTCTTTCAAATTTTGTCTGGCCCCTCGTATTTCGCTGACACGGCGTCCAGTGACCTCTTCCTCTTTCCTCGGATGAAGAAACCACTGCGTGCTAGCTACTTCTGGAATGGCGACGAAGTTATTCTCGGGGTAAAAGTTTCCTCAACAGCTCAAGATCAGAGTTCACAATCAGTCTCCGACTATTCAACCATCTTTGGGAAAAACATGTCACACAGGACGGTGAATATGTAGAGAAGGACTAAATGCACGTTTCATGGCTGCATCTTGATTTCTTTCGACGCGATAATTAAAACTTCATGACCCTTGTATGCGATACCTTCCCAAAAATTAGAGACGTTTGGAGATGATTCACATAATTGCAATCGTCCTACGTTTGACATTCTTACGGTTGCGCGCCGTGTTCTCAGCACCTGTATCGCACACACCACAGAGCCGTATGCCGTATGTGCCTCCATACACTTTGTAATCAATCAAACAAATTAGAAAAAATAAGACAACGGTGGAGGGACAATGTAACTTGAATAAAGTAGATATTTTAGGAGACAGGATATTCCAAACAGCAGTGGCACACTGGCAGAACATGATTTGCCTTGCGTAAATAGTATCAGACAACTAGTGTCTGTGGGTGAATTGTGTCGCAGCTAGTGAATCCCTTGTTTGTCGGCACATTTACGCTACTAGCCTTCAGCTAAGTAACAATCGACTACTTTAACATTAGTGGAAGACTTTGGAAAGCACAACGACGGAAGCACAAGTTACTGCACGTGGCGATGCACTCTGCGAAGAGACGCAATTCCCGAGACAACGTCGATGCTTTGTGGAAACAAAAACTGAAATACTTTTTATCCTTGTAGTTTCAAGAAGAGCCTTACCTGACGGTCATTTGCTCTCCAAGGCTGTGGATTACGCCACCGTAGTACTAACAGCGAGTAAACGCGAGACACAATAACTGAAATCTGTCTTGTTGACATTCTACGAATCCTTCAGGTATCTAAAGCGTACAGCGATAACTTGGACAATGCGTCATCTCACGCTAAACTGTAGATATCTCACAATTTTTAAGAATGGACAACTGCTGATTAAAGCAAGCACGTGTTTGTGAACGCGACAGCATGAAAATGAACACTGGTGGTTGACGAGAGGTATGATACACAATTATATAGCTATTAATCAGAAATGAAATCCATCTATTACTAACTTTTATGTTTCAAAGGCAATTAAAAGAAAAGCTCGAAAGAGAGATGGAGAGAGAGTTGTACCTGGAGGGTAGTGAAGCAAGGAACACACGACGTTTCGTGGGCGGTGTTTCAACCTAGTGACCGATTATAGAATTGCGCGAAGAAATGTGCACCGGCAAAAGCAGTTTGTGGCATTTTCTACTGTTTTTGTTGTTGTGAGACGTGCGGTTGTGTTTTGCACTTGTCTGTAAATATTACGAGTTCTGCATATTTAAGTGCTGTGTATCATATATATAAGCTATTCGAGGATAGTGTTACTTCTACAATTACAGAGTTTTATGGTGAGTGAAATTCTGTACTTTTTTTTGAAACTAGTTATATAGCATGTGGACAGTTTCGCCATGCCTCGTCAGTGATGCTTCGTCTTGTATCTTGAAACGAGAGGTCTTCTACCATGGAACGCATGATATTTTGCTTATGAACTGAGCTGCTTTGGTGTCTTAACAATTTTCCCTGTCTTGAAAATGTAAATCTGTGTTAGTTGCCAATAGCTTTTAAAGATATTTTTAGCTTCAAG
Organism: Schistocerca gregaria; assembly: GCF_023897955.1. NCBI lineage: Eukaryota > Metazoa > Arthropoda > Insecta > Orthoptera > Acrididae > Schistocerca > Schistocerca gregaria. The sequence goes on from NC_064922.1 coordinate 742,226,234, forward strand.
ACACAAATGAATAACAGACGGAGCGGGCATTGATTTACATAAGTGCCCACTTGGAGCCGATGCCTGTAACTCCTTTGCGTCTTAATTCATAGTGGCTGCTGGAAAAACGGCGTCTATTTTTTCCGGATAGGCCCAAAAGAACAGACAGCACATACATAAGTTTCTAACTTGTATCTGGTTTTTGATAACGCCAGACCGTGCTGAAAAATAATGCCTTGGAATTATTTTCGTGAAAAGTCTTAAACCTTTTTAAATAAGACAAACTTTGATAACATTCTACATCTTAATTCTTCACGTCTACGTATTTGCTGAGCTCTGCCGTTAGAGAGCTCCGAATTCTAGTGTGTTACGTGGCAGCGTGTGACGTAAGCAATTCGGTGCGTGTTGTAATCGAGTTTCCAGCTCGATGAGTCCGTCCACACATAGGGGGCCCCCCTCGCCTTCACAGTTACAAGTGCCAGACCACACACGAGCGCTGCGACATCTGCAACAATCCGACGCCACGGGTTCGCTGCCAACGCGGGTCGTTCCTACAGTCGGGACAAGGACACATCTGTTTCCGAACTTTAAATAACATCTTCGGAGACTTCACTCTGAGAGTGAAAAAGCGGTGCAAGCAGAGGTGAGGCACTCGTTCCGTCAACGAAGTCAAACGTTCTACAGTGACGGTATGAGCAAACTGGTCTCTCGTCAGGACTAATGTTCTCGTCGACAGTGGGATTGTGTTCAGAACCACATACGCACACACAGAGAATAAAGATGTAGAATGTTAAGAACGTTTGTCTTATTTAAAAAGCTTTAAGAGTTTTTACATAATAATTCGGAGGTATTTCTTTCCAGTGCGCCCTTCTACAAAATTTGCTTTCACCTACTGATTTTTAGTTTGCCGTAGAGCAATAATGTAACTCATAGACTATTAAATACAGCCGTTAGCAAGATTATCTTGATCGCAACGTTTTTAAATCTGAATGGCATGTTTGTTCCTAGGTACATGATCTTATTGTACCTCGGAACAGTTTTTCACATTTGGAAAAACCTTACTTTCCCGGAGTAATTTTTGTGATTTCAAGACAAGATCGCAGCGCACATAAAGTGAATGCCGACGGTTCAAAATGGAATGAGAAAATATATTAAACTGACTAGAGACAAGAGTCTGAGAAGTGTCGCAAGCTATAACACTCTCCCCCGAGCACGTAAAAGAGTCAAACAGCACGCTATTAGTTGCACATAACTTTGATGCTCTGACTAACAAGGAAAGGCATGCAGCAAGGGGATCCACGGCGATGTGCACCATCGTTTGGGAGTAATTGACAAACAAAAATTTCGGAAAGTTGCGCGTCGTTGGGATTGTTAAAAAAGTTGTAGTGCACGGAGTGGTTGTGTGGCGTAGTGGATAGGATAAGAAGACCTTCTCATGCAGACGGTTGTGAGAAATGAATCTCGACAGGTGCTTTGATTTCTTTTTTATTTTTAAATTTTTATGGAAATGACTTTTATCTTTATTTTCATCCAATTAACTGGCGTAAATGTCATTATTTATTTCTATTTGTCACATCATATAGTCACCATACGAACATTTTCATCTGTTCTCAATTTTTCCTTAACCTCATTTTTTCCCATCGGAATTTTTGTGAATGTGAATCTCATTATATCTACCTATCAAAACATTTAAATGTTAGAAAATGTCCATCTATCGGATAAAAGACGAAATAATCTACTTCTCTTGACTGTCCAGAGGCGTCAAAAATGTACTCCGTGTTACAAAACATGGATTTCTTTTTATGGTAATCAACAAATAAACATTTAAATCATCGCCTAAATTTGTAATGCACTATCGACAAAATAACGCAGATAAGGATTAAACTCAAAGAAGTGATCATTAGCAAAACTAAATTCATGCAAAATGACTAACAGAAATAATGACTCGAATGACATGAATGAAAAACAGGACGATAAAACGAAGGAAGTTAAATCGAAATTAATATCTCAAATTAATTAAAATCACAGGAACAAAGATTTCAAGCGGAAAAAGAACACAGAAAACGAGAACAAATGAAGAAGTTGATATGATGATTAAAATGATGTGACAAAGGAATAGAAATAAAAAAATTATTTTTAAACCACTTAACTAAATAAAAATAATGATCAAAGTCATTGTAACAAAGATTTAAAAATTAAAAAAAATTTTAAGCTACGGACATTATTCGAACTCATAAACTCCCGCATGCGAATGCGAATACCACACGAGCACACTATGCAACCTTACTTTCTAATGCTATACAACTACACGCACATTTCCGAAATTTATTTCGTAGATTACACGCAAACGAGGGTCCACCGGGTTGAATGGCTGCAGGGTGTGATACCTGGGATCTTGACCTACATCACTGTATAGATGGTTTCAAAAAGTCGACCCCATCACTTGGGACCTGTCGTTGGTGCACAAAAGAAAAAAATGGAAGGTTTAGTTGAAGTATTCAAGCCATAATTTTATCTAGAAAGGACTACACTAACTGAGAGGAACAAAGAAGACTGGGGAAGATGCAGGAAGCATTCTCCAACACGAGAATTGAACGCCATTATAGGTATACGACTGCTGAGATTTAATGTGTTCGAGAAAAATAGCTAAACCCCACGAAAGCATGTGAAGAAACATCTCACTGATCGACATGGTCGACGTAACTTCTGCCTCGACCCGCACTTGTTATCATCAAACGACAACCGTTTCGGTACTTAAAGTTCTTTACTTATTTTCCGGCGAAATCACTTTTATCTTTTCACGCAAGAGGCTTCGACCGTCTCAAATAATCATCTTCATTTAGAGAAATAAGAATTAAAACCTGTAAAATACTCAGTATTCTAAAACAAAGAGATAATAAAAAAATCTCATACCAAAAATCTGCTAAAGTATTTTGCTACGTTTCATATAGTAGAATCGAAAAATAAAAAAACCGTCTACTATCGAGATCTAGTGATGGTTACAAAAGCGATAAAAATACAAAGACTATGTTAAACTGTTTTGTTAAAATGAGTACCATAAAGATTCTATCTAAAACTTCATTACTTTGCTATTAACATATGTTCTTGTTTCCTTTTACAACGTAAACATTATAAAAATTCGTAAAATATAGACAAAGGATTGGCCAAGCTCCACTAGAGGCCACTTATCTTTGACTTTAAGGTTGAAATTGGATGCATTTTTATTTTATTCTTCTAATCTACTGCATAAAACATAGCAGCATACTTTTGAGTTAACCACAACGCATGGCCCTCCTGTGCAGGAACTAGATATGGGAATTTTACTGTCTCTTAGTTTTATAATAGAAAATATATTTTCCATGGGCATCATAATTTGTACAGAGGTTATGAATTTTATTTTTAGATTGTAAGGCGGCTATTTGAGACGGTCGAAACCGCTCCTCCGAAGAGACGATTGTGATTGTGTCGGAAAATAAATATAAAAAACTATTTTAGGACTTACGAATGGGTCCAGAAAATATCTAAAAGTATTATCAAATTTGGTAAAATTGTCCTCGTGCAACAAGTATGTAACAATAGCCTGGACTAGCAGTATTTTTACCCTGCAGTTTGCGGAGCCATGTGCGGATGACAGTTTCACATGTCGGGACGCTGTTTTGAAACCCGCCTCCCACCTTATCTGGTGTACAGTTGACAGTTGTTTATCCGACGGAGCGTCTAGACTGTGGCCTTGATGCACCAGACGGCCGTCGCTTGCATCTCGCCGCAATACGCGCCACGTGCGACGGTGACCGTTTAAAAACGAGGCGACTACATGACGCCAATGAGCCACGAACTGTAAGTGCCGGGATATATGCTGCGGCCTAGCCATATCCACTGCCGAAAGCAGTGTGTGAAATCTTATGGGACTTAACTGCTAAGGTCATATATAAAAAAAAAGGTTCAAATGGCTCTGAGCACTATGGGACTTAACTTCTAAGGTCATCAGTCCCCTAGAACTTAGAACTACTTAAACCTAACTAACCTAAGGACATCACGCACATCCATGCCCGAGGCAGGATTCGAGCCTGCGACCGTAGCGGTCGCGCGGTTCCAGACTGTAGTGCCTAGAACCGCTCGGCCACATCGGCCGGCTAAGGTCATCAGTCCCTAAGTTTACACACTACTTAACCTAAAAGGACAAACACACACACGCACACCCATGCCCGAGGGAATACTCGAACCTCCGCAAGCTTTACACTTGGGGCACCCTCCGACAAGTCGGACATCCCTCGCTACGATAACTCCATGCCCCGGAAGAGCGAACACTAAAGGCTCCTAGAAATGGCAAGAGAGGAAGCTGTGTGTGAAGCCATTAGTTAACTGAAGACAACGATTAACAGCTGAGTGTCGTTTAAAAGTGAATTAGTGGATTACCGCACCTGATTACATGTCCTGTTATTAAGTAGGTGTATTACATTTACTGAACAGCATCTATGCAATGAACTACTCTAATATTGAGCTTTTTTAGCACAGCAGTTTGATTGCCGATCGACAATTTTCTGAACCTGTCATTACTGTATCACTGTTTTCCAGCTTTCGTGTTAATGCCAAATCATATCAATATATCTGTCCATAGATTTAATATGAACATAAAATAAACAAAGAAGTGTTTCTGAACGAAAAACGTTACATCTCTGTGTGAACACCTTTATTATAAAGGCTAGATTCGTTATTTCTTTCCAGAAAGGTTACAGTTCATAGTAGTTGACGGGAAGTCATCTAGTGGCACAGAACTGATATCTAGTATTCCCTAAGGAATACTTCCTGACTCGCTGCTGCTGTTCTTCATCTACAGATTGTTTCACAATTAATGTTACACTCTTTCAGAGGTTGTAGAGGGGATTTCAAGTTTTACATGTTCAGGAACGTCATCCAACGACGCTACAGAGCGTCAAAGTTATAGGCGCCGGAGCCTGTAACTGTATGTATGTGGAGGGTGATTTCGTGACGATGTTACAAACTTCCTAGAATGATAAATGCCTCAATTTGAGGTAAGAGACCCCGTACCGGAAACGAACGCATAAGTTACAAGCGAAAACAGTTTCGAGACCTCTGACATTGGAATACATGCGCCGGTACAGCTGCTCATAGCCCCTCAGGTATTCATTTTGGAGCCCACGTTTACTGCACATTTTTCCTTTTTTTTGGTCCACACTATCACATCTGAACTTGCATACCTATATTCTTAGCAACAATAGTAACGGTAAATGTGCTCCGCCGTTAGAGGTATCAGAATGATTTTCGCTTGTAACTTTCGACTCGTTCGTTTCCGAACCACAGACCCTTACCTCACATCGATATATGATACGGAACTACCCTGCATAAACAAACATTTACAGGAGCCGAACTTTGACGGTATGTAGCGTCGTTGAACGATGTTACCGGACATGGGTTTCTGTGTAAAACTAGAGCCACAAAGTCCCTTCTACAACATCTAGAAGTGTGTAACATAAATTGTGAAACACCCTGTATATAAACGATTTAGGAGATAATCTGAGCAGCCCTCTTAGACTATCTGCCCGCGATGCGGTCGTTTGTTCTATAGTAAGGTACGTAGAACATCAAAACAGATTACAAAATTATTTGGACGAGATATTTGCGAAAAGTGGCATTTGTTTCTGAGCAATAAAAAGTGTGAAATCACTACATTAATAGCAAGAAAAATTCTATTACATTTTGGCTACAAGATAAATCAGACAAACTGTACATACAGGGTCAGAATTGCAAACAAGTTAGAAGCACCACATAGACAATGTTGTCGGGAGCCGGCCGCGGTGGTCTCGCGGTTCTAGGCGCACAGTCCGGAACCGTGCGACTGCTACGGTCGCAGGTTCGAATCCTGCCTCGGGCATGGATGTGTGTGATGTCCTTAGGTTAGTTAGGTTTGAGTAGTTCTAAGTTCTAGGGGACTAATGACCATACCAGTTGAGTCCCATGGTGCTCAGAGCCATTTCAACCATTTTTGTTGTCGGGAAGGCGGACGAAAGACAGCGTTTATTGACAGAGGACTTAAAAGAAGCAACAAGTTTACCACACAGTCTACACTATGCTTGTCCGTCGTCTTCTGGAGTACTACTGTGCGGTACTGGACCTCACCAGACAGTAAATCTTAAAAGCTCAAAGAAGTGCAGCTCGTTTTTTACTATCGTTAAGTTGGGGAAGAGAGTGTCACGGGTATGATATGCGTGTTAGGGTGTCAATCATTCAAACAAAGGCGTTTTTCGTTAGGGCGTGATCTTTTACGAAATTTCAGTCAACTTTCTCCTCTGAATGATATATATATATATATATATATATATATATATATATATATATATATATATATATATATATATATATATATATATATATAGAGAGAGAGAGAGAGAGAGAGAGAGAGAAATAAACACTGTAATTCACTAAATGAGAGAGCAGAAGAAAAGGTGTTCATTTTTCCCACGATGTGGGCGTGAAATAATGTGAAAATGATTCTTTAAGCTCTTAAACAGTTACGTATGAGCTGAAGAGTTTCATATAAATGTAGATGAAGGAATAATAATTTTTCTTGTTTAATCTCCGCTATGACGTCATCACGTTTGCTAATGCGTGGCCATCGAACACAGCGGACTTGTCCCTGCTTAAAGTGACGCACGCTGACGTCAGGATGGAACAAGCTGCATGACCTCGCGGGCAAAGTGACAGGCACGGAAGGCCGGTATCTGGCAATGACAGAGCGCGCCAGTGCCGCGGTCGAGAGGACATTACCCGTGGGTAATGAAGGCTCGCTCGGCCGTAAACCAGCAGCGAGACCTTCCCCCTCCAGCCAAATTCCCCATCCTCCCACACTGGACCGCCACGGTCTGCATGCCTAGCAGTCTGCGGAGCCGTTAAAAGGAGACGCTGATAAGGAGCTCTACCAGACAAAACAGCGAGCAGCAGCTGCAACTGGAATCTCTCTGGCCTAAAAGAGTAGTCTGATGAAGCGATTCCCGATACAGCGGAGCAGCTGGCAACTAGTCGCTGGTTCTTCTGGTCACACGAAGAAATGGCGCCGCCCCAGAGACTAGATGAACCCTCTGCCAGGCACTTAAATGTGATTTGCAGAGTATCCATGTAGATGTAGATGTAGAAATATTATTGCACTTGGGAATGAGGGCGCTTCAGTCGGCTTATCGTGGTATTTCACGAGGACACGCTGAACCACATGATAACATATGCTCAACTATCTTCAAAACATTCACAGTGCGAAGCGTTTTCTTCAGCGACCACTACACTTCTTTACTGTAACGCCCCCGCATGTTTCCGATAACGGCCACGGGGGCCAAGTCGAGTAATATCATGGTTGGGTAGTACTATGAAGTGAATGTAGCACACACCGCATGTCATCATCAACTTGGGATAGGAATGTGACTTCCGTGTAACGCCGTTTGTTTACATTTTGCACGAAGAACGACATTTTAATACTATAGGGAGCTGGGTAATTTTGCAAGGTGAACAATCATACGCATTCAGTCGCCGTCTTTTTACACAGCGAGTCGCATGCAGTGCATGCCGCGTATCGATTCTCCTCAAGTCTCTGAAGACCCATGTGCATGCACGCACACATGCGATAAGTTGCCGTTCAGATGTGACACCATTCACCGAACTTTTTAGACACACCACGTCCTTCCTGACTCGAGGTGCGTAACACGGCTTTGTGATCCTGCACGGTCGAGGGATGAATATCTCTCCTCTCGGGCGCCAATCGCGTGGGACCGATGATATCCTGCATGGGGTTGAGTATGTTCCACATGAATGCATCGATTCCATATTAACACCATAGTCGCGGGATCCCGACCACAGCGAGCAGAAACATCGCGGGATGTGTTTGTTGGACCAACCCCGTTCTGGTAGACTTTCGGTAAGTGATGAATCCGTATAAGGCACACGGGATAGCTTCCTAAGGAGCCCCAAAACTCAGCGCGTGCGTGTGCGCAAGAAAAAGGCCTACACAATAGTACAGTTCATACGGTTTCCATGAAACGTCTCCGTTTCTGGTGTGCAAATTGCAGTTGTTGCACTACATCAAACCGACTGATAGACTCCAACGATTCGAGTTTGTTACTGGTAAGTTACTGGTAAGCTTAATTAGATCGACCGTGATGAACGATTTATTCAGAATGTTGTTCAAATGGCTCTGAGCACTATGGAACTTCTAAGGTCATCAGTCCCCTAGAACTTAGAACTACGTAAACCTAACTAATCTAAGGACATCACACACATCCATGCCCGAGGCAGGATTCGAACCTAAGACCGTAGCGGTCCCGCGGTTCCAGACTGTAGCGCCTTTAACCGCGCGGCCACACCGGCCGGCTCAGAAGGTTGTGCTTAGTGACGAGGCCACATTCCATGTGTACGGACATGTTCGTCGCTATAATGTCACAATATGGGCCTCTGGAAATCCTCACCCCCACACCGCGGTACGAACGTAACTCCCCGTAAGGTGAATGTGTGGTATTCCCTGATGCACAGTAAAAGTATAGAGCCATTTTTTCTTTCCGGAGCAGCTTCCGACGTCAGACAACTACTATGACATGTTGCAATTGTACGCAGTGCCACAATCTTTCAACAAGACATTGCTCCTCTACACTACGCCAACATTCTTCACATATAGCTGAAAAGAAAATTTCCCCAATGGTGGATATGGTGGAGTGATTTGATTCATGGCTACCACTACCCCAGGCCTAACACAATTAGACTTTTACTTTTGGGGTTATGAGAAGCAACATGTGTACAGTGAAAGCATCAACAACGTGAATCATTTAAAACAGAGAAACACAGACGCTTTTCACTCTGTTACATATTATGTACTTACATGTATGTGGGAAGAACTAGAACATCTTTTAAACGCGCGTACGGCAACAAATGGAAGCTGCATCGAACTGCGGTGAACAGGTACGCTCACTTCGAGAGTTCCTCTTTCATTTCCATCTTGTCTCACATTTCTGTCTTGTTCCATTGCTTTGCTGTTACCCATTAAAAGTGCACCGCGGCATTAAGAACGCACTGTAGACAGCGTTATTACAGGGTGGCACAGTTAAAAGTAGTTCGCCTCCCCTTTGAATGCGAATGCAATATCTCCACTTCTGAAATACAGGAGAACAGCTATAGCAAGGACAGTTTCATACAATAATACTTTGTTTGCAGTCTTGTGTCAGCATTTCAATTTATTTTATCAGTGAAGTTAGACGTTTCTCTTTGCGGTACATAATTGAAATTGTGGTAGGATATGTGAAAACAGATCCGATTAAGGAAACTCCAGAAATTTTCGGTGCAAGTATCCGAGCAGAGGACTACCAGCAAAGAGAGCAATGCAGAGTCTGTAAAAAAACTGGCGCACATGCGGATCTGTGCAAAATGTAAAACGACAAAGACTTTCTTCACTTCACACACCAGATGTTATTGCGGACATCTGCCGAAGAATTATTCAGGGCGCCAAGAAGTGGACAACGTAAAGTGGCCTAACAGGGACACGTAAGTAGCAGGAGTCGCCAGTGGATATTGAAAAGTCTTTATTTGAAGCCATATTGTGCAGCAGTTACGGGAGGATGTCGGTCACAACCGTGTACGTCACTGCACGTGGCCTTTGAATAACATCAACGTTGGTCTGTTCGATTCTTTCCATAACAACACGAGTCATGAACCATGGTTTCATCTTTCCGGTCATGTGAATTCACAGAACATGTGGTACTGGGCAACGGACGTTCGGTGCAGTTAACAGGAACGCGCATCATTGGACTGATATTTTTTTTTTTCACTACCCTCACCACTTTTGCTAACATCGAAATTTTTGATACATTTTGTGCTCACTGAATATGAAAGGCAATACTGCTTCTTCCATCGAGATGGCCAATATGCCAAACGTCTAAGGTATCCCCCGAACTAGTCCTTCGTGTCTTCACTGAGGAATGCATTGTCAGCAAACATTTATGGCCACCATGTTCGCTGGATCTAACAACATGCAATGTGTTCCTGTGGGGACAATTGCAGAGCCATGTCTAAGAAATAAATCCACACATAATACAGACGACATTAGCCGTGAAGTTTTCGACATCGTCCGCAGCTCGTGGTCGTGCGGTAGCGTTCTCGCTTCCCGCGCCCGGGTTCGATTCCCGGCGGGGCCAGGGATTTTCCCTGCCTCGTGATGACTGGGTATTGTGTGATGTCCTTAGGTTAGTTAGGTTTAAATACTTCTAAGTTCTAGGGGACTGATAACCATAGATGTTAAGTCCCATAGTGCTCAGAACCATTTGAGCCAATTTTCGACATCGATATCCGAACTTAAGGCCGGGAGCATCTGAATATACTTAGACGTGCACAGTTGTGTGTTGATGTTTGACATCTTCTATAAATGTATTTTTCACTGTAAATAAATTGTAAGGTATTTCAGCTCTTCGTTTCTGTAATTTCACTGAATTTCCTTTATACTTAAACGAGCTCCTTTTATTTGCGCCGCCCTGTGCTACCTGCTCTGCGCGGCTGTGCTGGAATGCTAATCATTTGCGTAACACTTCAAACCGATTTGACGACTGTTGCATGCTGTCTTCAAGGTGTTGCAATTTTAATGACCAGCAGTGTATATCAAATGTTCACAGGAATATGCTGACCGGTGTTTGTCACGTATCCACCACCCACAGCCACGTCACGTGCACACTGTATGTAGTGGTAGGGTGTCTTGTTGCGCTTCTGGTCAGCGTGCAGGGAGCTCTCTGCCAGCGAAACCTGGCAGCGGAGGCGCGCGCGCGCAGTGGAGTAAGCAAGCGCAGCCGCCGTGATATTTGTGCTCGGCAAAGGTCCGCGGTGACGTCACGTGGCCGCTGGCTCAGTGACCCTGTTCCGGCGCGCAGCCCGGCCTTGCGCGGTCGACGCTCCGCTCCGACGTGACGTGGCTCCGGTCGTCACCTGACACCCGGCCGACATAGAAATAAAATAATAATAATAATAATAATAATAATAATAATAATATAATAGTAACCTCGTACTGCACACACGCCCACAACGTGTACGTGCCATGAAGACCGCGCCCAACTGACCCAGTTACTCAACGTGTTCAGCGAATACAGCAGGCCAGTGCGAGAGCAAAAGCCACAACGATTAATCGAAAATCTTGTATTAAATATGCTGTAAAGCAACAGAAGCAACTCCAGAATCACAATTCGTCGAGGAGGTTATAAAATTAATTTAAGAATAGAGCTAATTCAACTTCGATGACGAATTTTAACGACAAGAAGTTCAATTCATGGGACCCACCAACATATTGCTAAATCACATACAGTAATGTTGGCGTTGCAACTTTTCGCTATAATATCCGAGAAACGTGCTAAAAGGGAAAAACAATAGTCCACCAAATGCGGCTCTCGTGCAAGCCTCTATCGTTGTACTAACCCTTTTGACTACTTGTTTCCACAAAAGCCGATGATTTAAAATACTTATTTTCCTTTGCCTCTTGTTAGACGCTAGAAGTTAGTAAATACAATTCAGAAAAATGATGTCTGACCCTGTACCTATTACGTAAAGCGTAGGTTCCAGAAAAGGTACGTTCTATGTTGATCGTGTCCTTCTGCATCCTATTATTTGCCGAAAACCTCGTTTTCTTTCACTGAACCGTTCACGAAGTAAAAGCAGTGTTACGTCTTACTCTGCTTTTCCTTTATATGCAGGATGTTTTACAATTATTTCTGGCGTCTGGCAGGCTGTAGAGAGGACCTGGTAGACAAACCTCCAACATAAAACGCAATGTCGGGAGATGCTCCGTCCTGACGCAAAACAGTATTGTGGACCGGATCACTTTGAAATCTCCCGCTTCGCCATACGCACACAGGGAAGGCGATGTGCTCTGAATGGTGTGCCCTACAATATCCTATCGCATGGTAATAGGCAACGGCGTGGTCAGTATCTAGAGTATTCGTCGTCCTGTTTTCTTCTACGTGACGAAGAACGTTCTTATCAGAGTCCGTGGAAAACCACAGTCAACCTTCCTAATTGCGAACGTAACAATTTCTCGGAGCCGTTGTTGCAGTGGAACGAAAACGGTATGTCATGCCATAATTACAGACACTGATGACGGAGCTCTCTTCTCAGTTTGTGTGCTTACCGTGTAGTGTGTTATCCTAAAGTGATACCGTCTTCAAACCCACCTTACATCCAAATGATGCGCTTCCGGACAAGGGCTCCCATCGAAATTCCATCTATAAATCGCCTTTACAACCCTTAGAAGAGGGTGCAACCCCTAGAAGCCCGTAATAGGTATAGCGAAACACTATGTATGTATTTAAAGTCTGTGGAGCATAACGTTTGGCCTTGCAGTATAGTATTTCTTCGCCGCGACATTAGGAGAGATGGGTGGCGGGCCCGTTGCACGGACTGAAACGAGGAATAGTCGCGCCCCTATCTGCGACTGAACCCGGGACCTCCACGGCCGGAGTCTAGTGCTCTGCCCAGTACAATACCACGGCCATATTTATATTCATGAAGACTGCTTTATCCTTCTACTCGATTTCTTTGGGAGGACACCAACAACCACCAGGAAAAGTCTCCATTGAGGAACGATCGTTATTACGGCTTCGTAAATACTCTGACGTTGTGAGAAAAAGAGGTACACCCGAACGCTGATGGTGACGTTCCACAAAAGCTGATGGTGGCAGCGTTTATTGCCTATGAAAAACGTCGCCAAGTGTGGAAGAGGCAGATTCTTCCTGGCCACCGGGGAGCAGAGCAAGCAAGCCAAGCGGTAAGCGCTCATCATTTATCCGGCGGTGACGTGGCTGCGCGCCGGATAACAAGTTTGCGGTGTGAGGCCGGAACGCAGCGCTCCTCCGGTTGCGCCTCCTCCTTAGAGTTAACGACCTTCCGCTCAACACGCGCCGGCGACACCGGCGGAGGCCAGCGCGGCACTTTCTCCAGCCCCAAGGTGCACCGTCTCCACTCAGTGATTTAACTAAAAAAATGGTTCAAATGGCTCTGAGCACTATGGGACTTAACATCTATGGTCATCAGTCCCCTAGAACTTAGAACTACTTAAACCTAACTAACCTAAGGACATCACACAACACCCAGCCACCACGAGGCAGAGAAAATCCCTGACCCCGCCGGGAATCGAACCCGGGAACCCGGGCGTGGGAAGCGAGAACGCTACCGCACGACCACGAGATGCGGGCGATTTAGCTAAAGAGTGACACGTGACGATGGGTAACCTTTTGGAAAACCGCAGGAGCGTGTTACGCAGTGCAAATCAAACCGCTGTGTATACTACACAAAGTGGAGTTAAACAACTTGATGACGTCAGAGGAGATGTGGAAACGAGCAAGGTTTTCCACCTAATCACACGTCGGAACTGCATTGTTGTGGAGATACGGCCACAAAACGACAACCAATCAGTGACGAGTGTGTAGAAGTATGTGCATTGAAGTTTCCACATCTAATACCTGTTACTCCAAAGAACGCAGTCACTAACTAAATGAACTGTAGGTAATGGTTTCAGCTGAACGATCAAAGCTAAAGACACTAAATTGCCATCCCTGGCTGGTTTACAATAAACGCAGAATTTCTGAGTCGTTGACTACGTAAAGCTCGCTCGTTAAATCATCTACGCTGATAGTACTGAAATATCACTGTGTGTTATGACGATAAACTGTACTACAGGAAAAAGGCAACAATAAGACAGTCGACATATGGTGTTGTAGGGTGTAATGTTATTAATAATAAAATGTAAATGCCATGTGTTGTAACTTGTGCCAATATACATAAGCATGAATAAACTTTTATCCTAAAAAATACAGGAGATCAGCAAGTGTTAGGTACCACAAAACAGTACAAATCTGACCAGATATACCTCCACCTACTCGTTGCCCAGAGCTCCACAGTGGTGCATTCCCTACCCATACTTATTTGTAAACCTTCGCTCTATAGGATGTCACCTGCCCTGCTCTGACGTTAAGATCAGGCTGCTTTCCTCCACCCTACATTCTGCCTGTGGTATCGTCCAAAGATCACCGTGTCACACCAAAGTCGGCAACGTGCATCGATACCATAGACATTAGCAGCGTCTCGCTGCACTCCGCAACGACGAATGGGAGGCGCTCCGGGAGTCACGCACCACAGCGCCATCACACGAAGGTCGATATAGAGTCGATATGGACTAGCTCTTCCCAGTTCGTGATCTCCAATGATTCAGTCAGCACCATCTAGCTAAGGGACCAGTGCTCTTCAAGTCCCAGACGGAACAGCACTTTTGTAAATGTTGAACTTGTGTTTTACGATAAGTGTTTGTATTTGTTGGCATCAACTGATGCTTTACTGTTCAAAGACAGTTGTAAATAATCGACACACTGCTGTAGCAATTGTTCGTTTAAAGTTAAGTACATCTTTTAATCAGTCTGATAATAAAGTGAATTTCGATCAGTCATCACCCAGGGCAATCAAAGAATCCACAGTTGGGACCTAAAGATTATGGTTTCGTCAGGTCCTAACAGTGACAGTGGATCTGATGAACATCCATGTATTTTTGCCTGCCATCTTTGAACTGTTCATTTCTACGATCCCCCACTAACCTCGTCAGCTGAACTTACAGAACCCCATGAGCTATCTAATAGGGAAGAACCTTCACAGGTGGTACCCTCTGTCATGCACTTCTCAGTGGTTTGCGGGGTATGTGATATACTCAAAGTCCTCAGTTATGTAAGCTACACACTATCTCTAAGATTTTTCCATCGAATATTTCGTCCTTTATCAGTTTAACTATCACTGGATGCCTTATCATATTATGTAAGTTCATCCCATTTAGTTATTTCATTGTTTATTCACTCTAAAAGCGCTTTATTTCATACTTTACAGCTACACACTCAACTGTTCCAATAATAAATGAAAAGCACCTGTTTGCTTTTGTTCTACAATATTACTTTTATTGTAAACAGGTTTTCGGCTTACAAGGCCATCTTCAGGCGTAAAGATGGCCTCGTAAGCCGAAAATCGGTTTACAATAAAAGTAATATTGTAGAACAAAAGCAAACTGGTGCTTTTCATTTATTATAATGTTGTTCTACCAAGAACCGACGGAAGATGCTGTTAATATGAATTGTTACAACACTTTTATGACACTTAATCGCAAATGCAACCTGTTTCTGCTGTTCGAGGTCTGTTACTGCCTATGTTTCAAAACAGCATTGCTGTCCACCGAAATTCAGGTAAATATTATTTCAGTTCTACGAGACCAATTTTCTGTCCGACATTGGTTTCTATTCTTGTACCATTTCTGGCTCTGTAATGCTCATCCTGGGTTTCTTGCTGCTTCATATTTTGTTATCTTGCTTCCTACGAAGCGTAAAACTAGAACACAAATTCTGACGTCTTCCTCATCTTTATGCTTAGTTGGTTATTATTTTTCTCCTTATTACGCTGAATTACTCCCTCTTCGTTTTATTTTGCCTTAAAAATAAATCCGTCCTTTCCTCTAATAATTATTCGACATTACACTCCCTTTCTGCATAAACACTAATATAAGCCTCTGGTCTTCTATTTCCATGTTACGAATATTTCACGGCTTCTTAGAAGTGGCAATTTGTAACTTCCTGGAGGGTTAAAACAGTATCACAGTTTGATGTCTGGCGCAGGCCTTTATACTCGCCATCAACGGCGAACATCCGTGACAATGGCGAACATTTGTAATCAGCAAAGATTTTAGTTTGCCCGAAAACTATATTGCTCAGTTTTGCACTGGAGACTACTTAAAATACGTCTAAAGAAGTATAATTACTATTTCGAGCCGTCCGTGGTGGCCGAGCGGTTCTAGGTGCTTCAGTCTGGAACCGCGCGACCACTACGGTCGAAGCTTCAAATCCTGCCTCGGGCATGGATGTGTGTGATGTCCTTTGGTTAGTTAGATTTAAGTAGTTCTAAGTTCTAGGGGACTGATGACCTCAGAAGCTAAGTCCTATAGTGCTCAGAGCCATTTGAACTATTTCGATGACTGATCAGAATTGCTTGCCTTTTACCTGTAGCTTTTCAAACGCCGACTGCTAATCATAAAGTCGTAGTCAATTTTTGCTCTGTACATCCCATTATCTACGGTTTGTGCACTAATTTATTACCCGCTATAGAAACACACAGGCGTTTTCCTTCCTGTCGGTTGACTTTTATTTTAACCACAATCTCCGATCCTTTACCAGCAGCCCACAGGAAGATGTATGTCTAAAGATAGCTGCAGCCAAGATTCCAAACAACATGCTCATGACAGATTTGGTTTCGTACTAGTTGTTTATCAGAACTTTATCTTTTGTTCAGGACAACCCAGCTACTTATGCTGTTGTTCCATGTCTAGTCTTCACCTACCTAGTATGCAGACCATTATTCTAGTGCACTCATTTAATTTTATACATATGGACTTTTTTAATTCCTGTTCTCTGTTATCTTAAAATTTCCCTTGAGCAGTAATGTGCAATACAACTATCAGTTTTTATTTTAAGGAGGAAATCAGATAATCCAGCAATTGTAAATAATTATAACAGTTACAACAATATTCATTTACCTCAAATGTTCAGCTACTTCAAAGTTTGAATACTTGGAGAGACGTACTACCAAAAGCAGGTCTGCGAGGAGCTGGACAGCTCAGTCGGTAAGAATATTAACAGTGAAGGACGAGATTCCGCGTTCGAGTCCCGATCCGGCACACAGTTCTAGTCTGCCACGAAGTTTCAAAACAGCACACCACTGCAGGGTGATAGATAGCTAGAGGAGTACTGAGATGTTGCTTATCTCACAGTCGTAGCATGAATCGATATGAGCACATGTGAAAGGATCTGCGAAACCATCGTACAAAGAATAATTGATATAGCTTTGGACAATACCCTTATAGTGAGTGAGACAGTTATTTCTGAAAGCCAAACATTGATTATCTCTTTTGAAGAGGCAGTGTCAGGTTACATGTTGTTAAGACGCCGCAGTTAAACTAACGGTGATTCGACTGCTATAAAGATTGCATTATTGGAGATCGACAAGGAATGAAGCCACTGGAATTGTGTGAGATACTCTGTGAAACAATGAACTGAAATTTATGGTCCGCTTGGCGTAGAATTTTTTCAGAATCTATATCTCAAACAGCTCTTTAGTGGTGCAGCTGTAGCCACCACCAGCAGCTAAATATGGTACAACGTAGATTCTCTTGTGGCTATTTCATTCTCCGTCCACAGGCCCTGGTACCGACTGACCACCGTGCCCTCCTCTGCCAGTGCTGTCACGGTTAGACCGTCAGTGAGAGAGCACTTCAATTTCCCGCTGCTAATAAGCCGAGTACACAGTTCGTTTGTTGCATATTTTTACGAGCTTCAAACATGAGCCACTGCAGTAATGGATAGGAACTGTGATTGTTGTGTATGGATGTGAGCTGAGTTGGCGACCCTTCGCTCACAGCTCCAGGCTGTGTTGGCTTCCATCACACAGCTCGAGGCTGCTGCCAAGGGGCGTCACTGTGGGGGATCGGATGCAGGGTTGCGAGGGATGTCGAGCACGTCCCAAGTGTCCTCCGATCGGTCCACTGCTGTGGCCGCCCCGGGTACTGTGTGCACTGAGGTTGACATCTCACGCGTGGTCGAGTGGGAGATCATTCCAAAAACAGGCAGGCAGCGAAAACCTTTCCGAGAGGCCGATCATAGGGCCTCCTCGGTTCGTTTGACGAACAGGTCTCGTGCGTTATCTGTGGCTGACGATGTCTCTGAGCCGGATGCAGTCGTCCACCCTGTTACAGAGGAAGCTTCTCGCCTCTACAGCTTCTCGGACAATCAAGAACAACTGCCAAGATGAAAAACATAGAAGTATATATCCTCGGTGTAACAAAGCAGCTAATATCACTTAATAAAGGCAAGGCCTCCAGTCCAGACTGTATACCGGCCAGGTTCCACTCAGAGTATGCTGATAAAATAGCTCCATTTTTAGCAATTATATACAACCACTCGCTCACAGAAAGATCCGTACCTAAAGACTGTAAAATTGCTCAAGTCACACCAATACCCAAAAAGAGAAGTAGGACTAATCCACTGAATTACAGGCCTAATACACTCACGTCAATTTGCAGTAGGGTTTTGGAACATATGCTGTATTGGAACAAAATGAAGTACCTTGAAGACAACGATTTATTGACACATAGTCAGCACTGTTTCAGAAAATATCGTTCTTGTGAAACACAACTAGTTCTTTTTACTCATGAAGTGATCAGTGCTATCGACAGGGGATGTCAAATTGATTCCATATTTTTTTAGATTTACAGAAGGCTTTCGACACCGTTCTTCACAAGCGTCTTCTAACCAAACGGCGTGCCTACGGAGTATCGCCTCAGTTGTGCGACTGGATTCGTGATTTCCTGTTAGAGAGGTCACAGTTCGTAGCAAACAGACGGAAAGTCATCGAGTAAAACAGAAGTAATATCCGGCGTCCCCCAAGGATGTGTTATAGGCCCTCTATTGTTCCTGATCTGTATTATCGACATAAGAGACAATCTGAGTAGCCGTCTTGGATTGTTTGGAGATGATGCTGTCATTTACCGTCTTGTAAAGTCATCAGATGACGAAAACGACTTGCAAAATGATTTAGATAAGATATCTGTATGGTACGAAAAGTGGAAATTGACCCTGAATGAAGAAAAATGCGAAGTTATTCACATGAGTACTAAAGAAGTCAGCTAAATTTCGATTACTCGATACGGCACACAAATCTGAAGGCTGTAAATTCAGCTCAATACTTAGGTTAGTTGGTTGATTTGCGGGAAGAGGCCAAACAGCGAGGTCATCGGTCTCATCGGTTTAGGGAAGGATGGGAAAGGAAGTCGGTCGAGCCCTGTCAAAGGAACCATCCCGGCATTCGCCTAAAGCGATTTAGGGAAATCACGAAAAACCTAAATCAGGATGGCCGGACGCGGGATTGAACCGTCGTCCTACCGAATGCGAGTCCAGTGTGCTAACCACTGCGCCACCTCGCTCGGTCACTCAATACTTAGGGATTACAATAACAAATGACCTTAATTGGAACGATCACATAGATTATATTGTGGGTAGAGCAATCCAAAGACTGCGAATCATTGGCAGAACACTTAGAAGGTGCAACAGGTCTACTAAAGAGACTGCTTACACCGCGCTTGTCCGCCCTGTTCTGGAGTATTGCTGTGCGGTGTGGGATCCGCATCTGGTGGGACTGACGGATGACATCGAAAAAGCACAAAGAAGGGCAGATCATTTTGTATTATAGCGAAATAGGAGAGACAGTGTCACAGACATTATACGTGAATTGGAGTGTCAATCATTAAAACAAAGGCGTTTTTCGTTGCGACGAGATCTTCTCATGAAATTTCAATCACCAGTTTTCTCCTCCGATTGCGAAAACATTCTGTTGGCACCCACCTACATAGAGAGAAATGAACATCACGATAAAATAAAAGAAATCAGGGCTCGCTGATCACTTAGCTACGGGGACGGAGCCCTGCAGCTATTAGTAGGGTAAAAATTCTTAAAGCAGAAGGAAAGCTTTCACGCTTCACTCTCCCCAGTTGGCTCAATGTTTTTGCAATTACATAGTTTTAAAAGTAAAGGTGATTACCTGCTTCTTATCTGTCGCACCACTGCCTACTTGTGCCGTACGAATAAAAGTGAAGAAGCACCAGACTAGATCTCTTTGCCGTTAGAGAAAGTATACTAAGAGCTGGAAGGGGTAAACTGATGAACCCTGGTGAAATCCTTGCAGTGTATCACGTCGTTGTAATAGCGAAGCAGCTTTTCCCATTAGCAGTGATCAAATGCTACCGGCGTCGGTGTGAATATTTATAGTATGCAAAATCGCAGCTAGGCGCAGCACACCGTCACTGGAATCGATAAGACGACGTCCGACGAGAAACCTAAATACTGTCAGTCTGTACCTCTGGCTGACAAACAGTTACTGCGCATACTTACTACGTAGACACGAACGCGGCACACGGCAATACTGTCACACGGCGTTTCTGATTTGGATATACATCTAGATCGATACTCTGCAAATCACATTTAAGTGTCTGGCAGAGGGTTCATCGAACAATATTCACAATTTTCTATTATTCCAAGATGCGCGCGGGAAGAACAAACATCTGTATCTTTCCGTACGAACTCTGATTTCCCTTATCTTATCGTGGTGATTGTTTCTCCCTATGTAGGTCGGCGTCAACAAAATATTTTCGCATTCGGAGGAGAAAGTTGGTGACTGGAATTTCGCGCGAAGATTCCCCCGCAACGAAAAACGCTTTCGTTTTAATTACGTCAATCCCAAATCCTGTATCATTTCAGTGACACTCTCGCCCCTGTTTCGCGATAATACAAATCGTGCTGCCCTTCTTTGAACTTTTTCGATGTACTCCGTCAATCCTATCTGGTAAGGATCCCACACCGCGCTGCAGTATTCTAAAAGAGGGCGGACAAGCGTAGTGTAGGCAGTCTCCTTAGCAGATCTGTTACTTTGTTGTGTGTTCCTTCCATAATGTGTTGCGTTTTATTTCCAGCGACTTAGAAAGAGGAGAAGATGAGTCTTAATATCTGACAACGTGCGAGAGGGAACATTCAGATCCGAAACTTGCTGTACAGCCGAAGAAAAATCTCCCGAGAACCTTGAATTGCAGTGTGAAATAATACTCTTGCAGTGACATAGACGAACAGACTTAAGTTGTGCGCGCGCGCGCACGTGTTTGTATAAATGAGAGAGACACACACAGAGAGAGAGAGAGAGAAGGAGGAGGAAGAAGAAGAGTAATGTGGAAGAGCACTTCGAAATGTACTGAATTAGGAGACGTTTCTAAATTCAATATCTTCCATTATTTTGAGGACTGGCAGTTCTATTAGAGTAAGCGTCATTTTAATAGCAAATGTGTAGAATAATGTAGTCTTTTCTTCCATGTATGAAATGAGGTAATATATTGGTACTATTAAATTTATAACCAATGAATATGGCTACAGAGCCGAGTGACAAGGCCCCAGCTAAACACTGAACACTACTACCGGATCTGTCAGCAGTGGGCACTTTAATTACTTTTAGTCCGCGACAGCGCTGATGGCCTCTGGCCGAAGGGTGTGCAATAGACAGCTGCGCAGCGGCTTTATCTCGTTTCACGTACACGAAACTACGTTTGCCTTATTTTTATGATCTGAGTGTTTTATCATAACGGCTGAAACACCTGGACGGCGCCAGGTGTTTCACGAACAGGCAACGGACCTTATAGTGGAGTCGGTCTTCAAACGTGAGGCAGACTCGGGCGATCTGGTCTGCGAGGCTGCCGAGGTGCAGGAACGCACTGCAGCGGCCTGGGGGTGATATCGATGTACGAACTGTCAGGCGACTTGTGCAGGGGACCAAGCTGTCTCAGCGTGCAACTGTAAATGTGGAGTTTCCTTCTACAGGGAAAAAACACAACATGCGCAAGTGGTAATAGGAAAGGACGAATTCGATCAATATGTTTTATGTCGAAAGGTTTTCGAATTTCATGGAGGAGTTCCCCACGGCAATGAAATTGCCCACAGTTATGTGTGAATCTACAGATTTTTTTTTTAATGACATTTCTAGGAACAGTGCATGAAGTCATCTGAAAAGGAAGTCTACTGCGTATTGTTTCGACACGACTACCATACCGAAATGAATGGAAAAACACTTCGAGAATGGTTTCAGAAACAGCTATTGAGCTGTTGCTTTATTTGAATCCACTCTCTGTCCGTGTTATGGACAATGCAAGCTATCACTCTGTTGTTCTCGACAGGTCCCCCATTAAAATACAAGAAAAATTGATTCTGTTCCATAGCTGTAACAAAAGTTAAAAAAAATACCGCATACTGAAACATAAACGAGAGGAGAGCTGTCGGAGCTTGATTTCGAAGTTCAATGGTAAAAGTGAGAAACTGATTCGACAGAAATTATCTCTTTCACCCATCAGATGCGAGAGTGTGAACTACAATTATCGCTATCGTCATTGTGAATAAAATGATGAAACATACGTTGTAGATGGGTTTTTAGAAATTCCCTACGCCGGCACGACTGCACAGATGCATCAGCGGTCTTTCATAGACGTGTCTACCGGGAGCGCTTTCCCGCGTGTAGGCTGGGTGCCAACCGGGTTCTCGATTTACATGACCTGCTGTGCTTGCACTCGTTGCGCCATGTAACAGTAGAAAATGTGAAATGCGTTCAGCAGCTCGGTCGATCTAGTAAGCACTTGAAGAGACATGACGCATAATTATTTCTTCCGCTTAACAGACTCTGTGCCAAGTAAGGCTATTAGAGCTTTTTAAAAAATTACGTTGCCTGCTTTCAGATTAATAAATAATTACTATTGGCACCGTGGACAAGGTTATGAGATATATTTGTGAAACTTTAAATTTCTGCAGATTTATTTTGACCACGGCCCAACAAACTGAAGGGGGTATCAATAAATGATATAAAGCCATAAAAACTGTCTGCGATCATAATAGCATTTATTAATATAATGTTATTCCCTGATTCTTCTTTTATATTTTCATAGACCAGACACCTTCATGAATTTCGACTTAAGCCATCACCAAATCAAGTATAATAGAAAACTGACACATAATATCTCGTCAGGTTTTTAAGTATCAATAAGTACCACGGACTAATTAATGCATTACCGTATGGGTCAGGCTAGATACTGTGAATCAATGCCCTTTCAAATGCCATTTTGATGATCGATTAAGCCGAAACTCGTGAACGTGTATGGTCTATGCAAAAGAGCGCTCACGACGGAACGTTATATTAAAGTGAAGTCTTTCCGTGGTAAATGATACAATTGCTAATACACAGGGATTCCGATACGGGATTTCGCTTTCGGAAATCCTTCTTCCAGTTTTCCGTGATTCATGTGAACTGTAGGGTGTCTTCTTCAGTTAGGACACTGCAAATTCAAATCCGAAAAAGTGTTCCAGTTAATGAAAGGTAGATTTGTATTCATCATCACCAGCTGTATAAACTCCTGAAATGCACTACCACTTTCGGCCTATATGGACAATCTTTTGGCGCTGGACAAGTGCTGTTTTCAATAGCAGCACATTTTAATAAAGGTCATACTTGAGCTGACGGTGTACACAAATATCAGTAGAAAAGAAAATTCGCCCGTATGGAGGGATGGCTGGCTGTGCTTCTCCTGACCGACCAGACTACGCAATCTGAACGCCGTTAAGTCCACATATTCTGCACACGGACGAAGAACACGTCAAAGAGGTAACTATGTTTTTCCTCTCTTTCTTACCCAAGCTACTGCCATATATTTTCTTCCTGTCGACCAATAAAACGCATGTCTCTATCTTCTTCCAGTTATGCTTCTCATGTTCTCGTTTCTCAGTCAGTAATGCCCTTCACTGCTTGTGATTCTATCACGTCAAATGTTGCCGTAACCTACAGTTTAAATCTGTTTGTAATCTGCCTTTTTTGTTCCACTTTTCATGAACTAATTAAACTCTATTTCTTCTAGTTCAGTTACAATTGCTTTTTTTCCACTATTGACGTTAAAATAACGTCTAGGTGTTGTATCCTGTATAAAATGTATTTTTTTAGATCTGTGTCGTTAATGAATGTAGTGTAAAATACGTAGAATGTCTGGTCAGAGGGGTAATAGTTCTGATGGTCTATCGTAACCAGGATAAACAAAAATATTTCGATTAAAATAGCTTAGTGGTTGACGTAACACTAAGTCGAGTGGCAGGGTTCAGCCGTCAGTCAGTCACAATTATTTTTTAGGCTCCAAGTGGTGGTGATGTAGCCTATTTTGCATGTCTTGAAAGGCGAGGAAGGATACGTGGGTAGTAGGGGAGATCGCGAACATGTTACATATTAGCAACAAATATTGCCGCTTCGCAAGTGACACCTGACAATCACAAACGTTCTTTTATTCGAGCTGTAGGTGACAGAGAGGTAAAAATCTCGTCTACATCTGTGGATTCTTCTATGTGCGACATGAAGTCTCGCGAAGAAGGATTGCGACCATTGCCTAACAACATTTGTTACAAATTTTGTCTAGCGGCCTGATCAGCAGTGTTGTTGTTGTTGTTGTTGTTGTTATGGTCTTCACCCCTGAGACTGGTTTGGTGCAGCTCTCCATGCTACTAGAGTAGCAAGCTTCTTCATCTCCCAGTACCTACTGCAACCTACATCCTTCTGAATCTGCTTAGTGTATTCATCTCTTGGTCTCCCTCTACGATTTTCACCCTCCACGCTGCCCTCCAGTACTAAATTGGTGATCCCTTGATGCCTCAGAACATGTCCTTCCAACCGATCCCTTCTTCTGGTCAAGTTGTGCCACAAACTCCTCTTTTACCCAATTCTATTCAATACCACCTCATTACTTATGTGATCTATCCATCTAATCTTCAGCATTCTTCTGTAGCACCACACTTCGAAAGCTTCTATTCTCTTCCTGTCTAAACTATTTATCGTCCATGTTTCACTTCCATACATGCCTACACTCCATGCAAATACTTTCAGAAACGACTTCCTGACACTTAAATATGTACTAGATGTTAACAAATGTCTCTTCTTCAGAAACGCTTTCCTTGCCATTGCCAGTCTACATTTTACATCCTCTCTACTTCGACCATCATCAGTTATTTTGCTCCCCAAATAGCAAAACTCCTTTACTACTTTAAGTGTCTCATTTCCTAATCTAATTCCTTCATCATCACCCGACTAAATTCGACTACATTTCATTATCCTCGTTTTGCTTTTGTTGATGTTCATCTTATACCCTCCTTCCAAGACACTGTCCATTCCGTTCCAAGTCCTTTGCTGTCTCTGACAGAATTACAATGTGACCGGCGAACCTCAAAGTTTTTATTTCTTCTCCCTGGATTTTAATACCTACTCCGAACTTTTCTTTTGTTTCCTTAACTGCTTGCTCAATATACAGATTGAATAGCATCGGGGAGAGGCTACAACCCTGTCTCACTCTCTTCCCAACCACCGCTTCCCTTTCATGGCCCTCGACTCTTATAACTGCCATCTGCTTTCTGTACAAATTGTAAATAGCCTTTCGCTCCCTGTATTTTACTACTGCCTCCTTCAGAATTTGAGAGTATTCCAGTCAACATTGTCAAAAGCTTTCTCTAAGTCTACAAATGCTCGAAACGTAGGTTTGCCTTTCCTTAATCTTTCTTCTAAGATAAGTCGTAGGGTCAGTATTGCTTCACGTGTTCTAGCATTTAAAGCAGATATAATCAGCAGTGTTAGAAGTTCTAAAAAATTTTGCTGGATTTGTGGAGATCCGCGATGCTTCCTAAGGTGAGGAACGACCTTGCAACAGCGACAGAACGGTAAAATGTATAACACAGCAGCCACAGTACACCAGTGACACTTCTTGTGAATTCTGAGAGGTTCCTGCGCCACTTACCAGCCATGTGCGCCTTCAGTCTGGCGAACGGGAGCAACACTGTCGAATACCGCAAGCGCACTGATAACCCAGTTCTTCGTCCTCCAATGAAAGACGCGATAACGTGCTCTCGGTGCGTTAAAAGTTGCACTATATATCTAATCGCGGGATTGTGTCTCCGGCACGGGCACACGCTCGCTACATCGCGTGCGGAAACGAGACAACAATAGGAGGAGGGCGGCCGGAGAGGTGGCGGGCAGCCTACACGGCTTCCGCGACCCAGGGCACGCGACTGCGCGGCGCTCGGGAGAAAGCCAGCAGCTGTTGCTGACGTCACGGCGCAGGTTAGCGACCGATAGCAAGCCGCCGATAAGATAGCGCAGGCCGCGGAATAACCTACATTAACTGCGGAGGTCGCGGCGGCCGCTCAGTGTCTCGACAGCAGCCGGCACCAGAAAAACACTTCTCTCTCTCCCTCTTGTTTCTTTCCTTGTGGATGAGCCGTCTGGAGTGGCCGTGCGGTTCTAGCCGCTTCAGTCTGGAGCTGAGCGACCGCTACGGTCGCAGGTTCGAATCCTGCCTCGGGCGTGGATGTGTGCTATGTCCTTAGGTTAGTTAGGTTTAATTAGTTCTAATTTCTAGGCGACACATGACCTCAGGAGATAAGTCGCACGGTGCTCAGAGCCATTTGAACCTTGTGGATGATATTGAGAGTGTGGATAGGGAATTGGCAGGGGGCGGTGGAGCTCAGAGGGATCCATAAAAAAGAGTTCATCTATAACATCCAGTCTCTTTGTTGGTGTAACGCGGTTTCGAATTCTGCGCACGATAGGCAATGTCTCGTCCCGAATTTGGTACTACAGAAAGATTTCGATCATCCGTGCACAGTCCAGCCATTTAAAAAAACAAAAAATAAAAAACGAAGCCTGAAGTCCTCTACAACAACTAGAATGAATATTTCTAGTGTGAAGACGTAAATGACGAAAACATCCACGAGTGGTTAATTAGTGATGTCTATGAAACGCGATTTGAGTAGCTAAGTGACGGTGATACAGTGGACAAAGTGAGATCGGTAGAGAAAGAGAGCCTAGACGAGGCGACCCAGGAGCCGTTTATTACGCACACCGAGGCACTGCATTAGAGAATGCAAGATAAAATTCGTTTGACTCGACCAACGTTTCCATTTTCCGGAAAATGAGAACCGTCGCGAGATAAAAAGTGAATGCGAAGTAAAAACAAAAAAAGTGGATAACTGTTCCCCGCAACT
Organism: Schistocerca gregaria; assembly: GCF_023897955.1. Classification (NCBI taxonomy): domain Eukaryota; kingdom Metazoa; phylum Arthropoda; class Insecta; order Orthoptera; family Acrididae; genus Schistocerca; species Schistocerca gregaria. Next base: position 742,252,903 of record NC_064922.1, read on the forward strand.
AAACCGAAAGCAAGCGATACGAAATACTTCGTATTTCATGGATAATTTTGTAAACGTACTGCCTGACAAATAAGAAGATATGGTAGGATGTTAATGTCGTTTCATATACGTACCCGCCATCAGCGTGTATGTAAAAGATCAGAGTTGCAATTCTCTGTGACTCGTAGAACGGACACCAGAATGCATCAGTGTTGAGTGATATCTGTGTAGGACATGGAGATGTCATGTACTTGTAAGAGAAAGCTTTATCACCACTGACAGAGCCTGAAAGCTGCCTCAATGCGGGTCTCTATTTGGCCGGCAGCTCGGAGCGTGAAAAATCCAGATATGTGAGGCATTCGGATGTGACAGTGGGTCGATGTTGAATGGTGGGAGGAATACTCGTCGTCGAGGTTCAAATGGCTCTGAGCACTATGGGACTTAACTTCTGAGGTTATCAGTCTCCTAGAACTTAGAACTACTTCAACCTAACTAACCTAAGGACACCACACACATCCCTGCCCGAGGCAGGATTCGAACCTGCGACAGTAGCAGCAGCGTGGTTTCGCAGGAAGCGCTAAGAACCGCTCGGCCACAACGGCTGTCTAGGTTCCAGTCAACCACGTGTGATCACCGCAAGGGAGAGTTGCCGTTCTGTATACGAAGCACATCGTAACCACTTCACGTCTCCTCCCGCCACCTGCGGACATGTTATGTATTACCTGAAACATCCTGTATGTTCACACACAATTGGTCAGAGACCAGCAACAGCCATACTGGAAAATTACCGTCGCCTGCGTAGGATGCCGTTAACACCGCAACACAGACGACTGCGTTTGGGGTGATGGCGTGACCCCGGAGCACTGACTGTTGATGAAAGGCATCGAACTGTGTTCAGTGATGGATCACCGTTCCGCACTAGCTGTCGTCGGAGAGTTAGGGGCGACCTAAGGAGACGTTCCATTTCTCCAATATTCTGCAGAGGCACAGTGGTGTTACTCCTCATCAGGTATAACTTTAGGTCAAGGCTGGTTGTGGCTCAGGCAATCTGACGGAACAACGCTGCGACACGGACATCCTACGTCCTCGTATATTACCATACCACTCTTTCAACGATATCATAGTGCCATTATTCGACAGGACAATGCTCTTCCACACATGGCATGGCATGTATGGTACGCGTCATGTTGAGATACCCAAGTGACCAACAATACCGCAGATCTGTCTGCCATAAAACATTTGTGGAACCAGTCCCCACGTCGATTCCGTCGCAGTGGCAGTGTTCAGGATATGAAAGGTCAGTTACAACAGCTGTGGGGCAGCCTGCCTCGGCAGAATATTTATGATACCCTTCCCAATCGAATCAGTGCGCGCATCCAGATCGTGGGGGATGCCGTGCCATATTAATAAATGGACTGATATTGCCAAGTTCTTTGTAATTCCGAACCGAAGCAACACCATATACCCTTTCAACCGTGAAGTTTCATTTCCTTTCCTCCTCCCCTTCTGGGAGTTTTTTTTTCTTTTTCACACCGTCCAAGTTGTCATTTTCCGGCGAGCATCGCGTCGGTAATGCTGTGGGTCCTCATGTGTGGTTTAAACATGTTTCATAAATTCAGTAAACAGCAGTTCCCGGCAAAAAAAAGTGTGTTTTCAGGTTATCCGTGCTGTGTCGGGTCGGCATTAACTCCGCCAATTACTAATTTATATTTGTTGTCAGATGCTTCTTCTGCCATCACACGTCACTCTAATCAAAATGGTAGTCAGTTCCGTGTGACGTCTTCCACTGGCGTAAATATGCTGTGTGTGTTTTCGCTTTTTAACGGTTTGAGTGATGTGTTTGTGAGGTGCAGATGAGGAGCGACTAACTGTCGACAATCCCACGTACAAATTCGTCCCGAATGTGGCCCTCTTTTCCGCAAGTTGGAGCACTAAGCTTCAACCAACCTACTTATATCGTAGTCAAGTGGCCGAGCGGTTCTAGGCGCTTCAGTACGGAACCGCGCTGCTGCTATGGTCGCAGGTTCGAACCCTGCCTCGTGCATGGATGTGTGTGCTGTCCTTCGGTTAGTTAGGTTTAAGTACTTCTAAGTCTAGGCGACTGATAACCTCAGATGTTTTAAGTCCCACAGAGCTCAGAGCCATGTGAAACATTTGAACTTACACACTCCGCAAGCCGCCTTTGGTTGTATGGGGGAGAGAACTACTTCTATTCTTGTCATTTCCCCCTCTCCTTTTCAGTCGTGAATGGTGCGCGGGAATAAAAACTCTCGAATCTCCATAATTTTAGCTTTATGGTCTTTTCGGGAGATACACGTAGGAGGAGGCAATATATTGGATGACTTTTCTAGGTACGTATGCAGTCAGAATTTTAACAGATACAACATCGTGATGCACAACGAAACACGCTGCTCACCTTTATATGTCCTCCATTTTCTGTATTAATGAATCATACCTAATAAGAGTCCGGGGCTGACGAGCAATACTGAAGTAATGGTCGAACAAGGGTACGGTACGCTATCTCTTTCGTAAGTGGCCTACACTGTCAACAAACTCTTTCAATGAATATGTCCGGCATCTGTTTTTCCTACGACTAATTTCATATGCTCGCTCCATTCTAAATAGCTCTGTTCGCATACTAAAAAATATTTCAATGATTCTTCCATATTTGTGTAATCAGTCAATAGTTGTCGCTTCCGAAGAACTCATTAATCGTATCAAAGAAAACAAAACATTAGTTGTCCAAAACCAATCAGATGCTACGTTGTTAATAAAAATAAGATCTTAATAGAAGACAATAAAAACGATTACTCTTTGGATCCAACTGTTAATATGTAAAACTTACTACACAGTCGGTCGACTGACTGGACACAAAAACGCGTTTCTAGGTGCGATAATAGGTGATAGACAAACGTTCCTGGACCAACCGGGGATGACTCTCCGAAAATTCAAAGAAACGGTTACATCAAGATTCAAAACGTCTAATTACTGAAGCAGTGCCACACATCTACATACTGGACTCAACGCTGAATTGTTCCGCGTTCAGGGACGTTGTCTATCGTCAAGGTCTACAATCTACGGTGATTTTCAACTTAACGTAACTATTAAAGTTTTTTTTATTTTTTAACAAGACAAGGACGCAGTTTCACTACACTGTAATTTTTGTTTCTTCTCGGAACACGCGTCTACAAAACACTGCAGGTTTTTTCCAATAATCATGTATTGGTCTATAACAACGTAGTAAAAGGTGATGCATCAAGGGCAGTATTATGGCACATATTGCTTCAAGTTCATGGCGAAAGGGGAGGGTGAGAAGGGACAGAGCTACTGAATACTCCATGAAAGCTCTTATAGTCTGTGAAAGTGTCTGTGTTCTGTTGCTCGGAGGAAGAATACAAATAAAATGATAACTCTTTGTGTATACTGCTCGCCGCGCTTGATTAGCCGAGCGGTCTCAGGCGCTGCAGTCATGGACTGTGCGGCTGGTCCCGGTGGAGGTTCGAGTCCTCCCTCGGGCATGGGTGTGTGTGTTTGTCCTTAGGATAAGCTTAGGGACTGATGACCTTAGCAGTTAAGTCCCATAAGATTTCACACACACTTGATTTTTTTTCTCATACTGCTGGGCAAACTGCTTCAAGATCGAACATTTTCCTTTCAGACAAATAATTCACTTGGCCAGGCTCAAAATATCTTTTTGCCAAATCATAATATTTAAAAGAAAATATAGGAAAACAAACAATTTATTCGAAAGGGTCACTTTTCTGTCACACCACGTCGTTTTTCAGTCTTACTTTATGGCTGCTTTCACTGTAAGCAGTAAAATTTTCTAGCGTCGAACTGCAAATAAGGAGGGAGATAAGGAAAAAAAATGAAGCTTTCTAAAATGGCTTTTCTTGGAGATTTACTTCATACTGCAATTCATCCAACTAGCAATACTGAAAGTTTTAGAGGTTTTTTGTTAAAAAGAACACTATCGCGCCTACATCGTCCCAATATATATTTCCAACATTAATACTGTCAAACTGAGACGATTTCAAGACGACAACAACCAAATCTTTACAGCGTCTTCCACATCAAGCCACTGGATTACAATAATCTGAGCCCTTCAGTTAAGATGGCGAATTACGAGAATCTGTCAGGATAGAGTGGGCAGTTAAAGTGTCAATTCGAAAGGTAGAGTTCCAGCTTGACGAGAGGCTAACAACCAATAAATAGCATTCCCTTTACCAAACCACAAAGACAATGTGCGGCGATGAGTGTACGTAGCAAATTAAGCGCAAACTAGTGCTTCGATTGCAGGTGATCTAGTTGAAATGTCAGTGTAGTGACAACTAATAACGATAGCGATTTCAAAGGCTTCTCGCGCGCAAACTATCAACGTTAGAGTAAATACATAATGCTACATCCTGACGCACAATCCCGAACCAGACGCATCAACAGTCCTAAGCAAGCTACATTATCTATTCTCTGTCTGCTTACGAATGTCAGCGTTGCAGTATTCACGCTGGGAGAAGTCTAAGGGGAAGGAAGCTAGGAAAAAGCTGAACACATATACCTTCATTCCGTCTGTGGATGTATCGCGGGTCATTATGGCTTGGTCTGGTGATCAAGGACTGTGCACCACCATTCTACGAGGAGACTTCAAAAAGTAAACTATAAATTACTATGGCAAGCGAAGGGACTTTTCTTTAATGCTGTACTACATTTTACACAGACACAGAGAAATGATACAATATTTCAGCATAGTCGGATTGTTCGACCAGTTATTCAATTCTCCAACGACAGAAATGCTCTCCTTTGCTTCGGAGCCGTCGAGAACAGCTGTGTGGACGTCCTCATGACTGAAAAGAACCCCCCCCCCTCCCTCCTTCCCCAGATATTCTTTCAGCTTGTCGAACATATGGATGTCGCGTGGTTTGAGATCTCGACTGTATGGCGGATGTTTCCAAACCTTCCGATCGAAAACACTAAGACAAAGCTTGGATTGTGCGCAACGTGTGCGGTGCTACATTGTCATGCAGGAGAACAATGATGCCTCTGGTAATTTTTCACGGATCATTCTCTTCACGGCGTTGCGCAGCGATGTCAGTGTTGCACAATGCGAATCATCATTAATGGTTGTGCAATTTTCCGCAAACTCTGTATACACAGCTCCTTTACAGTCGATGAAAATGGTTACCTTCCCTGCTGATGATGGAACTTTGCATTTCTTCCGCGAGATCGAGGAGGTATGCCTCCTTTCATCGAAAGGCTTTTTGTTATGCGCGGGAAATGATGGACCCGTATCTCATCGCACGTAACGACGCGGCTTTGGAAAAGATTGCCTTCCTCGGAGTAACCCCGAAAGAAGTCCAGAGACGACATGAATGCAGGAAACAGTGACCGCGGAACCCAGCGCGAGCATTATTTCCGAAACTGTAGTCGATCTTCCGCGCGGTTCTAGGCGCTTCAATCTGGAACCGCGCACCGCTACGCTCGCAGGTTCGAATCCTGCCTCGGGCATGGATGTGTGTGATGTCCTAGGTTAGTTAGTTTTAAGTAGTTCTAAGTTCTAGAGGACTGATGACCTCACATGTTGAGTCCCATAGTGATCAAAGCCATTTGAACCATTTTGCAGTCGATCTCGGACGATGGACGGAGCATTGCCTACTGACATGCGCATCTGCTGAGTAATGTCCGCGATAGTTACTCTGCGATTGCTGCGAATCACTTCTCCCATTTCCCGACCGCTGTCGTCCGTGTCGTTGTCGACGGCCTATCTTCCTGATCAGCAACACTCACGTCTGTGTGGCCTTGGTCAAATCTGTTGACGTCAACTCGTTATGCCTGGCCGCGACACTGTATTTAGTTCGTATACGTCAGAATGTAGCGATGAATTAGCTAACAATTTAGACGTTTTCCCCACACGACCGTCCCGCGGTCTTCAGCTTTGCAGTACGTTTCCAGTTGCCGTGCCATTTGACTTGGTCACTGTTATGCACCTGTTATCCGTAAGGCAGCAGAACTGTGTCTTTGGGAAGCCCGGAACATGTACTCGCACCGAGCGAGGTAGCGCAGTGGTTAGCACACTGGACTCGCATTCGGGAGGACGACGGTTCAATCCCGTCTCCGGCCATCCTGATTTAGGTTTTCCGTGATTTCCCTAAATAGTTTCAGGCAAATGCCGGGATGGTTCCTTTGAAAGGGCACGGCCGATTTCCTTCCCAATCCTTCCCTAACCCGAGCTTGCGCTCCGTCTCTAATGACCTCGTTGTCGACGGGACGTTAAACACTAACCACCACCACCATGTACTCGCTTCTGACAATACTCCAGTCTTGGTGCGCTACGGTGTTACTGCGGGACAACATGTGTAGTTTACTTTTTGAAGTTCCTCCGTGTATCCTTCCTGTCGACTAAACAGAGATGAAATGAAATAAAATTTCGTGTGAATAGGGTCTCCCGTCAGGGAGGACCGGTCGCTAGTGCAAGTCTGTTTAGTTGACGCCACTTCGGCGACTTGCGTGTCGATGAGGATGAAATGATGAGGAAGAAAACGCAGCAGCGAGTCCTACAGCGGAGAAAATCTAACCTGATGTGACAGATAGCTCTGTGTCACACCGTCGCAGAGGGTTCTTCATGGTCATTAATGTAACAGGTTTGCTCAAGAATACTAAACAGGTCAGCTCATTAGTGAAGAAGAGGCTCTGATTCTCAGCAACAGACAACGAAAAAATGTCCTGATGTGTACTACGTAACAGACACGACGATCTAAGTTGTCATTAACAGTCTCTCAACACTGTTTCACTTAATTTTTACTTCAGTCCCGAAAACTGCTTCATTTCCAGTACTGTTGGTCAGACATCCCTCTTCTTTCTGCAGCAGAGTCAATGTCTGCGTACCCAGCGCGAATGCGCTCAGAGGAAGAGAGAAACATAGGGCATAGCCATTTCCCCAACGATGAGGTTCAAAAATGGCTCTGAGCACTATGGGACTCAACTGCTGTGGTCATTAGTCCCCTAGAACTTAGAAATACTTAAACCTAACTAACCTAAGGACATCACACATATCCATGCCCGAGGCAGGATTCGAACCTGCGACCGTAGCAGTCGCACGGTTCCGGACTGTGCGCCTAGAACCGCGAGACCACCGCGGCCGGCAACGATGAGGAAGAGAGAAACCTAGCACGTAGCCAGCTCTGCACGCCAGCCGGTGTTTAAGAATTTTCACATTAAAAAACTCGCAGCCAATGCTTTTGAGCATGGCCTCGTACCATGGTATTTCTTCACCCCTGTCAGTTTTCGCTACTATTTACTTGGGCCCAGATTTTATTGACAAGTCATATTTTTTTCTGAACTATAGCGTGAATTTTACAACAATTTATACACAAATCGCATTTTAGTGTCGGAAAATGTATTTTGATTGTGCATATAAAGTCACATTTCAACAAATTTTAGTAATAGGTCATATTGCGGCTAACTTTTGATATAATAGGTCATATTTCCGTCAACTTTTGCTAAAAATGCATATACCGTTTTTCTCGTATCTTACGGGACACACGAATAAGAAAATGAATATATTACTCACGACACAATATTTAACGCGCTATTATGAAAGATAAACAGATAAATTAGTACACAGCTTTATTTCTCAGGACTGTAGCGGAAAATTGGTGTACCACAACAGTCGTTTCGCGAACATAAAACACTGTTGAGCAGAGTCGACAATACGCTCTCAGAGCCAACAAAGGCGGCTTCTGCCGTAATAATCATCGCAGTCGCACAGGTGTTCCCGGTAACCAGTTTGAATACAGCCTTTGCCTTGTTCAACATGCCTAAAGCAAGGTGCTCCGACAGCGTGAAGTTGCGAGGATATGTTCGAGAATTTGGAGAGCAGTTCTTTAGTCTTCTTCTTTTAGTGTTCAACCCTGAGGTTGGTTTGCAGCAGAGCGCCATTCCTCTCTTCTGTCTGCTTTCCTCTTCATTTCCACATATGTGTTACATCCAACGTCATTCATGATCTGTTGCATGTATGATATCCTTGGTCGCCCCCGCCGATTCCTTCCCTCAATAACTCCTTCTGCTATTGTTCCAATGATATTGTTCTGTCGTAGGATGTGCCCTACAAGTTTGTCTCTTCTTGTTTGGATGTGCCTCCACAGAGATCTGGTTTCCTGTACCCTTCTAAGCACCTCTTCATTTGTTACTTTGTCTGTCCAGCTGATCTTCATCATCCTTCTATAGCACCACATCTCCAGGGCCTCTAGCCGTCTTCTCTCTGCTCGTCCAACTGTCCAAGTTTCACATCCATATAGGGCCACACTCCAAACGAAACCTTTCATGATGCGTTTCCTTATTTTCAGACTGATGTTGTTGCTGGTGAGTAAGTTCCTTCTCCGATTAAATGCAATTTTGGCCTTTTGTATTCTGGTCGCAATTTCTTTCCGGCTTCTACCATCCCTTGTGATTAGTTCTTTAGTACTGATGGGAAAATATTATTTTGTAAACTGTGAGAAGTTAAGTTAGTGCAGAAAAGCGCTTTAAAGTGCAACAACACTGTAATACCGCTAAACACAACAGCTGTGTGAAACGAAGTGCTGAAAGTAACAGCAGGCAAACGCTGTTATTTGAACAGACAGGTCAATCATCAACCGTTCAATCATTCTGCAAGGATTTGTGTGAGATGATGGTGTCCTGCAAGCTGAAGAATCCACGCTTCAGACGGTTCTTGGAGAAGTACACAACACACCCAGTTCCAGATGAATCTACACTGAGAAAGAACTATTTATCCATATACTACAATGATGTGCTCAACAAAATACGAATTACTATTGCTGAGCAAAAGATCTGGCTGTCGATAGATGAAACTACGGATATTAGTGGGCGATATATTGCAAATGTTGTTGGTGTTCTAAAAGTTGATGGCCCTGGAGATATGTTCCTACTAACGTGTGAAGCTCTTGATAGAGTAAACAAATTCGACGACTGCTATTTTGTTTGTCAACTCCCTGAAGCTACTGTGGCCGGATGGTGTGAAAAGAGACAACGTTTTGCTGCTTGTAACAGATGGTGCTTCATAGATGGCTGAAGCAGCCAAAGGGCTTCAGGTTCTCTACCCCAGTGTGGTGTACGCCACTTGCCTTGCACATGCGTTGCACAGAGTTGCCGAAGAGGTGCGATCAAATTACCCTGACGTGGACAAATTAATTTCCTGTGGCAAGAAAATTTATGTGAAGGCTCCGCTACGGGTGCAGAAATTCAAGGAACAAGCACCTTCAACGCCCCTCCCACCTAAACCCATTCTTACCCAATGGGGTTCTTGGCTTAATGCTGCTGAACATTACTGCAACAACTACACCCAAATAAAGACATTCTTCTGTGAGCTTGATAGCGATACATCAAGTGCTATCAAAATTGTGAAAGAAGTTTTTACAGATACATTGTCTCGAAACTTGGCATACATCAACGCCAATTTTTCAGTGATAACAAAAGCTATCAAACGACTGGAAGCTGTTGGCACTCAGCTATGTGAGGCCCTGAGTATTGTGCAACATGTGCAGAGTGAGTTGGGTCGAGTTCGTGGTCATATGGCTGACAAAGTGAAAACCAAATTGCAAAGTGTTCTCCAACGGAATCCTGGGTATTCTACAGTATGCAAAATTAGTGCAATCTTTCAGGGAATACCGCAACATATGAAGAGCTGAACTCCAGTGACCTGGATGCCTTCAAATACGCTCCAGTGACGTCTTGTGAAGTGGAGAGGAGGGGATTTCGCAGGTACAAAACTATCCTCAGCGACAACCGTGGAGCTTTGACAATGGAAAACCTGAAAATGAACCTTGTGATCCAGTGCAACTTTGCAGATACTGAAGATTGACATACGGTATTAAATAATGTGAAACGCTTTAAATACTGTGTAGAAATAAAAACATTGTTTTACTGTTTCAATAGATGATCTTTTCACTGTACTGTAAGTTTAGAAAAAAAAAAAACAGTAAGACATTCAAAAATAGGTGCAAATCAGCCGCAAACCCTACAGAAGGAAAGAACTAAACTTACAATATTTCGAGAAGTGAATTTTGTGTTACTTTATGGTGAATAAAATATTAAATAAACAAACAAGAATGCTTTAAATAAATCTCTATTACGTCATATTTTACACTCCTGGAAATTGAAATAAGAACACCGTGAATTCATTGTCCCAGGAAGGGGAAACTTTATTGACACATTCCTGGGGTCAGATACATCACATGATCACACTGACAGAACCACAGGCACATAGACACAGGCAACAGAGCATGCACAATGTCGGCACTAGTACAGTGTATATCCACCTTTCGCAGCAATGCAGGCTGCTATTCTCCCATGGAGACGATCGTAGAGATGCTGGATGTAGTCCTGTGGAACGACTTGCCATGCCATTTCCACCTGGCGCCTCAGTTGGACCAGCGTTCGTGCTGGACGTGCAGACCGCGTGAGACGACGCTTCATCCAGTCCCAAACATGCTCAATGGGGGACAGATCCGGAGATCTTGCTGGCCAGGGTAGTTGACTTACACCTTCTAGAGCACGTTGGGTGGCACGGGATACATGCGGACGTGCATTGTCCTGTTGGAACAGCAAATTCCCTTGCCGGTCTAGGAATGGTAGAACGATGGGTTCGAAGACGGTTTGGATGTACCGTGCTCTATTCAGTGTCCCCTCGACGATCACCAGAGGTGTACGGCCAGTGTAGGAGATCGCTCCCCACACCATGATGCCGGGTGTTGGCCCTGGGTGCCTCGGTCGTATGCAGTCCTGATTGTGGCGCTCACCTGCACGGCGCCAAACACGCATACGACCATCATTGGCACCAAGGCAGAAGCGACTCTCATCGCTGAAGACGACACGTCTCCATTCGTCCCTCCATTCACGCCTGTCGCGACACCACTGGAGGCGGGCTGCACGATGTTGGGGCGTGAGCGGAAGACGGCCTAACGGTGTGTGGGACCGTAGCCCAGCTTCATGGAGACGGTTGCGAATGGTCCTCGCCGATACCCCTGGAGCAACAGTGTCCCTCATTTGCTGGGAAGTGGCGGTGCGGTCCCCTATGGCACTGCGTAGGATCCTACGGTCTTGGCGTGCATCCGTGCGTCGCTGCGGTCCGGTCCCAGGTCGACGGGCACGTGCACCTTCCGCCGACCACTGGCGACAACATCGATGTACTGTGGAGACCTCACGCCCCACGTGTTGAGCAATTCGGCGGTACGTCCACCCGGCCTCCCGCATGCCCACTATACGCCCTCGCTCAAAGTCCGTCAACTGCACATACGGTTCACGTCCACGCTGTCGCGGCATGCTACCAGTGTTAAAGACTGCGATGGAGCTCCGTATGCCACGGCAAACTGGCTGACACTGACGGCGGCGGTGCACAAATGCTGCGCAGCTAGCGCCATTCGACGGCCAACACCGCGGTTCCTGGTGTGTCCGCTGTGCCGTGCGTGTGGTCATTGCTTGTACAGCCCTCTCGCAGTGTCCGGAGCAAGTATGGTGGGTCTGACACACCGGTGTCAATGTGTTCTTTTTTCCATTTCCAGGAGTGTATTTTTAAGGTCATATTTATGTAAGTTTTAGGCCATACATGCTGGCATATTTCACTGTTTTTTAGGTAATTAAAATGTGGGCTCCACTAATTACGACACACCCTGCGTACAAATGTTACCTGTGACGCCCAAAGACCGCGCACTGGCGCACAGACTAGGCAGAACTTCACGCACGGTTGAGCTCCCTGTTCCAACCGTGTCAGCACCCACACCTGCCCCCACCCCCCACCCCGCTCCTCGCGGCCAGACGGTCGTACTCCTGAGACGGAGCCTCGAGCCGGGCACATTACAGTTACCCACCGTGCTGGCGTCTTGCTAGCGGGCTGCGTTCCGCGCGATCGCCGCGGTGGCTTGCTATAATTACTGGCAATAAGTGAACATTTGAATCCCATCACGGGCTCGGCGGAGCACAAACTGCGCCGTAATTGGGAGGTGGAATCTGGGGACGCCGCAGCGCAGCGGGGCCAGCCGGCTTGGTTTTCCAGCCGATTGAGGCGCGTTCTCATTTAGCCGGCAAGGTCAGCAGCCTCCACACTCCACAGCGCAGTCAGCACTCGCGTCTCACCCGCGGCACACCCTCAGCTGAAGGGAAACGTGTCGCGTGTTCCTGTTCAGTTTCCGCGGGGTCTACCTCAGTTGATAGCGAAAACTGTCACGGTAGAAATATGCGACACCAGAAGCAAAGACGTTCCAGTAAACTGCGAACGTGTGTGTGGCTTCTTTGAGCCGCAACTGACTTCAACAGGAAATATTTTAATAGTTCGTAGAAATGTATTTCAGATATAAAATCCGAGCCGAAATTCTTCTAATGTCTATATGTGAAGTTTGTTTTACGTGAAAGAGACACCAGCCCTTCGCTCAACTCCCAACATGAAGGAATGAGACTTTTCTGTCAAGATTAGCTTCCCACGCACGGGTTGCAATCACTATGGATAATGCTAATGTTTCACTCAGGCAAAAAATTGCTTCAGATCTGGGGCGTAAGTAAACGGAAGAAATTTTTCGTTTTGCAGTGTGTAGCTGGAGTCATTCCAAATAAATATTACTCACCACGTCTTGCATGCGAGGCTCATTGTCGACGGAAAGCGTTTCCAACGGTTTTTAAAGGGCAATTTTTACGTGACAATTCGATAGAGCGGCCTGAAATTAGCGTAATGCTATATTTATTTTATTGACATGTACTTGCAGTAACAAGTACTGCAGCAGCGACAGAGCAGAGCTGTCGCAAGGCGAAAGCAGCCGGTTCTTCTCGGTTTACTGTCCCTGATAAAACATAGTGAGAAGACGCATTACGCTAATTTGAGACCGCTCTATCTAACGGGCACGTAAAAGTGCGCTGTCAAAATCATTTTCTTTGTAACGGAATCCAAAATAGCGCTTTCCGTCCACAGTGGGCGTCGCATAAAAGATATGATCAGCACTATTTCTTTGGGCCGACTCAATCTACACAGTGCAAAAAATAAACTGCAAATATCTGTCAAACACCAGAGAAATTGAGCCATCTGGTACATACGAAGTAATTAAGAACTGGAAGCAAATGTGCGGCCCGGAATAAAATTGAATAACTACATGCACATAAATACTATGTTTTTGCAGATGATCCATTCATCCTATAGGACGAATATAAGCTTCTGAAATTACATATGCCAAATATCTTTCATAAAAGTTATAATTTTCACATATCTAGAACAAAAATAAAACTTATGGCATGGGAAGAAAAAACCCAATCAGAGTGAAGATGATAATTGACACCAAGCTACACAACAAATTTCAGGCTTCACTTATCTCACTTATGGTTTATCATTTAACGATGATTACTCAGTGAAGATAACGCTCCATCGATTCCAATATATGTGGACCAATCCGGCGAACAATGGAGCTTAAGGTGAGAGAAGAGACTGAAATTTTATAAGATTATGGCGGTGCCAACATTCATCTACGGGAGCGTGTGTGAATAAAAAAATTATGGAAAAAATACAATCGTCTGGAATGCTGTTCTTCATATCAGTGAAAATATGTCCCCTAAAAGGCAAAAAATTCAATCAAAGGATGAGGCAGCAATTTAATGTATAGCAGCAATTTAATATATTCTGATCGAATGACAGAATTTCCCATAGCAAGGGAAATAGCGAAACCTATATTTTTAGAATGAAGGGAAATAAGATTTCCAAGCTTACCCTAAGGTGACATCTATCTGCATCTAAACATATATTCCGCAAGCCATCGTGTGGTACGTGGCGGAGGGCACCTTGCACGACTACTATTTCTTTTCTAGTTCCATTCACAAATACAGCGAGGGAAAAATGACTGTCTATATGCCTCTGTACGTGCCCTAGTTTCTCTTGTCTTTGTGGTCCTTACGCGAAACGTGCGTTGGCGGCAGTACAGTCGTTCTGTAGTCACGTTCAAATGTCGGTTTTCTACATTTTCTTGTCAATGATCCTTGAAAAGAAAGTCGCCTTCCCTCCACGGATTCCCCTTTGAACACCCAAACATCCTACCGAAGGAGAGATGTTAAGTGATCCACGAAGAAAAATGAAATCGCAACATGCTAATAGCCTAATCCCGGAAAAGAAAACAACTACCTTACATTTAGACTCAAATTTCTCCCATGGCCTACCTCCACAGGAAATGAGGTAGTATCTCTGAAGGTTTCATTTTAAAAATTAACTGCACACTCTTGTCATGTTACGTGTCGCTTTCGCATTCCGATGCAATCCTAGTCTTTTCTCTGTAGTAAGTAATCAGCTCTTTCAAAGACTCTTACATCTCCTCGTATACCTGATAAGAAAGTACAATTTGCTGCTCCAGTTCGCCCATCTTATCTACGCGAGTGTTTTACACATGACTTTTGAAGTGACCGCAGAAGGTATGAGGACAGTGGATACTTGAGACTAAGGTGCAGCCCTCTCGATCTGTCCATGTTACACTATGTGATAAAAAGTATCCGGACACCCCCAAAAACGTACGTTTTTCAAGTTAGGTGCATTTGCTGCCAAATACTGCCAGGTGCTCCATATCAGCAACCTCAGTAGTCATTATACATCGTGAGAAAGCAGAATGGGGCACTTCGCGGAACTCACGGACTCCGAACGTGGTCAGGTGTTTGAGTGTCACGCGTCTGTACTCGAGATTTCCACACTCCTAAACGTCCCTAGGTCCACTGTTTCCGATGTGATAGTGAAGTGGAAACGTGAAGGGACACGAACAGCACAAAAGTATACAGGCCGACCTTGTCTGCTGTCTGACAGAGGCCGCCGACAGTTGAAAAGGGTCGTAATGTGTAATAGGCAGACATCTATCCAGACCATCACACAGGAATTCTAAACTGCATCAGTATCCATTGCAAGTACTATACAGTTAGCTTGGAGGTGAGCAAACTTTCATGGTCGAGAGCGGCTGCTCATAAGCCACACATCACTCCGGTAAGTGCCAAACGACGCTTCTCTTGGTGTAAGGAGCGTAAACATTGGACGACTGAACAGTGGAAAAACGTTGTGGGGAGTGACAAATCACGGGACACAATGTGGCGATCCGATGGCAGGGTGTGTGTATGATGAATGCCGGGTGAACGTCATCTGCCAGCGTGTGTAGTGCTAACAGTAAAATTCAGAAGGGTGGAGAGGGCTTGCACCCTTTGTTGTTTTGCGTGGCACTATCACAGCACAGGCCTACATTGATATTTAAAGCACCTTGTTGCTTCCCACTGTTGAAGAGAAATTTGGGGATGGCAATTGCATCTTTCAACAAGATCGAGCACCTGTTCATAACGCACGGTCTGTGGCGGGATGGTTACAGGACAATAACATCCCTGTAATGGATTGGCCTCCCCAGGGTACTGACCTTAATCATATAGAACACCTTTGGGATGAAACTTCCTGGCAGATTAAAACTGGCAGAAGTAAAGCTTTGAGGACGGGGCGAGAGTCGTGCTTGGCTAGCTCAGTTGGTAGAGCACTTGCCCGCGAAAGGCAAAGGTCCCGAGTTCGAGTCTCGGTCCGGCACAAATTTTTAATATGCCAGGAAGTTTCATATCAGCGCACACTCCGCTACAGAGTGAAAATCTCATTCTGGCACCTTTGGGGTGTTTATGAACGCCGACTTCGTGCAAGGCCTCACCGACCGACATCGATACCTCTCCTCAGTGCAGCACGCCATGAAGAATGGGCTGCCATTCTCCAAGAAACCTTCCAGCACCTGATTGAACGTATGCCTGCGAGAGTGAAAGCTATCATGAAGACTAATAGTGGGCCAACACTATATTGAATTCCAGCATTATCGATGGAGGACGCCACGAACTTTTACGTCATTTTCTGCCAGGTGTCCGGATATTTTTGATCACACTGTGTACGCCGTACTGGACCGTTAAATGTTTTCTTACATCGGTTGCAAAATTTGCCGAAGCCCTATCATATATGTACCATATTCCCCAACGTCCGGCAAGGGGAATATCCTCAAGCTTTCCTGGACGACCCCACGGCAGAAATCAAAAGCACCATCGTTTTTAAAGTTTGCTTGGAAGGATGTGTGGTCTGGTGAGATGCCACCTGAAACCCCTAGCCAAACATTCTATGAGAAACCTTCCTGACATTGCCACTCACGAAGAACATGTTTGTGTAAGCTAAATTTGAGCCCAACTGATTGGGGACTTAACCGAGAAGAAGACTAGAGTAGTCCGTGCAGTTTTGGACATGATCTGCCAAAAATAGTCACACACTCCTTGACAGTAATGAGACCTCGTCGACTGGCCATGGGGCCTACAGAATACCATGACACGGCTGTCCAAATCGTTACCGAATCACCGCCATTTTTCACTTTTGGGGCGTAAGCTCGATCATCAGTTGACCATCCTATAAATGCGCGGTCTTC
The DNA here is from genome assembly GCF_023897955.1 of Schistocerca gregaria. Taxonomy (NCBI): domain Eukaryota; kingdom Metazoa; phylum Arthropoda; class Insecta; order Orthoptera; family Acrididae; genus Schistocerca; species Schistocerca gregaria. Next base: position 742,269,309 of record NC_064922.1, read on the forward strand.
CGCCGGCAGTGTCAGTCTCAAGACTCATCTGACCAAATGGCATCCTTCTATCACTCCACAGTCCTTGTTTAAGACTTCAGTACGATGTTTCCCTGTTTCGATCATTGGCATCACTGATGAGTAGTCTGTCCTTCCAGCTAGACCTGCAGTTGTCTCTTATGGAACTCCCTTCGTGTTGTTTTCGTGCTGACTGGGTTCGCGAGTGCGACTTCAGTTCTGCGATGACTTTTTCATGTGCCATCCTCTTACACACATTCGTCCGCGTTGCAACTTATCGGATGACGTTTTACCGCTTTCCCTGTTTGGTGCCTCTTGAAACACCAAACACTTCGCCTCCCCTGGTTACGGAAGCACCCACCATACGAGTAGCAAAATTTTGTCCACATTCGAATTCACTTCGCTCTTACATAACGCACTCACAACTATACAGAATACTGTTATGACCCGACCGACACATGCAACGTACTGACGACATCACATAGGTACCGTACGTGGTCAAATGCAACATCACAACGTGCAGGCTTGGCTGGCATCATACATTTCGCGCGGTGTTTCCGTATTTTTGTCCAACTGTTGCAAGTGGGCGATGCCGACAGTTCAGACTGTAGCATCTGCGACCTCTGGTGCGAGTATAATAAACAGGACGCTAGCATAAACTCTGACATGCGGCGTACCAACGATGAATGGACACACCAAGCAGATACATTAGAAATGATCTCCAATACCACACATATAAGCAAATAACTAAATGAAACCGAACAAACATTGGCTTGCTAGCGACGGACAGACAAATAGCGAGCTTAGGGTGTGCAGAGGAGCTTCAGATGAGCTACAACCCTCGGCTACAACAGCTCGGAATATTTTAATACGAGTAAATTGCAATAATTGTTACAAACAGCGGGGACACGGAAATTAAAGGTAAATTCATCATTTCTCGAGAGCACAGACTTGGAACAAACAATAGTGGACGCCAGTAGTAAAACAGGTCTCGCGTAAAAAGTCAGCTCTCTCGCCTGCCGTGGGGTAAAAAGGAGGATCCCGAAGTTTGGAACTGTTGCTGTGGCAAGGCGCGGGGAAATACTGCAGGTGGAACGGTGCACGCGCTGCGGAAGAGCACTCAGTGAAGAGTTTGTATGTGCTGTGGGCTACGGTACCTTTGTGGCGAGCGCGGGTGTCCTTCCGTGGAGCGTCCAGAAGCGCCGCGGGCGACCGCTGGCCGCTGAAGCCGTGGGGCAGACCAGCCGCCACAGCACAATCCGCGACACGCCCCCTCTGCGCGCACGCGCTCTAGCGCTGCCAACCTGGCGCGCCGTCCACGCCTACGCCGGTCTGCCACCTGCCGACAACACCCACAATGCATGCTGTTGCACCCTAGTCCAACACACACACAATCATACAGGGTGTCCCATTGTAACTATCTGTACAGAAGAAAAATAAAAAAAAAATGTATCAAGGAAATTTTGTTTAGCAACGAAAGAGACATTAACCATCACGACTACTACTGTTTTATTAACTTTGTTCGTTACGAATTAATAAACAACAGAGGCATTTTTATATGGCACCCTATATTTATTTTAAATGTATGTGAAATCTTACGGGACTTAACTGCTAAGATCATCAGTCCCTAAGCTTACACACTACTTAACCTACATTATCCTAAGGACAAACACACACACAGCCATGCCCGAGGGAGGACTCGAACCTCCGTCGGTACCAGCTTATTTTATTTAGTAAGCCACTTCTTTATCTGGTAATGATCTGTTAAAGACCAGTTCAAAAAAGTATCACCGAGTGCCCTCTTCTGCGCCGCTACTCAGTACCGATATAACGTACCTAATCCACTTGCTACAGTTGATATTAAACAAATGGAAACACAAAGAAAAGGAGCACCGGTCATTCAGTCAACAGTCTTCAAAGGTTTGTGTGAGTTACGAAGCACAACAATTCACATATATATCTAGTATAACGTGTAGAACTTTTAGATTACAGAATATCATCTGAAACTATAATAACTTATTGACACTATTCGTCTAACATTGATTTCTCACTCGTAATAAAAGGTTTATGGATTGCTACGAAATGGGAAAGATCTCAAGCAATTTTAATGTTTCTCTTGGCAGTTTTCAGTAAAAAAAACTGTTTTTAGAATTCCGTACCTCAATCGGTAAAAACGGAACCCGTACTGGATCACTTTTTGTCCATCTGTCTATCCGTCCGACTGTTAAAATCCCTTTTCGGAACTGGTACACTTATCAAGTTGAAATTTACGTCACATACTAAGGTCTACAGCTCTTTGGCAATTTACAAAAAGTAAGCTTCTAAGTCAATGCAAATGTTCAAATGAGTGTGAAATCTTTTGTGACTTAACTACTAAGGTCATCAGCCCCTAACCTTACACACTGCTTAACCTAAACTATCCTAAGGACAAACATACATACCCATGCCCGAGGGAGAACTCGAACCTCCGATGGAATCAGCCGCACAGTCCACGACTGCAGCCCCTCAGACCACTCGGCTACTCCCGCGCGGCTAAGTCAATGCAGTCAAAAGACTTGGTCAGTTCTGCCACATATTTACATACTCGCAAACTCACTCGTAAAAACCTACAGGTTACTTCCTGTTGACCTAGGACAATGAAATTTGCCTGGAAGTAAGGTTTCAGAGTACAAGTAAACGAAAAAAAATCTGAAAATTGTTAGTTTCTAATTATATTTCTTATCCGACTGCCAGTCCGTCTGTTACGACCCCTTCTTATCACGAAATTACACAAAAACCAAAACCTAAAACTTACAGTTCAAACAGTCTCGAAATTCCTTGGACAAATATCCTGCCAGTGTCTAAATCCATAACAGGCAAAAATCATCGAGATTCTCGATTCCCAGGATGAATGAACTCTCCACATGCACAGTTAAGTTTGTACGGCATTCCCACTAGCGTAAGTCCTTCTCGGACTTGGCCATTTTTTAAAAAACGATTTCATGTTACGAGATTGCAGAACAGTCCGAACAGGCTTAAAAACAAACTAAAATTTCGTATCATTTTTGCTTTCTTTTAGTAATTTGTAGCACTGCATTAATGCTTTTTAGCGAAATAGATCAGTGGGCTATCATTTTCTTTGACAGGTAATGTGAAACGAATTCGAACGAAAGAGCAATTGTTTTCACTGTGGAGTGTCAATAAAGAGTCACTTCCTGTAAGCTGTCAAATTTCGTAGCTGCAGCGGAATGCTGCCATTGCGGATGGTTTGCTAGGAACGCATGGCAAGTCGCGCCCTAAGCACGAAACAGAAATTCGATTTACATTCTTAGGCCGTAGTAATGGCAGTAGTACCAGAAGAAGAATAAGTAGATGGAAGAGGAGGAGGAGGAAAATATAATGTAGAGGAAGTGCTCTGAATGTAATTCTTCGAAGGAAATCATATGTATTTGGATAGCTATATGTCGGTAGCACTACCCGCTCTCAGTGAGAGGTTTATTAAGTTATCGTTAAAACAGTTTGACACGCTGAATACTTTCGCAGAGTATAACTGCAAACATTGCTTAAAAAGATTACCGCGAAACGTTCGCTATTTGGGAAATACTTGTTTGTATCCAATTACAACAAAGTATACTCGTATCTCAATTGTTCGCAGCTCGTTGTCTAGCGGGCGCGTTCTCGCTTCCCGAGCACGGGGTCCCGGGTTAGATTCCCACCGGGGTCAGCGATTTGCACCTGCCTCGAGATGACTGGGTGTTTGTGTTGTCATTATCATTCATGCAAGTGGCAAGATTTGACTGAGGAAAGATTGGGAATTTGTACGGGCGCTGATAACCTCGTAGTTGAGCGCCCCACAATCCAAACATCATCACCATAAGCATCATATCTTAATTAGACCGTTACCAATGGAGTGCTAAGGCAAAAAACTATAAAGAATATGATCAACATGCAAGTGACTAGCGAATTATTATTATCGAGTCATCAGTCTTCTAACTAGTTTGATGCGACCCGCCACGTACTTCTCTCCAGAGCCGTCCTCTCCATCCTAAGAGTAGCACTTGCAACCTACGTCCTCAATTACTTGTTGAATGTACTCCAATCTCTGTCTTCCCCTACAGTTTTTACCCTCTGACGTTCCCTCTAGTACCAAATTAGTGGTGATGCCCCAACAGATGTCAGTATTTTCCAGTTGTTCCTTTCTACGCCGACTCTGTTACCTTATCAGTAGACCTAATTTTCAACATTCTTCTTTAACATCACATCTCATACGCTGCTCTTCTCTTCTGCTCCAGTTTTCCCACAGTTCATGTTTCGCAACTATACAACGCTGTGCTCCAAACGAGCATTCTCAGTAATTTCTTCCTCAGATTACGGCCTACGTTGGATGCTATTAGACTTCTTATTCGCCAGAAATGCCCTCTTTAACTGTGCTAGTCCAGTGATCGTATCCAATTTGCTTCGCCTATCACGTGTTATTTTGCTTCCAGTGTAGCAGAATTCCATAGTTTCGTCTACTTTGTGGTCACCAGTTTTGATTTGAGTTTATTGTTAATCGCATTTCTGCTACTCCCTACTGCTTTCGTCTTTCTTCAGTTTACTCTTAATCCATATTTTGTAAGACTCTTGATTCCATTCAACAGGTCCTGTAATTCTTCTTCATTTTCACGGCAGATAGCAATGTTTTTAGCGAATTTTATCGTTGATAAAGCAGACACAAAGCAACTCAATTTTGTGCTCTGCTATGAAGCGTAACCTACGAATCGTACCTAGAACAGTAGGCTCTGGGTGCTGCAAGTCCACTGTCTGCGATGGCTGCACAGACAATTTCTCGTCTCTCTACAGAGCGGAGTTCGCTCACCACACCCTGGCCTTCGCCGTACGCCGACGTCGCGAGATAATAGCCAGCAGCAGTGGCTTTACTACTTCCTGCGACGACACCTGTTGTTGGCAACAGGTCTGAGAAACTCTTTACATCTAGCAGCACAAAAAAGGTGCGTGTCTCGCCATTCAGAAAACAGACTAAGTTCTCTTTGGCCACGTTCGTGGACAATATAGCATTTCAATATAATTTAAAAAATGGCCAGGTGCGAGTAGATATCGCTCACTGAAGGTTCTGTACAAACTTAATTAAGTATGCAGACAGTTCACCCTTCGCGGTTATGCATACAGATAGTTCACCCATTCCGGGAATCGAAGATCTCGACTATTTTTGCCTGCTATCGACATTGATACTGGTAAGGTATCTTTCAGTTTCAAGTTTGAGGTCGGAAAACAAAGGGCAACAGAAATATTCATTTCGTGTGATAGAATTACAAATTAACAACTGTCTAATTTTTTTTCCTTCACTTGTACTATAAAACCATTCTTACTACCAAATTCCATGGTTCTACATGTCCTCTAATTGTATTCACTCAGGAGCTTAATTTTTTTACACCGCAAAAGGATTGTAGACATCACTAAGTGAAAAATTTCAACTTGATACGTCTACCCTTTCCTGTGAAAAAGGTGTCTTAAGACGAAGGGACAGATAGACAGCAGTAGGATAACAAATGACCAAAAATTTTTTGTGATATAATTACAAATTAACAAATACGCATTCTCCCCTTTACTTGTACTATGAAACTTTTTTTCTTGCCAAATTTCAAGATTCTAGACCAACGGGAAACACCCTATGGCTTTTCATGAATGAGACTGCGAGTATCAAAACATGTGACATGAATGGCCGTATCTTTTGCGTACAATGACTAATAAGCTTCACCATTTTGCATCGACAAGATAAGTTGGACCTTGATATTTGACATAAATTTCAACTTGATATGTCTACTAATTCCTGAGAGAAAAGGTCTTTAACAGTCGGAAAGACAAACAGACAAATGGATAGCAAAATGATGCTGTAAGGGTCCCGTTTTTACTGACTGAGATACAGAATACGCTACGACGATAGCAGAAATATTTAAATATTACGGCATTTCTTATTTACAATCAACATTTCTGGCAATCCCAATCTTTAGAATTTTTCTCTTCTTCTAAGCAGCTATTATGAAGTTTCTTTCCGAATTGTTTCGAGCTTTATCTGATGACCGAACGATCTTGCCGCTATATCATTAATTATCTCACTGTTAAAGTCGATCCTGGTTCTTTTGCTGATATCTTTTTGAGTTTAACTGCTATCTTGACTTATTTTTTTAAGATTTTCTTTTACTATCCACGTCATCATTTATTTCACATAAGCAAGATTAGAACTGAGATTCAGAAGTGTTACGTTACACACTGGCAAGCTCTATGTGACTGAAAGAATAATTTCTGCAGCATTTCAATTTTATTACAACATGTAAAGTCAGTCGGTATTTATGAAGACGGGATGACTGTCCATAAGGGTTCATTTGTTTGCTGTCACACAGCAGGAGTGCTGATGCTCTTTGCCAGAATACAGTTCTGTAACATGGAATTATTGAGTTCAAAAACAGTTCAGAAAAATTAACTTCGCTCCTATTTCTATAATATAGCGTTTTCATAGAAAGATTTCTAGTGATAAGAAATTTTTGAAGTATAGCCTCCAGTAGAAATATCGCGATACGTAATCATCTTTGTCTTTGTTGCCAAATTTTTAATCCGTAATGAGTTTGGCATGCTGGTTCTACACACCTATTGGTATTTGCATCTCGGCTATTGGAACAAGCACAAGGAGATATACAGCTTTCGATATTAGAAGCTCCGCAAACAGGTGAATACCACGAAAAGTTGCAACAAATACATGAAAGAGGTTGCCTGCACTCAGCTTGTTTTTACTATCACGAGACAGGTGAGAGAGTTTCAAGGATATGGTTAGCGAGTTGGCTTGGCAGTCATTATAATAAAAGGCATTTTTCGTTGTAGTGAGATCTTTTTGCTAAATTATATTTGATAGCTTCCTGCTCTGTATACCAAAATATTTTGTGGACTGACACCTACATAGGACGAAATGATCACCATGGCAGCCTAAGAGAAATCAGAGCTTTCACAAAATTGATTTAGGAGTTTATTTTCTCCATATGACATTCGAGAGTGCAAAACACTAAGGAAATATGTGAAGTTCCAACATACTGATGAAGGAGAGGACTAGCAACTTGGGTTTTAAACTTTTATTTTCTTCCAATATCCGCCGTCATTTCTCTGCTGTGAATAGTTTCGGACCACCACGTCCATTTTCACAGCACGGCCGCATACGTAAATATAATCATGGAGTTCCTGCCAATGTACTTGCGAGTAACTAATTATTAATTATTCCTAACTAATAATCATTACATAAATATAAAATGATAGACTTCGTTTGGGTATACAATGCGATTTCTAACCAGTCGAAGTAATCATGTAGTTCAGGGGTGTACAGAATTGCTAGTATCCCGTGCCACGAATCCCCTCCCGTTACGACGTAAAAAATTTAAAAAAAAGAAAAAAACACAAAAAACCGTGCCGTAAGACCAAGTTATTATTTCCAATTGGGATCCCCTTCTCCAATGCCAGATGGACAGGAGTCAAAGGAACTAACTTTTATAAGGACGCGCTATCTCCTTTCCAGGAGGAGAAAAAAAAATCACAAGAAGGAATGGAGAAGGGCGGGTCGCATGCGGCCCACAGTCTGTGCATTCCTGATGTGGATGGTTCTTCTTTGGAGTGTGTGAGTCATACATGAACAAAACGTTTCTTCTGTATGATTCGTCGATTCACAGCAATTTTTCTTCGATTTCCGTGGCAGACTTGGTCCATTTGGTCACTGGCAATGGAAGTTGTTTTAATTAAGTTTTTTTTTTTCTTTCCGGAAACGTCGGAAGGAGCCTGCTTTGTGCGTATTTAACCGGTGACCAACTTCTCTGAATATACGTAATACCTACAATGGCAGCTGGAAATGGTTCCTTGTGGAGACAGTACACCAACGTAGCGGGACAGATTTAGCGTGCTGACGTTGCGGCGTCTCAGCCCGAGACGATGCCAGCTAGGAGTTTCAGCGGCAGACGAAAAGAAAAAGCGCGCAGCAGGAAGAGGGACGAATATAATCTCATTGCCCACCATGCAAATTACATGCGAGAACGCTGCAGGCGGCGCGGCGTGGGGAAGACAAAAGCCGTCCGAGCGGAACTCGGCTCACAGAGGCTGCTGCGGCTGCCGCCGTCCGACGCAAAAGTCTTCCGTCTCGGCCGTGACTCACACTGTGTCTCACCAGCCAGGAGCGGACGGCAGATGGGACTTGTCAGGAGACATCCCGCTGAGAAAGAGAGTGACTGTCAGGAAACTTCTGAGAGAAATGCAGTTAATTGGGAGTCAACGAGCAGTTGTTAACATGCCGTTCTCTTACAGAGGAATTAGTGAGTTCGAAAATAAGTGACAGGCCAATGGTTTTTGGCTCCACGATCAATGGCTACCACCTTACGGTACACCAAGAGCGAATCTAAAACGAATCTTTCACCGGAGTGTGTGCTGCCTTGAAATTTCACGGCAAGTTGAAACTGAATACCAAATAAGAATATGAATGCGAACAGCGGAGTCGGTAAGAGCAGAGCCCCAAATACGCAAGATTCCGGTTGCCGGCAAACACTTTCAATCGGGCAGGAAGTTTCATAGTATGAGCGAATGATCTGTTTCTGTTCACACGTCAGGCTCAGATTGCTGTCGATTGTTACAGTTTCAACACCTTATTCTTGATCTTCCCACGTATCTTCCATAATTGTAAAGCACGATTTACATCGAGATTCTTATTAGTTGTCATCACCACTTGGGGAACATCTTCTGCATGTTTCATGTTGTCCTGTAGATATATTTTCTAAGGTTAGAGCCAGTTCATTAATCCAATATTTGGCTTTATGACGTCTTTACAGAGTTTATTTTAGACTGACTATACCACGTCTTTATGAACGGTTTCTGGCAAACACACAATTTGGGCATAGGAACCACTTGCTTCTGTGATGAGGTACCAAGCACTTTACATCAGAGACAAATACTTCTTTGCTGCGTCCTCCCTGTCAAGAAATCCTCAGTCAAATTAGGAATCTCGTTTCATATCCCACATCTCGTTTGATATCCCACACGGACGAGCTTTTGCTAACAACCGTTAGTTTGGTGCTGCGTCAAACGTTCAGTCTACTGGATACGAGGTTTACTTGGGACAGTTCTGTCTCATCAGTATTCTGACTGGTTTGCTGCGGCCCGCCACGAATTCCTCTCCTGTGCCAACCACTAACGTCTTCGATTATTGCTGGATGTGTTCCAATCTCCATCTTCCTCTGCAGTCTTTGCCCTCTACAGTTCCCTCTAGTACCTTGAAAGTCATTCCCTGATGTCTTAACAGATATTCTGCCATCATGTCCTTTCTCCTTGTCAGTATTTTCCACATATTCCTTTCCGCTCTGATGCTGCGTAGAACCTTCTCATTCCTTACCTTATCCGTCCACCTAATTTTCAACAATCGCATTTAGCACCACATCTCAAATGCTTCGGTTCTCTTCTGTTCCGGATTTCCCACAACCCATGTTTCACTCTATTACAACGTTGTGCTCCAAACGTAGATTCCCAGAAATTTCTTTCTCACATTAAGGCGTATGTCTGATACTAGTAGACTTCTCTTGACCAGGAATGCCCTTGTTGTGAGTGTTAATTTGCTTTTGATGCCCTCCTTGCTCCGTCCGTCACGGGTTATTTTGTTGCCTAGGTAGTAGAAAGCCTTAACTTCATCTACTTCGTGACCATCAACCCTGATCTTAAGTTTCTCGCTGTTTCCTTTCTGCTACTTTTCATTACTTTAGCATTTCTTCGATTTACTCTCAGTCCATTTTCTGTACTCATTATATTGTTCATTCCATTCAGCAAGTCCTGTAATTCTTCATCATTTTAACTCAGGATACCAATCCAATCAGTGAATCGTATCATTGATATCCTTTCAACTTGAGTTCTAATTCCACTCCCAAACCTTCCTTTTATTTCCACCATTGCTTCTTCGATATACAGAATGAACAGTCGGGGAGAAAAACTACATCCCTGTTTTAGACCCTTTTTTGGTCTGAGCAATTCGTTCTTGGTCGTCCACTCTTATTATTCCTTCTTGGCTCTTGTACATATTTTATATTACCCGTGTGTTCCTATAATTTAACCCTATTTTTCTCAGAACATATTGTACCGTTTGACACTGTCTAACGCTTTTTTCGAGGGCGACAAATCCTATGAACGCCTCTTGATTTTTCTTTAGTATTGCTTCCGTTATCAACTGCAACGACAGAATTGCGTCTCTGATGCCTCCACCTTTTTTAAAGCCGAACTGATCGTCATTTAACATATCAATTTTCTGTTCCATTCCTGTGTATTATACTCTTCGTAAACAACATGGATGCATGAGTTGTTAAGCTGACTGCGATAATTCTCGGACCTGTCAGCTCTTGCAAACTTCGGAACAGTGTGGATGAAATATTCTCGAAAATCAGATGGTATGTCACAAGTCATACATTTTACACACAGACGTGAACAGTCGGTTTGTTGCCACCTCCCAGAATGATTTTAGAAATTCTGATGGAATGTTATTTATCTCATGTGGCTTATTTGATCCGACGTCCTCAAAAACTCTCCTAAATTCTGATTCTAATACTGGATCCTCTGTCTATTCTAAGCCGATTCCTGTTTCTTCTTTTAGCACATCAGACAAATCTTCCCCTCACAGATGCCTTCAATGTATTCTTTCCACCCGCTCTCTCCTCTGTATTTAACAGTGCAATTCCCGTTGGACTCGCATTAGGGAGGACGACGGTTCAATCCCGTCTCCAGCCAACCTGATTTAGGTTTTCCGTGATTTTCCAAATTCGTTTCAGGCAAATGCCGGGATGGTTCCTTTGAAAGGGCACGGCCGAGTTCCTTCCCAATCCTTCCCTAACCCGAGCTTGAGCTCCGTCTCTAATGACCTCGTTGTGGACGGGTCGTTAAACACTAACCACCACCACCAATTCCCGTTGCACTCTTAAAGTTACCACCCTCATTTTAAATTTCACCGAAGGTTGATTTGACTTTCTGTATGTTGAGTAAGTCCCTCTGAATATCATACCTTTACCGATTTCTTCACATTTTGCATGCAACCATTTCGTCTTAGTTTCCCTCCACATCTTGTTATTTCATTCCTCAGTGAGTTGTATTTCTGTATTCCTGAATTTCCCTCAACATTTTTGTAACTCCTTCTTTCGTCGATCAAATGAAGTATTTCTTCTGTTACCCACGGTTTCTTCGCGGTTACTTTCTTTGTATCTATGTTTTTCTATCCAACCTGAGGTAGGAGCGGGGGATTATGAGAATGTTAGTTGGTTAGTGGGCAAACTTACCACTTCACGTGAAGTGAGAGCCCGTCAAATGTAAAGTGAGCTGAATGTCTACAAGAGAGCTTCTAGAACATGTGGCGTCGTACGCTAAGTATACCACCACTGCAGCAGGTACAGAGCAGAGTAATGAACAACGCGTGGTCGCGGTGGGCAGTGCAGGCGGACAGGGATGAGAAAAGACACTGGCAGGCGCTTGTGCGGGCGGCGGCACTGCTGTGTCCAGATTTAGCGCCGCTGCCTTAATTATAGCGGCGGCGGCGCACAACAAACATGTGTGCCACTCACCCTGCCGCAGTACACACCACCTGTCGCGCGTCTCGGCCGACAGCAACGCGCCGCTCACACGCTCCGACCGCTGTTTGTGGGTCACCCGGTTACCTCATGCATCACTGCCGTACATTTCAGGAGTATAACGCATCACCGCTTAATCCGTAATCTTCGTGATCATCATCTACTAAAAGTATCGCAGCAGCCCTCCAATTCTTTCGTCTGCAAGCGCACGCGCGCGAACGCATGCAACCACGCACACACACACACACACACACACACACACACACACACACACACATACACGCACGCACGCACGCACGCACAGTGTTGGCGACTCGTGTTCAGGTGGTTGGCGACGCTGCCTCTAGATCGCAGAGCCCCGGATTCGATTCCCGACAGAGTGCTGGTGTTTGTGTTGATATAATCAGTTCATCTCATCTCCATCGACGCCCAAGTCAGATAGAAAGAATTGCACCAGGCAGCCAGATTTCATACACATAAAAAATCATTCTCTAGCACGGAAGATCAACACACTGTCCGAAGACCGACTTATTGTACAGTCTTTTGAGTTACTTACTTAGCCTTCGTTCCTACAATGTAAGTACCATATCGAGCACTTGCCAGGTTTTCAGCTTCCTCCCAATTTAGGTCCATGCGTTGAAGATTTTTTGCGAACGTTCGTTTCCCGATGTTAAAAGGTCTGCCTCTACTTCCGTATCCGTCCGTTGGTTTCCACAGCGATGCAGATTTTGGGATCCTTCTCTCATTCGTGCCTAGGACGTGCCTTAGAAGCTTGTCTTCTTTCAGCAACGATCTTTTGCAGGTTGCCCCGATCAATTCATCTCACTATTTCAATATTTCAAAATAGGTTGTGATAGCTGAACTTTAAAATTCGCCTCAGGCTTCGTTGGTGAAAGATAATGAGCTTGTTTGCTCGTTTTACTGAAATTTTTCAGGCGCCATTTGCGTACAATGTTACCGGTATGTTCATAGAAGAGTACAGTTAAAAGTTTGTGGACATACTTGTCAGAATCTAATTGCTATCTATATTGCATTCGTTGGAAGACTGAAAATGCTTTCCCCATTATACTACTGATGTCTTCATCTACGTGCCCTTTATTACAGAAGATGCTCCAGAGGTACGAAAATCTGTCAACATCTTGTAGCAGCTTCAGCTGCACTATAATCTAAGTACATGCATTTCCACTTCTTATGCTTCTTATCTCATTACATTTTTATCGATACGGAGCTGGCTATTCCATCCAATTTGATAGTCATTAGTTGTAAATTTTGTGGTGTTTCTGCCAGAAGGACGATGTAATCAGCAAAATCCAGATCCACAAGGTAAGACTGCTTCATGCCAACGTATGCCCATGAGAGAGACGGAGAGAGAATAGAATCGTTCAACAGAAATTCCTAGTAATGAGCGGTTAAAACATCCATTTAAAGCAGTCATGGGCGACCTTTGGCGAACCGCGGGCCTGATTCACATACTTAAGCTCGCGGTCCAGATCGTCACGTGGCGCGACAATGGTGCTCCCAGCGCCATAAGTCAAGAAGACTACAGTGCAAATGACGTTAATGCTTATGGGCTAACACACCGTTATGACTGGCACCCATTTCCCGATACGCCACACCAACAAATTTTGCCTCAAAACTCGCTTTTTTTGGGAGTATCCTCAGATGTTCACATTTATTTACATGTCGTGAACACTCTTTCATTACTTACGGCGTTTTCGCGATGAGTGTCTTAAAAACATCCAGTGTAGAACAATGTCCACGACACGTAAATATATGTAAAGATCTAAACATGAGGTGTCAAGGATCTTGAAATGTCGTGGAAAAATAAGCGTCTATAAAAGGAACTGGTTACAGATAATTCATTGCAAGGACCTTCAGGTTCAACAGTTGCTGTGGTCACGATAGACAAGAACTATTTACAATTGTTAACACAAGAACGAATAGACAAACAAAATATGGCAATGAGGCAGGCAATCCCAGATGACACAAACAGGAGTAATTCTGCGATTTTTTTGGGCACAGGCAGATCCTCATCAGTGTGTTTCATAGTTCCTGTGTTAATATCCACAAAGAATATTAGCAATCATTTTTTAAATATTTGTCCAAAAATATTTTTAGTGACTGACCGCATAGGTATGAGTTGTTTCTGTGGCACTACATAAATTGAGCTAACATTTCTTTGTTCATTTTAAAAAGTTGAAAGACTACATCGCTTGAACTTAGCATATAGCGGGTTTAATATACAGAAGTGAAACTGGGAAAAACAACAGAATGACGAACATCCGAAAATGCGTCGTAAGTATAATGCGAACGTCTCGCTCTCCCACGGATTTCGGACCAGATTGAAACCAATCGCGGGTTGCGCACCCGTGATTTGAAGAAACAGAATAGCTAGCTTTCATTTACACGTGCTCGTATGGTTTAACACAGCGCGCTCGGTTGTGAGACACGCAGATTGAGGCAGACCCAGATGGAATGCGCGCAGCGGATTAACGGACGTTGGAATGTAACACCGACGAGTCTGAGTGTAGCTTTTAGGCGGTTTTCTACGCTCGTTTAGGCAACTGTTCGTCCCCGATCTCGGCACGTTGCTCGACGTCATCGATAAATCAGTTTTACACATCAAGGTCTTCGCTCGCTGCCGGCCGGAGTGGCCGAGCGGTGGTAGGCGCTACATCTGGAACCGCGCGACCGCTACGGTCGCAGGTTCGAATCCTGCCTCGGGCATGGATGTGTGTGACGTCCTTAGGTTAGTTAGGTTTAAGTAGTTCTAAGTTCTAGGGGACTGATGACCTCAGAAGTTACGTTCCATAGTGCTCAGAGCCATTTGAACCATTTCTTCGTTGGCTGCTCAATAATCGGTCCGCCGTTGACACAGATTCTTCTAGAAGTAAGGAATATTAGATTTTAAAGTCCCGCCGGCGACAAAGTCTTTATACACGGAGCACAAGCTTGGGTTCGACTGTAATGTGGAGTGAGAATTCGTTAGTAATCATTTAAGAAATTCACGGAACACCTACGACAGACAGTACAAGCAGTCGCCTTAATGCGACTCCAGTGCCTTAGCAACAAAGTCACCGCACAGTTTTTCTTCGATGCAAAGTCATTACTAACACTTCTACGACCACCGTGCGTTACAAAACTGCGTCTGTACTTGACAAAACCCGCACGATTAGCTAACGAAAGTAACACGACTGTCTGGTGTGTCACTTCGGCTGAGACCCTACGCCACGTCAGTTTGACACTCAGCAAATAGTCAGCTACGACCAGTAAACAAAGCCCGCTTTCAGGGTAAGAGGGGGAGCAAGGCACAGCCATTTGATACGTCCTTGTAGGCCAGTGACATCAGAGCAAAGTCGCTAATGGCCTAGCTAAAGAGCTTTCACGTGTATTTCGCGGCGCGCATTACCCGACACGAGCACTCGAATAAGTCCCCTATCCATATTAGTTACCCGATACGCAGCTGCTCCGTATTTCGGCCTTAGGCAAACCGCGTGGCGCTTAATTACATTCGCAGCAAGCACCGCGCCTACGCCACGTGACGTAACCTATGTAACGCGAGACTTTGTACGGCGCGAGGCCCCGTCTTCACACGGCGGCGTCTGGCGGCTGGCTGCAGCACCGGCGAGGACGACGTGCTCGGCCGGCAGCTCAGATGCGCATTCCTAGGCGAGCAGAGCCGCCGGGCGTGCCTTATCAGGGGCAAACACGGCAGTCTTGACTCACACGGCATCCTAGGCGCGAGTCACACAACGCGCGGGG
This sequence comes from Schistocerca gregaria, assembly GCF_023897955.1. Lineage (NCBI taxonomy): Eukaryota > Metazoa > Arthropoda > Insecta > Orthoptera > Acrididae > Schistocerca > Schistocerca gregaria. Next base: position 742,284,665 of record NC_064922.1, read on the forward strand.
GTCAACTCGCCCCTTCTCAAGCGCGGGAGAGTACAGCCTCAGTGCTCAGGTTGACAGTCTCCTATACCTGCAGCATCAATTTACCTGTATGCACTTCTTTTGTCAAGCCATTTGCAGTCATAGACTGTGAGGCTGGTCCCGGCGGAGGTTCGAGTCTTCCCTCGGGCATGTGTGTGTGTTTGTCCTCAGGATAATTTGCGTTAAGTAGTGTGTAAGCTTAAGGACAGATGACCTTAACAGTTAAGTCCCATAAGATTTCACACACTTTTTGTCAAACCATTGGCAGCAGATATCGGTGAGGCACAATTTCGCCAATAACTAATATTATTGTGTCCGGCGCTTGCCACAATTCATTGGCAGTTCCGAATATTTTAGAAATTTTCGGAAATTTGTCGTAAGTTCCTATGGGACAAAACTGCTGAGATCATAGGTCCCTAGGCTTACACACTACTTAATCTAACTTTAACTAACACTAAGGATAACACACACACACACACACACACACACACACACACACACACACACATGCCCGACGGAGGACTCGAACCTCCGATGGGGGCAGCCGCGCGAACCGTGGCAAGGCGCCTGAGACAGCGCGGCTACCCCGAGCGGCTCCGAATATTTATTTGATGCTAGGTGGGTATGGTTCCCTAGTTTCCATACGTCAGATGCACTACTGCCTTTCAAGACCACCGCAATACAGACCACAAGATTTCTTTCAAGAGGATGAAAATCAAGCAGTTTAGAGAAAATTTAGCGTACGCTTACTGACCTCTATCCAAGATCAGGGCTGTTAAGGATGATTAGGGTCTGTGCAACGCAAATGCCTGTCGGATCCCATCCCTTGCAGCTGCAGCCTGACATTCTGTACAGATCAGATTATAATACTGGTGAAGTTCGCTGTGCCAAATTTAAGCGTCACACACGATTACGACAGTCGGGCACAGCTGTGATAACGCAACACTAACGCTGGTAATCCCATTTTCAACAATACGAAGACTACGACATCTACACTCTCCTCATGAAACACACAGAATTGGGTATCGTGTGAATGTCACTCCTTTGTCTGCGTATTAGTGTCTGATTTCGGTCCGCTTCCATGGATGAAGGGTCAGCGTGGATGGCTGGCGAGCAGCTACTTGACCGAGCAGTAGCGACTTCATGGTCTGGGAAGTCTGCAAAACGGCTGGGAGAGCGGTGTGCTGACCACATGTCCCTCCATACCGCATTCGCATGATGCCGCAAGGCAAAGGATGACACGGCGGCCGGTAACTTCCCTTGGATCTTCACGGCTTGGCGTTGAGCTCTTATTCTTTTTTTAATTATGTCTGGTTGGCAGGCTAGTGTTCGCCGTACTTTTTCTTCCTGCATGCTCTCTCTCTCTCTCTCTCTCTCTCTCTCTCTCTCTCTCTCTCACTGTCCGCGGCGGTGCGGCCTGCCTATCACAAATTCAAATCGCAGAGAAGAAGCAGGTTGTTGTGCAATTTCTAGGTTTCCAGCCGGTGCATACCACACTGCCTAACCCAGGAAAAGAGGCTCAACATTTGAAGTTTTGTCCACAAACGCTACGCAAGTTTAAATCGTTGCAGGTCAAATTCTTTGTTCAATGCATGAACTGGGGACTAAACTTGACATACAAAATTTTACTGGCAGACAAAGCAAGAGTCAAGTGCCTACACCTACCTCGACGACACTCCAGCAAAAGCAGAGCTTGAACAAAGTAATGGTGCGCATATTTTCGTTCCGAGTTGAATTCACGAGTAGGTAGCGCAGAATATATTGGTATATTGGCGTGTGCCTTCCTACGCTTCGCGGAAGGCAGCACAAAGGCCCGAAGTGGTCCAGAGTGACTTTTCTCGCTACAACCATCTTCACAGGTTCCAAATCCGAAGGCTTCTGTAGGCAACGGCGACAGATCTAAGCTACGATTTCTTACTCCCCACAAAATTAAACAAAACTATCTTCAGGAAACCCGCAACCGCCGGAAGTGGCTGTCTGCCTACTAAGCGTTCCTACACAGCTTTCTCTGGGAGAATATAGTGGATGAATAAGTAAATGAGATGAGAGGACGTGCCTATACACACCATTTGAAAGGAAAAAAAGAGGACTTTTACATGTAAATAATTTAAATTGGAGGGTTCTGCGTTTCTTTCATTATCTCTCTCTCTCTCTTTTTTCCAGAGAGAACCTAACAGAGAACATCGAGGTTACCTACCGACAGCACTCCGTCTTCTGGTCACAAGTGGCCCATGGGGACCATCCGACCGCCGTGTCATCCTCAGGTGAGGATGCGGATAGTAGGGGCGTGTGGTCAGCACACCGCACTCCCGGTCGTTATGATGGTTTTCATTGACCGGAGCCGCTACTATTCGGTCGAGTAGCTCCTCAATTGGCATCACGAGGCTGAGTGCACCCCGAAAAATGGCAACAGCACATGGCTGCTGGATGGTCACCCATCCAAGTGCCAGCCACGCTCGACAGCGCTTAACTTCGGTGATCTCACGGGAACCGGTGTAGCCACTGCGGCAAGGCCGTTGCTTACCGACACAACGCATTTTTTCTTTCTGTGCAAATCTCCAAGCAGAGGAGGAAAGCTGCTTGAATCGAAATTTTAACTCTGTTGAGCTCCAGTTGACCTCAAAATTCCATGACAAAACACATTCACTGCACTGAAAATCTTGCGCGAAACGATCCGCTTGGTCAGTGGGTGTTCTTTGATGTGCTGCAGTTACGTGATAATAAAAACATCTCGTTTAGAAATCTGAGTTATTACAATGCTGGTAGCTGGTTAACAAATCTCTCTCTTCTTGCTTCCTACTTGTACAGTGTAAACAGATCCACTGTTAATATTCCAGGACTAAGGTGTCACCACTTAACACTTCCCAGATAACGTTTCACAAAAAAATGATGGTTAGTATTTGTATGGGCCACTGAGGGAGGACCGCGAAAAACTCTCGCAGATATATTATTTACCCTGGCAAGATTAGGGCCATCAGGACCTCTCTTACGTCTAACCAGGCAGTCTGCATATTTTAAGTTATGTGAGCATAATGACTCAGATCTTATAAAAAGACCTACATCTAATATTGCACATGACATTTATTGTTAGCAGTTGGTGTAACATAAATCATGGCAAGCAGTATTAGTTGCACAAAAAGCGGAACAACCTACTGCTTCAGTCGACAGTCGCAGACTGGCTACCGGTTTCAGTACGCAGTACCATCCCCAGACCATCGCCTGGCGCACAGTCGTCATATTTGCATCCCAAGTACGTGTGTCAAATACTCCTACTCAAACACACATACTTGGGAAGCGAACGGGACAACTGCGTGCCAGGGGGATAGCCTGAGGATTGTATCGTGTACCGAAACCGGTAGCCAGTAGGGAAAGTAACTAAACTGCCACTGTCGATTAAAACATAAACTTCTTCAGTGTTGGATAGGTCGCTGTTACAGTGACAGTATGCGGGAATATGTAGAAAAAGTCGAATTTGAATAGTTAGTTCATGAAGAGCAAAGTAAATAAAGCACAATACAACCACGCAGATTTAAACTAACACACTGGCAGTTTTGTCGGTTTGTTATGGGACTCAACTGCTGTGGTCATTAGTCCCCTAGAACTTAGAACTACTTAAACCTAACTAACCTAAGGACATCACACACGTCCATGCCCGAGGCAGGATTCGAACCTGCGACCGTAGCAGTCGCACGGTTCCGGTCTGCGCGCCTAGAACCGCGAGACCACCTCGGCCGGCTAATGTGCCTTCGCTGCTGCGCTTTTCATGAAGTGCTTTTTCTGTTATGTGAGAGAATGGATGGAAAAAACTTCATAAAGCACGAGTAATGAAGTGGGGGAAGATAGTGATGTGACTGACTGAGAAATGAAATCAGCGAGAAGCATAACTAGGAGAAGATGGAAGCATTTCCGCTCCTATTTGACAGAGATAAAACTAGTTATATCTGGTATGAGATTTTTCACTCTGCAGCGGAGTGTGCGCTGATATGAAACTTCTTGGCAGATTAAAACTGTGTGCCGGACCGAGACTCGAACTCGGGACCTTTTCCTTTCGCGTGCAAGTGCTCTAACAACTGAGCTACCCAAGCACGACTTAGCCCAGTTCTCACAGCTTTACTTCTGCCAGTACCTCGTATCCTACCTTCCAAACTTTACAGAAGCTCTCCTGCGGACCTTGCAAAACTAGCACTTCTGAAAGAAAGGATATTGCGAGACATGGCTTAGCCACAGCCTGGGGGATGTTTCCAGAATGAGATTTTCACTCTGTAGGAGGACGGGAGCGTAAGTCGTACTTGGGTAACTCAGTTGGTAGAGCACTTGCCCGCGAAAGGCAAAGGTCCTGAGTTCTAGTCTCGGTCCGACACACAGTTCTAGTTATATCTGTTCATTTTTTTTTTAGATGCTGATAAATCGAAGTGCTTTTCCTGAAATGCAGCATGACTCTGAATTGTGCGCACGAGAAGAGTAGCTTTTCTACGGACGACAACATAAGCAGAGAAGGAGCCTGAGAATGATTCCGTTTTATGTATAGCCCTTATGTATGATCCCATCTAGATCAGCAATTGTGATGAGCTGACAGGTACTTGATCTCTCAGGTTATGTACTGGGGAGCAGACAGACCAGTGAAACCGCTGCGAGAAACCGCGGTAAAGCTTTGTGTCCTTTATCCTGGTGTCACAGCCCACATACACGAAGATTGTACGTGAGTGTGTGTGTAACCGTGACCGGAGGCAACTTCCCACGCGGCGTGCTGCTAAGTGATTCTGCAAGCGCCGCCCTGGCTGCGGTATCTCGCAGCACACGACGTGTGTGGCCGGCGCAGGCCTCACTGAGCAGTCACCCAGGCAACACAACGTGGTAACTGCCAAGGGAGTCTCCAACACTCATGAGACTCCACCCGCGTGCGAATGAAGCAAGTTACACTGCGAGATAAATGCGTCACCCAAATTCCAGTTTCCAACGGGTGCAGGCAGCATATTCAGCAAATGTAGCTACCAGACAGGACAACAGTCACTTCCTCGAAGGCAGAAGAAAGAGGTGGCTTTCAGCTGGGTACCTGGATACACTGTGGAACTGAGGGGAATGATGACAAAGCTGACAAGAGTAGCTAAAGCAGCCTGCCAGGAAAACAACGTAGTTCACTATACCGCTCCCCCCTCCCCCTTGCTATCGTGTGGTGAGTTACAGAGTGATAGCTGAGTGGTACAGACTGGCTAGTCGTGGCCAACAAAAAGCTGCAGTCGGTGAAGCCAAATATTCGACCATGGCACACTTCCTTTTGAAATCAAAGAAGGGACAATGTGGTCCGTCCTAACCTTCGTATCAGACACTGCTCAGTGACCCATTTTGTCTCTTGCGCCATGAAGATACGCCGGAATCCAGTGCTTGTGGAGTCACACTCACTATACATCATGTTTTAAAGTCGTGTGTGTTGGATGCTGAGAGGAGGGAATCCTCTGGTCTACTGGGGGACTTATCATCAATTTTGAGCCCATGTCGGAACAATAGCAGGAAAACTGTTGATATTTTGTTGTGGTACCAGGAATCTCTCCAACTTAATTCGACGAAGATTTTAATTTTTTTTATACCCTCCATTATTTTGTGAATACTATTATACTATTACGTCTGATAACGGTATGAACTCATATTCCGGAGATTGTATGTGAAATTTTTTATGGCTGTGGCGGCAGTTATATGGAGTTTGCTTTCCGTTTTCACAAGCGTGACTACTCATACAGCAGCACCACGATTTTGAGAAAGAGAGCTCATGACCACGCTGTTCAGCACTGACGATTTTAAATCCATCCATCCAGAGTACATCCGCTTTCCCTAAGGCCAGAGGTCTGCGGATGTATCTCTGCACATCCGCAATCTTTTTGAATAAAATAATTTTTTGTATTACGCTGCGCCGCCCGGGGTGGCCGAGCGGTTCTAGGCGCTTTAGTCTGGAACCGCGCGACCGCTACGAGAGAATGTATCTCTTACTCTAAAATATGAACGAAGCAAATTCGTCGCAAAATCTGTAGCATACACGGTAGGAATGTTATGGGACTACTGTCTTATCAGTCAGAAACGCATTTATACGATACCATCGTCGCCGGTGAGGGCCGAGTGCCCCCCATGACGCAATCAGAAGAATCGGCAGTGGGCGGGGTAACTGTGTCATGTTGGTACCCGCATATGTTGCAAGGTGCAGTGCGTTCCCAGTAGGGGACGCAGTTTTCACCTGCCGAGAGGTAGCGTGTCCTACAAGCTACATGTCACCCAGTTCCATAAAATACGTCCTATTTCTGTTACAGAACTACCAAATCTTTCATTGCGAGTCGTTCTACGAAGGGCTCTTAATTGTAAGGTCGTACTCCAATGTGGAACTGCAAGCATGCAAGCCATAAACTGCTCCTGCGGTGATTTAGACAATTAACTGCACTTAGCTACTTACGAAATAAAGTCCCCTCATGGAGCACAAGTTCATCTGATATAATTGCCAGATTTGTAGAGGTAAAGGCAGCCTGTTACAAGAAAAAGGTCCACCTTACACCAAGAAACGTAAACGTGAAGACAAAGAAAAGTTTGATTGATACCTTTGTCTCCTGTGTGGTCTTGTGTGGCTGGGAAAGGAGGGCAATTGGAGCACGCGAGCCGGCCGAAGTGGCCGAGCGGTTCTAGGCGCTACAGTCTGAAACCGCGCGACCGCTACGGTCGCAGGTTCGAATCCTGCCTCGGGCATGGATGTGTGTGACGTCCTTAGGTTAGTTAGGTATAAGTAGTTCTAAGTTATAGGGGACTGATGCCCTCAGAAGTTAAATCCCATAGTGCTCAGTGCCACCTTTTTTGGAGCACTCGATAAAGAGGTCTGCAAGTATTTGGAAATGTGGTGCTGGAAGAAGATGGAAAAGATCTCGCGGACAGCAATGCTCACAAATGAAGATATTCCTGGAAACAGGTTACAAAATATCTGTTATCAACAGTACGAAAAAGACGATATCAAGTAATTGGCAACTCCTACTAATGCAATAATTTTCTAGCTAAATGTAATGGAAGCAATAATTCGGTAGGAAGGAGGAAGTGGAAGACCCAGATTACAATGGTCCACACGGATCATATATGGTGCAGGAGCAGGATCGTATGAAGAAATGAAGAGACTACCAGGAAACAGAGAGGAATATAGAAGAACCATTGCTGTCAGACAGTCTTCGTATTAAGAATTACGAAGATGGATGCTCCGAATCAATAGATGCAACGTCACCATGAACTCCAGAAATTCCTGTTCCCGGTTTCGTTGCCTGGTTAATATTACGGCAGGCTGGCTGCCGCGACTGAGTGGAGAGTAGTTTTTCGCTACATTTCTTATTCAGAGGCCGAAAGTTTTTCGGTGCATCGAGGATGTGCCTCCAGTATTTTAAGTAAACTGCCCCCAACATTCTACAACATTCGTATGGTTCGGAGAATTTCACACGATAACTTCGGTTTCAAAACGTTCTCCACTTGCATTTACTTCTTACAATATCCATGCGGAGAACATTCTCATGGCATGGAAACTTGTGATGGAAAACTGGTACGCTAAACCATCAGACACAATAAAAAAATTGAAGATTCACACAATTCTGTAAGTACTCGATCTGAGAAGACACTATACTCGCCGTCGAACACCAAAACGTTCAAATATGTCAAAAATGGAGCTTTTTCCCCATGCGAAAAGCATTTTTATAGGGAATGCAACGTGGGTTAATTAGAACGATGTCAGAATCAAGTTTGCAAAACGTGAAACAGGTATCTGCAAGATAAGGCGCACTTGTCAGAATACGATAATCCAGGCCCCTCATGAAGGAAATGCTTTATTCTCATTAAGGGTACGTCAAAACACATGTCTTTCAGCTCTCAATAAATACCATTAAAACAAAAGGTGATGCTCGGACCTAAATCAATCCTAAAACGCTTAATAGCTCTCGCCTAAGTCAAAGGTAAGGCTCTGGCACATTGACAATCCTAGTATAAGCTCCAGCTGCTACAGACGTGTAACGATGAACGTGCAGAACTTCCAGAATATAGCTGGATGATAGTTGAGCAGAGCTTCCAGAATGTAGCTGGATGATAGCTTTGAGAGTGGTTTTGAAAGCTGAAGAAATTCAACTAATGTATAAAATATTATTTTAAGAAGAGGAAAATAAATGACTTTGAATTACAAAACTTTCTTCTTTTGTAATAACTGATCATAAAATTGTCTGTTTCGCGTCAGCTTTATCACCATTCTAAGGGACACCGCTCTTGATCTATTAATGGGCTGATTCAGGGTGTATTGAAAAAGAGATGGGAAACCATTACCACGTGACGTTGACGATGTCAGTATATACTTTTGAGGATATATTTTATCGAATTGCAAGGGACTGGTTTCAGTTCACTTTCATCATCTGCAATTCTATACAGTTACGAAGACGAATTTCGCTGTACAGTCCATAAAAAAATTTAATTGTTTGGTTAAATTGCAACGCTATTTTAGTTTTCAAAAGTCATAACTGTTTCTGATCACCGTCAATGTTTTCTCCAAGAACAGTACGTTTTCATTTATGCCAAAGTGATTAACCGGAAAGGTAATTTTAATTTTTTTATTTTATATTGGAATAAAAAGATATGACAACAGAGGGTTCGACCGTAAGTCTGGCAGTTTCTTTATGTACACTAAGTGAATTCAACATAACCTAAGTTATGTTTCTAGCAAAACTGCACGGGTAAACGAAAGACAATGATAATAGTTGCAAAGAGGCAGTGCTCTTCCTACGGAGGTAACGACCTCTCAACATATCGTACGGTTCACGTAATACTAAGAAGCGATATCAAATGAGACGATAAGTTGAAACAAGTATTCATGTAAGTGATTGGAAGGCATACATTTGTTGGAGGGTTCTGGGAAAACGTCTTACGCCCGTTAAGGAAATCGCAAATCGAAATAACCGAGGTGTTTGGAGTCCTTACCAAGCAAGCACGACAGCAAACATCTAACAAAGTCAGAGGCGCTCTGCCAGAATATTAACAGGTTGGCATATCCCATACCAAAGTATAACAGAAATCTTTGGAGAATTTAATTCAGAATCCTCAATCCTCGAAAGAAAGACAACGTAGTTTTCGTGATACCTTCTTGCGTATATGTATTCGAAGAAGACTGTGCTACTTTACTACTACCACGTTTGTACAAAGTGCGTCTGGAAATTTCGGTGAAAGCTCTCAGAAAATAAAGTAAACGAGGTTTAAAAATACCTTTACTGCCCTACAAAGAAATCACCGTACACTTCTGACATCGGTTGTAAAGCTGTTGGAAATTGTCATCTTGTGGAATCGCTCGAAGCACCGTTGATATCCTAAACATTGCGAATGTTCGTGAACAATAATGTTTCCACTGTCCTTGGTAATCTCCAAATCCTCTGCTCTCATTCTGAAAGACAGCTGCCGATCACTCGCAAGCATCGGTCGCACTCGTGCCATTGCAATGTTAGTGCAAGTGTACGATGTTGAAGCAGTGAGTAAAAAGTGTGTTTGTGTAATTTAAACGCTTAGGAGGAAAGGAAGTGTGGAGGACCAGCCGCGTTAGAGTCAACGAGCACAAGCCCAGACAACTTCGAACGAATGCAACGGATACTTGCCGGTGATCGGCGGCTGTCTTTGAGAATAAGAGCACTAGAGCCGAAGACAGGCAAAGAGAGCGTAAACACTATTGTTCACGTCGAGGATATACAAGAACGTGTGACCGCGGTGCTTCCAGCGATTCCACAAGAAGCGTTTGCTGACAGTTTCTAACAGCTTTACAACAGATGTCATGGTGATTAATTTGAAGGCCAAAAAAGGTATTTTGTTTGTAACTCGTATTTTCTTTATTTTCCAAGACCATTCACCGAAGTTTTCAGATGTATCTTGTACATGACGCGTAGAGGTGATCAGGATAAAAGATATTAGTGACTGTACGGAGGCGTATACAATGATTTAGCCCTAGTTCCTTGCTTTATGTATTTCGAAAGGTGGTCGTATGGACTAAAAGAAGAAAAAATTGTTTAATAAATCTGGCTCTAGAGTGCATACCTTAAGAGCTATGAGCACTTGTTCAGCAGAAGAGGTGTGTTTTGCAGCGATGAAGGTGAACAAGTTTATCACTTTAGAGCCGGTATTTCGTGGGCATTCTTTTCTTGTTTGGTTCCTTACTACCACCTCTCAAAAAAGCAAAACCAAAGTGCCTGCAGTAGAAGAGATTTGTTTTTACAGTACTAAGATGATTAACTGCTCATACCTCTTAAGGTATGCCATTTTATAGGCCGTGTTTATTAAGAATTTTTTCACTTGGAGTGATCGTTCCTATCATATACCTGAACATTGACCATTCCTCCTGCAACACCCTGTATGTGTAGATGTAGATGTGGAATGGCGATTGAGCAAGTTGGGTGCACGAATGTTATGTGAACCATTCAGGTGAGCGCTACCCCATTACAGATGTGCCTGATCAATTCTGTCACGTCCGCGAGCTGATCTGGGGTCCTATTCTGTATCTTTCCGTCGTTTTGCCGATCGGTTCGCTACACCAGCGCACCGAACGGTTCTGTTTTCGAAACTAAGCTCCAACCTTATTCAGTAAGCATTTCGAAAGCGATGCCGAACGGTCCTAGCGAACCGAAACCCTGTTGTCAGTTCTCGTGCCAACCAATAGAAAGCAATCTGCCTCACATCCGCGCATGCGCACTGCAGCGCCCCGAACTCGAAGCGGCTAGCAGCAGACAAAGGCATGCCATTCTTCACAGTACCGGAAAGTGTGGTTAGAGTACGTAATACTGTTCAAATTTCGCTGACCACGGGCTTCCATGAATGCTTGATAACGTTAGAATACTGACTGTGTTCTGGAAACCGTCGTAAATGTCACAATATGTCATTTTATTCTCATTCACATCGACGCCTTCCTTTGGATTTTACGTTTGGGAATATGAGTTAGGATTGGAGTGTGATACCACATTGTACAAATAAATCTATAGAAACACCCGAAAAATTCGTCATTTTTTCTGTTTTCCGTCGTTCCTTAGTTGCATCAAAATTCATGGAGGTACGTTCCGTCTATACAACTAACTGATGACAGTTTTTTTATTGCCTTATGCGTTTCGCTTCCTTTATTCGTGATGATGCTTCATAAATAAAAGAACCGAAACTCGTATGGGAATAAATGCCTTCAGTTAGTTGCATAGACGGAACACATCTCCACGAACCTGAAAAATTGTTTAAGAGAGTATCAAAAGAATAAGAAGACGCATAGAATGTGGTTGTAGCTCGCTCCTAGAGATCCAAATGATGAAATAGCCAACTTCTCTATATAATACATCAACGATTTGGTTCATAAAAACAAACTTTATAAAATTGTCTTTTCGAGAGCGTGTGGCTAGTGCAACCATAGAAGTTCGTTGCAGTTTATAACCAGCGTTTGATGAATCAAAATGTTTTATACATGGTGGTACGGTCTGAAAATATTGTGGCAGGAACCTTTCATCTTTGTCTACTGTTGTTAAGCATTCGATCGAAGATAAATACTTGTGACAAGCTATAGTATATAGGCGATTGCTGCTACTTCCATTCGCAGTAATTTACGTTGTGCTCTTAGATTCCTGTCTGACCATACCCTCGAAAATCGCTACGTATTCCGAAAAAATGGTGACTTATTTGTGACAAGTAGTAGTATAAATGTCACTGCCAGTTGTTTCTCACACAATAATTTCATCTTTCATTTCTTAAACAAAAGTCACGAAATCGGCGATACTCGTTACTGAGAAAGCGCTCTCCTGCGTGTAAATTACAACGAATGTTTCAGAAAAATGCTTAACTTTCACGCTTAACGAAATCTCAGAATCTGCTGCAAAAACACGAAGAGAGAAAAAAAAATTCGCAAGAAGCAGTATACGCACCCACACCATTTACCACGACAGTTTGTTGCCTTACCAACTTCGCTACTACAATTCACAAGTTGTTTGTGCTTTATGTTATGTGATTTCATTCGACAGAGACGCAGGCTGACGAAATTTTGGAAGGTTTCCTCTATTAGACTTCTCAAAATTCCTTTGCATTGTTTCTTAAATTTTTTACACGCGTTTCGACAGTTAATAAGTAAAACTCTTAACTGCTTAAAAATAACAGGTATTTTGAGAGAATACTGACCGAAAACTTTTTTTTGGATGATGTAATCATTTTCAGTAACAACCTAACCTAACCATATTTCTAACAAAGGAAAAGTGTATATTATCAACCCACTTACCAACTGGACGCGTCCTGTGATGATTCTTTAGTAACACAATCACTAAATCCGAAACTAAAACCGCTCAATATGTTTAAAATAACAAATTATATGTGTGAATAAAACACAGCTAAACGAACGACGGGGCTATACCGAAATCCAAAACCTCTAAGTACAGTTGTCGAAAAATCGGAGAGAGGACCGTTCGGTAACATGTCTCAGAAGCTTATTGAATAGGAAATTCGGATAAAGAACCGAAAATGACGTCCCTACCGAGACTAACCTACTGCACCGATCGGTATGAGCGATACAGAATAGGACCCCTGGTCACCCATCGGTTCGACCAGTGTGTGTTGCCGGATTAGTGTCGACCACGCCTGCAATTGCTAAGGGAGCGCTCCGCGGACGCTTCGCCAGCGCCGCTTTTCCAACGGTCCTATATTCCTGTCAAGAGGTTATCAAGCTAACACCCGATGGACAACCTACGTTGGACGGACACAGGTCGCTACATGTATCGACCCGGCGTGATTTCGAGCAATTGTTTGATCTGTTTTGTTCAAAGTATACGGGGTATTTGGCTAGCTAGAAAGTTGTACACCACCAAGCTGCACTGGGTTATCGACGCCGTTGTCCAGTCAAACCAGATGAATATCTCTAGTACAGACGATGGCTATTCATAATTAATATCGGCATTAAGAGACCTTGTGTTATCTGGCATTGCGTATTAAATGGCCGTGGTTTGGTCGTTTCGAAAACGCTTTTCAGTTATTGTTTTACGGCTTGTTTTGATTGTGTTTACTCAAAGGACTGTTGTGGCATACTTCTTTTTATGTCGATCTCAAGTTCATTTTGTGTTACTGCTAGCACGTAAAACAAACTACATGGGAATAGTTTGTAAATGCTACTGCTTTTTCAAAAACTAAAAGAAATGTGCATGTTATAAATTTACGACCGTAAGGCTATTCCTGTATTTCTGTTCTTGATGTCTGACTATTTTAAGAAATTCTGTAAAATATTTCGCGAAACGTATAAGGGATGTTACCTTTATATTGTTTTAATAATTATACACACGAGGGTTTTTATACATTGTGGTAATAAATTTGTAGCTCGAGGTTCCTCTCTTGATGTGTTTTGCTTTTAAATTGATTTTTTTGTGCTAGTAATAAAAATTTTGTTGTTTCTGGAATGTTTTTGCGCACACCTCTCGAAACCGGCACCACCATCAACACAACCGTCACAATGGACTCTGTGAAAAGAATAGAAAAGGCTTTTTATTTTGTCTGAAACAGGGGAACTAATTATTTACACCTCGCGATATGGCACGTTTTCTTTGTAGAAGATGTGTAACTTTTTTATCTGCGCGTACATGCTCCGAGAGGCCAGTAGCACACTGCAACACACTGTACTGTGCGAGGAAAAAACGCACGACTATTGTCCACGTTAGAGCTGATATTTGGCTACCACAAACGAATCCGTGGACAGAGAACAGGTTTTGTCCGTCAGAGACTTTGCAGCGGAGGCTCTCAGCCTGATTAAATTCTTCAGTGTTACGTGTGTGGCACCAAGAAGAATTTTAATCAAAAAGTTCCTTGTCGACGAGGTTCAATCAGTAATCGTTCTATGGAAAGTGTCTTCATTACGCTCTTGACCTTTTCTCTGGAAACATAAAAGAAGCACGGCATTGTTTATGATGTCCAAACACGCTCTGGAATACTGTACTCGTTTATCGTGCAGCGTTATAATAACTATAGGAATAGTCTCTACGTTGCTGCTAAGGTGCACCCTTTCCTCTTCGCAAGGCTGCTCGGCACGCTAAACTGACCGTAGCCGGAGCATATCATACATCTGAGCAGAGTGCAGCGCACCTATTGGTGCAAGCAGGAGGTACAGAGAGAGAGAGAGTGAGAGCTACGCACATCCCTGTCTTATATTATGCCCTCCGAACTTACACCACAATGGAATGGACTGCGCATGTCGTCAGAATATTCAAACCAACTCCCTCCTTGCTCAGGATGGATGCCGCTTGCAGGCAGATTATGGAGTAAACGTTAGTTACTCACAGTTATGGGTTTTTCAGCCACTATTTACTGATTATAGTCGTGAAGTGTTACAACTTGTGGCTACATAATAACGGGGCTACTGCTATAAAACATTTTATTGCAAAAATATACATACTGAGTTATCGTCACCCTCCATGTACGCCTCTCCTCCATCACTACAACGCTCAACGCGAATTTTCCTTTGATGGAACTCTGCCTCTCTGAGCTCCTTGACGACGCGTACAGCTTTTTCTTTCACTGGTTCAACCACCGACTGAACTGGTTTTTATTTTTTTTTAACGCACATTTAATGCAGAACCCATGACTACTTCTTCCACAATTCGGGTCGTTTCTTTCTAATTTCTCAAGAAGTTCTGCAATAACCTCAAAGTAGTAACGTTGATTAATAGTTCGACCTTCAGGTACCTTGAAAAGCTACACAATTCCAAGAATATCGAAAAAAACAGTCACAATGTCATTGAACACTGATTCGCAAATTCGAGATTTTTCGCTCTCGGTGAAAGAAAAAAAAAAGGTTCGAATGGATCTGAGCACTATGGGACTTAACTTCTGAGGTCATCAGTCCCCTAGAACTTAGAACTACTTAAACGTAACCAACCTAAGGACATCACACACATCCATGCCCGAGGCAGGATTCAAAACTGTGACCGTAGCGGTCGCGCGGTTCCAGACTGTAGCGCCTAGAACCGCTCGGTAAAGTTCGCCGCTTCTAGTGCATCGACTAGTGCTTAGTTTCTGGATCATAAGTGAAAAACCAAGATTCGTCACTCTTTCCAAGAAATTGGGTCATTTTTAGTGGTATTCAAAGTGTCAGTACAAAAATTCACAAGTGCTGCTTTTTGTTCGATTGTGAGCACTTTCGGCACCACTTTCTCACAGACTTTTCTCAAATTGGTTATGTAAAATTTGCCTTACGCATCCTTCGTCAATTCCTACAGGTTCAGAGTACTTAACCGACGGTCACACTGAATCAGATTACCTACTTTTTCGATTGTTTCATCCGTTCTTGATGATGAGGGGCGTCGCAGGTGTGAGCCACCTTCAACGTCTTCTCATCTACCTTAGAAATACACGAACCATTCAAAAACTGGCGTAGGTGAAACAGTCTTCACCATACACTTCCCTCAGTAAAAGATGTGTTTCAGTACCAGTTTGTCAAGTTTCAAGTGAAACTTTACGGCAATTTATTGCCCCATTATTACATTTATCATTTTTCCGGCATAACAAAATAATAGCTCTTACACAAACGAATGCCACAGCCACAATGATTTGCCTACAGCTTCAACAGTAACGGTTCTTGTGTATGTAACGGTAGAAGTTCCTAGAAAAATAATACAAAGCTAGAATGTATGTTTTTCGTCACATCCAAAACCAGAGGAAGGACCAATGATACAGGTGACAGAACAGTTTTATTATCTGACTGAATATAACCGTCACTAACCTTTTGAATATGTTCTGCTTTTTGTCTCAATACCGTTTCAGTACCTTTACTGCTTCAGTTACAAACATCGTCCGTGACAGCCTACACTGTATTAAGTAAATGATCGTTTAAAATCGGACTTGATGGACACAGCGGATGTTATATCTGGTAACAACATAGAAAAAACATTTTACTGGAGTTTTTGAGGAGTCACTGAAGGTGAAATGGGTAGCACTTCTTCCACGTACATGTGATCGGCGAATCAAAAGACGTACAGTGTAACGGTACACTTATCTATCATCGATACTTCCAACAACGGCACGGGCACGATCTGGTATTGTATCAATGGGCACAACTAGAATGAAGCGTGATGATAGGAAATGAATGAAATGATAAAAAATAATGTACACTGTGGGACTACGGTTCACGTACCTGATTGGCCTACTGCAACTTCGTCCTCGATGCTAAGCCGTCATTGGACACTGAGGGAGATAATGAGCGGCACGCTGCTCTCGAAATCCAATAGGTACTTATTTTGTCTTCAAGTAACTAAGCAGGTCCCGCTCTTCTTTCTTCTTTACTCCCGTCTATATAAGGGGTCTCCTTTTTCTTAATCTGGTTAATTTTTTATTCAGCTTTGTAGTTGGATGCCCTTTCTGACGTCAGAGTCGTCAAGGTAACTTGGAGGAAAGTCGGCTGCATCAGCTGTCTGTGAACTGCACAGGCTTTCTTCTGTGTATTCTCGTATTTTAACCGTTTGTGTACCGTGTTCTACGATACGGGGTTTAGGGGCCATCCAGCATTTGCCTAAATCGGCATGAGGCGCCGCCAAAAACCCAATTAGTCTAACTCCTTAGTACTGTGACCCCACCGCTTTATGCTGTACCTGTTGGCATGCATACTGTATATCTGGGCACAATCCCGATTACGTCGGCGACTGGCCCAACATTTGGATACAAATTTACTGCAAAATGGCTTGGCTGCTTAAAACTGTCGCAAGTCCACGGATCAAAAACATCAGCCCCCAGTTCTATCGTGTCGTCTTCCTTCGTTTAGGTGTAAAATAACTTGAATTTAGAAATGTCTGGCGGCCTCCGTTCTAAACATTGGCCTTTTCGAAGTACCTGCGGATTCCTGATGACATCAAGCGCAAACAATGGTTCGATTACCACAAAGCACTACTCATAGCAAAGTAAGAACAGCTGATAAGTTGTAATATGAGCTTCACCCTATCACGCCCAGTCTTCAGTACGGGCTTATCTCTATTCTCTATTCGAGAGGAGCGGGATTTCAACCCTCATTGAGCCAAACAGATTTAAGTTTTGCGCACTTTCCTCTAAATTACTTCACGCCGGGATAATTTCCTAAACAAAACCGCCATTTTTGTTCTCGTCGAGAATGAGTTCCTTCTACGACGATATTGATGTCGAAAGCATATTAGGCTCTTATCTTTCTTCCCTTCTCCACTTCACTTCAGGACTTGGAACGCTATGTTACGAAACCCCATACCGTCCCTCATTTCCACTTTTTGTGTGATGTGCTCTTGCTTCTTTCTACTACAGATGCCATTGCTTCGAAAATCGTCCACTGCATCGGCAATATTTTCGCATTAGATGAATCCACAACTTTTATGACTCCCGTTTCGCTTTCCTGTAGCACTATCTCCTGCAGACTATATAAAATTATGAGGATAATTCATTTCCAGATCCTGTATAGCTACGAGGATAATGTATTTCCGTTTGAAATGTAGTTAACGTTGCGTTATCCAACAGCGTTACATATCAGTATATCTGAACGCATCCCGGAGAAAACGAAGTTCTAGAGGCCGTGTTTAGCTGTATCGAAGCGTGAAAATTGGTACCGGCTACTGGGTGATGAAGAAATACTCACTGCACCGGGTAAAAGCTATTTGCCATTCCATTTGTGCGAGAGCCGGCGGCAGTGCGGCAATTAAATTTGATACGCCGGGCAGTGAGTAGCTTCCCTACGTATGAAGTGTCCGCAGCTGGAACTTACTTGCGTTGCTCACGCCATTACCTAATTAAGGCCGCAGCGCCGGCTCCGCAATTACTTTTTCGTTATCACTGCATTTCGCTCGATTGAATATGGATTCTGTAGGCGTTATCATCAAAAATATTAGCCAACCAGCACTTACACGCGTTTTTCCGAGACTTGAGTGTCACCTCTGCTTGTTACATTATCAGAATTATAATTATTTCGAACACTTACAACAACCAACAGAGTGATAGTATGGTCCGCTCTGATAGCATTCATTAGATTTTCGACAGCTTCGAACTGAGTCAGCTATTTCTGCCAAATCACAACATCCTCCACGGTATGTACCATTCCTGCCACTAGTAATACATTTTTGTCTGCGTCTCGATCGTTCGCTAACGAACCACTGGTTATTATAGGTCCCTTATACCCAACTCTACCCTGCCGAGGGGCCCTGACCGGCTCACGGGTACCGACAGATTGCCGTATCAACCTACGCCAACGGTGTACGGAAAGGCATGTGATCAACACACTGTACTATTGGGCTTTGTCAATTTTCAAGGCCTAGAGCCGCTTCGACTCGGCCAAGTACTTCAACTGGCATCCCGTTTAAGCCCACACATCAAAGAAATTCCCTGGCAGTAGCCCAGGAATCGAACCCGGCTCGTCCGCAAGGCAGTCGACCGCGTTGACCACTCACCACAGCGGCAGCCCCTATACCAAAATGTTCAGTAGGTATCCCTGAGCAACTTCCGATGTTTTATCGACGGAGTTCGGATTCACGCTGTATATTCTACACAGAACGTACACAGCAAAAACTCCATTTTAAAATCAACGTAAATAACAGAGACGAGACTCGAATGTACACCTTAAGATCGATTCACGATGATGAGGTCACACTAGACGGAACGTGAACTCAAAGTCACTTCGCTTAGCTCAGTGGCCAACTCTGAAAATGGCGTTTTGGAGTAACATCCATGATACCAAAAGTAGGAATATATTTTCAGAATTATTTCTTCTTTTTCTTGCCCTTATCGGCGCAAAGGACGCATGCTTATTAACGGATTTGGCGTCGTTTGTTGAAGGAGTGACAGGGTGCCCTTCCCGCCGCCATCCCTTACCCCCACAGGACGGAGTGTGTGTACTCCGACTGTCTTGTGTGTCCTGTTGCTCACGTGAAAGTGAGTGAATTTTTGAAATGCCCAGAGGATTGTGTACTTGAAGCGTGACTCGGGTACTGGCACGGTATTCACCTAGAGGAGTGGGAGAAACCGTCTAAAAACCACACCCAGACTGGCCTGCGTACCAACCCTCGCCGTTAATCCGTCAGACGGATTCGAGCTGGGGTCAGCGGGCCTCCTCATCCCGAATGCGGCGCTTTAAAACGCTCGGCCATCCGGGCGCATATCAAGGAACTCTCCCCATAATGATGTTTATGATGACCAAAGCAAACGGACGTCCTTGATGAAGTTCATATGGTGAACTGGTGAGAAGTGCAACAGCAGGTACCCTTTCAATATATCAACTAACATATACCTGCAGACAAATGAAGTAACAGTCATAACTGAATATACAGCGCGTCTGTACTTCACTCATTGTATTGGATACCATCTGCCTCAAATCATCTTTAAAACTATGTAAACATAAAATTTAAATGTTGTACTTGATTCTGTTCACATAATTCAATATATATGCGGCGTGTGTTCTTTCGGACATGTTCGAAACAACAGGCACCACATACGTATAATTACGTCGATGATGACCGAAGTTACCTTCAGTGCAAATGCACACCAAGCTCTTACTGTTATGGGAATCGGCGAGATGCAGTGAGTAATGAGAGCAATGAACAGGGGCAGTTGTGTGTGGGATACGTTGAGAATTTGGGTTTGACGGGAGCCGTGCTAGGTGGTCCGCGTGGTTTTGGTGGCCTCTGTGTCCGGATGGCTTGGTGGTCAGCACATCTGACTAATAAGTAGGTGACTCCCGTTCGAATCCCAGTCCGGCACTAATTTTCAACATGCCCCACTGAAATAAATCAATACCCACTCACAGCTGACATCTTTAATTCATTTGCGTCTGAAAAAAAATTTATCCACAACGTCATGAAACATCCCCACTGCGTCACGGAAACAATGCAAAATAACAAAATAAGGGCAAAGAAGATGCAAAAGCATGAGCTCTACCAATATAACATGACTGAGCTCAGTGGAAATAGGTTAACTTTCAATATTAGTAGGCGACAACACCGGTCCTCCACCAAAACCACCTTCCCGAGAAACCTTGGGTCTCGTATGTTCCACTTAGGGCCTGTGTGAATACCACCATTTTGAATATTTTGACGTCCCATTCTGTCCCGTGTGAAGCAACCTTTAGCCTTACTGCACAGTGACGTTGCCCCCTACTGGCAGTTTTGAGTTAGGAACTAACATTGTGGCAAGGAACTTGAAGTGAAGACGCTGCAAGTGAATCCATAATGTAACGGATGTAGGTGCAGAGCTGAAGTGAAGGGCAGGCAGGCAGGAGTTGGGCTCGCCAGCGCGGCGCTGCTCCAGTGCCGGCTGGCGTTCTTTCGCTCCCTGTGAGCCTCCAATCGGAGCTGTGCGGCAGACGCGGCGTCACTGTGGAGGCGCGCTTTCTCCCGGAACGGAAAGTTGGCTCCCATGCACGCCTGCTGCCACTCGGCCCCGGGCACAGTAGCGACGCAGCTCAGCGTGCTCTGTGGCGTACCCAGCAACACATTCAAAACGCGACACGTCGGAGGCAATGACGGTAAACGAAATCGTTGTTGTTGTGGTCTTCAGTCCAGAGACTGGTTTGATGCAGCTCTCCATGCTACTCTATCCTGCGCAACCTTCTTCATCTCCCAGTACCTACTGCAACCTACATCCTTCTGAATCTGCTTAGTGTATTCATCTCTTGGTCTCCCTCTGCGATTTTTGCCCTCCACGCTGCCCTCCAATACTAACCTGATAATCCCTTGATGCCTCACAACATGTCCTACCAACCGGTCCCTTCTTTTTGTCAAGTTGTGCCACAAACTTCCCTTCTCTCCAATCCTGTTCAATACTTCCTCATCAGTTATGTGATCTACCCATATAATCTTCAGCATTCTTCTGTAGCACCAAATTTCCAAAGCTTCTATTCTCTTCTTGTCTATCGTCCATGTTTCTTCCATACATGTATACACTCCATACAAGTACTTCCAGAAACGACTTCCTGACACTTAAATCTATACTCGATGTTAACAAATTGTTCTTCTTCAGAAACGCTTTCCTTGCCATTGCCAGTCTACATTTTATATCCTCTCTACTTCGACAATCGTCAGTTATTTTTCTCCCCAAATAGCAAAACTCCTTTAGTACTTTAGGTGTCTCATTTTCTAATTTAATACCCTCAACATCACCCGACTTAATTCGACTACATTCCATTATCCTCGTTTTGCTTTTGTGGATGTTCATCTTATATCCTCCCTTCAAGACACTATCCATTCCGTTCAACAGCTCTTCCAAGTTCTTTGCTGTCTCTGACAGAATTACAATGTCATCGGCGAACCTCAAAGTTCTTATTTCTTCTCCATGGATTTTAATACCTACTCCGAATTTTTCTTTTGTTTCTTCGTAATTACTGAAATAATCGAAAATTAAGCTACAGCCTAATTTAAATTCGTTGGCATCTGATGTTAAAGGTCCAAAGGCAGGGGGGGGGGGGGGGAGGGGGCTATCCACGCCGACAAAAAATCGCTCCTCCTCGTCTGCCCCGGCTAGGTGTCACCAGCCGCATTGAAGTAGGTAAGCGCTAGGGTCTCCCAGAAATGTTGTGACAAACGTCTAAGGGAACATCGGGCACATTACCAGGATTGAGAATTGCACTGCAACCTGTGGTCGCAAACGTCGTCGTAGGCCGCTAGATGGAGCCGAGAGTACTGGAAGAGAACGCGCAGCTAGCTGGTGTTTGTCATGAACGTAAGGGTTTCCTCACTCAAGCGCTACCCAAGGCACGAGGAACATGGAACGGAATACGACCGGTGACCTTGCAGACATGCACTTAAGATATTGAAAAGCTGCGTGCAGTGGATTAGCCGATGGATGCATGTACGGAAAATGCTTCACAGACAGATATCAACCGCACCCAGATTGTTTGTACGTCGGCATCGAAGTTTGTGCGAGTACGAGCCACTAAGAAGTGGCAGGGCTACTGAAGGCAGGACACGATAGGCGCGTTCGATAGTTTGGGAAGAACTTGTATTGGATGCCGTGGAGACTAATCCAAGTACCAGCGTACGTACCGCTGCCTCTGACTTAAGAATGTCTCGTAACAGTGTCCAGCATGTTTTGAACGCCGAGCCCTAACACACCTTCCATCTTCGAAGGTGCAGTTATTTCACTCCACTTACCATTTGCACCGAAGTAGCCGAGATGTGAATTTCACATGTTATATGTTCTTCATTAGGGATGTCGTATTCAATCACCACAATGATCATTTGTGGGCACCGGAAAAGCCCCACGGTGCGCGGCACAATATCGCCTCACAATTAATGTGTGGGGCCGGGTTGGTCGGCGTTGGCAACTGCTTAGGTGGGCCGCACCTTTTCTCATCCCTCTTGACCGCCGCAAATTATCAGACCTTTCTGAAACAAGTTCTTCCCAGATTGCTTGAAGATGTTGCAGCAAGTCTGTGGCGTGGCATGTGGTTCCAGTATATTGGGGTGCCTGCTCATTTTGGAATGGCTGTTCGTAGACACCTGAACAAGCCATCTACGCACCGATGGCGTGGTGAACCGGTTCCCTGGTCCCCATGCTCACCGGATATATCGAGCCTCGATTTCTTTCAGTGGGGAGCCATGAAATCTCTGATATATCGCGATCACGTGGACTCTAAAACGGATTTCGTTGCAAGAATCGTCTGTCATAGCTACTATCACAGAAACTTCCCTTATGTTCAAGCGCGTCCGGTAGTCAATGCTCTGTCAGTGTTAGGCATGCATCACATCTGATGGTACGAACTTCGAGCATCTGTTGCATCACTAGAGCTGTATTCATGTCGTACACCACGTGTACTCATTATGTCCAATAAATATTTCAAATGAATCACTCTTGTTTCCTTTCCTATCTTCCATGTCTGCTACCACTTACCGCTGACGTCTGTGGCCATGGGTTGCTATGCAATTCTCAGCTCTTATCATGTGCCTCACCTCCTCTAGAAGTTAATCACAACATTCCTGGGTACCTTGCATAGACGTTTAAGGAAAAATTTCAATATGAGAATAAAATTCTTGTGATGGTATGTCCTGAAACCAGTACCTGTTGACATATTGACCAATCTGTCCTCTCATTCCCATTGCCCTTCAGCCTTTCTTCGCAGTGAATCATGCACTCTTTCAAATGCACCTGGTTCCATTCGGTTTGCGTAACATGCATTGGTGCCAAGCCCCTCTGACGTCTCCACATTATCGGTATGTTGGTCATACACCAACTCTTTTAAATGTCCCCTAGCCACAAATCTAATGGATTCAGGTCCGGTGAACGGGAAGGCCATGCTACCGGACCTCCTCGACCAATCCATCGCCCATGAATCACTGCAGTGATGAATTTTTCCACTATCTGTACAAAATGGGATGGTACCCCGCCGTGCATAACATTACAGTCATTTTTTCCGGAAGAGTAACGTTCTCCACCAGCGTTGGTAAGTTATTGTGCAGAAATCAGTCATTACAGCATCTGTTTACGTGTTTGGTACAGTGTATGGGCCTAGGAGTCTGTCATCTACAATAATCCTATCCATTCACTAATAATGAAGCTATCCTGATGCCTCATCTTCACGGCTGGTCCAATATTTGTGTTTCCCCACAGGGGCGTATTGTGGTAATTTACTCTCTCTCTCTCTCTCTCTCTCTCTGTGTGTGTGTGTGTGTGTGTGTGTGTGTGTGTGTGTGTGTGTGTGCGAGGGCGCGCGCTTGCGGGCGTACGTTTGTACATTAGGGGTACTCAATGAAGAGGTTATCAGCAACCTTATGAAATTAGTAGAAACGAACGTGGTTAACACGGACAAAATGCGAGAAAGGAGGTAAAAACAATCTGGGATGAGAGCGCACTCACTCCCGAATCTCACTCATGATCACCCGCATAATCACACTAACTCATGTCAAGGAATATAGCGTTAAAATCGGTCCGATGTTCTAAAAGAGTTCGGAAAATTTAAGTAAGGGCAGAGTAAAACTAAAATAGATTTACAGGAATATGTAACTGGCTGATCACTTATTGCCTGCCAGGTAAAATAGAGGCCAAATCTGTCGCCAAATGAGCTGCCGCCCTTTCGTCTGATAATAAAACAAAGTCTGCTTTATCTGTTAGATAAAACCAATGCAGAGAGTGAAGGGCACTCAGGAAATCGGAATATAGAAAGAATTTACCACTCGAAATACATCTATCTGTTGCATTTCCCGCAAAATCACGTATAATTCCGCGTCGAAGACCGCAAAATTTGAGGCAATGGATCCTGAGGTCACGATCAGGGGAAACAACAGAGCAGCCAACGGAGTATCTCACTATGCCACCTCTTGCGACATTCTATACCTCTGAATACCAGTTTCCTGTAGCAACATCCTGAATACACCGCGACACGCAGTACATGGTTAACATTAAGTTTTTCATTTTGCTAATGATCTTTGTGGCTTGTCTTGAACATATCTGTTCACTTACACCATTCAGCAGATACACAATTTAAGCCTACTTATTCTGGTTATGCACAATGGTAGCAAATAACAACGTTATCCAAAAAATGAATTAATTTCTTAATTACGTCAAGTGTAATGAATGAAGCAGTTTTATACATCGACAACTATGCCACAAACCGTGATAAACCACTGAAAACTACGATTTGGAAAAACGCCAATACCATACGTTAGGATGAAGGCAGTGCAGTTATTGCACGCCAGTAAATTACAGAAAGGAAATATGGTGTCTATGGGTAATATTGTCAAGCAGTTCCCAAGGAAAATTTTGCAGGGTACGGTTTCTGCATTCCTCGTCTGTCGTAGAGAGAAACGCTTTGAACGTCATTTGATATAAATCACTCTTTCTACGGTTGATTACGAACGATTTGTCGATAGCCATATGCTACATATGACTGACGAAGGGCGAAGAAGAAATAGTTTGTGGGCTCTTTCAGCAACTCCGATGGCGGGATGGTAATGGCAACGGAAATAAATAAACTAATGGCAACGGAATTAAATAAACCACAATGAGCACATGAGAAGCTGAGGAGTTATGCTAAGATCACGACTATAAATCATTAAACACTTCAAACCCTCAATTATAACGGATTTAGGAGTCTTTGCTTATCATCAAATGAGAGTTCTTTGTTTCCAACTCAGTGTAAGTGTATTGAACCGGGGTCCTAGAAACGATGGAGAGGCATCGTTCTGCCATAGCCCTAAGTGGTACACAACTCCACAACAGGACACACAGCAGTCCACCCGCCCCACCGCCGCCCCACACCGAACCCAGGGTTATCGTGGGGTTCGGCCCCCAGTGGACCCCCCGGGAACGTCTCATACCAGACGAGTGTAACCCCAAATGTTTGCGTTCTGTACGCATATGTGGAGACAGTGTTTGCGCAGCAATCGCCGACATAGTGTAGCTGAGGCAGAATAAAGGGAATCAGCCCGCATTCGTCGAGGCAGATGGAAAACCGCCTTAAAAACTATCCATAGGCTGGCCGGCACGCCGGACCTCGGCACTAATTCGCCAGTCGGATTCGTGCTGGGGACCGGCACGCCTTCCCGCTCGGGAAGGAACGTGTTAGACCGCACGGCTAGCCGGGCGGGCTTCAACTTAGTAGTACTGCTCCCACATAAACAACAGTGTCGAAATTTCTGCAATCCTGGGCATCTGCGTTTGAGGTTTACACACTGCCACCGGCCGGTGTGGCAATGCGGCTCTAGGCGCTTCAGTCTGCAACCGCGTGACCGCTACGGTCGCAGGTTCGAATCCTGCCTCGGGCATGGATGTGTGTGATGTCCTTAGGTTAGTTAGGTTTAAGTAGTTCCAAGTTCGAGGGGACTGATAACCACAGATGTTAAGTCCCATAGTGCTCAGAGCCATTTTTTTTACACACTGCCTGTTTACAAACTGTGCTGCGGCTAATGCTGCTCAGCTATAAACCGAAAGTAGTACGTGATGATGGAGCAATGCTTCCGAAAATCATAGTGATTGAAAAACTGAAGCTCAGTGACCGGCTTACGTTACGTTTGTTCGTTCATAAGTTAAACATGCAGGGTCACGGAAGCACGCTACATGAGACATGTCGATGTGTAGAGTTCCTGTCTCGGAGCAGCTGCCTCAGCGGCCGCTTCGCTGACTTGCAAACAGCGGCGGGTGCGTGCAGAAGCGTGGTGAGGCGGCAGCGGCGGGCGGCGTATCGCGGCAGCCACGCGGCCGGTTATCTGAGGCGGGCGGACTTCCTGGCGGAAGCCGCATCGGCCACCAGCCGCTCACACCAGCCCACACGTCGACAGTAAACCATTCCATCGGATTGCTACACGGTTCAGCGTGATTCATCGCACCATATCACTGGTTTTCTGACATCTCCAGCCAATGGCGGTATTGAATAGAATATTTCATGACAGGTGGATTGGTCGTCGAACCACCACTCCAGGGCACGCACGTTCACCCGATCTGACGTCCACGGATTTCTTTCTGTGGGCAAAGTTGAAGGATATTTGCTGCCGTAATCCACCGACAACGCCTGACAACATGAGTCAGCGCATTCTCAATGCATGTGCGAACATCACGGAAGGCGAACTACTCGCTGTTGAGAGGAATGTCGTTACACATATTGCTAAGTGCATTGAGGTTGACGGACATCATTTTGAGCATTTACTGTATTAATGTGATATTTACAGGTAATCACACTGTAACAGCATGCGTTCTCAGAAATGATAAGTTCACGAAGGTACATGTATCACATTGGAACAACAGAAATAAAATGTTCAAACGTACCTACGTTCTGTATTTTAATTTAAAAAAACCTACCTGTTACCAAGTGTTTGTCTAAAATTGAGCCATAAGTTTGTGACTATTACAGTGCCATCTATCACAAAGCGAAAAAAGTGGTCCAACTAAAACATTCATATTTCTTTACGTACTACACGAATATGTAATAAACAATGGGGGTTCCTATTTTTAAAAAAAGATGCAGTCGATATCCGTTTGACCTATGGCAGCTCCATCTAGCGGGCCAACCATGGCGCCATCTGGTTTCCCCCTTCAAGCTAGACAAGTTTCGTTCTTTGTAGTTTTTTCGTTTGAAGCTTATTTCGTGAGACATTTGTCCCGGTCACGATCAATGCACCACCCTGTATATGTGGCCTTTGAGGAGCTGCTCGACCACTATACCCCACTGTTTTTTAACTCCCTAAGTACAGTCATTCTACTACTTTGACTGCCGGTGGCACTTTAAACTAATGAGTGATTTCTTCCGCTCATTTCATGCGAATTTGTACACCCAGCATCCTCAGTGCTCGATAATCCCTGTGTGTCAGCACGTGAGGTGTGCCTGGTCTTAACTGTGAATGTTCCCTCTCGTTTCCACTCCAGAATCATATCACCAGCAGTCTACTTGGGTAGTTTTATCCGGCAGACTGGTACCTAAAAAAAGCCGTTATATTTGAGGTTAGAAATCTAAAGTTTCAACATTAAAACACGCAGGACAACGTTGCACAGTGCCCTTAAGACTGAAAAATATTACCCTCTTATTTTTAAAGTGACAAGAGATACACAGTACTTCGTTAACATTACGATAATTCGAATAAGAGAATTGTTTTTTGCGTTAATTAAAACAAGAAAGTAGGGCAGACAGTTCATGAAGGTACTACATACGGAATATGCTCCCAGATATGTGAGTGGCTCGAAAACTTGACGGAACCCATTACGGTATCCGCGACGGCGAGTGTTCAACAGAGGCAAAAGCGCCCCAGCGAGTCCGACTGCCTGTTATTTTCGATATATATTAATCATCTGGCGGACAGAGTAAACAACAATCTGCGGTTGTTTGCTGATGATGATGTAGTGTACGCGAAGACGCCGTCTTTGAGCTACTGTAGAAGCACACAAATTTCTGGTAGGTGTGCTGACAGGCTAGCTCCAAATGCGGAAAACGCCAGTTATTGCGGAGGAAAAGGAAAACATTAATTGTGTGCTGCCTGACACAGTCACGTAGATTAAATATCTAGGCGTACGTTGCAAAGCGACATGGAATGGAACGAGCATTTAAGGAGAGCAGCAGGGAAAATTAGTGTGGTTCCTCTTTAAAGGAGACCGCACAGAGGACACTAGTGCGATTCATTCCTGAATACTGCTCGAGTGTTCGGGATCCCCTAGAGTAGATTCGTTACCCAGCAGGGTTCGAAGAACATGCAAGTATCACTGAGATGCTTCGGAAGCTCATACGGGAATCACTGGAGTAAAGGCGACGTTCTTTTCGAGGAAAACTATTGAGAAAATTTAGAGAACGCGAATTTGAAGTTAACTGCAGAACGATTCTACTGTACCCAACGAATATTTCGCATAAGGACCCACAATGATTAGATAGGAAAAATTAGGGCTCGTGCGGAGGGATACTGACATTTTCCCAAGCTTTATTCTTTTACGAATGAAGCAGAAAACCAAATGAGTAGCAGTGGTACACCTTCAACTACGCACCGCACTGTGTCTTATGGGGTATGTGTGAATATATGAGCCAGGGACGGATCGAATCCACGCGGCGGATTCACGACCTTTCGTCTGGTACATCAGCCAGCCTGATTGAGGTTTTTACGCGGTTTCCACGCTCGTTTGAGCAAATTCTGGTCTGGTCTGGTCCCCACACTCTGCCAAGTTTACACGATTCACAGATGGCGCCTATGACTTCCCTATCGCACCTCGCTGCTGGCACATCGAACGTCATCGCTCCACGGTAGCGTCGTTGCATTGAAGCTACACCCTGGATGCTCGTTGCACGCCGGGAGTAAACACTGCAGCTGGTCACATATCGAACAGAGTCAAAGGCGGCATTGCTGGAGTGACCTTGCGGCCAATCACGGCTCAAGTCTCAGGACACACCTCGATGATCACGGCGCGCAACACAAACGTGCCTGAGATCATCGCTAGGCGAGGATCGTAGCTAGCGCCGATGGTGCAGCGTAAATAGACAGGTTAAGACGCAGTGGTTTGATTCATCATCGCCCAGCCATACCGGCGAGCAGCGAGGTGGCAACACAGAAGCACCCTTATATTACCTTCACCAAAGCGGCGTCAGGAACAGCATCTGACCACAAAGTTATATAACAAAATTAAAAAGCTAAATATTGAAAAAGTGGACACCGTATTAGTCGGCGGTACACGTTAGATATGCCTACCTGTTGTAGGCCACAGAGCACAATACACTTTAAAGCTTTCTAAATGATGTTGCCCCTAGTAACTAAGGAAATGTGTTCTTTTCCCGTCCTAGTTCCTGTCACCCTGCAAACATACCGCAACACTGATCCGTTGCTTTTAAGCTCGACACGTAGTTCGACCACCGGCCCCCTGAATTACGCATTATCAGCCATGCGGGCGCTGCGTCGCAAATGCGGGTATTGCGGGAACGTGGCGGACGTGTGTCCGCCAAGCCAACGCAGCACACGGCGGTGCGATCGTTGCCTTCGTGCCTCGCGCCGTGGATCCCCGGGAGCAACCGCCGCGTGCTGTCGCAACACAGATGCCACGCTGAGGTTACTCGGCTGCCTTGCTTGCAACAGCAGTGGCGCCAGCTGTCGCGAAATTACGGTGCGTCGTAATATACACCTGCAACATACACCGGCGGCTATCGACGTAATGCTCAGCACGGTGCCGCTGTTGGTGTTGGTGGCGGCAGCGGCGGCGGCTCTCTGTGATGGCGAGTACGACAACGAAATGTGCCAACTGTCCGAGATATATCTCCAACGTTTATGACGACAAAAATTTACTGCCCCTCTTTTCTTAACTGCGTCCGTAAAGACTAGTTTACACGACGACATTAGGTTGCGCACTCGTTGCGTGGAATGAGCTGCACGCAAATGGTTTCATATTTCACTGTAGACACGGCTAAATCAGTATATACTTCAGTTTCGTCGTTTTGCGGGTTCCTGAGTCGTGTCTGAAACGAAAGTTTTGGCAGCTGCCCGTCGCACGAGTTGTGATGGAGTTAAAGATTGTTGCGTGGAATCGCTGCATAAGAAAAAAAATAAGAAACGTGTTTCGATTCGTGACTGGATGAATAAAAGGCGTCGCTTCGGTTCCTCAGCATCCTTGCTGAAATAATTTGTAATGGAAGACCCAAGAAGTTCTTTTACTATCTTAGAATGTCACCAGAACTGTTAACGTTTCTTCTAAATCGAGTTAATTATGCGTAAAGTAATAAAGATATTGTAATGCAGGAAGCACTGTCGCCAGAACTGAAATTACATATTATATTGCATGTATTACACTCGAGAACGCTCGGCATGCTATAAGATGCGGTTTTAGTTGGTGATGACGCTTTTTCATTAACACCAATAATTATCAACAGTAATAATTATTAACATTAACAGCAGTAATTATTCGAAGCAGGTCGCATTAAGAAGAGAATGGTTTGCAAACTACTCTCTTGCAGATACATATGTACAGTGGCAATATTTCAAAATTCAAACATTTATGAATGGGGGGCACGTTTTAAAAAGATGAATATTGAATAAAGAATGTAGCTACTTGATTTACGTAGCCTTTCCTCATGTCAACAATATTCCTCAAAAGAAAAAGAGTGGGCCAACTCGAACGATGGGATTTTTTTAGTCTTGTAGACAAGAGCATTTCTACAGCTAGAATTACATTTGCTTGTATTTTTCTTAATTCAGTTGTATATGTGCTCCTAATTTAATAAATTTTGCCCTGCAACTCAGATACTGTCAAACTATCTATTTTTTGATCGCACATGACGGTCCCAAAAGCAGCAATATGTTGCTTACTTTTTTAACCAGCGTCATTGAAATCCCACAAATATCCACGCAAAGCATTGATATCCAAAAAGCGAACATTATTCTCCGTTCCCCACTTCATATTTCAGTGTGTCTACACTCTACCAACACACGTAACCTCAAAACTCATGCAACTAGTGTGGCAAAAGTTGGAACACGCCCAAAACTGTTTAGTTTCACCGACGAGTCAGGTCGACTTCGTACACATCTGAAAGACTGTGACAGATTAGAGAAGTCAATCGCAGCATTTCTAAAAATGAGCTACAACCATGTAACATCATCGTCGTACGTCAAATTTTGTTGTATTTTTTTCCGTGGAATTGAATATAGTCTTACAATTCGTAACGTCTAGCTGTTTCAGTTCATAACGTACCTAATCATGACAGGGGCAACAGGGTTTCACTGACAATTAAGCTATGGTGATTTTTTGTCCATTTCGTGCGCATTAAACAAACATTTGGATTGATATGCTGCCTTAAAAAATTTCGCTGTCGTTAATAATTGTCTCTGTGGGACACGCCGCCAGCGGACAATCTGCGGTAATTAGGCTATGTCAGAGGTTTTGCTCTGCTGCAGTTCGACAGCGATGTTTGGTAGTGCACTAGGGTCGGTCACGTCATCTGCAAGTGCAACGTCGCCATATCAGCAGACAACGGTTTAAAGCGGATGTACTGGAAAGCAGCAGTAGCTGCCAGCGCTTGCATATCGGACGTAGCGGTGGGAAGATGCTACTGTTTTCGCCCACACCGATAATTGTGTATTGCGCGAGGCGCACAGCTTACAATCTTCGCAGGAAGTAATATTAATCATGTCTGAATATCACACACTGTCCTATGAACCAGCGTCTCCGTTCAAAAAATAAAGCTGACTTGTCCTTTACAGCACTTCATGTCACTTGTTCGAATAAAACAAATCGTTGCAAAACTGTATACAAACAAGAGTTTCTTCTCCGACAGTATCGATAAATTTTAACTATTTCAAATTTATTTACACATAATATTTCTGTGATCTTTACCTCCACATCTTCCGTCTTTATTTGTTACGAGTACGTAGAGACGGGAGTGAAACTCGTATAGGGATTTCCGGTAACAAGACCTTCGTTCGCTGCCAGTTTTTTTCAGTCCGTCATCCTTCTTTCTTAGTGGGCGATTTTTAGTGGCCCACGTTTATTTTCGTTTTGTAGTTAACGGTAGTTGGGTTCATCACATTGTGTTTCTGATTACGACTTCTCGTCTGTATTGCACTCTTTGAATTGCATTGTAAATATGTTGCTCGCATTCTGATTGCATTCTGCTCGTATCCGTAATACTGAGTGGAGTAAATGATTCCATATCTGCTTTTGTTCCATATAAAACAGAAGGTGGTTTCGCCACATGGTGTTCTGTGGACTTGTGTGTAATTTTTATTGTTTACGAATGTGTGTAAGAACTGCACGATTTTAATGCACGTTTAGTATATTGTTTTTTTTTCTACTTAATTTTTGTTTGCATCCGTTTTACGGACTTCCTGGCATTTAGTGGAAAACTACTGGTGAGCAGATTTTGACAGTATTGGTATCCAACTTTATTACAACTTGTCACGGAATGTGTATGTAATTCTACTTTGAATGATATTGCTTCTTGCCACTGGATACCATGCGTTTCACAGTGGCTTGCTGAATATGGATGTAGTGAGACCGCCCCGTTGGCCGTGCGGTCTAACGCACGGCTTTCCGGGCGGGAAGGAGCGCCGGTGCCCTGCACGAATCCGCCAGGCGGCGGAAGGGTGAAGTGGACTGCGATAGTCGTCGTGTGGACCACTGCGGCTGCGGCAGGGACGGAGCCTCTCCGTCGTTTCTAGGTCCCCGGTTAACATAACACAACATGCATGTAGTCGTAGACGAGTATGCTTAGTAGTCTTGGTGATAATAGCAGTCTTCCTAGCACACTTTAAAAATGCGGCACTACGAGGGGCGTTTGAAAAGTCCGTGCGAAAAGAAAAACTACTTACGTGTTTGCGGTAAACCTTTTATATTTTTCGACGTTGTGTCCTTTTAGACTTATACACTGCGTCCAACGCTGTTCTAATTTGTTGATCCCTCCCGAATAATAGGAATTGTCCAAGACTGCAAAATAGCTATTAGTTCCTGCAATCACCTCCTCGTTTGAATAAAATCTTTGTCCAGCCAGCCATTTCTTCAAATTGAGGAACCAATAGTAGTCCGAGGGAACCAAGTCTGGAGAATAAGGGGATGTGAAACAAGTTGGAATTCTATTTCCATTAATTTTGCGACCACAATTGCTGAGGTGTGCGCTAGTGCACTGTCGTGATGGAAAGGACTTTTTTGCGGTCCAATCGCCGGCGTTTTTCTTGTTGCTCGATTTTCAAACGGTCCAATAACGATGAATAATTTGCACCTATAACAGTTTTACCCTTTTCCAGATAGTCGTTGAGGATTATCCCTTGCAAATCCCAACAGACAGTCGTCAAACGTTTTCCGCTAAAGCACTGGTCTTCACCTTTTTTGGTGCAGATTCTCCCTTGGTAACCCACTGTTTAGATTGTTGTTTGGTCTTAGAGTACAGTAATGTATCCACGTTCCATCCACAGTGACGAAACGACGCTTAAAGTCCTGCGGATTCTTCCTGAACAGCTGCAAACCACCCTTGCAACACTTCACACGATTCCGTTTTTGGTCAAGCGTGAGCAATCGCGGAACCCATTTTGCGGATAGCTTTGTCATGTCCAAATGCTTATGCAAAATATTATGTACCCGTTCATTCGAGATGCCCACAGCACAAGCAATCCCACGCACCTAAAGTCTTCTCTCACCCATCACCATATCATGGATTTTATCAAAGATTTCTGGAGTCGTAACCTCCACAGGGCGTCCAGAACGTTCAGCATCACTTGTGCCCGTGTGGCCACTCAGAAAATTTTGAAACCACTTTTAAACTGTTCTAATCGAAAGTACAGAGTCACCGTAATCTTTATCAAGCTTCTCTTTAGTCTCCTGAGGCGTTT
The DNA here is from genome assembly GCF_023897955.1 of Schistocerca gregaria. Lineage (NCBI taxonomy): Eukaryota > Metazoa > Arthropoda > Insecta > Orthoptera > Acrididae > Schistocerca > Schistocerca gregaria. The sequence continues at coordinate 742,318,417 of NC_064922.1, forward strand.
TGCCTTTCTTAAAGTAATGTTTAATCACCACACGAAATTCTTCTTCGCCCATTTTTTGACAATCACTCGACTTCCTCGATTCACACGAATGCCAAACACAAAGAAATAGACCAATATGGCCGAAACTTGGTGTGCTTTCTTTCCAAAGATGCTACTAACTAAACATGACCTCGATACGCGCCGGTGGTGCTATCTCACGGACTTTGCACGGACTTTTCAAACGCCCCTCGTAAATAGTTAAACATGTATTTTCCCACGTTATTAAGAGGTATTGCAGTACGTTTCAGAAGCACCCAATGAAAATTATGTGGCTTCCATTAAACATGAAAGTACGAAAAACCGATGGGAACACAAAGAATGTAGAATACGAGAAATATACTAACAATGCATATAAATCAACCAGTTCACACAAGGATTCGTAAGCAGTAACAAATAGATGTGAGTCCACAAAAAAACCGCTTGTTTAATATGGAACCATTTATCCGATCCAATATTGCCGATGAGAGAAAGCAATTAGCAGAATACAAGGAACACATTTATAATGAAATTCGAAGAGTGCAACACACACATGAAGGTCGTGATCAGGAATATAATTTCCTCTTGATAAGAGTCACGTGGTCGAAACTGCAACACTGGCGTACACTTTACCACCAAACTACCAGACCCATGTGTACAGTATAAACGAAAAATATTATCGTCGAGTATTCGTATTTCGCAAAGTAAGAATAAAGATTATCGCAGCATATTTTCCCGAATTCAAGTTCACTGCGATGCCATTCGGAGCACCACTGTCGGTCTCAGTTTCCTTATCATAACATGAGCGTTGCTCTACTGATATTATGTTGTTCTGTGTGCGTAGACGTACGTAATGTAGTGTCATGTACTAGCTAAGGTCGGTTGCGCCGCGAGACCCACGAGAAAGAAAGGCCGAGGCACGTAGCCTACGTCACGAAGGTAGGCCTGAATTCGGTCGGTCGCTCGCTCAGCTCAGAGGACAAAATGCGTTTGAAGACCTGTTAACTCGCAGCTAGGCGTGTACGTACTAATGAGAATTGCATCTTCTACTGGAATCTGCTATTATGAAATCTTAGTGATTAACAGTATAACATCAAAATTTTATTTAAGATCAACATTCGATATAAACGGTGTACGGGCTTGTTTATAGCATTTAGTTTCTTCTGCTTAGCAGTCTTCATTTCATACAAGAAGTGGTGCCTTATGCAACTGATAGTCATTTTAACATGGTTTTAATTTTATTGTACCCCAGTGCAACAGTAGCAAATCATAAGTACGCCTAAGGACTTCCGATCATTGTAGGACTAGTAACAGTAAGACCCTATAACAGCGGATTCCAGTTGAAGATGCAATTCCCGTTTGTACCTATACATCTAGTGACGGATTAACAGATGTAGAAACGTAGTTTGTCTGATGAGTTGAGCGAGCGAGCGCAGGCCTACCTTCGTGACGTACGCGCCGTGGCCTGTCTTTCTCTTAAGCCCCGGTTGCGCCGAGAAAGACGTCAACGTCGACGGAGACCATTCGACTTATATCGATACGGCTACTCCCGTCAGCCATCTTACCGGCAATCTTCTCAGAGTGAACAGTTAATAAATTCTGCCTTACAGAAAATTTTGAGCCCAATCGTATACCTGTCCGAATGTTCCTTACGCGTGTAGTTTTACCCCTAGAGTCTGATCAATATTACTAGTTAGTTGCTTTCTGTCACATGCCGCTAAATTGTTGGCACCTTGACTGCCGCCTACTGCTCGGTTATAGGCGACACACACACACACACACACACACACACACACACACACACACACACACACACACGGCGGATCACTTCATAAGTAAACTAAACCAGTGCTGGAATGAGATTTTCACTCTGCAGCGGAGTATGCGCTGATATGAAACTTCCTGGCAGATCAAAACTGTGTGCCGGACCGAGACTTGAACTCGGGACCTTTGCCTTTCGCGGGCAAGTGCTCTACCAGTGCTGTTACCTAACACGTAACAAGGAAAGATGTTGGAGCAAGCTCGTTCTGTTCACGGCGATTTAGACTGACCTCTGTTAGCAAATTCAAGATGGAAAAATTCCATTTTGGGCGCTACACGCGAACCGTAATTTCTCGTTTCGATGATTTCCTGAAACTTTCCTCACACTGATAACAAAAGCTGCCGCGTTACTGCCGGGTTACCAACCGATGATCAGACCTTGTCACAGGTTGTAGGCGACACGTGCAGATTCCAAACGAAATAGGCGATAAGAAGAAAAACACGAGCGAGCAGAAAAGTCAATACGATGATGAAAACGACGCGGCAAAGTATTAGAAACAAAAAAACATAATTTAAACCAATTAACTGAATAAAAAAAGGTTGGATTTATGACTTTCCAGAACCAGTCGAAACGATGATTGGCTGCTTCAAAAAGCTCGGCTTCGCGTACGAAGCTTATCTAATGTAGGATGATCTCTGTGATGGTAACAATTGTATATGAGACGACGAATCGCGTCTTGTTGCGAAAGAATGCGGCAGTTTTTGGTTAGTACTGTGTATGAAATGTGCGTATTTCGTTAGCACCATTGTATGTGTGTTACGTCTGATCAAATGCGAGATAAAAGGGGCAAGTCCAAGAATCGCGATCCAAACACCCCCAAGAATGAAAGCCGGGCAAAGAACTGTAAGTGAACTAACCCATTGTTATGGCAGTCTGGCAACGGCGACGTGCCAAAACGGTACGATTTCTGAAATATTTTCTTAACTTGTCAAAAATGTTTTGTATTCAGCCACGTGGCAACTGAAGTATACATAGAACGATTTCGATAACTACTGCGTAACACACCTAGTTTGTAACTCCAATTAATGGCCTGGCAACAGTCTGCCCTCGCCACTAGTGAATCAATGTACGAAGAACTGTATGAAGTGTATGAGTAATTTTAGAATATAAGCAAGCCTTTTCGTAGTGAAAATGAGTAATTCGGATGAAGCACTTTCGGAATATACACAGCGTTTTCGTTGCTTGTGGAGCATTTGTTATTTAGCTTGCCTTCGATCTGATTAGTGTAGACAAAGTGTAGGTGTTGTACGGGAGCAGCACTGCAAATAGATGATCTGAGAATCAAAGTAAAGGTGAGTGACTTTCATGAATTGGATGAGAATGCAGGTTGAAGGTACATGACGTCGCGCTCGAGTTACTGAGGAGTGAGGTGGTCTTCCCTGACAGTCATTGGCGTTGAGATCTTTCCTCATTTCTTTGGACACCGGATCGTGTCGTAAGATCCAGATTTTCCGCCAGTGCCGGCTTGGTGACCGAGCGGTTCTAGGCGCTACAGTCTGGAACCGTGAGACCGCTACGGTCGCACGTTCGAATCCTGCCTCGGGCATGGGTGTGTGCGATGTCCTTAGGTTAGTTAGGTTTAAGCAGTTCTAAGTTGTAGGGGACTGATGACCTCAGAAGTTAAGTCCCATAGTGCTCAGAGCCATCTGAACCATTTTTCTGTCAGTATTCTTTTGCTGGTAGCAACGCAACAGCACTGCCCTCGTGTGCTGGCAAGACAATGAAATCTTCGTCACTGCGCAAGCTGTTCTTCCGTGGATACTTTGATTTTCCATTTGGGTTGGAAGAGTCAGGGAGTTCACGGAACCGGCACTGATGCAAAGTTGAGACTCTTGGCTAGCGGAGCTGAGGTTGCCTTATCCGGTTCCTATTAAGTCATGTTAATTATGATCTTCACATTGAGCTTCTTGGCGCGCTTCAGTGAGCCACTGAAACTTGCTGCACTGTTCCCTTCCGTTTGCAGAGTTTTCCTTCTGCGCACTCCCGGGTACAGAATGGAAACAAACTGAATGTGTCAGGTGAGCAGACATCGCGGTCTATGATATGTTTTTGAGTGACATTCTCGTCTCCTCGTACTTATGCGGCCCCGTGAACGATGATTAGGTGCACGGTTCATGTGCTGAAGAGCGGTTTATTACGGTACCGGCAAGGATAGGAAACCGCCAATACCGCGTGTTTATATGAACAAGAGGTGACATATCCCACGTGTTGTACGGTCCACTGCAGTATGAAAAACGCCTCCCAGAACATATACGTCTCACAAGAGCTGGTGCGACCTGACGTGTGAAAATCTTTCCTTTATTCCTCGCAACTGTCTGTCACTGACAACAGAATCGCCCGTCTGTCAATTCACAGTGACTGCTGTCCGACTCGTGGGTCAAGGGCGCGCGTGAGAGTTGAGCGGCAGCAGATGGCGCGGGAAACCGACACCCGGGTACTGCCCTCTCGTGTCAGCCGCGGCTGCCACACAGTCTTCAGTGCTCGATCCGGCTTAACACTCGTAGGGCAGATGCACGCAATTAGAGGCCTATATCGTCAACGTCTGGAAACCGAAAATCTCCTCTAAACATCAACATCAATTTCGCAAACAGACATCTTGCGAAACTGTGCTCGCTCTGTTTCTTCACAAGATCCGCACGCTTTCTTTGTCGGCACCCAGGGTGATGCCGTGTTCCTTGACATCAGGAAGGGACTGGACACAATCCCGCGGTGCCATTTAATGGGAAAAACATACGAGCCTACCTGTCGAGTAGCGGGCCATGTTTGGACATGATTCAAGACTTCCTTGTTAGCAGGCACGTCGCTGTTAACGCAAGAAAATCGATAGGTATGTAGTTCAGATGCACCCCAAGGACGTGTAATAGATCCATACTGTTTACTGTTACACACTTCTAAAGTTTGTAGGAAGGACTCAGCAGGTCAAGTTTTACAGAGGAACCCGTGCCCGGAAACGTCATCCAACGACGGTAAAGAGCGTCAAACGTATAGGCGCCGGCGCCTGTAAATGTACGTATATACAGGATGGTTCCATGACGATGTTACGAACTTTCTAGGATGATGGAGAAGGACAGATGTATCAGTTTGAGGTAAGGGTCCCTGTATCGGAAGTGAACGATTCGAAAGTGGTAAGCGAAAACCGTTCTGATACCTCTGACAGTGGAATATATGTACTGATACTGTTGTTCAACACAGGAGATGTGTTTCACAGTAGCTAAGATGAATAAGTGCTCATAGCTCCTCAAGTATGCATTTCAGAGCCTATATTTATTCGATCTTTTTTTTCCTTGTTTTGGTCCATACGATCACCTCTGAAAGTTGCCTACCCTACAATCTTACCAACAACAGTACCAGTAAACGTATTCCACTGTCAAGAGGTATTAGAGCGGTTTACGCTTATAAGTTTCGACTCGTTCGTTTCCGGTACAGGGACCATTACCTCAAATTGATACATCTGTCCTTCTCCATCTTCCCAGAAAGCTTGCAACGTCAACACGGAATCACCCTCTATATAGTCGCACAGACTCACAGGCGCCAGGGCCTGTAACTTTGACACTCTGAAGCTTATGCAGGGTAATTCAGGAGGGAAGGTATATGCTTTGAGAGGTCATAGTATCAGTGAATCTCAACAACAAACTTTATATGGACATATGTTCCGTTCCGATGGTTTCTGAGACAGAACACATTTGATATCACTTTTTATGTGGACATACGTTCCGTTCCGAATGGTTTCCGAGACAGAACACATTTGATATCACTTTTGTACATTTTCCTCGAATAACTCGAAATCCGCACCCTCTACTGAAAACGTGCCACAGTACAAAGTTAAACTACATTAAATTAGTTGCAAAAAAGTCATATTCATTTTTTCCTCTAGGACCAATAGTTTGTGCGAAGATAACGCCGGAATACGGAAAATTTCGCGCGCGCGACGCGTATGCGCTGTAGCTTACGTAGATTTTGTAGACTAGTTTGAGGTAGTTTCCCGACTTGGTAGACCACAAGTGTCTTATAACAAATTGTTCGTCTCAACTTCCCCTTGTTGTATACAGTGACAATATTAGGATACTGTAGAAAATAAATGTGTTCTATCTCGTAAACCATTCGGAAATGACCATACGCCCAAACGAAATATTTTGTTCAGTATCTTTAACACTATCATCCCTCAAAGAATGTACCTTTCCTCCTGACTCACACTGTACATATAGAAAGAGAGAGAGAGAGAGAGAGAGAGAGAGAGAGAGAGAGAGAGAGAGAAAGAGAGAGAAAGTTGACAACGTAGAAAGACCCATGAGGCTGTGTGTAGATGGTGCGGTTGTCTATGAGCAGGTAGCACCGTCAGAAGACTATAACCATATGTGGCAACCACCGAAAACAAAAAATCACGAGATTATACTTTAAAAATTGGGCGGTATGAATGATCAAAAACCGCGGCTCATTTTCAATATCATCACGAGATAACTGACGTGAGTCTTTCCCTCCGACGTCCCAAAACTATATCAAGACTATAAAAACACGAATGAAAATACTAGAACTACCCAAAGCATTGATTCCGTACGCTTTACCCATAATGTAGCCCTGGTTATATGTACCAGATTGGGGTGTTTTTCGGTTATTCACAAACGTAACATTTTATCGGTGCTTTTTTGTTTCTACGTGTTCTGAAACAACGCTTTTTCCGCTATGAAACATAAAACGCCACACTGACAAAGAGCACAAAATGCAAAACACGAACCTCCCCTAGATTCGATACTTCACGAAAACTGTTCCAAATATTGCTTCGAGAAAAGAGTGTCATATTTTTTGTCATAATGAGAAACAAAACATCATAACAAAATACTAAGATTATGATGAATAAGATAGGTGAACTAATCACTTACATAAAATAAAACCTTTCAGGGATTCGCTAAAGTACCGAACTGCACCAAGACTTGCAGAGGATAGATGAACGATGCTGGAACTGGCAGCTGAACCTGGACCCTGAACGTAAATAAATGTGAAATATTGTGCATACATATGGAAGAAATCCACTGCAGTACTCATATACTGTTGGCGATAAATTGCTGGAAACAGTAACTACCGCAAAATATCTTTGTGTAAACATCTGGCGCCACTTTCAGTGGACTGATCATGTAAGACAAAGAGTAGAAAGACATGCCAGACTGGCATCCATTGGAAGAATCTGAGGGAAATGTAATTCCCCTATGAGGGAAGTGGCTTACAAAACACCTTTTCGACCGATTCTTGAGTACTGCTCATCAGTGTCGGATCCTTACCACATTGTATTGATGCACGGCTCGTGCGAAACTCAGCTCGCCCTTTTCTCATATGATATACTGCGAACTATGGATGAAAGGCAACATGCAGATTCCATGTTTCTAGATTTCCGAAAAGCATTTCACACGGTGCCTCACTGTAGATTGTTAACAAAGGTAAGAGCAAATGGAATAGATTCCCAGAATGGTTCGAGGACTTCTTAAGTAATAAGAGACAGTACGTTGTCTTCGAGGTGAGTGTTCATCAGAGACAAGGGCATCATCAGGAGTGCCCCGGGGAAGTGTGACAGGACTGCTATTATTTTCTGTATACATAGTCTAAACGATGTGGCGCACAATGTGGGCAGCAATCTGCGGTTTTTTGCCGATGATGCTGTGGTGCTCGGCAAGGTGGAGTCTTCGAGTGACTGTACGATGGTACAAGATCACTTAGACAAAATTTCTAGTGGGTGTGATGAATGACAGCTGGCTCTAAATGTAAAAACATGTGTGTTAAAGCGCATTAGTAGGAAAAACAAACACGTAATGTTCGAAAACAGCATTAGTAGTGTCCCCTTTGACACAGCCACATCGTTTAAATGTTTGGGTGTAACGTTGCAAAGCGAAATGAAATGGAACGAGTATCTGAAGATTGTGGCAGGGAAGGCGAACGATCGACTTCGTTTATTGAGAGAGTTTTAGGAAAGTGTGGTTCAATTGTAAAAGGGATCGAATAGAGGACGAAAACGCAACCTATTTTTGAGTTCTACTCGAGTGTTTGGGATCCGCAACAGGTCGGATTAAAAGAAAACATCTAAGCAATTCAGAGACGGGCTGCTAGATTTGTTACCGGTAGATTCGAATAACACACAAGTATTACTGAGATGCTTCGGGAACGCAAATGGGAATCGACGTGGGTGAAGACGACGTTGTTTTCGAGAAACGCTACTAAGAAAATTTACAGAATCGGCATATGGATCTGACTGCAGAACGATTCTGCTGCCGCTAACGTACATTTCGCGCAAGGGTCACGAATATAATATGAGAGAAATGAGGGCTCGTACGGAGTCATATAGATAGCCTTTTTTCCCCTCGCTCTGTTTGGGAATGGAACAAGAAAGCAAATGACTGGTGGTGGTACAAGGTACCCTCCGCCATGGGCCGTACGGCGGCTTGCGGAGTATGTATGTAGATGCAGAAGAGATATCAAACATAATACCACGATGTTCGAAAACACTATGAGTTTCAACAATCAAATACATGAAACATGACGCAGCTAGTATAACATTCCTCTTCTCCACGAAAGTAACGATGCGGATGCATAAATTGTATTACATATGAATTTAAATTTATAGCTCCCATTACGACTGCACTCCACAACGAAATGTTGCGTAAACTGTAATGCAGACCAATCAACAGACACGTAAATGTCCCCTCGGATTGTGCTGTAACGCTTAATGGTTTTGTATGGGAGAGAAAGTACTCACGGGAACAGTGCGGCAAATACACAAAGGACGGCAAACACTGCTACAACGAATCTGATAGCCATTACAATGGAGGCAGCTGGGCACCAAATAAAAACACGGGGCACGCTAACCCAGAGCGAATATAAGAGGCCGAAAGCGTGAATTCGTGTTTCTAGGGAAGCGCTCAGAAAACCCCTTGCATCATACGAACGAAGCAAGAACCTGCCTAGGCAAAGAGGCTCCGAATACGCCGAGGAACGGTTATAAAGGAACAGTATCGGTGCCAGGGAGGGGAGGGATGCACGTTGGTGGCGTCAAAGAGAAGGGTTGAGGCGAACGGTCGTGGGTGGAGCCACTTTGTACTGCAGACAGCCTGTTATTTGCCGAGTCCCTCCCGTTCTCAGTTGTGAGGTCTGCCGTCAGAAGAGGCATAAGGTTATCTGCGGCAGCACAGACACGACGGACGACCAAGCGAAATACAGCGCGGCCAGCCCGCCGTAAAAATTGGGTCTCCGCACACACGGCTCCTTCCGCTGCCGCGCCCGTGAAGATTCCACACACATTCTGCAACCTTCAGCACTCAGGGCGAGCGCTTTGAACAAATCAACCAGGGCACGTTGTATTTCTCGTCGTTTCCCGAGGCTACCGTGGCTGATATGTACGTTTATCACGTACGGAAGCAGATATTTTCTTCCAGAAACAACACGACAGGTGATTCGCATGAATGAAGACTGACACGAGGGCAAAGTCGTGCCGCTTCGAAGAGGTTCTCAGTAGACAGACTTGTAAGAAGCATTCTGAGTGGTACTTCGACGCCTTCGGTAAGGCTTGGCGATGAAGCTTCGCGTTCTCTGATTACATATTACCTGCTAAACAAATCGCCTGAAAATTAAAAAGGTTACACACTCAAGGCGTATCTTATGATCCATGAGGTCACACAGAGAAAAAGAGCTTAAAGCTATTTCTGTTGCCATCACGGGCACAGTCGGCTACAGCGTTTACCTCTCAAAGGAATGGGAAGATAGCGCCATGTGGTTCAACATGCCCCTGTTTAGCGCTTAAAATGACAGTAATTTCGGATAACGAAAAACCTGCCACGATTGTAGGCAGCGCCTAATCTACACTCCTGGAAATGGAAAAAAGAACACATTGACACCGGTGTGTCAGACCCACCATACTTGCTCCGGACACTGCGAGAGGGCTGTACAAGCACTGATCACACGCACGGCACAGCGGACACACCAGAAACCGCGGTGTTGGCCGTCGAATGGCGCTAGCTGCGCAGCATTTGTGCACCGCCGCCGTCAGTGTCAGCCAGTTTGCCGTGGCATACGGAGCTCCATCGCAGTCTTTAACACTGGTAGCATGCCGCGACAGCGTGGACGTGAACCGTATGTGCAGTTGACGGACTTTGAGCGAGGGCGTATAGTGGGCATGCGGGAGGCCGGGTGGACGTACCGCCGAATTGCTCAACACCTGGGGCGTGAGGTGTCCACAGTACATCGATGTTGTCGTCAGTGGTCGGCGGAAGGTGCACGTGTCCGTCGAACTGGGACCGGACCGCAGCGACGCACGGATGCACGCCAAGACCGTAGGATCCTACGCAGTGCCGTAGGGGACCGCACCGCCACTTCCCAGCAAATTAGGGACACTGTTGCTCCTGGGTTATCGGCGAGGACCATTCGCAACCGTCTCCATGAAGCTGGGCTACGGTCCCGCACACCGTTAGGCCGTCTTCCGCTCACGTCCCAACATCGTGCAGCCCGCCTCCAGTGGTGTCGCGACAGGCGTGAATGGAGGGACGAATGGAGACGTGTCGTCTTCAGCGATGAGAGTCGCTTCTGCCTTGGTGCCAATGATGGTCGTATGCGTGTTTGGCGCCGTGCAGGTGAGCGCCACAATCAGGACTGCATACGACCGAGGCACACAGGGCCAACACCCGGCATCATGGTGTGGGGAGCGATCTCCTACACTGGCCGTACACCTCTGGTGATCGTCGAGGGGACACTGTGCACGGTACATCCAAACCGTCATCGAACCCATCGTTCTACCATTCCTAGACCGGCAAGGGAATTTGCTGTTCCAACAGGACAATGCACGTCCACATGTATCCCGTGCCACCCAACGTGCTCTAGAAGGTGTAAGTCAACTACCCTGGCCAGCAAGATCTCCGGATCTGTCCCCCATTGAGCATGTTTGGGACTGGATGAAGCGTCGTCACACGCGGTCTGCACGTCCAGCACGAACGCTGGTCCAACTGAGGCGCCAGGTGGAAATGGCATGGCAAGCCGTTCCACAGGACTACATCCAGCATCTCTACGATCGTCTCCATGGGAGAATAGCAGCCTACATTGCTGCGAAAGGTGGATATACACTGTACTAGTGCCGACATTGTGCATGCTCTGTTGCCTGTGTCTATGTGCCTGTGGTTCTGTCAGTGTGATCACGTGATGTATCTGACCCCAGGAATGTGTCAATAAAGTTTCCCCTTCCTGGGACAATGAATTCACGGTGTTCTTATTTCAATTTTCAGGAGTGTAGTTAAAAAGCAATGACTTAAAAACTGTAAATTAAATCAGCTGATTGCTGACCTCAATGTAGGGAACATATTAAATTTCAAATAAATAAATAAAAAAGCTCTTCATTTGGGCGCGCGAGAGACGATACGCCATTTTCCTAAACAAAAAATCCATGATGAGTTTCGAAAACCGACCGTAACGTCTTGCAAAAAGCAATCGAGTGAGCTGACTAAGTAGCTGAGCTTCGAGTACCATTAAATTACTTCAAAGCACAGAGTGACACGACTTTCCCACCTAGATGAAATACTTTAATCCTATTGCAATTAATGTTATTGACTTCCACATATCATTCAAAATCTTAACAGTTACTAACGCTCTCTTACACGATGTCTATAACATTATAAAGGAGTAACGGGCCCTTCGTGAACCCTACACGCAGGTCACAATAGCTGTAGCATTTTTGCAAACATTGTCGAAATCAAATTATTTCAGTTACAACATTCAGCGTTGCCACTCATTGATGGTGCTATTGCTATTGCAGTAACGTCTGGTGTTCTTAGGTTAATTCCAAACAACCATCCAAACTTTTAAAAACATAATTTACCCGTGTTTACCGTGCCAGCCAAAAACATTTGCTATTCACAACAACTATAAGTCATGCCGACGTCATAAGCAGAAGATTATTAGATAGAGAAGATATATCAGGTCACTGAACGGGTATTTCCGTACGTAACGGGAGATGGTAATCTTATAATCACAGAGGACAGGAATGCGGTCGTAGGTGAACGAATAGAAGACTACGAGATGATATTGGCTTAGAAGTAAGGATGATTGAGGAGAAAGAATATTTGAATTCCGCAACAAATTTCTACTAGTAACTGTGAATGTCAGAAATCACAAGAGGGCAAAGTATACGAAGAAAAGGCCCGGAAACACTGTAATATTCCGACTGGATTACATCATGGTCACACAGATATTCCTGAATCAGATATTGTATTAAAAGGCAAATCCAGGAGCGGATAAATATCCGATTGCAATTCACTAATGATGAATAGTAGACTAAAGTTTAACAGAACTGTATGGAAGAATCAGTGTGGAACGAATTGGGATACTGAAGTACTGATAAAGGATGAGACTCTTTTGAAGTTATCTACGGATATGGATACTGCGATAATAAACACCACACCAGGCAGTTCAGCTGAAGAGGGGGAATGGACATGTCTAAAACTGGTATTCATAGAAGCTGGGCTGACAAACGAGCGTACAAGGAAGATGACTGAAGCAACCTATAGTGACAAAAAACAAAACAAAAAAAGATCGGCAAAATAAGAATGAATGAAATGGATAGTGCAAGGCAGCCAATGCGAAATGGCTGCAAAAAAGTCGTCGGTAGAAGAGACGCGCCATACAGAAAAGTCCAAACAACCTTCGGCGAATTTGGAAACAAGGGGCAGCACTAAGAATGCAGTGTGAATTACACTGCTAAGCGTAGAGGAGAGATGGGATAGGTGGAAAGAGTACACTGAATATGACGGATAGGAACTGGAACAGAAGAAATGGAAGTCGATATGGAAGATACAGGAGGTCCAGTATTTGTCAGAGTTTAACAGAGCTTTGGCAGACTTGAATCAAATAAGGCGGAAGGCATAGATAACATTCCTTTGGAATTTCTAAAATCATTACGCGAAGTGGCAACCAAACCACTTTTCAAGTCGGTTTGTCGAATCTACGAGTCTGGAGACATACCACCAGACCTTGGCAAAAATTTCATCCACACAATCCCGAAGATAGCAAGGGTATATAATTTCAAGACCTATCGCACAATCAGCGCCACAGCTAAAGCATCGAAATTTCTGACAAGAATAATATCCACAAGAATGGAAAAGAAAATTCAGCATGTGTTAGTTGACCGGCAATTTGGTTTTAGCACAGGTAAAGGCATCCCAGAGGCACTCATGACGTTAAGCTTGATAATAGAAGCAAGACTGAAGAAAAATCAAGACACATTCTTAGGATTTGTCGACGTAGAAAAAGGATTCGACAGCGTAAAATGATGCAAGGTGTTCGAAATCCTGAGAAATATAGGAGCAGTCTGTGGGGAAAGACGAATCATACACGAGAATCGAGAGTCAGTAACAATCATGGAATACTAAGAACGAAGTGCTCGGACTAGAAAGGGTATGAGGCAGGTATGTAGTTTTTCGCACCCACTGTTCAATCCATACATCGGAGAACCATTTATTAAGAATGGTTCAGGAGAGGGATTAAAATCCATGGTAACATGATGGTAAGATTTGCTTATGACACTGCTAGAATTACAAGACCTTTAGAACGGAATGTGTAATGTAGAGAGTTTACACTACTGACTGAGAGTAATCCGAAGAAAGACGAAAATAAAGACGAGAAACGCGGATGAGCTTGCCAATACACTTAACATCAAAATTAGTAACCGAAAAGTTCAGTTGAAATTGAAAATGACGTATGGTGGACGAAGCAAGGAAGACATAAAACGTAGAGGCGGGCTTTCCTGACTAAAAGAAGCCTACTAGTATCAAGTAAAACCTTAATTTGAGAAATAAATTTCTGAAAACGACGTTTGGAGCACAGAATTACATAACGGTGAATCATGGCCTATGAGAAAACCGGAAAAGAAGATAATCGAAGCGCGTGGGATTTGGTGCTATAGAAGTAGGTGGGCTGATATGATGACGAACATACGGAAAACACTGACAAGGAGAAGCGACGAGTATGGTAGGACGTGTATTAAAGACATTACAAAATAACTTGGGAAGACAGAAATTGGAATACATCCAGGAAATAATTGAGGACGTAGGTTGCAAGTGCTACTCTGAGATGAAGAGGTTAGAGCAAGAGAGGAAATCGTCCGGGCCGCATCAAACCAGTCAGAAGACTGATGACTGAAAAAAATCCGCCATATTTCATGTCAAAAATCTAAACTCTCAACGTAATCACCTCCTACTCAATAACGGAAAGCGAGCAAGATTTGTACAACTCATACATTTCATTGACAACTGTCCGCAAAAAACGTGGCTTTCGGCGTTATTAACATTTTTATAATATGACACGACATCACATTGGTAAACTCGATAATTTTGTGTATCACAAAGCGAAGAAAAAATGCTCCGCAAATATGGAAATGACGCTATCAGCACAAAATAATAATCCATGCAATATACAATGAAAAAGTGAAATTACATCCAGCACACGTTAGTACACCAATAATTTAATTAATTATATTTTCTGTCCCTTCAGAAGACCGGTAACCCAAGGGCATAGTAAATATAAACAAACGTAACTGAATATGATTAACTATCCGATCTGGTACAGGGAGAGAGTGGTTACATGGTTCTCACAGCAATGCCGAATATTTCGTTGCAAGTGCTTCGTGAACTGCTTTTGTTCCGTAGGAAATATTACAATACTTTCATCCCATAAAGAATCCACCCCCCCCCCCCCCCTCCCTCTAACAATTTTACTGTCAGCAATAACAACTCGTTTATACAATTTGTTACTAAGCTGTTTTACATACGTCATCTTAGGATCTATTGAAGACAGACAACTCTTAGCCACGTGAAACTTTTCTTCATTAAATTTCTTAAGACAAGCAGTCTGAAGCCAACATATGTACCAAACACACCTAGCCGGCCGCGGTGGTCTAGCGGTTCAGGCTCTCAGTCCGTAACCGCGCGACTGCTACGGTCGCTGGTTCGAATCCTGCCTCGGGCATGGATGTGTGTGATGTCCTTAGGTTAGTTAGGTTTAATAAGTTCTAAGTTCTAGGGGACTGATGACCACAGATGTTAAGTCCCATAGTGCTCAGAGCCATTTGAACCATTTTTGAACCAAACACACCCTGTGTACTGTGTGATATACAGAAGAGCGGCGCACGATAACTATCTTACCTAATGCAATGTAGATGTTTGTCGTAATTTAAAAAAAAATTACATTTATCTTAGTAGCGTTATGTCAGCTAAAACCGATTTTTCGGGAGTTTTATGAATGTACGATCTGGACAGGATAAAAGTATTGCTGAAGCAATCAGTGCAAGTTGTTACTTACCCTATGACGAACGTCCCGACAGTGACGAGTCACTGTAGATACGGAGAACACGCTCATATTGGCGAAAGCCAGGGGAAGTGAATACGATGTGTACTTCTCGAAGGAACCTTCTCGTCTTTTGTCTTACACGATTTGGCAACCTACGGGGATACCCAAAACTGGATGGACAGAGAGGGATTTAAATCCGCCTCAGGAATGATGACTATCACGATCCTTCTAACAGTACTGAACACTGCGCGTCAATAAGGAACGTGCGGACTTACCCTATAAGCAACTGTTGGCACAGCCACGCTGCGCGGATCGATAACGACGACGCGAAAATATCGACCCCTTCCATGCTTAAACATCGATAACCTTGTTATCCAGCGTAAATGTCACGTGACAATAATAATAAAAAAACTGTCTAATACGTAATGGAAGCAAAATAGTGACACGAATTGTCTTAGAACAATGGAAAAACTGGTAGAAACTACCTCGGGGAAGCTTAGATTGGGTTCCGGCGAAACGTGGTAACACGCGCAAGGCTGTTCTGACAGTATGTTTAGAGCGTAGGATGAGGAAAGGTAAACGTACATTTAAAGGATTTTTACATTTAGAGAAAGCTTTTAACAGTGTTGCTGAAATACACTCTCCAAAATCCTGAAGAAAGCGGAGGTGAAATACAGGAAGCCAAAGGTATCGAAACGAAAGGAAAGCAGTAATTGATGAAGGAGTGGGGTCTTGTACGGAGGCATACAAACAGTCGTTTCCCCTTCGCTCTATTTGCTAGTGGTGCACGAAACGGAATGACAAGTAGCGGTGCAAGGTACTCTCCGCCATAATGTATGTACGTGTCGATGTGGTATGTCCACGACGATATTGATGAGCACACTGAACGAGCTGTAAAGCGAACCAAGAAGTACGGAATGGAAATTAGAGTTTAGGGAGAAAAAGTAATAACGCCACGGTTTCCCGATGGCATTTTAATCGTGTCAGAGACGGCTAAGAGCTTAGAAGATCAGCTGAACACAATAGAGCTATAAGTTGTAAGAGGAACATCAACAGCAGTAAACAAGGATTGTGTAATGTAGTAAAATTAAATCAGGCAGGGCTAAGGCAATTAGATTAGGAAACTAGACACTAAAAGTAATTGACGAGTTTTGCTGTTTGGGCAGAAAAAAAAACCCTGGTGGTAGCCGAACCAGGTAGGATGTAAAAGGGCAGATTGGCACTAGCAACAAAAACAGAAATTGGTTGACATCGATTATAAATAAAGCGAAGTGTTTCCTGGAAGTATTTGGTGTGTAGCCTTGTACTGAAGCAAAATGTGGGCGATTAACAATTCAGAGAAGAAGTGAGGAAGATTTTGAAATATTGCGCTACATTATAATGCTGAAGATTATATTGGTACATTGGATAACTAATGAGGAACGTTCAAAAAAAGACATTAATGGTATAATTTGAAAGAAGGGATCGTTGATAGGAAACACTGTGAGGCATCGTGAAATCGTAACTTTGGTAATGGAAGCAAGTGTGGGGGACAAAACTTGAGAGGGAGAGCAAGGCTCGAACTGAGTCAGCAGGTTCAAATGAGTGTTAGGTTGCGTTAGTTATGTACAGGTGGAGTTGCCTGCACAAGGAGGACTAGCGTGGAGAGCGGCATTAGATCACTCAACAAGAACAAGAACAGCGCGCGCGGCCGTCGATTCTGAGTGCGTTGGCAGTGCGGGCAGCACGTCTCCTCGCGGAAGCAGCGCAGGCGCCTGCTGCCGCCCGCCACAGCTACTGCCAGAGTGCCACTGGGCCAAGTTCCGGCCGCAGCCTTCGCCAGCTGGGAGCGCAACGCCGCGCGCCGTTTCCGCGCACGCAAATGCCAAGGCTCGCCCCGGCTGACATTTCGGCAACCTCGCAGCCCGGCCCGGCGCACGTGCCGCGCCTGCGCTCCACATTTCGGCCAGCCAGGTACACATTTTTGTGCAACTTAGAGATGGGATATTAGCTCTGAAAAGCGTAATGAATAATGCAGCGACATCACACAGGTGAATAGCATTTTGTTTTTCACCTTATTCATTGCAAGCTGTGTGGGCCAATAAATCCGAGCTAAAAAGCCCGGCCACGGTGGCAGAAAGGTTCTAAGCGCTTCAGTCCGGAACTGCGCGGCTGCTACGGTCGCAGATTCGAATCCTGCCTCGGGCATGGATGTGTGACGTACTTAGGTTACTTAGGTTTCAGTAGTTCTAAGTTCTAGGGGACTGACGACCTCAGTTACTATGTCCCATAGTGCTCAGAGCCATTGAACCATTTGAACCGAGCAAAAATGTCAAGAAAGTAATCTAAAGGTCTCAAGTAGAAATTTATTTGCGCTTGTCGCTGCACAGAGGAAGGTTCGCGCACACACTGTGTCTTGCACTCAACATGAGCCCCGTGCATTGCATGAGAAACATCGAAACGGTAGTGCATTTCACACCGCACACGAATCAACACGTCTCTGTTTCTTGAATCGACACCTTCAACAAATCGATTTCTCAGCTCTTGAAAGAACAGCTGCCACAGGTGGAATGAAGACTCTCTTTTATGTACACCCACAGAAAAAAAATCGCAAGGTGTGAAGTCTGGTGACCTGCGTGGCAAAAAGCAATGAACAAGATCTAGTTGCCCACCTCTTCCAATCCAACTTGTGGGATACTGTTGTTACTATAACGCCGCACCTCAAGGTGAAAGTGAGGTAGGGCGTGGTCATGCATAAAAATGAAATCATTGGAATCTCCGTGAAGTTGACGAAACAACTAATTTCGCACCAAGACCAGATATGATATTTCTGTCACAGTTTCCTCCGCAAAAAAGAAAGGTCCATAATCTTTGTGAACATGAACGGCACAAAACACATTCAAATTCCGTGAGTCTTTTTCGTGCAACTGCCGCCTATCTGCGTAGGAATGTGCCGACGTGGGGACTGGGCGTCGCTGAACAATATCCTGGCTACCACAGT
Organism: Schistocerca gregaria; assembly: GCF_023897955.1. NCBI lineage: Eukaryota > Metazoa > Arthropoda > Insecta > Orthoptera > Acrididae > Schistocerca > Schistocerca gregaria. The sequence goes on from NC_064922.1 coordinate 742,336,539, forward strand.
TACCTGATTTAACGCCAATGGACTTCTGTGTATTGGGTTACATTAAATGCAGAGTGTTTATTTTTCCGCTTCTGGGAAACATCGACGAGCTATGATAACGGATAACGTAGGAGTTCCTACCATGAGACTTGCTTCATATAGTTTGGCAGGAAACTGATCACAGATGGGCCGGTCGGTGTGGCCGAGCGGTTCCAGGCGCTACAGTCTGGAACCGCGCGACCGCAGGTTCGAAACCTGCCTCGGGCATGGATGTGTGTAATGTCTTTAGGTTAGTTAGGTTTAAGTAGTTCTAAGTTCTAGGTGACTGATGACCTCAGAAGTTAAGTCCCATAGTGCTCAGAGCCATTTGATTACAGATGGGACATTTGACGTGTTACAAAAGGTAGCCATATTGAACATTTGTAAATAAAACTTGAAGATATACTGCATGCAGTGCTGCATAAAACATTTCCATACGTTATTTACTTTTTGTAATTAAACGTTACTTCTGTCTAACTAATTTACAAACACCATGTATACATGGTGTTACAAAAAGGTACGGCCAAACTTTCAGGAAACATTCCTCACACACAAAGAAAGAAAATATGTTATGTGGACATGTGTCCGGAAACGCATACTTTCCATGTTAGAGCTCATTTTATTACTTCTTACATTAATCGTGGATTGGAAACACACAGCAACAGAACGTACCAGCCTGACTTGAAACACTTTGTTACAGGAAATGTTCAAAATGTCCTCCGTTAGCGAGGATACATGCATCCACCCTCCGTCGCATGGAATCCCTGATGCGCTGATGCAGCCCTGGAGAATGGCGTATTGTATCACGGCCGTCCACAATACGAGCACGAAGAGTCTCTATATTTGGTACCGGGGTTGCGTAGACAAGAGCTTTCAAATGCCCCCATAAATGAAAGTCAAGAGGCTTGAGATCAGGAGAGCGTGGAGGCCATGGAATTGGTCCGCCTCTACCAATCCATCGGTCACCGAATCTGTTGTTAAGAAGCGTACGAACACCTCGACTGAAATGTGCAGGAGCTCCATCGTGCATGAACCACATGTTGTGTCGTACTTGTAAAGGCACATGTTTAGGCAGCACTGGTAGAGTATCCCGTATGAAATCATGGCGGTGAATCGAGGAAGTACAGTACATACTAACGAAACTAAAACGAGCTCTAACAAGGAAATTAAGGTTTTCCGGACACATGTCCACGTAACATCTTTTCTTTATTTGTGTGTGAGGAATGTTTCCTGAAAGTTTGGCCGTACCTTTTTGTAACAGCCTGTATGTGTCACCACAGTAAATGATGGCAAGGGAAAAGAGATATGCAAGTGTTCGGAAATTCCAGTTACAAACTTCCTGGACTTGTACAGGGGAGTGAGTATAAAACATTTTGAACAGAACCCATGTCCGGAAATTTCATCCAAAGACGCTACAGAGTATCAAAGTTATAGGCGCTGCCGCCTGTAATGGGTGTACACACGGTCTGATTCCGTGATGGTGTTACGAGCTTTCAAGAATGATCGAGAAGGATAAAAGTATCAATTTGAGGTAGGCCTAAGTGTCCCTGTGCCGGAAACGAACGAGTCGACACTTGTAAGCGAAAACCGATCTGACACCTCTGACAATGCCATCCATATACCCGTACTGTTGTTGCTAAGACTGTAGGATAGACAACTTTCAAAGGTAGTAGTGTGAATCAAAACAAGAAAAATGTATAGTAAACGTGGGCTCTAAAACGGACGCCTTAAGAGCTATGCACCCTTGTTCAATGGGGATGTGTTTCACAGTAGTGAAGATGAACAAGGGCTCCTAGCTCCCCAGGTATATGTATTTTAGAGCCTATGTTTGCTCGACTTTAGGCCTCGTTCTGGTCCCTCCTAACACCTCTGAAAGGTGCCTACTCTACAACCTCAGCAACAACAGTACCAGTACGCATATACCACTTTCAGAGGTATCAGAACGGCTTTCTCCTATAACTTTCGACTCGTTTGTTTCCCCTAAAGGGACGCTCCCCTCAAATTGATACACTTATCCTTCACCATCATTCCTGAAAGTCTTTAAACATCGTCACGGAATCACCCTGCGTATACATACGTTGTCCGCCCCGATAGCTGATGGTCAGCGCGGCGGTCTGTCACACCAAGGGGCTGGGGTTCGATTGCCGGCTGGGTAGGAGATTTTCTCCGCTCAGGGACTGGGTGTTGTGTTGTCCTCATTATCATCTGAACATCATCAGTAGAAGGCAACGGGAAACCACCACTGGAATCACTTCCCTAGACGCTCATGCGGTGGACCTCTCTGACGAGGCTTCCCCATGATAAGACCTGCCGTAAGGCAAAACAAAAAGTATTTTTTTTATACATACGTTTACAGTCTCCGGCGCCTATAACTTCGACGCTTTGTAGCGTCGTCGGATGACGTTTCCGGACATGGCTTTGTATTCAAAATATTATGTACTCATCCCCCTCTACAAGTCCTGTAAGTTTGTAACCGGAATTTCGGAACACCTCTAATAAAATTTACGACTCCACAACGCCTTCTAGGCACATGAAGAACCTGTAAAGACGATGGACGAATCGGAAGCCCTTCGCTGTCTTCTACACTCCAGAGAACAAAGAAGCTGGAATACCAACAAGTGGTCAACACTGGGCTGAGTGGGGCAGGAACACGTAATCACTTGTCCGGCGGGCGCAACCGGTTCCATTTTTTGTGGCGGCGCCGTCTCAAGCTTCGAGGGTGAGCACGCATGATAGGCTCCCCCTCGTCAGAGCCGTGCCTGCATGCCACAGCCCGCAGTCTTCCTGGCACACATGGGGCGACGCATCTGCCACATTACACAAGGTTTCCTGGCTAAATACTTCCTTTGGTATCAAAAAAATATACGCCAATGCAAGCAGATGATATAAACAAAAAAGTTTCGGCAACTGCAGCAACAACTTATTAGAAAATGACTGAATTTTCTCAATGAACCTAGAAGGAGCGAGCTATGTTATTCTTGTGAAAAAACTTTACATAGCCAAAACCGCATCAATCAGTCTTTATTGTCGACGACCGTTTTAGACATGTAACTCACCTCCTCGTCCTCATCCCATGTCATTATGGTCGACAAAATGCAGCAGATTATAAAAAGGCTTGTCGACAATAAAACCATTTACAACTGAAAAGCACCTTGTACACATGGGCGTGTTCACATGTGTAGCAGTCATGGAGGCTTGTTAATTCTAAAAACGCAAGACCATATGTTTATATTTGCGTGACATGTAACATACATCATCGATCCTCTGCAGACAAATCATACGGTTCAACTCGAAAATTTACTTACACAGTCTGATCAAAAGTATCCGAACACTGCCATTCAGTGTGGAATTGACCACTAGATGTCACTACAGACGAACCCACCAGCACAAGAGGAGGCGGGGAGTGTTGTCAGTATAGAAGCGTTACCAGCAGACTCGTTCGGTCAGGAGAGCTCAGTGGCTTCGATAGTCATCCGATGTCGCCGGAATAACAAATCTTTCACACATTCAACAGTTCTAAAGCTGTCCAAGTCGACTGTTGGTGATGTGATTGTGAAGTGGAAACGCGAAGGAACGGCCACAGCTAAACCAAAGACCAGACAAATGTCATATACTAGCGGACAGTAACCGTCGTGTACTGAGGATGGTGGCTGTAAAAAATCGCATGAAACCAGCGGAAAGAATCACATGTGATTTCCACAATGGTTTCACCAGTTAAGACAATCGATGTGCGTACCGACTTAAAAATGGTTCAAATGGCTCTGAGCACTATGGGACTTAACATCTGTGGTCATCAGTCCCCTAGAACCTAGAACTACTTAAACCTAACTAACCTAAGGACATCACACACATCCATGCCCGAGGAAGGATTCGAGCCTGCGACCGTAGCAGTCCCGCGGTTCCGGACTGAGCGCCTGAACCGCTAGACCACCGCGGCTGGCACCGACTTAAAAAGAAAGGGGTATAATGGTCAAGCAGGTCTACATAAGCCACGTATTTCTGTACTCACCGCTAAGCCGCTTGAGGAGGCGTAAAACGCGACACCAATGGACAACAGATGGTACGAGTGATTTGGAGCGATGAATCACGCTTTGCCCTATAGCAGTCCGATGAAAGAGTTTGGTTTTGGCTAGTTCCTGGAGAACGTTACGTTACCTCTCATAAAGTGCAGTGTCAGCAGTGAAGAACGGAGGCGGTGCCTTGTTAAGGTATGGGGTGTCTTTCGTGGTCAGGGTGTTTTACTCTTACTACACTTAGGGAAACGCTAAATGCGTAAGGATGGGAGCATACTTTACAGCACTGTGTGTTATGTACAGTAGAGGAACAGTTCAGATACAATGACTGTATCAGCATGACAGTGCATCATGTTGATCTGCGAAGCAATAGTTTGTGGGCAATAACATTCCTAATGTGGATTGGCTTATCTATAGTTCCGGTCTGAATTCAATGGACACCTCTGGATGAGTTAGGACGTCGGCTTCGCTCCAGACCCGAGCGTACAGCACCATCACCTCCTCTGGTTTCGGTTCTCGCGGAAGAAAGAGCTGCCGTTCCACCACAGAAATCCAGGAAAACTCGCTGAAAGCGTCCCCATCAGAGTTCAAGCCGCCACAAAGGCGATCGGTGGGCACACCCCACATTAATGTCCAGTGACAAGTGCCCGGATATCTTTGATCAGGCACTGGAGTGAAGGCTCCAAACCCAGGGTTTCATATTTTTATATCATGTACGTTATTTTATTGTGACATGTAAATCAGCCTTATCAGATGTACGTTATACGGATACGCACAAAACTGATCATACCACTGATTACAGCACTTTTAGTAAGTCTGCTTTAGATTTTGTCTCTGTAGGAAATTATTAAATGTTTTCGCTCTAGGTACACACACCACAAGAAACAAATTAAGCAAAATGTTCATCATAGTATATGCTTCAAACAATGCCAGATTATTTTCGAAGGAGAATTTTATTCTTGGTCCTTAATTGAAAGCATTTTTCTTGCAACAACTGTTCCACAGCTGCATTTCACTGTTTTTGTTTACTTATAGTCGATTCTCAGCGACTTGTTTCAGCATAGCAGCCGCATTGTCATAATAGTGAAAAGCCTAGCTATCAGTCTGCAACTTGGAACCATGACTGCTCATAACAGATAAAAACTACCATACAAAATAACTTCGGTCTACAGATAACCACGTAGCGTTATTCGAACTGCAATCAAGAAATTTACTGTGAAACTGTCGTGCTTGCGGTCAATTCTGCAAAGAGGCGGAGAAATGTGCATAAGTGATCCGTCTACCAGTCAACGCCAGTTTAATATCAAGCAGTGTACCCTTTAACATTTGAATATACTCGTAGTATGTAACCCTGAAGCGGAAAAACAAAGCGTGTGCGTGGTGTTAAAAGTACATTGGGCGGTAAGCCACTTGCTCTCTTTACACGCTAGTGAATAATGAATGTTTTCTTAGAGCCTTTTTATTTGACATAAAACTAGTAATATTTCAATATATCACAAACACTTTTGAAGATTCGTCTCACAACACGAAAGTGCTACAGATTTCCCTTGGGTCTGAGCTTGTTTAAGATGTACTATAATGCAAATTCCACCATCTGAAGGATGAACTCGATTAGGTCTTCGACTTAAACTAGCGGAAAAGCAAATATTTGGAGAGAATATGGCGACTGGCTGCTGTTTCTGCTGGAATAACCTTCTATTTACATCGTCGTCGTAGCGTTGCAACGGTCACACAGGAAAAGAAATTGAGAGACTATTTTACTCGCTCCACCTCACATCTACAATGTATTCAGACACTGTGTGTAGTGTTCTCAATCGTGATTTAACGGAATAGCAACTTTTTTTTCTTTCTTCACGGACTTTTTCTTCCGCATATTCTTATTCGTAGCGAGTTGAAATTCCGCAAGCAGCGTGCAGGTTTGACTGCGTGTTTCTGGATTTCCTTACCGTCACCCAGCTGTTGATACTATGTTGTCGACAAAAGAACGATTACCTTTTTTTCTACGTTTGGTGCCATTGACTACTGGGAAAGGGTACTATTATTCAAATGGTTCAAATGGCTCTGAGCACTATGGGACTTAACATCTGAGGTCATCAGTCCCCTAGAACTTAGAACCACTTAAGCCTAATTAACCTCGGGGCAGTACACACATCAATGCCCGAAGCAGGATTCGAACCTGTGACCGTAGCGGTCGCGCGGTTCCAGACTGAAGCACCTAGAACCGCTCGGCCACAACGGCCAGCTGGCACTATTATTATTATTGTATTATTTTTGTCATTTTGCATGATGAGTCGCTAAAAGCCTTGACAATATAATAAATGAAAAGAGCTTGTTTGATTTTGTTCTACAGTATTACTTTTATTGTGTTAACCGGCTCCCAAGGCCACCTTCAGACATTTACTGACTGAACAACAACATTTTTATTTCGTCAACGAATGAAGATATCGAAACGAGGTTTCCGGCAGATTGTAGTACGCAGATGGCACGTAATCCTGTTGTATGTTTATCTCTCTTCACTGCTCTATCTAGATTGACAGCCTTAAAAAAAAACCAAAGATTTAACGCTTGTTAAAGTTGTCAAGGAAACTTTTCGCAAAAGTATCCATGAATGTGTTTAAATTGAAAGGCAAGGGTAGTGGCGTCGTCTATTGAGGCTTAAACACCGCCAAGCAGGTCCGCCTTGCCAGGCTGGCACCGTCGCTGGATGGAGCAAGATGAAATCCGTCCACAGAGTGATTCTCAATAGCGTTTAAAGACCTCCGAAGCGACGCAGATGACGCCAGCTAGTTAAATATGAGACACAGGGAGGCACAAATGCCGGGAAGCACCCCGAAAGTGGATGACAAATATTGAATATGTGACGTCACCAGATGACGTACCGCGTCGCACGTGCAGCAATTGGGCTTGTCGAGCCTGCTCTTGCCGCCATGGGGAAGTGCTACACATCGCTCCGCTGAGCTACTGCATTTTCGAACACCTTTTGTTAATATGATCTATTTTAAAGGCAGAAGTTACAAAATTGTCGTCCTCGTTGAAATAAAGCAAAAACTGTTCTTACTTTGTGTTTCTTTCGCTTTGTCCCTCATTTTTTTGTTAACAAACTTTATTTAGTGAAGAACACAGACGTAATTTACCGCTAGCAATGCAATTCGGTAGCTTCTTTACTTGTGACGCAATGCGGTAGATTTTTGTTGTACTGTACTTATGAAGTAACCAGCGGAGACCGGCAAATAAAATAATAAATCTTGCCTCAATGTGAACACAAAATTGTCTGATGCAATACGAAAAAATACTGTCTGCCGGGCGCAAGATACGAATCCCGAGCCTCATGCGCTGAAGTCGCACACATAGACCTTGGGTTGGGATGATCCGTTGCGACAGACCGATAGGCACGTGCGGAGAGGTGCGTCATCTGGTAACGGTCACATGATCTCGGCGCTTCTGTAAAACTGGTCGAGAAATATTTTCCACCTGAAAAAAAGTCCCTGCATATTACTCGGTTCGCGCGGATTCTATTTGTTGCTTTTCACGCACGCAGTGAGAAACTGAAGCCTGAAGCTTGCTGGTTTATTGTGGCTATTAATGTTGGTTTTTATCCCTGGGCGTCCTTGCTGCATCGATATTTAGCCTCAGAATGGCTCTGAGCACTAGGGGACTTAACTTCTGAGGTTATCAGTCTCCTAGAACTTAGAACTACTTCAACCTAACTAACCTAAGGACATCACACACATCCATGCCCGAGGCAGGAGTCGAACCTGCGACCGTAGCGGTCACGCGGTTCCAAACTGTAGCGCCTAGAACCGCTCGGCCACCCCGGCAGGCATTTAGCCTCAGTTATGGCGCATATCAGAAACTTCTTCATGAAGTTCAGCAGCAATTTTTATTGCTGATCGTCTGGATTTTAGCTTGTCAGATGTTGCACTCGAGATACAGCCATAAACGGGAAGCCAGGGGTTGTCCAGAACCGTGCTATACCCACGTAACATAGCTTTCTATTTTCTGAGTAGTGGAGATATTTCTGATAGTACGCTTTGTTGTATTGAGTCGCGTGTCTAGCTTGCTGGTATGATTGCTGTTTAACCAAACAGCAGAACGTCATTCTGCTGTATTATACACTAATCCCAATGCGGAAAAGCGGCGCGTTGAAGCTGTTGATCTCCAGAGCTCCTCGCAGCTTTTGGAGGGTATTGTCCACGGTACGAATTTTGGCCGTAGTATCAGGTAAGTGTGATCGATACTCAAGGATCTGTCAAGTGTTACAACCAAATACTTTGTTGTAGGGTTGTCATTTACAGGATTTCCATTGAACTAGACTAGCAGTTGGCGGCGGCCTATCTGTTACTGAGATGGAAGCAAAAGCACACTGTCTTAATACGGGTGGGTCTCTGTCGTTACTCACGATAGCACTACCGTACGACTCAAATATCTGTGTAAGTAGCCGAGGCCTCGGCTCGCACGTAGAGCCGCCACGGAGGAGAGAGGGAGAAAGTTACGTTGGCGGGCTGGCGATGCTGCGTGCGGCCTGGATCTGCCGGCAGCTGTACACGCCGTTCAGAAAACATCGACCGCCCGCTTAGCGGTACCTCTGCTCGCTACAGCCCACACCCCGAGATGAGCGCAGTGGCGAGTGCGAAGCCAGCAGAATGTACCGCAAGCTACCGGCGGCATTCCTGCGCACCTGACGCTGGCGGACGGATCGCAACCGGCTATATCCAAAACAACTACGGTAATAATGTTGAGTGCAGGTACGAGGCCTCTTCCTAAGTAATGGGCATTTCACATGCACAACAAACGACACTCGGTTTCATACGCTCGAATGCCATTTTAATGCTTAAATATAATATTTAAGTGCCAAACGAGCTTTTCCTTTAACATTAAAAGAATATTCAGTAGATTTTTTTGTTATTTTCCTCTCTCTACAAAATTATATTTTTTCTCATCTGCTCATAAGTTAGAGGATGCGCTTTAGCTTCGGTCATAGAAAATCGACAAATACATTTTCAGTGTTGTTTGTGTTTCTCTTGTTTTCATACTTCATTTTCGCTAGCTCAGTAGTGTGAAAACTTCACTCCCAATCCGTTACGAACTTTGGTTTGATCTTATGAGCTCAGGGCACGTTTTTTGTCGGAATACTATATGTTCACTAGAAGCCAAGACGCGTTATGTGAATAGTGTTATCAGAAACAGGATCTATGTTGCTAACAGCAGGTAGACAAAAAATCCATAAGAAAATGTGCAATGAGAAACGTCTATTAAAGATCATCTCTAACACAGGTTGTCCCACTAGATACGGTCAATATTAATGTATATGACAGAAACGATCATTGAAGCAAAAATGTCAAGTAAAAATGGGCAATGAAACGCCTACATTAAGAGCTGTGAGCACTTCTTCCATTCTCGATACGGTGAAACAGATCTCTTCTACTACACGCTCTCGGTCTTCCATATTTTTAGAGGACATAGTATGGGCCAAAACAAGAAAAAAATGAAAAACGTCTAATGAACATGAGCTGTAAAGAACATACCTTAAGAGCTATCAGCACTTGTTCATCTTCGTTACTGTGGAAAACAGCTCTTCTGCTGAACAAGTGCACATATCCCCTACCCCTTTGAGTACCAGCGGTTTCTGCCACAAACCACCATTTTATTAATTTTGTTTTTAAGTACCAGTGCTTTCCGCATGAAATTACTGATCCTATTGCAAGACAGACACTAAAGAAATTCTACGAATGTAGTGCATTGTAGCAGTCATTTACAGCGTTCAAACCAATAGTCGACGCGGAGCTTGTGACTGAGATGGTAATTGACGGTAAAAGTAGGTATATCTAAAGTAGGGTAAATCTGAGTTTGTACTACTACTTCCATGAGTGGTTTCAGAGTCAAACCACTGGGGCACTTTGGATATAAATAATTTTAGGTCCACTTCTGCTTCTTATTAAGGACCGTAATTTGTTTTACGCATTAGGACTTAATGTAAGTTTCGACTTGTGGGATGTGTCGAAGAAAAATGCGAAATTGCTTTCAAATATGTAACGTGAAATAAAGGGGGTCGAAAACCGTTCCTATGGTTCCAAAGTCAAAACCACCTTATACAATTTGTTCACTTTTTGCCAATTTCTTACTGTATTCGTTGTTTACTGTGGTAATGAGGGCTGATTTTGTGACAAATTTTAAAATTATATTTAAAAAAATTACCTCCTTGAAACAACTGATTGTTTACTTTCTGCCAACCTCTTCATAAATCCGTTGGTAACTCTGAAGACAGCGGTTAATTTTTCGAAAAATGCATATATAATATTTTTAATATTGTTGGGACTCAAGGTATTTACCAGACAATTTATTCTCGTTGTGGCCCATGCTATCTAAGAAAATGAAAGAGCTTGCAATAGAAGAGAAGATAACATGGTAACAGCTCTTAGTGTACGCATTTTAGAGTCCGTGTTTTTGTTTCGAACAGACGATTCTGTCAGATCCCTGAATATTGACCATTCCTCCTGGGAAAACCGGTATGTAATTACCTTAACACAAGGATAATGACACAGATCATAAAAGCACCTGATGTAAACATTATTTTCTTTCAGGGACATACAATTTATTAGCGGTTGATAGTATATATATCTTTGTATAGAACACAAATCAATTACTAAAAGATAATCTTTGTACTGCAAGGTACCTAGATGTCTCATAATCGTATATGTATCAACATAGTTCAGTCCTCTGTTACTGCGTAAATGACTTGTTTTGTTTAATGTTAGTGAAGTCAATTTTGTCCTGGTATCGAAATCACTGTTTGTTAATTGTAGTTCTGGGAACATTTTATGACTGATAGTTCTAAACTTGTACACACATCAAAAAAAGTTTGGCATCACCTCGGTTCCGAGAGTTCTGGAACTTGTACAGAAAATCGGAATACAGATAAACATAAACATCATTTCCGTCCTGTTGGTCCAGATTGCCCCATTCCTCAACGGCGATTCGGCGTAGATCCCTCAGACTGGTTGATGGGTCACGTCGTCCATAAACAGCGCTTTTCAATCCATACCAGGCAAGTTCAACAGGGTTCATGTCTGGAGAACATGCTGGCCACTCTAGTCGAGCGATGTCGTTATTCTGAAAGAAATCATTCACAAGATGTGCCCGATGGGGGCATGAATTGTCGTCCATGGAGACGAATGCTTCACCAATATGCTGCCGATATGGTTGCACTATCGGTCAGAGGATGGCATTCACGTATCTTACAGCCGTTACGGCGTCTTCCATGATCACCAGCGGCGTACGTCGGCCCCACATAATGCCACCCCAAAACGACAGGGAACCTCCACTTTGCTGCACTCGCTGGACATTGTATCTAAGGCATTCACCCTGACCGGTTTGCCTCCAAACACGTCTCCGATGACTGTCTGGTTGAAGGTATATGCGACACCCATCGGTGAAGAGAACCTGATGCCAATGCTAAGCGGTCCATTTTGCATGTTGTTAGGCCCATCTGTAGCGCGCTGCATGGTGACGCGGTTGCAAAGATGGCCCTTGCCATAGACGTAGGGAGTAAAGTTGCGCATCATGCAGCCTACTGCGCAGTTTGAGTAGTGACACAACGTCCTGCGGCTACACGGAAACCATTATTCAACATGGTGGCGTTGTTGTCAGGTTTGCTCCAAGTCACAGTCCGTAGGTAGCGGCCATCCACTGCAGTAGTAGCACTTGGGCAGCCTGAGCGGGGTATGTCGTCAACAGTCCCTATCTCCCTGTATCTCCTCCATGTCCGAACAACATCGCTTTGGTTCACTATGAGACGCCTGGACACTTCCCTTTTCGAGAGCCCTTCCTGGCGCAAAGTAACAATGCGGACGCGATCGAACCGCGGTACTGACCGTCTAGGCATGGTTGAACTACAGACAACACGAGCCGTGTACCTCCTTCCTGGTGGAAAGACTGGAACTGATCGACTGTCGGACCCCCTCCGTCTAATAGGCGCTGCTCATGCATGGTTGTTTACATCTTTGGGCAGGTTTACTGCCATCTCTGAACAATCAAAGGGCCTGTGTCTGTGATAAAATATCCACAGTCAACGTCTATTTTTAGGAGTTCTGGGAAATAGGGTGATGCAAAACGTTTTTTGATGTGTGTACAATGGAAAGTTGAATTGCGTGCTCATCTAAGGTACAGCTTTCCACATGCCCATCTTGATCAACTTGACAACTTATTTTTTTAATGCTGTGTGTATGGTGTTCGTCTGGTTTTGTTAATGTAGCCTTTCTGTGAAGAATATCACTGCAACTGAAACAGGTAGAAAATAAAGAATAAATTGTACAGCTAAAGGGAAACATGCCATTCTTCAAACTCCTGACAGCTGCATCAAGTCACCTCATTACAGTGTTACTTTTATTAGAAGTTTAAGTTCTAACCATCCGGTCAACTGAGTGGCGAAGGAATGTGAGGATACAACCATCGCTCATCATACAGTCTTCTAGGTTTTTACGAAATGCCTGACATGTCACAGCTATCTGATAGTTTTATTAAAAACAACGAGGAAATGCAATCGCAGTCGTCCAGAAGCTACTACGAAATGAAACACACTTTCAGTCAACTTGAAACTTAGTTTTCAGATGTGGAATGCGAAATTATAACTGAGCGTCACAGGCCAGACCTTCAGTAAGCCGCAACAGATGGCAGAATGTACCTCTGCCTGTTGATTGTACTCCTCGAGGTCATGCCACTACACATTATTTATGAACCCTGGTGATGACATTTTTGTGCGACTTGACTAGCCGACCGCTGTGACCGAGCGAGTCTAGGCGCTTCAGTCAGGAACCGCGCGACTGCTACGGTCGCAGATTCAAACCCTGCCTCGGGCATGGATGTGTGTGATGTCCTTAGGTTAGTTGGGTTTAAGTAGTTCTAAGTTCTAGGGGACTGATGACCTAAGACGTTAAGTGCTCAGAGCCATTTGAACCATTTTTTGAGACTTGACTAACTCGGACTCATTGGGACTGTAGCCGTCACATTTTTTAGTGCTCGACTTTCATACGAAAGGAAGGATGAAGACCAAGACGCTAACGTCTCGTCGGCGACGACGTCATTAGTGGTGGATCACAAAGACTGGGGAAGTTCTACTCAAAGCTATGAAAGCAGCCCGCAATTTGGATTAAGCGATGTAGGGCAATCGCTGAAAACCTACTGCTGAATGGCTGGACTGGGATTTGAAGCGCGGTCCTTTGGAATGTGATTCCAGTGCCTTACCACTGCGTCAGCTCCCTCGTTTGTTCATAGGAATTAGCTTACACGTGAAACGCTACGATCCAACGTAATGAAACTAACAGGTTTCTGGGCTTCTGTACTGTCTGGTGCAGTGTACTTCCATCGAATTCAATGGTTAATTTTGTTCTGTTGAGTAAGACCACAAGCACAGATGTTCATATCTTTCCTTTTCGTCTTACACGTAGACAACGGAAGTCATAAGTCAGTTGTGCTGAGGAACAAGGCGAAAGCTCCCAAATCTCAAGGGAAATACGTTCAACTCATCTACGATAAAACGACAGTATTTCTTCGAACTTTAGCTAATCCACACGTAAAAATAGACTATTTCTTGCTAATAACGTACCCGCGTCGTCAGGACGTGTGTAACGAATTGCCTATTCTTTACAGGAGAGCTAGAAAGTGAAGACGTATACGCATAAACAGAACTTTCTTTAGCAAACACAGTTTCAATTAAATACAGACAGGCTTTTTGTAATCCAGAAGTTAACGAAATATTCTTTTCATCTCTACACCTATAAAATTTGCGATTGCAGTGGCCTGCCACTAAAGTAACGTCTCTCTTACTGCACCGCACGGTAGTTACCGCGGATGACAGTTATTTCGGCGTCTCGCCTCTGTCACGCAGCAAACTGAAGGAAGAACCACTACACGAAGCTGCTTCGAAGGCAACGGGGTACTAGGCGCTTCAGGTTGAACCCCGGTGTTATATACTGAAAGCCGTGAGGGTCGCCATTGCGGAGTTACGGGTAAGGCAATAAACTGGACAGCAAGTAAGCATAAATGTGCTCCTTCTATGAAATTTACTAATGCTATTAGTACTGTCTTCCAGTAGGCCTATATACAGAAGGCTTTATACCATAACCAATGTTGTCAATAGCAGTTTTCTACAGAGAGAGAGCTGTCCTCCTGACGTTTCGCATCCGAAGGAAACCGCAAGCAGCTTTCTGTCTTAAGCTAGAAAAGCTGACGCAAACTTAGCTCACATCACGCCACACGCGTAACAGTGTCAGCAAAAAAATTATTCTTCGCTTCGTTCTTGCACCTCCAATCTCAGCGTGTTGAAACGATTCTTACATAGGTTTCGTTCCCAGTCCCTCACTACATAAGCCATAAATATTTCTAAATGTTTCAACGTTTAATATACACACATACAGCAAAAATAACTATATCGAGAATCAATTCATATCATTTGTTTCTCTGTAAGCTTCGAAAAAGATTAAAATATTAGGACGTTAATAAGTGTGACAATGCACATACAGGCGGTGTTTTTTAAATTCATAAACCTGCAAAGGGAAGCTTCTTTTTCACTGATGAACTACCACATGCGAACAAATACTTATTTGCCTTTAAGAGAAAAATAATTCCTGGGTCACCTCTCACAACAACAACACTGTCATGAACTACCGCGGTAATTGCGTGATTTGCAGGTCTGTAAGATTTAATTTAGGAAAAAGACATAAAAATGGTTAGGAAATCATAATAAAACATGACACGTTAGCAACAAATAAGACGTTAAGGTACCCGTACAATGCGAATAAAAGTATTACAGACTATGGTACGGTTAAGGCGTTGTAAAACTGACGCAAGACACGAATAAAAATTCGCGAAGAAAGTCAAACTACACTATAAAAAATGAAATGAAACGATCGTATGGCTTTGTTGTCCGGAGAAGTTCGGCCGCCGTGTTGCAAGTCTTATTTCATGGGACACCACATTGGGCGACTTCCGCGTCGATGATGTTGAGATGATGGTGAGGACAACAGAACACCCAGTCCACAAGCGGAGAAAATCTCCAACCCGGGCAGGAATCGAAACCGGGTTCGCTGCATGGTAGGCAAGCCCGTTACCACTCAGCTAAGGAGGCACATACGAGTCCGTGAACTCACTTACGATTCTCATGTAATAAAATGGAACACCTACGGTCTTTATTACAATGTTATTTATTATATGGCTACCAGTTTTGGTGCTTGCCATATAATAAATAACATCGTAAGGACGGATGAAAATTTTTTTTTGTTTTTTCGATTCTTTTACTCACATCAGTACTTATAGCGGGTATCATATCAAGTGACCATAGTGAGGTTTTTTTTTTTTGTTTCATCAAAACTGTACAAGCTAGCCAACGAGTACCCGCAATTGCAACAGAAATGTCCTCCGAGAGTTTATTTTGAAATGTAGGCAGCAGTCACCTTATAGACTATCAGCGAAACGACTAGATAGAATTGTTTACCTTTGGGTGTATTCAGTCATTTTCTGATAAAATTCTGTAATTTCATATTTCAAGTTCCAAATTTTTAAAAATTGTAGTATGTAAATAAAATATAAACACTGATTGATTTAACGCCTGTATTACTTTATTCAAAATTTGTGACAATCGACCATCTCTCTTTCTACAGATAGATAGATTTTAAGAACAGATATGCAGTACAAATTCATTGTCTTCCACGGCCAGTTCCAGTTTGAATAAAATTATTTTTGGTATTACACAGTGCCATTATGAAACACTAAATCAGGTAAAGTACCGACGTATCGTCCGACTTCGCAGCGGTTCTCTTCAAGCTGCCTAGTACACCACCGCTGCAAAGTCGGTGGAAAAGTCGGCATTTTAGTTTTTTTGTGTTTTATAGCGCCGCGGCATCATACTCAATATTATTATACTCAAACAGAAAGGGAATGGTTGGAATAGATAGAGATTATCTGCTGTAATCTTTCAAATATAAGTAACAATGTCTCGATACATCGATACTTTTCTTTCGATACAAAACTTGAGTATATGATTGATACTCTTCGTAAGTAACGTAACTAGGTATTCCTGGAACTGATGTGCAGTTTGCTTTCTCTATCGATGAAGCTAAATCCCCACGTGATTTAAACCGTCGTTGAATTCGTACGGCTGCAGTCTAGAAGACGAGCATAGCCAGCATTCGCACTTTTTTTCTACGGCTGCCAATACGTCCTTTACGCTTAGCGAATGGGAGGATAGGTTTAACGAACGTAAACAATTAAAAGCGATTAAAAACAGGATGGACTGCTACAGCCGAACGTGAAACAATTCGATATTGTCCGCAGGTTATTCGTAGTTTCCTTTAATCTCCGTGGCCACAGCTAAGACACACTTTTACTGCTAGTTTAGTAGCACAGCGTGGCGTCTAAAGCATGTTAAAATAACTTGCTACTTCAGCTACGTTCAGCTCGCATGAGCTGAGACAACGCCGTCGTTACGATGGCGCCAATGGAGCCAACTTCTCCTACTCCGTCACAGCCACTCAAACATTGCACCTAGCGTGCGATGTTGGGCATCCGTGGCTTGTGTGTGGCGCGTTCGGCATTTGCTGTCAACCAAGATACCGTCCGTCCACTCGCTCCAAGATGAAAAAAAATCCCAAGTTATTGCAACCATATTATAGGTTAGGCTGAAAGGTGATAGTTTGGTTAAAATTGGTGAATATATCGAATGTAATAAAGAAGAGAAGCTACACTACCTTTTCGTAAGTATCCAGACACCTATTAGTGGACATTAATATCGGTCAATTCCGCATTAATACGAAAAATCGCGCGAAGTCTACGTTGAGTGGCAAGGTGATAGCTTGGTAGTGAGTCTGAATGTGAAATTATAAGAAGCTCGGCTATACTTACCGAATGGACAGACCTCGTATATTTCACAAGATTGTGCGTTGTCGTTTCGGCTACATATACACTACTGGACATTAAAATTGCTACATCAAAAAGAAATGCATATGATAAACTAGAACTGACACGTGATTACATTTCCACGCAAATTGGGTGCATAGTTCCTGAGAAATCAGTACGCAGAACAACCACCTCTGGCCGTAATAACGGCCTTGATACACCTGGGCATTGAGTCAAACAGAGCTTGGATGGCGTGTACAGGTACAGCTGCCCATCCAGCTTCAACACGATACCACAGCTCATCAAGAGTGGTGACTGGCGTATTGTGACGAGCCAGTTGCTCGGCCACCATTGACCAGACGTTTTCAATTGGTGAGAGGTCTGGAGAATGTGCTGGCCAGGGCAGCAGTCGAACATTATCTGTATCCAGATAGGCTCGTACAAGACCTGCAACATGCGGTCGTGCATTATCCTGCTGAAATGTAGGGTTTCGCAGGGATGGAATGAAGGGTAGAGCCACGGGTCGTAATACATCTGAAATGTAACGTCCACTGTTGAAAGTGCCGTCAATGCGAACAAGAGGTGACCGAGACGTGTAACCAATGGCACCTCATACATCACGCCGGGTGATACGGCAGTATGACGATGACGAATACACGCTTCCGATTTTCGTTCACCACGATGTCGCCAAACACGGATGCGACCATCATGATGCTGTAAACAGAATCTGGATTCATCCGAAAAAATGGCGTTCTGCCATTCTTGCACCCAGGTTCGTCGTTCAGTACACAATCGCAGGCTTTCCTGTCTGTGATGCAGCGTCAAGGGTAACCGCAGCCTTGGACTCCGAGTTGATAGTCCATGCTGCTCCAAACGTCGTCGAACTGTTCGTGCAGATGGTTGTTGTCTTGCAAACGTCCCCATCTGTTGACTCAGGGATCGAGATGTGGCTGCACGATCCGTTACAGCCATGCGGATAACATGCCTGTCATCTCGACTGCTAGTTGGGATCCAGCACGGCGTTCCGTACTACCCTCCTGAATCCACCGATTCAAATTCTGCTAACAGTCATTGGATCTCGACCAACGCGAGCAGCAATGTCGCGATACGATAAACCGCAATCGCGATAGGCTACAATCTGACCTTTATCAAAGTCGGAAACGTGATGGTACGCATTTCTCCTCCTTACACGAGGCATCACAACAACGTTTCACCAGGCATCGTCGGTCACCTGCAGTTTGTGCATGAGAAATCGGTCGGAAACTTTCCTCATGTCCGCACGTTGTAGGTGTCGCCACTGGCACCAGCCTTGTGTGAATGCTCTGAAAAGCTAATCATTTGCATATCACAGCATCTTCTTCCTGTCGCGTCTGTAGCACGTCACCTTCGTGGTGAAGTAATTTTAATGTCCAGTAGTGTATATTGTGCCACAAATTTATTTTTGCTTTGTCAGTTTTCGTGAGTGCGACAGCTGTTCTTCCCAGTACACAGCGCATTTCATCACTATATTGCCGTCAGGATCAGTTTCTTCAACACGTCACTAAAAAACACGTCTCCTGCCCACCGCTGTCTCAATGACAACTCGTAATCAGCGCCAACCGCCTTGCCGTAGTATTAACACCGGTTGTCATCGGATCACCCAAGCTGAGAGCTGCTGGGCTAGACTTGCACTTGGATGGCTCGCCGCCCGGGCTGCTTAGTGCTGCTGGCAAGTGGGATGCACTCAACCCTTGTGAGGCCAATTGAGGAGCTACTTGATTGAGAAGTAGCAACACCGCTTACGAAAACTGACGACGACCGGGAGAGCGCCGAGCTGACCACAGGCCCCATAGCAAATGGTTCAAATGGCTCTGAGCACTATGGGACTCAACTGCTGTGGTCATCAGTCCCCTAGAACTTAGAACTACTTAAACCTATCTAACCTAAGGACATCACACACATCCATGCCCGAGGCAGGATTCGAACCTGCGACCGTAGCAGTCTCACGGTTCCGGACTGCGCGCCTAGAACCGCGAGACCACCGCGGCCGGCTGCCCCATAGCATCCGCATCCAGTAACGCCTACGGGCTGAGTACGAAACAGCGGCCCCGTCGTTATAGTTGGGCCTTCAAGGCCTGTTCGGACGGTGTTGGTTGGTTGTAATCAGCCGCTGACATTAGTGTGATCCGTTCGGAACTACCAACACAGCTTCGGCACTTTCTTTCACATAAGCACACCAATTCGTACACAGTTAACTCACGGATTTGTCGCGTTTAATGACACGGGAAGCTGTGCCGCTACGTGCGGGGTGAAAAAAAAAATTCATACATGCGATCAGTGTTTTATCCGTTCGCAGGGATGCTATTTCTTTTACAATCTTATAATGGTGACATCATTAACGTAAAAGCCGGCCAGGGTGGCCGAGCGGTTCTAGGCGCTACAGTCTGAAACCGCGCGACCGCTACGGTCGCAGGTTCGAATCCTGCCTCGGGAATGGATGTGTGTGATGTCCTTAGGTTAGTTAGATTTAAGTAGTTCTAAGTTCTAGCGGACTGATGAACACAGCAGTTAACTCCCATAGTGCTCAGAGCCATTCCAACCATTTAACGTAAAAGGTCACCTGCTTTCTGGGACAGCGCAGATTGAAAGTAGGATACTGCCCACTGTCAGACACACAGAAACAACAAATTTTGTTCAATTCACACGTCTCGTGGAAGTCATGTATTACTATTAGGATACTGCCCACGGTCAGACACACAGAAACAACAAACTTTTTTTCACTTCACACGTTTTCTTTCCTTGGTATCATGTGTAACATCCCAGGCCAGCTCAGTTCATGCTGAAACATTATTTTTACCGCAAAAGCGTGCCGCTTGGGCTCTATGTAGTGTTAACTAACGAAGATCGTTTAGACCTTTATTTCACGAAATTAGTATCCTTGCAATGGCGACGCCTTACTGCTAATTTACAAAATATGTCCCTCATCTTATGACTGTGGCTATAATAACAGAAGCTTACACTAGGTAAAGCTAAAACTTAGTTATGTGTGTGCAGTCAAGGCACAGAAGCAAGCAATATATTTTTGCGAAAGGCTTTTAAAACCGTTTCGGTATGTTGGTGGCAACAGATAAGTTTTCAATCCCAATTCATTCCCCTCGAAAATAATAACTTTATTTAGTCTCTTCAGAATTTTTTTAACAGGCTATTTTCAAAATTAAATAAGGGCTTGGGCTGTTTTATTAAAAAAATGGTTCAAATGGCTCTGAGCACTATGGGACTTAACATCTGTGGTCATTAGTCCCCTAGAACTTAGAACTACTTAAACCTAACTAACCTAAGGACATCACACACATCCATGCCCGAGGCAGGATTCGAACCTGCGACCGTAGCAGTCGCGTGGTTCCGGACTGTGAGCCTAGAACCGCGAGACCACTGCGGCCGGCGCTGTTTTATTACTTTTATTTTGAAATTCCATGTTATATTACTGAGACACTGTCCTCTGATAGCCAACGGCCTTGCCGCAGTGGTAACTTCGGTTTCTTTCAGATCACCGAAGTAGGTTCCCGTCATATCACCAAAGTAAAGCGCTGTCGGGCTGGGTTAGCACTTGGATGGGTGACCATCCGGTCTGCCGAGCGCTGTTGGCAAGCGGGGTGCACTCAGCCCTTGTGAGACAAACTGAGGAGCTACTTAATTGAGAAGTAGCGGCTCCGGTCTCGTAAAATAACATACGGCCGGGAGAGCGGTGTGCTGACCACATGCCCCCTTCATACCCGCATCCAGTGACGCCTTTGGGCTGAGGATGACACGGCGGCCGGTCGGTCCCGCCTGTTCGGACGCAGTTTAGTTTATTTTCTTTTGATGAAGTTTTGATACGGTCGATGATTTAATGACCTCATGCCACTAACATAGAGGCCAAACAGAGCAGGTAAAAAAAATTAAAAAATAAAAATCCCTGCATCTATACACAGCTAAGACAAGACTTAATAGGAGATGTCGAGCCAAGTACAAAAAACACTATTACCGTTGTTTACTGAACTAAACAGATCGAAATAGCAGGGTGAAGGGCCGGAAATCAAATGGTGGCACTGTCAAGAAGCGAACGACTGATAACCGAAAGACAATGTCGAAGCAATGGTTCGCATAATCTGAATACCATCAATCACCGCCATTTATTAGTCTCTTCACCACCAAATCTGTGACAACCTGTCTAATCCTTACCTGGTTCCTTCCACATCAGATGCCAGCGCCGGATTGCGTCACTAATAGCTTCGGCGTCTGCACAACGGAAAACACCTAAACAGCCCGGCGCGTGCGTCAACGACCTACACACTAGCTGTCGCACGATCGCTCGAGTATTTGTTACTCTCGAGGCAAGCACAATGTATGAAACTTAAAATGCAGTACACGACAATGGCTGTATCTGTATCTACTTTAAAACTGTTATGCCAGTTGGTTATTTTTCAAAATACGCGTCTGCTTCATAACACCACTACTGTTAATACTGCAAAGGGTAACTTACGGTACGTTTTGCCACAGGCAACTTCTACCCTTCCTTGTTTTGAGAACGATCCAGGCTCAAGGCGTCTAACAAGTTGACACTGACGCTCAACGGCAGCAATCTCTCACTTCCATATTAGCCAAAGTCTCAGAACATAGAAAAATAAATGTTTTTGTAACTATAATGGGCAGTAACTTTGCAACAGAGAACCCACCACGCCTTTAACACTGACGTCTGCTCTCTCGCAAAGAACTTATTTTTCGACAAATATGCATTGCCGAGTTATATTCAACATTTAACAAACAGCTTAGGAATCTCTGGAGTTAATTCATGTATTTCAATATGATTTTTGTACCACCTTGAGCACTTGCAAAATACTGGCAGCCCACAAGTTTGATGCCGACGTCTTCAACTGCTGACGTCTTTAACTGCTGGCATCTTCAGGTGTAAAATGCATATGGAAATTCTATAAAGTAGGCAGAAGAAAACAAAGATACTGAGCTGACAAAGCTCCGCGATCTGCGGCTGTAAAAATAACACCTCTATCTCTACTGCAGCCGTAGACTGTTATTGAACGGCGAAGGAACACATGTGCTAAAATGCGGCTTACGTAATCCGGAGAAATCGACGCTTTTCCTCCAGCAAGAAGTCTCCAGCAGCGGCGGGATCCAAGCAGACGGCGATGTCAAGACTGTTACGTTCACACAAACTGACACACACACATATACACACGCAACAATCGCCGATGGACCTTGGAACTGTTCGTTGCCCTCGCCTGGATCCTTGCAGGAAGCAACCTTTATCGACGACCGGCAAAAGCCTGTGGGCGATCACACGGCCACTGCGACGTCCGGGAGCAGCACGCGGTCGTGTCGCCTGCAGTCCGTGGCGTCGCCTGAGCACGCACACGCCTCGCAGCTACGCACCGCACACACTCACGCACAGCACGGCAGCCGCCGACTGAGCCGCGTAGAGACTTCCCCTACGGCTGCTCCCACCACGCGCCCGCCCGCCGGGCCCGTCCGCGGCGCTGCGCGGCGCACGACCCCAATACTACTAGCGGCTGACCTACATACGTAAATACAGCCCGAGTCGCCGACATCAGCCGCGCTACTACCTGTCCTGACGACATTCACCCGCGATCGAAAGGTTATTGCACGAAGCAGGGACACAGCATTGGTAACTACTCTCGCCGCTCGAGGACGGCGTGTGACCTCAGCTGTTGCGTCCTCCTCCCTCACTGCGGTGCTACACTACCAGTGGATAGTTCCCGACTAGGTAACACTAGGGGAGTGAATACGTGAATACGTGCGTTAGTGCGAATTTAAAATGAAGACAAAGGGGAGAAAGGCAGTACCGTAAGTTAATGTTAGCTTTTTGTTTTTTTAAAGTAATTTTCAGATATATTCGTGTAGCTTAAGGTTTATATTTTCAGTGCAAAAATGCTTTAGGGAAGCAAGAGTCTGGTCACAGAAATACTGTTTTAAAATCCACGTACAGGGTCAAAAGAACACACGTTCATCGGCTAATGGGAGATTCTTGCTTCTTCATTTTGAATTAGTCAAAATGGACTTATTGTTAGTTAAACATACAGTTGTTTTACTGCCCACTTCTGTTCTAACCTAAAATTATATGCTCAGTTCCATAGTGTTTGTTATTATTTTCGAGTAATGTGCTTTTTAGAAAGTCTTCATGGCTGGCGATAGATTTTTACCTCTTACTTGTTGTTTCCAAGATACTGACGTTTTATTTCTACTCGACGAAAATCGTAACACGCCTATTTCTTCAAACCCTAAAAAGGAACGTAAGTCACATCAAAGGCCAAAATGTGCCTACAACTGCCTCAGGTCGCAGTCATACGAACATGGCAGATCTTGCCACTATACACTTTTTTTTAATTTTTCCAACATCCGAAACATCAAGGAAAACTAAAGATTTCAATATTTTTGCTATACCGAAGCCAAAGGTTACTAATATTCAAAACGAAAAGACTCACGTATATTAACACTACATTAATAAACCTTAAATATGATTGCAGTTGTTAACAATTCGCAGTTCCCGATAATCTGGTACTGTCAATATTGGGTGTAAAACAGACATCTTGTACTTATTTTGTACGTGGCATACAGCTGATGACTTTGCAATTGTAATTAACTAGTGCATAACCTATAAATTGTGACTTCCTCTGAATAAAATATGGTGTAGTAATATTTGCGATAGTTTAGTAACAATGTAACATTTTCACCCTTCATTATTCCAGCGGCGGTTTACAACACGAAAGAAAATAAATTCTTTTCATGCTCCTGTACCCCCTCCATGAACCATGGACCTTGCCGTTGGTGGGGAGGCTTGCGTGCCTCAGCGATACAGATGGCCGTACCGTAGGTGCAACCACAACGGAGGGGTATCTGTTGAGAGGCCAGACAAACATGTGGTTCCTGAAGAGGGGCAGCAGCCTTTTCAGTAGCTGCAGGGGCAACAGTCTGGATGATTGACTGATCCGGCCTTGCAACATTAACCAAAACGGCCTAGCTGTGCTGGTACTGCGAACGGCTGAAAGCAAGAGGAAATTACAGCCGTAATTTATCCCGAGGACATGCAGCTTTACTGTATGTGTCAGATCCCTTAATCGGGCAGGTAGGTTAGAAAATTTAAAAAGGGAAATGGATAGGTTAAAGTTAGATATAGTGGGAATTAGTGAAGTTCGGTGGCAGGAGGAACAAGACTTTTGGTCAGGTGAATACAGGGTTATAAATACAAAATCAAATAGGGGTAATGCAGGAGTAGGTTTAATAATGAATAGGAAAATAGGAATGCGGGTAAGCTACTACAAACAGCATAGTGAACGCATTATTGTGGCCAAGATAGACACAAAGCCCATGCCTACGACAGTAGTAAAAGTTTATATGCTAACTAGATCTGCAGATGATGAAGAAATTGATGAAATGTATGATGAGATAAAAGAAATTATTCAGGTAGTGAATGGAGACGAAAATTTAATAGTCATGGGTGACTGGAATTCGTCAGTAGGACAAGGGAGAGAAGGAAACATAGTAGGTGATTATGGATTGGGGCTAAGAAATGAAAGAGGAAGCCGTCTGGTAGAATTTTGTACAGAGCATAACTTAATCATAGCTAACACTTGGTTCAAGAATCATAAAAGAAGGTTGTATACATGGAAGAATCCTGGAGATACTAAAAGGTATCAGATAGATTATATAATGGTAACACAGAGATTTAGGAATCAGGTTTTAAATTGTAGGACATTTACAGGGGCAGATGTGGACTCTGACCACAATCTATTGGTAGGTTAAAACTGAAGAAACTGCAAAAAGGTGGGAATTTAAGGACATGGGATCTGGATAAGCTGAAAGAACCAGAGGTTGTACAGAGTTTCAAGGAGAGCATAAGGGAACAATTGGCAGCAATGCGGGAAAGAAACACAGTTGAAGAAGAATGGGTAGCTCTGAGGGATGAAGTAGTGAAGGCAGCAGAGGATAAAATAGGTAAAAAGACGAGGGTTGCTAGAAATCCTTGGATAACAGAAGAAATATTGAATTTAATTGATGAAAGGAGAAAATATAAAAATGCAGTAAATGAAGCAGGCAAAAAGGTATACAAACGTCTCAAAAATGAGATCGACAGGAAGCGCAAAATGGCTAAGCAGGGATGGCTAGAGGACAAATGTAAGGATGTAGAAGCTTATCTCACTAGGGGTAAGATAGATACTGCCTACAGGAAAATTAAAGAGACCTTTGGAGAGAAGAAAACCACGTGTATGAATATCAAGAGCTCAGATGGCAATCCAGTTCTAAGCAAAGAAGGGAAGGCAGAAAGGTGGAAGGAGTATATAGAAGGTTTATACAAGGGCGATGTACTTGAGGACAATATTATGGAAATGGAAGAGGATGTAGATGAAGACGAAATGGGAGGTAAGATACTGCGTGAAGAGTTTGACAGAGCACTGAAAGACCTGAGTCGAAACAAGGCCCCCGGAGTAGACAACATTCCATTAGAACTACTGACGGCCTTGGGAGAGCCAGTCATGACAAAACTCTACCAGCTGGTGAGCAAGATGTATGAGACAGGTGAAATACCCAAGACTTCAAGAAGAATATAATAATTCCAATCCCTAAGAAAGCAGGTGCTGACAGATGTGAAAATTACCGAACTGTCAGTTTAATAAGTCACAGCTGCAAAATACTAACGCGAATTCTTTACAGACGAATGGAAAATCTGGTAGATGCGGACCTCGGGGAGGATCAGTTTGGATTCCGTCGAAATGTTGGAACACGTGAGGCAATACTGACCTTACGACTTATCTTAGAAGAAAGATTAAGAAAAGGCAAACCTACGTTTCTAGCATTTGTAGACTTAGAGAAAGCTTTTGACAATGTTGACTGGAATACTCTCTTTCAAATTCTGAAGGTGGCAGGGGTAAAATACAGGGAGCGAAAGGCTATTTACAATTTGTACAGAAACCAGATGGCAGTCATAAGAGTCGAGGGGCATGAAAGGGAAGCAGTGGTTGGGAAAGGAGTGAGACAGGGTTGTAGCCTCTCCCCGATGTTATTCAATCTGTATATTGAGCAAGCAGTAAAGGAAACAAAAGAAAAATTTGGAGTAGGTATTAAAATTCATGGAGAAGAAATAAAAACTTTGAGGTTCGCCGATGACATTGTAATTCTGTCAGAGACGGCAAAGGACTTGGAAGAGCAGTTGAACGGAATGGACAGTGTCTTGAAAGGAGGATATAAGATGAACATCAACAAAAGCAAAACGAGGATAATGGAATGTAGTCAAATTAAATCGGGTGATGCTGAGGGAATTAGATTAGGAAATGAGACACTTAAAGTAGTAAAGGAGTTTTGCTATTTAGGAAGTAAAATAACTGATGATGGTCGAAGTAGAGAGGATATAAAATGTAGACTGGCAATGGCAAGGAAAGCGTTTCTCAAGAAGAGAAATTTGTTAACATCGAATATAGATTTATGTATCAGGAAGTCGTTTCTGAAAGTATTTGTTTGGAGTGTAGCCATGTATGGGAGTGAAACATGGACGATAACTAGTTTGGACAAAAAGAGAATAGAAGCTTTCGAAATGTGGTGCTACAGAAGAATGCTGAAGATTAGATGGGTAGATCACGTA
Organism: Schistocerca gregaria; assembly: GCF_023897955.1. Lineage (NCBI taxonomy): Eukaryota > Metazoa > Arthropoda > Insecta > Orthoptera > Acrididae > Schistocerca > Schistocerca gregaria. The sequence goes on from NC_064922.1 coordinate 742,363,086, forward strand.
ACTAATAAGGAGGTATTGAATAGGATTGGGGAGAAGAGAAGTTTGTGGCACAACTTGACTAGAAGAAGGTATCGGTTGGTAGGACACGTCCTAAGGCATCAAGGGATCACAAATTTAGCGTTGGAGGGCAGTGTGGTGGGTAAAAATCGTAGAGGGAGACCAAGAGATGAATACACTAAGCAGATTCAGAAGGATGTAGTTTGCAGTAGGTACTGGGAGATGAAGCAGCTTGCACAGGATAGAGTAGCATGGAGAGCTGCATCAAACCAGTCTCAGGACTGAAGACAACAACAACAACAACAACAACATGCTCCTGTAAACGTTTAAAACTTCAGAATAAACAAAATATACTTTTGTACCTATAATACACAATTATAATTATGTATTATCTTTTTTGGCCGGCATGGGTGGACGAGCGGTTCTAGGCGCTACAGTCTGGAGCCGCGCGACTGCTACGGTTGCAGGTTCGAATCCTGCCTCGAGCATGGGTGTGTGTAATGTCGCTCCTGAGAAGGTTCATGTCACAGCATACACCGTTCGTCCAAGAAGTTCAGATTGATCTCATTCCTTGTGTATAAGCGACGTTGGCGCAGTAACTACAGTGGTAGCTTGTAAACAACAAATTTGCGTTCGGGCAGTCGATTGTGAGCAGGCAGTGTAAAGCGGTGGTCGTATCGCTGTGGTAGATCATTGTCGTTGCGTCAGGAATCGCAACGAAGTAACGAACGGAACGTCGCTAATTCGAGTGTTCAGGGCATTCTCCTGAATATTTTGAACAAGAGAAAGTTTGTCCCGCGTAGTTTGACTACCGAACAAAACGAACGACGCGCAGATGCCTGCCTCGGCTTGACTCAAATGAAAAATGCGGACACTTCTTTTCTGGAAAAATCATCATGGGTGAGAAGACTTGGTGTTGTAAGTACGAACCAATCACAAAGCGACCAAGTGCATAATGGGTCTCTAATGGTACGGCAAAATCGAAGATTTGCGAATATGACGCGCGAGTTGAAGAACAAGCATCCCAGAAGGACTTCTCCGACAATTTCACATGGTTGTCTGCACAACTAGTGGCTGTAGCCAAGTGGAGGGAGACTGTCAAGTCGTTGTATAAGAAAGTAAAATGACCAGTTAAGTCTTATAATAATAATAATAATAATAATTTAAATATGTTCAATTACTCCTGAACTGTATACTAACAAAGATAAGGAAAATTTTCAAGATCAAGATCTTGGTGTAGGATCATTGTGTTGTCTTTTAGCATTGCTCTCATGTAAATATATTCACATTAAATAACCTTCATTTTCCCCTATAGTCATCAGATACATTACAACAGTCAGTCGCCGGCCGCGGTGGTCTCGCGGCTCTAGACGCGCAGTCCGGAACCGTGCGACTGCTACAGTCGCAGGTTCGAATCCTGCCTTGGGCATGGATGTGTGTGATGTCCTTAGGTTAGTTAGGTTAAAGTAGTTCTAAGTTCTAGGGGACTAATGACCACAGAAGCTGAGTCCCATAGTGCTCAGAGCCATTTGAACCATTTTTGAACAACAGTCTTAAAAGTTATGACTTTCTGTGGATACAGTAATAATGGACGATATGAACGATAAATAGAGCACCTAGGATATTGTTTGAGAAAAAAATGAATGTTGCCAGAACATGGAACAGGCCGAGTAAGAGTTGGATCGAAAAATATCCTACTCTTACTATAGACTAAGCGAGAAAACTTGTGTCATCACTCATCAATCGACGAAGTTCGGTACAGAATCTGAGGTTTGAAGCTCACCATCAACGTTTTGCTGACCAATAAATAAGTTGATGGTACTGTTCGGCTCAACTTTCACAGAGACAAGTACCAGTGCCGTCGCACAATCATCAGTTAGGTGTCTTTGTATACAAGAAATAGTCATCCGGTGGTAACAAGCAGCAACAGCAACACATTCACCAGCGATAAGACACAGATGCGAATCTGAGCAAAGACAGCAACTAAACAAACCTCTGTAGATACGCAAATACACTGAAACACATTCGGTTCAAAGAGTGAAACAATGAACCGTACTCAGCTCTAGGCGGCTTCTTTAAAAATGCAACATGTATTTAACTTCAACTTAGATGGCTAATAAGTTAGCACAAACGCGCCAGTTTCTGAATCTTGGTAGTGTAATAACACGGATAACAAACCCTCAAAAGACATCGATAGTACGTTATGGAAAGATACTGTCAAAGGGGAAAGCTGTAATGTGAAAAAAGTTTCCTTTGGAGTCCGGACGAACACCCTACCTAAGTTCGTTTCTTCCATATACCACGTGCAGATAACAAACCCGCACTAAGAACAGCAAACATGTTAGTAAACCACAAAGGGGAGGGAGTGCCAGTCTTGGCAGTTATGGTAGATGAAACGAGATGGGCCTAGATAACGACAGACGTGATACGTCAAAAAGTACACTTGATATGTCCCCTTAGAAAAATTGTGCAAGACTGTGCTTAAACTGACACACAAATTTTTTTTAGCGCATTGCAATCTGACTTTCAGTAATCCCTACAAGAGAATGGCCCTGACTAAATTAACCTATACGTTTCACATATCACTTACCTCACCAAAATCTTCGTTACTCAAACTACTGCAATACAGCGAGCGCCACTACTGCTAGCTAAATAAAAGATTCAAACTACGGAAGGCACTAACTACTGATAGGCATAGTTAGCAAATGAAAGATTTTGATAGAGAACAAACAATGTATTTACCTTACTAGTCATTATGTTTATAGCAGTTCATGACATCCAGTTTTACAAATTTCAAAACTCCGCCATCTCTCTCCCCACATCCACCACTGCTGGCGGCTCACCTCCAACTGCGCAACGCTACGCGCTGTTAACATCCAGTTGCCCAACACTACAATGGCGAGTATTAACAACAATGCCAACCAGCCACTGACTGCACACAGCACAGCCAGTGATTTTTTAATACAGAGCGCTACGTGGCGTTACCAATAAAAAAAACCTAAACAGCCTACTTACACACTCACTGAAGGCAGTTCAACCCCGTTAGGAATTCTTAAAATAATCCATATAAAGAGTGCATCCAGGATATGGTTTGAGAAAGAAATGGATGGTATGGCAACACGTAACTGGTCGCGGAAGGGACGGATCGTACGTACAGCTGGGGAAGAGGATTAAATCGATATCACGCTAAAGTGAAGATTTAACACACAGGACACCCATTCTGCGCAAACATACAAATGATCCCGATTCATGATGATGCTGATGAAGACGTCGCTATGCATTTCGACCATGAGCTTCTCATTAGGCAAACATTTAGAACACAACGCCTAACTATATAATGTTTCTACCCTAAATTTTAAAATATGTATGAATTATACAGCCAACCGGAGTGGCCGTGCGGTTCTAGGCGCTACAGTCTGGAACCGAGCGACCGCTACGGTCACAGGTTCGAATCCTGCCTCGGGCATGGATGTGTGTGTTGTCCTTAGGTTTGGTTTAATTCGTTCTAAGTTCTAGGTGACTGATGACCTCAGAAGTTAAGTCGCATAGTGCTCAGATCCATTTGAACCAGCCATGAATTGTACACTCGACACGCAAGGAGCGCTTGTTCACAACGACTCCTGAAAAATATAATAAAGTAATAATAAGTGTAAGAGGATGCACATAACTGTGAAATTCACACACATGCTTCCGTGATGAGAGGAGTTTAAGCAGCACACTGCCAATACTAAATAAACTCGGTTCCTAAAATCGTATAAGTAATTATGTCTACACCTCATAATATGGAGACAGAACCCCTAAACGTCCCGTGAGGAAATGAACAACTGAAAACATATATTTGGAATTCAAATACATAGCACTAGACTGTGTATAGCAGCAACCTTTTACATCAGTTCATAACGGCAAAAAGTAATACGTTTTACAAAATTGCATCATTTGCCTTTAAACAACTTTTTATTCGCCAAATTCGAGGTGTCTTCATTGCACACTGAGGTGACCAAACGTCATGGGATACCTCCTAATATTACGTCGGGCCTCCTTTTGCCCGGCGTAGTAGAGCAACCCGACGTGGCATGGTCTCAATAAGTCGTTGGAAGTCCCTAGCACAAATACTGAGCCATGCTGTCTCTACAGCCGTCCCTAATTTGCGAAAGCGTTGCTGGTGCAGGATTTTGAGTAGGAACTGACCGCTCGATTATGTCCCATAAATGTTAGATGGGATTGATGTTGATCGTTCTGAGTGGCCAAATCATACGCTCAGGTTGTCCAGAATGTTCTTCAAACCAGTTTATAACAACTTGTCCCGGTGACATGGCACACTGTCATCCATAAAATTTACATCGTTGTTTGGGGGCACGAAGTCCGTGAATTGCAGCAAATGGTCTCCCAGTAGTTGGAACTGAACCATTGCCAGTCAATGATCGGTTCAGTTTGACGAGTCCATCCGATGTAAACACAGCACACACCATTATCGAGCCACCACTAGCTTTCACAGTGTCTTGTTGACAACTTGAGCCCATGGTTTCACGGGGTCTGTGTGACACTCGAACCGTACCACCAGCTCTTACCAGCTGAAATCTGGAGTCATCTGACTAGGTCACGTTTTACCAGCCGCCTAGAGTCAAACCGATGTGGTTACGAGCCCAGGAGAGGCGCTGCAGGCGATATCGTGCTGTTAGAGAAGGCACTCGCGTCGGTCGTCTGCTACCATAGCACATTAACGCCAAATTTCGCCGCAATGTCCTAACGGATACGTTCGTCGAACGCACCACATTGATTTCTGCGATTATTTCACTCATTATTGCTTGTCTGTTAGTACTGACAACTCTACGCAAATGCCACTGCTCTCGGACGTCATATGAACGCCGTCGGCCAGTGCGCTGTCTAGGATGAGAGGTAATGCCAGAAATTTGGTATTCTCGGCACACTCTTGACACTGTGGTTCTCGCAATACTGAATCTTATGACGATTTCGAAATGGAATGTTCCATGCGTCTAGCTCCAACTACCATTTCGCATTCAAAGTCCCGTCTTGCGGCCATAATCACGTCGGAAATCTTTTCACATGAGTACAAATGACAGCTCCGCCAATGATCTGCTCTTTTATACCTTGTGCACGTGAAATTACTGCCATCTGCATATGTGCACATCGCTATTTCATGACTTTTGTCACCTCAGTGTGTTTCGTAATCAATGTTTTTTGCTGCTGTGTTATTGAGGGTAGGTATCATACTGAAATTGTGCGGAAGTTGGTACGTACGAACCAGTACTTGTAGTAGCGAGCTGTATATAAACTGACAGTTATTTACTTATTTATCGTGTGTCTAATTACTTATGCCGTATGTAATAGAAATACTCATTCACGTTTCAAACTGCTCAGATGTTAACAGCAGCATAGTCTCAGTTACGTCAATGGCGTTGATTACAAGCAAATACCGAGCTAGGTGCTGCAGTGTTTCGTCCACTGGACTCGCATTCGGGAGGACGACGGTTCAAACCCGAATCCGACCATCCTGATTTACGTTTTCCGTGATTTCCCTAAATCGCTTCAGGCAAATGCCGCTACGGTTCCTTTGAAAGGGCACGGCTGATTTCCTTCCACATCCTTCCCTCGACCGATTGGACCGTTGACGTCTCTGTTTGGTCCCCTCGCCCAAATCAATCTCCCAATCAACTAAGCAAGTACAATATGTTTGCTATAAATAAGTACACATTTATACTTAAGCTACGTTCATTCTGCAGCAGCTACTAACACAGAACGTTCGGTTTCACTGTAAGGAATTGAAATCAAATAATTTGAATTTATTTTAAAAGTCACCGCTTTATGTCGCGTTTCATCTTTCGCAAAATTTTCCGTATTGTGCAATTATTGCACACGAGTACATCACATCGTCTGTTTTTCAGTCCGTGGATTATCGTAATCCTTTCCTACGTTATACGGCAGATACATTGGGAGTAGAGTTACAGAATACGTATGAATGTATTTGTCTATCATCGGCCATTTTACAGTTTTCCATTCCGTAACTTGTTCCACAGATAGTCCACATGTGACCCTTATAGCAAAATAGTCAGAAACCATCCGTGAATGATTTCCCAGAGCTCGGCTTAACCTTGCGTATGACGGGATTTTGTAGCTATTGGGCAGCATCAGTAACAAAGCATGAGACATTATGCCGCATGACTTGCATCACATTCAAGTTTGTGTTCGCGGCTGACGATCTTCTTGGGAGCGACACGTGATCGTTGGAAGAATAACTAATGTAAAAATATTTAATTTAGTCTTGATGTATCTGACTTAAATAGCAGATATATTTGATACAGTAACGCAATTTCCTTTCTTTAGAATATGTTCAGTGGATTCTAAATGTCAGTTTTGGTTCAATATTGATCCTCAGATTTTTACGATAGTTTTCCATGTCACTCTTGTTCCATATTTAATGATTTATATACCCTGAATTTGGACTTTTATCATAGTTTTCTCCAGCAGAGCCAATATCTGTGAATCTTCCATGTGTTTTTGTAATTTGCGAAACATATATTTTAAGTTCTGGCTGGTTCTATAGATAGCTGTGCCATCATAGAACAACGAGAGATGGCTTGGTGCGGATAGAGAATTGGTCACCAGCTGTGCATGTCTGTTACAGCTTCGTAGGCCCCGGGAAAGAAGTAGCACGTGTCTCATGGCTTCCTCGTATGAAAAAGACAATGCTTTACCTCTTTGCCCATCCTGCGACAACTATTATGCACCTCTACCAAGCACAAGATAAAAAATGTGTACACTGTACTTGCACGTTTTCAGTAAATATTAAGTAGAAGTCCGTCTTCTGCAGCCACTGCGAAAATGACCTACAGATATCCAAGGTATACATAAGTTGCGAATGAATGCGTGATCTGTTATGCCATAGGGCTACATACTAAAAGTGAATCGCACCCAACAAGTTCAAGTTCACAAGAATTTGAAACAAAGGAAAATAGTACACGTCTATCTAAGTGAATGATGAGCCCGCATCTCGTGGTCGTGCGTTAGCGTTCTCGCTTCCCACGCCCGGGTTCCCGGGTTCGATTCCCGGCGGGGTCAGGGATTTTCTCTGCCTCGTGGTGGCTGGGTGTTGTGTGATGTCCTTAGGTTAGTTAGGTTTAAGTAGTTCTAAGTTCTAGGGGACTGATGACCACAGATGTTAAGTCCCATAGTGCTCAGAGCCATTTGCACCATTTTTTTAAGTGAATGATGAGATGTACTACATAATTTCCCCAGCCTATTTAAATTAATAAATGCTACCGCCTGAGTCTTGCTACACGATGTGCACGTGCACAAAATGCGCTGTAAAAGGCAGTGACTGCATGGCTGCTTTGCGCCATCGAGCGCATGGTGGTTTTAATGATGAAGATTTCGCAACGTCTCTGCGAGATAAGTCGGAGGAGGTGTGCTTATATCTTTTGAAATCCGCTCTTTAACTGCCTTTGTGAATTTCACATGCCGCCTAAATTGTTCTCATATCTCTCCCTCTCTCTCTCTCTCTCTTTAACCCATCGGCATCAAGTTCCACAAAAGCGTATTTAAAGTCAAAACTAACACTGTAAGTTGTGCATCTTCGCGGACCTATTCATCGAAAAGTTTCCTCTATGTCAGGAAATAGAGGAAGAAAGATTGGTTTATTTGTAAAACTACTGTACTATTCTTTTATTTTTATATTTTGTACGAAACAATCACGTGAACATTTCACAATGCCGTAGCCTGCTTCGACCAGCCAGCGTTCACCTTGAGAAAGTCATCTGAAATGTGCAAGCGATACGCCGCGCGGGATTAGCCGAGCGGTCTTAGGTGCTGCAGTCATGGACTGTGCGGCTGGTCCCGGCGGAGGTTCGAGTCCTCCCTCGGGCGTGTGTGTGTGTGTGTGTGTGTGTGTGTGTGTGTGTGTGTGTGTGTGTGTTTGTCCTTAAAATAATTTAGGTTAAGTAGTGTGTAAGCTTAGGGACTGATGACCTTAGCGCTTAAGTCCCATAAGATTTCACACACAGTTTTTGTAAAGCTTGCGGCAGTGGATATGGCTAGGCCGCAGCCTATTTCCGCGCGCGCTGTTCGAGAGAGGAACGGAGAGAAATAACTTGAAGGTAGTTCGATGAACCCTCTGCCAAGTACTTATATGTGAATTGCAGGGCAGTGATGAAACTGCCATTTCAAATGCATTGGGAGTCGTAGCGCTCACACAAGTCGGTTTTGCTTGAGATCGATATTGTTAATTAAATTGTTAAGGGACAGAAGCTTGAAAGTTCATAGTCCCACCGACGAGGTCATAAAGACGGAGCACAAGGTCGGATGTGAGAAGGATGGCCAACAATCTGTGGCCTTAGTTACGAAACCGTATCATTCAAAAAAAGAGAACTTCGAGAAATCGCAGGTAACCTAAACAAGGGAGGGCTGATCGAAAATTTAAACCCCGAATTCCTTGAACGCCAGTCCAGAGGCTTAACGGACTAGCTCGATTCTTTGCTCAGCTTAGGAGTTCTGCAAAGTGTTCGGTGTCCGCAGCTCGTGGTCTAGTGTCTGGCGTTACTGCCTCTGGATCACGGGGTTCCGGGTTCGATTCCCGGCCGGGTTGGGGATTTTCTCTGCCCGGGGAATGGGTGTTTGTGTTGTCCTCATCACTTCATCATGAGCAGCATCACCATCATTCGTGACAGTGGCTAGATTGGTCTGCGCACAAACTCGATTGTGTAAGAATTGGGTTTTGTACGGGCGCTGATGAGCACGCAGTTGAGCGCCCCACAAGCCACACATCATCAAAGTGTTCGGTGTGCCCTGCTGATCTAGACGTGATCGGTAATTTTAGTTCAACTTGTGGTTACTTTCTCCTGGTAGATACTCCGTTCAACGAACTCGAAACGAGACATGGTTAGTGATCAACAGCAACACGCTTCAGATTCGAAGATACGCTGATACAGGAGGCGCTAAATGGAAAACGTTATGCGTAGAGCATTTGCATGACATAAATTCCGCCCTCCCCTGGATGACACAACTTAGTATTAAAGACGAACTAGCTTTAAATTCGATGTGACAAAGCAGTTCTAGATTTTAATCCGTTCCTCCGAATGATTCAAACTCGCTGTTGGGATCGTTCCCTGAACAGGACCATGCAGATTACTCATCTCAAAATTTGCACTAAGAAGTCAACGTTACATAAATTACAGTTAGGGGGAATTGTGGAACCTCATGCTGCAATACCAGAAACGACAGTGGCACCCACCGTCGACCGTTATTTTTTGCCATTTTGTTAAGCTTTGTCTGAGGACAGCCATTGAATGCGAAGCTATAATACTTTCATGCAACAAGAATACTTCTGCACTGATTCACAATCATATCGTTCTCTCTCTTGCTGTTGCAGTAATAGTTCCAGTTTGTTTCATCGTAATACTAAATATCTTCATTATTGATCTACACAAGGAGCTTTGGATAAATGTTTAACCATACTGCAAAATATTTGCAGCTGAATTCTAAATTAGAGCGCCGGCCGGGGTGGCCGAGCGGTTCTAGGCGCTACAGTCTGGAACCGCGCGACGCTACGGTCGCAGATTCGAATCCTGCCTCGGGATGGATATGTGTGATGTCCTTCGGTTAGTTATTTTTAAGTAGTTCTAAGTTCTAGGGAACTGACGACCTTAGAAGTTAAGTCCCGTAGTGCTCAGAGCCATTAAATTAGAGCATCAGGGGCAGTGTAACACCGTAATTAGAGAAGCCTCATTTTCATTATTATCTAGCGTTGCGCGTGCAAGATGGAAGAAACATAGATGTACATATTTGAACAACAATTACTTTTTTTTTTGTTTCCATTACAAGAAGAACTGCACCCGAGCCTTTGGACTTCTACACTGATGTCCTTCAGCGATTGCTCGTGCTACTGTTTGAGACACTTGGAAGGAGTTGGTGCCCTGTTACAACACGTCATACAATGTTTAAGGGGCTTTGTCAATCCGAAGACTGATTATTGGGGCAAGCCGATGCCAGTGTCCATTGTATGAGAGTTCAGTATTTGAAAAGGCTTTCATTTTGATCAGCTCACTGCACGAACTTTGAGTAGTTTCCACTAAGAGATGCAATGATATGCAGGGAGACATTCATTGTGGATTATAGCTTATAGACAATTTTTTCGAACCGCTTACGCTCCAGAACTTCTTAACATTTTTTTGTCAGGTCGGTTGACAAAATTTGACTTTCGAAGACCACAAACGCTTCTCTCATTGCTCTCATTACGCTCATTTATGCTTCGTTCAGATTTCGCTGGTCGGCTAGGTTTTGCCTTCTCTTGAATCTGTGATGAAGTGTTCTTTGTTTACTTAGCAGTTTTCTATACGGCTATTAAACCACGGCTGGAACATACTCGTCTAGAAAAAAGGCCCGAGAAGCGGTTGAAATTTCCAAGAATGCATGTAATTTCAATAAAGAGGACGGCTGTAGGCTTCTGGCATCGTGGCTCTCCGCCATCAAGGAAGTAAACATGCGGCTGCATTGTGTGACCAATATAAACAATGCCCTGCGAGTCACCTCGGCGGTTACTAATATTTTGGGTAAACATCCCCCCTCTCTTTCTCTGTCCGTTTCGTATCTGGCCAATGATGATGGCCAACGAACAGCAGCAGGAATTTCAACCAATAACCCTTCTCCAGTTTCAGTGTGGAATAGTGCCTTTCTATCCGATGACGAGATCCGCCAATACTCTCCATAAGAGTTTAGCCAATAACGCCCCTTCTTCCGCATCAGCGCTGGAATATTAGCCTACGACGATGGCCCACCAATGGTAGCCCCAAGAATTTTAACCGATACTCCCACTTCTCCAGCACAAACGAGGAACTACTACCCTTAAGAGAACGCGACACTTGCCTCCGACAGTGTTCTAGCAATAGTGGGCACCGAAACATGCTAAAGATGATTCCAGCAGACGGGTCGAAACCTCTATTATTTTAGAAGGAAATCTGACGAGGCCTAAAAACCGAGAAGATTTTATCTTTAGCGACAACGCCCACGAAAGCCTGCACACTTACATACTCGTATACTCTGCAATTTGCGTCCTGCCAGTTTTGCGAGCAAAAATAGTTTCCTAATTTTCTTGACATACCTTGTGATACCTATATCATAGATGCTATCAAAGCCTTATGACCAGTGAGACATCTCAGGTGTTTTTTTTTTTGCTAGGAGGTATAAGACGTTTCCTTCACGCGTTCGCTCTCTAATTATCAGCTCGAAGTGATTTTTTGAACAAGACATTCAGAATACTGTTACACGAATTCCTGTCTCTGGCGCCAGTTTTGATACCACGACTCTCCCAATTTAAACCTGGTAAGTTGAAGTCGCCAACTACCGTTGGTGCCTGAATGCTTCTTCCTAGCGTATTCAGTCAAGATGGAAGGTGTAAGGTACAACGATTATGTTCAAATGGTTCAAATGGCTCTAAGCAGTATGGGACTTAACATCTGAGGTCATCATTCCCATAGACTTAGAACTACTTAAACCTAACTAACCTAAGGACATCACACACAACCATGCCCGAGGCAGGATTCGAACCTGCGACCGTAGCAGCAGCGTGGATCCGGACTGAAGCGCCTTGAACTGCTCGGCCACAGCGGCCGGCAACGATTATGTACCGAAATAGATTTGATATGTTAACGACACTTTGTCTTCGATGGGACGTTAAACCCTAATCTTTTTTTCCCTTTTGTTGACGAAATGTTGCAAACCCAACGACAACTGCACGCACATATTACACAAGACCTTCTTGAGAATGCTGTCGACTGATTGGAGATGCGTTGAAAAAAATAAAAAAAATAGAAATTGATTCGACAGTGTTTCATTAAACTACAGTGGTATGAAAAAATATATTCTTCCTGTCATTCAAGGGTCGATGCTTTGTAAGTCGACTAATTTAGGTAAGCACAAAAGAAACATACGAAACTCATCTCCTGCAAGCACATGCTTTTGGGTTACTTCTTTTAGATAAACTTTGCTTGCAAATGCCACGCAAGGCTAAAAATCCTCAGGGAGAACATCAAATAATACAGATCTGTCTCGTCAAGATATGACTGGAACAGTACGGAAAACAATTCTCTTGTTGGAGATGGCGCAAGATATACTTTTCTTCAGGTACGCGATACTATTCAAAACAATGTGCACACGAGGCTTTCTATAAAATAGATTCAGGAAAACAGAACAGTTTCGGTTAAAAAATTGTAAATTACTCAAAGGATTACTATTAGTTTAATGTATGAATGCGAAAGCACTGAGCTTCCACGAAACGAAAACATTCGCACATACTTTTGTGGGCGTAAAATTATTCACAGGCGTAAGCAGTACATGTATCTCTTGCGTAATACAACAAACAGAAACGCGCGAGGCGAATACACAAACACCACACTCCATCTAATGCCTGTGTTGATCGTGCGATTGTGCTTTGAACGTTTGCTTTGGAGCACGAGTAAAATGAAACACAGTGTGTAAAACTAAACAGAGACGCATGAATCAATTAATTCTGAACAGCATGAAAAACAAAACAAAAACCCTTGAGATACTTACGTCAAAAAAACTAATCAGTACTGGGAGACAAAATTTTACTGTCCTTGAAATCGTAAACTTACATGTAATTAAAATAAAGAGCTGATTATGCAACTTTAACTGACTTCAGAATTACAGTAAAAACCTCATGGGCCGTATTTTTCGGATGCAATGTTGTCTAAAAATCTCATAACAGTCTGCATATAGCGATTCAGTAGTGCTATTTACCCTTGGAACCTTCAAGGTCTGAAAACAATAACCGAAAGGGATAAAAATAATTAAACACAACCTTAGGTTGTCTTATTATCATTACATCAGGAATGTCGCTAGACAGATACCTGAATATACGTCTCACGTTTAACACTGATTAAGTACCGTTGCATTGACAATAATCAAAATGAACACTACCATAACGAGAAATATTCTTCATATTGTCTAGATTTCTCTGCATTTGTTACGTCATCGCAGAAACGAATAATCTGTGAGTAATGAAATAAGAATTGTTGATCATGAGAAGAATGGTGCGAGAAAAATAATTGTAGCACTTGAGTTTATCGAGGGACGGATGAGAGAAGAGAGTGGACACATAAAGCACGAAATTATAAAAAGACGGTGAACCCGATGCATATTTTCATAAGAGGTTTTTAATAAAGTGAAAATGTCCATTTTCCGGACCAATTATTGAAACCGAAGCTGAAAATTTTTAGTTTCATTTTGAATAGTTGCGTGAGGGGAATAGGAAAACAGGTGAGCGTGCATAAAATATAATATATAATGGAAACTGATTAAAAGTTGCTGCTTAAATAATTAAAAAAGAAACTCTGAAAGAATAATTGAAAGAAATTTGAAAGTACTGATATCCTGAGTGAACCTTAGCTGGCATTACTGGCAACAGACCTTCAATATTTAATAGATTATTAGATTAACATTCGTAAATTTACGTACATCCTTTCCCTGTCACCGCTATAGTGCATGGAGATTGGTATAACAAACAATACTGGTTCCAGATCGCCCCTCTTCTGCTCACGCAAATTCTTCTTGTTAGTTTCGATCCTCCTGATGCAGGATTCTCGGCGCGTCGCGGAATAATGAACAGAATATGCCTGTCCGAATAAACTTTGCTATCCTGATAACTTTCTATAACACTTTTCAATGTACACACATTTTTTACCAGTAATAACTCGGCGGAACTCGTAATACGTCCGCCCACTATCACTTATTGAGACAAGAAGATGAACAGATAAAAATTCGTCAGTTGAAGAGCGTATCTGTACTTGTTTTGTTTCAATGCCAATATTATCTGTGGTACAAAAATATTATTATTTTACATTTACATCTTATATGTACAAAAAGAAAAGAACGAGACAGAAAAGAAAATAATAATAATAATAATATGATAAATTACAATTTACATGACGAGGAGGACTTTATCGGTTCCGGCCGATGGTTTTTCAGTGTGGAAATGTCAGCATGGGAGTAGCCAAATGAACAATGAAGGAGAAACGTCGTAGCCAAATCGACGCTAAAGGAGAAGCAACGTCTCGATAATGCACAGTTACGCTTTACGCTCTACGCGGGGTAAAACATGTCTTCTGTGAACCGCTTTACATCGGGCTTCTGCTGTTTTTTTGTTTTTAATAGTTGATGTGAAATCCGATCCAGCACAACTGTTGACAAAGCGTACTTCGCAAAAATGAATGATTAATGTTAATAAATATTTGTTTGCCTCAGTTCAGCTACCGGTCGGCAGTAGTCAACACGGCAGGGACTGAAAATTTAATAAAAGTATTTTAAGCTAATAATAGGTACTTTTTCTCACTATTTATGTAGCGTAACTGTCAATATGAAGCACAGTTGTACTCCGTTTTGACTATTTACTGTATAGCTATCCAACTTTATAACAATGATGTTCAGACTGTACGCTGTAGGATTTACGTTGTTAGTAGTGTTACTGTCATGACTTGCCGTTAGGCTCCGGTACTGGTACGTAGAGATAGGGTTGGATCAAAAGCATCAGTGTGCTTTAGAGTTGCAGACGGTCAACATGGGTCTGGACAGGGTGAGTAGGGCTTTACTTTTAAAGCTCGGTCTCAGGCGCTGCAGTCATGGGCTGTGCGGCTGGTCCCGGCGGAGGTTCGAGTCCTCCCTCGGGCATGGGTGTGTGTGTTTGTCCTTCGGATAGTTTAGGTTAAGTAGTGTGTAAGCTTAGGGACTGATGACCGTAGCAGCTCAGCCCCATAAGATTTCACACATGTTTGAACATTTTGAACTTTTAAAGCTGTTTTATCAAAACAACAACAGTACTGCTGCTCTTCGCGAGTATCGACACACTAAAGGAATATGGAGAGGTCCTCTTTAGGCGCCAGGTTTCAGAAACATCATTCGCAAGTTTGAACTACGGACGATTTAGTAATTGCTCCTGGGAGACACCGACGGCCAATTGCGACACAAATCGTTGAAGTTACTGTTGCCATGGTTGAGAATGCAGTAAGCAACTTGCGATCTTCAAGCAGTGCACGAACTGTGTCACAACAGCTGAACCTTTCGAAAAGAACTGTGAACAACTATGAAATGGTATCCGTAGAAACTTCACATTACTCGCCAATTTTTGCCACCTGACGCAGACCTTCGAGGAGACTTTGTCCTTACGTTTCTTGCAAGGGCTCAAGTTGACTAGGAACATTCTGTGGAGTGATGAAGCACCCTTTACGCTCACTGGGAAGTGAACACTGACAATAGTCGCATTTGGGAATCGTTACTGCCAACGAACGTCCATGAAGGTCCCCACCACTGTGAGATGTAGCTTCACGGCACAGTTCATGCTTGGTCCATTCTTCTTTGAGTAACCTAGACCCCCAGGTCCAAGGCCATGCAGAGTGAACGGCACATGTTACTGTGATCTGCTTCGCCAACATGTGCTCCCAGCTCCACGGGAGAGAGGTGCTTCGGGTTCAGTTGTTTTGAGGCACGACGGAGCTTCACCTAACATTGCTCGTAAGATCACTCGGTTGCACCGTAAATCATTTGTAGAAAATCAAATCACTGGCTGCGGTCGGCTCAAACTGCGTGGCCCGTGTGATTTCTGACTGTGGGTTAACTGAGGGACAGGATTTATCAGCGAGACACAAACACACGATGAAGGTTGATTATGAGCATAGCGAGGGAGGTAGCCAACATCGCACCTGGGATATTTCGGGCAGCAGTTGAGCAATCTCTAGTGCGGTTCCAGGTTGTCGTAGAACTAGATGGCCGTCACACTGTGCAGCGTTTGTTAACCTACAACGTAAACACTGTACGCAGTTGACAAATGTTACCTTCTCATGTAAGAATTACAATGTGTTTCTTTCAAAGGTTTATTCTCTTCAGTATCTCCTAAAAAATGTTTTCACAAAGTTTCACTGTCTTACTATCACTCTTGGGAGTGGTCTCAAGTAGCGGAAGTATAATTATAACTACATCGGACTCCTGAAACTTTAGGTTAACAATTCGATCCATCACGACGAAAATAACAATAGGAAGCTGAGAAGTCAAGGACAGCACTGAAACAAATACATGGCATGTCAGGAAAGTTTCCATGTGTACTGACGCGCAAGAGCGTAAACTGTTCAGAAAATTTTATGATACAAATTGTCGACTTACCCAGAGGACTAACGGGTATGAGGACTCGTTCGTGGTCAAATCAGATATATTTGTTCTCGGCAAGCGCACTGGCCATTTGCTACTGCACAGTTGCACATCTCACCTGTAAATATGAAAGAAATGTAGTCAGTATACATTGCAGTGCCTTTTCAATGACAGAAATTTATTATGATGACTAAAGAATAAACTTTCGCAATAATTCTGTGTCACAGTTTTGGGCCATGATCAGATTTTTCACATAAAAGAGAATCCATACTAATACCAATGTGAAGAAGAACGCAAAAAACAAATGCGGCTCTCGTAAATATAAATTCGAGTACAACAGCAGAAACTGGCGTCCATCTGTTCTCAGTACTGCCCAAAACGGCTTGTCGTCCCCTTCTTCCGTCATACCGGGCACTTGAAATCCCCGTTTGGTCCTCCAGACTTAGGTCTCCCGTGGTTTACCGAAGTTCCTTACGGCAAATGCCATAATGGTTCGTACAATTACCAGCTTTTGGAAATAGCTGCTACGTTCATACTGATTAATCTACACTATATATGTTTATGTATATACACTTCATAAAGTCGTCTAACACATTTCAATGACTGTACATCATATCGCCACATGCAAAGATCGCACACTTCCAGTTGGCAGTATATCGATTTTTTAAAGCTATGATGCTTCCTTTGAAATTGTAAGCCTGACTCGTTCCCTCATTCTTCCCCTGTCCAAGCCTGTGTTCGGTCTTGGTCGTCGATGGAACCTTAAACCTTCATCTCCCTCCTCCCCTCCCTTCTTCCACCTAGCTCTTCCCGTAGGCGACTGAGCGCATGAAGCGCTGTGAGATAACAGACTTGCCTTTAATCTCGTCTTACAAGTCTGGCATATAGCAGCTCCTGAGCAGATACAGAACACCTTACCCGTTCACGCCACAAGCCATTTGGAATGTTAATCTCCTCCTTCGGTGAAATCTGAGTGTATCTTCTGCAACCTAATACGACGGTGACTAAATGCTGCGACAGATACCAATGCATTTATTCCCATTATATTATGAACGTGTCATATTACGTACGATACGTCTGCTCGGCACGGTTCTGTATTCATTCCCCTGCTGTTCACACATCGATCACTTCGATGCATCGAAGACCGCTCTCTACAACGATTTTAATTTCTAGCGGTAATAACGTTCGTTGCGGATATGTAAATGTTGCTTCCGGTGCTGAGGTGTTCGTGGTCATTCGCACCTGACAATGCGAAACTGGGCACTTCCATAAGTTTCTAACAAAGAACACTGGCCAAATAAAAATATGACGGCTAAATACTACGGCAGCTATACGATCTTCGTCAAACCGAGAGTAAGATGTTCATGTAACCACTTGGTAAGGGCTTTTACGTGGACGGTATTTCACTGTCTCTCTTCGCCATTTATCGTTACAGTGTAGAGAAGTTGAATGAACCCAATGCACGCTAGCAGCTTTCTTTCATCACTGAGTGAAGAATTCACAAATGCCTGGTCACGATCGTAAATTAATAATATAAACAAACATTGCCGGTTCGGCCTGTTATGGCTTATTTTAAAAACGAGAAATAATGAAAAGCGATGCAAGCCCAACAGCTATGCCATCCGGAAGGCATTAAGGAACCAACCAGCACAGACTAATACCATTATAATGCGAAAGAGCAATAAATATCTTGTGAGCAGTTACGAGTAACAAGTCTACTGAAGTTACTGCCTAAACTACTCTACTTCGTCCTTTTCTGGAGTATTGCTGGGCAGTGTGGCATCCGCACCAGATAGGGCTGACGAATGACATCGAAGAAGCCCAAAAAAGGGAGACTCCTTTTGTATTATTGCGAAACAGAGGTGAGAGTTCAACGGATATGATATGCGAATTGGGGTGGCAAACACTGAAACAATGGTGTTTTCCGTTGTGACAAGATCACCTCTTGAAATTTCATTCACCAACTTTCCCCTCCGGGTGCGAAAATATTTTGTTGGCGCCCAGCCACAAAGGGAGAAACGATCATCGATAAAGTAAGTCAAACCAAACCTCGCACAGAACGAGTGTTCATTTTTTCCGCGCTGTTCGAGAGTGGAACGGTAGAGAAATAGCCTGTAGGTGATTCGATGAACCCTCTGCCAGGCACTTAACTGTGAACTGCGGAGTTACCACGTAGATGTATATGTACTGGGTTCGTGGGTAAGTTCGTAGCATTTTTCCGTAAGATTAATACACACAACAGAAGAACATCACAAGAGACTTTTAGAGTGCAACAATATATTCTCCTTCACTATTTACGACAGTCTGCCAACGCTGGGGTAGGTTTTCGATCCCGTGACTGAAGAAATCACGTGGTTTTGAGGCGAAGCACTCGTAAAACCATGTTCGGAGCACAATTTCAATTGGTAGGAAGTTCCTTGAAGAGTTTTCAACAGAGAGCGGAAAAGGTGAAGAGCTGACAGTGCAAGATCAGGCGAATAAGATGGGTGGGGAACGACTTCCAAGCCCAATTCCTGTACAGTGTTTTTTGTCAGTCTAGCAGAAAATTTTTGGGTTGCGTCTGCAAGACATCTCAGTCGTTGACAAAAAACGTCAGCAGCGATCGTTACACCTCAGGGAACCAATTCGTAGCACACCATACCGTCGCTCTTTTCCACCAGATGCATAAAATTATCTTTTGTGGATGCGCGCAGGTCTTCGTACGGGAAGTTGTTGCTTTGTTTGGGATCAAGTCACTCCTTTCTTTTCCTCATGTTAGCATAAAGACACTATTTCTCGCTACCTATTGCGATACAGGATAGGAACGGTCCATGTTGCTCACGAGCCAATTGATGCCGAACAAACGGAGATGCCCATAACGCCAACGGCTGATTTTTATGACTTTGGCTTAGAGCATGCTGTACATAATTTCTGAATCTTCCCCATTGCATGCAAATATCGCATGATGGTGAAATGATCACAGTTCATCACAGTTGCCAGTTCTCGAGTGCATTGATGTGGATCTTTGTTGATTAATGCGTTCAAGCGGCCTTCATCAAACCCCGCAATTCTTC
Source organism: Schistocerca gregaria (assembly GCF_023897955.1). Lineage (NCBI taxonomy): Eukaryota > Metazoa > Arthropoda > Insecta > Orthoptera > Acrididae > Schistocerca > Schistocerca gregaria. The sequence continues at coordinate 742,382,300 of NC_064922.1, forward strand.
CAGAGCGTGAACAGTCGCTAACGTCAAAACTATCCTCCTTAAAACAAGAAAACCATTTTTCCGTGCTTTGTCCAATGCTATTATTCCCGTATGCGGCACAAATGTTTCTGGATCACTCTACTGAACTCAAATCAGAAGAAAATGTCGGAAATGTTCCGAGTTCTCCACTTGGCACTCCATTTTCTAGCGCCCGCAGCTACACTCACTATCTCTAACTGATAAAGCGAAAATATGTAAACTCAAACAGAAACAGTCAACTAAAAAATAAAAAATGACAATCGATGAACAAACCCGTGACAACCAGGGAATAGCAACATGGAAAACAAAATCACTACCAATTTATGCACCAACCGAATAGATATAATTATGGCAGCGCGGCGCGAATTAATCTACATTTAGAGCCAAAGAAAGTGGTAAACCCTGCCTAATATCGTGTAGGGCCCCCGCGAACACGCAGAAGTGCCGCAACACGACGTGGCTTGAATTCGCCTAAGTAGTGCTGGAGGGAATTCACACCATGAAACCTGCAGGGCTGTCCATAAATCTGTAAGAGTATAAGGGAGTGGAGATCTCTTCTGAAAAGCACGCTGCAAGGCATTACAAACATGGTCAATAATGTTCATGTCTGGGGCGTTTGGCGGCCAGCGGAAGTGTTTAGACGCATAAGAGTGAACCTGGAGCCTCTCTGTACCAATTATGGAGGTGCGTGGTGTCGCATTGTCCTGATGGAATTGCCGAAGTCCGTCGCAATGCATAATGGACGTGAATGGATGCAGATGATCAGACAGGACGCTTACGTCGTAAGTATCTAGTCGTATCTAGATGTATCAGGGGTCCTATATCACTCCAACTACACACACCCCACACCATTACAGAGCCCCCACCAGCTTGAATAGCCCCTGCTGACATGCAGGGTCCGTGGATTTATGAGTTCGTCTCCATGTCCGTACACGTCCTTCTGCTCAATACAATTTGAGACGAGACTCGTCCGACCAGGCAACATGTTTCGAGTCATCAACAGTCCAATGTCGGTGTTGACGGACCCAGGTGAGGCGTAAAACTTTGTGTCGTGCAGACATTAATGGTACAAGAGCGGGCCTTCGGGTCCGAAAGCCCATATCGATGATGTTTCGTTGAATGATTCGCACCCTGACACTTGTTGATGGCCCAGCATTGTAATTTGCAGCAATATGCGGAAGAGTTGCACTTCTGTCACGTTGAACGATTCTCTACAGGCGTCGTTGGTCCCGTTCTCGCAGGATCTTTTTGCCGCCGCAGCGATGTCGGAGATCTGATGTTTTATAGGACTCATGATATTCACAGTACACTCGTGAAATGGTCGCACGGGAAAGTCTCCAGTTCATCGCTACCTCCGAGATGTTGTGTCCCATCGCTCGTGCGCCAACTAAAACACCACGTTCAAACTAATTCACATCTTGATAACCTGCCATTGTAGCAGTAGTAACGGATCTAACAACTGCGCCAGACACTTGTTGTCTTATATAGGCGTTGGCGACCGGAGCGTTGTCTTCTGCCTGTTTACATGTCTCAGTATCTGAAGACGCATGCCTATTTTCAAACGTGGGATGGTAGTCGGTGCATGACGTGTGGGGCCATAACATACCTTAGATGACAAAAGAATTCGTGTTTCGGAGCTCAACAATGTGTAGTGTGGATCTAAATATTCCAGAGACAATGTTTTTAGACGCATGAACAGCCACTCAGGATGACCAGAGGTAAATGAGGAAAGGGTGTCACGTCGCCTTCGCAGAGCCCTAGGGGCGACGGACGTTCTTCCACGAGTCAGATCGCCGCCGATTTGGGGTGTCAAAAACTCATTCATTCCAATGCAGACATAGGCTCCACCAGCTGGCGACCTACGCGTCTCCCTTTACTGAAACCTCGACTCACAAGAGGACAACGGGCGGCAACAACAACAGCGACGTCCTAGCGACGAACACACCAGATGTCTCACTGTGACGTGTCGTGAAAGAGCAATGGTGGTTGTGTAAATTGGGTCGTTAGCGCCAACAGACAACACTATTGTGGTATCACATATCGATACGACCCCACGGACGTCACAGTTGGCAACGGAATTGCAACTTCCCCTCTGACGCCAATACTGGTCGCGCGGGATCTGTGGGACGCAATAGCGCGTGTGCTGCGCCACGCCTCTAGTGGCTCTGGACTACGAACGTCCTCTGCTGCCGCGATATAGGACGGCCGGCGGCAGCCACTCAATTCACTTGTACATGGAGCCTCTTCACCATCACAGCATATCCGTGTTTATTACAGCGAGTCTCATCTCAGTTGCTATTGTATGAGCTGGATTCTAGTTCTTGCTGCAATATTTGCAATGAGTCTTCGGACACTTACAGAAATACAAGTTACGTAAGCCTTCTGTTTGTTGTGTTAACTTGTTCACTAATCATTTCTGCTCCTGCCTAGCTCCCCTACAACGACAGCTGCCTCACAACTCTGCAGCCCACCTCTCCTTCACGTAGTGTACAAAGTCGTACACGACAACTATAAGCTGCTGCGACTTTTCCTGGCGCCAGGATCGTACTTGCGGCACAGTTTGCCCCCACCCGCTTGCAGTTGGTCGACAGAAACGACGACTGAATTTGTGAGGTAATCGAACGATTGCCACACGGCCTGGCGAGAAACGGTGCATCTTCAACTGTTCGATACAAGCCTTGGCGAAAACGGGAGGCCCAGAGACTGCGCCAGCGGTTATCTCCGTCTGGAACTCGGCACAGCGTGGCAGCTGCGACCACCTACCGCTGCGGGCTTCCGCCTCCCCTCCAGCCCCCCTCCCCCTTCCTTTTGTAAACATGACTGGCGGATTCTAGTAGGCACGGCACGGCACGGCGCGGCTGGCGGTAGTAATGGGGCCAATGGCCCCGACCATGCACCCCAGTGGTCGGCTCACCAGAGAGGATCTGCGAGGGACGCTCGGAGCGCTGCGCTCATTGCATCTGCTGGTCAACTGTAACCATCACCTGTGATCAAACGTAAATCGCGCTTGCAACACGGTTTTCAAACATATGCTCGTCAACTCAAATTTGCTACACAACGGCTACTTAATTTACACCTGAATAGGAATAGAAAGAGTGCAGCTAAAATTCAAGGTGAGAAAGTCAAAATATATTATATAAATGGATATATGTATATTTGTACAAGGTGTGATAAAAACTGTGACAATTTTTGTTTTTCTTGAAGTATTCTTGTTTATTCATCAAAATCAACTTTACTCCCTTCAGAGTAATCCCCCTCACATATAACACACTGGCGCCAGTGCTTTTTCCAATCCCGGAAGCATTTCTGGAACTCACTTTTCGTTATGGTGTTCAGCTCTTTCAGTAATTCTGTTTCTATCTCATCAATGGTGGCAAAACGACGTCCTTTCGTGGTTCTCTTCGGCCTCGGGAATAGAAATAGGTCGCAGGGGGCCACGTCCGGCCAATACAGTGGCTGAGGCAACATAACGGTTTTGTTTTTGCCAAAAAATCACGAACAAGCATTGATGTGCGAGCGGGAACATTATCGGGACCCAGTGCCCACGACTGGTTTTGCCCCAATTCCGGTCGTTTTCTTCGGATTGCTTCACACAAACGGCGCATAACTTCCAGGTAGTATTCCTTACTGACCGTACGACCATAAGGCAAGAACTCATGATGCACTGTCCCATTGTAATCGAAGAAAACAGTGCGAAGAATATTCATACGTATTTGGACTTGAATTTTTTTTTTCGGTCTTGGCTCTTCAGACTGTTTTCATTACTATATAACGATCTTGATTGTTCCAGGAATGTAGCGGCTGTAGCAACTGGGATACATCGCCATCGCTTGCCATGGTAATGATGCATGATACCCATACTAACAAATCCAACCTTGCATGAACTATCGCAACTAGTAAGCCACTACAGCTCTTACTACCCATCACACTTTCACAGAGGTTATTTGCCCACGGCACGAGCTTTGGCACCTTTTTCCCTCTGCTATTCAAAACGCTACCCTCACTCGCTTTTCGTCCACTATCTATCACCTGATGGACCGTGTTAATGCGTAGCCTTACCCAGACGCACGGATAACATAACAGCCCAGCATCCTGTGATCCACCTATTAGATAACTATCATGTCGACGGAGGTGACAGTAGAACTTTTCGTCTGGTCACCAGGTTGGTGCGGACGTGTAGGGGCCCCATCTCTATTAAAAAAATGGGGGGGGGGGAGGCTTTGTTTCGACATCATACCCGTGTTTCGTTACCTGTTACAACCTTCTTTAGAAGTTCTAGATCGTTGTCGACTTCATTAAGCACTTCCTCAACGACGTGTACGCGACGTCGTTTTTGGTCAAAATTCACCAATTTCGAAAAAAACTTTGCTGCAACACGTTTCAAAATATTCGAAAAAATTGCTTGGTATAAGTCACAGTATATGCCGACATCATCAGCAACCCCTCTGATTACGCTTCGGCGATTTTCCAGAACCGTTTTCTTTACTTCTTGTACACTGCCGTCAGTAGTTGACGTGCTAAGGCTTCCAATGCGGTCGTCGTCTTCAACATCTTCTCGAACCTCTTTGAAACGTTTACACCAGTCGTAAAGTCCTGTCTTACCCATAGTAGGTTTCCCAAAAGCCTCAGCCAACATTTCGAATGAGGGGTGCTGCACTTTATTCTAGGTTTTCAAGCTAAATTTAAAATAAATTGTTTGATCCATCTTTTGCGTAAGTAAAAATTTGCCGAGCGCTCGAAAACACGTATAATCTTTTCTACTGTCACAAAATGGTTCAAATGGCTCTGAGCACTATGGGACTTAACTTCTAAGCTCATCAGTCCCCTAGAACTTAGAACTACTTAAACCTAACTAACCGAAGGACATCACACACATCCATGCCGGAGGCAGGATTCGAACCTGCGACCGTCGCGGTCGCGCGGTTCCATACTGTAGCGCCTACAACCGCTCGGCCACTTCGGCCGGCTACTATCAGCAGTAAACTAAATAATCAAAACAGCTGAAAATGCAAACATACATCAGGAACACGTATATGAACAAGAGAAAAGTCCTGTAAATCAAATGTATATAGCTTGCGAAATTAAAAAACTCCGTTCACTTTTTGATCACATCTCGTATGTTCCACTTCTCCTCCTAAACCATTGCACTGATTTCAACCAAACTAGGTAAAAATACACGTTAGTGTAGGGTAACTGTCGATGTGGGGTTAGAACCACCTACCTACACCATAGTTCAGAAGATACGACATCATAAACAATGACATACATGAAAAAAATTGTGCATCACGAGTAACGTTTTAATAAGTTATTCTTTACTACTGAGATACCCCTACAGTTGAGTCAACTTCAGGAAACCAAAGACACCTAGCAGCGTCTTCGACAGCTGTCAGCTGCGAAGCGCAAAACGGATGTAGACGAACGCAAAAACCACCACATCGCCTATTATTGAATGTCACATCGCCAATTACTTTACTACGAACCTCGATCCGATAGAACTTTGGAACGGCATAATGCTGTGTGTTTGGAAGATGTTGGGTAATGTACTTAAGGCTATCCTCTTAACAGGAAAGGGAGAGATTGAAACTGTGTAAGTACTACGAATGCGCCTTACTCCGACAGATCTCCCCTCTCACTTCAAGAGACTGCAGTTTCCAGTGAGACTTGCATTTGCCATAACAATTAACAAGTCATAGAGGCAGTCTATTAAATACTGTGGAATGACATTTCCATGTTTTGTTATGCGGGATTTACGTCGCTTGCTCAACGGTGGGCTCACCCAAGATTTCATTCATCGTAGCTTCTGGATATGTGACTAGAAATACTGTTTATAAATAAATTCTGAGTTAAATAACGTTGCAGAGAAATTGTATTTTGCATATCGTGTATCTTAAGTTGGATACTGTACTAACACATTTGTGCATTACGCATACTTCTTTACACGACTCTTTCATAATTTCGAAGGTATTTTCATTACTACATGGAAATGAAATTTTTTCGATATTACACTAAAAACAGCGTTAATTTTTTGTTTTCGTTTTTGATAGAAAATTGGCGAAATTAATATCCGGGCAATAAGAGATTTGTCAGGAAGTTAAGCCATAAGATCCGCTGAAATTACTATCCTAAGTGACAGCGAAGAAAAATCACAGGACATACTGAAGAGAATGGAATACTGAGCAAGGAATCTAGATTGTCAGTAAACCAGAGAAAGATTAAAAAGCAGTGACAAACAGCACAAGTGATATTAGCGACAAATTTATCATAAAACTTGCGGACCACGAAATAGACGAATTGAGGGAATTCTGCTCCACTGGAAGCAAAATAACGTATGACAAACGAAGCATGCACAGTAGTACAGGCAAAGAGTGCATTCGTGCCAAAAGACGTCTGCTAGTAGGGGATGGTAGCTTATATTGTATGGCTCCTAATTGGCAAGACTGCTATAAAATTCGTACATCTAGTACTACAAGACATTTAGTGAGGTCAGCGTGAAATATGTGCTTCTTGGAGCCGTATTGTTACCTATGAGCTCTGAGTGTTTAAGAACAAATTGTTTGAAGACAGCGTTGATTTTCGACACGGATAGAAGCTGCAGTAATGAACTGAAATTTGTGCCAAGGCCGGGACTTGGATTCAGATCTCGTGTTTAGGAGGCAGATGTGTTATCCACTATACCACCCTGGCACTGTGGCAAACATGGCTGCACCGACTACCCTAGTCCAACGCCCTCCCTAACACAAACTTCTATTCAAACCTCAGCCCATCTTGATTTTCCCCTTCTTAAATCGTCAGTAATGCTGAGCCTCTCCAATACTGGAATAGAAACCCAGCTTTGTAGATAATGAGGAAATCCTGTCTGCATCTCAAGCGTAGGTGATATATTGATCTGATGTAATTACATTTTCCTGGAGACATAATGAGTCTCAACTTTGTCTTCGATATGGATAAAAGCAGATATAATAAATTAAAATCAAGTTGGGCTTGATTGTGAATTGAACTTTGTGTTAGAGATGCCAATGGATAGGGCAATCAGTGCAACTGTTACAACCTAAGAGACAACGTCACTTTCTATTTCGAAGTGGATACACATCGAAATAATCTGTATTAGTTGTGGTTCGTTAGTAATAAATACACACAAACATAAAAAGGCGACATTGCCTATAATGTACCGCTGTAAGTTTCCGATACTGTGCCGCCACAATTTGGGAAACTTGCTGGAATAGTGAGCTTTAAAAATGTGTTTGGCTTTATTAGTACAACATAATGTTTAGAAATGATGTGATGAATTTTCTAAAATCTTCTTTAACCTAAGGTAGTAATTAAAAATTATTTTGTATTACAGCACGGCAACAGAAGGGTGCATTTAGCTGAAACAATATATCTAAATGGCGATCATGAATTACATGAATGTGCATGTATATCAAATGTGTCTAATCAACAGTTAAGCGACATGCGGAAAATGGAAACTGCCATACAAATGATTTTTGGTCGCAGTTAAGTGTTTCCCAACGAAATGAAAGAGCATATTCTTACATGTGAAGAGATGATGTCTAGTTTAATCATGACTACGCGCAAGAAAACTTGCTTTTGATATCGCAGAAGCAAACTGACTGACCCATAATATCAATATAGAAAAATCCATGGTAATGTGAGGCAACACATGAAAGCTCAAGAGGAAGAAATCTAAAACTACATATCCGCCTGCCAAAGGAAGTGTTTTGCAGACTCTAAGGGGGAACCACCCCAGAAACTCATTCGTAAAACAGAGAAATGGTACATCGAATTGTCAGAAGAAGATCGGATAGAAGAAATGATTAGATATATGAAATGCAAAATGTGGATCCATACAGAGTGTGCAGGATGGGAAAGGAGGGAAAAAGTTGTATTGCCATGTCTGCCAACAGTGACATAAGAATTAAAATGTGGAACATTTCCATAAGTTAAACTAGTACTTCAGGGTCATAGTCGATACGGTGGTATAATTTATGCAGTCACTGACAGAATTTAGGAAACCAAATTCTTAATTTTTATCTCCGTCCGAACAGGCCTTGATAGGCCCAACGATACCGACCGACCACCGTGTCGTCCTCAGCTGACAGGCATAACTGGATGCGGATATGTAGGGGCATGTAGTCAGCACACCGCTCTCCCCGCTGTATGTCAGTTTACGAGGCCGGAGCCGCTACTTCTCAATCAAGTAGATCCTCAGTTTGCCTCACAAGGGCTGAGTGCACACCGCTTAACAGCGCTCGGCAGACCGGATGGTCACCCATCCAAGTGCTAGCCCAGCCCGACAGCGCTTTACTTCGGTGATCTGACAGGCACCGATGTTACCACTGTGGCAAGGCCACTGGCTATCAAAGGATAATATCTCAGTAACGTAACGTGGAATACCAAAATAAAAGTAATAAAACAGCCCAAGGCCTTATTTAAATTTGAAAATAGCCTGTTAAAAAAGATGTCGACCATGGGCCATTCTGTGATTCATCTGCCATTGAAATAATACAAACCTGCTTCTTATTTACATCAGTTTCTTGTGTTCAACGTATTTTGTGACTTCAACTACTCTGACAGCCAACCAGACCTAAAATATTACTATAGCAAAAAAATATTTTCTAGTTTTACGTCCCATTACTTACATCCCCCACATCAAAAACTGCGTGGCTTTGAAATTTTGAAGGTATTATTTTCCCGGGGAATGAATTGGAATTGAAAACTTGTCTGTTGCCACTAACACACCAAACGGTTTTAAAAGCCTTTCCCAAAAATATATTGCTTGCTTATGTGTTTTGACAGCACACACATAACTTTGTTTCAGCTTTACCTAATGTAAGCTTCTGTTATTATAGGCTCATTCATAAGATCAGGTACATTATTTTGTAAATTAGCAGTAAGGCGAAGCCAGTGTAAAGAGACTAATTTCGGGAATAAAGGTCTAAACATTCTTCGTTAGTTAACACTTCATATAGCCCATGCGGCATGCTTTTGCGGTGGAAATAATGTTTCAGCATGAACTGAGCTACCCTAGGATGTTACACATGATACCAAGGGATGAAAACGTATGAAGTGAAATTTTTTTATTGTTTCTGTGTGTTTGACAGTGGGCAGCATCCTAATCGTAGTTTATGACTTCCACGAGACCTTTCAATCTACTCTGTCCCAGAAAGCAGGTGACTCCTTTTATGTTAATGACCCCACCATTATAAGATTGTAAAACAACTAGCATCTCTGAGAACGAATGAAACACTGATCGCATGTATGACTACTTTTCTCACCCCGCAGGTAGCGGCACAGGTTCCCGTGTCATTAAAAGCGGCAAATCTGTGCGTTAACAGTGTACGAACTGGTGTGCTTATATCAAAGAATGTGCCGAAGTTGTGTTGGCAGGTCTGAAGGGATCACAATGCGTGTCAGCGGCTGTTTACAACCAACCAACACCGTCCGAACAAAAATTTTCGTAACCGATGTTGCTGCTTCTCAATCAATTAGCTCCTCAATTGGCCTCACAAGGGTTGAGTGCACCCCTCTTGCCAGCAGCGCCCGGCAGACCGGATGGTCACCCATCCAAGTGCTAGTCCAGCCCGACAGCGCTTTACTTCGGTGATCTGGCGGGAAACGATGTTACCACTGCGGCAAGGCCGTTGGCTAATTTGTATCGCTTGCAGATATTTAAAAAATGAAATGTAGCCTCTTTATTTTTCTGAGAATGTCCTTTCTTTAAATCACATACCAAGAACAAAATCTACATCTACATCCATACTCCGCAAGCCACCTGACGGTGTGTGGCGGAGGGTACCCTGAGTACCTCTCTCGGTTCTCCCTTCTATTCCAGTCTCGTATTGTACGTGGAAAGAAGGATTGTCGGTATGCTTCTGTGTGGGCTCTAATCTCTCTGATTTTATCCTCATGGTCTCTTCGCGAGATATACGTAGGAGGGAGCAATATACTGCTTGACTCTTCGGTGAAGGTTATGTTCTCGAAACTTTAACAAAAGCCCGTACCGAGCTACTGAGCGTCTCTCCTGCAGAGTCTTCCAATGTTGCATCTGAGGATGCCATTGGTTAAACAGTATTGTAACTTAATGTTTAGCCTGTTGTTGTTGTGGTCTTCAGTCCTGAGAGTGGTTTGATGCAGCTCTCCATGCTACTCTATCCTGTGCAAGCTTCTTCATCTCCCAGTACTTACTGCAACCTACATCCTTCTGAATCTGCTTAGTGTATTCATCTCTTGGTCTCCCTCTACGATTTTTACCCTCCACGTTGCCCTCCAATGCTAAATTTGTGATCCCTTGATGCCTCAAAACATGTCCTACCAACCGGTCCCTTCTTTTTGTCAAGTTGTGCCCCAAACTCCTCTTCTCCCCAATTCTATTCAATACCTCCTCATTAGTTATGTGATCTGCCTATCTAATCTTCAGCATTCTTCTGTAGCACCACATTTCGAAAGCTTCTATTCTCTTCTTGTCTAAACTATTTATCGTCTACGTTTCACTTCCATACATGGCTACACTCCATACAAATACTTTCAGAAACGACTTCCTCACACATAAATCTATACTCGATGTTAACAAATTTCTCTTCTTCAGGAACGCTTTCCTTGCCATTGCCAGTCTACATTTGATATCCTCTCTACTTCGACAATCATCAGTTATTTTGCTCCTCAAATAGCAAAACTCCTTTACTACTTTAAGTGCCTCATTTCCTAATCTAATTCCCTCAGCATCACCCGATTTAATTTGACTACATTCCATCATCCTCGTTTTGCTTTTGTTGATGTTTAGCCTATGATAAATCAAATCTCAAAACTGGTACAATTTAGGCAACTATCCCATATGCAACATAGGTCTTAATTTGTATAAGAAATTTCTGTGGAAATGCATCTGGCGCACAGCATTGTACTGAAGTGCATTATGGTCTCTGGGAAGCCAAGGAGTGAAGAACTCAAGCGCTTCAGATGTATGCTATACGTTAGTTGGAGCTAGACGCATCGGATATTCCGCTTCGGGAATTGTTAGAATATTCACTATTCCGAGATCCAGAGTGCCAAGAGTGTGCCGAGAATACCAAATTTCAGGTAATATATGTCACCACGGACTAATCAGTGGCCAACGGCCATTCATTTAACGACTGAGCGCTGCGGCGTTGGCGTAGAGTTGTCAGTGCTACCAGCAAGCATCATTGCGTGAAATAACGGCAGAAATCAGTGTGGGACGCGCGACGAACGTATCTGTAGGGCAGTGCCATGAAGTTTACAGGTAATGAGCTATAGCAGCAGACGACCTACGCGAGTGCCTTTGCTAACAGCACGGCGTCGTCTGAACTGCCTCTCCTGGGTTCGAGACCATATCGGCTGGACGGCTGGAAAACCTTGGCTCGGTCAGATGAGTCCCGATTTCAGTTGATAAGAGCTGATGACAGGGTTCGAGTATGGCGCAAACAGGATACATTCATTTTCTAAATATTTGCAAGCGATACAAAAATTAGCCAACGGCCTTGCCGCAGTGGTAACACATGTTCCCGTCAGATCACCGAAGTTAAGCGCTGTCGGGCTGGGCTAGCACTTGGATGGGTAACCATCCGGTCTACCTAGCGCTGTTGGCAACACAGCAAGTTGTCAACAAGGCACTGTGGAAGCTGGTGGTGGCTCCATAGTGGTGTGGGCTGTGTTTGCATGGAATGGACAGAGTCCTCGGTTACGTTCGGCTACTTGAAGAGCATTCATGGCCTTCATGTTCCCAAATAACGATGTCATTTCATCGTGTCACGATTGTTTGCGGTTGGTCTGAAGAACATTCCGGACAGTTTGAGTGAATGATCTGGCCACCAAGATTGTCCGACATGGATCCCATCGGACATTTACGGGACATAATCGAGAGGTCAGTTCGTACACAGAATCCTGCACCTAAAACAGTTTCGCAAATATGGACGGTTACAGAGGCTGCACGCCTCAATATTTCTGCAGGGGTCTTCCAATGACTTGTCGAGTCCATGCTACGCCGAGTTGCTGCACAACGCTGGCCAAAAGGAGGTCCGACACCGTACTAGGAGGTATCCCACGATACTTTCTCTCTCTCTCTCTCTCTCTCTCTCTCTCTCTCTTTTCTATTAATGCTGCTTGGCAAGGATTCTGAACTAATCAACAGTACTCAAGAAACCGTCGACCGGTTGATTTGCAAGCCGTTTATTTCGTGGATGGATTAAGTGTCCTTACGATTATGCCAATGAACTTCAGTCTTACATCTTTTTTTGCTACTAATCGTTTTATGTGATCGTACAACTTCAGATCGCACCAGATTACGCGGAACACGTTATATTTATTTTCGTTCCATAGTCAACTGCTCGTCCCTGCACCAATCGTCCATCTCCTGCAGGTCTCCTTGCATTTCGCTACACTTGGCTGGCGTTGCAATACCATCGTTCGCGAACAGTCTTACGGAGGCTTCAAAGTTAAGCGCTAGATCAATTTTTTTTCCCTACAGCCCAATTTTGTACGTCTGTTAGCAGCACAACTTTCTAACGCCCACCGGTGTCATAGTTGTCGTTCTTTATAAAGTTGACAAGTAACTTTACTTTATAAAATGTATACAGCAGAATTATAGCAAGTTAAAACATATAACAATAATTACATACGAAATACTTTATGTGAAAATTTTATGAAAACTTAATGAATAAATGGAGATTGTAAATACACACATAAAAAAAGTTTTAAATCACTCCAGTTCCCAGAACTACTGAAGATAGACGTTGATTGTGGATACTGTATCACAGACACAGTCCCTTTGACTGTTCAGAGATGTCACAAAACCCACCCAAAGATGTAAACAATCACGCATGAGCAGTGACTATTCGACGGAGGGGGTCCGAGAGCCGATCAGTTCCAGTCTTTCCACCAAGAAAGAGGTGCACGGATCGTCTTGTCTGCAGTTCACACATGTCTAGACGGTCATTGCCACAATTCGATCGCGTCCGCATTGTTACTTTGGGCCCCGCATTGTTACTTTGTGCCAGGAAGGGAAGTGTCCAGGCGTCTCATAGTGAACCAAAGCGATGTTGTTCGAACATGGAGGAGATACAGAGAGACAGGAACTGTCGATGACACGCCTCACTCAGGTCACCCAAGGGCTACTACTGCAGTAGACGACGGCTACCTACGGACTGTGGCTGGGAGGAACCCTGACAGCAACGCCACCATGTTGAATAATGGTTGCCATGTAGCCACAGGACGTCGTGTTACGACTCAAACTGTGTGCAATAGGCTGCATGATGTGCAACTTCACTCCTGACGTCCATGGCGAGGCCCCTTCTTTGCAACCACGACACCATGCAGCGCGGTACAGATGGGCCCAACAACATGCCAAACGGATCGCTCAGGATTGGCATCGGGTTCTCTTCACCGATGAGTGTTGCATATACCTTCAACCAGACAATCGTAGGAAACGTGTTTGGAGGCAACCTGGTCGGGTGAACGACTTCGACACACCGTCCAGCGAGTGCAGCAAGGTGGAGGTTCCCTGTTGTTTTAGGGTGGCATTACGTGGGGTCGACGTACGCCGCTGGTGGTCATGGAAGGCGCCTTAACGACTGTACCACACGTGAATGCTATCCTCCGAACTATAGTGTAACCATATCGACAGCATATTGGCGAGGCATTCATATTCATGGACGACAATTCGCGCCCTCATAGTGCACATCTTGAGAATGACGACATCGCTCGACTAAAGTGGCCAGCATGTTTTCCAGACATGAATCCTATCGAACATGCCTGGGATAGATTGAAAAGGACTGTTTATTAACGACGTGGCCCACCAACTACTCTAGAGGGATCTACGCCGAATCGTCGTTGAGGAATGAGATAATCTGGGCCAACAGTGCCTTGATGAACTTGTGGATAGTATGCCACAAATACAGGCATGCATCAATGCAAGAAGACGTGCTACTGGGTATTAGAGGTACCGGTGTGTACAGAAAATTTGGACCACCACCTCTGAAGGTCTCACTATGGTGGTACAACATGCAATGTGTGGTTTTCATGAGCAATAAAAAGGGCGGAAATGATGTTTATGTTGATCTCTATTCCCTATTTTCTGTACAGGTTTCGGAACTCTCGGAACGGAGGTGATGCAAAACCTTTTTTGATGTGTGTAGTAGCGGCCATTTAACACTGCCTTGAGGCACTCCCGAAAATGTCTTTACGTTTGTCGATTTCGTTTCCTTAAGACTGACGTGTTGAGCTCTATCAGCGAGGAAACGCTGTATACTATCACAAATAGTCGGTAAGCGGTTATTTTGTTCGCCAAACGACAGTGAGGAACTGTATCGGAGGCCTAGTGGAAGCAAAATAACATGGCGCCAACGCGAGCGCCTTTGGGAACGACACTCTACAAGTCACGGAAAAAAAGAGCAAGCTAAGTTTTGCAAGATCTCTGTCTGCGGAATCCGTATCGGTTTTTATAGATATTTTCGTTCTCCAAAAACGGCATAATGCGTGAGCATAAAAACATGTTCTGTAATTCTACAACAGATTGACGTCACCGGCGTAGGCATAGAATTTTATGCACCTGTCCTACTACCTTTTTTTTAAAACAAGAATGACCTGCACTTTCTCGAATCGCCAGGTACTCTTTGTAGTTCCAAAAATGGTTCAAATGGCTCTGAGCACTATGCGACTTAACTTCTGAGGTCATCAGTCCCCTAGACCTTACAACTACGTAAACCTAACTAACCGAAGGACATTACACACATCCATGCCCGACGCGGGATTCAAACGTGCGGCCGTAGCGGTCGCTCGGTTCCAGACTGTAGCGCCTAGAACGGCTCGGCCACTCCGGCCAGCTGTAGCTCCAATGGCCTACGATAAACTGCTGCTAGAAGAGCAGCAGTTTCTCTCGCATAATCTCTGTAGAACCACTCTGCTGTTAAACAGTTTCAATTGATTTTCTATTCGGTGATGGCTTATCTCAATACCTGACATTTCGCCATTTGTGCTATGAACGGAAGGAGGAAGCGTCCTACTGTATCGCGCGGTGACATAATTTCTGAAGACCGAATGCAGTATTCCTGCCTGTGGAGTATATGGCAGCCGCAGTCCGTGAGATCAAGAGCCAACAGTGGTCGGGCGGGCGATTAGGAAACTGTCAGTGGGCCGGTCGTTACCCGCCTACTGACACATCAGATAATGACGGGAGGCATTACCTCATTGCAATAACGAGGTGCTAATGCAGCAGGCCCGCACTGGTCCACAGTTTGTATAAACAGCCGCCCATATGGCGCCCATACGCATGAGCTGTACAAGTCCGTGAAGTGGTTCAGCCACAGTATTAGTGGCTGCAGCTTTCTTTGTTGCCTCAAATGTAGTTTAGCGTCCATCAGATACTGCCGTTATTACGTAAGGATTAGTGCGACATTAACTAATGGCAGCTATATTACTGTTGTTAAAGTACGCACTTTCACTGATGAAAAACTAATTGGGCATGTGGCTACGCTGAACGAATAGCACCTCCGGCGCCTGGGTAACTGGAATGGTTCCTCGTAGCTGCCATTCTCTCGAGGGACACACAACTGCATACCACCCAAGGTTGTTAACCATTCGTACGAAGGACGGAAAAAAGGACACTTGCGCTTAACGTTCCGTCGACGACGAATTCATTAGAGACGGAGGACAAAATGGGATTACGCTTAGGGTAAGGAAAGAAGATACACTCTTTAAAATTTAGGGATTGAATGTTCTCATGACATTTAAACACATCTCGCTTTCTGACTACATAAGAGACATTCTCGCTTATACGGAGGACAAACGACAATCTTTGTTCTCCCGCACTATTTGTGAAAATGACAGGGGGCAGAAAAACACGGTTGATGCACTGTCTACCGTCCACCACACGTCCTACGGCAGCTTACGAAAAACAGCTCAGTTTGTAGCTGTTGCTTGAAAACTAAAAATGTACTTAATCTGAGATGTACTCAAATAGTAACGGCACATTATTAATTTCGCGCGTTGTATTACACCGATGTGAACGATTTTAACACGTTTTTACTAGGTGGCTTTCGTCTCTGCTTTTTCTGTACAAATTTTGCAATAGATTTGGAACTAATTTTCCGATGAGCTCAGAACTGGATGACAATGCAATATTAACTCGCTTTCTTGTCTTGTGTATGGTGGAGGGTACTTTGTTTACCAGTACATTTCCCAAGAAGCTAGAGACTTGAAACTTTACAATGTAGCTCAGAACTGGGTGACAATGCAACATTAATTTCTTCCCTGTCTGATCTGTGCCGGATAGTGCTTTGTTTACCACTATCATTTCCCGAGAAGTTACAGAATGGAAGCTTTAACATATATCAGAACTCGATGTTAACCGACTTTCGTGTCTCGTGTATGGCGGAGGGTATTTTGCGTACCACTGCTACTTCTTCCTTTTTTTGTTCCACTTCCGAATGTTTCGTGGTAAGAACGGTTGTTGGTAAGTCCTCCTGTGAACTCTGAATCTCTCTCATTTTTATCTTCAATGTCTTTTCGTGAGATAATCGTAGGAGGAAGCAATGTATTGGTTCTCTCAGGTCACAAGAAACTGAAATAATCCTGAAATGTACGCAAGTTTCTACTGTAATCTCATGTTTGAAACCGATTGAAAAATCTGACACGCAGTAAACTGAAAAGCAAAACATTATTATTTAAATCAAAACTTTTTAATATAATACGTTTTTAAAAATGACTAAAAAGTTTAAAATAACCCCATTCAGTCAGTTCTGAAAATATGTGCTGTGGAATTTTTAATAGTTATGAAAATACTTGCAGGATTCTGAAACAAAAGAATGAGGCGCATGTAATACATAACTGCTGCTTTAATAGTTCACTTCCTTACTGTTGTACATTGCTTGCGCCCTACGTTTATTTTTAAATTCTCCGCGTATTTTGGTGGCTATTAAAAATTCACATGCACAAATTTTCAGGACTATCCCTATGAGGGTAGAGATCTGTATGGGATTAGGAGAAATTATTTTATACTTTTTAGTCCGTCTTAAGACTATGTTGTCTGATGTTGTTCCCAGTTGGGCATGCGTGCCAAGGCTCCAATGTGTTTTATTTTATTTTTCACTTGAGCATATCTGCTCTAAATACTGATCATTGCTTTCTCGCAACATAATTTTAAAATCTCTCAAAATTTCATTCTGATGACACCCTTAGTAGGCGTCGAAACCTAGATAAATATACCAAACAGTTATTTGCAACAGGTTGGCTGTATAGTACCTGTTTGAAAATTACATACGGTTGTTGAGAAACAGCAATTTTTAAAACTGTAATTATTTTCGTTATTGTGTTGGTAAATATGTCTGAAAAGTATTTCTACAATGTTAGGCTAATCGGATATTTAGTCTGTTGTCAACTATGAAAAAGGTTACACGTCTTTTGGCAGCATCGGTCATAATTTGTTTTGTATAAAAGTGTATCAGATAATTTTGTTTTAATTTATGCTATAAGACCAGAATAAAGTGACACAAAGATTCAGATTTGTTACATAATGCTTTTGGTGAGCTTGCTATGAGTAAAACAAGGGTTTATGAATGGTGCAAGCGTTCCGAAGAAGGCCGTCAAGATCTTGGAGATGACGAGCGCCCTTGATGTCCCAGTGAAATCGTGGAAAAAGTGAAGTAAATGACTATGAACGATCGCCGAATCAAAATCAGACAAGACGTTGATGATGATGATGTATCAACCGGTTCATGCCACGTAATTTTTCGGATGTTTTGAACACGAAACGTGCAATGGAAACCGTTCGGATGTGTCGCGAAACAATTCATGGGTTTTTCACCATACTAATGCACCTGCTCGAACATAGTAGCTTGTTGGTGAATTTTTGGCAAGTAGACAGCGTCTGGCACAAAGACCCAGAAATCACATACCGTTGATATCAGCGATAGTAGATGTTAATGGTTCAATGCGGGATCCGTAAGCCTTTTGCTATACTCTCGAAGAAAATCACATCGCGCATTTGCAGTCAGTGCTTAATTTCTACAAGTTTACGTGTCGGAAATCACCTCTTCAACCAGCCAACCACCTCTAGCCCCCCCCCCCCCCCCCTCCTCGCTATAACTTATGATATAACTTACAATGAGAAATTTATTTTTTATGAAGTATTGTTCTGAAGTTCAGATTTTTTAAGTATAATTCCTTATAATCAAAACAATAAAAGGCTAAAGATTTAATATAAACAACAGGAGCGATCATGTGTCCTCGTAGCAATGCTAGTTTGCTCCACCGTTCTGCTCGCTACGTCCCAATATCGACACAAGTCGGCGGTAACGTGTTCGTGACTACGACGTCATCTTTTTATCTGCTGCCACCCGAAATGTTCAACCACTTGCTCTGTGGCGTTCGGTAAACGTGTGACCGATATTAAATAATTCTAGACAGCAAAATCTTCGTAAAATTAGCGACTGAAGTTGGTATCTCTCCGCGGTTCCCGTCAATCTGGGCACATATGGTAAGAGACGCATGTTATTGAGTACCTTCATAGTAAATTCAGCCATTGTTAACAAAGCTTCTTGTTAACAATGGCTGAATTATTTATTGTCTGACTCGAGCGATGTGATGATGGTGGTGCTCTTGTCGTAATTATTATGAATGCTTAGTAATGATGAGCCTGCTTTCTAATATTTGGCATATTTCTTATATCGGTAAGAAACACACAATGAGTGCGTAATTTAGGGAAAGGAAAATTTTCTTGAAGAAGATAATGTTGTGTGTGTGCAGATGGCAATGGTGTAGACCCAGGCTTTGAAGAAGCAAGTGAGGAAAATAATGGAACAGAAGTGACCTTAGATCGAGCTACGTATTGCCTAAATTGTAATGATGTGCATGGATGTGTGTGATGTCCTTAGGTTAGTTAGGTTTAAGTAGTTCTAGGGAACTGATGACCTCCGATGTTAAGTCCCATAGTGCTCAGAGCCATTTGTACAAATGACAGGTACGTAACGATTTAATACGCGTATACTATTTTAAATCTCTGGTGTCGACTTGTTCCAGTGAGTTAAAAAAAAAGAATTGCACCTTTTGAAACGGAAAACGCCATCTCGAGTCGATGCATATTGAATAATAATGATGAGCAGCTACAGTAGTTACACCTGAGAGACCCCTCCCTGGAATCACACGAACCATTAACTTACAGCAGGTACCTGCCTAGGTAAACTGTCTGTTTCGATGCGTAATTTATCCCAAGTTTGTATCTTCAGTAATGTAAGATAAAGTCTTGTGAAATAAGAAGAATTGTTTTGAAATAGCCTGTAATAATTGTACCACAGTTTTACGATGGGCTTTCGCTTTTCTAAACCTTAAATATCTGAAATAAGCAGACAAGAACTGTCGTGTTTTCGCATCGTCCGTTGGGTGCTGAAAGACAGTCCCATACATCTCGCTCCTCCTTGAATAAGATAAACGAAGGCAAAGGTTTAAAGCACTGATATGAGAAGGAAAACAAGAGCGCCATGTTGTCGATACGAAGCTATCCCGGCGCATTAAGAGCGCACAGGAAGTGCTGATCCGGAACGCGGCCATATCGCGGCGAGTTTTATCAGAGGGAGCGCCTTGTCGGCTTTTTACGAGCGCGGCCGGCACAGAGGAGTCTGGCACTTGTTGACAACCAGGGAGCGGCCCAGTGACACACAGAGACGCTGCCCCATTATCGGCCCACTCATTAACTCGGAATACATTTGCCGCGACACACGTGGGAGCGACAATCAGCTCCACACACGCTGCTCTGTGCTGTCTGCGGCACGGCAAAACACGTAACGTACGGTCTTTCAGTTATCAGCCAGCTAGTGTGCGTATGATCACGGCGGCTGTCAAGAGACGTTTAATTAGCGAATGCACTACACCGACATGGGCACCAGCCGTCTGTTTATGAGGCCGCTCTGACTGACAACGTAATCGCGACCACAAAAAGGACAAAACCTTTTAATTTGTTTCCTCAGTCAATAAGGATACCACACACTAAATAACCCAAAGCACTTATCTGACACGCATTCGAAAACGCAACTTCCCACCCTCCCACACATACACAGAATCGAGCAGGGAAGATGTGTGTGTGTGTGTGTGTGTTTGTGTGTGTGTGTGTGTGTGTGTGTGTGTGTGTGTGTGAACAACACATCTCTACAAAAGATGTACAATGTAACTTGTACATTGCTTGTGGCCTCGTTAGGTACTTATATTACATGTTGCAATCACTTTAATGTGACCACCGCCTACGAGAAATCTTCCGAAGTAAGAGTGATTTCTGGTGTGCCGCAGGGGAGTGTCATAGGACCATTGCTATTCACAATATACATAAATGACCTGGTGGATGACATCGGAAGTTCAATGAGGCTTTTTGCAGATGATGCTGTGGTGTATCGAGAGGTTGTAACAATGGAAAATTGTACTGAAATGCAGGAGGATCTGCAGCGAATTGACGCATAGTGCAGGGAATGGCAATTGAATCTCAATGTAGACAAGTGTAATATGCTGCGAATATATAGAAAGATAGATCCCTTATCATTTAGGTACAAGATAGCGGGTCAGCAACTGGAAGCAGTTAATTCCATAAATTATCTGGGAGTACGCATTAGGAGTGATTTAAAATGGAATAATCATATAAAGTTGATCGTCGGTAAAGCAGATGCCAGACTGAGATTCATTCGAAGAATCCTAAGGAAATGCAATCCGAAAACAAAGGAAGTAGGTTACAGTACGCTCGTTCGCCCACTGCTTGAATACTGCTCGGCATTGTGGGATCCGTACCGGATAGGGTTGATAGAAGAGATAGAGAAGATCGAACGGAGAGCAGCGCGCTTCATTACAGGATCATTTAGTAATCGCGAAAGCGTTACGGAGATGATGGATAAACTCCAGTGGAAGACTCTGTAGGAGAGACGCTCAGTAGCTCGGTACGGGGTTTTATTAAAGTTTCGAGAACATACATTCACCGAAGAGTCAAGCAGTATATTGCTCCCTCCTTCGTATATCTCGCGAAGAGACCAGGAGGATAAAATCAGAGAGATTAGAGCTCACACAGAAGCATACCGACAATCCTTCTTTCCACGAACAATACGAGACTGGAATAGAAGGGAGAACCGATAGAGGTACTCATGGTACCCTCCGCCACACACCGTCAGGTGGCTTGAGGAGTATGGATGTAGATGTACGTTCGATGTCAACGTGCAATAACCATTTGCACAAGGCAGGTGGCATCACGAACTGTGGACGATATATAAAGCGTGTCGAGGGGGCGCGGAAAACAGTGCAGTCGTAGTGCGGAAACGGAGCGACTCCTCGGACGTATCATTCGGCGGCGAGGTAACTGTGGTGCTCCACCGTCCTTAGATGATAGGAGATGGGCATGGCACAAAAGACGTGCAATTGTTGAGCAACTGACGGCCCAACGAACCAAAGGGCTACCAACTGTGCCCCCTCAACGATCGTTCAGCAAACGTTGCTGCATTTGGGCCTCTGCAGTAAGTGCCTGGGTTCATGCACCCACGCTGAGTGCTGTTCATCGGAGACAAAGGCTGGAATTTACATTCCAATACTGTAAATGGACGTCCACCGACTGGTGACAAGTGGCCTTTTGAGATGAATCACTTTTTATGCCCTACCGCAGAGATGGCCGTTGGCGTGTACGAAGTGAAACGTCTGAAAGGCATATATTCCCTGCAACAATTGCCGGCCGCTGTGGCAGAGCATTTCTAGGCGCTTCAGTCCGGAACCACGCAGCTACTAAGGTCGCACGTTGGAATCCTGCCTCGGACATAGATGTGTGTGATGTCCTTAGGTTAGTCATGTTTAAGTAGTTCTAAGTGTAGGGGACTGATGACCTCAGATGTTAAGTCCCATAGTGCTTAGAGACATTTGAACCATTTGCTACAATCATCGGAAGAGTCTAGGCCGGAGGAGGGAGCGTTATGGGGTAGGTTCTGAAGCATTTCCTGGATGATCTCGTAATTCTGGAGCGGACAATGAATCAACTGGGGGCCATGTCCATCCCCACATGGTTCGTTTTTCATCAGCATAATGGGAACTACCAGCAGAACAATGCAAAGAATCACACGACTTGCAGTGTATGTGTGTGTGGTTGGAAGAGCCCCAGGATAAGCTTACCTTACTCCCCTGACCCCTAAACCTCCTGAATTTAAACCCAATCGGGAATCTGTAGGACCACCACGATAGGGCTGCCCGTGCTCTGGATCCTCAACGGAGAAATCGAACTCAGTTGGCCACGGCACTGGATTCACAATGGCTCAAAATCCCTGTCGAAACCTTTCAGAACCTCATTGACTCTCTCACGTCTCGCACAGGTCCGCGTTGCGAAAGGTGGTTACATTAGTGTGAATGGACAGTTTATAATGCTGTGCTGGTTGTGTATCATTCTGGTAGTGCACAAGCCTTACTGTTCCGAACCGAGGATATGAAGAGAAAATCTACAAATTTTGTAGAAATATAAATTTTCTTTTGGCTGTAGTATGTACTACACAATATTTGCCTTCAGATATTTCACCTTCAGTGCTTTAAAATAGCTTCATACGTTTCTGATATTATTTTCGTCAACATGAACTGTGATATTCGAGTGGTATACTGTAAACTAGAGTAACTACCACCTGTTGCAAAATCGTAGTGTTTACGGTAAGTCTGTCTTCGGCGGATATAGCATTTCTGAGGTAACTGTTCTGCTTCGTAATATGAGGAGCCACTTTTCTGAGCACATACTGAAATGTACTCTCGTCCATTAGCAAGTTATTTTAATACGAATTCACGTCCTCGACTTGGAACTCCCGTTACAAATTTTCTTGTATGCCTTTTTTCATCTCGCCATGAACCCAACGGCACCACCCCAGTAAATTTCCTTTTCGCCTGCTCCTCTTCCACATATAATGACAACGCAACTGTAGTACACGTTAACTACAGAGTCCGTCATTCTGAATGAACTTCGACGGAATATCTGACGACAATGCAATACTTGCTTTTGTGCCGCGCCAAAGATCAGTGTCAAAGAAAATCTGATATTGTAATATCTGCCTTTAGTATGTGAATCAGACCAGCAGGTCACCAAAGGTTGCCCATGTCTGATCTAAACGTTGAGGTAGGCAGGGGCGGTTTTATGTTTAAAATTAATCATTATTTTTCATTTATTGAAATGTAATCAACCATAATTTTGTATGTTCAAAGAATCTAAGATAAACGACTTGTCATAAAGTCTATCCACGTGATGAAGTGAACAGCAAATAAAAAAGCATTCTTTTCAAAATCCCGTGCTCCAATTTGACAATTTCAAATTTCACCTCAAACATGTGCAGGAGGAGTTATGTACGAGATCTAAGATGCAACCGGCATACAACTAATTGCATCTGACTAACGTATTATGCGTGAAATTCCAAGAATTAGCATTTTATCCACCCATGTGAGGCGATCACTTGGAACCATAATTAAACGGAATCATTACAAAACGAAAAAGAAATACAGCTTTTCGCAGCTGTGATTATTCAGATCCGAAGATGATCATTAAGTAATCGAAACTGGTTATCAAGAATGACTATTTGCATGTGAGACTGTTACAACAATTTTTTTAAATAAAATGCATGCAGTTGCAACATCTCTCATGAAAATATGTCACTCATTAACAAAATTAAACATTTACAACAACTCGAACTGATTTATCGAGCCGTATAAAATACGCAGAGAGCCAACAAAAAGGTATGAAAGCTACTTTGCATCAGCCTACTGTGTGAGTGTGGTGCTGACTCTGACTCTTCTAGTATTTACACCTTTTTCCCTGGACGAGCGCACACCAGCACATTTCAACCATTTTTTAAAATCTTAGGTGCGCGTTTATGCAACACTTGTAAGGGACAATATTATCCTGTTCGCAGCAAAAGTCATACGGTTAACTGTACAACATCCATAGAGGATTGGATGGCACCACACATTACGTATCTTGTCCAGAAGCTGCCAACATCGACACTGAGCAATAAACGTCTTACCAGTCCTCCTTTCCTCCAAGGTCTGCGGAGCATACTGTTAATCACATATGTGTGTGAGCTATTCTAAATCACAGGTACTTAGAGGACAGTACACGTTATTTCTCATGTAGCCCAGAGGGTAGCTGAGGCTTGCTGTAATTTTGTGAGGCTGTCTCATACAGACATCCTCACAAAATCACAGCAAGCCTCAGCTCCCCTGACAGCGTTTTTAAGGCTGACAGCATTCACAATGATTACGTATTCACCCGGAGCTGTGTTGTGAACTGCACTAAGCTAGTACATATATTATCGGCTATGTTTGAACTCCGTATATCGGAAAAAATTTAAAAAATCCCGTAATAAATGTTTTCTTTACTTAAATAAATATCCCGCAATTTTCGCTACAGTGCTCTGAAAAAATCTGTCGCGCTACTCGCATCGTTTTTCAAACTGTTAGATTTCTCACTTCTCTGTTACTTTTGGATATTAAAAAAGTCTAAGTTGCAGTGAACATATGACTTTTATTTCTGATGGCTATTTGCTGAAAGCCCAATAGGTAATTAGCCTTGAAAAATCCACGTGAAATTGAAGAGTGGTACCCAGTTCACTAACAATTTACACGAAGCCATTTTTATAAGACCGTTGTCGGAGGCACAATTTCTAGGTCTGAAGGAATGACAAATAAACAGGACTTAGACCCAAAACATTACATGAAAACATTCTTTTTGAGTCATGAATCTTCTGAGTGTTTTGATGCGGCCCGCTACAAATTCGTCTCCTGTATTAAATGTGGTTCCGTAAATTGTTCGGTCACTTTTGCCATGTTCTTTCCCGAGGCAAGGAACCAATCTGCTACGGACATTCGTGTGAACACTAACCTCTCTTTCTTCCTTCTGCGTATTGGCTTACTGGCATGTAGTCAAATCGAGTCTGGGGGAAATGGCACCAGGGGACGCGGGAGGAGAGATTCAGATTGCAAAAGTGAATGCTTTTCATACTCTAAGAAAGCGAAATGTATGAAACAGTAATTCTTCTGGTATTAAAGAATCGTACTTGTACATACAAAAATCATTATACTTCAAAACAAGCACTGAAATAATAGTGGAACTGGTTCTTAATAAAGAAAAGGCGTAATGAAAACGTCAATAAAACGGGCACACGTTCTTAACCTTACCGGAAACCAACAAACGGTAGTTCGTGTTTTTTGCTGACTAAACGGCAGTTTATAAACAGCTATTTTCAAATCGCTGTGGAAGTAAAGCTGCGGTCTGGCCAATCAGTTTTGGGTTTTCCGTAGTACCACTAAATTACTTAAGCCCACGACGGACGATGTCTTTGATAACATCACAGCTGATTCCTTCCCTTCCCCGCGCCACCTAGGCTACAGCTTCACCTCTAATGACCTCGCTGTTGCATGAAAGAGTGCACCGTCTAGCACTGTTTATGTAGGGTGCAATGGTTATGAGCAGATATTTTTACTGGTGACTGAGGACAGTGTACTAAACATCAAATCAGTATTCACGTCACCACTTAGTGGTGCAGTTGCGTCTGTGCAGAAAACACCAGGTAATAAATTATGTGATATGTTTGCGGCCAGACTGTTCGACGCAGACAAACAGCAACTAACACATTGACGTCAGTACGTATGAGTGCCCCACATATAAAAATATCTGCACTTCTGTTACTCCCTTTATATTGACGATCTAATTTACATAACAAGTGACAACAGTGACAAGTCATGGTTTTTTTTTATCTGACGTCAATGATTTTATATTCGCCTAATGTGATGCTGTAAATGCTATTAAGAACTTGATGGTGGCCAGTCAACCGAAACTGGTTGTTTACATAAAGATTTCATCATCAGCTCATCATTTTAAACAACTACCAGCTGTGGGGCACCACCTCCTGCAAATCTATTCTTAAGTCCATTCTTTGGTTTTGAGTACAACGAACGTCCCAGTACACACCCAAAACGAAGATTGTCACAACCTGCAACGGCCAGACGCGTGGATTCACTAATTTTTCAGTACACTCCTCGATATCGCTGCAGCAATACACTGTGTATAGAAAGGCTAGGCCGGCCGCTATGACCGAGCGGTTCTAGGCGCTTCAGTCCGGAACCGCGCTGCTGCTACGGTCGCAGGTTCGAATCCTGCCTCGGGCATGGATGTGTGTTAGGTTAGTTAAGTTTAAGTAGTTCTAAGTCTAGGGGACTGATGACCTCCGATGTTAAGTCCCATAGTGCTTAGAGCCATTTGAACCGCTTTAGAAAGGCTACGATTTTCCATCTCAGTTATTTCCACGTCGATGACAATTTTTGGGTCTAGGATAATGAACGGGTATAATTCAGGAGAGAAGTTTGTTTGTTTGTCCACTGCTATCATCACATCTTACTGCTGGATAACGCCTGCCTCCTTAACATATGAGTAAAGGAAGTAAGCGTAAAGCCGTACGCAAGCGCTGGCCGGCCCATCGGTACCGACCGACGGCTGTGTCATCCGCAACCAATGGCGTCATTAGATACGGTATGGAGGGGCGTAGTGTCAGAACACGGCTCTCCCAACCGTTATCAGTTTTCGTGACCTGGAGGCGCTACTAGCCGATCAAGTAGGTCCTCAGTTGGCATCACGAGGCTGAGTGCAGCCGTTCGATCCCTACCACCAAGGAGAAACCGCTGTTAAGTACCGGGAATCGAGCCCGTGTCCTCCACATTGCAGTCAGCCGTGCTGACCAGTCAGCTTTGGAGGTGGACGAGTAACAGCATTAAGAGAAGGGTATCGATATTTTTCTCGTGGTTAGTATCGTGGGAATAGTGTCGTACTCATAACAGTACTGGGGGAGAGAGTACGATACCCTGAGTTATCGACATCTGTCTTTCATAAAAAGAGTACATATTATTGCCTTCAGAGTATCCATTCCTCTGTGTTTGAAACCAATAACAGAGGGACAAATAAATAGATAGATATGTAGACAGATAGGGAGACAGAGATAGAGAGATAGTGAAGCATTTTAAATAGAATAATACAAGCATTAAATCGAACAACATTTTTTATACACATTACAGATTACAATTTATAAAAATTTGGATCCTGAAATATGAAATTACAGAACGGGTTATCAGAAAAGCGACTGAATAGTACGAAAACGTAAATAAATTTAATCTTACTCATCAAAGATGCCGCAACTTTACAGCCTTTAAAATATTTATTGTAACACCCGCAATTATAAATTACTGACAACCAGTTTCAATCACATTTAGTGATCATCTTCAAGTCTAAAAATTGAATGAAATAAAACATTAATAAATAATTATTTAAGTAAATAACAAAGACTGAAGACAAATAAAATTCACAAAACTATACCTGAGTAATCTGGTAAACAGATTAACAAAATATAAAATTTAAGACTGGTTAGTCACGAACTGTCGAGAGACAAATTTCACTAAAGAGAGTATAGTCACAAGCTGTAAAAAGAAAACAGACAACAGGAACAGCACTATAGTACACTTGAGACACCACTCAGTCGCATCCAGCATTCTATCAAACCGACTTTGCATCTGCAGTGGCTCCACCATACCAACAGTTGCGAAGCAGAATAGAGGCCACAGGGCCGTTAAATTGCTGAAAGAGTATACATAGCGGTTTTGCATGTCACGAATCACACACAGAAGTGGCCCACTGGCCAACCTAGCGTGTTATGAGTACGTGACGCGAAGTGGCACATATGGCAAAACAGAGCCGCGTATAAATAGGTGCGGGTTTCTAGGCAGTTCTCTTGGACAGTGGGGCGTGTCACACCACCAGCTACACACAGCAGCAGATGGGGCGCCAGCGTTCCAGTCCACGGTGGGTCGCTGGTTCGACCTTCTGGGGCCAACGCAGGGTCCATTGACAGCCAGTGGCGGGCCACTCCACAGCTCACTACTGCGGGCAGTCGTCCTGGCTTCCAACACACGCCGGAGGCATCCCGAGGCAAGGGCTGCAGATTCGGCCTCCGGATCGCGGGCGCTTGTTGTCGCCGCGATCTTAAGCACGCAGCTGGCCGCCTGCAGGTCACAGCGAGCGGCGCTGAGTCGGCAGGGATGCAGACCACTGAGTAAACTGCCGGCATCCTGACAACGACGGACGCAACTCCGCTGCCGTACAAGGCCAACACACAGCAATGCGAGCACGGGTCACCGTGGAAGCTATTCTGTGTCAAGCCGTTTCGCAGATAGCAAAGTGGTGTCCTCAGCATTGCGGGACCCAGTGGTGCAGATCGAGAAGAACCTGTAGTTGGAAACATTCACTTGGAAAGCTCGGACAAGTCTCAATACGGTGTCTTCTACCTCTTCCCACTACATTTTGTGTTGCCGTTATATGCAGTGGCAGAAGTTGCCACTACACATCATACAGACCACTGTTTCCTGGATGGTGGTTAGAGGAGGAAGGAAGCTGGGAGGGGGAGAGGACATGCACTAATACTGCGCGGTACTAAAATGTAACAAAGATATTGTCTAAAGGAAGTAATGCAATTGCAGGCAGGGTGGCTTCGCCGCTTGGGCAGACTGAACCCAATGCACATAAACAAAGAAAAACACCTCACAGCACACCTGGTGAAAACTTCTTGCACTGAATGTTTTAGATCAACGTTTTACTTTCATTATGAATTTAACAAAATGTCTCATACATCAATATTAGGAACATTTCTAAATTGCTTCTTGGTTTCAAATGAATTGCATTACATCTTCTAGAAAGTATCTTTGTTACATTTTAATGCCAGGTCGTTCGTATCAAATCAGCACAGTGATTGAGTTTTATGTTCCCAAATTTTGGTGAAGCTAAGTGTGCCTAGTTTCCCTACATAATTATGACGGGAACCACATTTTTTCGTGATTTAATAAAAAATTTATTAAGCCTAGAATCTTCAAATTTTCGGTAAAAAGTACTACACGCTGCAGTAGTAACTTGCCATTTTCTCCAGAACCAGACGTGATACAGACCTGCAAAACATGTCATTTTAAATCTCTTAAGATGGGATTTCATTTGGTATGCAACATGATGGTGTTTAAAAATAAATTACTTTTATATTTTAATTTTCTAAAAAAGCTATATTTAAAAAAATCTGACAATCACAAAATTTCCTAGCACTACACTCTTACACCTCTGAAATTTTCGGTTTGGGATCATCACAGGATCACATGTTGAAAAATTGTTAAGTTCTATGTGTTGCGTGAATAATGACTTTCCTAAAGGTTCTACCTCAAGAAGTCATCAAATTAATTTTAAAAAATTTACTTACACAACACATTTAAAAATTCTTGTAAATTTGAATCAACTGTAAAGGCTCTGTTGGTTTCAACCATGTCATTTTCAGGTAAGATGTGCAATCGGCCTGTTGGGGTCACTGGATTGACCTTACATAGAATATCCACCACACAATCAACGTTACACTGACTTTTCAGGGTATGCAAAAGAAGAAGATGGACCACACCTTTAGTTCATCTTCTTCTTTCTCCAAAATTTATGCAAGCCACCACGTGTTGTTATACACTGAAATTTTGTATCAATTTCTGTCAATGACAGTGTTCCTTGGGGTCTGGTGATCAACTGTTTCAATGAACTTTGAGCATATGAGAATATCTTGAGAAAGAATTTTGTCACACCTGAAACTACAGGAGTGAATGCATGAAACATTTGACTCCCTGGAATTATTAATGCTTTGCTGAACCGACTGTTTAGATATGTAGCTGTCTCTATGCGTTCGTCCTGAGTCACAAATGTAAAATGTGCTCCAGAGATGTTTTCCACTGCCCCGTTGAGCAGCTGCTAAGGTGTTAGAATTTGACTGTCATATACAAGTTTCAAACTTTCTCGTGCAGCCAACCTCTTGACTGTGTCACCAATTCCATCGCAAGGCCCTTTCCCATGAACTTTGCTGAAAAATGCCGTTCAGCGACTATCTCAAAAACAGCTTGATGAAAGCATAGATTTAAAATGTTTTTCGTGTTTGTGTACTGAGCAGCAGCACCATCAGAAAAGTAGTATATTTTTTACGTTCAAAGAGCTTTCTCAAGAATTCAATGAGCTTTTTGTGGAATCAGCAGACAGTCACTGTGTACGTTCAAGACAGTCAGAAATAACAACATAACTGAGATGCTCTGTTTCTCCTTTGTAGTACATACCAAATGCGTGAACAGTGGCTTACTGACTTGTCCAATGATAGCTCTGGATCTGATCTAGTTCTCTAAAAAACCACAGTACACAGCAAACTGTGAATCTTGTAGTTTTCTCTAATGTGTTTCATAAATGACCCTTGTTGTTCTGGAATAAAGTCATGACGGACCAACATAGACAGCACTATGCAAAATAAATTCATGAAGTCTGTAATTGATTTTTGTAATGTTTCCAGTTTACACCTGTCCACAGGAATCCACTGTCGGAAGGTGACATTATCGATCAGCTTTCCTTCGAATGCCTTCTGAAGTATGGACTTGATTTCCTTATTCCTAGGGCATGAATTACAAAAAAGCTCAAATGTGTGTGAACTCCTATGGGACCAAACTAATTAGGACATCGTCCCTAGACTTACACACTACTTAAACTAACTTACGCTAAGAACAACACACACACACACACACCCATGCCCGAAGGAGGACTCGGACCTCCGGCGTGAGAGGCCGCGCAGTCCGTGACATGACGCCTCAAACCGCGGGGACAGTCCGCGCCGCCATGAATTACAGTCTCCCAACTGACAATCGGAACCTTTCCAAGACAATGTTTATGTGTTTGTATTTCTCCACTTGCTACGGAGTTCAAACCTGCGTTTTCAATCATAAGTTTTAAATTTTGGTGAATGGCACATACACACACCGTGGAAATACGACAGGGGCCCGCTAGAATAGGTTTTAGGCCTTCCGTAATAGGTATTGAAGTTTCTGAAATCAAATAGAAACAATGTAGACATTAAAAAACGTCAATTTATGTTCGAATTCAGCCCATGTGTTTTGAAATTTGGGACAGAGATTCAAAAAACACGTATGTACGAAAGGCAAATATAGGTACACATAAATAACTCGTCACATTCTGCAGTGTGATCTACTGTTCACAAAGGATGTGGTGACACCGCCAGACACCACACTTGCTAGGTCCGCGGTCCGTTAGTATACGTCGGACCCGCGTGTCGCCACTATCAGTGATTGCAGACCGAGCGCCGCCACACGGCAGGTCTAGTCTAGAGACTCCCTAGCACTCGCCACAGTTGTACAGCCGACTTTGCTAGCGATGGTTCACTGTCTACAGACGCTCTCATTTGCCGAGAAGACAGTTTAGTATAGCCTTCAGCTACGTCATTTGCTACGACCTAGCAAGGCGCCATATTCAGTTACTACGAATGTATTCTGAACAGATAATATTGTGAATCATGGACCGCCAAGAGCGACGTTCATCATTAATGGATTAAAGTTAAGTATCGAACTAGCTACGTCCGCTTTCTGCATTCTAATTCCTTGTCATGTTCCAGACCTCACGTCAATATAGTGCTTCCCTCCGGACGCCAGTTTGCGTGAGCTAAAACGCGTGCATTTCGGCCCCCTCTAGTAACACGGTGTTGGCTCTTCTGCTACCACAACAAAGGATGCCCCAAATGTTATGATGTAGTTGGGCAATTTGCAATATGGCGCAACTTGTCGTGATTCGGACATGTGTTAATGTAGCAGATTTACTCTTTATACTCATTGTATGACCTGATCTCATGATTTCTCACATTTCAGAGGTGTGAGAGTATAGTGCAAGGAAATTTCGTAATTTTTCTTAGAAATATTAAAAATTTGGCTTTATTAGAAAATTAAGATTTAAAATTTATTTAATTTTTTTTTTTAATTTGTAATTTTCAAACACCTCATGTTGCTTGCCAAATAAAAGCCCACCTAAAGAGCTTTAAAGTGACTTATGCTGCAGGATTGTATCTCATCCGGTTCCAGGGAGTAGCAAATTTTAACGAAAATTTGAAAATTCAGGGCTCAGTAGATTTTTAATCTAAGCACCCAAAAATTTTTTTATTGTTTTCATTCACAGCGATGATGGGACACTAGGTACACCAAGTTTCATCAAAATCTAAGAGATCAAGATAAACTGTCGCTCAAAATTGTCTTGATGTGACATGGAACGACCCTACCGCACAGTACTGGTGACTTCCTCTCCCTCCCACCTTTTTCCCTCTCCAACCCGTCATTTATAACACATGGGTCTGTATAACGCAAAGTCGGTTTAGTAAAACGCGGGATGCCACTGAATAGTGTCACAAGAGTAGTACACAGCTTTTTCTTTTATTTTAAATCTATCATCTTATGTTATTTTTAAAAGAAAAATGACTTTTCACAACTCGTGATTGATGAGGAACGATATTAGATATTTTAAACTTCAAATATTGTTAATCTACAAGGATAGAGAAAAATATGCGTTAATATGCAAATGCAATGAGAAATGCACGCTTGAAAATAAATACAAATGCTAGCCAAGCCCACAAGTTGCGCTCTTGTATTTGACCACGAACAGCACTTGTGCAGTGTCCTCAATGCGTTGCTAGTGTCAATCGTGATCAGAACAGTATTCTCTGTAGTTGGCTCTGAGCAGTATGGAACTAAACTTCTGAGGTCATAAGTCCCCTATAACTTAGAACTACTTAAACGTAACTAACCTAAGGACATCACACACATCCATGCCCGAGGCAGGATTCGAACCTGCGACCGTAGCGCTCGCGCGGTTCCAGACTGTAGCGCCTAGAACCGCTTGGCCACTCCGGCCGGCTCTCTGTAGTTGTGAGTGCATTATGACGAGGCTAGATGAATTCGAACGTGGGAAAATCGTTGGTGGCCGTATGGTGGGTGCTTCCATAAACAAGGGGTCGAAGTGTTTGTTGTTTCATTAGGGATCGTATCGAAGATTTATACCAAATACTGGAAAAGAGGAAAAACAACGCGAATCCTTGTTGGCACCAAAAGAGATAGTAGGGAGCTCCATAAACAGATAATTGTGGAACTGCACGGCGAGCTGGATCTCAAAAACCACTCATCACTGATGCAAATTCCCGTCACACGAAAACGTGGTGCAGAAGCCATAAAACCTGGGCTATGTATGAATGGAAGAAGTCATTTGGTGAGATGAATCTTGTTGCGCACTGTTTCCAACTTATGTCGAGTTTACGTCCCAAGGGAGAAACATGGCGGCGATTCGGTGATGAATGGCGTGGTATCACGTGAGCCTCATGGGTTTTCTGTAAGGACGCATTACTGGCAAGGATTACGTGACCGTTTTGGCTGATCAGATCCAGCCTATTGTTCCCCAATGGTGGTGCTGTGTTCCAAAGACAACAGGGTCCCTGCCCACACAGCTAGCATCGGCCGGATTGGCTTAGTGCGCACGAGGACTAATTGTCGCATCTGCCCTGGCCACCACAATCGCCAGGTGTCAGTATTATCGGCCCTTTGTGGTCTATCTTGTAGAGAAGGGTCATCGCTATCCACACCCACACTATTTTGTAGGATGACTAGCATAAGATAGCCTCCGGAAAAAAGACGATCTGTGTTCATCATTTCCGAGACGACTGGAAGCTGTTTTGAATTTCTGAACCGCCAGAATGATGTCTTGAGTGCCACCGGTTTTCCTACAGCGTATCAGGCGTGGTAATGTGTTGCGCTTTTGGTGTTTCCACATTGCCGGCCGGAGTGGCCGCGCGTTTCTAGGCGCTACAGTCTGGAACCACGCGGCTGCTACGGTCGCAGGTTCGAATCCTGCCTCGGGCATGGATGTGTGTGATGTCCTTAGGTTAGTTAGGTCTAAGTAGTTCTAGGGGACTGATGACCTCAGCAGTTAAGTCCCATAGTGCTCAGAGCCATTTGAACCATTTGTTTCCACATTTTTGTCCCCCCTCCCCTTGTACGTTATCTACTTACTTAGGTACAGTTTCAATAATTTGGAACTTCACGTATTTTCAGTTTATGTTATCTGTTTACTAATGATTTATTTTACTTAATTTTTAGATCTGAAGATGGTCCTTAAATGTGATTGAAACTTGGTGCGACTGACAGCAGCTGACACAGTTCCAATAAATATTTTAAAATTAGATCATAACTAATCTACCTCCGAACCGTCACTCAAAACCAATATTTTATCCAGTCCTCTTGTGTGGCTTAGACAACATGCTGCTTACCTTTGAAAATAAACCCACGGAGGGTCGCTGGAATTGTCAGATTTTCGTTTCTTAACTGAGCAAGTGGGGGAATAAATGTTTCATGTCTTCCTACTGCTCTAAAGGATTAGCCCACAGTGGGGACATAGGTGTTGCCAAACGAAGGAACATTCCAATTTTTTTATTAGCCAGAGCATGTTTGAAGGAGGCGGCTGCTCCATCTTTTTTCTTTAATTTGTAGTGTGTTAATGTGTTATGAATCAAATAACTTGAATCGTGGAAGCAAAGGTGTTCCAAGAGCACGAACTTGGAACGAAACGCTTTCAACGTTGGTGATGCATCGCAAATGTTTTCGTGCACTAAATCTGTCGTTCGCACGCACGGCCGTCAATCAATTCTTGGCCTGTTGGGGCTCGTGTGTTCGGTTGTTGAAAAGCGTTGTCACTGCCGCTGTGAACTTTCCGACCACGCACTCTTGCGCCCATGACGTATACGACGTGTTTCCGTCCACAAGTATTTCAGCCGCGGCTTTTCCGATCGCCTTCGGCGCCTACAAAATGGTCAAAAACGTCAAGGTCGAGAAGTACAGTGAGCCGAGCTGCGTCATTCGGGCAAACTTTTAGATAAATAACAAACACGAAACAAATCGTTACTGTGATCATTCGATACGATTTCTGCTATGAAGTACTGATATTAATCAAACAATTTCTAGTAGAAATATATCGGTATCGAATGAAAATACTTAACACGAAGAAGTATCTAAGAATCAACAACAGATTTCAATATGCACACACCGTTGTCACTGTGAAAAAAACTGGGCACGTGTGAGTAGAACTAGCGTTCCATACTTACAGCTGATTACTGCAATGCTAACTTTCAAAAACCGAAGTCCAGAAGATCCCAAATGGCAAAAAATTTAGCGCGTGCACGCGCGCGATCCGGAAATCCGGGAAAACCGGAAATCTTGACAGGTATGATTATGTGTACAGGCAGTTCATCCATACCAGGAACCCAGAATCTCGACGATTTTTGCCTGTTGTCGACACTTAATGGCAAGATATCGGTCCCGGGAATTAATTTTAAGGCGGGTAACAAACGAGAAAAGAAATATTCTTTTCGTTTGTTATAATTACACATTAACAACTTTCTGACTTTTTCCTGTAGTTGTACTTCTCTTCTTCCAAATTCATGGCCTTTGGGACAACATCAAGTATCCTATGGGTTTTAATGAGTGAGTTTGCGATTATCAAAATGTGTGACATAAATGGCCATATATTTTGGTTTCAATGACTTAGAAGTTTAACTTTTTTACACCACCAAGGAACCATATGTGACACAAGTTTCAACTTGATGCGTCTACCCGTTCATATGGAAAAGAGGTCATAAAGTCAGACGGGCAATCAGTCAGATAACAAACGACAAAAAATTTTTTTTCGTCTGAGATAATTACAAATTAACAGATCTTTTTTATTCTTCCCTCACTTATACTGTTAAACATTCCTTCCTGCCAAATTTTATGATTCTAGATCAAGGCGAAGTACCCGACAGATTTTGATGAGAGTTTGAGAGTACCAAAATATGTACGTAAATGTCCGTATCTTTGGAGTGCATTTACTTACAACCTTCAATTTTTTATACCGCCAAGGGACCCTAGACCTTGTTATGTGACGTAAATTTCAACTTGATCGGTCCAGCCGTCCATATGATAACAGGATTTTTAACAGTCGGACAGAGAAACAAACAGGCAGATGGACAACAATGAGACGCTGTAAGGGTTTCGTTTTCAACGATTGAGGTACGGAACCCTAAAAAGAAGAGTTGCAGATAATTCTGCAAAAATCCCGGCGTAGGGCGAGCAGGACGAATTGGCGACTGTCGCAGTTCGGCTGTTGGCGCCCCGGGAGAGGCCCAGCCGCCACTCAACATGATTGCTCTCCTCCGACCCCAGCCTCGTTCGCGCAGTGTGCTGTAGTAGCCAGTACTGCTGTACAGCTGTGGAGACAGCTGTCACTGCGAAACGCAACGCCTAGCAGCAACGCAATCCCCTGGCGCTTTGCTTGTCAGAACTGAACTGCGCACAGGTGGAAAACCAGCTGAACTTTAGTTCGGCCCGTTACACACGCAGCACTACAACTCTGAGATATGCTGTCAGCTATAGCCGTCGGCAGTAGAGAAGTAATACAGCTGCTGCGGAACAACAGTGTCCGTTTTTCCCTCTGCAGCGCAGTGTGCACTGTTCTGAGACCTCCTGAAAGATTAAAGTTGTTTGCTGCCCTGGGACTGGAATCCAGAACGCTCTTAGTGAGTGGGTTGTCCGCGCACGACTCACAGCAGTTACTGCCACTGGTCCCTCTCTCCTACGTTCCAAACCTCACGAAAGTTATCCTGCATATCTTGCTGAACTAGAACCGCTGGAAGAAATGATACTACAGAGGAATGGCTTAGCCACAGCGCCGTGGGATTGTTTCGAGGATGAAACTTCGCTCTGTAGCGTAGTGTCCGTTGTTTTGAAACTTTCTGTCTTATTAGGTGTGAGGTGCCTGGATAGCTCAATTCATACTCGTGAAAGGTAACGTTCCGGATTTGAGTCCCAGTCTGGCACACAACTATGGCGCCACCTTGTTCAGCCTTACGTCTAGTGTAGGTAAAGGTAAATAAGGCATGTACCAGCTCACACAACGGTTTTCAGGAAACACGATAAAGAGGTTACATTAAATGGCTTAAAACAGTAGACGTCAAACTGTGGCGCGCGGGCCGCAGGCGACTCGAATCAAGTACGGTACACGAACCACTCACATTATCATTATCAGCAACAAGATTCGACGTCAACGTGCAATCACAGATGGCAGGTGGCAGGCACTCGTTGTCGTAATGCAGAAACGGTGCAATTTATGTGACGTCAGGGTATGATCATCGGCTTTCGGGCCAAGCGTGAAAGCATTTCGGAAACGGCTAATTTTGCAAACTTTTCACATGCCGTCGTGGTTAGAGTAGACTACGCACGGCAAATTGGCACTATACAAAACCGGCACCGAGGCAACTGTGATGTACTATTGGCCACGGATGAGAGGCCTGAATCACAAATGCGGCGATTTTTGAGGCCATACAGACGTGCAGCCTGTTGAGCAGCTGAAGGCGTAGATCAGGGATCTCCAAACGTTTTAGTCCGCGGGCTACGTTGACTCCTCCACGAAGTCATAAGGCCCAAGATCTACCTAGTGGGATTAAAGCACCCTAGCGCTCCATAATCACCGTAATGTAAGGCTCAAGGAAAGATGAAATCGCAAAAATCTACGGTTGTGGGAATAGCTAGCACTGAAATTAACTACGATTTTTATTTAATTACATAATTTTGATTGGTGGGCGTACCTGACCGAAATTCTGGCGTATTTTATTCTGGCGAATTTCACCGACAAAAAAGTATGTCACTGCACATTCTGTATTTATTTTACAACGTAATCAAAAGAAAGTGAGACCTCGCTTAAGAAGCATCTTCCACAATGATTGATTACTAAGGCTAGTCGCCGAAGTGGCGTCCATTTGAAAGACTTGCACCAGACTCTTGAGTAGAATAACATGCTCGAATAAGCTTTTGGCGTGAACTTCTTCTCATTTTTACTTTAAACTACATACTGAACATGAGTTTTTGCACCTCTCTTTGGTTTTTCTGTTCCTTTTCACAGGTTGCTTTTGACCTCAATGGCTGAGTTACTTCTTCAGTTTTAGCGGCATGAGTAATGTAAACTTGCAGGTTGAAGGTAAGTAAGGGCAGGATTTGGGCAACTATATGTCTGATATGGCTGCATACCAATACTTATTGTGATCAAAATTATACAAACTGCTATTGTGCTAATCTGTTAACCGTTCTTTTTTTTTCACTATCGCACGGAGCATGGTCTGTCTGTTTATTGTGGATAGCCACAAGTTTAACCATGACCTTCCGCTTTGTAAAGATAGAGCTCCGACAACGTCGCGGTGTATTGGTCGCGATAGGCCTCAAAACTCAATTGTTGCCAGTATAGGTACCACCTCAAATATTTGGCGGGCCAGATACCGGGGATGTCCGGCCAGCTAACGCGGGCCGGTTTGCCGGCCCTCGCGGGCTGGTTTCGGCCCACTGGCCGTAGTTTGGAGACCCCTCGCATAGATGAACAAAAAGGGCGTCTCCTCAACGACTGTTCAGCTTAAGATGATGCATACGGGCCTGAAGCAACACGCGCCTGGTTCATGTACCCATGCTCGCCGCTGTTCATCGGCTATGAAGGCTGGAATTTATACGTCAATAAGGCAATCTGTATATTGAGCAAGCAGTAAAGGAAACAAAAGAAAAATTCGGAGTAGGTATTAAAATCCATGGAGAACAAATAAAAACTTCGAGGTTCGCCAGTGACATAATAATTCTGTCAGAGACAGCAAAGGACTTGGATGAGCAGTTGAACGGACTGGACAGTGTCTTGAAAGGAGGATGTAAGATGAACATCAACAAAAAACAAAACGAGGAATATGGAATGTAGTCTAATTAAGTCGGGTGATGCTGAGGGAATTAGATTAGGAAATGAGACACTTAAAGTAGTAAAGGAGTTTTGCTATTTGGGGAGCAAAATAACTTATGATGGTCGAAGTAGAGAGGATATAAAATGTAGCCTGGAAATGGGAAGGAAAGCGTTTCTGAAGAGGAGAAAGTTGTTAACATCGAGTATACATTTAAATGTCAGGAAGTCGTTTCTGAAAGTATTTGTATGGAGTGTAGCCATGTACGGAAGTGAAACGTGGGCGATAAATAGTTTGGACAGGAAGAGAATAGAAGCTTTCGAAATGTGGTGCTACAGAAGAATGCTGAAGATTAGATGGGTAGATCACATAGCTAATAAGGAGGTATTGAATAGAATTGGGGAGAAGAGGAGTTTGTGGCACAACTTGGCGAGAAGAAGGGACCGGTAGGTAGGACATGTTCTGAGGCATCAAGGGATCACAAATTTAGCATTGGAGGGCGGCGTGGAGGGTAAAAATCGTAGAGGGAGACCAAGAGATGCATACACTAAGCAGATTCAGAAGGATGTAGGTTGCAGTAGGTACTGGGAGATGAAGAAACTTGCACAGGTATGTTTTCATGACATTCCCTGGGTGGTCTCGTCATTCTGGAAGGCACAGTGGATCAACACAAGTATGCATCTATACTTGGGGACCACGTCCATCTCTATATGCAGTTTGTTTGTCTGTACACGATGGCACCTACCAGCAGGACAATGCAACGTGCCACACGGAACGCAGTGTACGAGCGTGTTTCGAAAAGCAGTATGATGAGTTTACAGTATTATCCTGGCCACAAATCTCTCTGGATCTGAACTTAACGAAGAATCCTCGAGGCCACCGAGGTTGCCCTGTTCACGCCATTGATCCTCAACCGAGAAACCTAGCGCAGCCAAGGTAACGGAGTCGGCGTGGCTCCACATCTCTGTCCGTACCTCCCAGAAGCTCACTGGCACACTTCCTGCACGTCCGCGCTGACAAAGGTCGTTATTTAGGCTTCTAACAAGTGGTCACATCACTGTGACTGGACCGTATACTTGTGCGCCTAAGTTTGGGGGCCGCGTTAAGGACTTCTTACCAGTATAACTTTTATTCTGAGAGAAAAAAAATAAAAGATTAATTCTGATTAGTGTTGATGAATTCAGCTGTGGGCTAAGTAAGTCAGCCACTTACATCAGGGGCAGACGGGTAAGTACCGTTGCCACCGTGAATATAAAGGATGGAAGAGCCGGAATGTTTTATTGTTTGTCTTTCAGTACTGACAACTCATGGGCGTTTGACATTCCGATGAGCTATTACGATATACAGGGTGAATATTAATAAAACAGACAAACTGCAGGGGCGGATTCTTGACTGGAAATGGAAGAAAAATGGTCCTCTGATCATGTGTCCTAAAATTGACGGGGTGCGTACAACGACAATAAACCGTTCCGCAACTCCGGAAGGCAGTACAGAGTTGCATCGCATCCACGTCACAACAGATGTTAAGAGTGGCCTCCACTGGACTGCTGGTGGTAGAGATGGTACTGGTTGTCATGCAGGATACACATAATCGTACTTTGGCTTACACCATATCATTGGCGAACCACTTGCCTGGAGCTTGTACTAGTTGTTGGTTTTACTAAGGTTCACTCTGTACATGTCTAACAGAGTTATTGTGATCGCTTCTCAGCTTTGGTTACTGATAACTAATACCAGTGTCTGAGTTTAATTTGTACACCACAGCACTGAAGATGATCACTATGTGATTGAAAATCGATTTTGCTATTAATAAAACATCAATATTACGGCCAACGCTGACCTTCCTTTTAATTTCTAACGGAAGTTACATGGATTCGTGAATGCGCATTATAGAGATAGTCATCTTCAAATGCGGTACATATATGAAATTAAATTAAAGCTGTTTTAATACAACGTAATGAGTAGAGGGAAAATGATATTCAAAGCATTAAGTAAACATTTCTTACAGTGTGTCTATTGCATACTGCATTTAAATAAATACAGTTACTGTTATTAATCAGTTAATCATTCCCTCACGCAGAAAGCACAACAACAACACTTCCACAACTACAGTGTCAAAAGTTTGAGGTCGCCAAGGGTGGCAGCGATCAGAGAACAGTCGACGCAAGGTCTTCAGAATGGTGCCGTCTTTTAATGATTGGTACCAGAGGGCCGATGGCCAATTTATCGCTTCCTTACTATAGCTTGTCCACTGTGGGCTCTTAATATATTAATTTATGTCATCATCATCATCAGTTATCTGCTATATTAGCAGGTCCTCTGCCTCTCCATTTTCTGCGATCCATTGCTTCCTTCTTAAGGCTGCTGTATATTCTACCGTCCATCATGTCATCCAGTATCTGGAATCTCTTCCTTCCTCGCTTCCTTTTCCCTTCTACATAACCTTCTAAAACTGTTTTATCAGTCCGTCATTCTTTCTTGATATATGCCCAATCCAATTTCTTTTTCTTCTCTTTATTACATCTAGTAACCGTCTTTTCTCTCCCACTCTTCTCAGTTCCTCTTCATTTTTTACTCTGCCCATTCAACTTATTCTTTCCATCCTCCGCCATGTCCAGATCTCAAAAGCCTCCAGCCTTTCTCTGTCTTTTTTCCTCATAGTCCATGTTTCAGCGCCATACAAAAGAACACTCCATACAAGACATTTTATGAGTCTCTCTCTGAGTTCTCTGTCCAGACCGCTGCAGAAAATTCTTCTTTTCTTATAAATCGCATCTTTTGCCATTGTTATCCTTGTTTTAATTTCTGCGGTACACTTCCAGTCGGTGTCTATCCTGCTTCCAAGATACTTAAAATTTTGCACCTGTTCTAGTATTTCGCCATTCAGCATAATTTTTATTTCCTTATTTCCTCCTAGTGCCAATACTTTTGTTTTATTTGTGTTAATTTTCATTCCATATTTTTTCCGTTAGTTGCAATGCTGTCCACAAAATCCTGTAATTCTTTTTCCTATATGGCTAGAAAGACTATGTCATCAGCAAACCTCAAACACACTACTCTTCTTCCTCCAATTTCTACTCCTTTGTCATCTAATGAGCATTGGTCAATCATATTTTCCAAGTAGAGGTTGAAAAGAGTAGATGATCCTTGTCTTACTCCTTTTAGTCTGATCCAGTTTGTACTTTCTCCTCTCACTTTAACCGAAACTTTTTGATTAAGATATAATGAGTTTATAAGTCTTCTGGCTTTCCAGTCCACTCTCTTTTCCCTCATTATAGTCGCCAGCTTGTCCCAAACCACATTGTCAAATGCCTTTTCTAGATCGATAAACCACATATATAAGTCTCTTCCTTTTTCAATAAACCTTTCTCCCAAGATTCGTAGGATCCCTATTGCATCTCTGGGTCCGTATTCCGTCTAAAGCCAAACTGCTCCTCGCCAAGATTCTCCTCCATCACTCCAAGACGCACAATTTATGTACGTTACCAATTAATAATGAGATCGGTATATAAGCGGACCGAAGTGCAGTCCCAC
This sequence comes from Schistocerca gregaria, assembly GCF_023897955.1. Lineage (NCBI taxonomy): Eukaryota > Metazoa > Arthropoda > Insecta > Orthoptera > Acrididae > Schistocerca > Schistocerca gregaria. The sequence goes on from NC_064922.1 coordinate 742,424,494, forward strand.
ACTGTTAGTAATGGCTCTTGAGCAAAATGCTGACGATGACTGGGCTAGAAGATGTACCGTCTTGGCTGCTCAATTAACTCCTAAATATTCTGCAGGAGCGCGGAATATAAGAAGAAAAGTTTACGCAATAATCTATTTGTTTACTAATAGATAGATTGTGCCTTGCCGTTCTAGTGCCCTACATTAATGTATAGAAATATGTGTTACTGACTGCAAGATTGACTGCAAGCACTGCGAAATAATAATTATGAAAGCTCTCCGTCTTCAGGCCACGTGTGGCCTACCGGGACCATCGACCGCCGTGTCACCCTCAGAGGGGGATAAGGATAGGAGGGGCGTGGGGTCAGCACACTGCTCTCCCGGTCGTTATGATGGTATTCTTGACCGAAACCACTACTATTCGGTTGAGTAGCTCCTAAATTGGCATCACAAGGCTGAGTGCACCCCGAAAAATGGCAACAGCATGGCGGCCTGGATGGTCACCCATCCAAGTGCCGACCACAACCGACAGCGTTTAACTTCAATGATCTCACGGGAACCGGTGTATCCACTGAGACAAGGTCGTTGCCTATAATAATTATGAATCCATACGAATTATAAATATGGATGTACCATACAAATTATAAAAATGGACGTACGTATGTCCCACAACCCCACCTAAACCACTGGACTTACTTCAACTAAACGTAGTACACACATCATTTACTGTCTGGGAGAATCACTGTAGGAGTACAAAACCTCACAACTATCAGAAGGGTGGGAGAGGGAGAGGGTGTGAAAAAAATGGTTCAAATGGCTCGGAGCACTATGGGACTTAACTTCTGAGGTCATCAGTCCCTTAGAACTTGGAACTACTTAAACCTAACTAACCTAAGGACATCACACACATCTATGCCCGAGACAGGATTCGAAACTGCGACCTTAGCAATCTCGCGGTTACAGACTGTAGCGCCTAGAACCGCTCGGCCACCCCAGCCGGCTGGGGTGAAAAAGCAGTGCACCACTTGATGCGGAAGTACCCATACGGTACTTGAGGAGAGAATATTTAAAGACTTGCAACGAACCTTACACACAATTTCAAACCTTTACGAAACAGTTTCCTGCTGACGACCCCCCCCCCCCCCTTCCCAATACAATGAAACGAAAAACGTTTGTCGCTTATTGGACTTTCGCTGTTCATGTAGCACAACTGCCATATGAAGCAAGACATTTTAATTTATTACTTATTTAGAGACTCACTCTGTGGACAATATTAATACACACCACTGAAACAACCAGAAAAATAACATCATCGAACGCCACTTAGTTCTGGAGATACGACGTCATAAACACCGAACGCGTGGTAAACTGTCGCATCATACAAGATGTTTAAATTTATTATTTCGTTGCTACTACTCCATTCGCGGCACTTTTCGCAGCCAGTTTACATATTAACCGTACCCACAAAAATATATTACTGTACAACACGCAGTTCAGGACATATTATATCATAAACACAGAGAAGCCAAGAGAAACCACCGTATCAGACAGCAGGGCGTTCTAATTTATTACTTCTTTGTACTAACTCTATTCACAACACGTTTCGCAGACAGTAGGCACATTTACCAGTGGATGTACCTGCAAAATCATATCATTGTACAGAACATAGTTCAAGAGATACATCACAAGCATTAAGCTGCGCGAAAATGAAATTGCAGGGTGAAACTCGCGAGACATACAGGTGAAATGCGTGTACAAATAAGTGTGAAATATATTTGGCATGTGTGTATGCGAGAAAATCCAAGGTAAAAAGTTCATCCTAAACTGCTGGAACGATGTCAATAAAATTTGATACACATACTAGTTACAGTCTGGAAAGAAACACTGTAAGGGTAAGAACCACCAGCATACTATTGGGGTGAGTGTCACAACATGGAGAGAAAAGAGAGAACGAGGAGATGGAAAGACAGCCAGGGGACAGATCAGAGAGGAGAAGGAGATGGACAGAGACGGCGGAGGGAGAAAATGGAGAAACAGATATATATATATATATATATATATATATATATATATATATATATATATATATATATGAGAGGGAAGGCGAGGAGAGGAGAACATGGACGAAGAAAGGAGAGATTAGATGCACAGAGACAGGGGAAGGTAGAGAAAGGCATAGATGAACAGACAGAGGGTGAAAAGGAAATGGACAAAGAAAGAGCAGAGGAGGAGATGGACAGACAGAGGGGAGAGGACAAGGTGGACACAGGAAGGAAAGGGGAGGAAATGAACAGAAAGAGGGAGAGGAAGAGATGGACAGAGAATGGGGGAGGAGGAGATGGGACAGGGGGAAGGATCAGGTGGGCAGGAGGGAAGGAGCAGCTGGACAGAGGGGAAAGGGCAGATTCATGGAGAGAGGGGCAGGAGGAGATGGACTGAGAGTGGAGGGTGCAGGAGGTAAACAGAGACAGGGTGTGGGGTGTGGTGGAGAGAGAGAGGGGGAGAGAGAGATGGGGGGGGAGTGAGAGAGAGAGAGGGGGGTGGAAGTGAGGGCCAGGGACATGTGGGATTGATAGAGGAAGGAGCAGAGATGTATAAAGAGAGTGAGGAGGAGTAGAGAAGAGGGGAAAGAGGAGGTGGATTGAGGAAGGGGGAAGGGGAAGATGGACAGACAAAGGAGTCAAGAGCAGATGGACAGAGAGAGGGAAGAGGAGGAGATGGACAGAGGGTGTGGGGAGAGGAAGGAATGGACAGAGGGAAGAGGAGATGGACAAATGGAAGATTGAAATAAATAAATACCCAGGCAATGCCGAGTTTCTTAGCTAGCGAAATTATAATAATAGCCCATGAAAAGAGAATCAGAGCCATGTGACAGATCAGAAAAAGATATCTGACAGTGTCAAAGAATTGGTGGCACTACAAGCCAGAAAAAGTTGTCGAAAGTGAATATATCAAGTCAAGAGATAAAGTCTGAAAATGAGTCCCTGATCATACTGTGGTACTTTATTTTACAGATCCGCCTTGAACACTCAAAAACTTTTACACTTCACTCTTACCGGTTTCGGTTACTGCCTTCTTCAGTTCATAAAATATTCTGATGTAGGTATCAACGTCAAATTATACATGTACGTACACGGTAAGTAAATACACCAGAGAGTACAATTGTAGAAAAAAAGGAAATGTGGATCACTAACATTGTCACCCCAGGAGATAACAGATTCGATGAGAAACAACTGGAATAACTTGCCAGATATGAGGATTTGAAATTCCTACTACAACGACTCTGTTCCCAGTGGTTCTCGGCATACTGGAAACAGAACTGAAAGATCTTAGGGGGCACTTGAAAATTACTAGCATTGATGAAATATCCATATACCAAATTTTACGAGTTCTGCACGAATTATCCGTCGATATACAGGATGACAATTATCGAATTATATGAAATTAAATCGTCGTAAATCCTGAACGGTTTGCGTCAGGACTTTCAAACAGCACGGTTGGCCACGGGGTATGTTGAGAATTAGCATACGCCTGAGCATGCCCTTTGGTGTTGTCGGCCATTTGCACATGAAAACGTCACGTATAGCAACTGTGAAGGGCTATTATGCCAGCAATAACATTCCAACTGCGACTGAAAGGAAGCTTCCGACTGAGTTCAAGCTGAAAACAACCGTTCCAAGTGTGCTAACAATCAAGAATTTGACTCGCAAGTTTGAGAGAACGGGTTGTGTTCGTGATGACAGTGTTGGCAATGTCGGTCGTCCAGAAAGGATGAAAACGCCTGAAAACATCGAGAAGATAAGCGCTGTGTTTCAAACTGGCCCCCAGAAATCGATCAGAAGAGCTGCACAACAGTTGGGAATCAAGTTGAAGACACTGCGACTTATTATTGTTGAAGACCTGCATCTCATCCCACAGATAATACAAACTCATCAGCCTTTAAGCCACAGGGCCATGGAACAGCAGTTTTATTTTGCCAGCACTGTTGTCCACAGAGTTGACGGACAGGACTTTGATATCAATATGATTTGGTTTAGCAACGAAGCCTACTTTCATTTGGATGGGTTCGTCAAAAAGCAAAATACGCGCATTTGGGGCACTGAGAATCCCTCAACTGATGACTGTGTGGTGTGTAATGGCCAGTCACGGAATAATCGGTGCGATATTCCTTGAGGGCACGGTGTCTACCGAACGGTACGTGAAGGTTTTGCAAGATGATTTTCATCCCCATTATCCAAAGTTACCCTGATTTCGACAAGATGTTGTTCACACAAGACGGAGTTTGACCCCATCGAAGGAAGAAAGTGTTTGATGTCGTGGAGGAGCACTTTGGGGACAGCATTCTGGCTCTGGGGAACCCAGAGGCCACTGGCATGGGCATCGATTGGCCGCCATATTCTCCGGGCCTGAACACATGCGATTCCTTTTTGTGGGTTATATTAAAGACAAGATGTGCAGCAATAACCCCAAAACCATTGCTGAACTGAAAATAGCCATTCAGGAGGTCCTCGACGTCATCGATGTTCTGACACTTCAGCGGGCCACGCAGAATTTAGCTATTCGTCTGCGCCACATGATCGCCAATGATGGCATGCATATCGAACATGTCATAACCTAAATCAGAATGTATGTAGTGACGTTTTCATGTTGAACAACGTGTGCACACGCCGTAATCTGTAACTAATTTACGTTTTTTTCTTTTCCTTTTTAAAAATTTCATATAGTTCAATAACTGTCACCCTGTATCATGCAGTCTTACATTACACGTTTGAGAAGTGTCCGATCATTGGCAAAATAGGAAATCCAGCATAATGTAGTGATAATAATAATAATAAGAAGAAGAAGAAGAATATGAAAAGAAGCAGAAATTACAAGCATTGGCCAAACGACTTAGAAGATACAAAAAAAGTGAAAATAGAAGGAAACAAAACCAAACATTCAACACAAACCAAAAGAAATTTTACCAGACAACAGATAACACACACATTAATATAGACAATCCACCAAACATAACAGACATGGAACACTTCTGGAGCAACATATGGTCAAACCCGGTACAACATAACAGGCATGCACGGTGGATAGAAGCAGAAACAGACACATACAAGATGATACCACAAATGCCTGAAGCGATAATTTTGCAACATGAAGTCACCAAAGCAATTAATTCTACTCACAATTGGAAAGCCCCTGGAAAAGATAAAATAGCAAATTTCTGGCTAAAGAAGTTCACCTCAACACATTCACATCTAACTAAATTAATTAACAGTTACATTGCAGACCCATACACATTCCCTTATACACTTACACATGGAATAACTTATATGAAACCTAAAGATCAAGCAGACATAGTAAACCCAGCTAAATACCGCCCCATAACATGCCTACCAACAATATACAAAATATTAACTTCAGTCATTACAAAATTATAAATGAAGAACAAAAAGGCTGTTGCAAGGGAGCACGAGGATGTAAAGAGCAACTGATAATAGATGCAGAGGTAACATATCAAGCTAAAACTAAAAAAATGTCGCTACACTAAGCATACATTGATTACCGAAAAGCTTTTGATAGTGTACCCCACTCATGGTTACTACAAATATTGGAAATATACAAAGTAGATCCTAAATTGATACAGTTCCTAAACATAGTAATGAAAAATTGGAAAACCACACTTAATATCCAAACAAATTCAAATAATATCACATCACAGTCTACAGATTAAGCGTGAAATATACCAAGGAGACTCATTAAGTCCTTTCTGGTTCTGCCTTGCTCTGAACCCACTATCCAACATGCTAAATAATACAAATTATGGATACAATATTACTGGGACATACCCACACAAAATCACACATTTTCTATACATGGATGATCTAAAACTACTGGCAGCAACAAATCAATAACTCAACCAATCACCAAAAATAACAGAAGTATTCAGCAATGATATAAATATGGCTTTTGGAACAGACAAATGTAAGAAAAATAGCATAGTCAAGGGAAAACACACTAAACAAGAAGATTACATATTGGATAACCACAGCGACCACATAGAAGCCATGGAAAAAACAGATGCCTATAAATATCTAGTATACAGACAAAAAATAGGAATAGATAATACAAATATTAAAGAAGAACTAAAAGAAAAATATAGACAAAGACTAACAAAAATACTGAAAACAGAATTGACAGCAAGAAACAAAACAAAAGCTATAAATACTTATGCTATACCAATATTGACCTACTCATTTGGAGTAGTGAAATGGAGTAACACACAACTAGAAGCACTCAATACACTTACACGATCACAATGCCACAAATATAGAATACATCACACACCTTCAGCAACAGAAAGATTCACATTAAGCAGAAAGGAAGGAGGAAGGGAATTTATCCACATAAAAAAAACTATTTTATGGACAGGTAGACAATTTAAGAAAATTCTTTCTAGAACGAGCAGAAACTAGCAAAATACACAAAGCAATCACTCATATAAATACATCGGCTACACCACTGCAATTTCATAACCTCTTCTACAACCCTTTAGATCACATAACATCAACAGATACGAAGAAAGTAAATTGGAAAAAGAAAACACTACATGGCAAGCACCCGTATCATCTAACACAGCCACACATCGATCAAGATGCATCCAACACATGGCTAAGAAAAGGCAATATACATAGTGAGATGGAAGGATTCATGATTGCAATACAGGATCAAACAACAAACACCAGATATTACAGCAAACATATTATTAAAGATCCCAGTACCACAACAGATAAATGTAGACTTTGCAAACAACAAATAGAAACAGTAGATCACATCACAAGCGGATGTACAATACTAGCAAATACAGAATACCCCAGCAGACATGGCAATGTAGCAAACATAATACATCAACAGCTTGCCTTACAACATAAACTTATAAAACAACACGTTCCCACATACAAGTATGCACCACAAAATGTACTGGAGAATGATGAATACAAATTATACTGGAACTGAACTATTATAACAGATAAAACAACACCACATAACAAACCTGACATCACACTCACCAATAAAAAGAAGAAATTAACACAACTAATCGAAATATCCATACCCAATACAACAAATATACAAAAGAAAACAGGAGAAAAAACTGAAAAATACATCCAACTGGCTGAGGAAATCAAGGATATGTGGCATCAGGATAAAGTTGACAGTATACCAATTATATTATCAACTACAGGAGTCATACTACACAATATCCACCAGTACATCAATGCAATACAGTTACATCCAAACTTGTATATACAACTACAGAAATCCGTAATTATTGATACATGTTCAATTACCCGAAAGTTGCTAAATGCAATATAACATATACCGTACAGTTAAAAGGAAGTCACGCTTGATCAAGGTCCGCGTCACTTTCTACTTTTGACCAGACATAACGTCTGAGATAAGAAAGAAATAATAATGTTTACAGCGGCAGGAAAGTTGTAGTAGTTAAGCGAACATACTCCGTTACCCGATGCACGTGATGCAGCACATCACTTCGTTATTGAGCTGGCTGCCTATGTTCGGCAGTTCTAATAGTGTACAGCAAGCTTCTTTTGTCATTTGCCGTGACGCTGCCTCTCTCACGAGCCGAGCAATTTTTGCACGAGGAAAACGTCGTCTGTCCCTAAGTTTCCACATTGCTTCTGACACATTCATTAAACTTGTTGCGAAACTTCGTCCGGAGACTAGAACTGTTAGCTAACAGCTCTCGGTCGGTTCACACAGAATTTTTTGGGAGAGCTGATATTAAATGGTGCTGCGTTCTCACTTAGCTCCACACTTTTAGGGTTACTGGCCGTAATTTAGCATCTCATCATGTTTTTTCAGAAAGAAAGAAAATTATTATAACGCCGGTTCACAGTGCAAGATAAGAGGTGAAGAAAAAGACTTAATCGGGATGTCAAGGCTATTCATTAAAATATTTTTCGCTTTTGGACGCGAAGGTATTGCGTTATGTCAGCTTACCTTACAGGGAATGAAAATCAACGACGTAACGTAGGTGAACATGGTATCCGATCAACAGTATCCGGAGACCTATCGAATCTGTCCGCCTTTGGCTTTTATTACGGCTTGACCTTCGCTAGCGACATTTAAAAAGGTGTCTGAAAGCCTAAGTCGGTATGACAGCCCATTCTTCTACAAGAGCCGAAATCAGAGAACGTACTGATGGACCTGGATCTGGAGTTAAGTCGACTTCTGACTTATCCCAAAAGTTTTCCATTGGGTTCAGGTCGGGAAACTGGGCACGCCAGTCCATTTGAGGAATGTTAACGTCCAAAAATCAGTTCCTCTTAGAAGCTGAATAATGACACAGTGCAGCGTCATGTCGATAAAAACAAATTGACTCTTTACTGTAAGCAATTCAGAATGCTGCAAAATGTGTCCATATCCTCACACGACTTCCTCAGTACTTCACTGTCGGCATCACACATGATAACAGGTAACGTTCTCCAGCCATTCTCTGAAACCAAGGCAATCCATCGTACTGCCACAGGCTACAGCGGGATTTGCCACTCCAGGCATCACCGTCCAACGGTATCGCTCTTTACACCACCTCAAGCATCGCTTCTCCGTGACTACAGACGTGTGTGGCTTATAGGTTACTATGGCCCACCGTCAGACGCATCTGATGTACAGGAACAAACAACAGTATGTACATAAATTTCTACAACATGACAACTGTACAGATAACACCAGACGCATAAGTGAATTAACATTATGTATCTCTATAGCAATGACATGCGTGGCAGTTCATACGACAGGACATTAGATCTCTTCTGTCACATAGTACACAGGTTGTCATGTATGCTACTGCTGTCAAATCTTGGGCAGTGCCAATTCTAGACGACATCTGACGTAACTGTCTCGTAGTGTAGACATGGAACTCACAGCTCAAAGAGTCTACATTACATGTCTTTTGTTATTTCTGAAATCATATTTATACGCATCTGTGACATGTATTCATACATACTTTCATCGACCTCAAACTTCCACCCTCAGAACAGTACCGTTTGGCCACACAGAATGCCTTTCGACAATGGCAAGAGGACTGGAACGTAACTAAACTACTGATGGGAAGATATTACGCGCGTTCAACCTGTTACCCCCACGTAGAACCTTGTTTCACGATATTCGTTTACCCAGATGGCTGATGTCTACTGTCTGCCGCATGAAATTCAGCCACAGAAGCTTCCCGTGCACCTCCACAGCACTGGAATTACTCCAACCCCCTCTGTGACAAACAACGTTACAGAAGGTGACTTTAATCACATCCTCTTTTCATGTGCAAAATGGCAGAGGCACAGACAATCATTTTTACAGGTCTACATCTGCATCGATACTCTGCAGTCTGCCTTACGGTGCGAGGCAGTGGGTGCCCCGTATCACTACTCGTCATTTCCTTCCCTGTTCGAATCGCAAACGAAGGAAAAATGACTGCCTATACGCCTCCGTACGAGTTTAATTTCTCGTATCTTATCTTCGTGGTCCTTACGCGCAATGTACGTTGAAGACAACAGAATAGTTCTGCAGTAAGCTTCAAATGCTGGTTCTCTAAATTTTCTCAGTAGTGTTCCTCAAAAAGGATGTCGCCTTCCCTCCAGGCAGCCCCATTTGAGCTCCCGAAGCATCTTCGTAACAATTGCGTGCTGTTCGTACCTACCTGTAACAAATCTAGCGGCCCGCCTCTGAATTGCTTCGATATCTTCCTTTAATCTGACCTGATACGGAGCAGTACTCCAGAATAGGTCGTACTAGCATGCTACATCCAGTCTCCTTTACAGATGAATCACACTTTCTTACAGTTCTCCCAACAAACCGAAGTCAACCATTCGCCTTTCCTATCACACTCCTCACATGCTCGTTCCTACATGTTTGTACATTTAGCGTTAGCTGCCAGTCATCACACCAACTTCACATTTTGTCTAAGTCATCTTGTATTCTCCTGCAGTCACTGAACTTTGACTCCTTACCGTAGCCCACAGTATACTCAGCAAACAACGCTGATTGCTACCCAGCCTTCAGGACAGCAGCGATCCAATCACACTTCCCTGGGGTACTCCAGCCTATACCCTTGTCTCCCATGAGCACTCGCCGCCGAGGACAACATACTGAGTTCTATTGCTTGAGAAGTCTTCAAGCCACTCACATACGTGTGAACCTATTCGATATGAACGTACCTTCTTTAGCAGCCTGCAATGATGCTTTCACACAAAACTGACTGTCTGGATTGTATTTTTATTTATCCGCATAGGTGACACGTATAAGCTGACTGCCATCACCGGTTCAATTGACAACGGAAGAATCGATGCATGACGAAGGAAATAGCCGACGACGAGCTGCAGTCGGGTATTGAGCGAACACGACAGCGACAGATGGAAATGTGTGCCGGACCGGGAGCCGAGAATGGAGTTTCCTCTTTCAACAGGCAGTCAGCTTAAGCGCCTCGGCTATCCGAGCACGCCCCCCACCTGATCCAAATCCGAAAGAAAGACACCATTCCTATACAATATATATACGAGGGCTATTCGGAAAGTAAGGTCCGACAGGGTGTGAAATGGAAGCCATAGTGAAAATCCGATGAAGTCTTGCAGAGATGTGTTGGGCAGTGTCTCGAGCATGCCCGTCGATCGCGTCACGTCGATCTTTTCAGTTGTGAACGCACAGAGAGCACGAAAGGTGCTTAGAACAATAGTGTCTCTTGCCAAGTATGAGGGCGGTGTGAGATTTCGCCTGATGTCATGCAGCCCACATAACATAACTGTCATACATTTCCATCTGCATGACAATTCTCGGTCGCACTCTGGAGAGGCAATAAAGATGTTACTGCAGCGTTCTCGATAGAAATGTTTGATCACCAACAATAGAGCCCGTAATGGACTCTCTCTGAGTTTCATGTTTGCTCACATGAACCACTATATATGAAGACAACTTTCTGGCACAGGCAACGAGCTGTAGACCAGCGGAGAGAATTGGCAGGAAGCACAGGCGCCTTCCTTCTATGACGAGGGTGTTGGAAAGTTGGTACAACGCTACGACTCCATTTTGCGACCGATCGGGCCTTACTTTCCGAATATGTCTCGTATATACGCCAGAGGGCGTTACGATATTTCAGTGCGGAAGCACAACAGTATCCGAAGGAATACAGTTGGGCTGCGAGCACGCGTATTTGTGGATAGGGGGCGCTACTCTGTGGTGATTTGGGTCGGGCGAGAGATCAGCTAGGACAGCCGAGGCGGTTAGGGCGACCACTCGCGTAAACAGGTATATCTTGATTCGACTCCGGCTCTAGCATATTTTTCGTATGTGGCCGTTAAGTTCGCTCAGCGCCCCACTGCGGCTAAATGTCGGATGTAATTTTTCGTCACCTACTGAATACGTCTGGTGATTAAATCAATGGTGTCTGTTCTTTCGGTATGCCCGTCTGAAAGAACAGATACCATCCCTACATAAAAATCGATACCGTGTACCACTTCAAAAATCGTACTTTAACGTACCACACATGGTGCGTTTAAGTACTATTTTGACATGATGCACCGTACTGTATTGTTCTGTTTTGATCCGAGAATGGGAGCCTGCTGAAACCGCGTAACTGATGTGGATAAATTAAGCTCGATTCGCAGTACTAAACTTTTTTATAAGTCATACTCGCAACCCAAGCTTATTCTCCACATACTCCCTTCAGCTTAGCAGCCATGGTAGTGCACTGCTCGAGTGAATTGTCTGTCGTTCTACTTCCAGAAATTACGCGTGGGTAGGCAGTAGAGGAATCTTTCTTCCACAACTGCCTAAACGTCATCGGCTTAAGAGCTACACTACGCCTTGTAGCATGGTTCTCTCTGTCCCCCTCCCCCATTAAAGCATTGCTTATCGTCAGGTGCGTAGGTGTTACATCTACAGATCTACTCCGAAAGCCACCTGTGTGGCAAAGGGTACTGTTACTGCTCTCCTGGTTGCGAATGGTCGGCGGGAAGAACGATTGTTGCTAAGCCTTCGTGTGAGTTCGAATCCAATTTTACCTTCATGATCTTTTCGCGAAGTGGAGGAAGAAATATATTTGCTGATTCTACTAGGAACACTCGGAATTCTAACAGTAAACCACACAGCGCCACGCATAATGCCTTTCTTGCAGTGTCTGCCATCGGAGTAGGCAAATCAGTTCCGTGAAGCTTTCGCGCGTACTAAATGAAACTTTGGCGAAAAGCGCTGCATTTCTTCGGGTTTTCTCTATTTCCTCTAGAAATCCTACCTGATACGTATCGCAGGCTGAAGAACAATATTCAAGTATCGACCGAAAGAGGGTTTTGTAAGCTACCTGTTTTGTGAATGGACGACACCTCCTGAGGATTCCACTGCTGGCACAACTTTAAATCGCTCCGAACACATACTTCTAGATATTTAATGAATGTGACTCCTTCCAGCGATCGTTCTGCAATCTTGTAATATAATGGGTCTTTCTGCCTATTTATGCGCAATATGTTACATGTATTTATGTGAGAATCAGTTGCCAATCCCTGCACCAAGTGTCAATTTTTTGCAGCTCTTCCTGCATTTTGCTACGACTCTGTGGCGCTTTGACTGCTCTGCATACATCATTCGCGAAAAGCTTCATCGACTATCCTACATTATCTGCTGTGTAATTTACATACACCGGAAAAGCTGTGGTCCAAGAACACTCGCTTGGGGTAGGCCGGAAGTTATTTTTACGTCTGAAGATTTCGATTCGCTAAAGATTTCGATCCGTTAAGAATGACATGCTATGTTCTGTTTGCTAGCAAATTTTCAATCCCATTCTACAGCTGGTGTAGTATTTTCGTACGCCCGCATTCCGTTCATTAATCTGCAGTGCGGAAATGCGTCTAACACTTTTCGGAAGTCAAGGAACACGGCATGAACCAGGACGCTGGTATCTACTGCGTTCTGGGTCTCGTGAACGAACAGAGTGAGCTGTGTTTCGCAAGATCACTGTTCAAGAAATCTGTTTTGTTACTACAAAGGAGATTTTTGGTTTCCAGAAATACACGGGCATAAGCCATGTTCTGAAACCTCCCCTTAGAAAAATTAGTGAATTATTGTGCTGATAAACCTCTTACGTTATTTGATTTTCAAACAGCTGAGCAAAACTGAACGTACTCAGACATTCACTAAACTGACACACAATTTTTTTTATCCCAACGCAATCTGACTTTCTATAATCCCTACAAAAGAATGGCCCTGACTAACAATAGCTATACCTTTCATGAATCACTTACCTCACAAAAATCTTCGTTGCTCAAACTACTGCAACACAGCGTGCGCCGATACTGCCAGATAAATAAAAGATTCTGATTACTGAAGGCACTAACTACTGATAGGGATAATTAGCAAATGAAAGATTTTGATAGAGAACAAACAATGCATTTACCTTAATAGTGTTCAAAAGTCATAATATATCAGTTCATGACATCCAGTCTTACAAATTTACTGTCTCTGATGGACACACGTCCAGACCATCCGCTCTCAAAACTCCGCCATCTCTCTCCCCAAATCCACCACTGCTGGCGGCTCACCTCCAACTGCGCAACGCTACGCGGTGTTCACATCCAACTGCCCAACACTACAATAGCATATACTCCAACAATGCAAACCAACCACAGCCTTCACACAGCACAGTCAGTGATTTTCATACAAAGCGCTACGTGGCGTTATCAACGTAAAAACCTAAACAGCCTACTTACAGATAAAAAATTCTCCTAGATACTGAAATTAGCGAGGTCTATAATTTTGTGCGACTGTGCTGCGACGCTTCCTTTTTCCAATCACTACGCACATTCCCATGTTTCGTGACCTATGCCCCTTCTCTTAGAAGAGGACCAAATTCTTTGTCATAATCCATGCAGAATTATGTAAATATCTGATCAGATCCAGGTCTGTAGTAGCCAACCGTACATATTCTCGCAGAAGTTTAAACTGCGACGAGTAGGCAATGTCTTGCTGCAACTCCGCCCACCTCAGAATAAGTGCTGGATACGGCGAATTGGAAACGGAGCGACAGCCAGAGTCGATGTCGTGTTTAAGTTCTGCTGTCTCTGCAGTGTTGCACCACTAGTGGCCTGTTCCTATGCTACATTACGAGGTAGAGCTGCTTCTTCCAGGACAGAGGGGCATCACTGCCCCCTCCTTGCGAATTCAATTCTAAGAGTGCAAGAATGGTGTTGTTGAACAATATGTTGTATCCGTTCGCAGAACTACGTACTGGAACAGCCGACCACTGAAATCGCCTTATTTTTATATTGCCACAGTAGTTCTAGCAGCGGTTGTTTATGCCTTGAATGGAACACGCCGTGAACCCACGCGGCACACCTGCAGCTAGCGACGTGCCTTGGAGTACGCAGTACAACTGAACGGCAGCGGCCGAGGTTGTGGCGTCCTTGGCGGGCCGATGGCTGCCCGCGGCCACTGCGTCAGCGTGGCAGGTGACAAGCTGCGGACACGGCACGCGGGCCGCCGCCCATGGCGCTGACGTCACCGCGCGAAAGGAAGGGAAGGCGAGTCTCGTTAGACGCCAGACAAGGCGCTGCGGAGGAGTGCAGTAAACCCGACACCGCGACCTTCAGGGGCCAACGCCCTCCAGGCTGTCGTCACCTCCGCTAGTGACACCCCAGAGCTCACCAACACGTACTTAAGCAGAACGAAATGTGGACGCTTGTAACAAAGACACAGCATTTGCCTACGATTCCAATTGAGGGCAGTATACAGAGAGAGGCACGGTGTACCGTAATTAAAAACGCGACTGTTACAGGATATTAGAAGACGTCACAACTGCTTGACAATTGCTAAGGAACAACTGTCAATTGCTACGAAACAACTGGCCAAAGATGGTGAAAGAAAACGTTGAGGGCGGGACCTGTGAACTGCACCGAAGCCTGTGCACCAACGCCATGTGTGCATTCGTCATTTCATGCAGTATGGTGTTTCACAAAGGACGCTGTCGAACCGATTACTGCGACATTCCGTGTCGTACGGCAACATGTTTGCAAAACGTCAGTTGAGTGCTTAACGATCGTGGACGAGCAGTTGGACGTCTCGAACCCGGTCAAAGTGGCCTCAGTAATGGGAGTGTCCAAAAGTGTAGCCTCAAGATTGAAAAGGGCCGCTCAAGGTGGAAATGCTATGCGAAAGCATGCTGGTCGTCGTAGATGAGCCCCTACACCACATGAGTATCGATACGTAGCCTTAGTGGCGAAAAGGAACAGACATCCTAGGCAGCCCCCCCCCCCCCCCCCCCCCCAACACTACTTGCCCAACCGCTACCAGCACACGTAGCTCTACAAGAACCGCTATTAAATTAGGTTTTTCTGTATGCTCTGTTAAATGCATCCCACTTCGACGACGTTATTCTCGAGAAAGAGTTCGTTGGTGTAGGGAGCGGTCGGGGTCAGCAACAGTGATCCAGAGTGATGTTCTCCGACGAATCCCGTTTCACTTCGGCAAGTGATTCTGGCCACCAGTCAGAGAGAGAGGGGACCACGTTACACACTACAGAATATCCACGAACGTCATCGGTGTGGCCTAGGACTCAAGGTGCGGGCAGGCATTATGCACAATGGCTGAACATCTCTGCATATCTTCGAGTGACACCACAGCGATATTGCAGGGAGATTATGCTGATCTTGTCAGTCTGTTTAGCGGTGCATTAGGTCCCGGATTTCTGTTTATGGACGACAGTGTCCAACCACACAGCACCAACGAGGAATCGGATACACTGGAAACTGAAGGTACTGAACGTATGTAATGGCCTGCGTACGTAAACCCTACAGAGCAGGCCCGAGATGCTCTTGCCATACGTGTTTCTCAACGAACACCCCCTCCCTAAACCGTGCAAGAACCGAAAACCGTATTGAGAGAGGAGTGGAACAATACCCCAACGACTCCTCAGCAGTTTGGTAGCCAGTAAGAATAACAGGTACAAAATATGCATCAGTGCCCGAGGAGGGCATATGGGTTACTGAGAGTCTGATATTGACCGTCAAGTTGGCAGTCTGACCAGTGTAAAACATGAGCGTTATTTATGTCTGTTATTATCTTTCCCACGTGATGAAACATGTACCATTTTTCGTTATACCTATACCCTCCAAGTCTACCACTATATACTTTCTTTCATGTCGACTGTCATTGCCTGTGATTAGTCCTCTCCAACAATGTCTCTGTTCCTTAGCAGTTGTCAAGCAGTATACTTGAAATGTTCATATTTTATTTAAGTCCCCATTAGATTCTACCCATGGATCGTAACAAGAAATACAATACTACTCATTACATTACGTGTTACTGTTTACTGTATACCCATTAAAGGAAGTGTGCTACGTGTATTACTTGCACCTGGATGCAGTACCGCACTTATCTTGAAGTGAGTTACGAAATCTTATTTGTAAATCTTGATGACAGGGTACAATTCACTGCTCTCATCTGACATATCTTCCAGCTAAAAAATCCAGAGGATTGCTTGAGCTATGCATGTTGGATATTACAGACGCGTGAGATATTGTCTTACACCAACAACAAATTATCCTGAAACACGTCGTGGAATTTTGTTTGGTGCTGTAGGTTCGTCGCATGGAAATGAGACGTAATGCCTGTCACTGTTTCCATATCAGCATATAAACATCTCATCTGCTAATCTTCTGTTCTTGGACCGCGGAGAGATCAGCTTCATGACATGCAGCAGCTATTGCCTGGATAAACGACTTAATCAATGAAGGGCACAGAGGTAGAACTGTAGTAACAGGCAGGGGGTTCAAATTGAATCAAATCCATTCACGATAAAAACGCGACGTGTCGTACAGTTATTAGTATTTTTCTGTTACCAGTCACATTTATTTATTTTACTCGAAAAAAATTTTAATAGCTAAGATTCAATACTATAAACAGAAAGAGAGGCACTTCAACACTGTCTTTCAAAGCGTGTGGATCGATGGTGTAGTTAACTCGTCATGTAAACGTAAACATGTGCACAAATGTGGACTGCTACGCAGTTCAACATCTATCGAGCAGCAGTGGAATGTTATGTATGTGGACATAACTAGTTACACAAGGTGCTTTTTAGTTGTACTGTTTTTATTGATGACAAACATGTTTTTATTTTTAACAAATCTGTATGGAATCCACTGCAAAGTCAACGTGCCGTGTGTGATACAGTCATAATGGAACAGGGTGTGTAACAACAAGTTTTTTTGAAAATCAGGCGACAACTCTCTTAACTGTTTAAACTGATCATCAGGAATAAATAGTACTGAAAGCGATCTTCGCTATTAAAAGTTTCTTCAAAGCAAATACAGATCGCTCCTTGCAGTCGCTAATAACGAGAAATATCAATATTTACATTATGTTTAGTTTAACATATTGCAACGCGTTTCGATCGTATTTCGCTTATTATCAGGCGTTTATGCATACAGACGTTACTTTAAGACAAAACGTTTTAGTCTAAATTAACCAAGAGCTGTTCTGATCGCTTGTTCTGCTGAAAGAAGAATGTCACGTGACTAGGGCCTCCCGTCGGGTAGACCGTTCGCCTGGTGCAAGTCTTTCGATTTTAGGCCACTTCGGCGACTTGCGCGTCGATGGAGATGAAATGATGATGATTAAGACAACACAACACCCAGTCCCTGAGCGGAGAAAATATCGAACCCAGGCCCTTAGGATTGACATTCTGTCGCGCTGGCCACTCAGCTACCGGGGACGGACCGTTGCAGAAGTAGCTATCGGAGTCTCTGGGGAAGGGGGAGGGCAGTGGCTGGCTGGAAATCGATGTCCAGTGTTGTCTTATGCAAGTGTGGAGCTGTGCCTGGCTGTAGTCATTCATATCACGCCTTGTGCAGGATGCAGATGGCTTTGCATTAGTTGTTATTGCGTGATAATCGTGCGAAATACTTTTATATGTCGGTTGTTCACTTACGATTCTGACGTCGCAAATCGTCATCTGCTTCGCTGGTGCACTGTTCAGAGTTCCACTATTGCACAGCTTATTTTAATCCTAGTTTCTGATGCACTTTTATTCCACAAACGTTTCACCACAAATGTAAACAGTACATAGCAAACGATGGCCTTGCAGCGTGCGGGCGAGTATCGATTATCGTTCGCGGTACTGACAGTCGTTTCTTTCACACAGGCTCATCTTAACTTAGCAATGGTTCAAGGCTATTGAACAATTGTGAGTTTCTGAATTCGATTAACTCATTAAATATTACCACCAATTTTGTAACGCACATGAAAATTTCAGTTTCTTCCGTAATAATCATTCCTTTGCTACACCATACTTTTTCTTGACATGAAAATGTCAAAACACAACCAGCATATATTCACATAAAACTTAATAGTATAGATATCACTAGACCAAACTCCTGTACACATCCCATCTCCCACAAAAAGCAACTGCTTATATATCAATCCTATACAAAGCCCACAAACTTCCATTTCAACATACAGAACTCCAATAAAAAACAGAAACTATGAAATTTATTGCAATATACAAATAATACGATCCTTTACTTATTAATACATTGTCACGAAAGAAAAAGACAACATGAATCAACAGAAACTAACTACTCTCACAACTGACAGTACCCCAGCAGTGAGAAATGTAATAATGTCCTATCTTGGATAAATGTCTGATAAATTAGCTAGGTCATTCAGAAACACAGACGTGGAAATCAACTTCAGAACCACCAATAACCTAAGTAGGAGCCTAATTCACAATATGAAACTACCAGGTACAGAAATTTCCGAAGTCGATTTAAAGAACATAGTCTGCTACATATTACAAAAATGCAACAAACTAGCAGTAGCACCATAGACCTGTTTCGAAAATAAAAGACAACATGGAAATTTTGAACAAAATCGAAAAAAAGAATAGACATCATGAAAATTTTCATTCATAATACAGAAAATTGTGATAATGTCCTTAATGAGGCAACTGAATTCAAAAACTCAAAATTCTTCAGTAGGCTTAAACCAATGCTAAGTAAAGACGATTTCGCGAATACCGCTGAAAGAAACTATAATCGATACTCACCCACACGCTGCAACGTCACCATATCGTATTTGATTGTGGTGAAACGTTTGTGAGTGAAATTGAGTCAAAATACAGGGTTAAAGTAAGCTGTGCAATAGCTGAATTCTGAGCAATAGCTCCGACAGTGCACCGACGACGCAGATGAACATTTGGGACGACATAGGGTACAGCTCGACACCATCAGAAGACAACACTGGACGAAGATTTCTGACCACCCACTGCCTCCCAAATACACCGATAGCCACTCCAGTAACAAAACGTATGATCAAAACAGTTCAAGTTTAACTTAGACTAAGACAACTGTATGCATAAATGTCTGATGAGCGCAATATGTTCGAAACGCGTTGAAACGTATTAAACTGAACATTAAATAAACAAAAGTAGTAGAATAATGCTAGCGATTATTCCACGAGGTCACATTTCCTGAACTTAGCCAGCAGGGCCACAATTAAC
Organism: Schistocerca gregaria; assembly: GCF_023897955.1. Classification (NCBI taxonomy): domain Eukaryota; kingdom Metazoa; phylum Arthropoda; class Insecta; order Orthoptera; family Acrididae; genus Schistocerca; species Schistocerca gregaria. Next base: position 742,444,019 of record NC_064922.1, read on the forward strand.
GAGGTAGTCTTGTCACAAAGAATGTAATTTAGCCAACCCACATACCTCGGGTATATGGTGAGCTGGTGATTTGCTGTAGGGCAACATAAAAACACACGAAAAAGATTGACACTAAAACGGAAAACGGCAAAAACTCGTCTAGTCCCCAGAGAGAATTATAATCTGAAAAAAAAACTGAAACGAATTGTGGGCACTGAGAATAATGAAAGTGGAGCACGTATACGAGGTCGCAGACTGGTTCAAAATGGTTCAAATGGCTCTGAGCACTATGAGACTTAACTTCTGAGGTCATCATTCCCCTAGAACTGAGAACTACTTAAACCTAACTAACCCAAGGACATCACGCACATCCATGCCTGAGGCAGGATTCGAACCGGCGACCGTAGCAGCAGCGCGGTTCCGGACTGAAGCGCCTAGAACCGCTCGGCCAGAATAGCCGGCGCGGTTCATGTGAGCAGAGATGAAACTGAGGGAGAGTCAGTTACGAGCTCTATTGTTAGTGATCAAACATTTCCCATCGAGAACGCTGCAGGAACATCTTCATTGCCCCTCCAGAGAGCGGGCCGAGTATTGTCATGCAGAATGAAACGTATGCCGTATGAAAAAAGTAGTTTTTCATTTATCAGATGACAGATGGAGTTTTTCAGATTCCACTAATTACGACTTTGAGCACTACGGGACTTAACAACTGAGGTCATCAGTCCCCTAGAACTTAGAACTACTTAAACCTAACCAATCTAAGGACATCACACACATCCATGCCCGAGGCAGGATTCGAACCTGCGACCGTAGCCGCCCGCATCTCGTGGTCGTGCGGTAGCGTTCTCGCTTCCCACGCCCGAGTTCCCAGGTTCGATTCCCGGCGGGATCAGGGATGTTCTCTGCCTCGTGATGGCTGGGTGTTGTGTGATGTCCTTAGGTTACTTAGGATTAAGTAGTTCTAAGTTCTAGGGGACTGATGACCATAGATGTTAAGTCCCATAGTGCTCAGAGCCATTTGAACCATTTTTTTTCCGACCGTAGCCGTCGCGCTGTTCCTGACTGAAGCGCCTAGAACCGCTCAGCCACACCGGCCGGCCCTCCTAGACTGGGTCAACGCGACAAAATTTCCTGCCTTAGCATCAATAGAACAGTAATGCCGTTTGCTCGCGGTGCAAATAAGTATTTACATCTTAATCACGGCCGAACTTGCCAACTCTAACGAAACTGGACTGGAAGAGTGTCTCTCAGAAGTTTTGGCGGACGAATCAGAACAGTGCGCCTCCTTGCACAGAAAAAGGTCCCTACGGCCAACTTGACTGCGGGTAGCAATGCAAACGGCTACTACTGCTTTCTCTCGGAGAGGCATATCGGCTTGCTGGCGTTCAGGTTTCGGACCCTGCGGTGGCGCCAGTTCGTCGAATGTGGGCGGAACTAGTGTCATTAGGTGACAAGGTCGCTGCAGCTTGAATTTGAAGGTACTGGTTCTGAACTTCTACAGATTTTCACCATCTTGTAAATTTTCCAAATTCAATGACTGATGAATATGGAAACTGCTCCTCAGAAACCGGTCGTATACCCATCCCCCCCCCCCACCCCCACCCCCCACCACCACCATTAAGTTCTGTTGTTTCCAGCATTGTTCTAGGTCTACGAGAGATCGGATTGTCAGCCCACGTACGTAGTGCTCATCACGTGTTTTGAGCGGCGCCCACAGTCAACAGAAAGCGCTAATCAGTCGCTGCCAGAGTATTGGTTAAATTTGCGTTTTACTGCTCCTGATAATATCTAACGCACTATGCTAATTTGGGAAACAAATCGACGTTTCCCATTGACACTAGGAGTCGTATGAAACATGACGAGCAGTATTTGTCTCGGCCGATTGTGCCTACATACTGCAAAAACCAAATAGAAAATATGTGCCGATACACCAGAGAAAATGCGCCTGACAACTCTTAGGAGAGACACCATGTATTTATGTGCTAGAAGACTTCTGAAACCACTCCTGGAGGGATATGTTAGGTTAACGAGCTGTTGTTGTGGTCTTCAGTCCTGAGACTGGTTTGATGCAGCTCTCCCATGCTACTCTATCCTGTGCAAGCTTCTTCATCTCCCAGTATCTACTGCAACCTACATCCTTCTGAATCTGCTTAGTGTATTAATCTCTTGGTCTCCCTCTACGATTTTTACCCTCCACGCTGCCCTCCAATACTAAATTGGTGCTCCTTTGATGCCTCAGAACATGTCCTACCAAACGGTCTTTTCTTCTTGTCAAGTTGTGCCACAAACTCCTCCCCAATTCTATTCAATACCTCCTTATTAGTTATGTGATCTACCCATCTAATCTTCAGCATTCTTCTGTAGCACCACATTTCGTAAGCTTCTATTCTCTTCTTGTCCAAACTATTTATCGTCCATGTTTCACTTCCATACATGGCTACACTCCATACAAATACTTTCAGAAACGACTTCCTGACACTTAGATCTATACTCGATGTTAACAAATTTCTCTTCTTCAGAAGCGCTTTCCTTGCCATTGCCAGTCTACATTTTATATCCTCTCTACTTCGACCACCATCAGTTATTTTGCTCCCCAAATAGGAAAACTCCTTTACTACTTTAAGTGTCTCATTTCCTAATCTAATTCCCTCAGCATCAGCCGACTTAATTTGACTACATTCCATTATCCTCGTTTTGCTTTTTTTAATGTTCATCTTATATCCTCCTGTCCATTCCGTTCAACTGCTCTTCCAAGTCCTTTGCTGTCTCTGACAGAATTACTATGTCATCGGCGAACCTCAAAGTTTTTATTTCTTCTCGATGGATTTTAATACCTACTCCGAATTTTTCTTTTGTTTCCTTTACTGCTTGCTCAATATACAGATTGTATATCATAGGGGAGAGACTACAGCCCAGTCTCACTCCCTTCCCAACCACTGCTTCCCTTTCATGCCCCTCGACTCTTATAACTGCCATCTGGTTTCTGTACAAATTGTAAATAGCCTTTCGCTCACTGTATTTTACCCCTGCCACCTTCAGAATTTGAAAGAGAGTATTCCAGTCGACATTGTCAAAAGCTTTCTCTAAGTCTACAAACGCTAGAAACGTAGGTTTGCCTTTCCTTAATCTTTCTTCTAAGGTAAGTCGTAAGGTCAGTATTGCCTCACGTGTTTCAACATTTAAAGGGAGTCCAAACTGATGTTCCCCGAGGTCGGCTTCTACCAGTTTTTCCATTCGTCTGTAAGTAATTCGCGTTAGTATTTTGCAGCTGTGACTTATTAAACTGATAATTCGGTAATTTTCACATCTTTCATCACCTGCTTTCTTGGGATTGGAATTATTAGCGAGCTATACTTCTGGTAGGTTTTATTTTTTACAGTTGCTGCTGTCTGACGCCAGCATACTGAATGGTCCTTTTCTCAAGATGTCTACAGCAATAATTCGTAAAGAAAATAAATCTTAATGAAAAGCAGACAAAAACAATATACTTCATAAATCTGCTCTCATAACGGAACTGTGAATAAAACTGTTTTTCACACCGTGAATCAAAAGCACCTTTGTACCCAGCAACTTTAAATCTAAGCAAAAACGCTAACAACGACAGAAATGCGGACCAACATTTTTTACTTTATTAGTCTAACTTTAGCTCCAGTAGAAACACTTCCTTGTTAAACTTTCAGCAATATGACGGCGCTAGAGAGGAATAAAAACAGGTAGTAGCAAACACTTCTTGCAGGTTTCTGCAAAGGCTTGCGGATGACTGAAGGACAGTTACACACTACATAAAGTCCTCTTTTTCACACTAACACTTCTCCCGTATTCTTTGCAACGATGTACAAAACATTTTTAATGCTTCAACTAAAAGCAATCATTCTTTTCAAAAGTATACTTTGCGAACTTTTCACGCAGGTCATTGCATTATGTTTGCGCAGAGTAACTGAGCGAGAAGTGGAGTGACTTTAGGTTTTGTATGCCTTACATGCTTTCTGTTCACCGTGTTTTCTTTTTTTGTTGTCAAAAATCGGGGTGAGCTACTTTTGTCCTTTGCACCGTTCACCATTTGCCGACAACTTTCAATTAACTCGTGGCCGCGAAGCGGTGGAATTTCAGGACTTTGTGTCTGACGAAAAGCGTTCTTATACTAAGATCACTGAGGAGAGGCGTGGAGAATTTGCATTTTTGTTGCTGTCTTCAGTCCGAAGACTGCTTTGATGCAGCTATCTGCTCTAATCTGTCCTGTGCAAGCCCCTTCATATCTGCATACATTTTTTTGATCCTGCTTACTGTTCCTCACCCTCCCCTCCTTCACACTCCCTTCCCTCCCTAAATTAATTATTCTTTGATACCTAAGTGTGTGTCCTATCAATAGATCAAATTTTTGAGGTACGTTGCGCCATAAATCTCTTTTCTCCCCTATTCAGTTGAGTACGTTTTCAGTTATCCGATCTGCGCGTCTTCAGCGTACTCCGATAGCACCAAATTTTAAAAAGCTTCTATTCTTCTCTCACCTGTATTGTTTACCATCCACGTTTCATTCCCGTAAAAAGCTACACTCCAGGCAAATTCTTTCATCGAACCTTCCTAACGCTCTAAATTACGTTAGATGTTAAAACAGTTTTGGAAGTGATATCAGTCGGTTAAGAACTATCAGAGGAGTTGGCGCTTTGAAAATATTTTCTTCTATTTATGAGTGAGGCATTGGTAAGTCGTTCAAGACGTTAGATAACATGATAAATAATCCAAATGGCAATGAATCGCATCGTGAAGAAATGGATTTCGCTTCTTTAAATTGGATTTGTTGAGTCGGTAGAGGAGCCGATAATGCCTAACCACAGATGCACATCTCTGATCCAAAGGAAACGTACCAGGCCTTTTTTTTTTGCGTCTCACTAGCCGGAGTACAAGCGTGAGTAAACAGATGGCAGCACTTCGTAACTGAAGCTGAAATTGACATTGTTAGAATTAGGTAAATGATGTCCGATCGTGTGCCGGTTAAAATTCAGCAGTGGGGCGGATTGTAACAGTGGCGGGATTTTGTTCAGGCACCATAAAGAGTTTACGGAAGTTGCTTCCTGAGAAGAGCTGGTGGATTTTGGTGGCTCAAGCTGTAGGAGAGAGATCTAAAATGGAATGTAGAAAATTGGTACAGATGACTTCTGGAGTGTGGCTTTGTCCAAAATACGATAGAATTCGAATGGAAGATTAAAGTGGTGAAGCGATTTGGAGGAGAATAAAGCTAACGCAAGTGTCAAAAGACGAGTTGGTGGCTGCAAAAGAACAGTATCAAGATCAAAACGAACGATTGTCTGTGCAAATCAAGAGCACTTCCCGTGCTTTTCACTCAAGACTGTGAATGAAGAAAATAATGAATAAAGACTCGTTAAAGCTTTAAAAAACTCTCATCAATCCAAACCGCCATTGCCATAATTACGTCGCTGACGTACTGTGAAATAGTAAACCAAAGTGGTATGTAATAATAGAGGAGACATGGCTTTTAGTTAGCTGTCCGTAACACATTGTCCCAGGTTCGGCACGTGAAGCTACGGGTGAAGTCTGCTGGTTTACAAGGAAGTCTAATCGGTGCGTGCGAGGAAAGTACAATGCTCAACAAGTCTGAATAAATGAAAACTAAAAATTCTTAGTTCTTGATTCTGATGGTGACAAATGAATGTCCAAATGAGAAAATATTCATGGCCCCACCATTATGGCAGTTTTCAAATGCGCTTAGATTAATCGCAGACACTGAGAGGGTGCTGCAGAAGACGTGACATGCTAGTCATCTACATCCAAAGGGTGGATTTATGCTCTCTCAGTGTTTGATTCGCGATGATTGTTAAAGTGTCGCGCAGGCCAAAATTATGTGACGTGCCCATCGATTTCAGGACTGTAATAGCCTGTGTTCATTAAGTCGGCTAAATTAGCTGCTTCTGTCTCTAATGACCACATTGTTGGCGGTGCGTTAAACTCTGAGCCCTCCGCTCCTCTTCCTCCTAATGACTATTCTTCACATCAGAATGAGCTACGATTATTTGCTAATACATGCCTTGTCGGTTCTTGTGTACTGTGCTCGAACATATTTGCATAACAGCAATGTTACTGTGGCAACCTCTGACCAGCTGGAAGAACGAATTTTGTCGTACTGCAAACTGCATTAACACGATGAGGGTAAAGAGTACATCTGTCTGTAATTTTTATCCCTTAGGCTTCAAAGAAAATGTACGTGTACCGAAGGACTAGGCCTCGAATGTTATATGTTCTACTTTTTTGCTCAGCAGCTGCACAAATTACCTGTCACAGCTGCACAAATTACCTGTCAGAATGAAAGTGTACAAGATCTGATAAAAAAGTGGTTTCACTCCGTATGTTTGCCTGAAATGTGACTTTTTCGCATCAAGACTCGGTTCGTTCAGGCGTGCGCCAAGCAAAATGACGTTGTGATTAAGTAACTGGTCTTGTGTTCAGAGAGCGGAACTGATCTCCATGGTTGCTTTAAATCGCTCCAGCCAAAGACGGTTCCACAGAGAAAGCCACAGTCGAATTCTGTCTGAATCCGGGACGAGGTAGTAGTGGGACTATAACGACAACAATACTGACACTACGTTAAACTAACATCCCTTGGTTTATTTTTTTAAACTATGATGTCGGATGTTTTCAAAATCCTCTCCTGATGAAGTCAACTTTAGGAATGAGTTTGCGCACAGGTGTAAGATTTAACCCAGAACTGTTGTTATTATCAATTACGATAAATCACTTAACCCTTCACCTTGTCATTAATACAGGCTTGCAATGAGGGAACAACTGCAAAAGCAGACCCATGAATTCCTATCAATATTGCCAAAAAATCACTGGTGACGTCCCATTAATTTCCATACAGTATAACTATTTTCGTTGGTGAGCGTTAAAGGACGATCTAATATTACAGCGTCTTGGAGGCTGAAGGTACAGCCCGATGCTGTCTGAAGCGCCTCGGAAGATCGTAGACTAGAATAATCTTATACGAGGAAGTGTAATAGTGACGATTTTCAAAATACTAAACCTCTCTCACGCTTCCTCCACAATATGTTTTGATCGTAACATTAACGGCTACTGATAAACTGCAAGCATGGGCAGGTTTCAACACGCACAGAAAAAAAATGTAAGTTCTCCAAACGTAGCCTCACTTTATTAAAAAATTGAAAAATGCAATTTCCACTACATACGAAATAAAAGCGCACACACGCACGCACGCACGCACGCACGCACACACACACACACACACACACACACACACACACACCTCGCGCGTACATACATACATACATACATACACCTCATGGGACAGCGATATGCACATATACAGATGGCGGCAGTATCGCGTAAACAAGTTACGAAAATTTCAGGCATTACCTCTCACCACAGACAACATAGTGACCGACGACCATTCATTTAACGACCGAGACCAGCGGCGTTTGTCAGTGCTAACAGAGAAGCAACACTGCGTGGAGTACCGCAGAAATCAAATAGGACGTACTTCGAACATATCCGTCAGAACAGTGCCGCGAAATCTGGCGTTAATTGGCTATGGCAGCAGACGACTGACGCCAGTGCCTTTGCTAACTTGGACTCGTGACCATATCAGTTGGATCTTGGATGACTGGAGAACCACGACCTGGTCAAAAGGTCCCGATTTCAGTAGGTAAGAGCTGATAGGGTTTGAGCGTGGCGAAGACCAGACGAAGCACTTGGCCCAAGTTGTCAACAAGGTACTGTGCAAGCTGGTGGTGACTCCATAATGGTGTGGGCTGTTCTTACATGGAATTGACTGGGTCCTCGGTTATGTTCGGGTATTTGGAGATCACATGCAGCTATTCATTGACTTCATGTTCCCAACCAATGGTGAAATTTTTATGGATGACAACGTGCGGGTCACAATTGTTCGGAATTGGTTTGAAGAATATTCTGGACAGTTCGAACAAATGGCTTGGCCACCCGTATCGCCCGACATGAATCCCATCGAACATTTATGGGATATAATCGACAGGTCAGTTCGTGCATAAAATTATGCATCGACAACACCTTCGCAATTAATGGACGATTGCAGAGGCAGCATGGCTCAATTTTTTTTGCAGCGGGCTTCTCCAGAATTGTTGAGTCAATGCCACTTGGAGTTCTGCACTACGCCTTGCAAAAGAAGGTCCAACACGATATTAGGAGGTATCCCATCACCTTCGTTACCTCGGTGTACATACACTGCCGGGCAAAAAATGTTAGTGTGTCCTCTTAGAGGCTTCCAGTTTGCTCAAGTTTTCCTGCTGCAACGGTGCATTTGAAGTCCAAGTGGCTATGTGGACCAGTCGATTGTACACATGGTGGATACTGTTCTGGGGAACGTTATTCCACGCCTGTTCGACCTGTTCACGTAGTTTTGTTAGAGTTGTTGGCACACGAGTCACTTCTCGCTCCATCATATCCCTCAAATGTTAGATTAGAGCCAAGTCTGGAGATCGTGCGGAGCAGAGAAGTTGCTGCACGTCTTGCAAAGTTTGTTGAGTTTCATGAGCAATGTGTGGGCGAGTATTATCCTGTTGGAATAAACAAGTCTCCTTCTTATTGCAAGAACGCCTACAGAACAGATCTAACAGCATTTTGCACATTCCTAGCACCGGTTAGTGGCTCCTCCAGAAACACAAAGGTGCACCCCAGACCGTAAGGGCTGGGGTGGTGCCACTGTGTCTTCGATGAATCCACCCTATGACACACCGGTCACCAGGTTTATGTCGTATGTGGAAACGACTATCATTTGCATGTGGGTAGAATCTGCTTTCATCACTGAAGACAACGGCGAGTCATTTCATCTTCCATGTGATCCTCTGATGGCACCAGTCGAGCGGTGAACGTCGATGGTTTGGCGTGAGTGAAAGATGGGCTAGAGGCGTGCGTGCACATAGTCCCACTGCTAATAACCAGCTCACAACAATGTGTTGACACGTCTGGGCTCACAAGCCCTCTATCTGTGCTCTGGTAGCTGTACGATCTACCAATGTTGCCCCTACAAGCCGAGGATCCAGGCAGGTGTCTGTGCTGCCTGGATGTACAGAACCTCGTCTACGGCTATGTGAATGTTCACGTGACCACTGATACCAGCATCATTGCACAACTGACGCAGTACATCCAACTGGTGTGGCGGTTCTCCGAAAGGGCTGTCCGCCACTCTGGATGCCACAATTTGATCCCTTTCAGACTCGCTCAGCTGGCTGTAGGAGTGCCTGATTCTTTTACACGTTTCCACTTCACTGAGTGTTCTGCATGCGAACATTCAACAAGGGTTGACACAGATGGCGCTCTTGGTAGCTATGCCACTATGCTATTATTGGCGGACGAAGCTGAAACCATTATTAGTGCATCAACTATCCACCAGGTGGCATATGCCGTCACTGGATCAAAATCGACGTCGACTTTTCTGGGGGTACTAATTTTTTCCGGCATCTTTGATACGCTACCCCAAATACACCAAGAATGAATAAATATATCGAGTTGTGGTTCTCGCCAAGTTACAGCGGACAATATGGCGAACTTCCTGACGTTCGCAGTATTTTTTACCATTTACAGTGGCCGAATTGCGACACCAACTTTTGTTTCTTTTGTAGTGGAACCATAAAGTTTCTTTCGTGTCATTTGAAAGAATCTTCTAAGAAAACGTCAACGACGTAACATATACGGGAATTGATTACATAGCAGCGCCGCAAAACGTTGTCCTGCCATCAGGAAAGCTGTTTCACATACGTCTGCCCTATTACACGAAGTGGAACAAAACACCTAACTCAGGTATGGTTCTTGTGTTTGTTATCACGGCTGTCATACAAAGTGCTTAAAACGTTGACCTTGAGCATTGCTACCCGCTAGAAGGTGATTCAAGAGAAACAATACTGCAGGCTGAATTTCACCTGGAGTCAACGGCAGCACAGGCCCGTATTATAAAGCATTTCATGCGTTCGGGAGTCGTCGGTGTTTCCTAATGGACCTCTTGTTTTAATTTTGGTCACTGATAAAATCATAGAAGTGTTAAGTTTGGTAAGTGTGCACACCATTTTGCGTTTCGTGACCTACGGTTCTAATACTCTCCAGATTTTCTCTTAAAAGGGTGTGTCATTACATGTGCGAAATGGGAGTGACACCTGTCATGTTGATAACACGCTGATCGCCATTTGTACAATAGTATGTCTTCCAATGACTGTGGCAGGCACTCGAGGCACTTGAGCGGGTCGTGAAAAGCAAGCACCAAACGTTGATAGAGCAAGAGCGTTGATATTATCCACTTCTTTGAGTCACTGTAGATATTCAACTGACGATTACTGTATATTGCGAAGATTCACTTGCTCCTGATTTGTAAACAATGCTTCTTTCTCAAACAAAATTGTGTACAGATACGCCATATCACTTTGCACTTTTCGTAGATAACATTCGGAGAACTGTAACAAATTTTGAAAGTCATTGAAAAGAAGCCTTAGACGCAACGAAATGTGAACAGGATTAAAAGTGACAGACTGTGGTGTTCGCAGACCATTCATTTGGTTCATCGCTCTCGAACAAACGAGACGCCTCCTAGTGACATTTCCGTTGTGTGTTACTGCCGCTAAAATGTCAGTTTCACTGCTTTCATCAGTTGCTCTCCTTTTGCCTTGTCGTGTTTTATTCTCCACACTTCCAGTTCCTAGATCTTTTTTGTAATGTTTGCAAAGACAGTTCGTGAGTTTTTGGCACGATCTGGAAACTCTTCACCAAACAACCGCGCCGCTGCTTTAATATCTTGGCGACATCCGCCGTAAACGATGTCACTTTTTCGATTGTCGTAAACACTGTAAATGGCTCAATAGCTGTATGAGCAAGTTACGTGATTGCAACTGCAGAACACAGGCTGACGGGGTTCAAGTGCACACGGAAACACAAGAACCATACCTGAGTTACAAGCTTGCTTACATTTGGTATAATACGACAGAGGTTCGTGGGACTTCTTCTCCTGGCAGCGGGACAGTGGTTTGTGACTACGCTGTTATCTTGACAATATTTGATCATTTCCCATCGTGCTATGCCACTGAAGTTCTCTTAGAAGCTATTTTTCAATCACCACAGGAAAAAGGATACAGCTCCATTATAAAACGTCGGTGTCGTAATTCGGACTATAAACGATAAAAATTACTTGCGAACGTCAGGAAATTCGCCATACTGTCTGCAGTAACTTGGTGAAAACCGCACCTCGATCTCTTTATTCATTCTGGATATATTTGGGGTGTCCTTTCTTAGCTGTCTCACTCTAAATACGTGTGGAAAAATGGGCACCGCCCCTGCAGTATTTACTCTTATTTTATCTAATATCCGACAGAAGGAAGAAATAAGCTGGTAACACCAGGAGGATAACAGCTACATATTTTTAATCCGCTATTTCTGCCCCCATTTGTATAGTGTGTAAGCACAAACAGAACACCGCAATTATATTATACACTCCTGGAAATGGAAAAAAGAACACATTGACACCGGTGTGTCAGACCCACCATACTTGCTCCGGACACTGCGAGAGGGCTGTACAAGCAATGATCACACGCACGGCACAGCGGACACACCAGGAACCGCGGTGTTGGCCGTCGAATGGCGCTAGCTGCGCAGCATTTGTGCACCGCCGCCGTCAGTGTCAGCCAGTTTGCCGTGGCATACGGTGCTCCATCGCAGTCTTTAACACTGGTAGCATGCCGCGACAGCGTGGACGTGAACCGTATGTGCAGTTGACGGACTTTGAGCGAGGGCGTATAGCGGGCATGCGGGAGGCCGGGTGGACGTACCGCCGAATTGCTCAACACGTGGGGCGTGAGGTCTCCACAGTACATCGATGTTGTCGCCAGTGGTCGGCGGAAGGTGCACGTGCCCGTCGACCTGGGACCGGACCGCAGCGACACACGGATGCACGCCAAGACCGTAGGATCCTACGCAGTGCCGTAGGGGACCGCACCGCCACTTCCCAGCAAATTAGGGACACTGTTGCTCCTGGGGTATCGGCGAGGACCATTCGCAACCGTCTCCATGAAGCTGGGCTACGGTCCCGCACACCGTTAGGCCGTCTTCCGCTCACGCCCCAACATGTGCAGCCCGCCTCCAGTGGTGTCGCGACAGGCGTGAATGGAGGGACGAATGGAGACGTGTCGTCTTCAGCGATGAGAGTTGCTTCTGCCTTGGTGCCAATGATGGTCGTATGCGTGTTTGGCGCCGTGCAGGTGAGCGCCACAATCAGGACTGCATACGACCGAGGCACACAGGGCCAACACCCGGCATCATGGTGTGGGGAGCGATCTCCTACACTGGCCGTACACCTCTGGTGATCGTCGAGGGGACACTGAATAGTGCACGGTACATCCAAACCGTCATCGAACCCATCGTTCTACCATTCCTAGACCGGCAAGAGAACTTGCTGTCCCAACAGGACAATGCACGTCCGCATGTATCCCGTGCCACCCAACGTGCTCTACAAGGTGTAAGTCAACTACCCTGGCCAGCAAGATCTCCGGATCTGTTCCCCATTGAGCATGTTTGGGACTGGATGAAGCGTCGTCTCACGCGGTCTGCACGTCCAGCGCGAACGCTGGTCCAGCTGAGGCGCCAGGTGGAAATGGCATGGCAAGCTGTTCCACAGGACTACATCCAGCATCTCTACGATCGTCTCCATGGGAGATTAGCAGCCTGCATTGCTGCGAAAGGTGGATATACACTGTACTAGTGCCGACATTGTGCATGCTCTGTTGCCTGTGTCTATGTGCCTGTGGTTCTGTCAGTGTGATCATGTGATGTATCTGACCCCAGGAATGTGTCAATAAAGTCTCCCCTTCCTGGGACAATGAATTCACGGTGTTCTTATTTCAATTTCCAGGAGTGTAGTTAACTACTAATGCTACCGACAGAACAGGTTATGAAAAGAGTAGAAGTTCTGCGTACTTCAAAGAAGTGTGAAACACTGTTATGGTGGCTGAATGGATGGCGACGTCGGCTGGAAGGCAAAGTGTCGAACAGACGCTGCACGCGTGGAATGGAAACTCAGATTGCTGACTGGGCAGCGGCGAGACACGTGTCTCATACACCCCCCCCTCCCTCCTGCACCTTTCACCCCTACTATTTCCCATCTCACGCAAAGCTGTTCGAACACAGCCTATGTAATACGGATTCATTAGGAGTTTCTGCATATCTATCGATGTTCATTTCAAAGACGATAACCACGTAGGATAGGTAATACTTAGCTTGTAACGTAAAGCAGCTATCTATCCGAAGGCTGGTTTGAACACCCCAGTACTTCGGAAATGGGCTATGATCTAAAATTTGTTTTCATGGTCTTCTGCATTCTTGAAAGAAGTGATGTTCCTGCATCAAGTAGGACTTCTTCTGGTATGAAATGACGCTTCATTTCATTGACAAATAGAAATTTTCGCTTCCACTACTGTCAACCAAAAATCACCCAAAAATTGTTATATCAAAGGATGGGAATTTAGCAGCAGCTTCCAATTGTAGGAGTCGTCTTGTGATTCGTTGTAGGAGTCGTCTAGTGATTCCACCTATTTTCGTTCGTACAATAGCTACAAAACAGCGCTGTACACAAAAGATGTGATTTACATCTATTTTTGTAAACTGCATTGTTCGTTTGTACTTAAATAATTTCCTCTGAACCTTTTGAGTACAGTATATGTTTTAAACCATGTACTAAGTCGCAGCCGGGTGTGTGAGGAATTTATTTTCTTTTTCTTATTTAAAATAACTAAAATTGTATGTATGTAAGTTTTGTACTTGTTTACACACCGATCAACCACAACATTATGATCACCGACGTACTATCGATATAAACACGTCCAGGCAACAGCAGCGTTACCAGGCGAGGAATTAGAGCAAGTCAAGACACATGCACGGTGCATACAGTATCAATGAACGTGCTGTCCGCGAGTAGAAAGAGGTCGGAGCCTATGCACGACCATTTCGGAAACTACTCGACTGTCTGGGCGTTCGGGGAGTGCTATGGTGTGTGTCTTCAACACGTGGTGACTTCCAGGTTGGAACCATGTCCAGACGTCGTGGGATTGAGCGTGCAGACTGGTAAACCAGAACAGGCGGCGAAATGTGGCGGAACTAACATCAGGCTCTAATGCTGAACAGACTAAGTGTGTGTCTGAGTACTTAGTGCACCGAACACTCCTAATGATGGGCCTCCGCAGTCGACGACCCACGCATTTGCCAATGTTAACACCACGACGTCGGCAGCTACAACTGAAATGGGGCTATCAGCACTGGACGTTGGCGCAGTAACAGAGCGCTGCATGGTTTGATGAATAGCGGTACCTTCTCCATCATGCCAATGGGAGAGCGCGAGTCCGTCGTCTTTCAGGGGAACAGCTCCTTGACACCCGCACTGCGGGACGGAGACAAGTTCGCGGCGGCTCCATTTCTCTCTAGGGAACAGACATGTGGGCATCCATGGATCCAGTGGAGCTCGTGCACGGTACCAGGACACTCAAGGAGTATTTGCAGACCACGTACATTCCTTTCGGGACGACCTTGTTTCCCGACGGCAGTAACATTTTTCAACAAGATAATGCGCCATGTAGCACGTCCAGGAGTGAAATAGAGATTGAGGAACACAGTGGCGAGTTCCAGTTGATGTGCTGACCCCCCAACTCGCCATATCTGAGCCCGATCGAACATATCTGGAATGAGATTAAGCGTGGCGTCAGAGCTCATCGTCCGCCTCCCCAGATTTGCGGGAATTATCTGACTTGTGGGTGCCCATGTAGTGCCAACTCACTCCAGAGACCTACCAAGGGCTAATTGCTTCCATGCTACGACGCGTCGCCGCTGTTGTCCGTGTCAAAGGTGGACATACCGCCTATTAGGTGGGTGGTCGTCATGTTCTGGCTGATCAGTGTATTCTCTGTTATGGATGGTATGTCCTGAGAGACGAATATTATGTAAAATCAGAGGAAAGGACAGCTGAAGGAAGATTAAGAAGGGGGAAGAATGAAGACTGGCTTGAAATGTACTGGATATCGAAAGTATGAAAAACGACTCAAGGGCTAAATAGGTGGGGAACAGAACATTTGATTCAAAGTGATTGAAGCTGTCGAGAATCTGTGGGTGATATATGAACACAGAGGAGCAGATGTGGGAACTATAAATGACGGAAGAAAGAGTCTTGTACTGAATTACGGTGAGCAATGTTTGACTGATTACTAAATAATACTTCTGTGGGGGATCAGCAAATTTCTTTTATGTGCCTTTCCTGTTTAATAAAGCCTCGAGCCTCTACTATTGTATATCGATCGTTACGACAAAATACTAAAAATCAGCAACTGTCAGTAAATTTAAAAAGTTAGTCCCACCTCAATATTCTTCATATACTGCACGTATTTCATTGTACTTTTCACAAATGCTGTTTGATTCAAGCCAGTTTGTCCCTCAAGAGCGTCAGTTTGTTGTACATCCGCGTAAAATACAGGCGCCCGGCCATCTTAGAAAAATCAGGGAAGGCAGAGATTACAGCATCACTCGCTGTCTTCATCCGTCGCGAGGTAGGAGAGACCTCTTTGCGTATATCTTCGAGCACAGAGAAACAGTGGCACTAAAACACAACAAAATAGACAGAATCAAAATACAAGTCTGCCTTGTCTTATTTAGAAAATAAGGTACATGGCAGGCGAAATTAACTGGACAGTCGATACATATACACAGAAAATATAACTTTTTGTAAAATCGCATAGGTGCCGAAGTTGTGTAGTTGGGTGTTTATATGTGTGTTATGAATGCAAGTTTCCTACCGAACTAAAGACAAACAGTAAGGAAATAAAAATGTAACAATTCAAGATAAAATTATGTGGAAGATATAGTACAAAATGCTTGATACTACTGGGATATTACTCCACGGGATCTAGGTGTAGGAGAGCGTCTTTCCGATGTACGGCTGTTAGTGATGTATATCTAAATGATTAGATGATATTTAAGCCATTTCGGAAAAAGTGACAGACGTGTGTTCATGGCGTTAAAGGTTTGCTGTTGCGCACGCAAATGGTGCTAATGGCGGAAAACGCGTATTTTAGAGGCCTGTAAAACTGCTAAACGTCACTCTCGTGGTGCCGGGGGCAGACAAATGCAAATTAGGACAGAGGCGCTGAAATGAAACCCGTGGCTGTCCGCCTCGTAGCGGCGATCCGCCGCAGGTCTGCGCTCTTTGACATCGCGCTGCAACTGCAACGTTTAGTGCGACCGCATGGAAATTATGAAATGTCAGCCAGCTAGCCTCCCCCACCCTATACATTCAGCAGACTCGTTAACACGTAACAACTGTGAGCCCGACACCTGCAAAGTGTTCACGGTCGCAGTGCAGCGCACTAATTTTTAGTTAGTTTGTTTGTTTGTTTGTTCATATAAGCCGACAATCCATTACCCGTCTTTCCCTCCAAGGCCGAGAAATCACTTCCGACACCTAACCCTCATATCAATTATAACCCATCCTACCTCTTACTTCCTAACAGTTCGAACCCATCGTTTCCCTGGGTAACGGCAATACAATTCGCTTCCTACCAACTACTGCGACTCCTCCTGTTGGCCCTTCCTAATACTAATCTCAAATCCTTTCCAGTCACTTCATACCCAAGTCTGTCAATTACGAAATGTTAGAAGAAGCGCAAAGCACCGTTATCCTTGCAATTTCAAGACACGCCCATCACCATCGCATCAAATTATTAACTGAGTTATTTTAATCAATGGCTTAATCGGGCAGATTGAACAATTAATGGACAGACACTGAATCGAATCAGGGAGAAAACATCTTTACGCCACAGGTAATTTTACAGAAAGAGAGGACACGTCCTGAGGCATCGAGGAAAAGTCAATTTGGTAATGGACGAATGTGTGTGCTTGTGTGTGTGTGGGAGGGGGGGGGGGGGAGGGCGTAGGGTGCGTCGGCGGGGGTAAATATTGCAGACGAAGACCAAAGTAAGACTTGTGTGAAGGAGGTTCAAATGAACGCAGATTGCAGTATTTCAGAGATACGCAGGATACATCAGCGAGGAGAGGTGCATCAAGTCAGTCTTCTGCCTGAAGACCTCAACAACAATCAAAGAATGAAATGGAAAACCTGGTCGCTGCCAGCTGGCCTCCCTGGGGATCTGAATTAGGTGAGAAGTCGTGAGATGTAAAAATATTCGATAACGGCCGATATTAGAATGGATTTTATTTTATTTTATTTATTTAACCTGATCTGATTAGGACCACCAGGCTCTCTCTTACATCGAACCAGGGTTTCAAACATCGAATACCTTTTTACATCATAGTTACCTAAGAAATAATCATTTTAGTGTGACAAAGATAATTGAAAAGATTTGAGTGTCTACAGAGACAATGTGAGTAAATCATACTGATTATGAACTAATAAGGGTCATACTAGCAGTATTTCTACTACTACACCTGCTGCAGTCACTAATAATGATGTTGGCGATACTAATACTAATAATAATAATAATAATAATATCGACAGTAATAATGGAAATAATATCAATCATTATAGTGCCGATATAAAAAAATTGCAGGTGTACAACATAGATGTTCTCTGATATAGCGAGTTCTGCGTAAAGCAAATTTAAGTTCTCTGATCTAGCGACTTCTGGGTAAAGGAAATTTAAGGAGACTACGCCAGCTGAGAATACTGGGAAATGAGAAAGAAGAATGTACAGGAGTAATTAGTGCGTGCAGGGACGGTGATTGTATCACAGATATAACGACAACAGGGATTTATAGCCAGTTCAGGAGCCGTGAACTCTCCTGAGAGACCCTCTAGCGTAACATCGCTATGATCAGTAACTGGAAGCATACCGTGTTTGCACAAATTTCTTCTTCAGGTCAATGGAAAGGAGCTATTTATAATTTTGTACGGTATGCAGAGATGCTGATTCCTTCATGCACATTGCAGTTACGTGCTCAGTCCAAAAGAGATTTTCTTCCATTACTACTCCTAGATTCATTGCTGGGGGAGAGGAGGTGATATTTGTTTCATTTAGGATTAAACAGGGTACGGATCTCCGATATTTCTGGCTAATGAGCCTAGTATGATCAACCGGTTCCGCTTCGGTTTTCAATGGGTTGAGCTTTATTCCTACACTCTGTGCCCATTTTGATAGAATAGACAGGCCGGTATTGGGACTGTCGATAGCTGTCTTCAGGTTTATTGATTTTGCACTAAGATACCCCCATGAACCATGGACCTTGCCGTTATGTGGGGAGGCTTGCGTGCCTCAGCGATACAGATGGCCGTACCGCAGGTGCAACCACAACCGAGGGGTATCTGTTGAGAGGCCAGGCAAACGTGTGGTTCCTGAAGAGGGGCAGCACCCTTTTCAGTAGTTGCAGGGGCAACAGTCTGGATGATTGACTGATCTGGCGTTGTAACATTAATCAAAACGGCCTTGCTGTGCTGGTACTGCGAACGGCTGAAAGCAAGGGGAAACTACAGCCGTAATCTCTCCCGAGGGCATGCAACTTTACTGTATGATTAAATGATGATGTCGTCCTCTTGGGTAAAATATTCCGGAGGTAAAATAGTCCCCCATTCGGATCTCCGGGCGGGGACTACTCAAGAGGACGTCGTTATCAGGAGAAAGAAAACTGGCGTTCTACGGATCGGAGCGTGGAATGTCAGATCCCTTAATCGGGCAGGTAGGTTAGAAAATTTAAAAAGGGAAATGGATAGGTTAAAGTTAGATATAGTGGGAATTAGTGAAGTTCGGTGGCAGGAGGAACAAGACTTTTGGTCAGGTGAATACAGGGTTATAAATACAAAGTCAAATAGGGGTAATGCAGGAGTAGGTTTAATAATGAATAAAAAAAATAGGAGTGCGGGTAAGCTACTACAAACAGCATAGCGAACGCATTATTGTGGCCAAGATAAGACACAAAGCCCACGCCTACTACAGTAGTACAAGTTTATATGCCAACTAGCTCTGCAGATGATGAAGAAATTGAGGAAATCTATGATGAGATAAAAGAAATTGTTCAGGTAGTAAAGGGAGACGAAAATTTAATAGTCATGGGTGACTGGAATTCGTCAGTAGGGAAAGGGAGAGAAGGAAACATAGTAAGTGAATATGGATTGGGGGGGAGAAATGAAAGAGGAAGCCGTCTGGTAGAATTTTGCACAGAGCAAAACTTGGTTCAAGAATCATAAAAGAATGTTGTATACATGGAAGAATCCTGGAGATACTAAAGGGTATCAGATAGATTATATAATGGTAAGACAGAGATTTAGGAATCAAGTTTCAAATTGTAAGACAGTTCCCGGGGGGAGATGTGGACTCTGACCACAATCTATTGGTTATGAACTGTAGATTAAAACTGAAGAAACTACAAAAAGGTGCTAATTTAAGGAGATGGGACCTGGATAAACTGAAAGAACCAGAGGTTGTAGAGTGTTTCAGGGGGAGCATAAGGGAACAATTGACAGGAATGGAGGAAAGAAATACAGTAGAAGAAGAATGGGTAGCTCTGAGGGATGAAGTAGTGAAGGCAGCAGAAGATAAAGTAGGTAAAAAGACGAGGGCTAATAGAAATCCTTGGGTAACAGAAGAAATATTGAATTTAATTGATGAAAGGAGAAAATATTAAAATGCAGTAAATGAAGCAGGCAAAAAGGAATACAAACGCCTAAAAAATGAGATCGACAGGAAGTGCAAAATGGCTAAGCAGGGATGGCTAGAGGACAAATGTAAGGATGTAGAGGCCTATCTCACTAGGGGTAAGATAGATACTGCCTACAGGAAAATTAAAGAGACCTTTGGAGAAAAGAGAACCACGTGTATGAATATCAAGAGCTCAGATGGCAACCCAGTTCTAAGCAAAGAAGGGAAGGAAGAAAGGTGGAAGGAGTATATAGGAGGTTTATACAAGGGCGATGTACTTGAGGACAATGTTATGGAAATGGAAGAGGATGTAGATGAAGACGAAATGGGAGATACGATACTGCGTGAAGAGTTTGACAGAGCACTGAAAGACCTGAGTCGAAACAAGGCCCCGGGAGTAGGCAACATTCCATTAGAACTACTGACGGCCTTGGGAGAGCCAGTCATGACAAAACTCTACCATCTGGTGAGCAAGATTTATGAGACAGGCGAAATACCCTCAGACTTCAAGAAGAATATAATAATTCCAATCCCAAAGAAAGCAGGTATTGACAGATGTGAAAATTACCGAACTATCAGTTTAATAAGTCACAGATGTAAAATACTAACACGAATTCTTTACAGACGAATGGAAAAACTGGTAGAAGCGGACCTTGCGGAAGATCAGTTTGGATTCCGCAGAAATGTTGAAACACGTGAGGCAATACTAACCTTACGACTTATCTTAGAAGAAAGATTAAGAAAAGGCAAACCTACGTTTCTAGCATTTGTAGACTTAGAGAAAGCTTTTGACAATGTTGACTGGTATACTCTCTTTCAAATTCTAAAGGTGGCAGGGGTAAAATACAGGGAGCGTAAGGCTATTTACAATTTGTACAGAAACCAGATGGCAGTTATAAGAGTCGAGGGACATGAAAGGGAAGCAGTGGTTGTGAAGGGAGTGAGACAGGGTTGTAGCCTCTCCCCGATGTTATTCAATCTGTATGTTGAACAAGCAGTAAACGAAACAAAAGAAAAATTAGGGGTAGGTATTAAAATTCATGGAGAAGAAACAAAAACTTTGAGGTTCGCCGATGACATTGTAATTCTGTCAGAGACAGCAAAGGACTTGGAAGAGCAGTTGAACGGAATGGACAGTGTCTTGAAAGGAGGATATAAGATGAACATCAACAAAAGCAAAACGAGGATAATGGAATGCAATCAAAGTAAATCAGGTGATGCTGAGGGAATTAGATTAGGAAATGAGACACTTTAAGCAGTAAAGGAGTTTTGCTATTTGGGGAGCAAAATAACTGATGATGGTCGAAGCAGAGAGGATATAAAATGTAGATTGGCAATGGCAAGGAAATCGTTTCTGAAGAAGAGAAATTTGTTAACATCGAGTATAGATTTAAGTGTCAGGAAGTCGTTTCTGAAAGTATTTGTATGGAGTGTAGCCTTGTATGGAATTGAAACATGGACGATAACTAGTTTGGACAAGAAGAGAATAGAAGCTTTCGAAATGTGGTGCTACAGAAGAATGCTGAAGATTAGATGGGTAGATCACATAACTAATGAGGAGGTATTGAATAGAATTGGGGAGAAGAGGAGTTTGTGGCACAACTTGACAAGAAGAAGGGACCGGTTGGTAGGGCATGTTTTGAGGCATCAAGGGATCACAAATTTAGCATTGGAGGGCAGCGTGGAGGGTAAAAATCGTAGAGGGAGACTAAGAGATGAATACACTAAGCAGATTCAGAAGGATGTAGGTTGCAGTAAGTACTGGGAGATGAAGAAGCTTGCACAGGATGGAGTAGCATGGAGAGTTGCATCAAACCAGTCTCAGGACTGAAGACCACGACAACAACAACAAATTCTAGGGGACTGATGACCTTAGAAATTAAGCCTCATAGTGCACCATTTGAACTGCTATTAAAAAAAATCACTCACAAATGGTTTTTGATAATTTTTCTTCTCAATTTGTTACTCCTTATTGATGTGTAGTACAGTGATAATAGACTATTAAAAAAATGACTGGCACTTTCTCGATTTTAACACTTTTAAATCGGAACAGAATATTTATTGCTATGATGTACCTTGGAACAATTTTTCACATTTGGAAAAACCTTATCTTTCCCGAGTAGTTTTTGTAATTTTAGAAAAAGATTGCAACCAGTATGAAATGAATGACTGCAACAAGTATGAAATGAATGATTGCAACAAGTATGAGATGAAGGCTACCATTTGAAAATTGAATGAGAAAATATATTAGCGAAACTCTCAAGAGCGTTCCAAGATACAACACTCTCCCCTCTATGATTTACTTCAAAATAGGTCACTAGGAGAGCACTGCAGCTCCAAAAGTTTTGTCAGCGTGTTATGGGTCGAAGATTATACCGGGTGGTTATAATTGAAGCGCAGCTGATAACTGAGGTCCAGTGTGGGCTGTAATTGCATTATGGCAGCGAAACGTGGTAGATTTGCTAACCCGGAAACGTTTCACGCAGAAAAATTAGTTCCAATTTGTGCCACCAGGTGCAAATCTGGCGCTGTACAGCATCTCATCGACATCTCCGGTGCTCACATTGAACAAATGGTGTAAGCGGCGGTTACTAATAATATCAACGTTATGTCTTTCTCACTTGTGTGACCTCTTCTGCCCACGTCCTATTCCTAATCCATTACATATGGAAACATTTCTACACGTTTTTCTTGTATCCACAGCGCCAGATTGCACCAGGTGGCCAAAACTGGATTTTTTTTTTCGGCGGAAATCGGTTCCGCATTAACATATCAGAATACCTACCAAGTTTCGCTGTCATACGATAATTACGGCCCACACGGGACCTCTCTGAGTAGTTGCACTTTAACTGTAACCATCTTGTACGTGTGAATGTTTCATATGTGTGCGTGGGGGACGCAGTGTGCAAAGAACTAGTACCCAGTACAAAAGTCAGCAGTTTCCTTGGCAAGTTGTCAGTATAGCAGTTTTAGGTGAAATATCGTAATCGCTTTCTCGAAATAGTTATGCGTATTACAACTCACTGCTCTGCACGACTTTCTTTCGTTTACATACGCGATAAGAGCAACGTACGCGCTCCAAATCACTTGGTCCGCACAGTCGCTGAAGTAAAATGACTAGGAACATCGCCGTCGCTTCGCCCGTACTAGCTGTGCCGAGTACGGACTCCTCGTATATTTGCGCGGATGTGCGGTGCGTGCGTGGACGGAAACCGCGCATCCATTGGTGGCTTCCACATTAGGCTAAATCGAGTGGACAGCACGGGCGCTAACACTGCACTTCGCATTTAGCATCGGAAATTGCCGCGGGGACACGGGCAGCTTCGGCAGTGACCGGAGGTAGCTGTTGGATCGGAAGCTGTGTGTGGGAAGCGAGGCGGTGGTCGTGGCGGTGGTGGCGGGGGAGAGGTTGCGGGAGGAGTCGAGGCAGTGAGAGAGGAAAGGGGAGAAGGGAATTAGAGGTGGGAGCACCAACTAATGGCACAGCCGCAGACCACCAAGCGCTGTCGCAACCATTTGGCTACTGAGTGTTGGAGAACACGACGTTCGGGAGTACTCGTATGCCAATGGGCAGTCGGACGCCTGCGCTATTTTCCCAGTTGCCTCGTACCACACTAATGCGAAATCACTTTTTACGCCGGTTGTTTGTTGGTATGTGGCGGTCTAGATTTCTGTAGTGTCTCCAAGCAAGTAAAGGATTGTTCTTAATTTTGATTAGAGTCGAAGGTATGGTTTTTTTTTTCCTCGTCCAGCAACAGCTTCAAACTTATCATGTAAGAACTCGAAAACTACTGAACTATTGAACTCTCTGAAACGCTTGAATTATATCGTTTTGCTGCACTGGCCGTCACTGTTAGGACTGAACCATCGTTATATATTTTTTACTGCTACGGTTGTTAAAACAGAATTAAGCAGCGATGAGCTGTCTGGTCGAATATAAAGACATCTTACAAAACATCGATAAGTACCTATAATTGGGTTATAGTCAGAATTCTAGCCTATGGCACATAATTTTATAATCAGAGCGTAGTTGGCCTGACATAGCACAATAAAATACACAAATTAATATCAGCCATGAAATTTATCATGGTTGTGGGCGCTATTGCAACAAAAAGTCCCTGAAATAAGCCTACGTTTTTCTTCGTTGATTAATAAAATTTCAGTTACTTTACACAATGCTTTAGCATTAAATTCTGCTTACGGTTATCGATCCAAATACTGGTCTGATGCAACTTTTACACTGTAGTCTATCTGGTGCAAGTCTTTTCATATATGCATAGCTACTGCACCTTACATCCATCAGAATCTGGTTACTAAATTCCAACCATGGTTTCCATGTACAATTCGCCTCCTGCTCTTCCCCAGAGGCATTATCAATTTAACTAACCCTTGATGCCTACGAAAGTTTTCCATCAAATTACCCCTTCCTTAAATGAAGTTGTGCAATTAAGTTCGTTAGTTATCGACCTACCACACTATTCTTCTTCATTCTTCTGTAGCGCCATATTTCGAAAGCTTCTATTCTCCTTTTAGCTGTACTGTTCCTCGTCACGTCTCAGCTCCGAATAAGATTATTCATAGGGCACCAAACACTGAAAAACACCACCACTGTGTGCGAGCGTCATAACCGAGCTTTGACCGTAGACTGGACCACAAAAGCGGCACAAGTTTATTTGCCAATTCAAAAGCCACGATATACACGGTGCGAGAAAACTACTTTTATGTACTGGCGAAAGGAGGATAAGGTTTAACACTCGGTCAACGACGTAGTTGTTGTGACCAATGTGGAAGGAAAAAAACTGATAAAAATGTTGAGAAACGGTTATATGAGTATATTTCTCTACCTGCCCTTAATAATGCTTGAAAGGCGTGTCACTTCAAACCGGTGAAGAGACTTGGTTCCAGCATGATACTACCCCAGCCCACAAACATTGAGAGCGAATGCTTGCAACATTTGGCAGTAAGCGACTCGCAAATAATGGTCCTACTGGCTGCCCTCCACGATCACCAGATCTGGCACTAGTGGATTCTTTCTGCTGCATCACGTGAAGAATTTTGGTGTATTACAAACCTCGAGGGCGGAGAAAAATATTGCATCTCAGCGGGTATTAAAACTAGCAGCCAAATACCAGATATCTTTGGTTGTGGTTGACAGTCTTACCTAAAAAGAGATATTTTCTGTTTGAGTGTAGGAGGCGGAAATTTTCAGCCATTACAATTGTAACAACCTCTACAATGTAACGCCTAGCGTTCTCATTTCACATAATTCTAAATCGACCGTATAACAGTTGCTGAAAAACCTGTCACCTTTTCGTGTCCTTCGTCATCCTTCAAAGTTTGTGGAAGTACTTCCTCTATGTCCTGCAGCACTAGATTACGAATCCGATGCCGTCCGGAGTGGACGAGCGGTTGCACGCGCTACAGTCTGGAACCGTGCGTCCGCTACGGTCGCAGGTTCGAATCCTGTCTCGGGCATGGGTGTGTGTGATGTCCTTAGGTTAGTTAGGTTTAAGTAGTTCTAAGTTCTAGGGGACTGATGTGTTCACAAGTTAAGTCCCATAGTGCTCAGAGCCATTTTTTGAACGAATTCGATCACTTGATTATTTGTCATTTATTTCGGGCTTCAGCTTCCCCCAGACCACTAGCTAGGGCCTTTTGCCTAAAGAAATCATCCCGATGCTTATCTAGAGCAATATTTTGTTCGAGATAGCGATTGAATAACGCGTCTGTTCCTGTAGTCAGGAGACCTTTCATTTTCCTGCTCCTGATAATACTGTATGCTGACCTCTCTTCCATTCATCTGCATAATACTAGAAAACTGAACCGAAAATTATCAAGAGACTCTGTAAACATTTTTTTACTGTCATTCATGTTCTTGCGACGTGGATACGTTCGAATGGCTTGAACTCCTTGCTTTCCGTGTATTTTCATCACACCGCAGAGCTGAGGTCGGATATATTAATCCATAACGCCGAAAGTTCGACTCTCCTTTTTTTTCATTTTCCTTCGATTTTCCCATTTTTGAGGCAGCTATTACTGCTTTCGTACATTATTTTCCCATCATTAGGATTTTCTTAGAGCGAATGACGATACTCCTGGATTCAGCAACCTGCAACCTAGGTTATGGGACAACCATATGTTTACGTATGCTCTGACATGTTTCAGCTTCTGTCAAGTCCCTGACAGGGTGCTTGAAATTAAACCATTTAAAACTTTTAAACCTACAGCCTGGCTCATTACAAACAATCATGATAATACATTTTGTAGATTAAGATATTTAAATATATTATACATATTTCACCTAGCAATATTAGGGCTGTCAGGCTCTCTCTAAAACACTAACCACAGTCAACATTACGATTTATATAGCACATCAGCAATATATAAAGTGTGTCTAAATGAAAATGAGATCAAAGTTACATGTAAAGAAATTTTAATATTATAATTACATTTCATGCGGAATGGAACAACTATACATAATTCCACTGACAACGATACCCCGATCCCAGGGTGTAGAAACGGAGTGGATGGCTTCAATGTAGGAACGCCTGCGTTGCTGACCGATCCAGTTTTCCACTGTGTCCTACACTTCTTTGTAACAGGTGAACCTCTGATGTTCCTGAAATTATTTTAAGGGACCGCAGATACGGGGACGTATCAGGGCTGGAAGTAGGACGTTCCAAGAACTCCCTTCATGATTTTTGAAGGAGCTCGACTTGTCTTCTTGGACGCGCACACTGCCTCATAACTCTGACACCACCGGAATATTGAGCATCGTGCGAGAGACTGCACTCCGTACAGCTCGTTCATCTCGGCGGTAAATTTTTAAAGCATGCTCTCTTTCTACGCGAAGAGACTGGATAACCGCTCTTTCTACTGATAGGGAGGAGTATATCGTGCAACAATGTACGCAAACAACTCTCCGCAAGTGAGGAACTAATGTGATTCTTCTGTTTCTCCCGGCGTATTTCTTGTTCGAGCAGTCCACAGGTGTACTGCCGGTCCATAGCGCTCAACGGGCACAATATTTCAGCGATCAGACATGTCGCTATCGTCAGGTGCGCTGACGAACTGAGCTCCTCGCGTGGATCTGCACGGAGATAACGTGTCCTCCGATGTGAGATGGAGTTCGCAGCAGTTATTGCTTTGCCTCCCATGCATGCCGATGTAATGCGTCGTAACATGTGGATTGTCTTCTTGTGTGTCTCCTCAGCACAGTTCTGCACAGTTCTATACAGCGAGCAGGTGTGGCCAGCGGGAGGCGACGCTGCGCTGCAGTTTGCGGCCCAGCGTCCGGATTTGGGCGTTGTGCGACCGGCCAGCACCTTCGTAAAAGGTGCGGGCGGTCGTCTGGAAGAGGTCGCGGAGCAGAGGTACTTCCGCGATGTCGTGAAGATGAGCGGTGGGGAAATCGTAAGGCAGGTGTAAGGCCAGCCGAAGGATGCGATTCTGCAGTGTCTCCAGCTTCTTCAGGTTCGCGTCGGCGGCGTTCCCCCAGACGACGGCGTATTGGAGTACAAGCGGAGCAGCGCCTTGTACAGGATGATGCCCAGCCGCGGCGGTAGTTGGGAGCCTGGGTTCAGCACCGGGTACAGGATGCGGAGCCTGTTCCGCACATTGGTCTTCACTTCGCGGATGTGCGGAACCCACGTGAGTCGGCGGTCGATGGTGACGCCGAGGTAATGTGCCGTTGGACGCCACAGGACAGGGCTTCCACCGACGGTGAGCGGTTGCAGACCTGCAGGAAGAGTCGCCTGGTGACGACCAGGAACTGCGTCTTGGCCCCATTGAGTTGTAGACGCCACTGGACTGCCCAGGCTGCCAGGGTGTCAACGGCGAGCTGCAGACGGCGGCGCATGACGGCGGCATTGAGGCTCCTCGTATATAGAGCCGTGTCATCCGCGTACAGGGCGAGCCGCACACGGTCGATCTTCGGCGCATTAGAAGTGTACAGCGAGTACAGGAGTGGCCCCAACACCGAGCCCTGCGGCACACCGGCATTGATGCGGCGGACGGAGGACAAGCCATGCGCGGCCCGCACATGGAAGGTCCTATCGGCAAGATAGGAACGGATGAGACGAACGTGCGACGTCGGGACCCCAAGTTCAAGAAGTTTGAATAAGAGGCCGCGGTGCCACACACTGTCGGAAGCACGAGACACGTCCAGGAACACCGCGCAGAACAACTCGCGCTGCTCCAGGGCGATGAACGCATCTTCCACTAGCCGAAGGAGTTGGTGAACGGCCGAGTGGTCCCTGCGAAAGCCGAACTGCTCTTCCGGCAGGAGGCCTTCCTTGTCAACTTGGCCCTGCAGCCGCCTGATGTACACCCTTTCAAAGACCTTGGAGACGGCCGGCAGTAAACTAACAGGTCTCTAATTCGCGGGCTGACGCAGATCCTTCCCCATCTTCGGAATCGCCACGGTCTCTGCATGCTTCCAGGACTGAGGAAAAATGCAGGACCGGTGGATTACATTAAAGACGTCCGCGAGATGAGTGACGGCCACCGGCGGCAACTTCTGGAGTAGGGCGTTGGAAACTTCGTCTGGGCCCGCAGCTTTGCTGGGGTTCAGGGCACGCAGGATGGACGGAACCTCCTCCTCCGTGGTCTCTTCAATGACGTCATCATCATCGCGTGCCTCCAAGTAGCGTGGGAGCCGGTCAGCAACCAGGTCGTCGTGGACAGCGTCGGTCGGGTCTTCGATCGGCGTAAACGCAGCCTCAAAGACGTCAGCGAGGGCATCAGCCTTCGCAGCCGGTTCGCAGACAGCCTGGCCATGGACCAGCAGCGGAAGGATACGTTGCGCGCGGCGTAGGAAACGCTTCGTCGTCTGCCAGGCCGTGCCGTCGTCAAGGCAGAGGATGGCGACCTTGTTAGTCCAGTCACGATTGCGATGGTTGTCAATGGCGGCCCGGATGTCCCGACGCATCCTGTTGAGGAGGCGCTTGGTGTCGGCATTTCTTGTCCTCTGCCACTCCCGGTAGACCCGGTTTTTCTCAGTGATGGCCACAAGGATGTCCGGCGGCAGCTGACGGGAGTAGTCAGGCGGAGTGTGAGGTCGGGGCGGCGTTGCTATAGCGGCAGCGTCGATCGTGGTTGCCGCGAAGTGCAGAAGTGCTGCGTCCGCTCCAGCTTCCGCAGGGGGCGGCGCGGCGGCGAGTGAATCCGTCACTGCTGCTTTAAACCTGTCCCAGTCGATGCCAGCAAGTGAGATGCCTCTCCTGGGCTGTTGGAGGGCGTCGAGGTCGATATCAAAAACCACTGGGACATGATCAGAAGACAGTGCCGTCCTCGTCGTGGCGGTGATCTGATGAGGGATGCCCTTGACGAACGCGATGTCGATTATATCCGGGAGGCCACGGGCAGGGAAGATTGTCGGGTCGTACGGCCCCACCACAAGCGCTCCGCTACCCGGAGCAGGCAGCGGCCAGAGACATTGGTGATCCTGGAGTTCCAGGAGACATGTTTACTATTGAAGTTCCCGGCGACGAACACCTGCCCCCTCAAGGAGAGCAGAGCATCGATGTCAGCAGGGTCCAGTGGACGAGACGGCGGTCGATAGGCAGCGACGAACGTGATGGCGCCCGCCGAGGTGTGAACGACGACACCAGTGACCTCCAGGGTTTCCAGTGGTGGAAGTTGTATCACGTGAAGACGAATGCCATTGAGGACGTAAACGGCTGCCCCACCACCCGCCGTCAGTCGATCGGTGCGATAGCTGGAGTAGTTTGCCGCCCTGACGTCGACCCCAGGCTTCAGGTCAGTTTCGTTGATAAGGCAGACGTCGACGGCTTCATCTCGAAGAAACGCCGTTGGCATTCCACGCGACGACCGTGAGCCCTCTAACGCTGCCCATGGTGCAGCTGGGGAGTGCTGACAGCGGTCGGGGCCGGAGAGCCCATCGGCACTGCAGCGGAGAGTTGCCGCGACAGGACTTCAATCAACTTCGTAGCACTGGTCACCAGGGCAGTGAGCTGCGCGACGAGGTTGGCCAGGTCAGCGGTGGAGGCAACGGCGCGGCCCCGTCGCTGGAAGGGGGAGGCGTGGCCGCGTCGCTGTGAGAGGACACCTGGGGCTGCTCGGCTGACGGTGCTGAGCGCTGGGTACCCACAGGGGGCGATCCCCGCGCCGGCGGTTGGCGGGGCGCGGTCCGGCCGACGTCCCGGGATAGGCAGTACCCGGGTCCGCCACTAGCATCTGCGGTGTAGGCGCAGAAGCCTCGGGTGTCGGCACGGCCTCGGATGCGGCAGGAGCGGGAGCAGCCGACGCAGCCGGGACGGCGGAGGGCGCCCCCGACGTTGCCGCCGCGAAAGAGACGCCGGGCCGTCTCGTTGCTGGCTTCTTCGGACGTGGCGCTGATGTATGGCCACGTTGGCGAGCGATGGTACGCTTCCATACCTCACACCAACGATAACTGGCCACGTGAGCACCGCCACAGAGTGCACATGTCGGCTTCTCGGTGGGCGGACGGGGACACGCACTTCCTGCGTGGGCGCCGGCGCATTAAACACATCTGTCCGGCATAGAGCAGTGGCGCGCGACGTGATTGATCCCCTGGCAGCGAAAGCACTGCACAGTGCCTCTCCGGGAGCGAAGATCTTCGGTCTGAACCGGAACGTCGGCGACCCGCGTCAATTGGTAGAGTTTGCGGTTCTCCACGGTGTCGGAGCAGACGACCAGGAAGAGCGGCATATCATCGCGTGATTTGGGCGGCTTCCATGTTGAACGGGAGGTCGCGGATGACAATCTTCAACACCTTGTCAGGAGCGGAAGCGTGGGTATATAATGGGATACCACGCTCAGACGCCTCCTGAGTGACCCGGCGATAGTCGGCAGCAGTGCGGAGTGTGACCCTCTACAGGTCACGCCCGGCAGGCTTCACGGTGTACACGGCCGTTGTCCAGCTGCGTAAAAACTTCTACAGTTCCCCATAGAGCGGCCGAAACTGGAGGACCACCGGCGGAAGATGGGAGTCTTTCTTCGGCGCAGGATCGCGAGGCAGCTGGTCCGGCGCGTCAGCGAGAGCGTCGAATGAGTTGGCGACGGCAGTTGGAAGCGTCGTCGATGACTGCATGCGTCTTGCAGTTCGCCGGGCCGGGACGAAACCATCAGCGTCAGGGGCAAAATCTTGCTCGGCCCTCTTCTCGATCGGCGAGCTGCGAACAGCGGACGTCGCGGCTGTTGCCCTCCTCTTCTGGTTCCCGCTTCGTCCGCGTGGCTGAGGGACGGTGGAGCTCTCATCTTCAGAATCGGGGAGTGGAGCAGACAGCGCTGTCTTCAAAGTTTCCGGGGCTGTGTCCATCAAATCCATAGCCATAGCACTGGTCGTCATAAGTGGTGGGCCAGATGGGGCCGCCGACAGCGCAAGCGCGGCCGGACGGCGATCTGCCACACCCTTCGTGTCGCTAGCAAGCGCAGGTACGTCCTTCTCGCGGCTGCACATCTCAGCGACTGTGTCGCTGCGAACTGAGCTCCTGAGGGCGGGCGGAAGTCTTAAATTCCCTCCCCTCGCGGTCCGTGCCGGCGCGTCAGAGGTCGGTGAGACGCTGGCGTCGGCGTCTGTGGTGGCGTCGTGTAATTGCCTCGTCCGCCCTAGTCGCCCGTTGGTTTCCTGTGCTAAGAGTCTTTTTAATTACTCATTGCTGGTTCTCATGCCTCGCTGACGTTGTAGCCGCAATCTCGGTTGATGAGTCCGTCCCTGGTACGAATTTCGATAGCCTCTCTAACGACGCTGTCCTGGTATTTAGATGTCTGTGCCAAGGCCCTGATATGTTGGTAGTCCATTTCGTGATTTTCGGACAAACAGTGCTCTGCGACCGCCGTCTTGTTGGGTTACCCAAGTCGAGTGTGCCTCTGATGTTCTCGGCAACGATCTTCGATGGTGCTCACTGTCTGTCCAATATAATAAGTCTTCCCACATTGATACGGAATCTGATTGCGCAAACCGAGATCGTCTCTGACACTTCCCAGTAATGCTAGCGTTTTATTTGGTGGGAAAAACACAGTTCCTACTCGGTGTTTCCTCATTATTCGTCCTATTTTCCCCGATAGTGCTCCAGTATACGATATATAGGCAGTGGCTATCTCCTTCTCCGTGACTTCTTCCGTCTCCACGCGCTGTGCTGTAGATCGCCAAAATATTGTGCCTGTTGGACACTATGGACCGGCAGTACACCCGTAGACTGTTATAGAGCAAGTGAGGAATTGTTGCGGAGCCGTTATCTCCGCTTGTACAACTGGGAATACCAACATACCTTCTCCCGGTAAACGCATAAGGATTACTCGGATTACATTCAATGCTTCTGCAGCAAAGGTATCTTTTTCAACTGCGCATACCTTCTGTAATAATAATAATAATAATAATAATAATAATAATACGTACAGTTACAAATAAGTAAAATTTGAGAAATGTTTTCCTATTAACATTAAGCAGTTTCCTCATTAGTTTCTAGTCGAATGTAAGTTGAGATATGTAACAGAAACTTGTCTCAACAGTACAGAGGAAATCAGAGAAGAATTTGACGTCTGAGAGAGAGAGAGAGAGAGAAATAACTGGGTAAAATTAGCAGACGAGATGGAAGGCAGACAGCAGAAAGATGAAAAGTATAGATAGTTTACAATGTGACAGACACAATGGTTCCTTTTTGGACAGAAAGAAAACAGCTGGATAAGTTTTAATCACCTTTTGAATGCACAGTGGTTTATAAGATATAAGTTGTACGGTAATTTGTCCCACAGTCGCATGATCTAAATGCAGAAGAACATGGAAGAAGATTTAGTGTTACGTAAATGGCACAGGCAAGATGCCTGAACGAATCCGATATGGTACTGCATATATGTAATCATGAATTCACTGATAATTATCAGAATATACTGAAAAATGTTTTCGTGGAAGCATGCAATTCCTGTTCTCAGAGAATTCGAAATATCGAAAATGAAATTTACACAGTTAAAATAAAAAATTAGAATAAGAGACTCATGGGTTCAGCAGTAGAGGGTAGGAGGAGTCGGGGCAGACAAAGGAGATGGTACCTGGATTCGGTTAAGAATGATTTTGAAGTAATAGGCTTAACATCAGAAGAGGCACCAATGTTAGCACTGAATAGGGGATCATGGAGGAATTTTATAAGGGAGACTATGCTCCAGACTGAACGCTGAAAGGCATAATCAGTCTTAAAGGATGATGATGAATGACAATATCGAAAGGCTCATTATAACTTGTCGCATTTACTATTACTCTACGCTAAAGGAATATAAAGTAAACCAACCTCTGCATCCGACAAGGCACTGCTCTTACCTTCCTAGAAAAAACTATAGTGTTGTTTTGTGTGACGCTGTCTGATTGCGTTATGGTATACTCATTCCGTAGCAATGAGGGAATCAATTTTCATCGCCCTTAGCAACGTTCAACAATTAATCTTTTTTAAAAATAGAAAAAGGCAGTGTGTCGCGAAGTACATAATCATAATGCATGCGACATGACCGAGTGATGCTGTGATCGGTTGCAGGACGAATGTTCTTTTTGATATTCGTGAATAACAGACCTAAATAAAATGTTTTTGTTGGTCTCTGCTGCCTTTTTATAGTACAGTTAACACGAGATTAACCATAGTGAAGTCGTCGTGAGACAGAGATTTCGGCTAATTTTTAAATATGAAGATACGCTTTAAAACCAGCTTACGTGGGCAGTACCAAGGCAACATCTAACAGCGAAACATTTCGGGAATTGTTCGTCGCATGCTCATCAAGGGAATAAACAGTGTGCACGGTACGACACTAAGTCCCTAATGTTACACGTAGCGGCGGGAAACGCTCTATGGAGTGAAGGAAGCAACACACTGCAGCAAAGTAAGCAAATTAATTTTCGCACACGGTCCTGATGTCCGCGCTTAAACACCGGGTCCACAGGGAGCCGGCTACTGCTTTGCCCGTATTACGACGTTATTACATTACGAGGCGGCAACGCAGAATCGACTTTCCCGCAAAGCTTGTGTCGTTGGCCCATCCAGGACAGTGCAGTGAGATAATGCTTTTTGGATGAGAGAACAGCATTAAGAGACCGAGTTGCAGTCCTAACAGTATATTTGAGCATACAGAGGTTATAAAAGAAACAGGCGTTAAAAATATGGAAAGCTGACTCAATGTAAAACACAAGAGAGTAATTTCACTTGATCCGTTACCCAATTCGTTATTCAAGGGGGCGGATGTAAAAAGAACTTTCTTGTGGATAAAAGTGTAAGAGACTTGGTAAAAATATTTAATAGAATGGAATACACATTGTGGGAAGAAATGTGGGGTTCAAGTGAACAGCGAGTAGACTGGCTGAACACGAACGTAGGTGCAAAGTACTTACACTGGCAGGGCATGCATTGAGGAAGATCATTACTGCCCGCCACAGGGTCACGACCTCCGCTCAGTAAACAACGGAAGACCTTCTGGACGCCCTGCAGATCAATAAACGACTGGCACAGAGTCCTCTTATAATATGAAATCCTCAAACTCATCCTAATACCTCATCTCTCCTAGACTACTTAATCCCCACACTGCTTCATTTCTTTCCACATTGTCTGTACCATCCTACTGACCCGTTTTGTCTTGTATTTATTTATTCTATGTGATTGGAAATGTATTCCATCTTGCTATATATTCTGTTGTTTTACTATGAACATATCTTCCCCTTAATAACGTGCAGGAGCGGTTTCAGGCCCAAGCGATCCAAGTTGGCGAGGGACGGTGGAGTGGAGCGCATAATGATGTGGAAAAAATTAACCACGTGCGACTACAACTCGCGCACTGTTAGTTCCGTACAAACTTAATTATGTATACAGACAGTTCATCCTTTCCGGTAATCGATAGTCTCGACCATTTTTGCATGTTATCGACACTGATACTAGCAAGATATCGATCCCATGGACTTCAAGATTTTCGAGAATGTATTAATTTCAATAACATAAGTGCGTCGTAAGGTCATGTAGGAGGCAGGCGACAATTATTGTAACAATCAGTAGTTCTCCATTCAGTCTGACTAGGTCGCAACGGCAAAGGTCAAACATCGGGCAAGCAACGACTTTATTGCTCATATGACGCGTTTCGGAATTAATCGATCATTAGATGTCCTGGAGTGATTACTGCATGTAGATATGGCGTTTTACATACAACTTAAAACGCCATATCTACGTGCAGTAATAGATCCTGGTTATCTGATGACGGATAAGAAACGCGACATACGAGCAACAAAGTCATTCCTTGCCTCATGTTTGACCTTCACCATTCCGACCAGGTCAGCCTGAATGCAGAACTGCTGGCTGCCTTAATTTCAAGTTTGACGTTGGATAACAAATGACTCAAGAAATATTTTTTTCATGTGGTAAAATTACAAATTAACATTTTTCGGATTTTGTCCTTTACTTGTATTGTGAAACCTTACTTCTTGCTAAATTTCAGCATTGTACGTCAACGGAAAGTATCCTATAGGTTCTGGGGTTCTGATGAGTGAGTTTGCATCAAAATATGTGACATAAGTGCCCATATCTTCTGAATGTATCGATTTACAAGCTTCTATTTTTTTCACCACCAAGGGACATTAAACCTTAGTATTCGTTGTGAATAGGAAGGTAGGACAGAGGGTGTGTTACTGTGAACAGTTCAGTGACCGAGTTGATCTAATCAGAATCGACAGCAGACCAAAACCGACAACGATAGTTCAGGTATACACGCCGACGTCGCAAGCTGAAGATGAACAGATAGAGAAGGTGTATGAGGATATTGAAAGGGTAATGCAGTATGTAAAGGGGGACGAAAATCTAATAGTCATGGGCGACTGGAATGCAGTTGTAGGGAAAGGAGTAGAAAAAAACGTTACAGGAGAATATGGGCTTGGGACAAGGAATGAAATAGGAAAAAGACTAATTGAGTTCTGTAACAAGTTTCAGCTAGTAATAGCGAATACCCTGTTCAATAATCACAAGAGGAGGAGGTATACTTGGAAAAGGCCGGGAGATACGGGAAGATTTCAATTAGATTACATCATGGTCAGACAGAGATTCCGAAATCAGATACTGGATTGTAAGGCGTACCCAGGAGCAGATATAGACTCAGATCACAATATAGTAGTGATGAAGAGTAGGCTGAAGTTCAAGACATTAGTCAGGAAGAATCAATACGCAAAGAAGTGGGATACGGAAGTTCTAAGGAATGACGAGATACGTTTGAAGTTCTCTAACGCTATAGATACAGCAATAAGGAATAGCGCAGTAGGCAGCACAGTCGAAGAGGAATGGACATCTCTAAAAAGGGCCATCACAGAAGTTGGGAAGGAAAACATAGGTACAAAGAAGGTAGCTGCGAAGAAACCATGGGCAACGGAAGAAATACTTCAGTTGATTGATGAAAAGAGGAAGTACAAACATGTTCCGGGAAAATCAGGAATACAGAAATACAAGTCGCTGAGGAATGAAATAAATAGGAAGTGCAGGCAAGCTAAGACGAAATGGCTGCAGGAAAAATGTGAAGACATCGAAAAAGATATGATTGTCGGAAGGACAGACTCAGCATACAGGAAAGTCAAAACAACCTTTGGTGACATTAAAAGCAACGGTGGTAACATTAAGAGTGCAACGGGAATTCCACTGTTAAATGCAGAGGAGAGAGCAGATAGGTGGAAAGAATACGTTGAAAGCCTCTATGAGGGTGATGATTTGTCTGATATGATAGAAGAAGAAACAGGAGTAGATTTAGAAGAGATAGGGGATCCAGTATTAGAATCGGAATTTAAAAGAGCTTTGGAGGACTTACGGTCAAATAAGGCAGAAGGGATAGAGAACATTCCATCAGAATTTCTAAAATCAGTAGGGGAAGTGGCAACAAAACGACTATTCACGTTGGTGTGTAGAATATATGAGTCTGGCGACATACCATCTGACTTTCGGAAAAGCATCATCCACACAATTCCGAAGACGGCAAGAGCTGACAAGTGCGAGAATTATCGCACAATCAGCTTAACAGCTCATGCATCGAAGCTGCTAACAAGAATAATATACAGAAGAATGGAAAAGAAAATTGATAATGCGCCAGGTGACGATCAGTTTGGCTTTAGGAAAAGTAAAGGGACGAGAGAGGCAATTCTGACGTTACGGCTAATAATGGAAGCAAGGCTAAAGAAAAATCAAGACACGTTCATAGGATTTGTCAACCTGGAAAAAGCGTTCGACAATATAAAATGGTGCAAGCTGTTCGAGATTCTGAAAAAAGTAGGGGTAAGCTATAGGGAGAGACGGGTCATATACAATATGTACAACAACCAAGAGGGAATAATAAGAGTGGACGACCAAGAACGAAGTGCTCGTATTAAGAAGGGAGTAAGACAAGGCTGTAGCCTTTCGCCCCTACTCTTCAATCTGTACATCGAGGAAGCAATGATGGAAATAAAAGAAAGGTTCAGGAGTGGAATTAAAATACAAGGTGAAAGGATACCAATGATACGATTCGCTGATGACATTGCTATCCTGAGTGAAAGTGAAGAAGAATTAAATGATCTGCTGAACGGAATGAACAGTCTAATGAGTACACAGTATGGTTTGAGAGTAAATCGGAGAAAGACGAAGGTAATGAGAAGTGGTAGAAATGAGACCAGCGAGAAACGTAACATCAGGATTGATGGTCACGAAGTCAATGAAGTTAAGGAATTCTGTTACCTAGGAAGTAAAATAACCAATGACGGACGGAGCAAGGAGGACATCAAAAGTAGACTCGCTATGGCAAAAAAGGCATTTCTGGCCAAGAGAAGTCTACTAATATCAAATACCGGCCTTAATTTGAGGAAGAAATTTCTGAGGATGTACGTCTGGAGTACAGCATTGTATGGTAGTGAAACATGGACTGTGGGAAAACCGGAACAGAAGAGAATCGAAGCATTTGAGATGTGGTGCCATAGACGAATGTTGAAAATTAGGTGGACTGATAAGGTAAGGAATGAGGAGGTTCTACGCAGAATCGGAGAGGAAAGGAATATGTGGAAAACACTGATAAGGAGAAAGGACAGGATGATAGGACATCTGCTAAGACATGAGGGAATGACTTCCATGGTACTAGAGGGAGCTGTAGAGGGCAAAAACTGTAGAGGAAGACGGAGATTGGAATACGTCAAGCAAATAATTGAGGACGTAGGTTGCAAGTGCTACTCTGAGATGAAGAGGTTAGCACAGGAAAGGAATTCGTGGCGGGCCGCATCAAACCAGTCAGTAGACTGATGACCAAAAATAAAAAAATAAAATAAAAATGTGGCATAAGTTTCAATTTGACACGTCTACCCGTCCCTAAGAGAAAGCGGTCTTCTCAATTTAACTTCAGTTGTTATATACGCTATTCTGTTGATCTACCACGTTTATATATCTCTTTTAGTGAACGTAATGTTTATATCTATGTAACATATAAACGTGTATGCAGTACATACAATCGTCACAAATGTATATTCATGAGCAGCCTGAGTTCTTTTTGTTCGTATTGTCCTCTTCCTCTACTGCTTTATTCACATACATACGCTTCACAATATTTAATTTTAATGTTTCGGGGAAAGTTCCCTTTGTATTTATGTATTGTTTAACTAAAATATTTTCAGGTATATTCCAATCGCACTACCAAACTGGACAGTTATTCTGTTTTTGCACCCCACTCTCCAAGTGTTATACCCTTTCCCAACTTGTTCACTATCATGGTATGTTCCTTGATGATGGCAGTCAGTCTTTTGATGGTCTTATACACCGAAAGCGACTGGTTAACTAACTACGGCACCATAGAATTTCAAAATTTTATTCTTTTCAGTTATATAGATGAATTTATTCGACCAAAAAGTGAAGACAGAATCAATTAATATGGAAACATAACTTCTTACATAAATAACGGATGAATTAATCATCAATTTCGGTATATATCACAATCTGTTAACCCATTAAACAATATCCACATACCAGTTGAAAGGAGGAAGATACAAGAAGCAGACACGCACAGGCCAATAAAGCTTTCTGCAATAAAGGAGCTCAGCTGACATATTGATGTGGAACTGAGAATGTGTATGTTTAGAGCACAGGAGTGTACGGAATTAAAACGGGGACCATAGGAAATCCGAAGAACAGACTGGAGGGATTTGAAACGTAGTGCTACAGAAGAAAATAAAAGAAATTAAGCATGAAATGACGAAGATCTAAAACAAATAGATGAAGAACAAACGATGGGAAGGGGTAACGAGACGTCTGGTACAACATTCATTGCGAGAGTTAACTTGTACAGACTTCCCCTAAACTAGTTAGTAATTATTATAGCTCACGTTTAAAAAGTCGTGAGGTTTAGACCTCTGGATAGAATAAAACTTCACGAAAAACTTCATAATACCATGCAACGTAGTAAAATGTTGCCAAAACTAACACGGGAAGCATGATCTACGTTGTGCTTAGCGATGGAAGCTCCTAACCAAACACTGCGCATTCGGTTGAAGAACATAAGCACAACGGCGAATCTGAATTAGTTCTAAATGTTAAAATGGACATGAAAACTTTGCAGAAATGCGTTGAAATATCATAGACAAATGGACTGTAAATGCGCGATGGACGAAGTTCAGTGAAACGATCGCAAAACAGCATCGCAAAGGCAATGCAATCATCAGTATTAAGTTACACTTCCGGATGCAGCATTTTGCGGCTTATGTCGTTTGGTGCAAGGACATATCAACAGATAGTTGTTAAGTGAACTTTGTAAACGAACTACAGCAAACGCTGCAAAAGGCCCGTTGCGAATATGCGTTGTTCCGCAACATCATGGAGCAATTGAGGATGAAACAAGTCAATCTCAACAGCTGCATGGTTCGTTTCTTAAAAGGCCATCGGTCATACCCCATGCAAATCCTGCGTTTAAACGTGGTCAGAAGGCTGTGCCTATGGAGAGAGGAGGACGCCAGAGCAAATACACTCCTGGAAATTGAAATAAGAATACCGTGAATACATTGTCCCAGGAAGGGGAGACTTTATTGACACATTCCTGGGTTCAGATACATCACATGATCACACTGACAGAACCACAGGCACATAGACACAGGCAACAGAGCATGCACAATGTCGGCACTAGTACAGTGTATATCCACCTTTCGCAGCAATACAGGCTGCTATTCTCCCATGGAGACGATCGTAGAGATGCTGGATGTAGTCCTGTGGAACGGCTTGCCATGCCATTTCCACCTGGCGCCTCAGTTGGACCAGCGTTCGTGCTGGAAGTGCAGACCGCGTGAGACGACGCTTCATCCAGTCCCAAACATGCTCAATGGGGGACAGATCCGGAGATCTTGCTGGCCAGGGTAGTTGACTTACACCTTCTAGAGCACGTTGGGTGGCACGGGATACATGCGGACGTGCATTGTCCTGTTGGAACAGCAAGTTCCCTTGCCGGTCTAGGAATGGTAGAACAATGGGTTCGATGACGGTTTGGATGTACCGTGCACTATTCAGTGTCCCCTCGACGATCACCAGAGGTGTACGGCCAGTGTAGGAGATCGCTCCCCACACCATGATGCCGGGTGTTGGCCCTGTGTGCCTCGGTCGTATGCAGTCCTGATTGTGGCGCTCACCTGCACGGTGCCAAACACGCATACGACCATCATTGGCACCAAGGCAGAAGCGACTCTCATCGCTGAAGACGACACGTCTCCATTCGTCCCTCCATTCACTCCTGTCGCGACACCACTGGAGGCGGGCTGCACATGTTGGGGCGTGAGCGGAAGACGGCCTAACGGTGTGCGGTACCGTATCCCAGCTTCATGGAGACGGTTGCGAATGGTCCTCGCCTATACCCCAGGAGCAACAGTTAAACATAATTCCAAGAAAACATATAAAAAACCTTGGCTAACTAAAGGAATAAGAATATCTTGCAACCGCAAAAGAGAACTGTATCTAACAGCAAGATGGAGTACTGACCCCGAAATTGTTCAATATTATAAAAACTATTGTGCGGTACTAAGAAAAGTTATTAAAAAGTCCAGAAGCATGTGTATCATGTCTGAGATCAGTAACTCTGATAATAAAATTAAAGCAATTTGGAATATTATTGAAAGGGAAACAGGGCAACCAAGAGCACAGGAAGACTTTAGTGCAATAAAATTGAATGACAAGTGCACTAACAAACAATCAGAAATTGAAAATATTTTGAATAATCATTTTTTAAATGTTGTGGAGAAAATAGGATCTAGATCTTCACTAGAAGAGGCAAGGCTATTAATAGAAGAGGCCATACCTGCACAGTTTGAAACAGCTGTAATTCCACCAACCTCTCCCTCTGAAATCAGTAAAATAATAAACTCACTGAAAAGTAAAAGCTCTTACGGAATTGATGGCATTTCCAGCAAAGTACTTAAAGCTTGTTCCCCACAGATAAGTAGAATTCTCAGCCACGTATGTAATAGCTCTTTGGAGCAGGGTGTTTTCCCTGATAGACTGAAATATGCCATTGTAAAACCATTGCATAAAAAGGGGGATATGTCGGATGTCAACAACTACCGCCCAATCTCTCTTCTGACAGCTCTATCAAAAATTTTTGAGAAAGTAATGTATTCAAGAGTAGCCTCCCATATTTGTAAAAATAAAGTACTAACAAAATGTCAGTTTGGTTTTCAGAAAGGCTTTTCAACAGAAAATGCTATATATGCTTTCACTGATCAAATATTAAATGCTCTGAATAACCGGACATCACCCATTGGTATTTTTTGTGATCTCTCAAAGGCCTTTGATTGTGTAAATCATGGAATTCTTTTAGATAAGCTAAATCATTATGGTTTGAGTGGGGCAGTGCACAAATGGTTTAATTCATACTTAACTGGAAGAATGCAGAAAGTTGAAATAAGTGGTTCGTGTAATGTTAAAACAGCTGATTCCTCAAACTGGGGTGCTATCAAGCACGGGGTCCCACAGGGTTCGGTCTTAGGTCCTTTACTGTTCTTGATATACATTAATGACTTACCATTCCACATTGATGAAGATGCAAAGTTAGTTCTTTTTGCTGATGATACAAGTATAGTAATAACATCCAAAAACCAAGAACTAAGTGATGTAATTGTAAATGATGTTTTTCACAAAATTATTAAGTGGTTCTCAGCAAACGGACTCTCTTTAAATTTTGATAAAACACAATATATACAGTTCCGTACAGTAAATGGCAAAACTCCAGTAATAAATATAGAATTTGAACAGAAGTCTGTAGCTAAGGTAGAATTTTCAAAATTTTTAGGTGTGTCCATTGATGAGAGGTTAAACTGGAAGCAACACATTGATGGTCTGCTGAAACGTCTGAGTTCAGCTACGTATGCTATTAGGGTTATTGCAAATTTTGGTGATAAGAATCTCAGTAAATTAGCTTACTATGCCTACTTTCATTCACTGCTTTCGTATGGCATCATATTCTGGGGTAATTCATCGTTGAGTAGAAAAGTATTCATTGCACAAAAACGTGTAATCAGAATAATTGCTGGAGCCCACCCACGGTCATCCTGCAGACATCTATTTAAGGATCTAGGGATCCTCACAGTAACCTCACAGTATATATATTCCCTTATGAAATTTGTTGATAATAATCCAACCCAATTCAAAAGTAATAGCAGTGTGCATACCTATAACACCAGGAGAAAGGATGATCTTCACTATGAAGGGTTAAATCTGACTTTGGCACAGAAAGGGGTAAATTATGCTGCCACAAAAGTCTTTGGGCACCTACCAAACAGCATCAAAAGCCTGACAGATAGCCAACTAACATTTAAAAATAAATTAAAAGAATTTCTAGATGACAACTCCTTCTACTCATTGGCTGAATTTTTAGATATAAAGTAAAAAAAAAAAAAAAAAAAAAAAAAAAAAAAACTTAATCATTAGTGTCATGCAATATTTTGTGTAATGTAATCTTTTATTAACCTGACACGTTCCACATCATTACGAAGTGCCGTATTCATGATCTATGGAACAAGTATTAATCTAATCTAATCTAATCTCCCTAATTTGCTGGGAAGTGGCGGTGCGGTCCCCTACGGCACTGCGTAGGATCCTACGGTCTTGGCTTGCATCCGTGCGTCGCTGCGGTCCGGTCCCAGGTCGACGGGCACGTGCACCTTCCGCCGACCACTGGCGACAACATCGATGTACTGTGGAGACCTCACGCCCCACGTGTTGAGCAATTCGGCGGTACGTCCACCCGGTCTCCCGCATGCCCACTATACGCCCTCGCTCAAAGTCCGTCAACTGCACATACGGTTCACGTCCACGCTGTCGCGGCATGCTACCAGTGTTAAAGACTGCGATGGAGCTCCGTATGCCACGGCAAACTGGCTGACACTGACGGCGGCGGTGCACAAATGCTGCGCAGCTAGCGCCATTCGACGGCCAACACCGCGGTTCCTGGTGTGTCCGCTGTGCCGTGCGTGTGATCATTGCTTGTACAGCCCTCTCGCAGTGTCCGGAGCAAGTATGGTGGGTCTGACACACCGGTGTCAATGTGTTCTTTTTTCCATTTCCAGGAGTGTAGTTCCGTACTATGAGCGTTGGTCGCAGGAAGACGACCAACGCACTCACGTGACGACATGTCACGACCACTTAGACACCGGACTTTGTGGGCTGATGTCGACGACAGTGCCGACAGAATATCTAGAGCGCTGCAAAAACAGTACTTGCAGCGACCAGGGTACAGGCAGCTACGAGCATAGGCAATAAATAGTTTCCACAAACAATACTGGCGCGACAGGCGACAATAATAATGGTACCAGATCAGAAGACAGCGGCACAGGCGAAGACAAGCAGACATAGAATGAGGACTAAACTAATCGTCACAGAAGTGTCACGAAAACAAGTATTCACTAGACAGTGACGTTAGACTGTAAGAGAAAGGTAGAAACAGAGGACAGCACACAGTGCTGCCTAGACTAACTTAATCTAGATGCAGAATCACGCAATCTGAGGGCGAGAGGCTCAAAAACTGCTCCTGGGATCCTCAGTCTCGGGTGGCGAGTAGAAGTACATGGCTGCTCAAGAACTGTGAAAACACGACCTGTGTTAGTAACTAGGTGGCAGGTCTAAAAACAATCATTTGCCACAAATTACTGAATTCAAAAGCTACTGTAGTAGTGTATATTGATTTAAGAAAAGGACTCTGATTCCGTTGAGAAACAACCTGTAGATAAAATATTCCCGGAATTTGGTGTGAAATCTAACTTAGCAAATCTAATTCGTAAAACATTTACAGAGAGAGTATCTTAAGTGATGTTTGTGGGGGAACTACTTCAGCCCTTCGAAATAAACACAGGTGTAGTGCAATTGTGTTCCAGAAAAATTAGTGAGAATTTGGAATAAAAAACTGAATGAACATAAGATTTCACCAAAAACACTGAGAAAATTAAACAAAAATATTGAAGTAAATTGTTTATCATACGTAGATGACTTCGCTACACTTTCTCTAAATCTGAGACATGCAGTAACACAAATCTTTTAGCAGAAATTACCAGTACGTCAGGCTTAAGCATTTCTGCAAAGAAAACCAATTTTTTAGAAACCTCACAAAAGCGCCGAAAAATTCTGAAAACATATTGGTCAAGCTGGAAATGCTAAAAAAATAAATATCGTGGCGAGATAATCCAAGAGAATGGTTTGCAAAAAGCTGCAATAGTGGAAAAGATACATAAAATCCGAAGGGTATACAGTGCAGCCAAAGAGTTTTCTAACGAAAATAACCCGTAAAAAAAAAGGTCCAGTGCAGTAGTGAAGCCAAAATACCTATAAACAAGTGAATGTCTAGCTACAACTGGCAGTCAATGAAAACGAGGGAGGTGAAAAAAAGTAAACTTTATTATTTCAAAATTAAACGGCATAACTCTTAATACATTTATCCCACTGTAAGACGAGACAGTCAGTGTCATCAGAAAACATGTTTGCGGTTGCCTACGGAATCACGATTTACCAAGCCGTGCACCTCATCGTCCGAGAAAAATCACGACCACGAATGTCTTTCTTCAGGGTTCCAAAAAATATGGAAATCGTATGCAGAGAGATCGGGACTGCATGGAGGGTGCGTAAGCGCTTCCCAGTGAAACTGCAG
Organism: Schistocerca gregaria; assembly: GCF_023897955.1. Lineage (NCBI taxonomy): Eukaryota > Metazoa > Arthropoda > Insecta > Orthoptera > Acrididae > Schistocerca > Schistocerca gregaria. Next base: position 742,488,775 of record NC_064922.1, read on the forward strand.
TGTAGTCGAAACAACTTTGGCAACATGTGGAGAGTCATTATCCTGCAACAGACTGATGCCGTCCGTCAGCATTCCTGAGCGTTTGGACTAGATGGCGTGCTTCAGTTTTTCCAAAGTGTCCATGTACTGCTGTGCGTCAATTGTGGCGCCTTGTTAAAAAAACTCCGTGAGCAGCGGGCTGACGATGGCATCATTCTGTTGCTGGTTAACGGCTGCTTACAGGTTGCCAAGGTTGTTTCTACGCTGCAGACTTCTCGCTGGGAAGCCCTTATACGTACTCCATAATTATAGTGCCAATATCTCCCCATGCGATTTGGTTCAAATGGCTCTGAGCACTAGGAGACTTAACATCTGAGGTCATCAGTCCCCGATAACTTCGAGCTACTTAAACCTAACCAACCTAAAGACATCACACACATCCATGCCCGAGGCACGATTCGAACCTGCGACCTTAGCGGACGCGCGGTTCCAGACTGAACCATGCGATTCCTACAGTTTGGGAGCACTAATGAAAAACATCCGTGGTGTTGATCTGCTTCGGGCGAAAAGGTGCGCTTGTGGATACAATCGTGTTTCCGTAGGCAGCCGCAAACTTTTTCTATGAAAGCACTGGCTGCTGAAACACCCCCGTTTAATTCCTTTACTGGATTTTGTGTAATTTGTTGAAGCCGCCAAACAGGCAATTACTATGATAATATGACCGTGTGCTTAATGGATGAAAGGCTATCGGTTTTTCTGCTGTGGTTCCGGGGGTATTTCCAACCGAGTGCGGCTATTCTGAGACTGAATAGTGGAATGATTGTAAGTTTGTCTATTATTAAGGACCACAAAGGTTCCGATGAACAAACTGATATATTTTCTACTAACACACAAATTCTGAGGCAGTTGCTACCTTCACATTACACGTCTAATTACGGTTACATCTTTTTATTGATTGCTGATTTCCAGTACTTCGTCACACGCAATGCTGATGGTTAACATTCACAACAATCCTCACTGCAATCCATGGTTGTTGCTGGCCGACGCGGTTGACGTGAAACACGTAATTCGGCGCTTGTCACTTTCTGTTTCATATCACTCGCGAATCGGTATCGATGAGGGTCCACCCCACGACGATCAGGGGGACGCGCTCACTCGTCATACTCCGGTGAATTTACTCGACCACCATTCTTGCCTGTCTCACCGCTCGCTCGACACACTCCATTACTACTCTGCACCCGACACTCGTCTCACTGCCTCCTGCAGCGCTCGACAATCGACTCCTGTCTACTATCGACCTGGGTGTCGGATACTAGTATCTATGCTTCTGGGATCACGGATCCCTAACACTGCGTTGTCTCACAGTCGGATAAATGCTTCAACAGTTACGGTGATTACTTCTGAAATAATAAACAGTTTACTTATTTTCTTCTATCTGTCTCATTTTCTTTTGATTGCTCCTTATATAATGCAGATAAATTAGAAATACGAGAAAGGTGAATCATTCGGAAAATATTAGGCTCACGAGAAAATATGAAAGTTTCGAAGTTATGCAGTAATTATGAAACTTATCAGAATTAATGACAAAAAGAAGACTGATACGTTTTGGACATTTATTAAGTGGATTAGCTAAAATGATCTTCAAATATTTGTGGAGTCAACAAGAAGTTGGATCCATGAAATAAAAAAGGATTTAGAAAAAAAATATTATAATTGAAGAAACAACTGACAGAAGTGTTTCGCGAAAATTATTGCAAATGGAAGCTTTTCAAGGTAAAAGAGTTTAAAAAGTGGTATGAAGTGGTCACAAGACAGGAGGAAAAAACACAGCAACCGTACTGGGTACTGGGGAAAACAAGAAGAAAACTACAAACAACGAATTGAAACTGACACGTCGTTCCTAGCTGACCTGTCCGAGAAGAAAAAAAAAACCTGTAACTTGTGTTACAAGTTCTAATATCCAAATAGGCTCAAATGGTTCAAATGGCTCTAAGCACTATGGGACTTAACATCTGTGGTCATCAGTCCCCTAGAACTTAGAACTACTTAAACCTAACTAACCTAAGGACATCACACACATCCATGCCCGAGGCAGGATTCGAACCTGCGACCGTAGCAGTCGCACGGCTCCGGACTGCGCGCCTGGAACCGCGAGACCACCGCGGCTGGCTATCCAAATAGGACTCTAATGTCAATTAGTGATATGTAAAATATGGTTTAATGAAGTAGAATTGCGACAAGTGTTTTCTTCAAACGTTTTAAAATATTGTTTTCCGTCCAAAACGGCTAACAGTTAATATTCTCTGGCAAAAGTTGACAGTATGGCTGCGGGGCCCCTTGCCCGCAGCATAATACAGGATACCGATTACGATACTGCGGTGCCTGTGTTATTTTAGATTACGATGCAAAGTTCCTTTGGACATGCATGCATGCACAAAGGGACAGGCACAGCGGCGACTACAGCCGTTGTGAAATATACGAAATGTATTCGCAGTTGCGAATATTGACAACCATCAGCTGTAGAATGGAATGACGACAATGGAAATTTCTGCCGGACCGGGCCTCGAACACGTATTTCCCGCTTATCGCGAGCGGTCACCCCACCATCTGGCTAGCCGAACTCGACGCACGTCCAGGCCCAACCAAGAGTCATGCACGAATAGCCAAATGATAAGGTGATCGCTTGGAATAAGCGGGAAATCCGGGTCCGGCATAGTTGTCCATATTCGCAATTGCAAATACATTTTTGCCGGCCGCGGTGGTCTCGCGGTTCTATGCGCGCAGTCCGGAACCGTGCGACTGCTACGGTCGCAGGTTCGAATCCTGCCTCGGGCATGGATGTGTGTGATGTCCTTAGGTTAGTTAGGTTTAAGTAGTTCTAAGTTCTAGGGGACTAATGACCACAGCAGTTGAGTCCCATAGTGCTCAGAGCCATTTGAACTATTTTTTTTTCAAATACATTTAATATATTTCATAACGGCCGTAGTCGTCGCAGTCTCTATTCCTCTGAATATACATACATGTCGAACAGAACCTTGCACCACAATTCAGAATAACACAGGTACTGCAATATCGTGTTTATCCGTCGACACTGGGCAACAGACTTTCAAGAAAAATGTCACACCGGTACCGGAATATACATAATGGATGCACGCGTACGGGTTGTAGACGCATGACTAACGACATATGGAAGTTTGTGTCCGGCCGTGAGTCGTGCACGAATAGCTCGCGATAAAAGGGGAAATCGGGGTTAGAGTTCCGGCCCGGTACATATTTTCACTGTCGGTATTCCATTCTACAGCTGATGGTTGTCCATATTTTCAATTCGACTACATTTGATGCAGTATATTAGTTCTACGTGTACTGCATGGATGGACCGCTTCTGGTTGCAGCAGTTTCATCGGCAAGAGCGGGCAGCTGCGGGCGACTGAAGGAGGAACACAAGTTCCATGGCGTAAAGAGTCAACATTGGGCTAGCGATGTGCGGTGTAGGTAAATCATCGACGCTAATTTCGAGTTCATCGTCGACGTCTAAACATCGATAGCCAATTATAATCGACCACAAAACTCTATTGTTAACTGACAAAATTTACAGAAAGGCGTGAAAAGCAGCATACAACAAATACACGTATATTTAATATCATATTTATTAACCAGTAAATGCACCTATACCCCCTCCAAAGTTTTGTTTACGGACTGTAAAAATAACGTTTTTTTTTTCGAGAAGTTGCCTATTCTGTTAACAGAGGTGCTTTAGCAACCAGTATTTCAGAAACTGATGATGCGTCTATACAGCTCAAATATTGAAGGGCAGCGTTTTGTAATTTTTATACGTGGTACCCCTAATATGATTCCACATTTCTGTATCTGCACAGGCGTGATAACGCTACGAAATCGTCACTTTTCGACGGTGTCTCGACTACGGATACTGGGAGCAGGGCCCTGGAAGAGGGAACAAACCTGGCGTGCGAGTCAGTCTACGGGCGAGCAAAGTGAGTGAACACCGCGTAGAGAGTGCGGAAAAAAATACAATGCAACTGATGAACTTGCCACGCAGAACCCGGAGCACGCCGCGAGACGAATCGGCTGTCAGGTTCGAGATTGTTGATGTCGGCGTTAAGTACTGCTGCGCCAGGCCTATTGCCGGCGAGTACTGTAAACACCCGGGTCAGTGGCTCTGGCTATATAACGCTTCGCGTGCGGCCCGCGCGACAGCTTTCTGCGCTGTGATACCCACACTAGCTCATCTGTGTCCATCTCGTTGTCTGCTGGCGGGGATACGAAAATACTAATGAACAGAGTTTAACAATTAAAAGGATATCTCCGAGGTAATAAGTGAACACGATTGGTTTGTTTCTTTTGCAGTTTTCTAAACTATTCTGTTCTTGTACTATTTTATAATGCTAACTATATAAACCTACATCTATATCTACTTCACTACTTTGCAATTCACACTCCAGTGCTTGCCAGATGGTTCTTCGAACCACTTTCAGACTACTCTACCGGTTCACTCTATAACAGCGCGTGCGAAAACGAACACTTAAATCTTTCTGTACGAGCTCTGATTTCTCTTATTTTATTACGCTGATAATTTTTCCCTATGTAGGATGACAACAACACAATACTTTCACGTTCAGAGGAGAAAGTTGTTGACTGAAATCTGTCAAGGGGTTATACCGCAACGAACAATACCGTTATTTTAAAGACTGACGCCCCAACTCGTTTATCATATCCATGACGCTCTTTCCCCATTCTGCGATAATACGAAACGAACTGCCCTTCTCTGAACAATTTCGATGTCCTCCCTCAATCCTATTTCGTAAGTATTCCATCGCACACAGTAGTACTCTAACAGAGGACGGACAAGCGTGATTCGGCAATATGGTTAACAGACCTGTTACATCTTCAGTTTTATCAAGAAAACCAAGTCTTTGGTTTGCCTTCCCCAAAACATTATCTAAACCACAGTTCCATTTTAAGTTGTTTATAACTGTAATTCATAGCTATTTCACTGAATTCACAGCCTTTAAATTTGTGTAAGATATCGCGTAACCGAAATTTAACAGACTTCTTTTCGTACTCATGTGAATCTACATCTACATCTACATCTACATGACTACTCTGCAATTCACATTTAAGTGCTTGGCAGAGGGTTCATCGAACCACAATCATACTATCTCTCTACTATTCCACTCCCGAACAGCGAGCGGGAAAAACGAACACCTAAACCTTTCTATTCGAGCTCTGATTTCTCTTATTTTATTTTGATGATCATTCCTACCTATGTAGGTTGGGCTCAACAAAATATTTTCGCATTCGGAAGAGAAAGTTGGTGACTGAAATTTCGTAAAAAGCTCTCGCCGCGACGAAAAACGTCTATGCTGTAATGACTTCCATCCCAACTCGTGTATCATATCTGCCACACTCTCTCCCCTATAACGCGATAATACAAAACGAGCTGCCCTTCTTTGCACCCTCTCGATGTCCTCCGTCAATCCCACCTGGTAAGGATCCCACACCGCGCAGCAATATTCTAACAGAGGACGAACGAGTGTAGTGTAAGCTGTCTCTTTAGTGGACTTGTTGCATCTTCTAAGTGTCCTGCCAATGAAACGCAACCTTTGGCTCGCCTTCCCGACAATATTATCTATGTGGTCCTTCCAACTGAAGTTGTTCGTAATTTTAACACCCAGGTACTTAGTTGAATTGACAGCCTTGAGAATTGTACTATTTATCGAGGATTCGAATTCCAACGGATTTCTTTTGGAACTCATGTGGATCATCTCACACTTTTCGTTATTTAGCGTCAACTGCCACCTGACACACCATACAGCAATCTTTTCTAAATCGCTTTGCAGCTGATACTGGTCTTCGGATGACCTTACTAGACGGTAAATTACAGCATCATCTGCGAACAACCTAAGAGAACTGCTCAGATTGTCACCCAGGTCATTTATATAGATCAGGAACAGTAGAGGTCCCAGGACGCTTCCCTGGGGAACACCTGATATCACTTCAGTTTTACTCGATGATTTGCCGTCTATTACTACGAACTGCGACCTTCCTGACAGGAAATCACGAATCCAGTCGCACAACTGAGACGATACCCCATAGCTCCGCAGCTTGATTAGAAGTCGCTTGTGAGGAACGGTGTCAAAAGCTTTCCGGAAATCTAGAAATACGGAATCAACTTGAGATCCCCTGTCGATAGCGACCATTACTTCGTGCGAATAAAGAGCTAGCTGCGTTGCACAAGAGCGATGTTTTCTGAAGCCATGCTGATTACGTGTCAATAGATCGTTCCCTTCGAGGTGATTCATAATGTTTGAATACAGTATATGCTCCAAAACCCTACTGCAAACCGACGTCAATGATATAGGTCTGTAGTTAAATGGATTACTCCTACTACCCTTCTTGAACACTGGTGCGACCTGCGCAATTTTCCAATCTGTAGGTACAGATCTATCGGTGAGCGAGCGGTTGTATATGAGTGCTAAGTAGGGAGCTATAGTATCAGCGTAATCTGAAAGGAACCTAATCGGTATACAATCTGGACCTGAAGACTTGCCCGTATCAAGCGATTTGAGTTGCTTCGCAACCCCTAAGGTATCTACTTCTAAGAAACTCATGCTAGCAGATGTTCGTGTTTCAAATTCTGGAATATTCCATTCGTCTTCCCTGGTGAAGGAATTTCGGAAAACTGCGTTCAATAACTCCGCTTTAGCGGCACAGTCGTCGATAACAGTACCATCGGCACTGCGCAGCGAAGGTATTGACTGCGTCTTGCCGCTTGTGTACTTTACATACGACCAGAATTTCTTCGGATTTTCTACCAAATTTCGAGACAATGTTTCGTTGTGGAACCTATTAAAGGCATCTCCCATCGAAGTACGTGCCAAATTTCGCGCGTCTGTAAATTTTAGCCCATCTTCAGGATTTCGCGTTCTTCTGAACTTCGCATGCTTTTTCCGTTGCCTCTGCAACAGCGTTCGGACCTTTTTTGTGTACCACGGGGGATCCGTTCCATCTCTTACCAATTTATGAGGTATGAATATCTCAATTGCTGTTGCTACTATATCTTTGAATTTGAGTCACATCTCGTCTACATTCGCATAGTCAGTTCGGAAGGAATGGAAATTGTCTTTTAGGAAGGCTTCTAGTGGTACTTTATCCGCTTTTTTAAGTAAAATTATTTTGCGTTTGTTTCTGATGGATTTGGAAGAAATGGTATTGAGCCTAGCTACAATGACCTTGTGATCACTAATCCCTGTATCAGTCATGATGCTCTCTATCAGCTCTGGATTGTTTGTGGCCAAGAGGTCAAGTGTGTTTTCGCAACCATTTACAATTCGCGTGGGTTCGTGGACTAACTGCTCTAAATAATTTTCGGAGAATGCATTTAGGACAATCTCGGAAGACGTTTTCTGCCTACCACCGGTTTTGAACACTTTTCCTTATTCAGAGACATTTGCCAATTTTCGCATTATACTGACATCGTGTCTAATTGTACGTCATTTTTCAATTGGTTTTGATCGTTTAATCACTTTACTAGACGGCAAATGATAGCATCATGTGGAAACAGCCAAAGAGAGCTGCTCACATTGTTTCCTAAGTCGTTTATACAGTTTATTCCGTTTCTCTGTTTTCCTTGAATATATCAACGTTCTGTCCATCCTCAGCGAGAGTCGGTTCAACAGCTGAAAGCAGATCTTCGATGGCCGGCCGCGGTGGTCTCGGGGTTCTAGGCGCTGAGTCCGGAACCGCGCGACTGCTACGGTCGCAGGTTTGAATCCTGCCTTGGGCATGGATGTGTGTGATGTCCTTAGGTTAGTTAGGTTTAAGTAGTTCTAAGTTCTAGGGGACTGATGACCACAGATGTTAAGTCCCATTGTGCTCAGAGCCATTTGAAAGCCATTTTTTAGATCTTCGATGATTTAAACAAAAACAAAAATATAATAAAATAAAAAAAATAGTTCAAATGTGAGTGAAATCTCATGGGTCTTAACTGGTAAGGTAATCAGTCCCTAAGCTTACACAATACTTAACCCAAATTATTCTAAGGACAAACACACACACCCATGCCCGAGGGAGGACGCGAACCTCCGCCGGGACCAGCCGCACAGTCCATGACTGCAGCGGCTCAGACCGCTCGGCTAATCCTGCGCGGCGATGATTTTCATTAGCTTCGAACATGCTAATGCATCTTGAAAGTACAGGGTGGTTAAAATCAAACTTTCGCTACTTGAACCAGTGTAGACGGAAAACTACCGTAATTACCGTACGGGTGTCCAACTTTGAGGGAATGATGTTCACACTGTGCTCTGCAGGTTTTACGTATTTAATAGTGTTCTTGTAATGACGTACTATTGGGCACCTGTACTCGTAGGCACTGTAGAGTTCAAACACAAGCATTAACGTGCATTACAGTTGCAGACAGTCAACATGGTGGCCAATGAATTCATCTTAAAGCTGTTTTAGCAAAACAAGTGCAATAGTGCGGCTGCTCTACACGAATATATCGACACATAAAAGAATGCGGAGTCCACTTCTTTCTGTAAGGGGTTGAGGAGCATGATTAGAGTTCGAATTAACTGGCGATTTGGGAATTCCTCTTAGGTTAATTGCGCCACAAATTGATGAAGTTACGGTTGCCGTGGCAGAGAATGCTGGACGCAATGTGCCATCTTCAAGCAGTGCACGAGCTGTGTCACGACTGCTGAATATTCCATGGTCGTTTGTTTCGGGCAGCAGTAGACGCAATCTCCAGTGCGGTTCCAGGCTGTCGTGGATCGTCACATTGTGTAATGTTTGTAACCTTGGTACGCAATTAAAAAATGTTACCCTCGCATACGGAAATTAAAATGTATTTTCGAGATCTTTCACATCTCCTTACAAATGTTTCCACGACGTTTCATTGTCCTACGATAACTCGTTTTTTAATAGAGGCCCTCTCAAGTTTAATTACAACCACGCTGTATATTCTTGATTCCAGGATCAAGCAACGTTGATGTGGCTAACTTGTTAACATGTTCAGCTCGTATTAAGCGTTTTCAGATTTCCGTTCTGCTGTTACTCTTCAGATGCTTTCGAATGATCTGTACTGAAAGAGTAAACAGCCATTTAACTGTGTATTGTTATATTTATCTTTTGTACAATCCAGATTTTGACTTTTATGCTACTATCAAGTACAGTCCTAAAATATGTTAGACTCTTATTAAGTCACATTTGTTAAGGCAGTCTAAAGCTAGTAAATAAGGCTAACAAATGTCTTTCGGGTGTTACGTCTTCAAGAGCCTTGTTTGCCTGCTCTGGACTGGCTAAAGAAATATGACTTAATAATGGTCTAACAACTTTTTGCACTGTACTTTATAATGGCATAAAAGCCGACATGTGGGTAGTACAAAAGACAAATACTATATATAACACACAGTCAAATAGCGGTTTACTCTTTTAAAACGTAGTACATGACTGTTGCTCAATGCTATCGAAAATTGTTTAATTTGTATTGGTTGCATGCAAGATGTTTTGATATACGATACACTAGTTACTAGGATTATTTTACTGCTTGCGGGGTACTTTCCTACACAAATTTCACGAGTAGCTACTTCTGTAGACCGCAGAACAACCACCTCCCAGATTTAAAATATCTGCGGCTGTTAGCAGTCGCAATTAATGATATTATTAATCACTGAAAGCCGCTGCAAAAATCTTTCAATTAGTTAGAATACTGGATCCCGTCTAGTGGATATTTCTTATTTACCCTGAGTCTGATTCTTTTCTCAGGTCATCACTTGCTACTGCACTTTGTTTACAGTGTACTTAACATCATTCGAAGTATTTTTCGCTGTTACTCCAAACCATACTGGTTCACAGTACTTGACACCACCAAAGCACGAAATGAATGAACAGTGAAAGGCATTAGTTCACGATTAGCTGCAACAGAGTCCATGTTCCGGCCTTAGTTCGTTGAAAAATATACCATGCGTCCCCCCTACCCCAACAGCTATGTTTGGCACGTTACAGTGTGCTCCACTGGTATCGTTATCAAAAATAATCAGAAAAATATTCCCTTCAGTGACGAAAAATTTATTGATCGTCGTAACAGGTAGTCTGCTTTTTACGCCAACATCCAAGTTAGATCTTTTGTCTTTGGCATCGATATTACAATGTTTCAAAGGCCAGAACCGATGTTGAATCATCGATCTTTACTCCCAATATTGAAATTCTGAAATATCGGTAATCATCCCGTAGTTTTTCCCACAGACCCTTCTTTAGAAAGCTTCATTATCTACGTACCTGATTTCCACAATTTCAGTAAGTCTAGTAAGTTCGCCATCCGCCTACGTAGCTCAGTGGAGAGGACCGGGGTTCGATTCTCGATACTACGAAAGACTTTTCCTTGGAGGGAGGACTGGAATGGGGTGCACTCAGCCCCGTGAAGCCAACTCAGGGGCGACATGAATAAGAAGCAGCTGCTCCAAGGTCGAGAAATCCGACAATGGCTGGAAGAGTGGTGTGTTAAACCCACGTCCCTCCATACACGTCGCTGGTGCGGAATTTAGGTGGACGGGCCATCGAATCGGCAACTGGACAGCTGCGGACATCATTCCGATTATCCCACAATTACGACACGCAACAGCACGGTGGCTCGAGGGTGTATGAACCTGAAGCAGGTAGCGGCAGGAGCAACGACGTAATCACGGCCAGATAGCGATGCGCGGAGGTGAGTCACGGCTCGCTACGCCAGCTGCTTGCTGTTAGCGAAGTCGCCGTCAGCAAACAGCGTGGTCATCGCTCCCACGCCTTACGCAACCTTCTCTTCCGCGCCGTGCGTTTCACGATCAGCGTGCAACCTGTTGCAGCCAAAATCCGATAGAGGATTACTGAGCTTCCAAAAAACTTATTAGTGACAAAGCGAGCGGAAGTACAGATTTTCCCGATTTGTAATTATTCTACCTAATGGAACACTGTTTATCTGAGTGACAGCTGTTACGCCGCGTGCGACACCGATTACTCGTCATTTCCGCCAAAAAGTGATGGATACTAGGCCTGACCGCGCAGCGGTTTTACCAGAGGCGGACGCTTTCGCATCATAACATCGGAGCCTTGGAATAGCTGAGGTTAGTTACGAAGAGAGAGAATTTCAAACAGCCTGCGTAATTTCGGAGTAGCACTGCTTCCCCACATCCCACCTACAGAATACGGCATCTACAAAGAACAAACGAAAGGGCGAGAAAAGGGCAATAAAACAAGGAATTAAACCTAATAAACATAGCCTCAGGACACAAAAACAAGTAGTTTCCCAGTAAGGCAGACGTATTACGACGGAATACATGATCCTCTTGTGAAACAGCCAGAATGAAATTTTCACTCTGCAGCGGAGTGTGCGCTGATATGAAACTTCCTGGCAGGTTAAAACCGTGTGCCGTATCGAGACTCGAGCTCGGGATCTTTGCCTTACGCGGGCAAGTGCTCTACCGACTGAGCAAGCCTCGCTAGTACCTGTGTGTCGTGCTAAGGTAGCTCAGTCGGTAGAGCACTTGCCCGCGAAAGACATAAAGGTCCTGAGCTCGAGTCTCCGTTCGACACACATTTTTAATCGTCAGGAAGTTTCATCTTGTAACAGAGTCTCCGAGGATCAAAACAGCAGATATGCATTTGAGGACAAACATATTACAACATGTCCACTGTCCACGTGAAGGCAGAATTCAGCACACCACCTCATCCAAGTCCGTACACGTCCAAAAAACCCAAGCGTGCTCCAAATGCGTGCTCAGGGTTCACCGTCGCTATGAACAGGACTATAATATACCAAAACTTTGAAATATCCCCACACAACAATATCCAACGGGTTCAAGTTTGAGGGGATGCTTATTAGGATTATTTCCTTGTTTCATTACTCACTACTCGCCCGTTTTTCTTTCGCAGCTTTAATAGTTAGGCAACATTTATATCACTCAACATGGCTTATCTTTTGACTTTGAGGGTTAATTATTAAGGGCTCCTAAAATAACGAACAGGTTAATGTATTTAAAGTTTCAAATCAAACTTTTTTTGTTCCAGTGTAGTAGTTCGAGATAAGTTCCGTTGCTCTTTATGCTTTCTTGAAAAGTTAGTGCAGTGCCACCAAACACATATTTACAAAAAATCATTTTAGATCTAAAAAACGTTTACAAATTAATAAAGCTACAAAACTAAATACGAGATATGCTCACAAAGCAACGAAACGTGTTTTATTAGTCTGATTCACGCGATCTCTTTGTTATGTTGGCAAACATATCTACGAATTATCTGTATAGTGTTCGCCACAACGGATGTTTTAGTCTGTTGTCAACTGTCGAAGAGATAGTAGCGATATTATTTACAGTGTTTAAAATGGATCAGAAAAAGGTATAAAAATTCGTGTAAGAAGGGTGTAAAGTGTAGCAAAGTTTTAGAAATGTTAGACACTGCTTTTAGTAAGCCTGCATTGAGTAAAAGACGAGGATTTAAGAGTGGTTTAAGCGTTTCGAAGCAGGTTGTGAAAAATGCATAACATTATTTTGCACATGCCATGAATTTTTTGTACTGGACTCAAAATGTTTGACAGAAAAGTTTGTTCCAAAACTGTTTAATTTTTAACAAAAACAGCGGCGATTATAATTTTTTCAGGCAGTCGCTTTATGACGTCAGCAACGATGCCGAACTACTGAACGTGTCTCAACAAGTGATTAAACGTGGGTTTACGCATATTCTGCACTTTGTATGTATATGACGAAGATTAATAAAACCGACAAGCTGCTGGGACAGATTCCTGACTAGAAATGGGGGAAAAAAGGTCTTACGAACAGGTGTCCGGAAACGCATCGTTGCCACGGTAGATTGTGCTGGCGAATGAAAGTTCCTTTGACCACGTGCCGTGTTATTTCTTGCGTGTTGCAGGCTCTGTAATTGAAGGAGCGTGCTGAAAGCAGAAGAATGGTCAGGTATTCGTGTTGGGAACAAGCCGAGATGGTCTTTGGGGTGCGGCCAGGCAGATGGAAACGGCAGCAAGGCCCAAAAGCAAGTACACTGACAGACATCAGCTATGTCACACAACATTCAAGGCCTTTTCGAGCGTTTGTGTGATATGGATCCTGAACACCCAGCGAGGCGACGGACTGCACGTACACCAGATATGGAGGACCGGCTTCTGCAGAATACGGAGACGAACCCCAGTACAAGCTCCAGGCAAGTGATCCACCAACATGGTGCAAGCCGAAATAAGATCATGTGTATCCTCCATGACAACCGCTACTGTCTATCACCTGCCATCCCATGGAGACCACTCTGAGCATCTCTTATGACGTAATGCGATGAACGGTAAGTGTAGTCAGGCGCATTTTTTATGGCGTTTTGGCACATATTTGCAATTTTGATTTTTGCCGTGTGTAGCTGGAGTCAGCATGTGCCAACGTCCTCGCTCATGCGGAACCTAGTGTCGACGGAAAGCTTCGGTTCGTTTTCAGTTTCTTTAATCGATATTTACGTGCGTTTTCTATAGACCGGTTCCACATTGGTCTCTGTGATATTTGTTTTATCGGTTACGTTAATATGCACATTAAAACACGAAAAATAACCAACACTCCAGTAACAGTTGAGTAGCGCTGCTGAATGGCAGTAAACATATCTCGGGCTATGGCACTACTCACTAGGGAACCTCCCCATCGCACCCCCCTCAGATTTAGCTATAAGTTGGCACAGTGGATAAGCCTTGAAAAGCTGAACACAGATCAATCGAGAAAACAGGAAGAAGTTGTGTGGAACTTTTTAAAAAATAAGCAAAATATACAAACCGGGTAGACCATGTGCAAGATAAGCAACATCAAGGATACTCTAAGCTCAGGAGCGCCGTGGTCCCGTGGTTAGCGTGGACAGCTGCGGAATGAGGGGACAGATGATCTCAGCAGTCAAGTCCCATTGTGCTCAGAGCCATTTGAACCATTTTGAACCTTATAAATAAAGACCGAGGTTTTTGCTTAAGTTATGCTTGGACTGCTGCTCTCTCACTAGCTAAACCATAGAAGGACCAGGGACACGGTTAATGGTACTTGCTCACCTATTGGTAATTATTATTCGATTTCGATACCCTCTGATGTTAATGGTTGTCCGGTGGACTTGTTGCTTACATCGTGTGTGTTTGTATGTGTGTGTCTTGTGTTGTCTTTTTGTGTATTCTGTATTACGGTTCTTGATCGGCTTGGCTTTCAATTTCCTTGCGCAGCGCTCCCTGAGGGAAGAAAGAATTTTTTTGCAGCAATTTATGTCCACGTAAATTAACGAGCCCTGAATGAGATATCTTAGGAAGAATTGTAAAGGTTGTTTTATTACTAGGGCGGGGAAAGTGGTTATTTTATGTGGGGCAACACAGTTTGGTACCAGATGCGGGCCAACTGGCAGATGCTGGCCAGCGCGCTTCATTTCAGGCGTCTGTTAAACACGCTGAAACGACTTGAGCACGACTTCAAAGGGAACGGCTGCGAACTCGTTTTTGCTCGTCCTTTTTTATTCTTGGTCTCCAAGTAAGTGCCAACACAAAGATATATACTTAGTAATATTTATGTTTTCGAGGGCGCAGTATGTCATAGGCAGAACAATAAAATGTCTCACATACCTAGAAATATAGAAGTATCATATTCACGCGTTTTTCATAGTCTCGCCAACATACACCAGCTGCTCAATGTAATTTACGAGCTTTGTTGGAAAAGAAAGAAATGAATACAGAATAAATTTATAGAGAACTTAAGCACTTTCGTTAACGTCCTACAGTCATCAATTAACGTAAACACTTTCTCTGTTTGGTTGAAGGTTTATATTCCTAGCTTGCATCACTGAAAGTCAGGCACTATGAATATAAATAAAACGAAATGCTCCTTCTGCAGCTTTCCCCCCCCCCCCCCCCCCAGCCCCACAACACACACACATTTTTAGTTCAACTGCATTACCTGAACTAAGGCTGACGCAAATGGGTCCTAACAATCCGCTAACTTATCTCCTCCTTGAAGAGGTGGAGAGAGCATGAGGGAGGGCGAGGGGGCGGTGGACACACATTCCGCCTCCGTGTACTGTTTGAGAACGCAGCGCACGTAACACAGACCTACGAACTTCATGAGCTCCTGATAACCGGCTTCCTTTTCCCATCTGGAGTAGATGGTGACGCCCGCGATTGGCCAGCAACCGCATCATCACTCATTTTCGAAAACTCAAAATGAAAATGGCGCAACAGGACACAGACAGCGACAGGGCAGCTAGGCGACAAAGCTGACGGCAATTCAATCAACACCGGATAATAGTACGCTGCACAGTTGGCAACGAACATCTGCATATCGCTATGGCACGAAGTTTCCCGAGTGCTGCCGACCGCTACCGGTCAGAATTGGGCACTCCGCGTGCAAAGTTATAGTTCCCAGAAAGCACATATCTGTAAAATATTGCAACATACCACGTGCTCATCTTGAGGTAAGTGCGTTTGACTGCTGCTAAGAATGTTGGCGCACAGTCGGACGCTCCACATACCTGAAAAGTTGAAAAACAGCCGTTAATTTTTTAGGTCCACTAGTTACCACACAGGTTATACGTCGTGTTAACGTCGATAAACTTTTAGCAAAACATAAAACACAGAATTATGGGAAATATTGTTAAATTATAACTAAATATTCTTATTCATCCTCTTATCAGCCATGTACGTCACATCAGTATACGCTATGCTACTAGGATCTACTTTTTTTTTATTTGTCCTACAGAGTTTGTACTCTGTTGAGGCATCTAATCACACGTAGATATTGTGGTTTTTAATTAATATTGACTGTTAATCGACCATATCTATTTCCAAAAAAAGAAAAAGGTTTTTTCGAGACAGTTAATAGCCACAAATTTTTGTTCGCGTTCTTCAATTATTTAATGAAGCAACGTGTTGAGAGGTACAATCCTGACATTCAGGCTACAATGGAAATACAAAAACATTTAACAAAAGTGAACATAGATGTGAAAAGTTGTTCTTCGCAGCCTTGGCATGTCCTGCGGAGAAAGAGAAGGATAACTTAATATTAGGCAACATTCCTTTCGTTTGTTGGTGGACTATTCACACAAAAAAAGTTCAGTAATCAGTCGTTATTCATATGAAATAACGGTCTTCTAGTGGAGTATTGAGTTACCTCAATTGTTATGGGTCCTGGGGCTTATTAACCACTGTTATAAAATTGCAACGGACACTTGAAACACTCACAATACACTTTACGGCGTATTACAAACAACATGGCGGTCAGAAAAAAAGCTTGTTTCGATTTAACTATCGATATATCGATTCTGGTATTATCAGTCACTTGCGGTGTCTTATGCCCATTTTCTTGTCGAGTCTCTGATTCTGGTCGATTAAATATATTACAATAAACTAGACTGTGACAGTTTGATGTTAAAAACGACAGTATATAATTATTTTAAAGAATTTCAGAGTTATTCCTATTGGAACAAAGGTTCGTTGATATTCTTAATTATTACTTATTTTCTATATTAACGGCATTTAACGGAAGTGGGTGAAGAAATGCGAGTTCTTGAAAATTTTAGTTCCGGTTAGGATCCCGCTTCTCCACTTTTGGCCAAGGATGAAAATTTCCATTTTCTCCAAGACGATCATTTTGCGGGTCTTCTATAAAGCATGCAGCACTTTAATATCGTTTTCAACTGCAACACTGTTGTCTATATGCTTCGCTAATTTTGTTAGTTTTATCAAATATGAAAGAATCGATATGTTCTTTAAAATGGATTTTAAAATTTCTAGTACTGAATTTTTTGCTATAACTGTATGTCACTTTGTAACTTCCTGAGTTGCTGAGTTTCTCAGCCGGTTGTTAGATACCATGCACCTGTTTCTTACTTAACTTGCTCGTGATGGGGAACGTCCATTAATTACATGGGCTAAAAGTTACGTGTGGGTCCGGCAAAATCTCATCAATTCTCATTTAAAGGGTGGTGGGGGCAACGAAAGTTCCAGGTCAACTTTTTGATTCAGAGAATATACATTATTAAAACGGATAACATTTTGTTTTATAAAATTAATCCGGAGCACAGACAATATTAAATTGCTCAACTATGCTTTACACGTGTGCGTGCCCTGGTTTTTCCGATATGAAGTAATTGTTGCCCAAGTGTCCGCATTCATTCGCGGAGTTCCTTGCAGCGCCGGTGATAATCACTGCGTGTTAAGTCATTGAATCAGGCACTCGTGATATTCTGCAACTCACAGAAAGTCGATTGAAAATGAATTTGTATCGCAACTTTTACAATTCGTATGTTAAGCAGCAAGCCGACAAGTCGAAACAAATGTGCCAGCAAGAAGTTAACAGTTTGTGGAAGGAAGCCAAGCTGAAGTTCACCAAGAAGAGTTCTCTTAGTGGCCACATAAATCAAGAGACTGAAAACCTACGCAATCAAACGGTTCAAAGGAATGTACAAATAATGTTGTCTTCCATCTGCAAAGTAAGTAAAGATTCAGTGACACTCAATGTATACATCAATAAAAAGACGATCTTTTAGAGATCCCTCAAAACGGTTACTAGTGTTTTCGCGGAGCCTTTTTGTCCGTCTGTATGTCCATCAGAATACTACTCAAGATTGGTGCGTTTAAAATAAAAGTGTTCTTAAACACATGTTAAAGTATTGTTTAATACAGTTTCTAAATCTAGGTACGACACTTTTGTGAAATTAGAGGTGAAAATGATAACTACGTTTAAGATGCTCTATAACGAGTGTCGTAAATTAACTGTCTTGAAAGCTGCCAGACGGCAGAGATTATCCATTTTTCTAATGGATTTTATTTTTTAAAATTAATTCCTAGAAACCTAATAGGTATTGTATTAGCATGAAGCAGAAAAGTGGGAATATCAAATAAATTTCATTATTTCAGTTATGTAGTAAAACTCTCATGTGAGGGAGGGAGGGGGGGGGGGGGGTCTCTCCCACTATTCTCACCAAAGGGGGAGAGGGAACCAAATTTTTTTAAGAAACCTCCCGTAATTAAAAAATGTCCCAGAGGCAAAAGTGATTCTCATTTCTGTGTTTTGGAACTGTTTGGCATTGCCCTCACTGAGCTTCTTGTTGATGTTTTTAAGTAACTGCTCGTCATTCTTAGCAGCTTATACTGGATATTTGTTTAAGTGTTCCTCTCAGCTTTGTGATCTGTTACTAGTTGTTCAATGCACTGGCACTAAAAACAGGTAAAGGTTCTACAGTAGTGATTCTGTAAAAATGTAAACAAGGTACGCGATAACTTTTAGCATATCGCCTCTATGAAAATAAAAATTTTTCAAGATTCACCTTTCCTGTTCGTCAATGAGAACCAGAGTGCCGAAGAGAACGGCTTCCAGATTGATGGCGGGTTACCTCGACCTCCAGAAGGGATTCGGTACAGTCCTGCACTGCCTTTAACGAGCAAAATACGACCTTTCACAGTTTAGGGCCAGATTTGTTACTTCTGCACGCAGAACACAAATAACACACAAAGGGATTGGCTGCGAGGGAAGTTGAAATTTTGTGCCAGACTGGGATTCGAACTCGGGTTCCTAATTGATTTCAATCAGCGCCCACTCATAGCCCATGTCTGTAATTCCTTTGTGTCTTAATTCATAGTGGCTGCTGGATTAAAATGGAGTCTTGTCTTTCGGACATGTCCGAAAGAACAGACATCACATATATAGAACTCAACTAGTTGTGAAATGCACGAAATCGACAGATGTAAAAGCACCTCCAATATTATAGGGCCGTTCTGTTTTATAACACACATGAATTATTTAGTGGATAGCGTCGGAGGCTCCATGAGCCTGCTCGCAGAAGATGCTGTGGCTTACAGTAAACTGAAATTTTGGAGGATTGCTGCGAAATGCAGGAAACTCTGCGATCAATTGGTGAGGAGACTAACAGTTTACTCTGAAATTTATAAAAAAAAATGTAACGAACTGAGCATAAACTAGGCGATCCACTGCTGTTCAGTCACGGGACCTAAAATGGAATGACTAAATAAAACTTATAGTACGAAAACCAGATGTCAGCCTAAGATTCGTTGGAAGAATCTTAAGGAATCGTTATTCACCCACTACGAAGTGGATTACGAATGACATTTAAGACCACTTTTTGAGTGTTGCACGGCTGTCTGGAACCCTAAGCAGGCACCAAGCGATGTGGCGCAGTCGTCAGCACACTGGGACTCGTATTCGGGAGGATGGCGGTTCAAATGCACCTGCGGCCATCCTGATTTAGGTTTTCCATGGTTTCCCAATATCGCTCGAGGCAGACACCAGGATGATTGCTTTGAAACGGGGACAGCCGATTTCCTTCCCCATCCACAAAAAAATACCGAGCTTATGCTCCATCTATAATGACCTCGTTGTAGGCAGGACGTTAAGCCCTAATCTTCCTTCCTTCCCGTATCAGGTTGGATTAGATTAATAGAAGGGAAAGAGAGAATCGAAAGAAGAGCGGCACGTTTAGTAAAACCGATAGCATTACAGGGACGCTCATAGGATACTAGCGGCAGACGCTACGAGAGAGCCGTTGTGCACTGAGGTGACAAACTCGTGGGAAATCCAGGATTCCGTCGGACATCCTGTTGCGCGGCATAGTACAGTAATTAGACATCGTATGGACTTAACTCGTTGCAAGTACCCTGCAGAAATATCGAGCCACGTTGGCTTTAAAGTTGTGCACGATTGTAAAAGAGTTGCCGGCGCAGAATTTTGTGAACGAACTGATATCTCCACTATGCTCCATAAATGGTCAATGGGATTATTATCAATCTCTGTGGGTGGCTACATAATTTGCTCGAATTGTCCAGAATGTTACTCAAGCCAATGGCAAACAAATTTGGCCCGGGAACATGGCACATTGTCACCCATAAAAATTCCATCACATTTTTGGGAACATGAAGTCCATGAGTGGTTGCAAATTGGTCTCCAAGTAGTTCACTTGGACCAGAGTACCCAGTCTGTTCCACCTAAACACAGCGCAAGCCATTATGGAGCCGCCACCAGCTTCCACACTACTTTGTTAACAACTTGGGTCCATGGCTTCGTGGTGTCTGAGCCAAACTCGAACCCTACCATCAGCTCTTATCAATTGAAATGGGTATTTATTTTACTAGGTCATACAGTCGTCTAGGCTGCGATATAGTCACGAGCCCAGGAGAGGTATTGCAGGTGATGTGCTGTTGAGCAAAGGCACTGGCGTCGGTCGTCTGCTGCCATAGACCATTTACGCCAAATTTCGCCGCACTGCCCTTACAAATACGTTCGTCGTAGATCTGTCGTTGATTCATTTCGGGCAGTGTTGCTTGTCTGTTAGCATCGACAACTTTACGCATACATCGCTGCTTTCGGTGGTTAAGTGAAGGCTTTCGGCCACTGCGTTGCCCTTAGTGAGCGGTAATGTGTGAATTGTGGTATTCTAACGCTTTCCGAAATGGGATTTCCTATGATCCTAGCTCCAACTACCACTCTGCGCTCAAAGTCTGTTAATTCTCGTGGAGCGGCCGCAATCACGTCGGCAACCTTTTCATCTGAATCACCCTAATACAAATGACAGCTCCGCCATTGCATCTTGTGTATGCGATACTACCGCCATCTGTACACGTGAATATCGCTATCCCGTCACTTTTGTCTTCTCAGGGTACATTGCAGAGAAATTTAGTACTGAAATTTCGAGATAGTAGAGTCGGGCAGCATACTGCTTCGCTCCACATACTTTTGTGAAATGACCACAATGAGAAAATCAGAGAATAAAAACTGATACAGAGTTTTATCAGCATTCGTTCTTCCCACGCAACATTCGCAAATGGTACAGGAAATGTGACGGAGGGGGGGTGGTGGGGGAAGACATTACTATCAGAAGTACCTTCGTAACACACCGCAAGGGCGTTTGCGAAGCACCGATGTAGACGACGCACTTTTGGGACGGCACGAAATAAGCGATTATCTCAAATTATTAAGTCTTTGAAAGTGTAGCAAAAAAAATGTAGCAGTGTTTTATGTGGTTCAGGATGTACGAAGACGTCGGCGGCAGACAGCGGAGTCACGGGGCCGCGGGGGCGGCAGTATTGCGTAAACAGGTGTTGGGGGAGGGGGCGGTTGGTGGCGGGCAGCTGGTTATTCTCAGGCAGCGGCCGCGGCCATGGCGCAGTGTGGACGTGCGCGGGGTGCTTGACCTCAGCCAAACTCGCTAAGTAATGCACGGCTCTCGTCCAGCTTACATCACATTCTCCTCAGTTCGATACCATTCGTGTGCGTCCGTACCTACCAAAATTCGTCACAAGTTACGAGCTACATAAGACCACGAAAATTTTACAATGTGAAAGATTACAGACTGCCCCACGCTGCAATTACGTGATGCTTTTTATTCATGCAACACACACGATCGATTTTGGAATATATGCGAACATGTTGTATGTTCTTTGTACAATACATACGGAAGCCGAACTGACCGTGGAGCCTACCAAACATAAGTGAGGTCTACCGACGATAGCGTATTCCGTCTGACGGACCACGGAGGGATACGCTGAGGTGTTCCCGCATTCTACGTCGCACTCCCTTCCGCTGCGCTGAAATCAACGTGGCGCTATTGTTCCGCGTCCTGAGTGCACACGAGCCCATTGCGACTCATGAAATGTCACGCTGTGGCTAGGGTACTTATTTAATCCCTTTATACATCCACATTTACTTCTATAGTCCGCAAGCTACCTTACGCCTCTCTTGTAGGGCATATCACAGGAGCTTCTTGATCATCTCTGTGATACTCTCGCACCGACAAAACGATCCCGTGCCCAACGCGCCGCTGTTCGTTGGATATTCTCTCTTTCTTCTTTTAATGGTACCTAGTAAGGGTCCCAGACTGAAGAGCAGAACTCAGCAATTGGTCGTACAAACGTTCTGTCGGCCATTTCTTTCGTGTATGAAGTACATTTCCTTTACGATTCTTCCTGTGAATCTCAGACTGGCACCTGGTTTTCCTACTATGTGTTTTATGTGGTTATTGCACTTTAATTATCGCCAGATAGTTATTGGTTGGTTCAAATGGCTCTGAGCCCTATGGGACTTAACTTCTGAGGCCATCAGTCCCCTAGAACTACTTAAACCTAACCAACCTAAGGACATCACACACATCCATGCCCGAGGCAGGATTCGAACCTGCGACCGTAGCAGCGGCGCGGTTCCGGACTGAAGCGCCTAGAACCGCTCAATCACAGCGGCCGGCGAAGTCAGGTAAGACAAAATTTACAAATACCAAGAGAGAAGACCAACAATGAACTGCTCGGATTAAATACGGTGTAACACAGAGATGCAGTTTTTCGCGCCTACTGTTCAATCTCTACATCGGAGAAACAATGATGTGAAAAAAGAAAGATTCAATAGTTGGATTAAAATGCAGAGTGAAAGAATAACAATGACAAAGATTCGCTAATGACATTGCTATCCTCGGTACAAGTGAAGCAGAAGTACATACCGCGTTGAATGCAATGAAAAGTCCAAACACTAAAGAATAGCGATTGAGAGTAAATTCAAGAAAGACAAAAGTAATGAGGCGAAGCAAGGATAAGATTAGCGACATACTTAATTTAAAAATTGGAGACCACGAAACAGACGAAGTTAAGGAATTTTGCTACCTTGAAAGCAAAATAACCCATTACAGGCAACCAAAAGGTTGGTTTGCAGTGCTTCATTAGGCATGTGATCCTATCGGAGACAGTATACCGTTGCCTTCCTCTGACTTTCGAACTGACTCAGTCAACCAGTTACAAGGATACCTACGGTTTAACGCGGATTCCGAATCATTTTTCATTAAAAGTATTGCCTGAAGTAGGCAACCGCGTAATCTGGGAACAGACACACGGAACTTAACATTATCCATTAAGTGATTTACACATGTTTTGTAAACAGTAACGGTCCTATCACACTTCCTTGGATATCTTTATTACATCTGTCGATTTTGTTCCGTTCAGAATTACATGTTGAGTTCTGTCTGTAAGGAGGTCCTGAATCCAATCACAAATCTTGGCAGACAAGCGGTAAGCTCGTATTTGTATTTCTATTGCTCGTGTAGGTAATAAGCTTGCGGCAGAGTAAACACCGCCGTAACAGTAGACGCAGCTGTGGAATACAGAACTGGATAGATACGAAGACTGTTTTGACTGTTCGTTTCCTTTTCTCTTCTTTAAGGGCTGTATGGTGTAACCCGCCTAGATTGTCACATACGAATATAACTTAATCCTTGTCTGACACACTGGGGTGTAGTTCACCCCAAGCCTATTTTCCGTTTATTTTAAGTATGTAAAACTGAGATAATCCGTTACGAGTTCCATAGTACCACAACACCTAAGTCAGTGGCATCGCACAGGAAACATCAATCCGTCTACAGCAGCCATCCGCCAAGTCCACTGGAGTTGCGTGCACCCCGGTGTCGTAAGTAAGATAGAGTTTATGAAATGCAAGTTCATTTTAGTTCAAGTGTAGTTTGACATCAGGGAGAGAAACAAACTGAGTATACTATGTTTTTTATCATACGAGGGTCGGTAAAAAAGTAATGCCTCCCATTTTTTTCTACTTAAAAAAATTAAGTTAAGTGAAAAATTTGAATTTGGCGCCATTCCTCAAACCTTCTTCTGCAATCCACTGCAGTAGTAACTTTCTGTGTCAACAGGTGGCAGCACAGCAGAAGTTTGTAAGATGGCCGACATCGATGTTCGTTTGAGACAGCGTTGTGTGATTGAATTCTTGAATGCAGAAGGTGAAACGCCCACACGCATTCATGAAAGACTGAAGAAGGTGTATGGTGTTGTGACAGTGGATGTCAGCACTGTTAGACGATGGGTTCGTCGTTGTAAGGAAGCTGAAGGGCAAACACCGTTGACTGACGAAAAGCGGAGCGGCAGGCCGGTGAGTGCAGTGACTCCACACAACATTCAGCAAGTTGATGTCATCATTCGTGGTGACCGTCGGGTGACTGCAGATGAAGTGTGTCGCATTATTTCTCTTAGTAAAGGCAGTGTGATCACGATTATTAAACAATTGGGGTACTCAAAAGTTTGTGCACGGTGGGTTCCAAGAATGTTAACCGATCAGAATAAAGAGGCAAGGAAAACAATAGCCTCCCAACACTTCCAGCGCTTCCGTTTGGAGGGAGATGAGTTTCTGAAAAAAATTGTGACCGGGGACGAAACATGGGTGCATTTTTTTGAACCCGAATCAAAGAGGCAGTCAATGGAGTGGCGTCACACAAGCTCGCCGAGGAAGAAAAAATTCAAAACTGTGCGATCGGCAGGGAAAGTTATGGCAACAGTTTTCTGGGATACAGAGGGTGTGATTCTGGTTGATTTTTTGGAGCAGGGATGCACAATAAATTCTGTTCAATACGTCACAACCCTCAAAAAACTTAAATCACATCTTCAGCGATTTCGCCCAACAAAATCAATGGCAGATGTTCTTCTTTTTCATGACAATGCAAGACCACACACCAGTCGTCACACCTCTGACGAGATTGTCAAAATTGGATGGGAAGTTTTGCCTCATCCCCCATACAGCCCTGACCTGGCACCATCAGACTTCCATCTGTTCGGGCCACTAAAAGAAGCTCATCTTGGGATTCATTTTGAAGATGAGGAGGCCGTCAAAACATCCGTGCGTCAGTGGCTTAGGAAGCAGAGCTGTGATTTTTACCGTGCTGGGATACATGCCCTTGTTCAAAGATGGACCAAAACTGTAGAGATGGGCGGAGATTACATTGAAAAATGACAAAATGATCCTCAATGTTGTGGTTTTCAACCTATGTAATTGCATTTAAATTTCCTGACAATTAAACGTAGAAAAAAAAATAGGAGGCATTACTTTTTGACTGACCCTCGTATCTTATTTTATTTTGCACGATAGACAATGTTTTATTCAAATAATTAGGTGGCGTATAATCTGCGAACTTTACGCATATCCAAGGAGTTGCATGAGGTGGACCAGAGTCGTTATCTGAGACGAGTTTGTAAGTTAGAGATATGCAATTTGACTGCAGTTTTTTTCATTTCGTTTTCATGAACATGTTTCTTCTATTTTCTAATCGAAAATGTATCCATAATACGTCTAAGGAATAAAAATTTCCGTATATTGATAACAACACAATTTTCACTTTTCACGATATTTCTACCTTTTATTGTCTTGAAGAAATATAATCCTATGATAGCTCCGTAATTTATTATTTTTTCTTGTAGCACTTTGTCTTGATCAAACTCAGCTACATTTCTTGCCACTAATACGAAAACACAATAAAAGAGTTATGATTTTTTTTCAAAAAACAATAATGTGTTTCAATTTTTCTGTTTTTTAATTTTTTAATCTCATTTTTTTTCATTTTATGACTTGCAAACCTTCAAAAAGTAAACTTTTGAGAAGACATAAAAATTTTCAAGTAAAAATATTCAAAAGGGTATTTGTTATGATAACTGTCGCTGGCATCCGATCTCCACCACCGAGTGTCAAGCACGTCACTCCACATAAATGTTTTCAAGTAAGGGTTTTTTTTTAAAAAAAAAGTACAGGGTGGCGCACGAAATGTGTTACCAATTGTTTCCTTCACAATTTACGACGCACATTAGATATCTCGCTGGGATATCTACAGCAGTACCAGCAGAGCTTGGAAAAACAAATGAGTTACGAAATGACGTGTAATTTACGATACTGCCGCTAGGAGACTAGTGAGCAGCAATGACTGACAGTGGAAGACTGACGACAGAGCAACGATCGGCAATTGTGTTACTTTTTCATGAGACGAAAAGCCTTGTTGTAACTCAGAGCGTTTTCGACAACAGTTTAACACACGAAGGGTCCCTTGCAAGAAGACCATCCACAGGTTGTACGAAAAATTTGTACAGGAAGGAACAGTATTGGAAGCGAAGTGACCTCGGCCTAAGCCTGTTTCTTCGCCGGTCGCTTCAATGACGGACAAAATTGGCCTCCCCCCCCCCCCCCCCCAGTAGTCCAGACCTCAATTCATGTGACTTTTTTTCTTTGGGGGTACTTAAAGGAAAAATATTTTCCCGAAACGTCCACATGATTTAATGGAGCTGAGAAGACTTAAGCTTCAAGCTTGCAGTGAAATTACGGAAGACGTGTTCCGTAGGGTAATCACTAACTTCAGTGTTCGTTTGAAGGAAGTTAGGAAACGAAATGGTGAACATATTAAGCGTGTGCTGAGTTAGAACAAATCTCCATGGACGGCTATTCATTGTGGTATATGTTTCTTTCAGATTGTATTGACAATAAAGTTTATTTTCAAAAACAAAATGGTAACACATTTCGTGTGCCACCCTGTATCTGACGCGAAGTCCAGAATTAGCAAACATGAAGCTCTACACGGTACAACAAACGCGTCCTTATTCTTAAACAATATTGTGCAAGTTTGGTTGCTACGATTCGTAAAATGAGCCGAATTTTCGGTAGGAATAATTTTACAAGGTCGTGATCTGTGAAAAGAATAACAGAAAAATTGGAACGTGCTAGTGCAGTTGTTGAGCTACAACACAAGATACGAGCTCGTAGTGGTCGATCGGAAACAAATATCGCGGCAGTTCGCAAGGGCGTGGTCGACCGTCCAGGGGCGCATATGGTTCAAATGGCTCTGAGCACTATGGGTCTTAACATCTATCGTCATCAGTCCCCTTAGAACTTAGAACTACTTAAACCTAACTAACCTAAGGACATCACACAACACCCACTCATCACGAGGCAGACAAAATCCCTGACCCCGCCGGGAATCGAACCCGGGCGCGGGAAGCGAGAACGCTACCGCACGACCACGAGCTGCGGACCCAGGGACACAAGAAATGAACATTTCAGCAGCTCTCTTCACCACATTGTCACCAAACACTTGCATCTTACCGCTTACGAAATACAATTAAAACAACAACTTCTGCCAACAGACCATGCACAACGAAGAGGGTTGAACTGCTTGGATCACTCAACAAGAAAATAATGCCACCTTTGCCGGCCGCGGTGGCCGTGCGGGTCTGGCGCTGCAGTCCGGAACCGCGGGGCTGCTACGGTCGCAGGTTCGAATCCTGCCTCGGGCATGGGTGTGTGTGATGTCCTTAGGTTAGTTAGGTTTAAGTAGTTCTAAGTTCTAGGGGACTTATGACCTAAGATGTTGAGTCCCATAGTGCTCAGAGCCATTTTTTTAATGCCACCTTTGTGTACGAAATTAGATTAGGTTAGATTAGATTTGTACTTGTTCCATAGTTCATGAATACGACACTTAGTAATGATGTGGAACGTGTCAGGTTAATAAAAGGTGTCTATACAAGATATTACATGACACTTTTTTTTGGTGGGGGGGTGGGGGGGGGGGGAAGGGGGGTGAACTACCCACTTACTATATCCAAAAATTCACTTAGTAATGATGCGGAACGTGTCAGGTTAATAAAAGGTGTCTATACAAGACATTACATTACACAAAATATTACATAACACTTTTTTTGGTGGGGGAGGGGGGGGGGGGATTACCCACATACTATATCCAAAAATTCACCTAATGAGTAGAAGGAGTTGCCATTCAGAAATTCTTTTAATTTCCTTTTAAATGCTATATGGCTATCGATCAGACTTCTGATGCTATTAGGTAAGTGACCAAAGACTTTTGTGGCAGCATAACTTACCCCCTTCTGAGCCAAAGTCAGATTTAAACTTGACTAGTTAAGATCATTCTTTCTCCTCGTGTTGTAGCCATGTACACTGCTATTACTTTTGATTTCGTTCGGATTGTTAATAACACATTTCATAAGTGAACATATATATTGTGAGGCTACAGTGAAGATCCCTAGCTCTGTAAATAAGTGTCTGCAGGATGATCTTGGATGAGCTCCAGCAATTATTCTGATTACACGCTTTT
The DNA here is from genome assembly GCF_023897955.1 of Schistocerca gregaria. NCBI lineage: Eukaryota > Metazoa > Arthropoda > Insecta > Orthoptera > Acrididae > Schistocerca > Schistocerca gregaria. Next base: position 742,516,678 of record NC_064922.1, read on the forward strand.
GTGCAATGAACACTCTTTCACTCAGTGATGAGTTACCCCAGAGTATGATGCCATACGAAAGCAGAGAATTAAAATAGGCGTCGTAAGCTAATTTACTGAGATGTATATCGTCAAAATTTGCAATGTCCCTAATAGCATAAGTAGCTGAACTCAAACGTTTCAGCAGATCTTCAGAGTGTTTTTTCCAGTTAAACCCCTCATCAATGCATACGCCTAGAAATTTTGAATATTCTATCTTAGCTACCGATTTCTGATCGAAGTCTATATTTATTAATGGTGTCATTCCGTTTACTGTGTGGAACTGTATATACTGTGTTTGTCAAAGTTTAATAAGAGCCCGTTTGCAGAGAACCACTTAATGATGAAATCGTCTTTAGAGACGGGTCCCATTTTCACCTCGACGACGCTCGCTCTGTCTGTCTCTCTTTTTTTGCCAGCTTTTTTTTATCTCAGAGTAGTACTTGCATTCTACGTCCTCAATTATCAACTATTAGCTGGATATATCTCAAACTCTGTCTTCTTCTCCTGTAGTTTTTACTCTCTACAGTTCTCCCTAGTACCATGGAAGTTATTTCCTGATGTCTTTTATCAGATGTCCTATCATCCTGTCCTTCTTCTTTGGCAGTGTTTTCCACATATTCTTTTCCTCTCCGACTCCTTATTCCTTACTTTATCAGTCCACCTACTTCTCACCATTCATTTGTACCACCACATCTCAAATATTTCGATTCTCTTCTGTTCCGGTTTTCCTAGAGTCCCGTTTAACTACCATACAAAAGTGCATTCTCTGAAATTTTTTCCTCAAACTAAGACTTAATGTTTTATACATGGAGACGTCTCTTGGCCGGGAATATCAGTGATGGAAAATGGAAATGAAGTCCCATGCGTCTTGACAGAGCGTAGGGGAACGATGCGGGAGGCCCGCACCGCCGTACTAGGCAAGGTCCTAATGGATGTGGTTTGCCTTTGCCTTCCTCCGACCGTAATGGGGATGAATCATGATGATGAAGACGACACAAAAACACCCAGTCATCTCGAGGCAAGTGAAAATCCCTAACCCCGCCGGGAATGGAACCCGGGACCCCTTGCTCGGGAAGCGGGAAAGCTACCGCGAGACCACGAGGTGCGGGCAATGTCAAGTGGAAGTCTGCTTTTTATGTCCTCCTTGCTAAGACCGTCAAGGGTTATTTTGCTACCTACGTAGCAGAATTCCTTAACTTCATTTACTTAGTGGCCATCAATCATGATATTAAGTTTCTCGCTGTTCTCAATTCTTCTACTTTTCATTACTTTCGTCTTTCTTCGATTTACTCTCAATCCGTATTCTGTACTCATTAGACTATTTATTCCGTTCAGCAGATCATGTAATTCTTCTTCACTTTCACTGGCGATAGCAATGTCCTCACCGAATCGTGTAACTGATATTCTTTCACCTTGAATTTTAATTCAAATCCTAAACCTCTTTTTTATTTCCATAGATAGATTTAACAGAAGGGCTGAAAGACTGGAGTATTCGCTATTACTAGCTAAAATTTATTACAGAACTCAATTAGTCATTCCCCTATGTCATTCCTACTACCAAGGCCATATTCTCCCGTAACCCTTTTTCTACTCATTCCCCTACAACCGTTAGATTTTCATCTCCCTTTAGGCACAGAATTACCCGTTCAATATCGTCATATACTTTCTCTATGTCTTCATCTTCTGATTGCGACGTCGCCATGTATACCTGATCTTTTGTTGTCGGTACTTGTTTCCTATTGATTCTGATAGGAACAATCCTATCACTGAACTGTTCACAGTAAGTCGCTCTCTGTCCTATCTTCTTATTCACAACGAACCCTACTCCCGTTATATCATTTTCTGCTGCTGTTGATATTACTCTATACTCATCTGACCAGAAATGCTTCTCTTCTTTCCACTTCACTGACGCCCACTATATCTAGATTGGGGCTTACTATTTCCCTTTTCAGGCTTTCAAGCTTCCATACCACGCTCAAACTTCTGACATCCGACTCTCTGACTCGTAAAACGTTATCTTTTCGTTGGTTACTCGATGTTTTTGTTATGGTTACCTCCCCCTTGGGAATCCCTGCCCGGAGATCCGAATGGGGGTCTAGACCGGAATCTTTTGCCAACAGAAAGATCATCATGTCACTTTTTCAGTTACAAGCCACAGGTCCCGTGGGTCCACGTTATGTCTTTATTGCAGTGGTTTTCATTGCCTTCTGCATCCTCATGCCGTGGCCATAACTGATTTTCCCGCCTTTTAAAGGCAGTTTCCCACCGGAATGGCAAGTTAGTGCCTTGAGCCTCTGTCCCAGGTCCACTCTCATTGATAAGGCCGCAGGCAGAGTTTCTTCTTGAGCCGGAAGTCTTCGGCCGTATTACTGAAAATTTTTACACAAAATTTAAGCAGTGACGGGATCGAACACAGGACCGAGGACGTTTTGATTACTAAGCAAGGACGCTATCCCAAGACCACGGGTTTTTTAACACCTTTTCTGTGGGGTGTTCTGAAGTGTGAAGTCATGCCAAACAAGTCCACAAATATCGAAGCGTTCTTTGCCTTTTTCCATTTCTTCTACAGGGTTGGCAATGTCATATGGGTTGTGGCAGTGATGGTAATAGTTTGTGGCCGGATACCTTTACTGACACCACCATTCGGCTCGGGCAGAAACCTGTGTACTCCATCTGGCTGCGTCTAGTGTGAATCCTTGTACAAGTGTGAGAACGGTTTCTAAATGTTTGTGTAGCATTTATCCAAGGCGGGTCGTGGGTATCACCCCGCTATTTACCTAGGTAGGTGTGGGAAACCTCCTAAAAGCCATATCCAGGCTGGGGGCACATCAGCGAGGCAGATTCGATGCGTAGCAGGCTCGTTTCCTGGAATTGGCGCAGCTATACGGTCTGGTGACCATCCTAGCAGTAACGGCCGATATTCGACGCTGTATCAACCAAATACCATGACATTTACGCAAAACCATTACTGAAAATTTCGCCCGAAGCGTACGCGTGTGCCGTGGAAGCTTTGGCGGCCATTTACTGCATGTATTGTTCCATTCATAATTCTTTAATGCCTCCATTATAAATAATACCATGCTCTGCTACAGAGAAACAAGTTTCGCTTAAAATTCAAATCTTGCGCTCTTATTGTAACGCCCAATACAGAGTAAAAATTACAGCTACCGTAACTCTAGCGGATACATTTGGTTGGAAACAACTGCAGTGCAAAGCAATAACTGACACGAGGCACTCTAACGCAACTGCTTCTGTAAGGTTCATCAATATGGGAATATAAATTTTTAGAGCACCAGCAGTATCAATACATCACGCCGTCATAGGTTCTGATGGTGTATAAAAAAGCACGGCAATTAATTTTCCCTGTCTACACAGCAAAACGCTCAAGGCACTCACGTGGACAGAGATGGACACCCGGCTTGTCTGCCACTCTGCTTATCGCTGGAGGAGGGGGGAGCAACCGTCGCTCGCTTCCAAAGCTCCACTCATTTTATCTGTGTCCACAGCAAACAACACCGCGCCCACACTTCTGTACGCTGGATGTAGAACCGCAGCTTCCACCATTTCCTTACGACTGACAAAGCGGCATTTGTAATGTGTAAACAGTATTCTGTACAAATTTTATATCTTAAAGGGAAAATACAGCGCAATTTTAATATCGTTATAATGAAAACTAGGTGTGCGTCATGTATCCGGTAACAAAGCTGAGATGTTACCGAGAATATATGTTTATTTGTAATTTGTTTCAAGGTACTGGTCTACAGGCAACCTGTTATGCTGCGTAACAGATAATATTATTAGCTACGTTTAAATAACAACAGCAGAGAAACTATTTACACAGATAGATAACTATTTTGTTATATAACACAATGCAGGCTTTCAAGGTCGGCGTTTGGGTCCTTGGTCCTTCTGTGGGCATTAGGTCGTGATCCAAGCCATATTTATCTGCCTAACTTTTGGTTTCCATTGTTGGAGATGTATGCTATTGACCAAGGAAGGGCTAATGCTTGTAAAACAAAAATCACCAAAAGCATTTTACTTGTTTCAGTTTTGCAATCCAGGCCACTGATGAACGATGACGGCTCGAAATTATCGCAAATATACACTATCTGATCAAAAGTATCCGGACATCTGGCTGAAAATTAATTACAAGTTGGTGGCGCCCTCCATCGGTAATGATGGAATTCAATATGGTATGGGCCCTACTCTTAGCCTTGATGACAACTTCCACTCTCACAGGCATATGTTCAACAAGGTGCTGGAATGTTTCTTGGAGAATGGCAGCTCGTTTTTCACGGCGTGCTGCACTGAGGAGAGGTATCGATGTCAGTCGATGAAGCCTGGCACGAAGTCGGCGTTCCAAAACATCCCAGAGGTGTTCTACAGGTTTCCGGTCAGGACTCTATGCAGGCCAGTCAATTACAGGGGTGTTATTGTAGTGTAACCACTCCGCCACAGGCAGTGCAGTGCGTGTTGAAAGATGCAATCGCCATCCCCGAATTTCTCATCAACAGTGGGAAGCAAGAAGGTGCCTAAAACATCAATGTAGGCCTGTGCTGTGATAGTGCCACGCAAAACAACAAGGGGTGCAAGACCCCTCCATGAAAAGTGCGACCACACCGCAACACCACCGTCTCGTACATTTCCTTCTAAACGCAACAAGCTGTTCATCAATATTTATGTCGAAGCCTGGACTGTCTATGGAATAAAGCCATCAAATTATCATTCCCAAAGGCCTCTAAGTGCAGCTAATTTATCACGGGTCCTATTAGCTGCCCATGCTTCCTTATTGTTCAACCTGAGAAAACGTGTGATAGCTTGAAAACTTTGCAGACGGATTGTTGTCCGGAAAATAGACCTACCAGGTTCCACGGTCCACTGTCCTTCCTATCTGATCCATAGGCTCCATAAGCTATAAGCAAACCAATGTGAGCCTCTGATTCTTCCCCATCTAGTTCCTTCGACACCTTAGGCTTACTATAGTGATAATCTTCATTCCACTTTTTGTACGCATGCCTGGCATCTCTGTTAGTTTCCCTTACCACAACAGGTATTAGTTCTGGGGTAATTAGAAACTTTAGAGCTTGTTTACTGAACTAGGTGGTACCGCTTTAGGACCAGGGTTATCCCGAATTATATTTTGATATGGAGTTTGCGCTTGGTTGGAGGTTCTTTGTACCAAATCATTCCGTTTCTTTCCCGTGAAATAATCTTTCATGTTATTGTCATTACTTAGTATAACATCTTCATTACTATGAATGACGTTATCTTTCTCTTCCTCTTCCGTTACTTTACTACCGTCCTCTTCCTCTTCTGACAGCAAGTGTTCACCATAATTCAGGTCAAAAACACGTTCACTATCGACATCAGCATAATTCCACATCTGAAGAAGAATCTTGTCGGCCTCTTCTGACCGAACAAGTTTTCCAGCAACCCGAAACAAAAAATTAATCCCGTACTTAAATTCTAACTTAAGTTACCAGACAATAGAATTCCTTGCGATTCAGAGAATTTTCACAATTTTCGACTTACGTACGTCGCAAGGAAAGACAGTTATTTCCTTTTATAAATAGTTCATACATGTATGAAGAACTGTAAGATTTGGAAACAAATACTGAGCTTATGTAATAAAGGCGGCCATCATCTGCTTCTTTCACATCAACAATGCTGTCTGAAGCACGACCAATGAGTACCGATAATTGTTAACAAGCTCTGCCAACTTCAGCCATTTGCTGGTAACAAGGAGTCAGTTGAACGAGCTGGATTCTGCGAAGACGCCAAGTGCTCACACTCGTTGGTTGCTAAACTACGTTGTCAAAAATTAAAGAAATAGTTACTTAATGGCATTTCTGTATAGTGGTCATTTAGCTCAGAACTACGAGAGAGATGTCCAGGAAAGCGGATAGTGTAGCTGCGCGATTTGTGTCAGTCTTGTACGGCCAAAGAAGTCGGACGACAAAATGTTAACGTGGTAGACCAGGCGTAAGTCGGACAACAGTACTGGAAGGAAACGGCGGCGGCGTTCTTCAAACAAGACCAAACGTCCAACTTGATCCAGAATCTGAATGCAAAGTACTGCCTACTGTGTAAGTGAGGCGAAGTGCAAGGAACGCGTCGGATCGGGCGCAGAGAGAGCAGCGGCGCTAAAAGTGTCCCGCGGCGGCCATTATTCCGGGCGGCGGCGCGCGGCGTCCTGGCGAAGGTCGCCGTCGGCGGCGATAAGGCGGGGTGTTTGACACTTTGTCCTTCCCGCGGCCGCCGTCAACAATGCGCGGTCAAGGCCGCCGCCCACGCCGATATCGTCGCAGGGTCGTGACCCGCCTGTGCGTCACGTGCAGCCTCCCAGCTCTGCCAGGGGTCCCGTCGAATGGGGGTCAGTCCGAGCCCCTACCACGCCGTAGCGGAGAAGCGAGGCAACTGTCCCCCAACTGAAGCAGCTGATCGCCGCCATTTGCAGGGATGAATCCTAGTACTGGGGTTGTGATTTGACGTATACAAAAGTACTGAGTGTTCGAGTCTATTTTAAAAGTACACTTGAATGAATGAAGTTTCCTAATTTCTGAAATACGTCTGCATAGAGACGCGAAATTTAAGAATGTAAGGCTCTTTCCTGACAAGGTGGGGCGAGTTTACGAGTTATTTGCATGAGATTATTACATGAAACTTTTAAAGTAGCAGACAGTACGATTATTATTTAATTCGCGTAATTTTCCTGTCAGGTCCAGTTTCCTTTTTGCCGACTACTGTGTACATTTTGCACGCATACTCTTGTTTAGCACAGTATTGTCTACACTCGAATTTTGATATGATTAATTGTGATAACCCATATCACTTTAAATACCGTAGCAATTTCATTCGCACATTAGTTTTTAACACTGTTAGCACCTCTGAAAGTGGTTGAGTTTGCAACATTTAATCAAATATTTGACCATCTACGAAGTATAATCACCACCTGACAACACATGTTAAGTATCTAAACGCAATTATTCGACCTACCTCTGATTCATTCTTAATATATATTTGATTGCCTTGGTAACCTAGAAAACGAACGTTCAAAATATACACAATGACAGTGTTTCCACACTATTTAACCTAGGCCTATATTGCACGATTTCCAGGACACTATACCTTTTTCAAATGAGTTGGAAATTCAAATACTGTCGGTATAGCATCGTCCTTCAATTGACATCTATTTACATAATTTTCCATTTAACAATTCTCTTCAAAATGAAGAGAGCACAGCAAATGATTTGCTACCGGTTGGAAGTTCTCTCTCCGAGTAGCAACTATCCATTTCCGATTTAGAAAATCATTTGTAAGGGGAAACCTAAAAAAAAAAAAAAACCGCTCATGATGTATTATTTCTCCATGAAAATACAAGTAACGGAAAGTAACAAACAACCAGAAATGACTGACCTGTGGAATGTAACATTCCATTATACTGTTACAATTAAAAGCAGCACACGATCGAACCCTGTTTACGCACTGTTTCCCTGCAAATGGCGGCTTCTATCACGTTCAATGTGGGGACGCGACACTAGCGCCAATGCGCGGTCTAGTTTTTATTTAGTAAGTCTGCCGCCGCTGCAGTGCCTCACGTCGGCTTTCCACAGGCAACGGTTTCTTAACCTGTTATATCCCATCGTATTTGTCACATGCTTGCTCTTCTCAGGTATATTTGTTTTCAGAAGCTATTTGTCAACAACTGAAATACTTCTTTTATGTTTTATTGTTAATTTGAAAGTCCATTGTTGAAACTGACAGTAGGAGTGGAGATCAGGATTGCTTGTTTCCTGGTGGAAAGTATTTGTTCTAGTGCAACTGACTCTGCTGCTTCTCGCCATGGACAGGCGGTAAGTAATTTCAAAATTCTGATTTGTAGGTTCATAATGTAGCTCACATTATTACAGATTAGTAATCTGAATACTTAAATGCAACACATAAGCACAAATTGAAAAATAGCACTTTATCTGTTTTGTTGTGGTACAGGCTTATATCTTTACGTAAGAAATATCATACGGTGGGCAGTAAGGGGTTATTTTCTCGCAGTTGGTCCGATTTATTTCAGATGTAATTTGGAAAAGGAGAGGGACTATTTTGCTGTTATATGGATATTATGAGGTCACGCGTAGACGTATGTACTGGGAGATCGGGCCTGACACAAATAGTGTCCTTGTTTCGAATTATAGCTCCAGAAATACGTTTGACAAATTTCATAGACTCTTCCATGTCACTGATAATGACAGCATTGAAAACGAAGATAAAGTTTATAAGGTTCGGCCATTAATTTCACATCTAAATAAGAAAATTCAAGACATTTACAGTGCCTCTAGTTTCAAACTTCTCCTTGGATGAGGCCATGGAGCCTTATTACGGCCATCACTTTGTGAAACAGTTTATAAGAGGCAAGCTAATTCGCTATGCTGTTTAGCTACATCTAATGGATATCTCACGAAATTTGTCATTTGTCCTTTATTAATACAATCTCTTACTTTTTACACATAATGCAGTACAGTTATTTTGTTGATACTACTATATGGATTTGCCTTGTGTACTTGGTGTATAAATAAATAATTTAACCTTAAAATATAAATAAAATGAACATTATAATACCTGGAAATTATTATTGTACTTTTCCTTCATTTATTCGTGTAAAAAATGATGATCACAAAAAATTCTACATATTACTTGTGATAAAATTGTGTAAGGAATTCTACCCCTTACTACCCATCGTATGATATATCGTACCTCAATAACTTTACCCTTTACTGCCCATCGTATGATATATCATACGTTTAAAAAAATATTAATTTAACGGCATCATCATAAATTAGCATTCATAATGTGATTATCAACCCATGTGGGTAGTGGATCTGAAATTTTATCAAAATGTAAAAAAAAATTAATTCTGGGATATAATGGGTTAACGTGGGTGGCGCACCATTATTCGCGTACGACAGCATACGTATGGAAATATCCTACTCGTACACTGTAGTCCAGCTTCCGCGGAAGCTGCAAAAAGTTCAAAGGCGTTTAACTTTCTTGCACGAAGCGCTTCCCCCCAACACCGTCTACGAGCTTCAGCAACTGCTGCTAGGTGGATCTGCATTCATTCTGCTCTCGTCAGTTGGACAGCATACGTATTGAAACGCTTGTTTATGTACGTATATAGTTAGCGCCATGAAAAAGTAATGTGCTTAGTGTATAAATAAATAAATACTTTGTAAAGTGGCGTAATTTTCTTAAAACCGTGCGATAGGACCCTCACTATAGCATTCCGCAATTCCATGTTATCACTTACTTGCAATAAAAAAGCAGCACCATCTGAAGTGACATATGTACTTGAGAAATAATGTAACAGAGAGTGTGGACTTGCTAAGTTTCATTTTACTGCAGAACAGTCATTATCCTAAAGATATATTTTTTATTTCAGTATAGAGGAAATAATTTTTTGTTTCAGTCGATAAGTGTAAAGACGGGTAAATGGAAACACAAAGTTTATTTGTGCCTTTAGGGACTTAATGCTACTTTCGACCCTAATTAAATGGTTCAAATGGCTCTGAGCACTATGGGACTTAACGTCTGAGGTCATCAGTCCCCTAGAACTTAGAACTTCTTAAACCTAACTAACCTAAGGACATCACACACGTCCATGCCCGAGGCAGGATTCGAACCTGCGACCGTAGCAGTCGACCCTAATTAGAATCAGATGTGAATATCACAGTGTTCGTACTTGTGCAATAGCTAAGTAATGACCCTACCGCCCAGTAGTACAAAGTTTCATTTCAAAATTAAGTACCGTACCGGTAAAGTAAATGTTGCACCGGGCGTTTCAAAATTAATATTGGGGTTTTAAGGCTTTATCCTGTTTATTACATTCAGCTTACAGTTATAAATAATACATCAAATGAAAGAACATATACCTGTGCGCATGCGCTCTTCCCTGTGTCTTCCGTCAGAAAGCAGTAGCAGTAAGGATGGCGACTGTGGACGAGTCGCTGTATGAAGATCGCTCACAGATGATAGATAAACTCCAGTGGAAGACTCTGCAGGAGAGACGCTCAGTAGCTGGGTACGGGCTTTTGTTAAAGTTTCGAGAACATACCTTCACCGAAGAGTGAAGCAGTATATTGCTCCCTCCTACATATATATAGCGAAGAGACCATGAGGATAAAATCAGAGAGATTAGAGCCCACACAGAAGCATACCGACAATCCTTCCTTCCACGACCAATCCGAGACTGGAATAGAAGGGAGAACCGATAGAGGTACTCAGGGTACCCTCCGCCACACACCGTCAGGTGGCTTGCGGAGTATGGATGTAGATGTAGACAGATATCGTGGGCTGGGCGCAGTTCCTCCGCTAGTATACTACGACCAATCGCGTTACGCTGTTCTGTGTACGTCTCTATGGCAACGTCTCAGTGTTGCCGTAGCTCTGTACACGGCTATTGTTTCCATCTGCAACGGTCTGTGCTTCGCAGATGAAAGCAACAGCGGTGCCAACTGTCAGGGATAAAATTACGCCGAACAGTGAACAAGAAGGCTTTTTGGGTCTTTAGGTTGCAAGGACTGATTTGTTCTTACAGTTCTTAGTTTGCAAGGACTGAATCTGTTCTTACAGTGCAAGGTGCTCAAATGGGTCTGAGCACTATGGGACTTAAAATCTATGGTCATCAATCAGTCCCCTAGAACACAGAACTACGTAAACCTAACTAATCTAAGGACAGCACACAACACCCAGTGGTGCAAGGTGCGTTCCGTAGTAAGTTCCAGTGTAATCCTCCAAATGATAATAACATCCGTAGATGATTTCATCATTATGAACACACCAACTGTCTTTGCAAAGGGACGAGTACGGGACGACCAAGAGTGACTGAAGAACATGTTGAACGAATGAGGAGTCTTTCACGCGTAGCTTCAAGAGATCGATTTGCAAGGCTAATTGTGAATTAGCAATTCCAGTGACATCTGTCTGGAGACTTTTAAGGAAACGCTTAAAATTACTTCCTTATTGTTTGTATTTGTTACAAGCTCTAAAGCCTAAAGACAACACTTTATGTGTAAACCAAACGTTGTTGCACGACGATGAAGATTTTCAATGTCGTGTCGTCTTCAGTGACGAATTGACATTTCACCTAAGTGGAAATGTGAAGACACGTAATGTGCGCACCTGCGGGCAGCGAATCCCCACGAGAGGGTGCAGATGCAACTAGACTCGGCAAAATTAAATGTTTTTTTGTGCCACATTCCGCTGGTACATTAATGGGCGTTTCTTTTTCCGTGAAGCAGCTGTAATTGGAGTTTCTTATCTTGATGCGCTAGAACTATGGCTCTTTCTTCAATTGGAAGAAGCTACACTCCTGGAAATGGAAAAAAGAACACATTGACACCGGTGTGTCAGACCCACCATACTTGCTCCGGACACTGCGAGAGGGCTGTACAACCAATGATCACATGCACGGCACAGCGGACACGCCAGGAACCGCGGTGTTGGCCGTCGAATGGCGCTAGCTGCGCAGCATTTGTGCACCGCCGCCGTCAGTGTCAGCCATTTTGCCGTGGCATACGGAGCTCCATCGCAGTCTTTAACACTGGTAGCATGCCGCGATAGCGTGGACGTGAACCGTATGTGCAGTTGACGGACTTTGAGCGAGGGCGTATAGTGGGCAAGCGGGAGGCCGGGTGGACGTACCGCCGAATTGCTCAACACGTGGGGCGTGAGGTCTCCACAGTACATCGATGTTGTCGCCAGTGGTCGGCGGAAGGTGCACGTGCCCATCGACCTGGGACCGGACCGCAGCGACGCACGGATGCACGCCAAGACCGTAGGATCCTACGCAGTGCCGTAGGGGACCGCACCGCCACTTCCCAGCAAATTAGGGACACTGTTGCTCCTGGGGTATCGGCGAGGACCATTCGCAACCGTCTCCATGAAGCTGGGCTACGGTCCCGCACACCGTTAGGCCGTCTTCCGCTCACGCCCCAACATCGTGCAGCCCGCCTCCAGTGGTGTCGCGACAGGCGTGAATGGAGGGACGAATGGAGACGTGTCGTCTTCAGCGATGAGAGTCGCTTCTGCCTTGGTGCCAATGATGGTCGTATGCGTGTTTGGCGCCGTGCAGGTGAGCGCCACAATCAGGACTGCATACGACCGAGGCACACAGGGCCAACACCCGGCATCATGGTGTGGGGAGCGATCTCCTACACTGGCCGTACACCTCTGGTGATCGTCGAGGGGACACTGCATAGTGCACGGTACATCCAAACCGTCATCGAACCCATCGTTCTACCATTCCTAGACCGGCAAGGGAACTTGCTGTTCCAACAGGACAATGCACGTCCGCATGTATCCCGTGCCACCGAACGTGCTCTAGAAGGTGTAAGTCAACTACCCTGGCCAGCAAGATCTCCGGATCTGTCCCCCATTGCACGTCCAGCACGAACGCTGGTCCAACTGAGGCGCCAGGTGGAAATGGCATGGCAAGCCGTTCCACAGGACTACATCCAGCATCTCTACGATCGTCTCCATGGGAGAACAGCAGCCTGTATTGCTGCGAAAGGTGGATATACACTGTACTAGTGCCGACATTGTGCATGCTCTGTTGCCTGTGTCTATGTGCCTGTGGTTCTGTCAGTGTGATCATGTGATGTATCTGACCCCAGGAATGTGTCAATAAAGTTTCCCCTTCCTGGGACAATGAATTCACGGTGTTCTTATTTCAATTTCCAGGAGTGTACATCACAGAAAGTTGGCAGTAGGATGGTGCGCCGCCTCACTATGCGATTGGTCGGACGACGTAGCACCCGACCTCTATATTGGCCGCTAGCGATTGGATGACAGACCTCGTTGCTCGCGGCCTCCGCGTTCACCCGACCTGACGTGATTTTCACGTTTGAGGATTCGTAAAGGATCAAGTGTATGTGCCTCCGCTACCAACTGATCTACCCGACTTCAGAAACAGGACTGAATCAGTCGTTTCAACAATTACACAAAACACACTGATCAGGGTCTAGGAAGAACTCGCCTCTCGACTCAATGTGTACCGTGCAACGAATGCTTTCTAAATTTAGGGCCAAAATTGACTGAAACAGGAATATTTTTTGTCAGGGCCATTGCGTTCTGTTAATGGTTCAAATGGCTCTGAGCACTATGCGACTTAACATCTGTGGTCATCAGTCGCCTAGAACTTAGAATTAATTAAACCTAACTAACCTAAGGACATCACACACATCCATGCCCGAGGCAGGATTCGAACCTGCGACCGTAGCAGTCGCACGGTTCCGGACTGAGGGCCTAGAACCGCGAGACCACCGCGGCCTGCGCGTTCTATTAATAATCACTTCCCGATCTCCTTGAAAACTTCCAACGGTCGAAACGTGAAATGTGCGAGGAATGTCAAGCGTCTTTGCAGGTAGGCTGGAAAAAATCAGTCAATAGGGAGAACTGAACCCCTTAGTGACCAAAAAGTTGTATCTGCAGTAGACACACGTGAGAAATATTTCTGTATAGATCGTGCTCCATTCAAGAAAACTCGGCTGAGTGGTCACGCGCATTTTCTGTGACGCCGGCCTACGCGGGAATATTCGAGAAGGATTCTAAAATAACATCTGACGCTGTCTCCAACAGTGGACAACAAAAAACTGAAGGAATAAAATTTGTCACACGGTCGAAATCACCGATAAAAGTGCACAATAAGACCTCCATCGCTTTTTTTGTGTGGTGAGAGTTTTAAATCGAAACCGCAACATTGTAGTGTTAACTCAGAGTTGAAAAACGACAACGGAAAGAACCGGCCATAAGCTTCTAGAAGGAACCATTTCAGTATTTGCCAGAAATGCCGCTTGGAAAAAGGGCGAGAGAAGTGGCTCGGTACAGCTAGGCCCGGATTAAAACTCGATTTCTCTGGAGTACCACTCCGGTTCGTAACGCTACACTGCATCAAACTGGTAACTCGGTATACCTTTGGGGAAATGGGGAAAAATATCCCACTCTTCTTTTTTTAGCAGGACACATACTGTAAGGTGGAAAAAACTTTACTGCGTCAGCCTTTCTAATAACGCTGTCATAATACGGTTCTACACTGCAACTGTTATTAAACTGCACATTTCAGCTGGGATTGATGAACTACCAAAGCTTCGAGCAGCATACGAATAATGCACGGACACTGAACTGTTATTATTTGATACAGTGGAGCAATCATGGATAAAGAATATAACGCGTGTTGCGTTGTAAGACCAGTAGTATGCTAACTTCCATCTATAATGTGCAATATAATCTGTAATACGGTTTGCAGTAAGGTCACAAACACTGCGGGAATTTAGTGATGCGGTGTACTGCTCTTAAAGGGAAAATTGCTACCAAAAATGAGATTTTCATCGCGACTGCTTGCTCTGCTACAATATTACTTTGTTGTATCACACTACCAGAAGGCTTGACGCTATTTTCATGTTCTTTCAAATATACCGTTAATAATTTCAACTCTGCACTGACGTTGCTGTATCTGCACATTTCGTACATCCAAAGTCCTCTATAATCTGCCATGATGAACATTCTTGCTCCTTCTTCTCCAGCATAGTTCTTGTGCAATCCCCCTCTCCCCTTCCTCCGGCAACCATTCTGTTAAACTGTTCTGGGGAAATTACCTGCTATCCCACCATTCTGCCCCACCTTCTGGTATGGATTTTACACAGACTTCTATCATAGACCTCTTCATCTCCGAATAACTAATGCAACCGAATAATTAGTGCAACCTCCATCCATTTGAACCGGCTTACTGTGTTCGTCTCTTGGTCTTCCTCTGCAATTTGTTTTTGGTCTTTCACTGCAATTTTTATCCCTAACACTTGCCACCAGGACTAAATTTCTTATTCCTTGATGTCTCGGAGTAGGTCCTATCAACCGACCCTTCTTTTAGTCAAATAATTGCGCAACAAGTTTCTTTTCTCCCCAATTCTATTCGGTACCTCCTCATCAGTTACTCGATCTACCTACGTAATCTTCAGGATTCTTCTGTAGCACAGCATTTCAAAAGCCTCTGTTCTCTTCTTGTCTGAAGTGCTTATCGTCCATGTTTCACTTCCGTACTTGATTGTACTCCCAGACAAAAACGTTCAGGGGAAACTTCCTGGCACTTTACCTTTATATTCGACGTTCACAAATATCACTTCTTCAGAAACGTTTTTCTTGCCATTGCCAGTCTACATTTTATATGCTCTCTTCTTAGACACTTCCCAAACAGAAACACTCATCTACAACTTTTAGTGTCTCGTTTTCTACTCTACTTCCCTCAGCACGACTTGATTTAACTCGACTACATTTCATTATAATTGTTTTGCTTTTTTTGATGTTCGTCTTGTATCCTTCTTTCAAGACATTGTCCGTTCCGATCAAATGCGCTTCTAAGTCCTTTCCTGTCGCAGACAGAGTTCAACGTCATCGACAAACCTCAAAGTGTTTTATTTCTTCTTCCAGAACATTTAACTCCTTCTCCCTACTTAATTTGTTTCCTTTGCTGCTTGCTCAATGTTGAATAACGCAGGGATAGGCTACAAGCCTGTCTCACACTCTTCTCAATCGCTGCTTCCCTTTCATGCTCTTAGACTCTCAAAACTGCCATCTGGTTTCTGCACAAGTTGTACACAACCTTCGCCCCCCCCCCTGTACTTTACTTCTGGTACTCTCAGAATTTCAAAGAGCGTATCGAGAACTACACATTTAATAAACCCCTTAAGTTTAATATAAGTAACCGAGTTTCCAGGTAATTCACTGTTTGTTCATAACGGTATGTTTAAACTTCCGATTTTAGTTCTAGTTTGCGAGATGTTTGTGTCAGTTGCGGCTGAAACGTATTAATTTGTTCTCAGCTCGGCATTTCCAGCAGACAGAATTTTAGGAAACTCTCCACATGCCGAATCACATCTCGTTTCCACCAAATACTCGTATCCACATGTGTTTGTAAGTCACGGGGCTGCTTCTTCTTTGTGTAACGTTTATTCAAAGAACTCAAGCAGAAGATGAACGGCTTTGCCGAGGCCTGTTATCCTGAGATTAAATATATCGAGGAGAACCATTACTATTTGCTGCAGTAGCAATTACTCTGTTCAATTAAGCGATAGAGGTGTATAACACTGGGCTTGCGCTCGGGAGTATGGACAGATTCTCGACCGAACATTCTGATTTAGATTTTCCTAGATTATCCTTCTTCAGTTGTAAGGCAATACATAATCTCAGCTATTTCGTTTGTTCAGACGCGGATTCTTCACTTCTGCTTATCTGCTTCTCCTCACGTCTTCTTTCTTCCCGCCCATCCTGTGTGGTTTTTATTCGTAGGTCCACCACTTTATTTTCCCCAGTTTGTATTTCTTTGTTTAGCTACATATTATTGGGCAAATATTAGTATAATTTTCGTAAACAGCTCTCATAATAATGTGTAAATGTAGAAGGGGTAAAATAATGGAGGTAGACGGAGAGGAGTGTGTGTGTGTGTGTGTGTGTGTGTGTGTGTGTGTGTGTGTGTGTGACAGGAATCGAAACGTCGTGGACAACGCGGTCACAAACCCAGAAAAATTTTACTGAATGTCACAATGATCCAGAAGCCTACGTTTGTATTCAGTGGAAAGACACTTCAGAAAGAAATTACACGAAGACCCACCAACTGCCAACTCCATTCGACGATGACATGCGCAGTTTAAAGTGGTTCGGGATGCCTCCGCAAGGGGAAACCAAAGGATCGGAATGCAGTGAGTGAAGAAACGGTTGACCGCGTGCGAACAAGTTTCGCACGTTGCCCACAGAAGTCGACCAACAGGTGCAAGCAGAGATTCAGTATTTACCCTTCCGCTACCAACAAACCTACCAGAACTGCAAGCTCACGTCAACAGTGCTTTTGAACAGTCGCCGTTATCGGAAGCCAAAGCCAATTCTGACGGTCTTACTACTACGTGGAATGAACGTTAATTCCGCACACTCATGTTCACTGAAGAGCCAAAGAAATTGGTACACCTGCCTAATGTCGAGTAAGGCACCCACGAGCACGCAGAAGTGCCACAACACAACGTGCCGTGGCCTCGACTAATGTCTGAAGCAGTGCTGGAGGGGACCGACACCATTAATCCTGCAGGGCTGTCCATAAATCCGTAAAAGTTCGAGGTGGTGGAGATCTCTTGAACAGCACGTTGCAAGGCATCCTGATGTGCTCAATAATGTTCATGTCTGGGGAGTTTGTTGGCCATCAGAAGTGTTTAAACTCAGAAGAGTGTTCCTAGAGCCACTCAGTAGCAATTCAGGACGTGTGGGGTGTCGCATTGTCCTGTTGGAATGGCCCAAGTCCATCGGAATGCTCAATGGACATGAATGGACGCAGGTGATCAGACAGAATGCCTACGTACGTATCACCTGTCAGAGTCGTATCCAGATGTATCAGTGGTCCCATATCACTCCATCTGCACACGTCCCACACCGTTACAGAGCCTCCACCTGCTTGAACAGTCCCCTGTGGGCATGCAGGGTCCATGGATTCATGAGGTTGTCTTCATACCCGTACACGTCCATCCGCTCGTTTCAATTTGGATGAGACTCATCCGACCAAGCAACATGTTTCCAATCATCAAGAATCCAATGTCGGTGTTGACGGGCCCAGGCGAGGCGCAAATCTTTATGTCGTGCAATCATCAAGAGTACATGAGTGGGCCCTCGGCTCCGAAAGCCCGTATCGATGTCGTTTCGTCGAATGGTTCGCACGCTGACACTTGTTGATGGACCAACATCGGAACCTGCAGCAATTTGCGGAAGGGTTGCACTTGTGTCAAGCTGAACGATTCTCTTCAGTCGTCGTTGATCCCGTTCTTGAAGGATCTTTTTCAGGCCGCAGCGATGTCGGAGATTCAATGTTTTACCAGATTCATGATATTCACGGTACATTCGTGAAATGGTCGTGCAGTTAAGTCCCCACTTCATCGCTACCTCGGAGGTGCTGTGTTCCATCGCTCGTGCGCCGACTATAACACCACGTTCAAACTCACTCACATCTTGATAACCTGACATTGTAGGAGCAGTAACCGAACTAATAACTCCGCCAGACACTTGTTGTCTTATAAAGGCGTTGCCGAACGCAGCAACGTATTCTGCCTGTTTACATATCTCTGTATTCCTGGTGATATGTAGGTGTTGGCAAAACGGGAGCGGTAGACACTGGTGCATTCTCCGTCATCTCACTATTCAGATGTTTAACAGTGCACACGGTTTAACTTTACTCTCTGAACGTAAATTATGAGTGAAAAACTGGCTTTAATAAGTTTGATTTCCGTAGGAGGTTGACGTCAGTAGCCGTCCTTATTGCACCCTGGAACACTTATTAAACCATTTAGGTAACATGGCACATCAGACCTTAAATACACCTTAAGATGTACCTGCATGGTACGAAACCAGTTTTACCAGTGTCTGAGCAACTACAATAAAACAGCTACGTGGCAAATTTGACTCTCAATTAAATTTAGCAGCATTTCAACAGCCCAGTTTATTTTAATTTGTTTGAGTGTTTGTTTCAGTATGTCAAATAATATAGCAGTAGCAAATCTTTGAAACTGTGCTTCAGTCATATACATTAACCTTGAACATGTATCTATAAAAAAGAGGTCAAGTCTGTGGCGCTCATCCCGTGAACGGGCTTCTCACCAGGAAAGATACCCGTACCCAATCGGAAGCAGGCTGGGTGGACCTGATTCCATCCTGGACCGCATGGAGTGAGAAAAATTTCCCATCCTTATTTGCAATTGAACCTGGATCTCCAGAGCATGAGTCCATTTCTTACCCTCTGGACCACCTGTAACGAGATTTGTTACGTCTCTAATGCTCTTCAGATACATTTTACTATCTTCAAACGGAGATTTGCACTTCCGAAAAAAGCAAAACAAGGTACGTCTATTACGTGACATAGCTTCAGACTTCGAGAAGAATATAATAATTCCAATCCCAAAGAAAGCACGTGTTGACAAATGTGAAAATTACCGAGCTATCAGTTTAATAAGTCACAGCTAAAAAATACTAACGCGAATTCTTTACAGACGAATGGAAAAACTGACAGAAGCCAACCTCGGGGAAGATCAGTTTGGATTCCGTAGAAATGTTGGAACACGTGAGGCAATACTGACCAATTCTTAAAAGATAGGTTAAGGAAAGGCAAACCTACGTTTCTAGGATTTGTAGACTTAGAGAAAGCTTTTGACAATATTGATTGGAATATTCTCTTTCAAATTCTGAAGGTGACAGGGGTAAAATACAGGGAGCGAAAGGCTATTTACAATTTGTACAGAAACCAGATGGCAGTTATAAGAGTCGAGGGACATGAATGGGAAGCAGTGGTTGGGAAGGGAGTAAGACAGGGTTGTAGCTTCTCCCCGATGTTATTCAATCTGTATATTGAGCAAGCAGTAAAGGGAACAAAAGAAAAATTTGGAGTAGGTATTAAAATCCATGAAGAAGAAATAAAAACTTTGAGATTAGCCTGTGACATTGTAATTCTGTCAGAGACAGCAAAGGACTTGGAAGAGCAGTTGAACGGAATGGACAGTGTCTTGAAAGGAGGGTATAAGATTAACATCAACAAAAGCAAAACGAGGATAATGGAATGTAGTCGAATTAAGTCTGGTGATGCTGAGGGAAGTAGATTAGGAAATGAGACACTTAAAATAGTAAAGGAGTTTTGCTATTTGGGGAGCAAAATAACTGATGATGGTCGAAGTAGAGAGGATATAAAATGTAGAATGGCAATGGCAAGGAAAGCGTTTCTGAAGAAGAAAAATTTGTTAATATCGAGCATAGATTTAAATGTCAGGAAGTCGTTTCTGAAAGTATTTGTACGGAGTATAGCCCTGTAAGGAAGTGAAACGTGGACGATAAAGAGTTTAGACAAGAAAAGAATAGAAGCTTTCGAAATTTGGTGCTACAGAAGAATGCTGAGATTAGAAGGGTAGATCACATAACTTATGAGGAGGTGTTGAATAGGATTGGGGAGAAGAGAAGTTGTGGCACAACTTGACTAGAAGGAGGGATCGGTTGGTAGGACATGTTCTGAGACATCGAGGGATCACCAATTTAGTATTGGAGGGCAGCGTGGAGGGTAAAAATCGTAGAGGGAGACCAAGAGATGAATACACGAAGCAGATTCAGAAGGGATGTAGGTTGCAGTATTGTACTGGGAGATGAAGAAGCCGGAGAGCTGCATCAAACCAGTCTCAGGACTGGAGTCCACAACAACAACAACAACAGCTTCAGCGGCTGCCTGACCCGCCCTGAGGTCGAATAGGATACAGAGTCAAGTTCCAGGCCGGCGGGAAGTGAGTCAGAGCGTGTGTGCGGTGCTGTGCTGGCGGAGGAAGGACGCGCGGCGCGGCTGCGACCTCGCGGCTATTTGGAGGACGCGCCGCCGCAGCAGCAGAAGCAGCCGGCGTGCGGCGCTGTACGCGCACCGGAAGGGCTGTCTGCCACGGCAGCGGCGGGGAGAGAGGGATGGGCGGGGTGTGCCGGCAGTTACGCAACAGTCCGCAGCAGCTGAATGGGCGCTCGCTACGCACGCCCGCCACCGCCGCCTTGTCCCGGACACCTTACTCACGCAAGTCTCAACGCAGCTTATCCAGTGTTGCAATAACGCAGTTAGTTGAATATAAATACAAATAAATGCGACCGGCCGCTTACGAAATGTTTGTTTATTTCTTTTAACGAGTTATCGAGCCTCTTTACACACCCTAGCGCTAAAGCACGTGCATATAAAACGCAAGGTCGCGGGATCGAATCTCGGTCGGTCCACGTATTTTTGTCCGATCTTGCTTTCACCTCTTAACCATGTGATGATTCTCCAGGAACGACAATGGTTCGGATTCCACATTAAACAATAGATCCCCTCCCCCAGTTTCGTTTTGGCAATGTGCAGCTGGAGGCAACCGTAAGAAACGCCCTTGTTGATAGAAAGCGTCGCTTTTTCTCATTGCAAAGAAAATTATTTTTTAAATCGGAAAATTTCGAGCCTTTTCGATGCAGCAATCTCAAATTAGTCTAGTGCTGTATTTGTTCTATCTATACATTTCAACAGCGACAGTAAAACGCGAAGAATAGCCAGTACTCAGGCAGCGACTGTTCGTAACGGGAAAAAAACCAACGTTTCCCGCCCTCACAGGGCGTCACGTGAAGAGGCGAAAAGCAGGGTGACTCCAGCTACACATTGCAAAAACAAAATAGGTACCTGCCGAAACAATAGAGAAAATACGCCTGACAACTCTTAATTCACGGCCGGAGTGGCCGTGCGGTTCTAGGCGCTGCAGTCTGGAGCCGGGCAACCACTACGGTCGCAGGTTCGAATCCTGCCTCGGGCATGGAAGTGTGTTGTCCTTAGGTTAGTTAGGTTTAAGTAGTTCTAAGTGCTAGGGGACTGATGCCCACAGCAGTTGAGTCCCATACTGCTCAGAGCCATTTGAACCTGCCTCGGGCATGGATGTGTGTGATGTCCTTAGGTTGGTTAGGTTTAAGCAGTTCTAAGTCTAGGGGAATGATGACCTCAGATGTTAAGTCCTATAGTGCTTAGAGCCATTTGAACCATCCCACACGAACAGTAATGTCCCGGATGAGTGCATCACATTCTCTCATGCCAGTAATGAACTCTCTTTCCAACTCACTGATGTGACGGTACGCTTCGGGCATACATCTGCGAGGCATCCTGCACGTCTGCTCAAGTCACACTGATCCATTACCTTCAGCTGACTGCGGCAACGAGGGCCGCAGGCACATTTTACCGGTAGGTGGTGTTGGGCCGCGATATCGATGTTGACCTCGACATGGTTCCAATGCTAATCATTTCTGCAGAACGTGCTAATATACATGCTCTGTGATTGTGAACGTCTTACCCTAGTCGTTCAAGGTGTTCTGTCTTTTTTTCTGAACACGAGTGTACATTATCAGAAATCTGAGACCTGAGTTTCTCCTGGCGTATACAACTTTCAAATAACTTCTGGGAATTCAGCCAGGTAACACTTTCAGCGACCGCCGATATTTCGGCGGGAGAACACCCCACCATTTTCAAGGCAAACTGCAACGGACAGGCGGCGTACGTGCAAATTTAAAACCTCGCTTCTCCTTACAGGAACTCAGAAGTGCTCTAATTTTAGATGGAGCTCGGATAATACATTTCACATCGTATTTCTGTAAACTACGACCGATCTTGTTGGACGTGTTTCCTAAGTAAGGCAAAAAGGCTAATTTAATCTCAAATGCCTACCTATTTTGATGATCTTGGACTGCGCAATGCGGGTGTATATCGTATTCCTTGTAGCTGCGGGGCATGGCATATATTGATCAAACTATCAGGACCGTGGAGGAGCGATGTACTGAGCATAAACGGCACACACGATTACAGCAGCCAAATAGATCTGCTATTGCCGGACATTGCTTGGATACTGGTCACCCCATGTTATATAATAACACCGAGATATCGGCATGCACGTCCAGCTATTGGGACAGTGTTATTAGGGAGGCAGTTGAGATTAAATTAGCGAGCAACCTCGTTAACAGGGATGGAGGTTTCTGTTTAAACTCTGTTTGTAAACCGGCTCTCTCCCTTGTCAAAAAACAGAGGAACAGAGTCAGTGCTGCCTCATCTGCGAATTCATAGTCTCACTATCGATAGTTCTGACTTTGATTTTCTTTGGTGGCACCAGTTGTTCAGTGTGTGTGTTATCTTTCCTGCTTCAGTCCGAGAAGCGAGGTTTTAAATTTGCATGTACGCCGCCTGTCCGTTGCAGTTTGCCTTGAAAATGGCGGGGTATTCTCCCGCCGAAATATCGACGGTCGCTGAAAGTGTTACCTGGCTGAATTCCCGGAAGTTATTTGTAAATTCTCAAAAATTTCTTCCTCAAATTAAGGTCTATGTTCGAGACTAGGAGACTTCTCTCGGCCAGGAATGCCTTTTTTGCCAGTGCTAGTCTGCTTTTGATGTCCTCCTAGCTCAGTCCGTCACTGGTTATTTTGCTCCTTACGTAAGATTTCCTTAACTTTAGCTACTTCGTGATCACCAATTCTGATGTTAAGTTCCTTGCTGTTCCCATTTCTGCTACTCCTCTTTACTTCCATCTTTCTTCGATTTACTCTCAATCCATATTCTGTACTCATTAGACTGATCATTCCATTCAGTCGGTCATGTAATTCTTCTTCACTTTCACTGAGGATAGCAATGTCATCAGCGAATCGTATCGTTGATATCCTTTCACCTTGAACATTAATTCCACTCCTACAGCTTTCTCTTACTTCCATCATTGTTTCTTCGATGTACAGATTGAACAGTAGGGGCGAAAGACTGCATCCCTGTCTGACACTCTTTTTAATCCGTGCACCTCGTTCTTGGTCCTCCACTGTTATTATTCCCTCTTAGCTCTTGTATATGTTGTATATCATCCGTCTCTCCGTATAGCTTTCCCCTATTTTTCTCAACGTCTTGCATTATTTGACATTGTCAAACTTTTTTCCAGGTCCACAATACCTATGAATGTGTTTTGATTTCCTTCAGTCTTGCTTCCATTATCAATCGCAATGTCAGCATTGCCTCTTCGGTGGCTTTACCTTTCCTAAAGCAAAACTAATGATCATGTAACAAATTATCAATTTTCTTTTCCACACTTTGGTGTTTTTAGCAACTTGGATGCATGAGTTGTTAAGCTGATTGTGCGATAAATCTCGCACTAGTCAGCTCATGCAGCCTTTGGGATTGCGTGGATGATATTTTTCCGAAAGTCAGATGGTATATCGCCAAACTCATACGTTCTACACACCAACGTGAATAGTCATTTTATCACTTCCTCCAACGATTTTTAGAAATTCTGAAGGAATGTTTTCTATCCCTTCTGCCTCATTTGACCTTAAGTCCTCCAAAGCTGCTTTAAATTCTGATTCTAATACTGGATCCTCTGCCTCTTCTAAATCGACTCCTGTTTCTTCTTCTACCAGATCCGACAAATCTTCCCCCTCATAGAGTCCTTCAATGTACTCTCCTCTGCATTTAACATTGGAATTCCCGTTGCACTCTTAATGTTACCACCTTTGCTTTTAATTTCACCTAAGTTTATTTTTGTGGTGACGATACTGAGGACTCCAGAGAATACCGCACCACAATCGGTAAGCCACGCTCAAAACACTGCTAGCGCAGCAGCTGTACGGGTTGTCAGTACGAAATATACCGAGGTCCGCCAGAGGCTGCAGCTGCGTGTGTGGATAGCGATTCGTCGATGCCCCGTTCGTTCGAGAAGCACTTTGGCTACGGCGGACGGTTCTCTTCAATGCGCCGAGCCTACAAACTGCAGTGCTTGTCGGTCGTCTCCGAGAGTTACAGCTCCTCAGGCGTCGTAGGCCAGCTCTCGACCCTACGTAGACATCACTCAGAGCACAGTAACAGGCATTTAATATTTTAAATGTCTTGCAATAATTTCAAACGTCCAACTGTGCTGGACATTTCACAAGAAGAAGCGTCATTTAAGTTCAATAGTTCTTTATATTTAATAAATATCACTTTATTACTAATTGTAGAGAGTCCTTCTAACTGAAGATAATTTACGCCGCCCCCCCTTGCATCTCCTACAGTTTTGACTTTCTTGTATGCTGACTCAGTCATTCCGACAACCATTCCTTTTTTGATTTCTTCACATTTTTCATGCAACCATTTCGTTTTAGCCTCACTATACTTCCCACTTATTTTATTCCTCAGCGACTTGTATTTCTGTATAGCTGAATTTCCGGCCGGCCGGGGTGGTAGAGCAATTCTACGCTACAGTCTGGAACCGTGCAACCGCTACGGTCGCAGGTTCGGATCCTGTCTCGGGCATGGATGTGTGTGATGTCCTTAGGTTAGTTAGGTTTAAGTAGTTCTAAGTTCTAGGGGACTGATGACCTCAGAAGTTAAGTCCCATAGTGCTCAGAGCCATTTGAACCATTTGAATTTCCCTGAACATTTTTGTACTTCCTTCTTTCATCGATCAACCGAAGTAGTTCTTCTGTACCCATAGTTTTTTCGCAGCTATCTTCCTTGTACATATGTTTTTCTTTCCACTTCCTGTGATTTCCCTTTTTAGAAATCTCCATTCCTCTTCATCTGTACTGCTTACTGAGCTCTTCCTAATTCCAGTACCTATAGTCTTAGAGAACTTGAAGCGTATCCATGTTCCATTAATATACAGCCACAGTGTTCTTCATTTTCAGTAACAGATGAGCTTAACATCAAATTAGACGTCCCCAGACAATCAGCCTGGTCCAAAGAACAGCTACTAGCCCTTCGTGTAGAGAAATTCGAAGTTCTCCAATTTACTAAACTATAAGCGTTGTACCCTTTCACTACCAGATTAACGAGTAGTAAATCGAATCAACCACGTCACACAAATACTTGGAAGTAGGGATCTGAAGTAGTGGAACGACCATGTACGATCACATGTAGGGGAACCAAATGCCAGATACTGGTGAAAGAGTAATGTAACTACACAATTCTCCACCTGAAAACGATGGCGTTAACCACAGAAACGTGTTGTGAAAAAAATAAATAAATGACTGACGCAGTAAACTGTTTCCTTTATATTATCAACAGTCGTAGCACCCACGATGCCGAACCAAATGCCAGATACTGGTGAAAGAGTAATGTAACTACACAATTCTCCACCTGAAAACGATGGCGTTAACCACAGAAACGTGTTGTGAAAAAAATAAATAAATGACTGACGCAGTAAACTGTTTCCTTTATATTATCAACAGTCGTAGCACCCACGATGCCGTCCTTTACTGACGAAATATTCACTGAAGAAAGTGATTTCATGCAAACCACTCGCGCCGCCCATATTTCAGGACCGGCTCGTACGTGTAATCGGATTAACAGGGAACATCGAGCGTAGACAAAGACGGTCAGTGCGATTGGTCAAAAACGTGTCCGATCGGCGAGGGAATGCAACAGAATCTTTGAAAAACATCAGCTTACAGACACTCGAAAAAAAGATCATACATCTCGCGAGAATATGGTTGGAAAACTTCCAGGGCCGTATTTGAAGACAATATTCTTCAGCGCCCCCTACGCCTCCAAATATCTATCGTGTGCAGAGATTGCGGAGATAAAACTGGGCAAAGCAAATTCGGCACACAGACGTGCCAATGGCCGTTCTTCATACATTCCTTCCATGAATGAAACGGAAAGAAATCTTAATGTATAGTAGAATGAAAAGTACCCTCTGTCATGCACTTCATAACGATTCACACAGATACAGAAATAACCGTAAAAGTCAGTGGTTCTTCACAAACTCCATACTCATCACCAAGTCATTTACGACTACGAAACTAAATAAAATGGATCTTGTAAAGAAACTCCTTTTTTTAGCATTAAAACAACTCATTTCTTTGGTAAGAACAACAACAGAATTAAAGAAAAGAAGCTTAGATACTTTAGTCCCTAGAAGTCTGTTAAGGTGATGGTTGCCCAAGCCTTCGAGAACAGGCGCTCGCTTGGCACATCTAAGGTGACGATGGAAAACACACCTTTGCAACTTTTTGGAAAGGAGACTTCACGTCTTAAAGGATTTCGATAGGGTTTCTTTCTACTGGTGAAATAGAAGACTACAGATACATGTGAACATCAGTTTCCAGCAGTTGTTGACTTCTTTTTCGGGCCGGCCGCGGTGGTCTAGCGGTTCTAGGCGCTCAGTCCGGAACCGCGCGACTGCTACGGTAGCAGGTTCGAATGCTGCCTCGGGCATGGATGTGTGTGATGTCCTTAGGTTAGTTAGGTTTAAGTAGTTCTAGGTTCTAGGGGACTGGTGACCACAGATGTTAAGTCCCATAGTGCTCAGAGCCATTTGAACCATTTTGAGCCACTTATTTTTCGAGTTTTTTTTTTGTGTGCCACATTCTTGTGGTAACCCAGATTTCAAACTCCGAATCTTATCAGACTCGTCGAATGTTTCGTTCTTGACTGTACATACACCTATTTGAATTCCCGTACATATTTATTTAAGTAACTAATAGTTTGTGCTTTAGCGACGGCATCTTTGAAGTGCATCTTGGATCATGAGTTATTGAAATTGCCTGGATGGGGGATTATCTAAGTTATCGAATCTTCTTCTCAGTTGTGTCTTTATTTCGGTTTTAAATTGGACACACACCTCTTTCAGCAGTTGTAAAAACCTTCTTCTTCTTCTACAGTAGAAAACATTTTATCCGTGATTATAAAAGTCATAATAGCTTCAGGGAGTGACTAATTTTGCTCCAGCCTGCGTTTTAATGTTATAACGCTTTGACGCAGAAGGACGCCCACAAATGTGGCTATCGACAATGAAAACCACTTATATTATACTCCGTGGCAGCAGAGCATTATTCAACTGCGAGTACACTATTTTAAATAAATGATATTATTGTAAACTTTATATTTTACTTACATACCACTTCACTTCAAAAGTACAAAAATCACGAGGACAAAAATAAAACTAGCACTACACTAATCACAAGACTGAACTCTTCGACAAACGCAATGAATGACCTATCATTGTTGGACGGTGACTATGTTTTTGATCTTGATACATCGGCGAAGTATTGCTGGTATCGATGCTAATTTTGATGTTTGTAGACTAAACCTCGATGTTATCAAATCGTCGATGTATCGTCTGCAACCCAACTTTCGACTCTTGGGAGCACAATCGATAGTACGCTTCCACTTTATAGGTATTGCCGTGCTCCTTTCCTGTATCTTCCTAGCTACTGCAACGATTCTCCGTTTTCGCAAGGACGTTGCATTTAGTGTCAGCTAGAGAAATCCTACAAGACTTTCCCTTTGCGTCTTTCACCACCATATTTTTTTTTTAAATTTTGTCCTTACGTCTTTACGTTATGTACTTTTTGTAAGACTTTTTCTCTCATATTGTTGCCAAGAACGTTCTTCTACTTGTTTTCGTTTTTCACAGGAAGACAAGCAAAAGAAAATGTATGAAAGTTCAACTTACACCGCGGGCTGCTATTTCTGAACATTCGCCACGGTATAACCGATACGAGTGGCAGCTGACTCCCGCCCAATTATCTACGCAATAGCCACCGCCCTCCACGTTTCAAACACGTCACAATGCTATTGACATTCAACAGCGCAGTGGCCCACGCAGACCGGAGTTCAATGCTCGACAACTCGCACTAACCTTCCTTGTTAACAGCTAATCTCGACTTGAAAACAACGGGAGCATTCACACCTACAACACGAGGAAAATTTCACTAGTTCTTTCCGACTAAAGTTTACTCTGGCACAGTTAGAGCAAAAAAATATTCGAATAGAGCCTCAGTCGACACCGCCTTCGATAAGAATAATTAAATATCTAATTTAAACCATTTAAACTTTTTTTTGCTTCATATAAGACCTAATCTAGTGTTCATTCCGAGGATTAACTGGAAGAACCGTGGCGAACAACAGCCCTCAATTCTTCGTGCCTTCAGCGTTCTTCTAGATTTCTACGCAGGTCTTCCTTTTGATGGTTCATATAGTTTAAATGGGTCTAAGCACTCAGATGGTTCAAATGGCTCTGAGCACTATGGGACTCAACTGCTGTGGTCATTAGTCCCCTAGAACTTAGAACTACTTAAACCTAACGAACCTAAGGACATCACACACATCCATGCCCGAGACAGGATTCGAACCTGCGACCGTAGCAGTCGCACGGTTCTGGACGGCGCGCCTAGAACCGCGAGACCACTGCGGCCGGCGCTCTAAGCACTATGGGACTTAACATCTGAGGGCATCAGTCCCCTAGGCAGGATTCGAACCTGTGACCGTAGCACCAGCGCGGTTCCGGACTGAAACGCCTAGAACCACTCGGTCACAGCGGCCGGCCTTGTTTTTGACCTTCCACTATTTGATCCAAATGCCTCCACCGCCCCCCTCTCACCCATGAGTTTACTTCACTTTAGAATAATAAGAGGACACATTCTGACTCTTGTGGAGCAAGTAGAGTACAGTCCGCGGACCATACCAAGCAACAGAAACGCGGACCATAACAAGCAACAGAAAGTCCGGAGAATTGCGCAGCGCAGTAGAGTTCGTGTCATTGCTACGCGGGAGTAATTTTACAGCTGTCTTCACGCGTTTTGTAAGTCAAAGAGGGAAGTGAATCCATTCCCACAGAGAAGAGCGTTTATAGCGCGGCTTATTTGGCTGCCTGGCCACAGTCCTGCGAGCGGCCACTTAACCAGGGAGTCACAGTTCAGCTGTCGTATCCTTGGCTGCCTGCCTGCTTATGCTCTGCAACGTTGACCCTGAGCGCAAGTGCACTCAGCTCACCAGAACTTCATCTTGAGCTGATTTTCCGCAGAAAGCTCACAAACCGACGCCGTGTTTGCTATAACAATAAGTATTATAACTTCTTTGTGATAGGGTCTGCAGCTCAGAAGAATTTTTTAACTGACTTCGTGATGCCTTCACCGGACGTTCCCTTTATTTGATGTACGATTGTACGGTTTTGGCTTTAGTCGATTTTCAGCTATCGAAAACGAAAGCATTATACATTCGAAACAAATACTAACAAAGAGATAGAGGGACTGGCCAGTACTTACCTCAGCTCAGTACAGCCGATAGATACACAAAAAACAGAACCGAAAATTTACGTTCCTAGCTTTCAGAACAAATGTTCCTTCATCAGGGAGGAGAGAGGAGAAAGAAAGGGAAGAAGGTAAAGTGGATTCAGTTACTCACAACCCAGGTTATGAAGCAACAGGGAAAGGAAAACACGGAGGGTAGCAAGGGTGGAGGCACGGTTGTCAGAGGGAAGCCAAAGATATTCTCATAATATATATATATATATATATATATATATATATATATATATATATATATATATATATATATATATTGCTCTAACTGTGCCAGAATATCTTTGGCTACCCTCTCACAACTATGCATCCATCCTTGCTACCCTCCCTGTTTTCCTTTCCCTGTTGCTTCATAACCTGGGTTGTGAGTAACTGAATCCACTTTCCCTTCTTCCCTTTCTTTCTCCTCTCTCCTCCCTGATGAAGGAACATTTGTTCCGAAAGCTAGGAAAGTAAATTTTCGGTTCTGTTTTTTGTGTATCTATCGGCTGTACTGAGCTGAGGTAAGTACTTGCCAGCCCCTCTATCTCTTTGTTAGTATTTGTTTCACGTATTTATATGAGATTTCCCATTAAGCATTATACATTTGATGCGTTAGTATCACTTCTGAATTTAACGTAGGAAGAAGTCATATCCAAAGATATACTAAAAGTTATAACTTACTTTATGGACGACTTTTTAATGGTATATTATGCCATGTACGTCCTTGCTCCTATGACTGCAGGCAACTGTCATAAAATAAAACGAAAATAGTTTTTCGTTATTTTACGAGCATGTTTCTTTTGAGTAGTTGCTGCAAAGTTCTGGTACTATATAAAAGCTCGATATTTGTACCGTAGTTGCATTATGAAGCTTATAATTACTTTACAGAATTGAGAACAAAAACCTTTGCAGCTTAATTAAAGAATTTCGGTAAAATAATTATAATCTTCCTAGTGTAAGTACGTTAAAAACATCGACCCTACATACAAGATCTTTGCAACGACTGCTCAAAAATAACGTTCTCGTAAAATAACGAAAAACTGTTTCTGATTTATTTGATGACCATTACATGCAGTCATAGGAGCTTTCAGGAACGCTAGTCTTGAAAGTTTCACAGGAGAGCAAAGGTGTACGTTGATACTATACCATTACGCAATCATCCACAAAGTAAATTATAATGTTCCTACTAAATCTTGGAATATGACTTGTTTGTGTCATTAATGAACTGAAAGTGAATAACAAGAAGAAAGAAGTTTATCGAATTGATTAATAGTCTAAATGAAAGTGAACAAAAAAGTTAATTTTGATTGTTCTTGCTAATTAAGTGCTGATTATTGACAAATCAGTATAGTTAACAATATTTCATGTTCAGACAATTTTGTATGAGAAGTAATTTGCGTAACAATAAGCCAAAGTAGCGAAATCTGTAATCATTAAAAAAAACAGTTATCATTGTAGAATAGTCAATTTAAATACTAAAATTATTCTTTTCGAAAAGTTTACCTTTTGCAAAAGAGTTTAATAGCAGTTAGCATTACAGTGAGAAACGCAGTTCAGTTGTTACGTAACTGGTAGTGTACTGAGCTAATAATTAATTTCATGAAGTAGTTTTAAATTTGCTTTTGTCCTTGACTGAAGGTTTTCTGAATGATATTGTGTTTTGATAATGAGGGCGAGTCAGTGCATTTGTAACTGTCGACGCCTGCCAACACGCTACAATGAAAAAGTGATTTCATTTCAAAGGCAAGAGTTTTAATTGATTTCGCTCACACTAAATGAGCTGGCGACCGTTCATTTACAGTAATCTCCAAACAGAGTCAAAATTAATTCATCATTTCGGACCAAAATTTCAATAGCTAGTTTCCGTATTATTTTGTACATTTTCTATTTCTGGCGATCGTCATTGCGCAAAGTAAATCGCACAATAACGATCAAGTTATGACAGCACCTGACCTGACCTCTTCCGGGTAATACTTTCACTCCGGATTCGATGCCTTATCCCAAATTAATGCAAACCATTAGCAACACGATAATTCTTTAATTAGTCTACCACCCGGAGGGAAAGGAGTTTTAAAGGTAGGAGACGAAGTAAATATTCCAGAATTCGAATCGATAACAGCTGCCAACTGCCAACATAAGTAACGTAGAAGTAAATATCCTCGGGGCAGTCAAGCAACTCAAATCACTTAATAAAAGCAAGTCTTCTGGTCCAGACTGTATATCAATTAGGTTCCTTTCGGAGAATACTGATGCATTAGCTCCATACTTAACAATCATATACAACCGTTCGCTCGACGAAAGACCCGTACCCAAGACTGGAAAGATGCACAGGTCACACCAATATTCAAGAAAGTTTGTAGGAGTAATCCAGTAAATTACAGGCCCGTATCGTTAACGTCGGTATGCAGCAGGATTTTAGAACACATATTGTCTTCGAACGTAATGAATTACCACGAAGAAAATTGTCTATTGACTCACAGTCAACATGGGTTTAGAAAACAGCGTTCTTGTGAAACACAACTAGCTCTTTATTCACATGAAGTGCTGAGTGCTATTGACAAGGGATTTCAGATCGATTCCGTGTCCGCCCCCGGTAGCTGAGTGGACAGGTACGTCCCCGGTAGCTGAGTGGTTAGCGCGACAGAATGTCGATCCTAAGTGCCCGGGTTCGATTCCCGGCTGGGTCGGAGATTTTCTCCGCCCAGGGACTGGGTGTTGTGTTGTGTTGTCCTAATCATCATCATTTCATCCCCATCGAGGAGCAGGTCACCGAAGTGGCGTCAATTCGAAAGACCTGCACCAGGCGAACGGTCTACCCGACGGCAGGCCCTAGCCACACGACATTATTATAGATCGATTCCGTATTTCTGGATTTCCTGAAGGCTTTTGACACTGTACCACACAAGCGGATTGTAGTGAAATTGCGTGCTTATGGAATATCGTCTCACTTATGTGACTGGATCTGTGATTTCCTGTCCGAGAGGCACAGTTCGTTGCAATTGACGGAAAGTCATCGTGTAAAACAGATGTGATTTCTGGCGTTCCCCGAGGTAGTGTCATAGGCCCTTTACTGTTCCTTTGCTATATAAACGATTTAGGAGACAATTTGAGCAGCCGTCATCGGTTGCTTGCAGATGACGCTGTCGTTTATTGACTAATACAGTCATCAGAAGATCAAAACAAACTGCACAGCGATTTAGAAAATATCGAAATGGTGCGAAACGTGGCAGTTGACCCTAAATAACGAAAAGTGTGAGGTCACCCATATGAGTGCTAAAAAGAACACGCTAAACTTCGGTTACACAATAAATCAGTCTAATCTAAAAGCCGTAAATTCAACTAAATACCTAGGAATTACAATTACGAACAATTTAAATTGGAAGTAACACTTAGAAAATGTTGTGGGGAAGGCTAAGCAAAGACTGCGTTTCATTGGCAGGACACTTAGAAAATGTAACACCACTAAGGAGACTGCCTACAATACGCTTCGCCGTCCTCTTTCAGAATACTGTTGCGTGGTGTGGGATTCTTACCAGACAGGACTGACTGAGTACATTGAAAAAGTTCAAAGAAAGGCAGCACGTTTTATATTATCGCGAAATATGGGAGAGAGTATCACAGAAATGATACAGAATTTGGGATGGACATCATTAAAAGAAAGGCGTTTTTCGTTGCGACGGAATCTTCTCACGAAATTCCAATCACCAACTTTCTCCTCCGAATGTGAAAATATTTTGTTGACGCCGACTTACATAGGGAGGAACGATCACAAAGATAAAATAAGGGAAATCAGAGCTCGTACGGAATGATATAGGTTTTCATTCTTCCCGCGCGCTATACGAGATTGGAATGATAAAGAATTGTGAAGGTGGTTTGATGAACCCTCTGTCAGGCACTTAAATGTGATTTGCAGAATATCGATGTCGATGTAGATGAGGTATTGGCGGAAGTAAAGCTGTGAGGCCGGGATGTGAGTTGTGTGTGGGTAGCTCAATCGGTAGAGCATTTGGCCGCGAAAGGTAAAGATTCCGAATTTGAGTCTTTGTCTGGCATACAGTTTTCATGTGGCAGGAAGTTTCGTATCAGCGCACACTCCGCTGCGGCGTGAAAGTTTCATTCTGGATACATTTGTATTCTCATGTATCATGGAAACAGAGTCTTTCGCCATACGAGTTCATGTTACCTGCTGGGTCTCGAACTACAAGGAAGAAGTAGTGCAGTGACAGTGCCATCTTATTCCTCCGTGAATACTGAAGTAGTTCATTTTCTGCGCCGAGAAAAAGATCTGTCGGCACGACGTGAGCTGCGAACTGTTAACCTCACGTTCAGTTACTCGCACGTTCTACGCAGGAGAGTTTGAACGGAGCAATGCGGAAGACCAGCTGTGTCTGGTCTCCATTAGCTAGCAGATGACTCGCCCATATGCAAGCACCGGCGAACTCTGCCTAACAGCACGTCCTAACATTTCTTTTGGTTGCAGTTCGAATCCTGGATGACGCAGCCTCCATAAAGTGGTCGAGACCCTGCAATGTTAAGAGGTCTGTTTCATAGCATGGTTAAGAGCCCTCTGTACAAAGTGAAGAAATTAGAAATTAATGAATGAAAATTACTCTGTTAAACAGCACTGTTTCGCAGACTAAGTGTTTTCCAAGAACGCACGGCACCATATATCACGAAACCAAGATCGACCGCGATTCAAGTGCAGCTGGGACAATTTTATAAGACCTGATGAGGGTCAGACTGAAGGTAACAGAGTTTGACAATATGAGAAAACCGAAACAGTCTACGATCGCAGGTATTGCTTTTATTCAGTGACCGGTTTAAATCGCAAATATCATCTACAGATTCATCTAAAAAGAGAGTGTGAATATTTATGAACAATACAATTATGATAATTTATAGACATTAAAAGTAGCAAAAACGTGATTCACATTGAGAGAAACTAACAAAACCCTAGTCCTTTAAGTGAACAAAAGAGGCAAATAACATATATAGACAGCCGGCCGGAGTGGTCGTGCGGTTCTAGGCGCTACAGTCTGGAACCGGGCGACCGCTACGGTTGCAGGTTCGAATCCTGTCTCGGGCATGGATGTGTGTGATGTCCTTAGGTTGGTTAGGTTTAGGTAGTTCTAAGTTCTAGGGGACTGATGACCACAGCTGTTAAGTCCCATAGTGCTCAGAGCCATTTGAACCATTCGGCTGTTACATGTCGCTCACCGTAAGCTTTGTTTACAATGGCGTGTTAGACTGTCAAGAATATGATCTTCAACATTCTGCACGAAACAAAATAGGACAAGTTACAAAAAGAGGGCTAGAGATTAAATATAGCTCCATGGTAAAATATTAGTTAAAATCCAACTAAAAAGAGCTAGACCTTAAACATCGATTAACAGAAATGTTAGGTAATATTTTAAATAATGGATTGCAAACAAGTGTCTGATACATAAACAAAACACAATAACGTATATTATGAAGTGTGGCGCAGTGATTTATTTACGATATGTGTGCTGTTTGCTTTCCAACAGCTTATATGTATGTCAACGTGAAAAACCATATGGACCACAACAAAACATACCGCCGTCTACTGGAACTTCCTATAGCGACAGATGCCATGTTGTTGATCAAAACATCTGTATAACTGAAAATATTAGCCAACCGAAGATAGCATAGTAGCTCGAAGCCGGTTATGGCACTGAAATAAAACATCTTAAAAGTATCTGTGTCTGGTTACCTAATTCACCAACTGTTATTAACGGCCGAGGAGTTCCCAAGCTCCAACATGCATAAAATAACATTAAAATTAACTGAAGGAGCACCTTAAAACTTGAAAAAGCGGCAGACAAAACGGTATCGGAAAACAAGATTTCTCCATGTAGATGTCAGGCGTGCATTCAACAGAACGTACTTGGAATATGTAGAAGTCAACAAAGATTTAAAAAGAATCTGAGTTGTTGGTCCGCGAGTCGGGTTTCTCATGATGGATCTTTCCCAACACACGCATTTCTTTTGTCTTACTGTTACATGTTTCTGTTTCAACACTCACTTCTTGAATCGCAGTCGACAGTGACATTTATTCAAATGCTAGCCGTTATTCTCGCAATGCTGGTTGTAGCTAACATTTCTCGGTGTATATCTGTTATATGAATTTGCTTGCGTATTTGCAGGTGACACAAATACTATGCAAAGGGTTGCCCGTATTCGCAAATGCGTCGCGCAAAGAGCGTAAATAACTAACAATACACCAGTGGCCAAAAAAATTGCTACACCCAGAAGAAACGCAGATGATAAACGGGTATTTATTGGACAAATATATTATACTAGAACTGACATGTGATTACACTTTCACGCAATTTGGGTGCTTAGATCCTGAGAAATCAGTACCCAGAACAACCACCTCTGGCCGTAATAACAGACTTGATACGCCTGGGCATTGAATCAAACAGTGCTTGGATGGCGTGTACAGGTACAGCTGCGCATGCAGCTTCAACTCGATACCACAGTTCATCAAGAGTAGTGACTGGCGTATTGTGACGAGCCAGTTGCTCGGCCACCATTGACCAGACGTTTTCAATTGGTGAGAGATCTGGAGAATGTGCTGGTCAGGGCAGCAGTCGAACATTTTCTGTATCCAGAAAGGCCCGTACAAGACCTGCAACATGCTGTTGTGCATTATACTGTTGAAATATAGGGTTTCGCAGGGACAGAATGAAGGGTAGAGCCACGGGTCGTAACACATCTGAAATGTAACGTCCACTGTTCAAAGTGCCGTCAATGCGAACAAGAGGTGACCGAGACGTGTAATTAATGGCTTCCCGTACCATCATGGCGGGTGATACGCCAGTATGGCGATGACGAATACACGCTTCCAATGTGCGTTCACCGCGATGTCACCAAACATGGATGCGACCATCATGATGCTGTAAACAGAACCTGGATTCATCCGAAAAAAAGACGTTTTGCCATTCGTGCACGCAGGTTCGTCGTTGAGTACACCATCGCAGGCGCTCCTGTCTGTGATGCAGCGTCAAGGATAACCGCAGCCATGGTCTCCGAGCTGACAGTCCATGCTGCTGCATACGTCGTCGAACTGTTCGTGCAGGTGTTGTAGTCATGCCAACGTCCCGATCTGTTGACTCAGGGATCGAGACGTGGCTGCACGATCCGTTAGAACCATGCGGATAAGATGCCTGTCATCTCGACTGCTAGTGATACGAGGCCGTTGGGATCCAGCACGGCGTTCCTTATTACCCTCCTGAACCCACCGATTCCATATTCTGCTAACAGGCATTGGATCTCGACCAAAGCGAGCAGCAATGTCGCGATACGATAAACCGCAACCGCGATAGGCTACAATCCGACCTTTATCAAAGTCGGAAACGTGATGGTACGCATTTCTCTTCCTTACACGAGGCATCACAACAACGTTTCACCAGGCAATGCCGGTCAACTGCTGTTTGTGTATGAGAAATCGGTTGGAAACTTTCCTCATGTCAGCACGTTGTAGGTGTCGCCACCGGCGCCAACCTTGTGTGAACGATCTGAAAAGCTAATCATTGGCATATCACAGCATCTTCTTCCTGTCTGTAACACGTCATCTTCGTGGTGTAGCAATTTTAATGGCCAGAAGTGTAAATGACTAACAAGAAGCTAACTGTAGTACAAGGACAAAAGCATGAGGTAAATCCGGTGACAATTCCGAACACTTTGGTAACACCAGCGGGAAGCTCTATCGAGAAGAGAAAAATTTTCACTTTCATAGAAGTTTCTGTGGTGATTAGGCCTCGTCTTCTCTCCTGATGTGTCCCGGAACAGTTAAATTACACTTGCAACAGAAAAAGATACTTCGGGACAAGCATTCCTGCTTGTACTCTGGTTCAGATAGTACTTCTCGAAAAGTGCTCTCCACTTAAAAGATCTTACATGGAATTTGGTCTGGTATAAAGTTTAAGCCCTTTGCGAATATGCTAAATGAATGGATTTAGAAATTTCAGTCTTCATGCAAATGTATCGGCATAATTCTCGTCCAGTGGAACTGATGAAAAGCGCCGAAAGCAAACGAAAAACAGGATTACGTCAGACCGGTAGAAATCGCTCACGCGGGGAGCCTCACATTTGTTTTCGTACGTTCCCTGAGCCCGTCTGCCCAAATGCCAATGCTGAATCCCTACAATCTGATTCACAAGCACGACACACAAACATTTAAAACATGAAATCATACAGAGCAAATTTTACAGACGATGATGTGCCCGCATCGTTCCCCCCATGTTAGGTTCTAGAGGCGTGGCGACAGTTAACAGCGCTTGGTTGCTGAAGAAAAACAGTGGTATACGCAGCAT
This sequence comes from Schistocerca gregaria, assembly GCF_023897955.1. Taxonomy (NCBI): domain Eukaryota; kingdom Metazoa; phylum Arthropoda; class Insecta; order Orthoptera; family Acrididae; genus Schistocerca; species Schistocerca gregaria. Next base: position 742,554,648 of record NC_064922.1, read on the forward strand.
GGACGACAAAAATGTCACGTGCGTGTCCAGAATCCTGGAATTGTACGAAAGAAGAGGGAGGGAAGTCCAAGATGTAAGAGATGATATGTTAAAAAATATCACATAAGATGAGAACCGAAAATCTATTATTAGGCTACTCACACAATAAATATACTTTCACTTTTCTACCTAGTAATCACCCGCAGCTTCCGCCTCCATGATTTTGGCCTCTCCATTTGCAACTGTCCTACCAGATAAAAAAAAAAGCACTATAATACCTCAGACTAATCCTCGACCGTAAAGCAACGTGGAGACCACATCTAACCATACAATAAACTTTCTGAACTGACAATGTTTCAGCCTTAGACTGTATTGCTGTTATTTCAGAAATTTTCGACGACTGTGATTCTTGCCCAAAGGAAAGCCATCCAACCAAAGCCTACAGCAGACTAAAATTATCAACCGGCCGAACAAGAAGACCACAATCCTCTTAGATATTCCACACATCTTTTGGATCATCAGTCCTCTGTCTGGTTTGATTCACCTTGCAGTGAGCCGCGCTTACACTCAACGCCCTCAGTTAAGTGTTGGTTTATTCCAGTCACTGTTTTCCCCTATACTTTGTACCCTTTACAGCTCCCTCAAGCACCACGGATGTTTTTCCTTGAAATCTTTATAAATGTCCTATCATCGTGTCTTTTCCTCTTCCCAGTGACTTTCAAATGTTCCTCTCTTTGGCGATTTTGCGCACAACCACCTCTTTTCTCATCAGTCCAGTTAATTTGCAACATCCTTCAATAGCACAAAATCTCATACGATTCTATTCTCTTTTTTTTCAGTTTTCCAAACAGTCTGTGGTTCGCTTTCGTACAATGCTGTGCTGCAAACGTACAATCTCAGATTTTTCTTCCTCAAAATTAAGGCCGATGTTTGATACAAGTCGACTTCTTTTGGCCAGCAATGTTCTCTTTGCCTGCGTTAGTCTGCTTCCTATGTTCTCCTTACTTCCTCACTCATGGGTTATTTTGATTATCTCCATGTCTGGGCTCTTCTCCCCCCTTACAAAAGCTTACTTCGACGTCCTCTCCCCGTTCCAATCCACATCCTTTCCAAAACATCCTTCGTTCACAAACTCTTCTCATCTTCTCCTCGTCTCCAGTAATTTAAGACGCTCCGTTTATGTAAAGACTTGTTGTTTGTATTTTAAAAAATAAAATCATACTTTACGTAAAATCTTTAGTGCATCAAAGCTTGTTTTAATAATTTTTAAAAACATGCATCATTTAAATGAAATAAGAAGTTTACCGCTACCAAAAAAAAGGTTTAAATGGCTCTGAGCACTATGGGACTTAACATCTGTGGTCATCAGTCCCCTAGAACGCAGAACTACTTAAACCGAACTAACCTAAGGACATCACACACATCCATGCCCGAGACAGGATTCGAACCTGCGACTGTAGCAGTCGCTCGGTTCCGGACTGAGCGGCTAGAACCGCTGGGCCACATCGGCCGGCAACTGGGCTGTCCTTTCGGATCCGTCCAGGTTAAATAGTGGACCTAACTCTTTACATCGATATCTTGAAAGGTTCGCGACAAACAAATCGACGTCGCCGCCCCGACTTGTGGCATTCTCAGGACAGTTTCTCACAACCTGACAGTGGAAGACACCATACTGCTTTATCTGTTACCGAGTATCTGGCTAGACATTCTGTTATTGCCATCCCACATCCGCCATATCTTCTGACCTCTCGCCTTGAAAAGGTGGCTGAAAGCAAAGCTTCATCAAGATATCGCAGACATCCAACGGGCTCTGAGATACGAGCGTACAAGCACCGAAGTTCTAAATTTCCCTGCTTACTTCCAACACCTCCGGAAATTTTGGCAACTGTTTATTGATAGCCAAGGGGACTACTTCTATAGGAGCTACGATCGTTACTTGGTAAGCGCAATTTTCTATTTTACAAAATCTTGTCCTGGAACTTTTATGATAAAGGGAGTAAATAAATTGAAATGATTTTGTTGATCACCTGAGGCGAAGTGGTAGGAACGTTTCCACTGACAATTTTTTTTATATTGTTTGTAAACAATGGAGTTGTTATTTAATCAATATGCATGGGTCTCCCAATAACTCAGTATTATATCTGTGGAAATATTTTACATTGTATCGCTATATATTTGCTAGAATCACTGTGAGATCAAAAAAGACCTCGTACACATGATATTTTTCTAGAGTTGATACCACGCGAAGATAAATTAGCACTGGCTCCATGGAAACGATCAGTTTTGGATTGGGAAAACCATCACGGGTCCACTACAGCACGAGTACGCGAGGCGCGAACTGGGCAGCTTCCCGTGTTAGCAGACGGTTACGGTGTCCGTTATTTCTGCGCATGCGCAGCGTTCACTCTGCAGTCAGTGGAACACTGACGTCATTGAGCCGAACGCGATTGTTTGGCGGCCGATTTACGTGCTGGCACATGTCGCGCACGCACCACGGGTAGTCCATTTTGACGAAGAAATTATTCGCGTAACACACACGTGAACTTGGGACCGAGTGTAGAAGCCAATGGAAGCTCACAGGGCTCCGACCTTCGCCACACAGGAGGAGATAGGAAGCTGGCGGGCAATGGAGGGAGACGGAGCAGAGCGGGAAGGGCAGAGCGAGTGCCAGGGAAGGGTGCGCTCGCTAGCCAGCAGTCGGCACCCCGTGCCGCACCCCAGCGCATTCCTGCCACAAACAATGCGTCCCGCCCTCCGCCGCCAAATATAAACAGCTGCATCCGGTTAGCGCCGGCCGTACCACGTGGAGGCTCCCTCCGAACGTCGGTAGCCAAGCTCCGCGCATCTACCGGCGACGCAGTGCCAGCTGCTTCCCAAAGTTGCAGGAACTCCGGATTCCATTATCTCCTCTCCGGATGACGAACTGGGACTCTGATTTAATCTGGCAGTTTACACTGAGATGACAGGAATAATAGGATATCGATATGCATATAGAGAGATGGCGGCAGCATCGCGTACACAAGGCATAAAAGGGCAGTGCGTTGGCAGAGCTGTCATTTGTACCCAGGTGACTCGTGCAAAGGTTTCCAACGTGGTTACGGCCGCCCGGTGGGAATTAAAGGCTTTGAACGTGGGTTGTTACGAGGGTCACTCCAAAAGAAATGCACACTATTTTCGTAAAAATACAGTTTTCATTCTGCATGTGTGAAAGTTTTGCAGTGTGTAGATACATCCTTCCCGCTTGTTTTCGAACTTAGTTCAACCTTTTCCCGTGAGATGCGCCGTCACAGCATGACATCAAGATGGCTGCTACCATGGGCGTACCCAGCGAGGGGCAGGAGGGGGGGGGGGGGGGCAGCTGCCCCCCCCCCCCCCCCCCCAGAAGATGTTCGAAATCGTTCGCGCAGATCCGGGAGTAATTTTTTCGTCTTCGGCACGTTACTGTCGGCAGGGAAGTCTATAGAAATAATAAATTTATTGATAAGCAATCCGCTCTGCTATTCGCAGGCATTTTACGTCGCCAAGGAACAGCGTATTCACTTGTAGGTAGTAAGGTATCATGACTATGTGAAGTTTCTAACGAACAACATCGTTTCTCCTTACCATATTTAAATGTAAAATGCTTTTCTGCTCCTAAACTATTAATTTTTTAGTTACGGCTGACGCTAACTGTAGATTAATAGCAGTTGACGTGCAGGTTATGACAAGCAGTAGATGGCGAGACATTTAGTGCAAGTGATTTATAAAATGATTTTTAGAACGCTCCACAAAACTGGCCATCACCGAGCATTTGTAGTGTAACAGACTTCCTTAAAAATGCAGAATTGTTTAAAACATTTTATGGATTGGATGATATTGCCGGAGAACTGGAACTATGGTACAATTTCTGGAGGAAAAAGAATATAACTGAAGCTAAATTAAAGGATATGGAAGTCGTTGACATGTTTAACGAGACCAATATTTTTTTCCCTAGCATGAAAAAAGCACTAAAAATTTTGAGCACTATACCATGCACAACAGCGACTGCGGAACGATCCTTCAGCACACTTCGAAGAGTGAAGACGTGGCTCAGAAGCACTATGGGAGAAGAAAGGCTCACAGGATTGTGCCTGATGAGCGTACACCGCAATTATGTAAAAGAAAACTACGAGATGTTAGAGAAGAAAGTAATTGAGAAATTTGCGGCAAATCCTAGAAGATTATTACTGAATTAAAAAGTTGTATTTTTAAACAAGTGCATTCTTGTATTTAAAATGTTTATTAAAAGCAGTTTTTCACTGGTTTACTGTTTTATTTAATAAGAAGTGCTGTATGTTGTCTCGAGTCCTTGTTTCCGGAGACTAGTATGACCTGCCCCCCGCCCCCTAATTCAGATCCTGGGTACGCCCCTGGCTGCTACACTTGACTTTTCGTCAGAAGCAACGTGCTGTGATAGAATTCCTGTGCTGTGAAAACGAGACAGTGGGAAACATCCACAAGAGGTTGAAAAAGGTGTTTGGAGATGCTGCTGTCGATCGCAGTACAGATAGTCGGTGGGCAAGCATGTTACGTGATGAAAGCGGGCACGGCAATATTGAGGATTGTCCTCGCAGCGGCAGGTCTCGTACTGCACACACTCCAGACAATGTGCAGAGGGTTAACGAACTGGTGACTGCTGACAGACGGATCACAGTGAACGAATTGTCACACTACGTTGGGATACGGGAAGGAAGTGTTTGCAGAATACTGAAAGTGTTGGCGTTAAAAAAGGTTTGTGCCAAGTGGGTTCTCAGGATGTTGACAGTGGCTCACAAAGAAACAAGAAAACCGGTACGCAGCGAACTTTTGGAACAGTACGAGAATGGTGGAGATTAATTTCTTGGAAGAAATGTGACAGGTGATGAAACATGGCTCCATCATTTTTTACCAGAGACGAAGAGGCAATCAATGGAGTGGCATCATGCAAATTCACCCCAGGAAAAAAAAATGCAGAACCACACCTTCTGCTGTAAAAGCTATTGCTACGGTGTTTTTCGATTCCGAAGGACTCTTGCTTGTGGACATCATGCCAAGTGGAACCACCATAAATTCTAATGCATATGTGACGACACTGAATAAACGTCATGCTCGACTGAGTCGTGTTCGACCACATCGGCATAAGCAGGATGTTTTGCTGTTGCACGACAATGCACGGCCACATGTCAGTCAATAAACCATGGAAGCGATCACAAAACTCGGATGGACAACACTGAAACACCCGCCTTACAGTCCTGACCTGGCTCCATGTGACTATAATCTCTTTGGAAAACTGAAAGATTCTCTTCGTGGAACAAGGTTTGAAGATGATAACTCCTTTGCGCACTCTGCCAAACAGTGGCTCCGACAGGTTGGCCCAGAATATTACCGTGCGGGTATACAGTCGCTGGTTCCAAGATGACGTAAGGCAGTAGAGAGCGATGGAAATTATGTGGAGTAATGAAAATATTGTTCCTAAAGGATGTATCTACCCACTGTAAAACTTTCAAGCATGTAGAATAAAAGATGGATTAAAAAAAATAGTGTGCATTTCTTTTGGAGTGACCCTCGTAGTTGGAGCTAGACGCATGGAACATTCCACTTCAGAAATCGTTAGGGAATTCAATATCGCGAGATCCACAGTGTCAAGTGTGTGCCGCCGAGAATACCAAATTTCAGGCATTATCTCTCAACACAGATAACGCAGTGGCCGACGGTCTTCATTTAACGACCGGGAGCAGCGACGTTTTCGTAGGGTTGTCAGACCTAACACACAAGCAACACTGCGCGAAATAATCCCAGAGATCAATGTGGAACGTACAAAGAAAGTATGCGTTAGGGCAGTGCGGCGAAATTTAACCTTAATGGGCTATGGCAGCAGACGACAGACGCGAGTGCCTTTGCTAACAGCACGACATCGCCTGCAGCTCCTGTCCTGGGCCCGTGACCATATCGGTTGGATCACAGACTACTGGAAAACAGTGGCCTGGTCAGATGAGTTCCTATTTCAGTTCGTAAGATCTGATGGTAGGGTTGAAGAGTGGCGCAGATCCACTGACGCCATGGATCCAGCTTGTCAACAAGACACTGTGCAAGGTGGTGGTGTCTCTACAATGGTGTGGGCTGTGTTTACGTGGAATGGACTGGATCCTCGGGTCCAACTGAACCGATCATTGACTGGAAATGGCTGCGTTCGGCTACTAGGAGACCATCTGCAGCCATTCATGGACTTTATGGTTCCAAACAACGATGGAATTTTTTTGGATGACACAGTTGTCTGCGATTGGTTTGAAGAACATGTTGACCCATTCGAGTGAATGATCTGGCGACCCAGAGCGCCCGATATGAATCCTGTCCAACATTTATGGGACATAATCGACAGGTCAAATCGTGCACAAAATTCCGCACCGGGAATGCTTTCGAAATTATGGGCTGCTATATAGGCAGCATGGCTCATTATATCTGCTGGGGGCTTCCAACGACTTGATGGCCCCAAGCCACGTCGAGTTTCTGCACTACACCGGGCGAAAGGAGGTCCGGCACGGTACTTGGAGGGTTCCCATGACTTTCGTCACCTCAGCGTATCACAAAATTGACGTCATGCTTTAGGAAACCGTGATCTCTGTAGTTACAATAAATAAACAAGCACCGTCTGGATCACTTCTTTTAGTACTGACATCTGGTTTCAATCTGCACCGCACATCATCTTCAGGTCTGGCGTCGCAAAATACAATTTGTCAACTTAGCACAAACTGCACTTTGCGGCGTCAGACCTGAAGATGATCTGCAGTTCAAATTGAAACCGGACGACGGTACTAAAAGAAGTGATCCAGGCGGTGTTTGTTTATTTATTGTGTTATATTAGTGTGTTTTCTACGGCTCCGGCGTAGTAAACTAACGTTATCCACTAATACAAACGATCTTCTAGCACTCTGATATAAGACCAGCACATCTACTTATCGTTCGATAGAACAATGCAGGTTCTGCACTGACTAGAATAACAATCGGAGATAATCCTGACGATAATTTGATAAAGTCACAGACAATTTGATGCTGCAAAGAGTTGGAGTTTTGTTTTTTACACCTAACATTCAGGATTACTTGACTTATATATTCCAGTCTCTACTTCCCCAATTTTTTGGCTTTTTTCAACCCCCTCTAGTATTGTGGAAGTTGTTCTCTGGTGTCTCAGTAAGTGTCCCTACTTCCTGCCCTTTCGTCAAGTCAGTGTGCTCTAGGTCGATTCTGCGTAGGACCCGCTCGTTTTTCTATCAGTCCACTTCATTTTCAGCCTCCATCAATAATACAATATCTCAATGCATCGATTCTCTTCTTTTACGGTTTTGTAGTTTGTGAATCATTTCCGTACAATGGCGTGTTCTGTCCATATATTCCCAGAAATTTCTGAGGGCTATGTTTGGTACCAGTAGACAACTTTTAGCGAGGAATCCGCAGTTTCCCTGTGCTAGTCTGTTTCTTATATCCTCTTTGCTATGTCCGCCATGTTTGTTTTGCCTCCAAGCTAACAGAACTCCTTCACCCCACGCTGCTCCACTTGTGATGCTAAGATCTACCGCTCAACATTACTTACATCTTTCTTTTGTTTTTTCCTCAGTCCACATTCTGTGCTCATTAGACTGTTCCCTCCATTCATCAGATCCGGTAATTCTGCCTCACTTTCATTTAGGATACCACTGTAATCAGTGAATCTTACCGCTGATGTCTTTTCACTCTGGCTTGAAATCTCACTCCAGAACATTTCGTTTATTTCTGTCGATGCTTCTTCAATGTACAGACTAAACAGTAGGGGAGAAAGACTCCATCCGTGGCTTACGCCGTTTATAATCTAGGCACTTTTCTTTTGGTCAGATTCTTACTGCTCCCTCTAGTACACGGGGTGGGCATGAAGTCTTTGTACAATTATCAATAATTATTTTACAGGTGTTGTAGAACCTACAAATTTATAGTTTGTGACAAATGTAAGAATAAATCATCAAGTTTGTTTGCATATCCCTGTTGCAAGTAGAAGTTGATTAGAGAGCACTACAATCGATGTTGTTGTAAAATGGTGTTACGCGAGGAAAAGGAGAAATACGCCGGTCGGGGTGGCCGAGCGGTTCTAGGAGCTACAGTCTGGAACGGCGCGACCGCTACGGTCGCAGTTTCGAATCCTGCCTCGGGCATGGATGTGTGTGATGTCCTTAGTTTAGTTATATTTAAGTAATTCTAAGTTGTAGGGGACTGATGACCTAGAAGTTAAGTCCCATAGTGCTCAGAGCCAGTTTTGAATGCGAAATACTTTCCGTGATAGAAGTATTGTTGCGTAGTGCATGTAATTTAAACAGACCAGCAATGTGTTATCTTCCGCGAAAACGGCGGCCTTCAGTCAGTGACCAAAGTCTTGGAGCTGCGCAACAGGCGTTCTCACGAAGCTCTTCCAAATCTACTCGATACGCATCTCGTGAATTAGGAGTTCCTAGGATTACAGTACGAAGAATTCAACACTACAGATCGCACCTGCATGCATATAAAGTCCAGATAAGACAGGCGTTACAACCAAATGATGTAACTCGTCGAGCTGCTTTTGCGAGTGCGATATTGGCATGAATCGACACCAGCAATGCGTATCTTCAGCGAATTTGTTTTTCAGATGAGGCTACTTTCCACATGTCAGATAATGTTGACAAGCACAATGTGACGATTGGGGTCCGGTAACTCCAGACTTATTGGACTGTGGGAAAACCGGAACAGAGGAGAATCGGAACATTTGAGATGTTAGGCGAATGTTGAAAATTAGGTGGACTGATAAAGTAAGCAATGAGGAAGTTCTATGCAGAGAGAGGAAAGGTTTTTTGTAGAAAACACTGATAACGAGAAGGGACAGTATGATAGGAAATCTGTTAAGACATGAGGGAATGACTTCCATGGTACTAGAGGGAGCTGTAAATGGTAAAAACTGTAGAGGAAGACAAGAGATCTGAATACATCCAGCAAATAATTGAGGACGTAGGTTCCAAGTGCTACTCTGGGATGAAGAGGTTGGCACAGGAGAGGAATTCGTGGCGGGCCGCATCAAACTAGTCAGAAGAAGAAGAAGAAGAAAAAAGTCTAGACGTTGCCTTAGGCCACGTTAGGGACTCCCCTAAAATGAATGTGTGACGCTGTTTAATGCAGAGCAGAGTCACTGGCCCTTTCTGTTTTTGACGACGTGTTAGAAATTTTCTTACTGAAATACTATATTTTCTAAGAGGTGGATCGGGCGCGACAGTCCCACTGCCTGGCCAGCAAGATTACCAGATATAACGCCTTTAGATTTCTTTTTGTGGAGCTACGTAAAGGACTAGGTTTACGCTACAGAAGTACCTGACCTGAATACATTAAGAAGAAGGATAACAGATGCTGTTCCTGGTGTTACACAATCAATGTCGTCAAACGTATGGTGCGAAATAAAATATGTGATGAAGTACACCGACATCGTAACAAAAACTTGATAATTTATTCTTTCATTTGTCACAAACCACAAATTTGTAAGTTCTATAGTTTTTGTGAGACTTTAGGCCCCCTGTACAATAAAATATTTTCTGTCTCGCAGAGTCGTACGCTATGCAGTATGCTACACGACTGTCCCTTTCTTTCTGAAAGTGCTTAATGAACGAAATTGTTTGGGTTATGGTCAGTTGAACTTATATAACTGGGTGGTATTTATACTGCGCAACAGAATTAAAGGATCGCTTTTTCGAAACCTCATAATTCCCACAATAGCGACGAACAAGTATTAAAATTTGGCTTGAAGGTGCACACAACCTTCCTCTGTAATGATGCAAAAACGCGGTGCCCCTGCTTTTCACCTTCGGGCTCGACGCTGCTCCAAGCAACAAGGTGCCGACACTTGCGAAAAAAAAAGGCAACTAATTGACCCGTCTAAAAATCCAGTTGCCTGCCTACAAACGCCGCGGACTACTTTACGTGTTCGTTTTTAAAACTGTCAATAAAGGTGGCCGGGTGCCATTGACGGTTTTGAAGAGCTGGGGGCTCTTGAAGGGACCCTCTGCATGTGTCAACGTTGCGAAACCCCCCGTCCTCCCCCTTCTCCCTTGAGCACGCCACAGGAGGACGCGAATTTGATGGGGTGAGAAATGCGGAAGTACTCTTCCTTGCCACTACTCACGTGCAAATTTCGTCGAATGGTTTTGAACGGTCCCTAGTTGTTCCAACCTGTGCACGAGTACAAATATTCTGGTCGCGTTGCACTCCTTAGGGGCCAGATCACGTTTCGTGGGGATACAGCCCCACGTTGTCCTTGGAGAAGGGCTGAAATGATCGAGTGTGACATCAGTGTCAAAATTTGTCAAGAAAGTCTTTGTGTTCCTCATCGCACCGCCAACTGTCGTTTACGCGAGTGTGTTTGGGAATCAACACTCCAAGGAAAGGGGCGGCTTCACCGACGCCCCCTTATGCCACCTTTTGAGACCTTTCCGTGCCGAATCTGAGCGGCGGAATGTACGGCATGCCTTCCTCGGCCACCCATAAAAAAAACGGCGTGATGCAGCGTCGGGCGACTCGGTTCTAACCACGATTGCACAGGCATAAAATGAAGGGTGAAAAGCGAGTGAGAGGGGCTGTGACGAGCTTCCCATCATGTGAGGCGCCCACGGCGGCGGTGGGCAGAATTGTGGTGAAGTTTGGTGTCAATGTGACATCGTCGATCCACCTTACTCGTGACAGCCGGCCAGAGTGGCCGAGCGGTTCTAGGCGCTACAGTCTGGAACCGCGCGACCGCCGGTCGCAGGTTCGAATCCTGCCTCGGGCATGGATGTGTGTGATGTCCTTAGGTTACTTAGGTTTAAGTAGTCCTAAGCTCTAGGAGACTGATGACCTCAGCAATTAAGTCCCATAGTGCTCAGAGCCATTTGAACCATTTTTTTTTTTTACTCGTGACAGGCACTTCTTTCTGAGCTGTTACCTTTTTTTTGCAAGTGTCCACATCTTGCTATTTGAAGCGACTCGAGCCCGAGGAGGACTTTGAGCCAGATTTCAAACTTAAGCGCCGCAGTGGGTGGGAATCATAGAGTTTCGAAAAAGTGATCCTTTAATTCTGTTGCTCTGTGTAAATGCTTCTTTCGTGTTAAATGCCGCACGTGTTCATTTCAGCGATACAGTATCGGAGTGGTGTAGAAAACAGCGTCTGCGTTACTTGAAATTGTGCTTCTCTTTCCGCAACCATTTTTTCAACAATATTTATTCATTTTACCTCTTTGTACGTTGAAGCGAGCAAACGTCACAGAGCAGTGCGGCAGTGGCAAATTGTTCAGTGAAAACCAGACGGGCATGTATGATGCGCGTCACGAAGACCGCCCCACATCAAAGGCCGAGTAAAATGTGGCGAAAGCTGGAAGGAATTGTGCGAAGTGACGGGTCCGCGGACATCACGCGCACCCAACGGGAAGCAGGAGCTGCGGAGAGAAATTTGGCCGAGCTGGCGGAACAGAAATCATTTGCACGAGAAACAGCAGTTTACTTAGTATCGTGTCACGCGCGTCGAAACGTGAATTTTACGACTAGCCTAATTCTGAAACGAAAGTACTGGTACAAACGAACCGAGCAGAATGCAGTAGTAGCAACATGTAGTGTTGTGAATACCAGGTGTATTTGGTCGCAACTTATGTAACTATGATGTACAGAATCTGGTAATGCAAATTAAGAGTAGGTATGTACACGTAAATTTAACTAACATGAACATTTAACAGAAGCTGAAAAGGGGGCTACACGGACATGAGGAATATTGCTACTGTGTCTCAAAACGTCTTCCTATGCCTTGTAAAACAACATTCCCAGACAAAAATTATGAAGGTACTTTCATACAGAAAGTGTGTATGATGTAAAACATAAGAAACGTACCTGTTTAGTTCCACTGACTGAAATGTTTCACATAGCTTATTTTTGACCATTATACAGGGCGTATTGGGTATAAGTGCAGAAATTTCTATCGGGAACTAGGAGTGCTGCACTGAATAACATTACATTAGTACTTACGTCATTTGCAGAGTAATAATTGAAGGTATCACAAGCTATTACAGCACACGCAAGCCATTAATGCTAATTTTCCCCTGTGCATTAGGTCAAGTGTTGAAATGTGGATGCGTGGATGTAAAACGATTAGTATATACTGACAGGTGCATTTACGGCCGTGCAAAAAAAAAAAAAAAAACATCCGATCGTAAAGTTTGTTACGTGTTTGTGGGAACACTGCTCGACACAGAGAAAAAACAACGAACACACCGATCTGTGTACATATTAAGGTACCACATGTAGAAATATCTGCAGTTATATCCGTTACATCCTGTTCACAAATTCAGAACAAAATATTACATCTAGATACGCATTTTACAAAAGGCAACAGTACCCAATAAAACATCAGTCATAAGACCTACATTAGCCACCATACAACTTCTCGCTACACTGTGGTCATTAGGCTTACAAAAATTTTAATTGGTAGCAAATTCCTCAACAATATGGAAGGAAAACATAAAGATTTTGGGAACGTTAGTGATGTCCCCATGATAATTCAAGTCCATCAGCTCAGTAGGACATCGTTAAAATAGACGCAACGTCAACACTTCGTTTATTAAATTGATAATGGCGTCTGGGGCAGCTAGTCTTGAAACATGCTGATGAGAAACAACTCGCTCACTGTCAACCACAGCACTGCGTAGTCATTTCATCGATCGGTCTCTTTATACCGGCTTGTATCTGTTTCAAAGGCTGCCGCCCTGGGGACTTCGGGTTGTGGTAAATTTGTGGTAAGTTCCTGTGGGACCAAACTGCTGAGATCGGTTCCTAGGCTTACATACTACTTAATCCAACTTAAACTAACTTACGCAAAGGACAACATACACGCCCATGCCCGAGTGAGGACTCGAACCTCCGACGGAGGAGGGCCGCGCGAACCGTGGCAAGGGGCCCTAGACCGCATGTCTACCCCGCGGGACCGCTGGTTGCTATCGCGGCAACGCGTTTCGTGGCATTCCCTGAGCGACTGAAAACTGCTAAAAAGGCGGCTCGGAAGATGCGCCCCTTATCGACACTTCGTTCTCTGTAAGCTACGAGCTCTTGTTACGTACTATTTTAATTGCCAAATCATTATACAGTATAACAGGTGTAAGTGAAGATATTTTTATATAGGGTACCTTAGTAGGTACACACATGAACGTGTGTCGAACTGTCTTGTCGTAAACGCGACATATAATTTACTACCTGATGTTTTCTCCACTGTCGTAACTGCAACACTAAGTGGACTACGCCTGTCAGTATATACCAACCGTTCTGACCCACACGTCCACACTGCAGCATCTGACCTGCTGCCAAGCGGGAAAAAAGCTTCAACGATTTGCTCTTGCCACATTTACTTGGAGGCACTAACCAACCTAAAACATACTACTGCTATACACATCTATGATTATTAGTCAGCAAATGAGGTAAATACTGACATAATGTCGTTCAGTACACTGCCCTCAGTCGCCAATAGAAATATCTGCACTTGCAGCTGTTACCCTATATACCAGGTGATCAAAAAGTCAGTATAAATTTGAAAACTAAATAAATCACGGAATAATGTAGATAGAGAGGTACAAATTGACACACTTGCTTAGAATGACATGGGGTTTTATTAGAACCAACAAAATACAAAAGTTTACAAAATGTCCGACAGATGGCGCTTCATCTGATCAGAATAGCAATAATTAGCATAACAAAGTAAGACAAAGCAAAGATAATGTTCTTTACAGGAAATACTCAATATGTCCACCACGATTCCTCAACAATAGCTGTAGTTGAGGAATAATGTTGTGAACAGCACTGTAAAGCATGTCCGGAGTTATGGTGAGGCTTTGGCGTCGGATGTTGTCTTTCAGCATCCCTACAGATGTCGGTCGATCACGATACACTTGCGACTTCAGGTAACCCCAAAGCCAATAATCGCACGGACTGAAGTCTGGGGACCTGGGGGGCCAAGCATGACGAAAGTGGCGGCTGAGCACACGATCACCACAAACGACGCGCGCAATAGATCTTTCACGCGTGTAGCAATACATTTTTTGTTCTAATAAAACCCCATGTCATTCCAAGCATGTGTGTAAATTTTTACCTCTCTATCTACATTATTTCGTGATTTATTAAGTTTTCAAATTAATACTGACTTTTTGATCACCCGGTATATGTAATGTATATATGAAAGTCACTTGTCGTATGCAAATCTCCGACTTGTTACGATTACAAAAATGTGATTCAGTATTTTTCAAACAGAGCTGCTGTCTTAAAATGCAACAAGCGTTTTTGAAAAGCACGCATCAAACTTCAGCCGGATCAATAACACTGCACGCATCAACGATATTGATCTGGCCGTGGGGAGCTATGAAATACGATCCAGAAACACGATCTGTGCCTCCAGCTATTAAAGTGGTTCTATCAAGGCACACATTTTAACGACCAGATAACCGGGGCTTCAAGCGTATGACGTTTGGTGATGCAGCTGCTCTTACAGCGCCCTGACGACCAAGAAGTGTGCACCAAGTAATGCATGCTGCACTGGAAGTTTGTCCTCTCCCCTCGAACACAGGTTAGTACTATTCAAAACTCCGAAACAACACTCAGTTAGTTCCTACAAATAACGAAAAAAATGAAGTATTTATATATTATCTGCATGCGTTGACATTATCATCGTTGATAAAATAATGCCACTGAATAAATCGAAGTTTCTAAAAGAAAAAAAAATGGACGACTGTTCTCTGAAATGTGCAAAACACCACGGTATTTCTTTTCTAAATTTGCTACCAACATTGTTAACATTTTTTCACGGACAGATGGCAGTGTAGAAGTCTCGAAGCTAAGGCACCCAGAATTGCTGTGTCTCGTCCACTGAAACATATTTTCAAATGGTTCAAATGGCTCTGAGCACTATGGGACTTAACATCTGAGGTCATCGGTCCAATAGAACTTAGAACTACTTAAACCCAACTAACCTAAGGACAGCACACACATCCATGCCCGAAGCAGGATTCGAACATGCGTACGTAGCGGTCGCTCGGTTCCAGACTGAAGCGCCTAGAACCACTTGGCCACACCGGCCGGCTAAACATATTTTCCGGCTGGTGCAAAGGGAAAATAATGCGCACTCTTCAAAACGTCCTGTTGACAGACCAGGTGCCGTTCTCACTTAATGGCAGCGCAAATGCATGCAGCTTCGAAGTGGACCATGCTACGATGGTACACTATGTGATCAAAAGTATCTGGACACCTCCAGAATCATACGTTTTTCATATTAGGTGCATATACAACCTCAGTAGTCATTATACCTCACGAGAGAACAGAATGGGGCGCTCCGCGGGACTCACGGACTTTGAACGGGGTCAGGTGATTGGGTGTCACTTGTGTCACACGTCTGCACATGGGATTTCCACACTCCTAAACATCTCTAGGTCGACTGTTTCCGATGTGATAGTGAAGTGGAAACGTGAAGGAACACGAACAGTACAAAAGCGTACAGGCCGACGTCGTCTGTTGACTGACAGAGACCGCCGACAGTTGAGGAGGGTCGTAATGCTTAATAGGCAGACAGCTATCCAGACCATCGCACAGGAATTCCAAACTGCATGAGGATCCATTGCAAGTACGATGCAGTTAGGCGGGCGGTGAGGAAACATGGATTTCATGAACGAACGGCTGCTCATAAGCCACACATCACGCCGGTAAATGCCAAACGACGCATCGCTTGGTGTAAGGAGCGTAAACATTGGACGATTGAATAATGGAAACATTAGACGATTGAATAATGGAAAAACGTTTGTGGAATGACGAATCACGGTACACAATGCGGCGATCCGATGGCAGGGTGTGGGTGTGCCGAATGCCCGGTACTGACAGCGTGTGTAGTGCCAACAGTAAAATTCGGAGGCGGTGCTGTTAAGGCGGTGGTGTTATGATGTGGTGGTGTTTTTTATGGAGGGGGCTTGCACCCCTTGTTGTTTTGCGTGTCACTGTCACACCACAGGCCTACAATGATGTTTTGAACACCTTCTTGCCTCTCACTGTTGAAGAGCAATTTGGGGATGGCGATTGCATCTTTCAACACGATCGAGCACCTGCTCATAATGCACGGCCTGTGGCGGAGTGGCTACACTACAATAACATCCCTGTGATGGACTGGCCTGCACAGAGTCCTGACCTGAATCCTATAGAACACTTTTTTTTCCGTGCCAGGTCTCACCGACCGACATCCATAGCTCTCCTCAGCGCAGCACTCCGTGAAGAATGGGCTGCCATTTCCTAAGAAACCTTCCAGCATCTGATTGAACGTATACCTGCGAGAGTGGAAGTTATCAACAAGGCCAACACCATACTGAATTCCAGCGTTACCGATGGAGGGCGCGACGAACTTGTAAGTCATTTTCAACGAAATGTCCGGATACTTTTGATCAAATAGTGTAATTAAAATGAAGCGTCACTTGACGATTAGCAACTACGTCAGCAGTAAACATTTAAATACAACCTATGTGTTCTGTGTATAGCGTGAAAGCCGTGTCGCGATACTGGTGATATTTTTCGAATTACAGGTGATGTTTTTTCCTGTTACTTTTGTATCACGTGGTGCAACATATTTGCAGTTTACCTGCAGTACATTCGCCAAGGCAATTATCTTTAAGGAGGAAGGCCAATGAATAACCATTTCGGAGAACCTAAATATAGCATAGTTCGGAACGCTAAACACACAATACAAAAAGAAGAAAGCCGCGCGGGATTAGCCGAGCGGTCTGAGGCGATGCAGTCCTGGACTGTGCGGCTGGTCCCGCCGGAGGTTCGTGTCCTTCCTCGGGCACGGGTGTGTGTGTTGTTCTTAGCATAAGTTAGTTTAAATAGTGTGTAAGTCTAAGGAACGATGACCTCAGCAGTTTGGTCCCATAGGAATTCACACACATTTGAACATTTTTTGGAAAATTGCAGCACTGAAATTCGTTGGTTTGTTTTCGTCTGATATCTTGTCGTGTAGGACTCTGTCAACAGATACTGATTAAGCTATGTGCGATAGTGTCAATTGCAAAATGATTCAAAGGCTTCTGCAAAATCCCAAGTAAATGACAGTTTACTGATACCTCACTGTAGAATGTTTCACTTTGTTAACGGAGGCACAACCTCACCTCCACTGTGAAAGTGAAGTCCTCGAAGGTGTTCTTTAACTTTTGGAAACAGATGAAAATCGGCTGGGGCCAAGTCGGAGCTGCATGGAGGATGATGGCTGACAGCGAACCCAAGGCGTCGGATCGTTACAGACGTCGCAGCGCTCGTGTGTGGTCTGGCACTGTCAAGCTGAAGGAGACGGTGTTCCACGTGTAAACGAACTCTTCCAATTCGAAACTCGATTACAGCACGCTGTTTCTCATGCAGCGACACAGTTTACGTTACACACCGTCATGTTACGTGCTACGGAGCCCTCTGGCGGCAGAGGATTGCAAATATGTAGATATGAAGAGTAAAGATGTAAAATGTTAATAACTTTCCTTTTATTTAAAAAGCTTTACGATTTTTCATATTTCCGGGACATTATTTTTCAGCAATTCCTCGCAAATAAAATAAAGGAATTAAATATAACATAAAAAATTTTTCTTTTTAAAATTCAGTCTTGATCGCACCACGTATGCTACAAGAACATAGGTGACCGGTTTCGGTCATATCACATGACCATCATCAGACCTGTAATTTAATTTAGAGAGTAATAGAAACTTTACTAGATAGACAATTTATTACAACATAAGGTTATGACTAACGATGAAATAATTGAATTTATGGAATTACTTGAATGTATCCTTAATTACAATTATTCTCCTTTAATACTAAAATCTACTATCAAAAAGATGGCTTAACGATGGGTTATTCTTTAGCTGGCACAGTCGCAGATATTTTTGTAAACCACATTGAAATAATTTTTTTTAAAAAATAATCCAGACATTGCAAACAAAACACTGGATTATAAACGATACGTAGATGATACTTTAATACTTTATAATGGTCCAAAAGATGAAATGGATAGGTTTACTACAGAATTGAACTCTGTACACCCAAAACTACAATTTAGAGTTGAACATGAAAATCAAAAACATATTAACTACCTGGATCTCGTTGTAGCCAATAACAGTGGCAAACATTACTTCGCCATAAACAGAAAACTTACAACTACTGATGTCATTATTAATGCTAGGTCATATCATCCTGACAAATATAAAAAAGCATTTTTTAAGTCAATGATCTACCGGACGCTAAAATTACCCCCTGAAGAAAATGAGATCAAAAAAGAAACAACAATTCTAAAACAGATTGCGAAGACTAATTCTTTTGACACGCGCCATGTTGACTTTATGTTTCATAAAAATGCAACAACCACAAAGTGCACCACTAATTAGGAGCTCATAAATACACAAAAATGACGTACATGGGGAACATATCAGATAGGATCAGTAATTTCTTTAAGAATTCCGAAATAACAATAGCATTTGAAACCAACAATATTTTTTATAATAAATTAAGACATACTGTAGGTAATGATAACGATAGATTTCTCAGATCAGGGGTTTACAAGATCCAATGTGGTGACTGTAGAAAAAAATTCATTGGCCAAACAGACAGGAGCTTTACTATACGATACAAAGGACATACATCAAGTACCGGACGAGCAAAATCAGTCTTCGGCCATCACATAACTTTTACTTAGCACGCCGAAGGGACCGTAAACAGAATTTGCAGGTACTTCATTACGCTAATAAAGGCTAATTATTAAACATTTGGAGGAGATCGAGATATATGCCCATTATAGAAATGAACCGTCAGTGCTTCTCAATGAACAGTTGGGTTTTCGTGAAAAACATTATTATGATCTCTTTTACGAAATTCTATGAACACGTATGTACACTTGTTCAGAAAATCATAGGACCCAGTTGTATCCATGGCAGAAATGTACCTTAGAACAGTACGTAAATATTTATATCACAATCTTAAACTTCCAATTAGAAATATTACGAAATATGACTCCATTTTTAATAAATCAGTTTTACGACATTTTAAAAAGTGTACGTCATATCATAGCACTCTGCAGCTGATCATTCCATTATTACATATATCACCACTGGCAAATGAAGTTAATATAAGACAGACAGACTGAATCTAGAAAAGGTGTATCTATTCTTGCAGTAGAGTCACAACTCACATATCGATATGATGCCGGAATGCCAAAGACCTTCACAACATCGTTGACTTTGAAACCATTGTGGTAGTACCACCTTAGCCCATAGAGGGCACACTGAGTATACATCGTCTGAACAGATATTTTATACATAACTATTTCTATGTTATTATTGTACTTTGTTTTTTTTTGACGTTTTGATGATTATGTGAACCCGTTTTACACTGATTAGTTGAGGTGAGGTAGCGGGAGAATAGGTAGGCGGAGCATCTTCGTATTTAAGCGTATGCCCGTCACTTGCTGGTACCAGTTGACATCACAGCAGCTGAGAAGAGTGCTCCACCTACCATCTTCGAAGGATGCCATGGGATAACAAATCTTATTGTATTTTATCCTTATAAGCATTTTGTCGTCAATCTATTACTTACAGGTCTGATGATGGTCATGTGATGTGACCGAAACTGGTCACCTATGTTCTTGTAGCACACGTGGTGCGATCAAGACTAAATTTTAAAGAGAAAATTTTTAAAAAAATTTTTGATCGCTGTTCCAAAAATGTTTATTAAAATTGTTCACATATAACATACTTGCAAATAAATAAATATAGTTGATACATATAAACTAATATAGACAGATAAAAAGAATTAATAAAAATCATGTGTTGTTTCTCCGTCCCTAGTCCAGGTGTAATTCCTAGATTAAGTTTGCTAGTCGAATGTTGTCAGACTGTCAGCGATTTCGATTTCTGCGCCACGCCTTGATCTCGTTGTTTGCGCGCTTCTGTACTCAACAAGATATGGCGTGGATACAAATTACGTGTGCAGGATCACTTTTTGTGTGTGGCATTCTCAGCGCTAGCGGCACAAAACATAAGCACTTTCGATGTGTCAGTGTGCGAGTGCCGTTTGTAATAATACGTGCACGTGCGATTTGTGCTGCGTAATATGTGCATTATTACTGACAGAGGGAAACTTCACTAAAGCGATGAATGCGGTACGCAAATTAAAGTACGCACACAAACGAACCTAATGATTAACAGTATATTACAGCTGCAAAACTGTTCAAAGCTATCACAGAGTCCCGTAATTAATGCCTGCGTGTGTACTTTCCGCAGTCTGTTGTGTAATTTCGGTCTGCAGGGCAGTGAGCGCTATCTGGCGGCTGCTTCTCTGGTAATTGTGACAAAGTCATGCAGGAAGAATGCGACCATATTGCAAAACAATAGGAGTACTGCGCAATTGCTGTGTTGGTCACTAAATGAGAAGCCACTAGCTGATAAACCAATGACGTTATTTCACGCGTTTCGGGCAGAACCAATCATCAGACTGTAAGCAACTCAGAAATAAACGGCAAATAACAGAAACTATATCAATAAAATAATATACAATGTAAAAAGAATACAAATATCGTCAAAATTAGGTAGCTAAAATACATACCCTGAACATCTTGGTGATCAGATGTATAACGACGGTATGTAACAAATCTGCCATAGCAGACTGACTAGCTACAACCACGAAGACATATTTAGGCACCAGAGGGCGGTGGTCAATACAAATGTAGCGGCATGTAGCGACAAAAGTATAAGAAAAGAAATTTCTTTTTCACAAGAAATATAGTACACAGAATTAAAAATTTACGAAAGTTGACAAAGTATGAATAATAAAACAAACGATGAATAGAAATTTACTGTTCCATACAAAATACCATCGGAAAAAAGACGTACATGTGAAGTGACAGATAAACAGAACAAAAATTACAGAACAGTTACATAAATTCAAACTTTCATACAAAATTACATGTTGTTGTCGTGGTCTTCAGTCCTGAGACTAGTTTGATGCAACTCTCCATGCTACTCTATCCTATGCAAGCTTTTTCATCTCCCAGTACCTACTGCAACCTACATCCTTCTGAATCTGCTTAATGTGTTCAGCTCTCGGTCTCCCTCAACGATTTTTACCCTCCACCCTGTCCCCAATACTAAATTGGTGGTCCCTTGATGCCTCAGAATATGACCTACCAACCGGTACCTTCTTCTTGTAAAGTTGTGCAACAAACTTCTCTTCTACCCAATTCTATTCAATACCTCCTCATTACTTATGTGATCTACCCACCTAATATTCAGCATTCTTCTGTAGCACCACATTTCGAAAGCTTCTATTCTCTTCTTGTCTAAACTATTTATCGTCCACGTTTCGCTTCCATACATGGCTACACTTCATACAAATACTTTCAGAAACGACTTCCTGATATTTAAATCTATACTCGAGTTAATAAATTTGTCTTCTTCAGAAACGCCTTTCCTTGCCATTGCCAGTCTACATTTTATATCCTCTCTACTTCGACCATCATCAGTTATTTTGCTCCCCAAATAGCAAAACTCCTTTACTACTTTAAGTATCTCATTTCCTAATCTAATTCCCTCAGCATCACCTGATTTAATTTGATTGCATTCCATTATCCTCGTTTTGCTTTTGTTGATGTTCATCTTATACCCTCCTTTCAAGACACTGTCCATTCTGTTCAACTGCTCTTCCAAGTCCTTTGCTGTGTCTGACAGAATTACAATGTCATCGGCGAACCTCAAAGGTTTTATTTCTTCTCCATGGATTTTAATACCTACTCCGATCTTTTCATTTGTTTCCTTTACTGCTTGCTCAATATACAGATAGAATAACATCGGGGATAGGTTACAAAAAATTACATAAATAAAAGAAATGAAGGAAAACAATTTAAAAATCGTAAGATAGGGCAAGGATTCAAACCCTCGCAAGAGTAGATGACGGAGATCTTACTAGTAAAACTCTTTAGAAGACAAAGTACTCAATACAATAATAAAAAAACACAGAACCTCAAAGGAAAATAGAGGACGTCATAAAATTTCCAAAAGCATTAGCCTAAGCGGTAACAACAATCTATTCTTTACATGAGCAATAATCATTACAATATTATATGCTTGGGACACGAATCCTCAAGAAATACATATAACAAAAGCGATAAGTATGGGAAACAGGTGCATGGAGGTAGAGACATAAAGAATGGGATAACAAACGCGGGAATGCATTAGAATTACAGGTCCGGTATTTCGCTAAATATTTTAAAGAACCGCTTGCGATTAGAAGATAGCCGTTCGTTTAAAATTGTTCCGCGACTGTTGTACACATATCATAAATTTATATTCTTCGTTCATGTTAATATATACAGGTCGTAAACGTTTATAAATGTTTAATTGTGTATACTGCGTTTCTTGTGTCTTCTTCACTGCCCTCTGGTGGCTTATACTGTCTCTCTGATTACTGCTTTGTAGCTGGTCAGTTGGTCTGCCATGACAGCTTTGTTTGTCAAAAACCGTCGTTATACATATGCTCACCAAGATCTGCTGCTTAATTTCGATGATACCTGTAGTTTCTTACTCTTATATATTAGTTGTATTATTATATTTTCTGTTATTTGCTATGTGTTACAGGTCTGCAAGACCATCTGATGACGGGTTCTACCAGAAACGCGTCAGATCAGCTGGTGGCTTCTTATTTACTGACCACTACAGCAACTATGCAGAACTCCAATTTATTTGCTTGCCAGGTGTTATGGATAGACTGGCTAATTGGATGGGTTTTTCTTATTTCGCGCACAATCGCGCTTACTTCGCGTCACGTGAGTTTTGTGT
Source organism: Schistocerca gregaria (assembly GCF_023897955.1). Lineage (NCBI taxonomy): Eukaryota > Metazoa > Arthropoda > Insecta > Orthoptera > Acrididae > Schistocerca > Schistocerca gregaria. The sequence continues at coordinate 742,577,510 of NC_064922.1, forward strand.
TTCAAGTGTATCTTTCCAATGTAGGTGATCAAAACGGGAGTGTGTGTAGTGTAGTGTTGTGCTAGTGTTGCACGAAAATGGTGCCTACTTTTGTAGAATAGCACTATCCGACAGACGGATACCAACAACGGGGTCACAGCTCCCTCACGTAGTAAGACACTACACAGTCGTCCGGCATTCGATACCCGGAAATTAGCGCGAAGTAGCCCTATGGTAATGGCAACTGCAACGCACCGCATCTCCTGCGCTACAGATGAAAATTTATTACACCACCGGGACCCAAACCGCTTCCCTCCGACTTTACATCTACGTAGATATTCCGAAAACCACTTAAAAGAGCATTGCAATACTAGCGAATTTTAAATCTACATCTACATGGATATTCTGCAAATCACATTTAAGTGCCTGGCAGAGGGTTCACCTAACCACCTTCACAATTCTCCATTATTCCAATCTCGTATGGCGTGCGGAAAGAACGATCACCTATATCTTTCCGTACGATTTCTGATTTCCCTTATTTTATCGAGGTGATCGTTTCTCCCTACGTTCGTCGGTGTCACCAAAATATTTTCACATTCGGAGGAGAAAGATGGTGGTTGGAGGAGGAGGAGGAAATTAGTGTTTAACGTCCCGTCGACAACGAGGTCATTAGAGACGAAGCGCAAGCTCGGGCGAGGGAAGGATGGGGAAGGAAATCGGCCGTGCCCTTTCAAAGGAACCATCCCGGCATTTGCCTGAAGCGATTTAGGGAAATCACGGGAAACCTAAATCAGGATGGCCGGAGACGGGATTGAACCGTCGTCCTCCCAGGTGGTTGGAATTTCGTGAGAAGATCCATCGCAACGAAAAACGCCTTTTTTTATATGACGTCCAGCCCAAATCCTGTATCAATTCAGTGAACTCTCTCCCACATTTTGCAATGTTACAAAAAGTGCTGCCCTTCTTTGAACTTTTTCGATGTACTCCGTCAGTCCTGTCTGGTAAGAATCCCACACCACGCAGCAGTTTTCAAACAAGGACGGACAAACGTAATGTAGACAGTCTCCTCAGTAGATCTGTTACATTTCCGAAGTGTCCTGCCAATGGAACGCAGTCTTGGCTTATCCTTCCACACATTTCTATGTATTCCTTCCAATTTATGTTGTTCGTAATTGGAATTCCATGGTATTTAGTTGAATTTACGGCCTTTAGATTTGACTGATTTATCGTGTAACTGAAGTTTAAAGAATTCCTTTTAGCACTCATGTGGATGACCTCACATTTTTCGTTATTTAGGGTCAACTGCCAATTTTCGCACTATTCATATATCTTTTCTAAATCGTTTCGCAATTTGTTTCGATCTTCTGACGACTTTATTAGTCGATAAACGACAGCGTCATCTGCAATCAACATAAGACTGCTGTTAAAATTGTTTCCCAAATCGTTTCTATAGCTAAGGAACAGCAAAGGGTGTATAACTCTACCTTACTCGATGATGGAAGACTTTCCGACAGTTACTACGAACTGTGAACATCAGACAGGAAATCACAAATCCAGTCACATAACTGAGGCGATATTTCGTAAGCACCCAATTTCACTACAAGCCACTTGTGTGGTATAGTGTCAAAAGCCTTCCGGAAATCCAGAAATACGGAATCGATCTGAAATCCCTTGTCAATAACAATGAACACTTCATGCGTATAAAGAGCTAGTTGTGTTTCACAAGAACGATGTTTTCTAAACTCATGTTGACTGTGTATCAACTGACCATTTTCTTCGAGGTAATTCATAATGTTCGAACACGATATATATTCAAAAATCCTGCTGCTTATCGACGTTAACGATACGGGCCTGTAATTAAGTGGATTACTACTACTACCACTACTCTTGAATATTAGTGTGACCTGTGCAACTTTCCAGTCTTTGGGTACGGATCTTTCGTCGAGCGAACGGTTGTATGTGATTGTTAAGGATGGAGTTAATGCATCAGCATATTCTGAAAGGAACCTAATTGGTATACAGTCTGGACCAGAAGACTTGATTTTATTAAGTTATTTAATTTGCTTCACTACTCCGAGGATAGTTACTTCTTCGTACTCATGTTGGCAGCTGTTCTTGATTCGAATTTTGGAGTATTTACTTCGTCTTCTTTTGTGAAGGCATTTCGAAAGTCTGTGTTTAGTAACTCTGCTTTTTCATCACTGTCTTCGGTAGTACCTCCATTGCTATCGCGCAGAGAAGGCATTGATTGTTTCTTTCCGCTAACATACTTCACGTACGGTGCACCTGCTTAGCAGGGTTGCAATGTGTCTGCCTCCCATGCAAGCGAGCCCGGGTTCATTTCCGCGCGGGGTTGGAGATTTTCTCCGCTTGAGGACTGGGTGTTGTGTTGTCCTCATAGTTATTTCATCCTCATCACCGGAGTGGCCGCGTGGTTTGAGGCGCCATGCACGGATTATGCACGGATTGCGCGGCCCCTCCCGCCGGAGGTTTGAGTCCTCCCTCGGGCATGTGTGTGTGTGTGTGTGTGTGTGTGTGTGTGTGTGTGTGTGTATGTGTGTGTGTTGTTCTTAGCGTAAGTTAGTTTGAGTAGTGTGTAAGTCTACCGACCGATGATCTCAGCAATTTGGTGCCGTAGTAATTCACACACATTTGAACATCACCGGCGCACATGTCGCCTAATGTGGCGTCGACTGAAATAAGACTTGCACTTGGCGGTCGAACTTCCCCGGAGTGGGCCTCCCGGCCAACGATGCCATACGCTCATTTTTGTTTACGTCACATACAACCAGAATCTCTTTGGATTTTCTTCCAGGTTTCGAGGCAAAGTTTCGTTGAGGAAACTGTTATAAGCATCTCGCATTGAAGTCCGTGCTGAATTTCGAGCTTATGTAAAAGACCGTCTGTCTTGGGGATTTTGCGTCTCTTTAAATCTGGCATGTTCGTTTCGTTGTTTCTGCAACAGTGTTATGTACCGTTTTGTGTAGCAAGGAGAATGAGCTCCGTTATTTTGTTAATTTATTTGGTATAAATCTCTCAATTGAATTCAAGCCACATCTGGTCTACAATTACATTATTGATTTGGAAGGAGTGAAGAACGTCTCTCAGGAAGGCGTCAAGTGAATTTTTATCTGCTTTTTTGAATAGGTATATTTTTCGTTTATTTTTGGGGGATGGGGGTTACAATATTCAATCTCGCTACGACAACCCTGTATTCACCAATCCCTGTATCGGTTTTGCTGCTCGTTATTAACTCACGATTATTTGTTGCTAGGAGGTCAAGTGTGTTGTAAGAGGTCAAGTGTATTTTCACAACCGTTTACTATTCGCGTTGGCTCATGAACTAACTGCTCGAAATAATTTTCAGAGAATGCGTTTAGCACAATTTCGGATGATGTTTTATGCGTACCTCCGGAATAAACATGTATTTTCGCCAATATATCAAGGGTAAATTATTGTCACCGCCAACTATAATCATATGAGTCGGGTACGTGTTTGAAATCAAACTAAAGTTTTCTTTAAACCTTTCAACAACTGTATCATCTCAATTGGGAGGTCGGTAAAAGGATTGAATTATTTTTTTTATTTTGTTGCAGACAATCTTGCACCGCCCTGAATTTGAAGACAACTACCAGTCATACAGAGGGCAATAGAAACCGCTGCGTGGAAGACAGGTAATGAGTACCCACTGGGCACGTGGCTGGTAACTGATAAAGGGTCATGTTGGTCTCTCCTTTGGCTGGATTAGTCTCCTCAATCGGGACTCCGGGAGGCAACCGCCGGCGGAAAGGTAACAATGAGAAAAATATTGAACGACCAACGAAAGTGTAGTATTCTACGAGTCAGTGGGTGGACTGTCAGAAGTCTGAATGTGGAACCTAGAGAATCTGAAAAGGGAAATATAGAGGCACAATCTAGACATAGTGGTGTCAGTGATGTGAAATGGCAAAGAGATAAGGATTTCTGGTTTGACGTAAATCAGATGACATCACCAGGCGCAGAAATTGGCGTAACAGAATTACGATTCGTTATGAATGTGAAGGAGGGGCAGAAGTTCGAATCATCGCGAACACTTTACTCACATATACAGGACTGATATTGCAAGCACTTTATGACTCGTATACGCTTGGGTTTTGTGTGTTACGGTATTTTAACGGTTTGTGTATCATAGTTTCCGGTGCGGAGATTGAGGACGAACCCAGCATTTGCCTAAACGGGCATGGAAAACCGCCTAAAAACCGCACTGAGGTTGGCCATTGTAACAGACAACGGTTAATCCACAGCAAAAATGCCGCGTACTAAGCTGTACGACTAGGTCACATGCGCTCGTGCTGGTCCACATTTTTGCGCTAAGCCAACGAAAACAATAACAACTACTAATACCATTGAATCTGCACCTACATACATACTTCGCAAGCCACTTATGGTGCACGGCTGAGAGTATCCAGTAACACTACCATCAATTGACTATCCTGTTCCACTCGCAAATAGAGCGAGGAAAGAAGACTGTCTTAATCCCTTCGAATGAGCTCTAATTTCTCTTATCTTCGTGGTCCTTACGCGAAATGTATGTCGGCGAAGGCAGAATCTTTCTGTAGTCAACTTAAAACGCCATTTATCTGAATTTAATAATCGACGTGACTGTATCAAACAGCACACACCACTATTAATGGTGCATTCGAACACTGCGCGATTGTTTTGCATTAGCTTACATTTCTCTACATTTAGACCAAGCTGTTACTCAACACGCCATCTAGAAATTTTGTATAGCAAGGCAACCACACTACATCCGAGTTCTAGAATTTTTTTTATATTAAGGTATGGTGTGAGAGGTTCAGAACTCTAATATCAATCCCCCACAATAATTCGATGCAACTCTTAAAAACTCTCGATGAAATCCACTTTGAAGTTTTCCGGCCGTCTTTACTAAGCTAGAGCAAGATCAATTTATCTCGACAGATCGTGGGGCTGTGTGGTAGTAGTCGTCTATCTCGTGTTTGCCACGAGTTTGATTTCCAGGCCTGCCAAAGGTGCATGTTCCATGCACGTTTCCATGAAGCGCAAAACGCGTAATGCTGAAATAGAATTAAATTTGTGATATTTACTTAATTTAAACGATCTTTTCCAAAGGATCATTAATTAAAATTTATATTTGCAATGAAAAAACTTGATTCTTGTGCAATATGAAAAAGTTCATTTTTCATTTGAATAGCGATGAGATATTGCTATGTAGCATACATTTGATGAATTTTATATTTAAATCACAGAGGTAAAACAAAAAAAAATGACTGAAACGAGACTCGAACCAGAGATTACCAGTTTCAAGAGTTAGTGATTTTTTTGCACTTTAAACTTCACTGAGTTTGCATCAGTCGAGAATCGAATCTAAAACCCTTACGTTTCAGGCAAGTATTCTCCCACGCGGCCAAAACATCGACTAAGCTTCAGCGTATTAAAGACAGTCGCAAAAATTCAAAGTCGATTTTCTGGAGAATTTCTGACAATTGCATCGAACTTTTTTTGAGCAGTAACATTTTAGTTCTATTCTTCACATACCACAAATATAAAACATTACAAAAATCCGACTGTTGTGTGTCCCCCTTCTAAGTCATCTTGCGTCCTCCTTCAGTCACGCAACGAAGACACCTTCCCACACATCACAGTGTCATCAGCAAACAGCCACAGACTGCTGCTCAACCTGTTCGTCAGGTCATTTATGTTTGTACAGAATACGAACGGTCCTACCACACTTACCTGGGGCCCTCCTGCCACTAATGAACACTCTCCTCCCAGAACAACGTGTTGGTTTCTATTACTTAATAAGTCTTCGAGCCACTCACATGTATAGGAACCTATTTTGTGCGTTCGTTTACAATCTGTAGTGTGGCACCGCGTAAAATGCTTTCCGGAAATCTATGAATATGGAATGTGCCTGTTGCTGCTCTTCAACCTAAGTTCGCATGAGATCGTTCAAGAAAAGGGTAAGCTGATGTCGCACGGACGTTTCCGTTCCTAGGAACTACTACAAACCAACAATCATATTTAGTTAATTGAACGAAAGTAAACGAACTTGGTATCACAAGTTGTGTACACATAAACGAACGAGACACCTAAAATACACAAAGACGGTTTATTACGACGGCAGGTGGCTCGACCCGAATAAGTTACGCCTCTGTGAGCGACAAGAAATGCCCCCTCGCCCCTCCTTGCCTGCTGTAGTACTTGCCCTTGCCAGAGGGTGCACTTCCCACTGAAACATTCACTCGCCAAGGTCGACCGGATCGCCTGTGTACTGGACCAGTCCCAGCTTGCCGTCCGGACCGACTACCAAGTAGCTCATTTGCGCGCAGTACCGACCTTGAAAATCAACTTGAGTTATTACAAACTGCTCCTCGTGTTTCACTTTTTGTTTCTTTGTCAATTTATCTCCTTTGTCGCGGAATGCGTTGCCCACAATACGCTCACCCAAAACAACGATAGACCTTATTCTTCTACCACAATGAAGTACCTGTGTTTGCCAAGGCTGACGATGTAGCTGCATGAGTAAGTACGAATTTTAGGAAGTTATTCACACTCTTATACAATCTTCTATTACTGAAATAAAATACTAATCACAGAAACAATATTCAATTGTAGCACTCTGCAACGCTTGTGTACGGAAGAACTCATGGACGTAAGGCAGGAGAGAGAAAACTGACCACTGATGATTCTTAAAATAAAGCAAAACGCGTTTTGGTGCAAAAACGATTTCACACAGCCGCAAAAGACGGCGGAACTCCCATATTACTTGTACAACTGCGACCGCGAAAAGAGGTCCCAAAAACACAACGTCAACACGTTAACAATGTAAACGAAACGAATCATTCTGATGCAGGAAGAAATGAAAAGATAGTTTACATAAAATCCTTGTGCAAGAGCTTTATTGTAACGTAAAAGCTAATAAGATGCGAACTCAGACAATTCGATGTAAATAAAATAAAATGAGAATATCAAAGCTACTCTGCCACTGAATAACAATCCGTAAGCGAATCGCCCATCATATACGACGCACATTCTTTTGGAATCAAATTCAGCCCAGCTCTTATGGATTGGTGATTAATGATCAATAAACTTCTGGCATTTTTAGCATCTTTTTCCCCCAATGGACACAGCGTTCCATAGGAAAGCAGCTTTCATTTCCAATAGTGGTACTCAAAAAATCTAGTCTCGTTAGAAATAACGCGAACAATGCGTTTCATACCACGAGTAATTCAGTTACAAAACAAGAACAGGCCAACGATGGCGTATTCAGATTCACCGACTAACGCAGAGATATTTCTGCGTAATCTGTGATCAGTCTCGATAAACAAATCCAAGTGGTATACGAAATATTCCTCAAAATAAGTAGCACGGTAAGCGACTCCCTTGTCAAGGGAGAAACAGTGGTTCACTGCCAGGACACGGTGGAGCTGTTACTCTCGAGAACGCCGCGAATGATGTTTTCCTCCCTCTTCCTATCTCGTTTCCCTCCTCCTCCGTAACACACCTCTAGCATTAGCATAATGGATGCAAAGATGCGAAAAATTCTTAACTGAATCCTTGCAGGGAAGACTTTTGAGTACAGACCACTAGCCTTCCATTATGCTTCTTCTTACTCACTTTGTGTACTAGGCAAATTGCCTACTACGGTATTCCCTCTCGTGCATGGCCTTCTTCCATTTCTTCTTCTATTGCATTTATAACCGAGAGCCTTTACCAGGTGTCTGCACTCTTATGACCTACATGTTCCTTTCATTTTCTCCTGTTTGCTTTTATGTTTTTTGTTTCAGTCATATATTCCCAAACCTTTCCTTATATCTTCATTTCTTTCACTATCTTCTCTGGTACATTCTTTAATTTTTTTCGGAAACATTATTTCTTCGTATCCTGCTATCGCCCATACTTCACTTCTGTAACTATGGATTTGTGCTGCTACGGTTCTGTAAAACTTAAAATTCGTATATTTCCTGGCTATATCCTGCAATTTTTTTATAACTGTTCCAGATGTAGAACAATTATACCTCAAGGTTTTACACCGTCAGTTCAAAATATTACGTGACTGATTTTGTTCCTGGCGTATAACGATGGCAGGCAATGAAAACCTCGTAACTCTATTTCGCTGAAGTTTGCAAGTGGAACAAAACCGACTTCTTAAAAAAATAATATAATGTGATACAGAAAGTTGCCACATGTGCAACTTTATAGTAGAAGTAGCTTCAGCCATTTCATACAGCTGTAGATCGTAGCAGTGTCTGTTTCTTCAGACATGCATGAATGCATATTTGAAGGACATTGTGTAGTACACCATAAAACAAGGACACTACAAAACAGTGATCCACCTAACGGCGGAGGTATACACTGAGGAGACAAAAGTCGTGGGATACCTCCTAGTATCGTGTCGAATCTCCTTCTTCCCGCCGTAGTTCAGTAACTCGACGTGGCATGGACTCAGCAAATCGTTGGAAGTCTCCTGCAGAAATACTGAGCCACACTGCCTCTATAGTGTCCGTAATTGCGGAAGTGTTGCCAGTGCAGGATGTTGTGCACGAATTGACCACCCGATTATGTCCCGTAGATGATCGAGGGGATTCATGCTGGGCTATACGGATGCCTCGAATTGTCCAGGATGTTCTTCAAACCAATCGCGAACAATCGCGTATTGCCATCCTTAACAATTCCATCGTTCCCAGAATGAGATTTTCACTCTGCAGCGGAGTGTGCGCTGATATGAAACTTCCTGGCAGATTAAAACTGTGTACCCGACCGAGACTCAAACTCGGGACCTTTGCCTTTCGCGGGCAAGTGCTCTACCACCTGAGCTACCGAAGCACGACTCACGCCAGGTCATCACAGCTTTACTTCTGCCAGTACCTCGTCCCCTACCTTCCAAACTTTAAAGAAGCAGAACTAGCATTCCTGAAAGAAAGGATACTGCGGAGACATGGCTTAGCCACAGCCTGGGGGATGTTTCCAGAACGGGATTTTCACTCTGCAGCGGAGTGTGCGCTGATAGGTTCATCGTTGTTCGGGAACATGAAACCCATGAATGCCTGCAAAGTGCAAATGGCCTCCAGGTAGCCGGTCATAAACGTTTCCAGTCAGTGATCGGTTCAGTTGAACTAGAGGACTCCCTCCATTCCTTGTGAACGCAGTGAGCATCATTAAGGAGCCAGAACCAGGCACAGTGCCTTGTTGACACTTGAGTTGAGTCCATGGCTTCGTGGGGATGCGCCGCACTCGAATCCTACCAGCAGCTCTTATCAACTGAAATCGGCACTCAACTGACCAGACCACGGTTTTCCAGTCGTCTATGGTCTATCAGATGTGGTCACGAGCCCGCGAGAGGTGCTGTAGGCGATATCGTGCTGTTAGCAGAGGCCCTCACATCGGTCGTCTGCTGCCACAGCCCATTAACGCCAAATTTCGCCACACTGTCCTAACTATTACGTTCGCCGTACGTCCCACATTGATTCCTGCATTTATTTCACGCAGTGTTTTCTGGCTGTTAGCACTGACAACTCTACGTAAATGCTGCTGCTCTCGGTCGTTAAGTGAAGGTCGTCGGCCTGTACGAGAAGTAATGCCTGAAATTTGGTATTCTTGGCACCACCTCAACACTGTGGACCTTGAAATATTGAACTCCCTGCCGTTTGTGCCTTCAAGACCCGTTCGAACAGTGTTTGTTTGCTTTTCTACTGATTTCCGAAACAAGAATGTCCCATGCATCTACCATACCATTCCGTTTCCGATGTCTGTAAATTCCCGTTGTGCGGCCATTATGACGTTGGAAATCTTTTCACATGAATCACCTGAGTACAAATGACAGCTCCGCCAGTACACCGCCCTTTTATACCTTGCGTACACCATCTATGTATGTGCAAATCGCTGTCGCATGACTTGTGTGTTCTCCTTTGGCTCTTTTTCAAGACAGTATTACGGTCCTACTGAACACTTAGAGCCTTGGCGCTACTGTCCTGAAACCTCACACGCAAACTGCCCCACCGAGCGACGCGCTGTCCAGAGCCAGCACGGCCAGCGTGACGTCACCCGGCAACTGCCGCCGTCGCCGCCAGAGGCGCACATGGCGCGGACGGCCGGGCGGCCCAAACGCCGCTGCGACCTGTATTTACACGGAGAGCTCTCAGCGCCGCCTTTTAGCTTCTGTCGCGCCTCAAAAACGACCGTCAAAAAACATCTTCGCGACAGCTCACAAGTCGCGCGCCGCCTGCTTATAGCTGGCGTGTTTACACGCTAACACATCTGCACGACTTCGGACTTGGCAATGTGAGAAATGTATATGCCGTTGACTAAACTACATCTCATATCTGCCTCTTGAGGACGCGGTTTGATGCCATCAGGAGAAAAAAATTCTGATACTCTCATCAGTCGTTGCCGTTTGTTTGCATGAAAGTGTACTAGTTTCACGAACCATCGTCGTAAAAAGGTGTTATTCTCTTGAACATACCCTAATAACTATCTCTTTGAATGAGCCACAGTTCCATTCTATACTTTCCAATCATTTTTTTATTAAACTTTTTAATAATTTTTTTTGGTACTAATCTTTCCACTTCCACTCGTTTTGAGTTTGCAGATACTACTACTCATCCCAAAACAGAAGGCAGCACGCAGAAATAACAAATATTAAATTTCATATCAAAAAAATTGTACACGCAAGAGAATATTAACGTAATGACGTTTGACCGCCCAACAGACTCACAAATGAGATTTGCACCCTGGTATTAAAAAATCATAAAAACTACTTAAAACGTTCACTGCACCGGGCGCTAATGGAATTCTAGTTACATTTTACTTCCATACGCCACGGAATTAGCTCATCTCCCAGCTCATATTTACCGAGACTCGCATAGGGCAGCCATTAGTCCCGCGTGACTGCGAAAGAGCCGGCCGCTGTGGCCGAGCCGTTCTAGGCGCTTCAGTCCGGAACTGTGCTGCTGCTACGGTCGCAGGTTCGAATCCTGCCTCAGACATGGATGTGTGTGATGTCCTTAGGTTAGTTAGGTTTAAGTAGTTCTAAGTCTAGGGGACTGATGACCTCAAATGTTAAGTCCCATAGTGCTCAGAGCCATTTTAACCACTCTTTTGAAGTGCTAAACAGCACAGGTCACTTTTGTTTACGAAATGGGTAACAGATCGAATCGATAACGCACGTCGCTTGTAGAATTCTTGACCATATTCTAATCTCAGACATTATTACACGTCTAGAGAGAGAGAGAGAGAGAGAGAGAGAGAGAGAGAGAGAGAGAGAGAGAGAGAGAGAGAGAGAGAGCGAGAGAGAGAGAAAAGACACGTTTCTCATAAAACAGTCGGCACCGATTCCCAAAAACCACTCATGTAAAGTACACCTTGCTTTACTCATACACGACATCTTGCAAGCAACAGGTGAAGATGAACAGGTAGACCGCCTCTTCCTAGATTACTGTCAGGCTTTCGGCACTGTACCGCATCGTCTACACTAATCACGATACAGGGAGTGGACTAAAATATGGAAACACCAAAAACACAACACGTTACCATGCCCAGTTAGGTGTAGGAAAAGAGGCAAAGCGTCCTCACTCAAAACAGTTTCCAGTCGCCTCGGAATGGATCAATACAACTGCTGTGCGGTTTTCAAGGGAATCTTCCAAATTCTTCCTGCAAAATAGTAGCAAGTTTAGATTACGGCAACGAAGATGGAGTTTTATAACTATCACTTATCTCCAAAGTATACAAAATGGTTCAAATGGCTCTGAGCACTATGGGACTTAACATCTGAGGTCATCAGTCCCCTCGAACTTAGAACTACTTAAACCTAACTAACCTAAGGGCATCACACACATCCACGCCCGAGGCAGGATTCGAACCTGCGACCGTAGCAGTCGCTCGGTTCCGGACTGACGCGCTTAGAACCGCTCGGCCACCGCGGACGGCTCAAAGTAAACAACAAAGGCTCAATAATACTAAGGTGTGGTGGCTGAGGCGACCAGGGAAGAAGCAACAATTCATCCCAGTGCTCGCAAAAGCAGTCCTGGACGATGCGAGCTGTGTGAATGAGGTCCCTGTTGTTGTGAACAGGCGAAACTAGTGTCGTCGGCCACAACTGTGGGTCCTTTGATTGCTGGGTCAGGAACAGGAACTACGTAGAACAACCGAAATATTACTTCACTCTGTTACATTAATAAATAAAAGATTTACTTAACTTTGACACACTTTTTTTGCTACTCGACTACTGAATAATTTACGACTGTCATTGACTAGCAATGGGTAACTGATGCACTAATTACGAAACTGTTCTCCTGAGGTACAGTGTTCAACATTAACAAAACTACAAGTTCGTCCGAAACTTTAACTACTCGCTGATCCGAGGTGATGCTGTTGATTGCTGCAGTTGAGGTCTCGAACTGGGCTGAGCTCTTGCTTGCCCAACACTGTAATGACCTCAGTGCGAGGGCGCTGCAGTTGCTGGGAGGGAGGCGTGGTCTCCTGGAGCGCTTCCCATATGTCGTTGTGGACCGCAACGAGCCCTCGCTAATGTCTGTGGTACTGATTCGCGCTGCCGACTTTGCTCTGCCACTGCGATATCACACCTCTCCTCTTGGAACACAACATCACTATTGGGGAAACGAACATGTACCATTGGGAGGACGTGGTCGGGCAAAATGATCAATTCTTGGAAGTAACGCGACCCTGCTGAGTAACCATAATACCCATTACATACAAATCGTCACTGAACGCCCGCCATGTTTCACTCTCGGGACGCAAACTCGGTCAGAAGTTAGAAAAAGTGTGCAACGAAAGGTTGGATTTGGGTTGATTTGGGGGAAGAGACCAAACTGCGAGGTCATCGGTCTCATCGGATTGGGGAAGGAGGGGGAAGGAATACGGCCGTGCCCTTTCAAAGGAACCATCCCGGCATTTGCCTGAAGCAATTTAGGGAAATCACGGGAAACCTAAATCAGGATGGCCAGACGCCGGATTGAACCGTCGTCCTCCAGTGTGGTAACCACTGCGCCACCTCGCTCGGTGTGCAACGAGACTCATCCGACCAAATTCTTCCATCGCTCCATAGTCCAGGCTACACGGATTCGCCACCGCGTTTCCCTGTTATGGGGATTCGCATCAGTGATGGTTATGGAATTCCGGCTCGCGCTCCTATTCCCAGCTTATGGAGTCCCTTCGTGATGTTTTGATTTTGCCACGGTTCGCGAATGCGGCATTCGGTTCTGCAGTGTCTTTTCCAACTGTTGTCCACTTCTTTTGCTTCACAATCCTCTTCAATGGCCGTCTCTCCCCTCCCCCTCCTCTATCACGCAACATTCATTTAGCGGATAATAAAGCACAACAACAGTTTGCCCACGTTCGAGTTCACTTAAGTCCAACATATGCACTCACAACTACACAGAAAACTGTTCGTACCTGGACTGGCACTCACAACAGACTGAGGACAATGCACTGGTGCCGTTCGTGGTCAGAGACAACAGCGCACCTGCAGCCGTGGCTAGCGTTAGCATTTATGTTAAACCATGCACTTTCCGCTGTGTTTCCACATTTTTGGTTAACTCCTGTACTTTTATACGGAGTGTTTACCGATATGTCTGACTGGTTCGAGGAATACTTGAATAATAGAAACGAAAGTAACATGCGTGTGTGGCAAGGACCTCTAATGTTCGTAGTAGGGTGTGTTTATTGTGTATTAAACCGGGGACCTAGAAACGACGGAGAGGCTTCTTCCCGCCGTAGCCCTCAGTGGTTCACAACCCCACTACAGGCCACAGCAGTCCACTCACCTCACCACCGCCCCACACCGAACCCAAGGTTATTGTGCGGTTCGGCCCCCACTGGACCCCCCACCCCCATCACCGGTAACGTCTCATACCAGACGAATGTAACCCGAAATGCTTGCGTGTTAGAATAATGATGGCGTACGCATACCTGGAGATAGTATTTGCGCAGCAATCGCCGACATAGTGTAACTGAGGCGGAATAAGGCGAACCAGCCCGCATGCGCCGAGGTAGATGGAAAACCGCCTTAAAAACCATCCATAGACTGGTCGGCACACCGGACCTCGACACTAATCCGCCGGCCAGATTCGTGCCGGGGACCGGTACTCCTTCCCGCTCGGGAAGCAGCGCGTTAGACCGAGCGGCTAGCCGGGCGGTCTTTATATACAGGGTGGTCAGGAACAGTTCGCAAAGCTAGTCAGGGAGTTGCAGGGTAAGTTGCGCGCGCAAATTCAACAGGTCCGTCGGATACACTTAGTGTTAGTTGTTCTCACAGCGGAGATGGTAACGCACGAGACTGCCCCGCCTTCGACTCGGGTACCGTCCCATGTTCAATTTTTGTATAGCCCTTTTGTTCGGGTTTAGGAAAACAAACGACCTAACACGTTTGGCGACACCGTCTCAGACGGGTGGCATGAATTTGCGCGCGCAACGACCTGACTGGTTAACTTCAATGCGAGTGAACTCGGAAACGGCGCACAGTATCGAATATTTTTCTGAATAAGTATTTATCAGCACAACCTACCCTGAAGCACCCTTACAAGCTTTTCAGACTGATTCTGTCCAATCTGTTCGTCAGGTATGGTCAGCGACACTATAACTTGTTCGCTGACAATTCAGTTGTGCACAGGAAAGATCGTCTAATAGTGTACGGATTTGTAGAAAGACATCGACTGTGTCTCTATCTAATGAATGGCAGATCCGTTAAACGTGGATAAAGATATGTTTGAGCGAGGGTAAAAGTAAGGTAATGCCTCTAACAAAGAGAAATAATCAGACAGTGCGAGGGGACTTCAAAAAGTTAGTTATACATGTCGTCCGTCGCTAAGACATTGCATACGACGAGTGGAGAATGGGCGCATTGTCAGACCAGAGGGCAAGTCCTGGGTTCCCTGCAGACCCTGCGGTACGCATAACAGGTGCATCACAGAGAGGGAGTGGCGTGGCGCAGCAACTGGGAGCACACTCCAAAGCTAAAGTATGCGGGACAGTAGGAGTCTTGTGGGCAAAACGTCTAAACTGCACATACATTCACGGTGAAATTGCGCCGGTGAGTAGACCAAAAGCAATATCGATCCTGCCATAGTGAAATAGTGGGAGCAGTTTGAACAAGGCCGCACGTACGTGTGTGGCGCTGATCGGGAAGAAAGACGATTGGCAATGTCCAGCCAGTCGAGGAAACTGATTCTTAGTAATCGTAGATTTTCTGACGATGAGGACTTTCACACAGCAACATTGTAACACGGTTGATGTCCAGTAAAAAAGTATGCCAACATACCGTCCAATGTGTAAATCCGGTGCCGTCCCTGCAATCTACAGTTTTAATGCACTGGATGTGTAACGCTGATCTTAATACGTATGAAAACGTTTGGTCGCTTGACCTTTAATTAATGTCGCGCTTCAGGATGGTCTATTGTTTGACCGAAACTTACTGTTTTAATAAAGAGCTGACATACAGCTATTGCGTCAAATCATGATTTTCGGAAATTAATTATGATTTGCGGTATTTTTTTCAGAGTTAGTCATTAACTGAAAATTGTCGGGCGACGAAGATTGTGCATCGCACCGGAGCCCTGTTCTTTTTCCATTTGTTGCCAGTGTTCTGCCAGCTCTGCCACTCTATTTCGTCTTGCAGGTCGACTCAAAACTTAGTTGTGGACAGAGCCAATAATACCCTTGAGGCGGCGCAGTGAGGACGCACTAATTGAATCGAGGTTTTTATCGCGCTACGACAATGCGCGTGCGTTTGGATCGGACGCACAAATGACGCCATGTGGCGGCGCTTCCGCGGCAAACGGCGACAAAAAATTAAGCTGGCTGGCGAGGCAAACGCGTCGTTTTTGCTCGCCTGTCTGCGCGCAATAAGCAGTCCCGCCACGGAAGACAGTCCCGGGAAAACGCACATGTCAAAGCGGGACGAGCGAGAGATTCAAATCTTTGCAAGAAAAAGCAAAAATTATTTTTAAAGTTCTTCATTTTTTCACAAGCCTGCGTCACACAATATTATTAGCAAATGGCTAATCCGATGCTCGGTCCCAGTTGCGTTTGCCTGTCTAACTGCTTGCAGGGGTTACAACAATCTGATTTTTAACATTTCGTATAATTACTAAGCGAATTGTGAAAGCTGCCTAACTACTCATTAAGACGTGTAATCTTATGTTAAAGATTTAACACAGTAAGGCAAGTACTACAGTTATAAACGAGTATGTGTTGAGCCAGCGTAATTCACTGCGAATATTACCCTGACTTATTCATCTATTACTTGGGAATGAGAGCAGTTAGCGGCTTGTAACGAACTTTATACATACTTACAAACCTTTTTCGATGTTTTTCTCAGTGATAACACACCCCCCTCTCCCAAACATATAAAAAAATGGTCCAAATGGCTCTGAGCACTATGGGACTTAACTGCTGAGGTCATAAGTCCCCTAGAACTTAGAACTACTTAAACCTAACTAACCTAAGGACATCACACACATCCATGCCCGAGGCAGGATTCGAACCTGCGACCATAGCGGTCGCGCGCTTCCAGACTGTAGCGCCTAGAACCGCTCGGCCACATCCGGCTGGCCCCAACATACACACGCACACAAAATAATGAAAGGAAAAACAGTTTGTCGCCTACTACATTTCTGCTGTTCGCACAGTAAGACTTGAGCATCAGGCATGACGTTTTAATTTATTACTTCTTTACTACTGTACTACCTCTACACATTTTTGAAGATAGTACCCACACACACCAGTCAGCGTACCTGTAAAATCAAATTACTATACGATACACAGTTCAAGAGATAGGACGTCAGAAACATTGAGATGTGTGAAGCTTTAGGTTAAGTGCAAGTTCCCACACTAAGCTCATCCAGTGTTTGATAATGATGGCACTTACGACTTCCAACAAAGTTTCAAATCTTTTCCAAACTTTTTCTCACTTACATGGTTAACGCGAAATATTTTAACGCATTAATTCACCTTTATAGGTGTCAGACGCGTGAAGCTGTTCTATAAAATTGAATTCGCTTCTTTAAAGAATTGAAAGTGAAGGTTTACTGGTCGTCACTAATTAGTTTACTATGTCCTCTCGCTTTAATCTGGGCCGACCAGTGTGGCCGAGCGGCTCTAGGCGCTTCAGTCTGCGACCGCTACGGTCGCAGCTTCGAATCCTGCCTCGGGTATGGATGTGTGTGCGGTGTCCTTAGGTTACTTAGGTTTAAGTAGTTTTACGTTCTAGGGGACTGATGACCTTAGCTGTTAAGTCCCATAGTGCTCAGAGCCATTTGAACCATTTCGCTTAATCTGGTGACGTTCCTCGTACTAGGTGCAACACGAAATTTCCGAAAAGTTGAATTTTGGTCCAAACTATACCAAACTTCCGCCACTTGGCGCCTCTTGATGTGTTTTTCAAATGTCAGTCTTCCTCGTGGCTTGTGAGTGCATCGGTGTGAATTTCAGTGCTGATTCTTTACACCGTGGTCTACTGAGTCTGCAAATTTCACAACGGCCGACTTGAAGAGACAAAGGATCTGCATTATGCTCCGCAGAACTGCAGCTAAAACTCACTGCATGCTAAGAGAGGCTTTAGGTAAGCAGGCTTAGAGTTAAGCAATGGCATTTGAGTTGTTTTAGCAATTTAAGGATAGACGTGAGTCTGCTGAGGGTGACAACCACTCTGGCATATCAAAAAAAACACATAACAATAAAAGCACCACCTTAACTCTTCACTACATTTCATTAATCCATTCTCGAAACATTTTTTGGACTAGGCGTGTGCGATCGAAACAGGTTGCTTAGCCCAGTTGTCATGGCGTTCTTTAAGTTCTCTCACGTGGTTCAAGGGAATCACGGAAATCCTAGGCAATACTGGCCGGATTGAGGCCGTTGAACCGTTTCCGCCAGAACACGAACTCAGTGACTTAACGACAGAGTTCACCCGTTCGGTACGCGAATGCATGTTGCACGCTGCGCTGTGCGCCGCTGACGGACGTGTTGGTAGAACTGCAGCAGACCACTTGTGGGCACAACCGGCGCTCAGCCGCAGCCACCGGCAAATCTCATTAACGTTGGAAGACTGCTCGGCGTAGCGCGTGCACAGATATGTTTGCTCAAGGAAACGCCGCTCTGGCGTCTCATAACTCTGAAACACACTCTGACTTGTATGTCTAGCGTGTGCGCGTGCTCAAAAGGTCATCGACGACCTGTTACGGAAACGTTCAAAGTGCAATGCGAAACTCATTCCGCGCTTGAACGCGACACAGCTGTCTAGCGGATGTGCACACACTACAGCACGTTAATAGATCAGTATTGTGACGCGCAGGATCGTCTGTAGCTTGTTTATACAGACAACGCATGAAATCAGGGCAAAGTTATTTTACACAGATACCTCTGTCAGACAGCTACTGTTTTAGAGGCCGCCGCAGTTCTTATACTTAGTGTCGTCCGTGGCAGATTAATTTTACACCACACGAACTTCTTCAACACATAAATTCGAGTAAGGTGGCAAAGTCGTTAAGATACTAGATTCGCATTTGGGACGAACCGGATTAAAAAAAAAAAAAGGTTCATATGGCTCTGAGCACTATGGGACTTAACATCTGAGGTCATCAGTCCCCTAGAACTTAGAACTACTTAAACCTAACTAACCTAATTACATCACACACATCCATGCCCGAGGCAGGAATCGAACCTGCGACCGTAGTGGTCGCCCGGTTCCTGACTAAAGCGCCTAGAACCGCTCATCCACTCCGGCCGGTGAACCGGGTTCAAATTCCCATACAGCCATTCCGAATTTGGTCTTCTCTGCTTTCCCTTAATCCATCAGCGAAAGGGTGGTTTCTCTAAATCTGTATCAGAGCTTGAACTCCGTGTTCAGTGATCTCTTTGTCGACAGGTCTTCAAGCCTAATCATCTGTCCTTTCTTCGTTTATAGACTAGTAAGATATGGCCTTATGTTTCGACTAGTAGCAGAGGGTGATTTGTGTATGTGCAAAACACGGGAGGTAAGCGTTTAAAGAGACGTTAGATCATTGGACGAGTATCTCAAGAGGGAGAAATGTATGAAAAGTGTTGAAGAGTACATTACAGAATGCTTCTGGAGTGATTAAGCGAAAGCGTCGGAAACTTAGGCAGGACAACTGCGAGGAATTCGAACTCCGTTCTTCCAAAATACGATTGCATCAATGTGTCGAGGCCCTATTCGAGATTCGCGTTAGGCTGATATCAGCTACAGCATGGCTAATTTATATTGTACGTGTAAATTCGTAGGAAGCAATAGTTCATTTCTACCTCTACATCTTCACAGATATTCAGCAAGCTGCCGTATGGTGCATGACGGAGGGTACAATGTACCACCACCACTCATTTCCTTTCCTGTAAAAAAGATTCGCATTTGGGACGAAACTGGTTAAAAAAAATGGGTCAAATGGCTCTAAGCACTATGGGACTTAACATCTGAGGTCATCAGTCCCCTAGAACTTAGAACTACTTAAACCTAACTAACCTAAGGACATCACACACACCTGTAAAAAAGATTCGCATTTGGGACGAAACTGGTTAAAAAAAAATGGGTCAAATGGCTCTAAGCACTATGGGACTTAACATCTGAGGTCATCAGTCCCCTAGAACTTAGAACTACTTAAACCTAACTAACCTAAGGACATCACACACATCCATGCCCGAGGCAGGATTCGAACCTGCGACCGTAGCGGTCGTGCGGTTCCAGACTGAAGCGCCTAGAACCGCTCAGCCACAAGGCCCGGCACTTTCCTGTTCCGCTCGCAAATAGAGCCAGGGAAAAACGACTGTCTGTATGCCTCCGTATGAGCCACACTTTCTCGTATCTTATATTCGTGGCCCTTAAGCGCAGTGTACGTATGTTGGCGGCAGTAGAATGATTCGGCTGTCAGTTTCTTTAAATTTTCGCAATAGTGTTCAAAGGAAGTCGCCTTCCCTCTACGATTCCCGCTTGAGTCCGAAACACGTGTTCTTCGAACCTACCGGTAACAAATCTAGGTGCCCGCCTCTGAATTGCTTCGATGTCCCTCTTCCGTCCGGTCTGGTACGTATCCCAAACACTTGAACAGCATTCAAGAATAGGTCGCACCAGCGCCCTACATGCGGACTCCATTACAGGTGAACCAGTGTTTCCTAGAATTCTCCCAATAAACGGGAGTCGACCATCCGCCTTCTCTACCACAATCCTTCCACACTCGGTCCATTTCGTATCGCTTTGCAAGGTTTCGCTAGATATTTAAACAACTTGACTGTGTCAAGCACGACACTACTAACTCTGTATCCGAACAGTACAGGTTTGTTTTTCCTACTCATCCGCATTTACATACATTTTCTCACATTTAGAGCTAGCAGCCATTCATCACAGCAACAAGAATTTTGTATAAGTCCCATTGTATCTTCCTACAGTCACTCAACTTCGACACTTTACTGTACACCACAGCAAACTACCGCATCTTGCTGCCCACCCAGTCTGCGAAATCATTTATGTATATAGAGAACAGCGGTCCAGTCCCACTCCCGTGAAGATTCCCTTGTCTCTGATCAACACTTGCGGTCGAGGACAGCACACTCGATTCTATTACTTAAGGCGTCTTCGGGCCACTCACCTATCTGTGAACTTATTCCACACGCTCGTACCTTCACGAACAGCCTGCAATGCCGCAACATGTCAAATGCTTTTCGGAAGTCTAGACATGTAGAGTCCGCCTGTTGCCTTTCATCCATAGTTCGCGGTATATCATGTGAGAAAACGGCGAGTTTCGCTCCAGCGACGCTTTCTAAAACAATGCTGATTTGTGGTGGTGGTGGTTAGTGTTTAACGTCCCGTCGACAACGAGGTCATTAGAGACGGACGCAAGCTCGGGTTAGGGAAGGATTGGGAAGGAAATCGTCCGTGCCCTTTCGAAGGAACCATCCCGGCATTTGCCTGAAACGATTTAGGGAAATCACGGAAAACCTAAATCAGGATGGCCCGAGACGGGATTGAACCGTCGTCCTCCCGAATGCGAGTCCAGTGTGCTAACCACTGCGCCACCTCGCTCGGTTTGATTTGTGGTCATAAGCTTCTTAGTCTCAAGAAAATTTAATGTATTCGAACTGAGAAAATATTCAAGGATTCTGCAGCAAACCGATGTTCCCGATATTGGTCTGCGACTTCGCGGGCCCCTTCCCTTACTCTTCTTATATACAGGAGTCACCTGCGATATTTCCAGTCGCTTGGGACGTTGTGCTGGGTGAGAAATTTGCGATAAATGCAAGTTAGCTAAGTGGTCAATGCCGTAGAGTATTCTTTGTTAACCGAACTGGGATTCCATCCGGACCTGGTGACTTATTTTCTCTCAAATCTTTCAGTTGTTTCTCCACACCAGGGACGCTTATGACTATGTTTCTATACGGGAGTCTGTTGACGATCAAATGACGGTATGTTTGTACTATTCTCCTGCGTGAACGATTTTTTGGACGCGAAATTTAAAACTTCGGCTTTTATTTTGCTATTCAACTGCGACAACAGACTAGTCAACAAAGGACTAAGTGGAAGCCTTAGACCCGCTGAGCGATCTCACATTTGACCAAATTTTGGTTCCCTGCCAGGTCTTTTGCTAAGGTATGAAGGTGGTAGTTTTTGTAAGCTTCGTGCATATATATTTTCAGAGACTGTACTAACCCTTTGCTTGTCGTCATTTGTGGGTTCTCTTTTGATTTCAGCGGCCGCATGCCACTAACGTCTCTCTAATGCATTGTTGCCTGTGAACTCTCTTCATTTAGATTTTCAGTTTTCGCATGATTCTCAGGGCGCTTCTAAAAGCATATGTTGTTTTCGTCTTGAAGATGGAGGTAGGTTAATAAAAGATTACGCATGCGGAATTACACAGGCATCCTTCTAGCACATATCAACCTCGAATGGAAGTGAAAGAAATGCTGAGGTATACTAGCTAAAGACATACCCACTGTCAAACATTCTACAGTGGAATGGAGAATATATAGGGGACGATCAAACAGTTTCTGTTTGAGGGCGTTGCTCCGATGCGGGAACATAAATACCGGCAATTAAGTGAGGGATTAGTGTGCCATTCGGGTTTTTCCGACGTAGGTACGGTAAATGTGGAAACGTGAAGTATGGAGACGTTGTTACCAAACACGTCCCGGCAGGACCAACGTGCTGTTATTCTTTTCTTGGCTGCCGAAGGACAAACAAAGATAGACATGCATCGGTCAATGAAGAATATGAATGGGTCAGCATCTCTGTCGAAAAGCGCCATTTTGGAGTGGAGCGCTTCTTTCCTGGTGGTTGCGATGCGACACAAGACGCCAGTCAATCTGGAAGGTTAGCCTCAACTGTGAGGCTCCAGTGACTGACACTCGAACATCCGCCCAATAGTCCTGATCTCTCTCGGTGCGAATATGACGCCATCAGTCCGTTAAAAAAGGCCTTGTAGGGTCTACAAGTCGTGTCGAACGACAATATGCAGCAGGCAGTGACTGACTTCTTCATGCAGCAGAACACCGTGTCTTACCAAACGGCAGTCTTCGACATGGGGCGTCGTTGTGACGATTGCCTCACTGCTCGAGGCGATTTTGCCTGAACGACATATCGATTTTGCGCTCTAAGGCCTTCATATGGGAATTTTTTGATCGCCCCTTATACACGCATACATCTACATGACTACTCTGCAATTCACATTTAAGTGCTTCGCAGAGGGTTCATCGAACCACAATCATACTATCTCTCTACTATTCCACTCCCGAACAGCGAGCGGGAAAAACGAGCACCTAAACCTTTCTGTTCGAGCTCTGATTTCTCTTATTTTATTTTGATGATCGTTCCTACCTATGTAGGTTGGGCTCAACAAAATATTTTCGCATTCGGAAGAGAAAGTTGGTGACTGAAATTTCGTAAAAAGGTCTCGCCGCAACGAAAAACATCTATGCTGTAATGACTTCCATCCCAACTCGTGTATCATATCTGCCACACTCTCTCCCCTATAACGTGATAATACAAAACGAGCTGCCCTTGCATATGTAACCCACTTGACAGTGATTCGGCGAATGATCAATAATGCGCGTGCACTGCTATCCATTGAAATTGTAAGAACAAGAAGGATAGCATGTAACTTTTTTTTTCTTATGCTGCTTCTACAGAATAGTAGGAACAAAACATGATTAAGTCTGTACGCGGTTTGGGGTATAGACAGCGGGAAATTCAGTACACAGAGCTGCCACTGTGGCAGCAATAGTGGCCCTAGCTAAGCTAGAAACTGAATCGGAGAGAACCTGGATGTTAGATGCGTGTACGTTATTTCATGCTGCTTGAAATCTGCGCCAGAGATCACGAATCTCCGTGGCTTCCGAGTATTGGCGTGCCCGTCTCTCGGCAACTCGTGACCAGATGTTTCCAGTGGGAAAGAAATCTGGAAAACGAGCTGGCAGGGCATCAGTCGGAACACTCTGTATCGAGTTCACCACAGGCAAAACGCTATGTTGCATTACCTTGTTGAAAGATAACGTCGTGGGAACGGCAAAGATAGAGGACGCCCTCCCTCTTTAACATGTCAGTTGTGTAATGGCTGCTGTCCAAATTGCCGGCTGCGCAAATCGTAGCTAGTCGCATTGCGCACTCAATGGCACCCTATCCAAATAAAGCCAGTGCTGATCCATTATGAGGATGACGAATGGAAAGTGGCAACGTCTATTCTCCTCACAGCCTCCACACAGGGGTATGTCCATCGTGATGCTGTGCACAAAACAGGAACTGGACTGAAGAGGCTACATCGTTCCCCTCCTGTATTCAGTATAGTCGTCGGCGTCACGCCAGCCTCCTCGCGCCGCTCCCTACTGCTGCGTCACGGCAAACAGCAGCCATGGTCCCCATGGTGACAGTCCGTGGCGCTCCTGACGCCATCGCTCTGCTCATCTAGATGCCCGCCCGGCTGCAGACAAGCCCATTCCCTAACTCAGGGGACGTGACGTGGCCGTACGATCCTCCACAGCTGAGCTAATAGTATATCTTTACTCTCGGGCGCTAAACACGTGGGGTCGTTGTGATCCTGCATGGCGTGTACTATAGCCCCCCTGAGCCCACCGACTCCACATTCGCATAGTGATCGTGGGATCCTGGCCAACACGAGTAGCAATACTGCGGAACGATAAAGCGACGACTCCACTCGCCCCTACCTTTCTCACTATGTCGAATTCCGACACTCGCTGTTCTTTCTGTCTCGCACAAGACTTAACACGCACAAATAACCAACAGTCAATGCCATTTCTGAATAAGAAACTAAGACTTAAATTTAGGGAGTAATGGGTGTAAGTGCAGATATTTCTATGGACGACTGAGGACGGTTACTGAACAACATTACATCAGGATTTGTATCATTTGCTGACTAATAATAATAGCTATTACAAAACGTATGTTTTTAGGTTGGTTAGTACCTTCAAGTGGATGTGGCAAGAGCAAGACATTAATGCTTATGTTGCCCTGGGTACCAGGTGGCAGGAGTAAGTCATTAATGCTTGTTTTCCCCTGGGCAGCAGGTCAGGTGTTGAACTGTGGATGTGTGGACGCAAATGTTTAGCCTGCACTGACAGGCGTAGTCCATAACCGTGCAAAAAACCTCAAGTCGTGAAGTTTGTAACGTGTTTGTGGGAAGACTGTTTGACACAGGGAAAAATAAAAATATCTGAACTTATTCCCGTTACATCTGTATATAATGTAGAGGGCGTTATTCCTCTTTTGTGTGCAGAAACGCTAATCACTTACATATTAAAGCTTTGTGGTACATTTCCTGCCTATTTTCTGTTTGTTTACTGCGTTCTCATTGCGAAGCACTTTTAACGGCCCACTGTAAATTTCATGCAAAGACTTACAGGTCCATTCGTTTCCTGTGGTTTATCAATAAAGCCCAATGCAAAGGTCACTACTTTATGTGCAAATCAAATTCCTCATCAGTTTCTGCATTTCTCAAAATGTTGTCCCAGTTTCCCGTGGTCCGAACTTGGTAGGAAGTTTCCTTCTTAAAACACTAACTTTCATTTACTTGTCGCACAACGCTAACAACCTAGGCCAACGAAAAGGTTTCGCTTGAGCACATGCCTGTAGATCCGTTTTTTCTTCCCTTTTTCTACATTGTAACTCTTGCGTATAAGAGGCCATGATCAGGCACACGGCACACACAAGGAAACCAGTGGTACTCTGATGCCTGGGTAGCGGACGTAACCTGTGATTCAGCTGTAACGAACAAAATACGAGCTTACGGAATCTCAGAGCAGATGTGTGATTGGCTTTCACAGAAAATTATTCGTTAAGGATAAAATTATTCAGATATAAAAATACCTTAGAGTACATCCCAAGGGAGTATTATAAAACCATTAGATTTCAGAATATTTATAAATGATCTAGTGATTACTGTCAGAAGTTCGATGAAGCTTTTTGCGGGTGCTTCTGTCGTAAACAGAGCAGTCGGAAAGCCAGAAGACGGCAGCGAAATGCAGGAAAACGTGCAAAGAGGATCGACGGCAGCTGCTGGAGTTGGCAGCTGACTCTCATATGTAATATGCTGTGCATGAATAAGAGTTGCTGTAATTTAATCCACTTAAAAAAAACGCTGTCAAAAAATAAAAATCCATCAAATAAGCCAATAAAACCCATTTATATTTAATTATGAGAATTTAATTAATATAGAAAACGTTACATACAAGGGTTGGAACTGAAATAGTGGCTACTATTTATTCACAACCGATACAAAAGAGGTACGTGTTTGCACCTGTTACTGTCCTTCAGAGTAGTCACTAGAGTTGTGTAGAACCCGTTGCCAGCGATGTGGAAGGCATAGTATACCGTTAGCAGAGCCTGTTCTGTTGATGATGCGAATGCAGCGGTCTAAAGTTATGGTGACTCTCGTGTACGACTGTGATGGTGTTATCCTAACGCGTTACGTTCCTCCACGGCAGACCGTCAATGCACAGAATTACTTTCGTTTTTGGAGCATCGCCTGCGAACAGCTTTGCAAAAGACGCGGGGACACTTTATGCGCAACCCACCCATCATTTTGCACGACTATGCGCGGGTGCATAGAGCGCAAGCTTTGACTGCTCTGTTCGGTCTATGGGACTGGGAAGTACTGTACCATCCACCATACTCCCCGGACTTAAGTCCTTGTGATTTTGATTTGATTCCGAAGATGAAGAAAGCAGTTCGTGGCATTCGCTTCAGAACTGTTCCAGAGATTCGTCAGGCTGTAGACCGCTCCACTCGCACCATCAACAGGACAGGCTCTGCTAGCGGTATACTACGCCTTCCACATCGCTGGCAACGGGTTCTGCACAACGCTGGTGACTAATTTGAAGGACAGTAACAGGGGTTAACATGTAACTCTTTTGTATCGGTTGTGAATAAATAGTTGCCACTATTTAAGTTCCAACCTTCGTATTTAGCCTTACACAATTTGAAGGCAACTATTTACACCACAATTGTGTTTTAACTTTTCTTGCAATATAAGAAAAACAGTTAAATAACATTTACATTTCCAGAAAGAAAACGTTACGTAGAATTCGTAATGACTGTAAAGCAAGATTTAGTTGGAATGCAAAAATTTATAGATCTTCACCTGTTTCTTGGATTTTTTTCTCTCCAAAAAAGAAGTCTGTAGATGGAGAAGATTCTCAATGATGGAATGCTGCCAGGACAAGAAGTCAGGCACTAATAATGGAGTTGTAGGAGTGTATTAGTGTTTTTAATAAATTTAAACTGAACTAATTAACCGGCAATGCGGAAAAAAGAATCCCAAAATGTAATAAAACCGAATTTTACCCTTTTTTTTAAATTCCAGTTGTTTTCTTAAACCTGGTATAAATCGCAGAAATACGCATTGTTGCATGATTACACAATTACGAACCAATATGAGAACACCCCATATCCATTAAGTATATAGGAGTATGCCTCGGGAGCGATGTGGAACGATCTCATAAAACTAACTGCAGGTTAAGACTGATGTCACACAGACTCATTGGAAGTATTCTCAAGGATTGTAGTCCAGCCAAAAAGGAGGTAGTTGTTTATGAAACACCAGTTCGGCCAATTCGTGTGTATTCTCCATCAGTCGAGGATCCGTAACTAGTAAGATTGATAAAGGCAATGGAGAAGATCCAAAGAAGAGCCGCACATTTCGTTATAGTTTCATTTGGTGAATGCGAAAGCGTCGCGGAGATACTCAGTCAAGCAGACGCTGCAAGAGAGGCGTTCTGCATCATGGTGCGATTCTCTGCTGAAATTCTGAGAGTGTACTTTGCCAGACAAGTCAACCAACATACGAGTCGTGCTTCCCACGCGCCATTCGCGACTGGTGCTAGAAAGGCAACAAGTGACAGCGGTACACTAACTAAGCACCGCCAGGTACCATAACGTGGCGTGAGGAGTATAGACGTAGATGTACAGGGTGTCCGAAAACACTTTCCCTGATTACATAAATTGATAACTCAGGCTAGAAGTAAGATACAAATAGGAAACTTGTGCCGAATTGTTTACAACTATCAAAGTTTTTTTTCTGTTTGAGGTTCGCAGTACGTAAGTAGTGGATGAGGTACAGTGCCCAAAAAGCCATGTTAACCAATCAGGAGAATGCAGTGTGTCCTGTGGTACCATGAGACGCGATCACCAACCACAGTGCAGAGACACTTCCAGACTATATTTGGAAGAAATCCACCTGATGTCAAGAGCATTAAAGCCTGGTATGAGAAGTTCAAGAACACAGGAACGGTTGCTGACCTTCCGAGGTCTGGTCGACGAAGAATCTCAGCAGACAGGGTGGAAGCTGTAAGGCAGTCTTTTCTGCGAAGTCCGAAGAAATCGGTGCGCAGGGCCTCACGTGAATTACAAATGCCAAAAAGCTCTCTCCATGACATTTTACACAAATGTTTATTGTTTCGTGCATACAAAGTGCTAATCGTTCAGGCTTGTTGCCCAATGACAGTACACGTCGATATGACTTTGCGGTCGAAATGCTATCACGTATTGAGAACGATGATGGTTATCTCAGACGAATTGCCTTTTCCGACGAAGCGACCTTTTTTTTCAGTGGAGTAGTGAATCGCCATAATATGCGCATTTGGGGTTCGCAATCCCCTGGCGAGGTCATGGAGTGCACCAGAGACAGTCCAAAGGTGAATGTTTGGTGCGCGCTATTGCACGATCGAATTATCGGGCCATTCTTGTTCGCTGAGGCTACCATCACGTCTGCGGTGTATGCTGTTCCTCAGCTGCTTCAGTACAACCCCGATATCTTGTTTCAGCAAGACGGTGCACCTCCTCATTGGGGTTTGGATGTCCGTGACTATCTCGATTTGACCTTTCCTGGGCGATGGATTGGTCGTGACTGGCCAACGGTTTGCCCTCCGCGCTCTCCTGACATAACACCATTAGACTTCTTTTTATGGGGTTATGTCAAGGACGAGGTCTACCGAACACGTGTACCAGACCTGAAACCCTGCGGCAACGGAAAAACACAGTCGTTGAATCGATCCCTCCAGGTGATGTAGGCTAATGTGTGGGTGGAAATTGAATATCGCCTAGATGTGCTACGTGCTACCAAGGGTGCTCATGTGAAAGTTTACTGATGTGTGAAGAAAACTTCGATAATTTGTAAACAATTAGAGACCAGCTTCATATTTGTATCTTACTTCTAGCCTGAGTTACCAATTTATGTAATCAGGGAGAGACTTTTTGGTCACCCTGTAGGTTGGGAATTACGCTCAGCGTCGGCCACTTTTAAATGAGAAACGAGAGGAAATTGCTCCTGTGCAAGGAGACGGGATGCGGCCACGAAGGCGCCGGCAAGGAAGCACTTGTCGGGTGGGCGACGTTGCCACGGTGCCCGGGGGAGGGCAGGCCCGTATCCCGAGGGGCGAGACTGTGTGGGGAGCTGCGGGCCGCCACGCCCTGCCGCGGGGACCCAGCCGGCTCCAGGAGGCGCTCCAGCGATACTCTTCAGTGTCATCCCAATACTGTCTGCCAGAGGTGCTCACAAATGGCACCACGCTGCTGCAGAGGAGCCATAGTGCATTAAGCTACGTTGCTAGTGTGTTACTTGAGACATGCCCGACGGACTAGTTGTAAATATGGTTAGACGTCGGTTGTAGTGAAATTTCCACAGTATTTCGTAGGCGCAGCTGACAAACAACTTCATGTGGGGCGCACAAACCGTTGAGGCTGTCTTCTCTCTCTCTCTCTCTCTCTCTCTCTCTCTCTCTCTCTCTCTGTGTGTGTGTGTGTGTGTGTGTGTGTGTGTGTGTGTGTGTGTGTGTGTGAGTGAGTGA
This sequence comes from Schistocerca gregaria, assembly GCF_023897955.1. Classification (NCBI taxonomy): domain Eukaryota; kingdom Metazoa; phylum Arthropoda; class Insecta; order Orthoptera; family Acrididae; genus Schistocerca; species Schistocerca gregaria. Next base: position 742,606,820 of record NC_064922.1, read on the forward strand.
GTGTGTGTGTGTGTGTGTGTGTGTGTGAGAGAGAGAGAGAGAGAGAGAGAGAGAGAGAGAGAGAGAGAGAGAGTGAGTGAGTGAGTGTGTGTGTGTTACTAGAAATCTGATCATCTTCTGTGAGCTGTACTTCTGTAGTGTATGGTACAAGTAAAACGTTTGCACGTTTCATTTATTGCTTCAGTCAGCCAGGTTTGTTACGTGAACCAGCTGATTTTTAATTTTTCTTTTTTTACGTGGGCAGATTTGTAGTGTTCAACTGTCGCTACTGGATCTGTAGGGCATACTCGGAGGGCGTCAAGATGGTCCAACGTCTTTGTGGCCTTGTCTTTCACTTTGTCTTTAAGGTATTTCTCGCCGAGTTCACGGTGAAGGTCTCGGTTTCTCGCCTACCAGGAGGCTTCTGTGATCCAACGTAAACATCGATTTCGAACGACTTGTAGGTTGTTGTTGTTTGTTTCACACGTTGTTCCCCACGATGTTCACCCGTACAATCAAGTTGGTTCAACCGCGGCGTGGTAGTAAAGTTGTGGTTCTGTGCGCAGATTCAAATCTGTGTTCTTCAGAAATGGCATTAGTGTGCCCATCGTGCTCAGACTTGCTGTTTTCTTCTTTCGAGCCGCTCGGGATTAGCCGAGCGGTCTGAGGCGCTGCAGTCATAGACTGTGCGGCTGGTGCTTGCGGAGGTTCGAGTCCTCCCTCGGGCGTGTGTGTGTGTGTGATTGTGTGTGTGTGTGTGTGTGTGTGTGTGTGTGTCTGTGTCCTTAGGATAATTTACGTTAAGTAGCGTGTAAGCTTAGGAACTGATGACCTTAGCAGTTAAGTCCCATAAGATTTCACACACAGTTGAAGAGAAGTTCTTCTTTCGAATGTGTGTTGTGAGCAGGTTCTTGACGAGATGGACGCCAAGGTATCTGACCGTGTTGGACCGTGGAATTGGCTGACCGGATCACCGGAGTGTGTCTTCTTTGTAAATATGCCAGCCTTCCTCTTGTTCGGGTTCACTTGTATTTTGCTGTCATGTGCTCACTGCTCCCTGACGTCTGGTTGGCGTTGCATTCGTGCTAGAACTGGGTCAGACGACGTGTATCCTGTAGCCGAGAAAGCCGTGTCGTCTGCAGACAAGCTGACTGGTACCCGTGGTACAGTGGGATGTCATTAATATATATGTTAAAAAGTAGTGTCGAGAGAACTCAGACTTGGAAAATTCTCGCGGCAACAGATCGAACTGTTGAGTTTTGGTCGTCGATGCGGATTCTGGCTTAAAGTTGTCCGGAAGTGGCGTAATTTGATTATCAGATTGTGGAATCAAACTTTACGTTGAGGCTCGGACCGCAGCCTCGTATTTGCGCCAATTTGAGAAGGAACTGCGCGGGCGTGGAGCGCCCAATTCGGTGACCAATAGCGCAGATATCCTGGTCTTTAGCGACAGGGAGACAGCTACGCCACCTGTCGGGCGATGAACCAACAGCTTCGCTGCACGACTTTAGCCTCTGCGCGTGTGTCGAAGCTGTTGGTTCATCGCCCGACAGGTGGTGCAGCTGTGTTTCTCTCGCGACCGACCAAGATGCCTGCGCTATTGGCCGCCGAATTTGGCGCGTTCACTCCTGTGCAGTTTCTTCTCGAGTTGGCGCAAATGCGAGGCTTCGTTCACAGCCTCAGCAGCGTGTTCGCCGCACATGAAGAAGTCGGTCATTTTTGCCGACGAAATATTGAGGAAATTTCATAAAGTCATCCGACGTCTCTCTCGAGAACCGTTTCTACCACGCCAGTAATGCCAGAAAAGTATCGACTGTACTTAACACCGTATGTATTCCGTGTTGATACACATACCCGTTACGAAGTATTCGTTACTGAATGCGATTACGTATAATAAAAAAAAAGATAATATTCTTCTCGAGTGTGCAGCCAGGTCATAACGCCTTCTTGACACAATATTTCTGCGGTCGAACTGGCCGCCATCTTCAGGTGAGAGTGCTGGAACATGATCTCGCCGGAACTGACTTCTCAGCGCAAGCGGCGGCCACTATATTGGCCGCAGAAGGCCCACAATGAGTGCGGGAAAAGGTGCCGTAACTGCCCTCTAGCGCAAGTAAACATACCGCGCCACCAGTGGTGGAAACAGGCGAAATCGAGATATCGCTATCAAAAATAAAAATTTTTATTCCGACGATCAAAACACAGACCGTTGTTTTTTTTTTTAAAAAAAAAAAACGTTATGATCCGGCTGCACACCCGAGAAAAATATTATCAGTTACAACGCCGGCAAAGCCTTCGTAATCAAAAAAAATATTGTGCACTCATGTGACTGGTTACAGAAACTCATACTTCAGTTTATTTATTTTACTGTTTGTTGAGCTCCGTGGCTGTGGATTATATTGCCTTACGGAATATGATAATATGACAATCGACCATTTTTGAGTATTTTTATTTAACCCAATTCGCATCTATTTTCAGTTGGCGTAATACATACTGCGCTTGGACATAAATATGGAATCGTCGCGAGAACTCCGTGCTTGACCGTAATGGATGAAGATGGTGACCAAGCCTGCCGCTGTCCCTCCCGCCGGAGGTTCGAGTCCTCCCTCGGACATGGGTGTGTGTGTTGTTGTTAGCATAGGTTAGTTTAAGTAATGTGTAAGTTTAGGGACCGGTAACCTCTGCAGTTTGGTCCCTTAAGAACTCACACACATTTGAACCAAACCTGCAGGTTGCGCTGTTGTATTTTTCCTCAATACGTTGTAAGTTCAGTCTTGAGTGCATTATGTCGGAGTTAAGTGAATTCGAACGAGGCTACATTGTTGGTGCTTCCATAACCAAGGAAGCCGAAGTGTATGGCGTTTCAAGAGGCACTGCAAGGAAGAGTCCTGCCGCATACAGCGAAAGCGGAAAACATCATCCGTTAAGTCAAAACGCGGACGGAAGTGTGTGTTGTGTGATTGTGGCAGACGGTCATTGAAGAGATTTGTGAAGAAAAATTACGAGGACAACAGCTGCAAACGTCACTAACTACAGAAATGAATATCACACTCCCCAACCATGTCAGCACCAATACTACAGGAAGGGACTGTCACGAGCAGCGAATTATAGGGCGAGCTGCAATTAAAAAACTACCCATCACTGACACAAATACCCGTAGCAGTAAAAGAGTGGTGCCGCAGCCATAAAACCTGGACTACGGAGCAAGCTGTTTCCAAATTCTTGTCGAGTTTACGCCCAAAGAATGAAACAAGGCGTGGCTTCGGTGATGTTTTGGGCAGCCACATCTTAGTATTCGCGTGGCCCATGGTTACTCTGTAGGTCGCATTTCTTCCAAAGATTATGCAATCATTTTGCCTGGACAGGTTCATCCCACTGCACACACTCACCTATGGTGACGCCATGTTCCAAGACGAGAGGGCCCTGTTCACACAGCTCGCACCTTCCAGGTCTCGTTTAGTGAGAACTAGAATGAACTGGCGCATCCCACTGCCTGCCAGTCACTAGAACTGAATACTGTTCATCCTTTGTGGTCTGCTTTGAAGAGAAGGGTGCGTCATACGTATCTACTTCCATCGTTGTTACTTCAACTGGCCACTTTTTGCAAGCAGAGTGGCACAAGATCCCTTTGAAAACCATACAGGACTTGTATTTATCCATTTTCGAGATGACTTGAACCCATTTTGAATGCTAACGGTTTTCCTACACCACATTAGGCACAAAAATGTTTCGTGTTTCTGGCGTTTCCACAATTTTGTCCACTCCCGCCATTTAAATTTTCAATCAGCACATCGTTAAAAATATCTACTGGAATTTGAATGCTGGAGCAGCCCCGAGCAAAATAACGGTATTTGTTTACTATAAAATTTGTGAATTGCATCATCAACTCTATTTTCTTTGTTGATGCATAGAAAAAGCGCAACATCCGCCAGGTTGTTGGCTGACATGTTGGTTTACACTGGACGACTACGTCTAGTCAAGTTACTGTACAGTTTGCTTATATGTTATGAAAGTACTGATCAAGTCATTTCAGTATAATACATTAAATATTTTTAATTTAAGTTCAAAATGGCTCTGAGCTCTATGGCACTTAACATCTGAGGTCATCAGCTCCCTAGAACTTAGAACTACTTAAACCTAACTAACCTAAGGACATCACACACATCCATGCCCGCGGCAGGATTCGAACCTGCAACCGTAGCGGCCGGGCGGTTCTAGACTGTAGCGCCTAGAACCGGTCGGCCACCACAGTCAGCCGCGTTTTAACACCCGATATGGAGCAGCTTAAAGGAAAAACAGCGATGGCTGATCTGCTTCAATACGTAACCGAACAGTTGTGGAGGTCATCGTGGAAAAAAAAAAGTGCTTGTTGCCATCGACACGAGTGATTTAGAGTGTGTTGTTCTGCAGTATAGTGTACGACACTGTGCTAACAACATGTAGTTTTTAATTCAGTATATCTCTCATGTGTGTTGCAAGTTTTTATGAAGTCGTTTAGGTGTTACTCTTCGCTGTGGTCGAGCGGTTCTAGGCGCTTCAGTCCAGAACCACGCCGCTGCTACGGTTGCAGGTTCGAATCCTGCCTTGGGCATGGATGTGTGTCACGTCCTTAGGTTAGTTAGGTTTAAGTAGTTCTAAGTTCTAGGGGACTGATGACCTCAGATGTTAAGTCCCACAGTGCTTAGAGCCATTACAACCATTTTGTTGCTCTTTGTACGTTTTTTATAGTAGGGCAAAAATGAACAGTCACAGTTGTGACCCTGTTCTGCAAAAATCATTCAGCGTCGCGAAACTTACCGCGCCGCCATGACAGTGGAGAAGTCACAGGCACGCGTGCTTACCTGCAAACAAGAAGAAGAAAACCAAAATCAATATCGTTGCACTTGCACAGTTTTCCCAACGGGTAGTTTGCTGTAATCATCATCAAATACGAAAGTCTCAGTACGGCTATCGACTTCCTGGGCAGGTGATCCGATAGAATGGTTCGAATAGACTGAGTTTTCCAGCAATATGGCTGTATAACGATAAAAACTAATTAAAATTTATCTTCCCCAACATGGATGAAGAACTGTTTAAAATGATGTAAGACTTAGTGACTCTGAAGACACAATAATACACCGCCGGGCCGGACCTAAGAAACAACGCATGCAGCGCATCTTGAATGAAGAGGCCATCGGAATTAGAAGCTCGACGGAATTTCTACGGCGTCAACTGGCGGGTCAGAACGTGTTTCCAGAATACGCAGTATGTAAGTATGATTCAACCATTTCCCTTCAATAATAAGCATGGTTTCGGCTGCACATGATAATCTACCATTATACACATCAGCAATGAAGGCGCACGAGATTTTCATTTTTCCCTCCGGCACTTACTCAGGTAAGTGCGCGCAACATAGTGCCAGACACTCCGGTTCACGGCGGAGTTGCACAGTCTAAATCCTTGCGTCCACCTCTCGCAATATCGATGTGGCACAAACGATAACTCGAGGAGTGTGGAAGACAAACAAAACTATTTTGCGTATGGCAGCCACAGCATCTAAATTACATTGGATTTTTTTAACAACATAGTGACTGAATATTTAAATACATTTTATGCTAGTTGAAGATGGGCGAAATGCGAAACGCTACTGCTGTGAATAAAAATACATAAAGTAGCTAGTTGCTATAATTCTTAAAGTAATATCATGATGATTATATTATGTGATGAGAACATGTACTAAATTATCTATAGTGTAAACTTATGTGAGTAATATAACGAGTCATTCTATAATGTAACTAAGCTCTCCATTCACCTCAAATCACAAATGAAATTATTTATTCTTTTATTTCAGGTAGCTAGACTACAGCCTACAGGCTCTCTGTTAGATGTAATCAGACTTCACAGTTTCTATAATATAGGAGGAATATACAGTGTTACAGTAATAATGATGATGATAGTAAGTACAGAAATTAACATGTGGAATTTAAGAAATACTGGTCTTATTAACATTAAACAATTTCGTTATTACATTCTTGTCCATTGTGAATAGTTAGGAATCAACGTGGAACAGACGTTGAGTGGTCAGGGGAAGAGCAAACAATAATAGGGCAAGGTTAGCACACGAGATGAAAAGAATACAACAGCTAATTGCAAGAGATGAGAAAAGCGTAGCTAGTTTACAATGTGACAGAGACGCTGGTCCCCTGTTGGATAGAAAGAAAATAGCTGGATAGCTGGGACGTGTTGAGAGGTGAGGTACGCCGATGGTAAAAGATAAAGTTTCATTTTCCTCTTGAACGCAGAGTGGTTTCGGATAAGGTGCAGGTCACAGGATGATCTGTTCCACGGTGGTATGGCTGACATGGAGGAAGACTTAATGTCATGAAAGATGCTGAGCGCATTCTAAAAAACATAAGCGAACTAATTGTTGTTGGAGACGTAACAGTTACCACACGGCGTTTGGATTCACAGGACAAGAAAACGTATCTGAGAGTTTTGAATTCGTGCATCGCGAATAATGCCGATTCAGCCCGAGCCAGACACTAACTGTATACGAGACAAAAGAAATAAAAAATCGTGACGAGTGACAAAATACGTTCGTTACTCTGTTTCAGTACCGACTTGGGCCAGTGAGCGTACGCAATGGAAGGAATCGAATCGACAACAATTGCATGTGGGGAAGAAGACATGTGTGAAACGAAACGGTTTAGGCAGTATCGTAAAGAGTCTTGTGCCTCATTCGTTACTCAGTAGCGTATAAGTATGAATTCCAACAGCTCTGTGCGATAGTATACAAACGGCAAGACCAGTCACGAGGAGAAGACGCTAGAAACAGAAAGATATTAATGTAAGAGGCCGTCAAGTATTCCTCACGAACAGATATTTTAGTCTACATCTACATCCATACTGCCGGCCGTTGTGACCGTTCGGTTCTAGGCGTTTCAGTCTGGAACCGCGCGACTGCTACGGTCGCAGGTTCGAATCCTGCCTCGGCCATGGATGTGTGTTATGTCCTTAGGTTTAAGTAGTTCTAAGTTCTAGGGGACTGATGACCTCGGATGTTAAGTCCCATAGTGCTCAGAGCCCTTTGGACCATTACATCCATACTCTGCAACCCATTATGAAGACTTAAGACGATAGCATCGTCTTCTAGTAGGCGAGCTGCGTAATCAGTGTATTAGGCAGAATCTACGAGAAAGTTATGATTAACTGTACTCTGAATGAGAAACTTGCATTTTTTTTCTGTATCGGGTGATACCTTAATGTTCAGAGACAGATCTAAATACTCATGACATTTCTGTGGATGTGGATTGTACTGAGTAATTTTCTAGTTTACTTAAGTTCAACTGGTTCAAATGGCACCGACCACTATGGGTCTGAGATCATCAGTCCCCTAGACTTAGAGCTACTTAAATCTAACTAACCTATGGACACTACACACATCCATGCCCGAGGCAGGATTCGAACGTGTGACCGTAGCAACAGTGTACACTCACTGGTCAACGTTACTGTGATACTGAACTCCTTCCCCAAGTGTGTCTTTTCGGGGGTGCGTTACTCGGTCCTGACTTCATTTTTATGGATGACCACGCGCCATCGCATAGAACGGCGCAGGTAGAGGATCTCTTTGAAGGAGAGGATATTCGGCAAATGGACTGATCTGCTCGGTCACCTGACTTAAATCTCATCGAGCTCGTGGAGAGAAGTGTTGCACTACGCCCACATCATTCGACGACCTGCCAGCAGCTGTTAAAGGAGCTGGAGGCGGAATGGAGCGCCGTACCACAACTCCTGACCAACCCTGTGGTCAATGTGGGAGCAAGAGCCAGAGTATGCATTGCCATCCGCGGTAATCACACACCCAATTAAGAATCCTGTCCCGCATTTTGTAATGCCCACGGGACATCATGAATCGCTGTGACGTGAATGTAACTGCCTGATATTTCTGTTCGCTTCATTGTGTAATTCTTTCAGGCACCTTCTGTACTACGCCGAAATAGTTCTTTATACACTACTGGCCATTAAAATTGCTACAGATGCGAAATTTAACCGATTTCTCATACACAAACAGCAGTTGACCAGCGTTGCCTGGTGAAACGTTGTGATGCCGCATGCAAGACGGAGAAATGCGTACCTTCACGTTTCCGACTTTGAATAAGGTCGGATTGTAGCCTATCGCTATTTCGGTTTATCGTATCGCGACATCGCTGCTCGCGTTGGTTGAGATCCAATGACTGTTAGCAAAATATGGAATCGGTGGGTTCAACAGGGTAATACGGAACGCCGTGCTGGATCCCAAAGGCCTCGTATCACTAGCAGTCGAGGTGACAGGCATCTTATCCGCATGGCTGTAACGGATCGTGCAGGCACGTGCATGGCCTATCAGCTCGGAGACCATGGATGCGGTTACCCTTGACGCTGCATCACAGACAGGAGCGCCTACGATGGTGTACTCAACGACGAACCTGGGTGCACGAATGGCAAAATGTCAGTTTTTCGGAAGAATCCAGGTTCTGTTTACAGCATCATGATGGTCGCATCCGTGTTTGGCGACATCGCGGTGAACGCATATTGGAAGCGTGCATTCGTCATCGCCATACTGGCGTATCACCCGGCGTGATGGTAGAGGGTGCCACTGGTTACACGTCTCGGTCACCTCTTCTTCGCATTGACGGCACTTTGAACAGTGGACGTTACATTTCAGATGTGTTACGACCCGTGGCTCTACCCTTCATTCTGTCCCTGCGAAACCCTACATTTCAGCAGGATAATGCACGACAGCATGTTGCAGGTCCTGTACGGGCCTTTCAGGATACAGAAAATGTTCGACTGCTGCCCTGGCCAGCACATTCTCCAGATCTCTCACCAATTGAAAACGTCTGGTAAATGGTGGCCGAGCAACTGGCTCGTCACAATACGCCAGTCATTACACTTCATGAACTGTGGTATCGTGTCGAAGTTGCATGGGCAGCTGTACCTGTACACGCCATCCAAGCTCTGTTTGACTCAATGTCCAGGCGTATCAAGGCTGTTATTACGGCCAGAAGTGGTTGTTGTGGGTACTGATTTCTCAGGATCTATGCACCCAAATTGCGTGAATATGTAATCACATGTCAGTTCTAGTATAATATATCTGTCCAATGAATAACCATTTATCATCTGCATTTCTTCTTGTTGTAGCAATTTTAATTGCCAGTAGTGTACGAATGATCCAAGTTTCATCGAACTATGCCACTTTGAAGTGAAACATCGTGCGAAAGTTACTTTTGTCCTTAAGTTTTGCACACTAATGTAGTTAGCGGTCGTAGAAAGAGGGCGAGTCATCATCGACAGAGGGACACCTAAGTCCAGCATGAGCGGCGTGAACTGCGAATCTGTAAGCAACGAATACTTCCCCGAAAGGAATTGTCTTTCAGAAACTGGAGCCTGATGTGTCGCCTTCAGCGACTAGTACTAGGGAGGAAAGTAGATTTCTGACTGCGTGAAGCATTACGATTAATTGCTGGATCCCCTTTCAACCTGCTATAGTAAGCAGCAGATTCTCGGCCGCGACTGCAAATCAACCACACGTGCTCTGCTTACCATCCTTCGGAGGCGCGAACACTAGCCACAAGGAGGAAGTGAACGAATCATCGTACTCCATTATACAGTGCCTATCGACATCACAATGCAGCTAGTTCCTAGAAAATCGCGTTCTGAGCATGCAATATTCAGCGACAGAATGCCAATATGATCTTACGCCAGATGGCTCTCATAGCGTAAAGGACTCCTTGCGCCCCTTGTATTTAAGAAACGCCGTTTTTCATACGCCCAGCATGCAAATATTCAGCGACAGAATGCCAATATGATCTTACGCCAGATGGCTCTCATAGCGTAGAGGACTCCTTGCGCCCCGTGTATTTAAGAAACGCCGTTTATCGTAGGCCCAGGCGGTAAGTGTAACATACAGGGTGATTCAAAAAGAATACCACAACTTTAGGAATATAAAACGCTGCAACGACAAAAGGCAGAGCTAAGCACTATCTGTCGGCGAATTAAGGGAGCTATAAAGTTTCATTTAGTTGTACATTTGTTCGCTTGAGGCGCTGTTGACTAGGCGTCAGCGTCAGTTGATGCTAAGATGGCGACCGCTCAACAGAAAGCTTTTTGTGTTATTGAGTACGGCAGAAGTGAATCGATGACAGTTGTTCAGCGTGCATTTCGAACGAAGTATGGTGTTAAACTTCCTGATAGGTGGTGTATTAAACGTTGGTATAAACAGTTTACAGAGAATGGATGTTTATGCAAAGGGAAAAGTTCTGGACGGCCGAGAACGAGTGATGAAAATGTAGGACGCATCCAGCAAGCATTTGTTCGCAGCCCAGGAAAATCGACTCGCAGAGCTAGCAGAGAGCTGCAAATTCCACAATCAACTGTATGGAGAGTCCTACGAAAAAGGTTAGTTATGAAACCTTATCGTCCGAAATTGGTTCAAGCACTGTCTGCAGCTGATAAGATTAAAAGAATCGATTTCTGTGATTTTATCCTTGCTCAAATGGAAACAGATGAATCTTTCGTTTGAAAGATTGTGTTTAGTGATGAAGCAACTTTCCACACTAACGGGAAAGTCAACTGTCACAATGTCTGTATATGGGGCACTGAGAATCCGCGGGAAACAACTCAGTATGAACGTGACTCGCCTAAGGTGAACGTTTTCTGTGCCATTTCAGCTAATAAAGTTTTTGGTCCCTTTTTCTTCGAAGGTGCTACTGTAACTGGACTACAGTATCTGGAGATGTTAGAGAATTGGCTGTTCCCTTAGCTCAAACAAGAAGCACAACAATTCATATTTCAGCAGGATGGAGCGCCACCACATTGGCACTTATCTGTCCGTAACTACCTGAACGTCAACTACCCGAGGCGATGGATCGGCCGCCAGGCAGCCCGTGACAGAGAACATCATCACTGGCCTCCAAGAAGCCCTAATCTTACCCCCTGCGATTTTTTCTTCTGGGAGTATGTTAAGGATATGGTGTTTTGGCCACCTCTCCCAGCCACCATTGATGATTTGAAACGAGAAATAACAGCAACTATCCAAACTGTTACGCCTGATATGCTACAGAGAGTGTAGAACGAGTTGGAGTATCGCGTTGATATTGCTCGAGTGTCTGGAGGGGGCCATATTGAACATCTCTGAACTTGTTTTTGAGTGAAAAAAACCTTTTTAAATACTCTTTGTAACGATGTATAACAGAAGGTTATATTATGTTTCTTTCATTAAATACACATTTTTAAAGTTGTGGTATTCTTTTTGAATCACCCTGTATTTCTCACTGCATGTAATCCGCCCTGGGTACCGCTCGCATTGAGTGGTAGCTAAAGAACGAAATAATGAGTGTCTGAAAGTGCTAATTTCTTAGGAAACGTAAGGATTGATTTTTGAGATGCAACAAGGAATTCTTCTTGATTCGCGATGAACGAAAAAAACCTAACTCTTGCCCAACATTGAGAAACTCTTCCGTTAACTTTCATCAATGGAAAAGGAGAGAAGAACCCAGTTTGCAGTGTTTATTAAATACTACAGAGTTGCAGTTTTATATCTGGCAAAGTCGGGTCAACATGTTCACTGTACACTGGCAAAAGATAACCTCCGGCGGAAGGTCGGCTTGTGATAATAGAGAAGAAGCTATATATGAAAAACAGAATTCAGCGAGCGAAAAATTGATTCGATCAGAATCTTTTGACAAAAAGCACTACCTCACACTGAACAGACGAGGCATGTTTTGCATGAAATACTTTTACATTTGTCGGGAAGAATTCGAAAACGTGACAAAATTGATAAAGGTTTTAAATATTTCAGCAGACTAACCAAGCCAAACTCCTGGAAAAGAACTTGTTTTCTCCTCATGTTCTCAATCCATAGCCGTGCAAATCTTCTACGCCTTAGTCTTTCAGTTACAGATGCCTTTATCGTCTATTACACCGATTAAGGAATAAGCGAGAAGCAACTTTTGTCTGCACAGGAAACTAACCTGCGAAATCTTTGCTGCGACGTACATTCTGTTTCTCCGGTGTCGTCACTTAGTAATTTGCTGTTAACAACGCTTATACCTAGCAATGAGGAAAGCAGCTAACAGTATAGGGTCTGGAAAATGGTCGAAAGCGAAAGGACCTAAGTGCTTCTGGAGAAAGAACAAAAACTAATTTAAATTCCACCGATTTCATGTGGGTCCTGTCTAATCTAGCATTCGTCTCATGCGATTTATGGAAACCATGAAAACCGACATGAGATAGCATATATCATTTTTTTTTTTTTTAACAAGATGCTTCTGGCAGCGTTCCCACATCACCCAGTGTACGAAACTTGCGGCTGTCAGTATGTAATGATTCTAATTCCAAAGGACGCAGGTGCTGACAGATGTACATATTACCGAGCTATGTTTTTAATAAGTCATTGTAGCGAAATACTAACACGGATTCTTTACAGAAGAATGGAAAAAGTGGTAGAAACCAACCTCGGAAAATCATGTTACCTTCCATTTGGAAAGTGGATGCACTCACTCACTCGGGAAAAGATCAGTTTGGATTCCGGAGAAATGTAGAAATGTGCGACCCAAATAATGACCCTACAACTTCTCTTAGAAGACTGCTTAACGAAAGACAAATCTACGTATATAGCATTTATAGAATTAGAGACAACTTTTGACAATGTTAATCGGAATACACTCTTTGAAATTCTGAAGGTAGCAGGGATAGAATACAGGGAGCGAAAGCCTATTTACAACTTCTACAGAAACCAGACGACAGTTTCAAGAGTCGAAGGTCATCAAAAGAAAGCAGTGGTTGAGAAGGGAGTGAGACAGGGTTGTAACCTATCCAGATATTATTCGAACTGTACACTGAGCAAGCATTAAAAGAAACTAAAAATAAATTTGGAATGGGAATTAAAGTTCAAGGGTAAGAAATTAATCTTTGCGGTCTACAGATGACATTGGACATTGTGATCTGTCAGAGACAGCAATTGACTTGGAAGCTTGGAAGGGTAGTTGAACGGAACGGACAGGGGTCTTGAAAGAAGGATATAAGATGAACTTCAACAAAAGCAAAACAAGGACAATGGAATGTAGTCGAATTTAATCAGGCAATGCTGAGGGAATGAGATTAGGAAACGAGACGTTAATGATAGTGGGTTGGTTTTGCTATTTGGGCAGTAAAATAACTGACATAGTAGAGGGGACGTAAAACGTAGACTGGCAACGGCAATAAAAGCTTTTCCGAAGAATAAGAAGAAGAATTTGTTAACATCGAGTATAGAGTTAAGTATTAACAAGTCTCTTCTGAAGGTATTTGTGTGGAGTATAGCCATGTGTGGAAGTGACTCATTGACAATAAAGAGTAGAAGCTTTTGAACTTTGGTGCTACAGAAGAATGCTGAGGATTAGATGGATAGATCATGTAACTAATGAGAAGGTACTGAATAGAATTGGGGAGAAAAGAAATTTGTGGCATAATGGGACACATTCTGAGACATAAAGAGATTACCAGTTTAGTATTGGAGGAAAGTGTTGGGGTAAAAATTGTAGAGGGAGATCAAGAGATGAAAATAGTTAGCAGGTTCAAAAGGATGTAGGTTGCATTAGCTACTCAGGGATAAGGAAACTTACACAGGACAGAATAGCGTGGAAATCAAACCAGTAGTAGGACTGAAGACCAGAACAACAATTTTTATTAACGTGACAAATGGTGAGTTGAGCATCGTGGTTTAGAGTCGAAGTAAAAACAGACGGTCCCCATGTAACTGACTAGGTAAATCAATCAGAAGGTCAGTGGAATCTCCACTGAGGATCATGGCTAATGTATCACGATGATGTTCAAACCAAGCTTCCTGTTGTTACCATTTACAAGGAAATTCACGGAACCACATGCTCTCTAATATAAATTTAATAGTTTTCACTGGACTTCTATAATCGACGACCATATTCGGCGATGTCACCTTTTGTGAGTGAATCCTTGTGTATCAAAAATTCTATGTTTCGTGTTTTACTTACATCGTGTTGGTCGTCTTAGTT